>NW_024871181.1:170000-1450000 GCF_019054845.1 Dipodomys spectabilis
TGTCTGTGTCTGTGTCTGTGTGTGTGCCTGTGTCTGTGTCTGTGTCTGTGTGTGTGCCCGTGTCTGTGTCTGTGTCTGTGTGTGTGCCTGTGTCTATGTCTGTGTCTATGTCTGTGTCTGTGTCTGTGTCTGTGTGTGTGCCTGTGTCTGTGTCTGTGTCTGTGTGTGTCTGTGCCTGTGTCTGTGTCTGTGTCTGTGTCTGTGTGTGTGCCTGTGTCTGTGTCTGTCTGTGTCTGTGTGTGTGTGTCTGTGTCTGTAGCTGTGTCTGTGTCTGTGTCTGTGTCTGTGTCTGTGTGTGTGCCTGTGTCTGTGTGTGTGCCTGTGTCTGTGTCTGTGTCTGTGTCTGTGTGTGTGTCTGTGCCTGTGTCTGTGTCTGTGTCTGTGTCTGTGTGTGTGTCTGTGTCTGTGTCTGCAGCTGTGTCTGTGTCTGTGTCTGTGTCTGTGTCTGTGTCTGTGCCTGTGTCTGTGTCTGTGCCTGTGTGTCCCTGTGTCTGTGTCTGTGTCAGTGTCTGTGTCTGTGTCTGTGTGTGTGTCTGTGTGTGTCTGTGTCTATGTGTGTATCTGTGCCTGTGCCTGTGTCTGTGTCTGTGTCTGTGTCTATGTGTGTGTCTGTGTCTGTGTCTGTGTCTGTGTCTGTGTCTGTGTCTGTGTCTATGTCTGTGTCTCTGTCTGTGTCTGTGTCTGTGTCTGTGTGTCTGTGTCTGTGTCTGTGCCTGTGTCTGTGCCTGTGCCTGTGTCTGTGTTAGTGTCTGTGTCTATGTCTGTGTCTGTGTCTGTGTCTGTGTCAGCGTCTGTGCCTATGTTGTGTCTGTGTCTGTGTCTGTGTCTGTGTCTATGTCTGTGTCTATGTCTGTGTCTATGTCTGTGTCTGTGTGTGTGCCTGTGTCTGTGTCTGTGTCTGTGTGTGTCTGTGCCTGTGTCTGTGTCTGTGTGCCTGTGTGTCTGTGTGTGTGCCTGTGTCTGTGTCTGTGTCTGTGTGTGTGTCTGTGTCTGTGTCTGTGTCTGTGCCTGTGTCTGTGTCTGTGCCTGTGTCTGTGTCTGTGTCTGTAGCTGTGTCTGTGTCTGTGTCTGTGCCTGTGTCTGTGTCTGTGTCTGTAGCTGTGTCTGTGTCTGTGTGTGTGCCTGTGTCTGTGTCTGTGTCTGTGTCTGTGTGTGTGCCTGTGTCTGTGTCTGTGTCTGTGTGTGTGCCTGTGTCTGTGTCTGTGTGTGTGCCTGTGTCTGTGTCTGTGTCTGTGTCTGTGTGTGTGCCTGTGTCTGTGTCTGTGTCTGTGTGTGTGTGTGTGTCTGTGTCTGTGTCTCTGTCTGTGTCTGTGTGTGTGCCTGTGTCTGTGTCTGTGCCTGTGTCTGTGTCTGTGTCTGTGTCTGTGTCTGTGTGTGTGCCTGTGTCTGTGTCTGTGTCTGTGTGTGTGCCTGTGTCTGTGTCTGTGTCTGTGTGTGTGCCTGTGTCTGTGTCTGTGTGTGTGCCTGTGTCTGTGTCTGTAGCTGTGTCTGTGTCTGTGTCTGTGTGTGTGCCTGTGTCTGTGTCTGTGTCTGTGTGTGTGCCTGTGTCTGTGTCTGTGTCTGTGTGTGTGCCTGTGTCTATGTCTGTGTCTATGTCTGTGTCTGTGTCTGTGTCTGTGTGTGTGCCTGTGTCTGTGTCTGTGTCTGTGTCTGTGTCTGTGTCTGTGTGTGTGCCTGTGTCTGTGTCTGTGTCTCTGTCTGTGTCTGTGTGTGTGCCTGTGTCTGTGTCTGTGCCTGTGTCTGTGTCTGTGTCTGTGTCTGTGTCTGTGTCTGTGTCTGTGTGTGTGCCTGTGTCTGTGTCTGTGTCTGTGTGTGTGCCTGTGTCTGTGTCTGTGTCTGTGTGTGTGCCTGTGTCTGTGTCTGTCTGTGTGTGTGCCTGTGTCTATGTCTGTGTCTATGTCTGTGTCTGTGTCTGTGTCTGTGTGTGTGCCTGTGTCTGTGTCTGTGTCTGTGTGTGTCTGTGCCTGTGTCTGTGTCTGTGTCTGTGTCTGTGTGTGTGCCTGTGTCTGTGTCTGTCTGTGTCTGTGTGTGTGTGTGTGTCTGTGTCTGTAGCTGTGTCTGTGTCTGTGTCTGTGTCTGTGTCTGTGTGTGTGCCTGTGTCTGTGTTTGTGCCTGTGTCTGTGTCTGTGTCTGTGTCTGTGTGTGTGTCTGTGCCTGTGTCTGTGTCTGTGTCTGTGTCTGTGTGTCTGTGTCTGTGTCTGT
Source organism: Dipodomys spectabilis (assembly GCF_019054845.1). Taxonomy (NCBI): domain Eukaryota; kingdom Metazoa; phylum Chordata; class Mammalia; order Rodentia; family Heteromyidae; genus Dipodomys; species Dipodomys spectabilis. The sequence goes on from NW_024871181.1 coordinate 172,203, forward strand.
AGCTGTGTCTGTGTCTGTGTCTGTGTCTGTGTCTGTGTCTGTGCCTGTGTCTGTGTCTGTGCCTGTGTGTCCCTGTGTCTGTGTCTGTGTCAGTGTCTGTGTCTGTGTCTGTGTGTGTGTCTGTGTGTGTCTGTGTCTATGTGTGTATCTGTGCCTGTGCCTGTGTCTGTGTCTGTGTCTGTGTCTATGTGTGTGTCTGTGTCTGTGTCTGTGTCTGTGTCTGTGTCTGTGTCTGTGCCTGTGCCTGTGTCTGTGTTAGTGTCTGTGTCTATGTCTGTGTCTGTGTCTGTGTCTGTGTCAGCGTCTGTGCCTGTGTTGTGTCTGTGTCTGTGTCTGTGTCTGTGCCTGTGTCTGCTCTGTGTCTGTGTCTGTGTCTGTGTCTGTGTGTGTGCCTGTGTCTGTGTCTGTGTCTGTGTCTGCGTCTGCGTCTGCGTCTGTGCCTGTGTCTGTGTCTGTGTCTGTGCCTGTGTCTGTGTCTGTGTCTGTGTCTGTGTCTGTGTCTGTGTCTGTGTCTTTGTCTGTGTCTGTGTCTGTGTCTGTGTCTGTGCCTGTGTCTGTGTCTGTGTGTGTGTCTGTGTCTGTGTATGTGTCTGTGTCTGTGTCTGTGTCTGTGTCTGTGTCTGTGTCTGTGCCTGTGTCTGTGTCTGTCTCTGTGTCTATGTGTGTGTCTGTGTCTATGTGTGTGTCTGTGCCTGTGTCTGTGTCTGTGTGTGTCTATGTCTGTGTATGTGTCTGTGTGTGTGTCTATCTCTGTGTCTATGTGTGTGTCTGTGTCTATGTGTGTGTGTCTGTGCCTGTGTCTGTGTCTGTGCCTGTGTCTGTCTCTGTCTCTGTGTCTATGTGTGTGTCTGTGCCTGTGTCTGTGTCTGTGACTGTGTCTGTGTCTGTCTCTGTGTCTGTGTCTGTGTCTGTGCCTGTGTCTGTGTCTGTGCCTGTGTCTGTGTCAGCGTCTGTGTCTGTGTGTGTGTCTGTGTCTGTGTCTATGTCTGTGTATGTGTCTGTGTGTGTGTCTGTGTCTGTGTCTGTGTCTGTATCTGTGTCTATGTCTGTGTCTGTCTGTGTCTGTGTCTGTGTCTGTGTCTGTGTCTGTGTCTGTGTATCTGTGTCTGTGCCTGTGTCTGTGTCTGTGTCTGTGTCTGTGTCAGTGTCTGTGTCTGTGTCTGTGCCTGTGTCTGTGTCTGTGTCTGTGTCTGTGCCTGTGTCTGTGTCTGTGTCTGTGTGTGTGCCTGTATCTGTATCTGTGCCTGTGTGTGTGTGTCTGTGTGTGTGTCTGTGCCTGTGTCTGTGTCTGTGTCTGTGTCTATGTGTGTGTCTGTGCCTGTGTCTGTGTCTGTGTCTGTGTCTATGTGTGTGTCTGTGTCTGTGTCTGTGTGTGTGCCTGTGTCTGTGTCTGTGTCTGTGTCTGTGTCTATGTGTGTGTCTGTGTCTGTGATTGTGTCTGTGTCTGTGTGTGTGCCTGTGTCTGTGTCTGTGTCTGTGTCTGTGTCTATGTGTGTGTCTGTGTCTGTGTCTGTGTCTGTGCCTGTGCCTGTGCCTGTGTCAGTGGCTGTGTCTGTGTCTTTGTCTGTGTCTCTGTGTGTGTCTGTGCCTGTGTCTGTGTCTGTGTCTGTGTGTGTGTCTGTGTCTGTGTCTGTGCCTGTGACTGTGTCTGTGTCTGTGTCTGTGTGTGTGTGTGTCTGTGTCTGTGTATGTGTCTGTGCCTGCGTCTGTGTCTGCCTGTGCCTGTGTCTGTGTCTGTGTGGGCATGCACATGTATGCATTTGTGTGTGTTCTCTAGGAAGACACCTGAGCTATCTTAGAAAGGGGCGGGCAGCAAAGGAGCAACAAGTGCCAAGCTGGACAAAGTCACAGACCAGTAAAATCTTAACAGATTTAAGAAGGTCTGTCCAGGACCCAATGGAGCCCAGGTTTGGGGTGTTTGTTTTTTGTTTGTTTTCATTTCTGTTTTTGTCTTTTCTGATGCTGTCAACACCTGAGCACTAGGTTTGGATTGCCCTGAGCCATAGCCTAGGATCCTCAATATGCGGGAGTGATGCTCTTCCTACCCTGGAGCCTCCGACTCTGGCAGCAACCTGTGTGGTAGCTTTGAGGTTGCAAAAGGGGAGGCTGCTGGCTGCAGGTCACAGAGCACCAGGGAGGAGAGACCACCAAGGCACCAAGAGTCTGTGAGTGATCTGAGCACTGATCCTCAGCTGGCAGGTCTCTTTCATTTTCTCTGTGTGGGGTCTGTTTAAATGCCCCCATTTCAAGTCAGGACACAGGCTCAGACAGGGGCAAGTGCCTTACAAGGCTGAGAAGCTTAAACAAAGCTAAACAGAGACAGGGACCTAGGACTCCTGAGCTCCATTGTGATAGTCTGTTCTTGGCAGTGGGCGGGATGTGGGGGGGGGGTAGTTTGGGGCTTTGAACTTGTAGCCTCACACTTGTTAGGCAGGTACTCTACCACATGAACCACTTGTCCAGCCCTGCTTTTTCTTGGTTACTTTGGACATGGAATCTAGTGATTGTATCTGCATCAACTGGCTTCAACTGGCAATCTTCCAAACGTCAGCTTCCAGAGTAGCTAGAATTATAGGCATGAGCCACTGGTGCCTGGTTGGACAGAAGCAGCCCCCAGAGCTATGAACAGAAGGCAGAAGACCATGACGTTGTCAGCTCCACTCACATCAGCAGGGAAGGCTTCCCCAGGAGGCATGTCTCTCATTGGTCAGGCTAACCTCCATCTCCCCCCCACCCCCCCCCCCACCCCTGCCTGTAGTGCCTAGGTTGAGTCACAAGCTGGTGAGGCTAAGGGCCAGTTTGGGCATTGCTTTATCTGAGTCTCCTGACTCCATATGGAAACTCAGGACCTGGGGTTGACAAGTCATGGTTCTTGTCCTACCTCAACCATGCCCAGGCTGGAAGTCTCTGGCCATTTCCTCTCAAAACAGTGGGTTTCTTGCCTGTGGTGGATGAAAACAATGAAGACTTCCTCTCAGGGAAGCCACTTGGGTTTAATGAGACCAAATCCCTGGAGCTAGCTTGTGTATGTCCTCGCCACATGATGCTGCATTTGTGAATCTCCTTGGTCTGTGGTGACTCCACTCAGGACTCAGCCATCTAAACATGACTGATTCCATTGCCTGTCCCCTGCAGGGACTGCAGACTCCCAGGTTCTGCCATAGTGCCCAAGTGTGCACGGATATGAGTTCTGCCAGGGCTGCTTATTTTCCTGGCACCGGTGAAGACTCAGAGGTGAGAACTGGCCTCCATTACAGCCTGACTGCTCCTGTTACCCCTCACTGCCTCTTCGCCCCCAAGCTGCCTGACATCAGCTTGAGCTGCCACACCAGCCTCCCAACTAGTCCTTCACCTGCCTAAACCTTTCAGTAGCCCCCCATTACCCTTAGAATAAGGACCCCACCCAGTCCCTAAGCATCCATGTCCTCATGACCAAGACCCTGGCTACCTCCAGCCTCACTTCCTACACTACCCCCCATGTCACCCCTGAACTCAGTGTTCTCTGTGTCCTAGAAACAAGGCCACACCATGGCCATAAACATCCTTTTCTCCAGCTTCCCCTGATGAGCTCCTGCACTTCCCCTCAAACTCAGGTCACAGGTCACTTTCTCTGGGTGACTTCTCAAAGTAGAATGCTCCGTCCCTTTCCTTGGCTCCTATGGGACTTTACAGCCTGTCCATCACAGCCTTAAATATACTGGCAGAAACAAAACTTCAGGCTGCCATGCTGTTGCCAGCGCAAAAAAAAAAAAGCTCAGCCAGATGCTATGGCTCACACCTGTAATCCTAGCTACTCATGAGGCTGAGATCTGAGGATCCAGTTCAAAGCCAGCCCAGGCAGGAAAGTCCATGAGACTCTTATCTCCAATAAGCCACCAGAAAACTGGAAGTGGCGCTGTGGCTCAAGTGGTAGAGCACTTGCCTTGAGCTGAAGAGCTGAGGGACAGAACCCAGGCCCAGAGTTCAAGCCCCATGACCAGAAAAAAAAACCTGGATAGGCTGGGAAGGTGGCTCAGTGGTAGAGTGCTTGCTTTGCATGCATAAGGCCCTGGGTTTGATTCCTTAGCACCACATAAGCAGAAAAGGCCAGAAGTGGTGCTGTGGCTCAAGTGGTAGAGTGCAAGCCTTGAGCTGAAGAGCTCAGAGACAGTGCCCAGGCCCAGAGTTCAGGCCCCACGACTGACAAAAAAAAAAAAAATCTGGATAAGTTTCAGGAAACTTAGAAAATATTAGTAGAGTCAAAGAAATAAGAGCATTCCATTCAGAGATAAAAAGCAAAGTCTCATCTTAAAATGAAAGAACATTTCCCTGAGCAAGGTCATACTGGGAGGAGCAAGAAGTACATGCTGGACTTGGCCAGGCTTCTCTAGTTCTATATGAAGAGTAAACACGTTCTCATATAGTATGCCTAGGAACCGTGTTTGGCTCACACTGAGGACTTGGTAATATCACCCGTGGTTATTTTTTTTTCAAGCTGTAAGTAGGAAAGAAGCCAGAGAACATCCTCCACCCTCTTCTCAATCCTGCTTCCAGGACAGGAAGCTTCTTCTGACAATACCTTCTGCAGGGACATAGGCCTCACCACCACCCAGGGGGGCAAACAACCACTGTAGCACTTGGCTCGCACTCTTTCCAAATGTGGATGCTTTACAAACATCAAAGCATGTGTTGGGGGCTGGGAATGTGGCTGAGTGGTAGAGTGCTTGCCTAGCTTTATGCGTGAAGCCCTGAATTCCATTCCTCAGTACCCACATACACAGAAAACGCCACAAGTGGCGCTGTGGCTCAAGTGGTTGAGTGCTAGGCTTGAGCAAAAGAAGCTCAGGGACAGTGCCCAGGCCCTGGGTTCAAGCCCTAGGACTGGCAAAATAAAATAAAATGAATAAACTAAAACCAGCCATGTGTTGGGTACTGTTTTGGCATCTCACACTATCTTGAACATTTCTCTGTGTCACACTGCTTTGTGATTTGCTCCTCACTTGTTTGGCTCCATTGCTGGCAACACCTTGAGGATAGTGGTGACATCTCAGGCCTGTCACCCTCCTCAGGGTCATCTCAGAGTGGCCCACTGCAGACCCTCCATGAATCCATGCTGTATGAGGGCCAGCCACTGTCCCATTTGTGCTTTGATGGTAGGATAGGGTAATTGCCATGGACACTAGACAGCCTGCAAACACTCAAACATTTTCTGTCCGAAAATATGTGCGAAACCTACTCTAGACCATGATGCAGCTCTGTCACTTGTGTGCTGTGCAAACCCAAGCAAATTACCTCCCTTCTCTGGGCCTCCTCACGTGTAAAATAGGGATAAAATATCTCTCCAGAGGGAGGATGGCTATATTCACTTTCTATTACTGCATACCAAATCACCACAGAGGGAGCAGTTTAAAAATAGTAGCTATTGCCTTACTGCTTTTTAGGTCAGAAATCCAGGTGGGTTCAAGTAGGTTCCTTCCTTTGGGTTTCACCAGGCCAAAGTCAAGGTATTGTCTATTCTGGAGGCTTTATGGAAAAAAAAAAAAAAACTACTTTCTTACTCTTTCAAGATGACCTGAGGGCTTTCTTTCTTTTCTGGCTTTTAGCCAGAGGTTGCTGTCGCTGATCTCAAGTCCTTTCTCCTGACTGCTTCATCTGTGTCTAGACAAAGAAAAAATCTACTTTTAGCTAGGCACCAGTGGCTCACATCTGTAATCCTAGTTAAAGAGGCTTAGAGGATAATGGTTCAAAGCCAGGCTGGGCAGGAAACACCATGAGACTTTTTTTTTTTTGGTCAGTTGTAGGGCTTGAACTCTGGACTTGGGCATTGTCCCTCAAGACTAACACTCTACCACTTGAGCCACAGTGCCACTTCCAGTTTTCTGGTGGGCAGAAAGAGTCTTAGGGACTTTCCTGCACAGGCTAGCTTTGAACTGTGATCCTCAGATCTCAGCCTCCTGAGTAGCTAGGATTACAGGCAGGAGCCACTGGCACCTGGCTCCGTGAGACTCTTATCTCCAAAAAAGCACCAGAAAACCAGAAGTGGTGCTGTGGCTCAAGTTGTAGAGCTCTAGCCTTGAGCTGAAGGGCTAAGTGATAGCATCCAGGCCCAGAGTTCAATCAACAAAAAAAAGGAAAAAGGAAAATCTACTTTTAAAGAGTACCTCTGCCAGGTGCTGTGGCTCCCAGCTATAATCCTAGCTACTTGGAAAGCTGAGATCTGAGGATCATAGTTCCAAGCCAGCCCAGGCAGGAAAGTTCCTGAGACTCTTATCTCCAGTTAACTAATATGTTGTACAATATTAACCTTGAGCAAAAACGCTCAAGGACAGTACCTAGACACTTAGTTCAAGCCCCAGGACCTGTACATGCACACACACACACACACACACAACCCAAAAACATTACCTAATTAATAACCTTAACTACAGCTGCCAAGTTCCTCCTGCCATGTACTGTCATGTCATCGTAAGATTAGCACCAGAGGGCAAAGACCATGAAAGCCGCTTTAGAATTCTTCCCACCGTGGGTGCTCTGACAAGGGACTCTAAGAATGTGTGTCAATATACTTGACTGACAAGACCAATGCCACTAGGCTGGACAGATATCAGGATGCATGGAGAGACAATGTATTCACAGAGAATCCAGGAACAAGGCAGATGCTAACTAAAGCTTGTCTCAAACATATCTTGTTGGAGACACAACAGAAAATGCCTCAGAACCACAAAGTGGCATTGGGGTACACACAGGATTTCAACAGGAAAATGAGACCAAGGCCTGGAGGTAAGAAAGAGCCTTTTGCTCAAGCTATAGCCCTAATCACCAGAAGCCAAATCATTCTTACGCTGATGATGGACATATTTTAAGGGTGTCCTATAAACAAGCCTGTTAAAGACTATCAACAAAGCCAGGTGAGGTAACGATGGCTCACACCTGTCCTCTTAAGTACATGGAAGACTGAGGTTGGGAGGATCAAAGTCCCAGCCAGAAATATCCACAAGATTTCATCTTCTTCTTGTCTTTTATTTTTTATTCATTATTATTATTATTATTACTATTATTATTTGCCTGTCCTGGGACTTGAATTCAGGGCCTAGGCATTGTCCTTGAGCTTCTTTTGCTCAAGGCTAGTACTCTACCACTTGAGCCATAGCACCATTTCCAGCTTTTTCTGTTTATGTGGTACTGAGGACTCGAACCAGGGCTTCATGCATGCTAGGCAAGCACTCTACCACAAAGCAACATTCCCAGCCCCAAGATTCTACCTTGACAGAAGGAGGTGGGCATAGGGAGTCATCCCAGCTACTGTGAGAAGTGAAAAATAGAAGAACCTCAGTCTAAGCACATGCCTGGGCAGGAAACAAGACCTTATGCCAAAAATAACCAGTGCCAAAAAGGGTGAGAAGCTTGGCTCAGAAATAAAACACCTGTCCCTCTTTGCAGATGACACAATCCTGTATTTAAAGAATCCCACCCACACCACTCCCAGATCACTCAAGCTGATTCAAAACTTTGGCAAAGTAGCAGGGTATAAAATTAACCCTCAAAAATCAATGGCTTTTCTGTATGCCAACAATGAGAAAAGCATGGCTGAAATCAGGAAAGCAACTCCATTCATAATAGCCCCACAAAAAATAAAATACCTAAGAATTAACTTAACCAAAAAAGTGAAGGACCTCTGTGATGAAAACTTCAAAAACCTAAAAAAGGAAATCAAAACAGAACTTAGAAAGTAGAAAAACCTCCCATGCTCCTAGATTGGAAGGATCAGCATCATGAAAATGGCAATATTTCCCAAAGCTATCTACAAATTCAATGCAATACCTATCAACATTCCAACCTCATTCTTCAAGGAAATAGAAGAGGCAATCCAAAAATTCATATGGAACAATAAAAGACCTCAAATAGTAAAAACTATCCTTAACAGAAAAAACAGTGCGGGAGGAATATCAATACCAAATTTCAAACTCTACTACAAAGCAATAGTAATCAAAACAGCTTGGTACTAGCATAAGAACAGATCTCAGGACCAATGGAATAGAATTGAAAACCGAGAAATGAACCCACAGACCTATAGCCATCTAATCTTCGATAAGGGAGCTAAAAAAAAATAGAATGGAAGAAAGACTCTTCAGTAAATGGTGCTGGCAAAATTGATTAATCACTTGTAGAAAACTAAAGCTAGATCCTTATATATCACCCTGCAGAATCAACTCCAAATGGATCAAAGACCTCGGACTCAAAGCAGACACTCTGAAAACATTACAGGATGGAATAGGAGAAACCCTAGATCTCCTTGACACAGGCTGAAATTTTCTTAATAGAGACCCAGAAACACAACAAATCAAAGAAAGGTTGGACAAATGGGATTGCATGAAATTGCAGAGCTTCTGCATGGCAAAGGACATAGCTTGCAAGATCAATAGAAAGCCCACGGATTGGGAGAAGATCTTCACTAGCCATACAACGGACAAGGTCTCATATCTAAAATATACCTGGAATTCAAAAAATTAAATCCCCCAACAACAAATCCTCAAAGAAACAACTGCCAAATAAATAAGTGGGCTAAAGACTTAAAGAGAAACTTCTCTGAAGAGGAAAGAAGATAGCCAATAGACACATGAAGAAATGCTCAACCTCCCTAGCCATAAAAGAAATGCAAATCAAAACAACATTGAGATACCACCTCATCCCAGTTAGAATGGCTATAATGCTATAATCAAGAACTCTAATAACAACAGATGCTGGAGGGGATGTGGACAGAAGGGAACCTTACTGCATTGTTGGTGCGAGTGTAAACTTGTTCAACCACTTTGGAAAGTAGTATGGAGGTTTCTCAAAAGATTCCACATAGAGCTCCCCTATGACCCAGTAATTCCCACTTTTGGCATTTATCCAAATGATCACAAACAAGACCATACTAAAGCTACCAGCACGACTATGTTTATTGCAGCATTATTTACCATAGCTAAGATATAGAACCAACCCAGATGCCCCTCAGTAGAGGAATGGATCAAGAAAATGTGGTATATATACACAATGGAATTCTATGCCTCCATCAGAAAGAATGATATTACCCCATTTGTTAGAAAATGGAAAGACTTGGAAAAAATTATATTAAGTGAAGTAAGCCAGGCCCAAAGAAACATAGGTCCCATGGTTTCCCTTATTTGCAATAACTAGTATGTGTCTGAGACAAGCAGAAACAGTCAGATAAGGTGATGTTAGGCGAAATGAACCCCAAGATAAGGATTCAAAAGTTTTTTATTTCTTGCTATTTCTAACATATTTATAAGATGATTTCTTTGTTGCTTTGTATGTCCCTCCCCCACGGTATAACCCCTGTTTTCACATAGTTGATGTTGGTATATCTTGTGGAGGGGAAGGGAAAAAACAAATTATTTAAATAAGGATGCAGGTGGACCCATTGCAACAATGAGATGTACAAGTCCTTATGTCAAAAAACGAACTTTACAACTTTGGCTAGGGGGGAGATCACGGGGGGGGGGGGGGGGAGATGGGAAGGGGAAACAAAGGAGGCAACAATGCTTGATAAGACATGTACTCAAAAAAAATAAAAACAAACAAAAAAATAAGAAGACATGTGCTCATTACCTTGCCCATGTGATTGTAACCCCTCTGTATGATATTTTCACAATAAAAATAAATAAATAAATAGAAGTAAAACACCTGCCTTGCAAGCGTAAGGCCCTGAGATCAGACACCAGTATGAAAGGAAGAGAGAGAAAGAAAGAAATTGAAAGGAAATAAGAAAGGAAGGAAGGAAGGAAGGAAGGAAGGAGGGAGGGAGGGAGGGAGGAAGGGAGGGAAGGAGGAAGATTATAAACAGAATAAATCAATATCTATTGAATATCATACTAGGTACATTGTATTCTTAGCTCATTTAATCCTCAAAGAACCTTATTTTTTTTCTTTTTAGACTTTTATTGAGATACAATTTGCATGCCATACAACTTATGTAGTTAAAGTATAAAATCTGGAAGAGAGCGAGGAAAGGGGTGACATTGTTCAAAAGTAAATGTACTATTTGCCTGACTTATGTAACTGTAACCCCTCTGTTTTTAGCATTTTCAAATAAATGCTTTTACCCTGAGTTCAAAAAAAAGGAAACTGCAGTTGTGAGTTAAGCAAGGAATTAGAAACTTCAAGGTCTCACCTCCTTGGAAGTGAACCCAACAGAGCTGTTTTTGGAGTGCCACTCTGGAAAGACTCAAGAGTAAGACCCCCAGTAGCTTCGGGTTGTTGGGGGAGAATTAGGCCCTTGGGAGCCAGGTGCAGGGCTAGCAGCAGCCCTGACTTCAGGGGATGCCTTGGCAGCTCAGGCAGACTACACAAGGCCAGACTATGAAAGTTCCAGATCGTTCCCTTCTGCTTCTCTTTATTTCTTATAAACTCCTCTTTAAATCTTATCTCGATATTTAACGACTTGTATTCAAACTATATAAAGAACTTTATTACAAGGCTGGAAAGTGTATCTCCATGTCTGATTTTCTAGTGCTTGGTTTGGGCTTTGTATTTCAGTGCTCAAGAATGAGATCAGTACCACATGATTTTTTTGTTCCTTTGTATGTCCCTCCCCCACAGTATAACCCCTGTTTTCACTGTATGTTGGTATAATTTGGGGAGTGGAAGGGAAAAAACAAATTGTTTAAATAGGGATACAGGTTGACCCATTGCAACAATGAGATGCTATGTCGAAAAACAAACTTTACAATTTAGGCAGGGGGATGAGAGGGGGGAGTATAGTTGTGGAGATGGGAGGGAAGGGATGGCAGGGTAAAAACAAAGGAGGAGGCAACAATGCTTGATAAGAAATGTACTCTTTATCTTGCTCATGTAACTGTAACCTCTCTGTACAGTACGTTCACAATAAAAAACTTACTAAAAAAAAAAAAAAAGAATGAGATCAGACTAGAACTTTCCTTTGTCAGGATGAGTGTCAGGGGAGACCTAAGCTTACTTGATATCTCTGTTCAAGGACAGAGAGCAGCATATCTTCATGCACAGAGACCACATTCTTGAGAACTTGATCCAAGGAGTAGGGCATCATATGGTTCCGACCTGGAGGCCCTTGGTCATCTGGTAGACAAAGCCTCCTATTATGATTTGCCCAGGCCCAGACCTCCAGGCACTAAGACACTTCTGAAGGCAGCCTAACCCTTCCTCGTGGTAAATTCCTAGACTGGCTTGCAATGAGCTCCATTCTCCAGGAGCAGCCAGCCTAATGCTAACGTGCTGACAGGTCCCTGAGGGTTATCAGAAGATTCTTGTTCTGCCTCGGAGAGCCAAAGTCACTGTTCTGAATTCACCTTGACTAACAGGACATTCAGAATTCAGGCCCACGTGGGTCACACTGTGAGCACTAAGGGATGTCACTCCCATCCTGGGACCAGAGACTACTCAAAGCTGGGCACCTAAGGGCAGCCACTGGCTCATTTTCACCTTTCCCAGAAGTCAACACTAGCCAGTGAGGATTGGCAGCTCTGTGGACCTTAGTTGGAAGCATCTAACTGAGGAAGTAGAAGAGGGCTGGGGCCTAGTAATGCCTCTATTTTTTTATTCTCTCCCTCTCCCACCCCACAAACACAAGAATCTTAGGAGGGAAGAAGGATTATTATTTTCTTTTTGTGCTTGAGGGAAACAGGTTAGATGACTCACTCAAAGTCAGAAGCTGCACTGATGTTCCATGGGTGGCTGCCATCTAAACCCAATGTTCAGGGAGGACTTTCACTTCATCTTGAAAATTTAGCCTGCTTGCCCTAAGCAGACAGGGGAAGGGATGCTTGTAACATGCACAATCAGAAACAGCCTGGTACCTTGTGAAGACTGTCAGGACTCTGCAATCTCAGCAACACAGAAAGAATCCTGTATTTGTCCTGGAGGAATGGAAGTTAAAAATATAGAGAGCTAGGGGTATAGTTCAGTGGTCAGATATATACCTAGCATGCACAAAGCTCCTGTGTTCATCCCCAAAACCTAAAACAAAAAAAGGAAAGGAAAGGAAAATTAAACCATGAGTGCCACCTTATGGTGAACAAACTTTCATCATCTATCTAGTTAATGGTTCATATTATCCTGTGGTTATCAGGCCACAAGAGCCACAGGGAAAAGTAAGGGGGGCAGTGACCTCCACTTGAGCTATGTCCTAGGGAAGCGCTCAGTCTGCCAGACCACTGGAGTTTTTTTTTGCCAGTCATGGGGCTTGAACTCTGGGCCTGGGCACTGACCCTCAGCAATCTGTGCTTCCCTCCCCTCCAGTCAGTGTCTTTGTTCCTGACCACCTGTGGCCCAGGCAGCTTCATTGATCTCCTGGCCTCTACATTTCCCCCCCTGCCTTTCTTGACTCCTCCCCACCCTGCCACACTCAGTGTCCCCCAGTCCAACAGCATTGTCTCCTGCTCCTTGTTCTATTAGCAACCAGAATGGTTCCTATGCTGCGGGGAGGGTGGGACTAAGCTTGTCCATAAGGGCTTTGCTCAGAAAAGAGGAGTAGGGATGAGGGAGTGGAGTAGAAAGCAGTTGATGCTGGGATTCCTATATAGGGTGGGCCAGGGAGCTCAGGGCAGCAAAGTAAACATCTGTCTCCGCAGCCTCAGTGTTTTCTGAAAGGGCAGCTTGGGGTTCCTAGATGTCCCCAAGGCCTGGCTCGAGGATAGAGCCAACTTGGAGGTATGGAGTACCTTTTTACCTCTCATTCCCCAGCCTTGGCCATCAGCAAGCCTCTTTGATGACAAGGGCATGTTATCTTACTGATTCTAACAATTCTCTCCCTGGCTTCTGTTACCCCTATTTGCAGATGGCTACACAGCAGCAAGATATCATCAGAAAGAGCAGCCTAAGGATTGGGCACAGTGGCTCACTCTTGTAATTCCAGCTACTCAGGAGGTAGAGATTGGGAGGATTGCTATTCAAAGCCAGCCTAAGCAAAAAGTTAGCACAACCTCCTCTCAATCAATAAACCAGGCATGGTAGTAGGCATCTGTGGTCCCAGCTCTATAGACAGGAGAATTGCAATCAGGAAATCAGACCAGGCAAAAGTGTGAGACCCTTTCTTAAAAAAAAAAAAAAAAAACTAAAGCAAACAAGGGCTAGAGTGGAGGCTCAAGCAGTAGAATATCTGCCTACCAAGTACAAGGCCTCAGTTCAGATCCCAGTGCCACCATAATTTTTCAGAGCTTAAAAAATAATAATAGAGGAGAGAGTCTCAAGATGGCGACGGGGCAGTAGGGAAACGCCACAGCTCTCTCCAACCAAAAAGAGAGTTCGAGTTCCAACCTTTAATCTCCCCAAGAGACCGACAACAACAAAAAGACGAACACTCAGAGAAAAACCAGAGGTGGAAAATAACAAAAAAAGAAAGAGAGGAAAAGAAGAATTTCAGAACAGAGAAGAGCGAAGACCCCTCCCCCAACCTTTACTGGCCGCGCGGCAGTGCGCCAAGCCGCCGGCCAGCCGGCCCGGCGGGGGCTGCCGGAGCCACAGAGACACAGGGGGCTGCTTGCAGATCACCAGGTACCGGATTGCAGAACAGCGGATCGCCAGGAACAGAGAAACCTACCAGCCGGGAGTCTCCAGGAGGATCCCACCCCACCCATCACTCTCCACCGGAGCGGAGAGGCTCCATCCCGCCAAAGCCGCCCGGCACCAGCAGCGCCACAAAGGGACCTGTCGCGATCGCAACGACCCGGCGGGGGGCCGCCCAACCCAGCCCGCAACCACCCCAACTGAACTCGGACTGCAACAACAACTGACGGACTGCAACAACAACTGACGACCTACAGGGTGAGTACCCATCAGGGGACAGGGAATCCATCAAGGGAGACCAGAGCTGGAGGGAATCCCCAGACCCTGACCTAGACTCCCTACCCCAACACCCAGACCACAGGACCCACTAAAACTGGGAACTGTTCGAGAGCCCCACCAGCCGGTGGAGCACACTCTGCTGGCCAGGCCAGAGCAAGAGCGCCCCGGGAAGGGAGCTTAAATGCTCAAGCCAGGAACAGTGCCCCTGGGTCAAGACTACCAACAGTAGAAGAAATTTGAACTGTGTCCTCCAGGCTGCATAACCAAGGTGGTATACACATTAGCACAGGCCTAACGAGCGCGCTCCAGGCTGGGGCCGGAACCAGGCCAGGGGACCGGCGCCTGAACAAAGCAAAAAGGGTCAGAAGTGGGGCTGTGGCTCAAATGGTAGGGTGCCAGCCCTGAGCTGAAGAGCTGAGGGACAGCACCCAAACCTAGAGTTCAAGCCCACAACCAGCCCAAAACAAACAAAAACACATCAGGAGCCCATAGCAGACTCCAGTATTTGGGAGAGTGCATCCAGAGCATCTGATCTTCCCAAGAGCACCCGCAGGAGCAAACACAAGCAGTCTAGGCTGCTCAACCCTTCCAAAGGCGGGAATTGCTACAGCAGAGAGCTGAGAATCCTAAGTGAATAGCAGCTGGAAATAGGCTCCCAACAGAATCCAGATCAGACACAGACTCTCTCTACCAATAGAGAATCAGCAACCAAGCAAAGACAGACACACCAAAACAAGATTGAAGAGCAGTCTCCTGAACCCCCATGCGAAAATCACAGAGAAAAATCACAAGGTTTACCACTACCCAGGACAGCAAGCTCACCTCAAAAGCCAGCAGCCACGCAGGGGAGAGCCCCAGTGGGAGCAAAGCAGGAATGGAAGACAAAAACTACATCCAAGGGTTGCTGGAGGCAATGACTCAAGAAATAAAGCGAGAAATGGATCAGAAATTGAAAGAGCACAAGGATGAACTATCAAAAGATATACAGGATATCAAACAAAAATTGGATGCAAAAATAGAAGCTGCACAAACCTCAGTAAGAAGTGAGATAAACGCCAAATTAGAGGTAATGCATACTGATATCACCTCATTGAGAGGTGAGATCAGTACTCTGAGAACCAACATTGAATCCATAAAGGGATCCATTTCCATCATGCAAACCACAATAGAAGCCACGGTCAACAGAGTGAATGAAATGGAAGGTAGAGTGTCAGATACAGAAGACAGAATACACCAACTGGACCAAAAAGTGACAGATATGGAAAAATCACTCAAATTAAACCAAAGGGAAATTCAAGAGCAAGCAGATAATGCTAAAAAATTTAACCTTCGCATAATCGGAGTGGACGAAGGTGAGGAATTCCAGAGCAAGGGAATGCAACACCTATTTAACAAGATAGTCAATGAAAATTTTCCCCACCTCAAAAACGACCATCTTAACTACATCACAAAAGCTTATCGAACACCCAACAAGCAAGATCCCAGGAGAAACACTTCTAGGCACATAATAGTAACAATGATGGATCTGAATAATAAGGAAACAATCCTGCATGCAGCAAAAATGAAGAAGGAGCTATACTACAACGGGAAAAAAATTAGAATCACTGCAGATCTCTCCACACAAACAATGAATGCAAGAAAAGCCTGGGAAAGCACCATACGAGCCCTGAGAGCCAATAACTGCCAACCCAGACTGATATACCCGGCAAAGCTAGCATTCACATTCGATGGAGAACTGAAAACTTTTAATAGCAAAGAAAAACTAAATGAATACATAAACATTAAGCCAGCATTACAAAGAATTCTAAGAGGGGGGACACAACCTGAAGAAAGCAACCAGGAACTGGGACCTGCCCCAAACAGGCATTACTCAAAGTCTAACTGAGCAAGCACAGGAGGAAAGGAAAGAAGAAAAACTTAGGAAAACGGAATGGCAGGGACAACAATGCATCTCTCTATACTTTCTCTTAATATAAATGGGCTGAATTCGCCAATTAAAAGAAAACGAACTGAGGACTGGATCAGAAAACAAGACCCATCCATCTGTTGCCTTCAGGAGACCCACCTCTCAGCCAAACATACAAACAAACTCAGAGTGAAGGGGTGGAAAAGGATCTACCAATCAAATTCCCCCAATAAGAAAGCAGGTGTAGCTATCCTGATATCTGACAAAATAAACTTTTCATTAAAATCAGTACAGAAAGACAAGGACGGACATTACATATTAATAAAGGGAACAATCCAAGAGGAGGATATAACCATCATCAACTTATATGCCCCAAATATCGGTGCACCCAGATATGTTAAACAAATGCTCTCAAACTTACAGAATAAAATAGATCCCAATACGATAATACTAGGAGACTTTAACACGCCACTCTCACCAAAGGACAGGTCTACCAACCAGAGGATTGGCAAAGAAGCTACCGAATTAAGTGAGGCCATACTTCAAGCGGAATTAACTGACATCTACCGAGTATTTCACCCTAAAACAACACAGTACACATTCTTCTCAGCAGCTCATGGAACTTTCTCCAAAATAGACCATATCATAGTTCATTCAAGGAACTTAAGCAAATACAAAGGGATCGACATAATCCCCTGTATCCTATCTGACCACAGTGGAATCAAGCTAGCTCTCAATAACAAAGCATACCGCAGAAATTTCTCTAATACATGGAAATTGAACAGCACACTCCTTAACAAGGCCTGGGTAACAGAAGAGATCAGAGAAGAAATAAAGCATTTCCTAGAACTCAATGAAAATGAAAACACCTCACAAAGAAACTTGTGGGACACAGCAAAAGCAGTCCTGAGGGGCAAATTTATTGCCCTCAGTGCCCACATCAAGAGAATGGAGACAGACCAAGTAAATAATCTCATGTTGCAACTAAAACAGCTAGAAAAACAAGAAAAAATGGGACCTAAAGCTACTAGACGAAGCCAGATAACCAAATTGAGAGCAGAGATTAACCAATTAGAAAATCAGAAAACCATAACCAAAATAAACCAAACAAAAAGCTGGTTCTTTGAAAAAATAAACAAAATTGATGGCCCGTTGGCAAGATTAATTAAAAAAAGAAGAGAGGAAACCCATATTAATAGGATTAGGGATGCCACGGGAAACATCACAACACGTACCCAAGATATCCAAACAATTCTAACAGACTACTTTCAAAAGCTATACTCTCTAAAGGAAGAAAATCTGGCGGAAATGGATGCATTTTTAGAGAAATACAAGTTACCCAAACTGAGCAAAGAAGAAGTTAACCAATTAAATAAGCCAATATCCTATAATGAGATACAGGAAGCTATCAAAAGTCTTCCAACAAAAAAAAGCCCAGGACCAGATGGATTCACAGCAGAATTCTATAAGACCTTTAAAGAAGAACTAATACCCATACTCCTCAAGCTCTTCAGAGAAACAGAGAAGGAGGGAGCTATCCCAAACTCATTCTACGAAGCCAATATCACACTCATCCCCAAACCAGGCAAAGACCCAACCAAAAAGGAGAATTACAGGCCAATCTCCTTGATGAACACAGATGCAAAGATCCTTAACAAGATTCTAGCTAACAGAATCCAGAAACACATAAAAAAAATAATACACTATGATCAGGTAGGCTTCATCCCAGAGACACAGGGATGGTTTAACATACGTAAGTCAATAAATGTAATCCAGCATATCAACAGAGCCAAGGTCAAGAATCACATGATTATCGCCACAGATGCAGAAAAGGCCTTTGATAAAATTCAACATTCATTCATGCTAAAAGCTCTGGAGAAAATAGGAATAGAAGGAACATTTCTAAAAACAATAAAAGCCATTTATGACAGACCAATAGCCAATATTATACTTAATGGGGAAAAGCTACAACCAATCCTCCTAAAAACAGGAACAAGGCAAGGATGTCCACTGTCTCCACTCCTCTTCAACATAGTCCTAGAACCCTTAGCCAGGGCAATAAGGCAAGAAAAAGACATTAAAGGGATCCGCATAGGGAAAGAAGAAGTGAAACTATCCCTTTTTGCAGACGACATGATACTATACCTCCACGATCCCAAAAACTCCATCCCCAAACTTTTAGAAATCATAAGTCACTTCGGCAAAATAGCAGGATACAAAATAAACCCACAAAAATCAGTTGCCTTCCTATACACTGATAACGCACAGGAAGAGAGGGAAATAAAGGGAGCAACCCCATTCACAATAACCTCCCAAAAAATAAAATATTTAGGAATTAACCTAACCAAAGATGTAAAAGAACTATTTAATGAGAACTATAAAAAGTTAAAGAAAGAAATTGCAGAAGACACTAGGAAATGGAAAGACCTCCCATGCTCCTGGATAGGCCGACTTAATATAGTAAAGATGGTGATACTTCCAAAATTAATATACAAATTCAATGCAATTCCTATTAAAATCCCAATGACGTACATCACTGAAATACAGAAAACAGTCCAAAAATTTATATGGAACAACAAAAGACCTAGAATAGCCAAAACAATTCTAGGGGATAAAGACAATATGGGAGGGCTATCCATGCCGAACTTCAAACTCTACTACAGAGCTATAATCACAAAGACAGCATGGTACTGGCACAAAAACAGACCCGAAGACCAATGGAACAGAATAGAAGATCCAGATATAAATCCACAGGCCTACAGCCAGCTGATATTCGACAAAGGAGCCAAAGACATACAATGGAAGAAACACAGCCTCTTCAACCGCTGGTGCTGGGAAAACTGGGCAGCCACATGCAGAAAACTAAAAGTGGACCCCAGCCTATCACCATGCACCAACATCAACTCAAAATGGATTAAAGACCTTAACATTAAACCTGAATCTCTGAAACTACTGCAGGACAGAGTAGGAGAGACACTTGAACTAATAGGCACAGGAAGGAACTTCCTGAACAGAGTCCCAGGGTCACAACAAGTTGGAGAGAGACTCGACAAATGGGACTACCTTAAAATAAAAAGCTTCTGCACAGCTAAATCTATCGCAACTAAGCTAGAAAGACAACCAACTAATTGGGAAAAAATATTTACCAGCAATATATCAGACAAGGGGTTAACATCCTGTATATACAGGGAACTCAAGAAACTAATCCCTCCCAAACCTAACAAACCAATTACTAAATGGGCAAGGGAACTAAAGAGGGACTTCTCAAATGAAGAAATAAAAATGGCAAAGAAACACATGAGGAAATGTTCATCATCCCTGGTGGTGAAGGAAATGCAAATAAAGACAACCCTGAGATACCACCTTACCCCAGTCAGAATGTCCCACATCCACAAATCAGCCAACGACAAATGCTGGAGGGGATGTGGAGAAAGAGGAACCCTATTACACTGCTGGTGGGAATGTACACTTATACAACCACTTTGGAAAGCAGTCTGGAGGGTCCTTAGAAAGCTAAAGATTGACCTCCCTTACGACCCAGTCATACCACTTCTAGGCATCTACCCTGAACAACAGGAACCAATATACAAGGACACGTGCACCTCCATGTTTATTGCAGCACTGTTCGCAATAGCTAGGATATGGAAACAACCTAGGTGCCCCACCACAGATGAATGGATCCAAAAATTGTGGTATCTATACACAATGGAATATTATGCAGCCATTAGAAATGACAAAATAATGGCATTTGCAGGGAAATGGATGGAGCTAGAAGGAATCATGTTGAGCGAGGTAAGCCAAGAACGAAGAGACAAATGGTACATGGTCTCCCTGATAAGTGGATGCTAAATCCAAAAGGTTAGTGATACGACAAAACTAACAGGACTTAAGAAACAAAGAACTCCCGCTCATCTGGTTGAACCACTACTAAATATCCTCATGCTGCTGATCACAAATATGGTATATAACATGTGAACACTGTTATATATTACAGACTGTGGTAGACAATTTGCTCCAGGGAAGTTAGAATGAACTTGTGACTTTGAAATTATGTAATCATTTAATCACAATCAAAAAAAAAAAAAAAAAAAAAAGAACCTCGGGGAAGGGAGGGAGGGAGGGGATGGTAGGGGGAAAACAATGGAGGGGGTAACAATGTTCAAGAGGAAGTGTACTCATAACCTCACTCATGTAACTGTGACCCTCTGTATAGTAGCTTTACAATAAAAAAAAAAAAAAATAATAATAATAATAAAGCCTGGTGCTGGTGGCTCATGCTTGTAATCCTAGCTACTCAGAAGGCTGAGATCTGAGGATTGCACTTCAAACCCAGCCTGGGGCAAGAAAGGCCAAGAGACTCTTATCTCCAATAAACCACTCAGAAAACCAGAAGTGGCATTGTGGCTCAAGAGGTAGAGAGCTAGCCTTGAGCTGAAGAGCTCAGGGACACCACCCAGGACTAGAGTTCAAGCCTCATGACCAACTACTACTACTACTACTATAATAATAATAATAATAGAGCTTCAAGTCTGCCTTCTGCTTCAATCAAAACCTACATTCTTTTCCCTGTGACCACAAACCCTCTGAGGGACAACAGGCAGGAGCATATGCGCTGTGAGTCATCTCATACAGTTCAGTGGAAAGCTCCAAGCTTTGTCTTGTAAGGAACAACACAGAGCAACTTGCTGAGGCTATGGCTGGAGAGATGATGGCAGCCCAGGGACTGGCACAATACTGCGTGCTCAAAACCTGATCATGATCAGGTTTTGCTGACCTTCATCCTCTGCTTGGATAGCAGTAATCAAAGAAGCTGCTGAAAAGTGGAGGAAGCCCTGCTGGACCTGGAGGGTGGGACTCAGCTGTATGATAAATGGAACATTCAGGCAAACCAGTAAAACCAAGACCCGGGTGCCCTAAAGACTGTGGAAAGGAGTAATGACCGTATCCCAGCCCCAAGTGACACTCCAGACCTCCTGCCAGGGTCTGGCCTCATCACTCTTGCTCAGACACTTCCTGGACACCCTGTCCTTTCCCAGAAGCAACCACAGGGGCAGGCTGCCTGGGTGTGAACATCAGCTCTGCTGCTAAGCACCATGAATCTGTGTTCCTTCAGTCTCCTGTACTGGAAAACAGGAGCACTGAGCCTCACCATAGGAAGACTTAGCTTTCATGAGAATGGAGTGAGAAAGTCCAGGCACAAGGTTTGGACAGGTACATGGGGTCTATAACTTTGTGAGATCACTGTCAGGCAGGGGTTATCACCAAGGTCACTATGGTCAGGAAGCACAGTAAGTGCTTAAATGGGTCTGTTCCTCTTGTGAGCCAAGTAGTACTCTGGGAGGACTGCTTCCTGGCCTGCCTCTGATGCTTAACACAGCCTGTCCTGGGGTGAGTGCCATGACAATTCAAGGATGTGGGGAGCATTTGCCACTTCAGCTGCTGGAGAGTGTAGAGTATAGAGAAAATCTTGTGTTTCTGCACCATTTTGTGTACAAGTTCCCCCTGAAACCTGAGCCCGCTAAAGGACAGACTTGTGTGTGTGTGTGTGTGTGTGTGTGTGTGTGTGTGTGTGTGTGTGTGTGTGTGTGTGTGTGTGTGTGTGTGTGTGTGTGTGTGTGTGTGTGTGTGTGTGTGTGTGTGTGTGTGTGTGTTGGCTGCGCATAGACAGAGAATTCCAGAGAGATGAATGTAGTCTTGGAGCTGCATCTCAGTTTACCCAGCCTCCAGAGAGATGCCTTACAGACCAAAGAAATCACCACTTTGGTTTCCTAGGAGACCCCTCCAGGAAAGGCAGGGGCGGCTGCCTACTCCCCCTTTGTAAGCAGAGGAAATTCTTCCCTCTTTCATTCTTCCCCTAGGACCCAGCCTTTGCATGCACAGATTCTCCTGACTCCCTCAGGGATAGGAACTAGGGAGGAGAAACCAAATATCATTTTTTTTGTTTTCTAGGTGATTAATGCTAATCCATCTGCAGACTATTATGTGCACAGTCAGGATAAAACATTCCAGCCAGCATTGAGCCTTCGTGTGCTGTCCAAATACAAATGCAAAAGCAGATGGACCCACTGATGGCACTCAGCAGCCTCCATCCTCTTGCAGCATCCATTAGATGCTTTTCTGAGGCTTTGCCCTTTAAAATGATACAAAGATGCCTAATCATGGGGGTTAATGAGATCCCCATCTTTTCTAAGCAGTTTCATCAAGTTTCCAGCAAGTACAGCTAGAACTTGGTGGGGTCCGGCCCCTTTTGCTTTGGGTCAAAAATCTTGCTCCCAAAACATGCCAAGTCTGGAAACTTCCTGATACCTTGCAAATAGATTCCTTTTCTCACTGGATTAATCAGAATCCAATTCTGAGTGGGGGAAAATGGGGGGAGACCACTGGCTTGCACAGCTGAATCTAATATGCTATTGAATGCCAGTGATTAATATCCTTTAGCTGAAGGTTGCTGGTGATCATGATTAGATTTTAAGCACTCAGTACTGTGCCAGTCTCTGGGCTATTTGGCTTTTTAAATAGCAGGGATCCCTCCTAGCTCCAGGTGTCTGCTGTTCTTTTTTTTTTTTTTTTTCCGGTCATGGGGCTTGAACTCTGGTCCTGGGTGCTTCTCTCAGCTCTTCAGCTCTACTACTTGAGCCACAGTGCCACTTCCAGTTTTCTGGTGGTTAATTGGAGACAGGAGTCTCAGGGACTTTCCTGCCCGGCTGGCTTTGAACCGTGATCCTCAGATCTCAGCCTCCTGAGTAGCTAGGATTACAGGTGTGAACCACCTGCACCTAGCCTGCCTGCTGTTCGTATGTCTCATCTCTTGTGAATTGCTGCCATCAGAGCATGCTTTAATCACCTTCATGGCTCCAGCTCCTGGTTCTAGGCTCAGAACCCAACAGTCCCCTGGGAGGGTGCAAGTTGAAGGCAACTGATTGAATGCCTTATATGCTTTCATGAATAAGCTTACACATCTCTGCCCTCTGGTAGCCAACCCAGGCATCTAGGGGGTGATGGTGTTTGTGAGCTGCATGGCTGGGGATGACACCCTTCCTCCCCATGGTCACTGTGCTTTCCATAAATCCACAGATTCTTCATATATCATAAACCTCCAAGAAGTCCTTAGCATCAACTCTCTTTATCGCTGCTTTAGCAAAATGACCTCACATTTATCTTGTCTTCATGGATAACTTAACCTTCCTAGTTTCTTTGTACTTCTTGTTCTTCTCCTGGGATCCTGATTAGAACACAGATTTAACAGCCTCCTAATCCCTCCTGCCTGGCAGCCATCCAAGGCAGCCTCAGCACCCACAGTCAACATTTCACCACATCACTCCTATCCACACAACCCACAGGAGATTTCATCATCTCCACCCACCAGAGGACAGGGGAGGAAAGCAAGTGGCCCAAGTCCTATACTGATTTTCAGTTCAACCAGCAAATGTTTAATAAAAAGCCCCATTCTATGGGCCTAGCATGAGGAACGTGTGTGTGAGTGTGTGTATGTGTGTGCATGCGCATGTGCATGTATGCTTCTGTCTACATGCATACAACTATGCACAAAGCACTAATAGATGCTAGACTCATCACAGTGATCTAGGGTCTGCCCTCTAAGAATTCAAAATTCAGCGCAAATGTTGTGTTTAGTTTTAAATTGGCATGTCATAGACTATATTAGCCAAGTCGTTTTCAACAGAGACAATATAGTACTACGTTGACTTGATAGCTGGAAGGTCAGGAAAAAAAACATTTCAATATTGTACAAATGACAGAGTACCAGGAACTGCCTCCATTTCTAGGGTCCACTAAGCAAAGAAGAGGCTGGAGTCAATGAAAGCAGCCTTACAGGAAGGGCACAACATGGAACCCAGTCCCTGAAGAAGGAGGGGGAGGAGAAGTCCTGTTGCTGGGGCCTCTGATGAGGGAGTGGTGAAGGTGGTTCAGCAAGTCCTGAGTAGGTTGCAGCCCAGGAAAGAGAGGCTACTGTATGGCCAGGCTGCTGGATAATGCTCACTGGCAGGCACAGGAAGCCAGGCAGAAGTTTTCAGGAAGCAAAAGTCCTTTCTCCCTTATCAGTGGGCAGTGGAGCCATCTCCCTCCCCACCTCACACTAGCTCTCTGTCTCAATGAAGGATTTGCACAGATTCTGTGCAAGAGCCTCTCTTTCCTGGACTGCAACCTACTCAGGACTTGCCTTGGCTATAATTTTGCCTTGTGACATATGGCCTTGGTTATTAGAATAACTGGAATTATAATCGCCATTTTATAATTACTAACTGCTAGCTCTGCTTCTATAACTTGCTTCTTTGCCAATGGTGAAACTACCACTGGCCATTTGTGAGTGGCCCCCTCCCCCATGGATCTTACCTTTAAATTCTCTGAGCTATTTGACTTTATGGCTGCTCTTCACTGTCTTGGTATAGTGAAGGGTAGTCACCATGGCTAATATAGATTCCTAGCCTGATTGACTGAGTGTTGGTGACTCCTCTTGCTGATTGTAGGTTCAAGTCCCACTGGCCCCAGGAAGTTGAGATAGTTCAGCTCAAAACCTGGGGGGAAATCCCATTAAAAGTTTGATCTTTTTTGGGGGGCAGGGGGAGTCCGGTCGTGGGGCCTGAACTCTGGGCCTGGGCACTGTCCCTCAGCTCTTCAGCTCAAGGCTAGCGCTCTACCACTTGAGCCACAGCGCCACTTCCGGCTTTTTTCTTTTTGTTTATGTGGTGCTGGGGAATGGAACCCAGGGCCTCAGGCATGCAAGGCAAGCGCTCTACCACTAAGCCACCTTCCCAGCCCCAAAAGTTTGATCTTTGTGCAATTAAATCGTAATGGTGTCGCAACCCCTCCAAGCTCCTCAGCCAACAAAACATGGGCCTGTGGGAAGCTCCTACACAATAGGAAAATGTGACTGAACGTTCTGAGTGTGAGGTTTGCCCTAGAAAGTCAGGGCAGATTCTCTCTTCTTGGTTAAGTCTCTGCCCAGTACCTGTGTCACCTAAGTAACTGGCACACCTGGAAGCAGTCACCTCCCCCTCCTGCTAGCCATAAGGCATGACTTTGGGATGGTCCCAGGCCCTAAGATCATATCCAGATCCAATGTGGCCAAGCTTTCTCCCTGCCACCTGGCCCAGATAAGTCCTGGGCTGGAGGTGGGGCCCTTCAGCCTTGCACTCCTCCATGCACGTTCAGTAATGCAATAAACTTCTTGCCTGAATGCTTCCTGGTGTTCTCTTTACCAGCTACCTAATTAAACGTACCTATTTAATTTACCTTACAATGATTCTGGTAATAGAGGCCAAAAAGGTGTGGCTGAAAGCTCTCAGTTTGTGACAAAGGGCAAAAAGATGTGACTAGAATCTCTGAATCAAATCTCTGCCTCCCGAGGAACTAGGTCTACAGGCATGAACCACCAGGCTGGACAAATATTTACTTTTTTTTTTGGTCGGTGATGAGGCTGAACTCAAGGAGTGTGCTAAGCCATGAGAAGGGAGCCCATTAGGCTAACATACAGGGAATAAGTTGGCCACATTTCTCAGAGGTAGTAGGAAATGTATATAGTGAAGTGGGTATGAGCATGGGCTTGAAATGTAACTGGCTTGAATCCTGTCTCTATAATTACTAATTATGTGGCTTTGAGTGTGTTGCTACTCTTGCTTAGCCTCAATTTTCTCATCCCTACAATGGACATAATAATAGTATCTGCCTTACAAGGTTGTAATGAAGAGAAAATGAATTAGTGCTTAGAAAGCACTTAACATAGTACCCAGCACATGGCAAGTATTCAATAAATATCTGCTACTACCACTGAATATAGCTCAGCAATTGCTGAATGAACTCAGTAATTAAACCACCATTATATAGATAAAGCTTATCCAGACATGTGTATATGTAAAAGAAAATTCCTTTCCACTCTGCTGAACCTTTCTGTACCAGCCTCTTACCTTCAACTGTCCCAGCAAGCCGATTTCCTGCCTCCAATTTTGCTCTCTCTCTCTCTCTCTCTCTCTCTCTCTCTCTCTCTCTCTCTGGTACAGGTCCGAGGGCTTGAACTCAGGACCTGGGCCATGACCCTGAGCTTTATGTGCTGAAGGCTAATGTTCTACCATTTCAAGCCACAGCTCCATTTCCAGCTTTTTGATAGTTAATTGTAGATAAGAGTGTCTTGGACTTTCTATCCAGGCTAGCTTTGAACCACCAACCTCAGATCTCAGCCTCCTGAGTAACTAGGATTACAGGCATAAGCCATCAATGCCCAGCCAATTTCTCTCTCTTATACAACACAATGACTTTCCTACTCACTGAAAAGTTCTGGACAGAGTGGAGAGTGAGAAGAGGTGAAGGGAAGTAGCTATCCCGGATAAAGAAAATTCAAGAGGATTGTGTAGCAAAGCTTGGGACTCAGTGACTACAGTTGACTGAGCCAGAGTCCCCAGAAGGCAACCATGAGAATGAGGTGTGTGTATGGGGGATGGGGAGAATCTGGTGGTATTGGATACAGACCTTTGAACCTTAAGGCCAGGAGGAGAAACAAGGGTGTGATGGGGAGATGGCATTTCAGTGGGTGGGGAATGCAGCTGGGACTAGAAAGATTCCAGATTTGCAGATGTAAATTGGCTGGAGAAAGAAAGAAAAAAAAGCAAAATTGGAGCAGAGAATCAGTTAAGAGCTTGCTGCGACCGTCCAGAGTCAGAAGCAGGTTAGCATGCAGCCCAGTAGAAAGGGGAATGCTTTATGATGCTTTATTTAACATATGCAGTGTCTGGACACACCCTCATCACACACAATAACAGCATAATTACTAAGCACATATATTAAGCAATGATAATAAAGACATTTGTTGAGTACTAGATGTTTACCGAGTATTTTGTAAGGTGTTTTATAGCACTAATTTATTTTCTACTCACAGCAGCCTTATGAAGTGAATGCTATAATTATGCCCATTGTATGGATGAGGAAATTGAAACTAAGGAATGCACTCAAGGCCATATCATTTAATTACACAGCAGGGCTGGGAAATGACACTGTGGCTCAAGAGGTGAAGTGTTAGCCTTGAGCAAAAGAAGCTCAGGGACAGTGCCCAGGCCTTGAGTTCAAGCCCCAGGACTGTCAAAAAAAAAAAAAAAAAAAAGTAATTACACAGACAGGAGTCAGCCTGGATTTGTTTCACTCGAGGCTGGGTTATACCCATCATGTTACATACTCAGTCCAGTAGCCACCTTCCTTGCTCAGGCTTTTGTCAATTAGTGATTTTTAAATAGAAATTTCAGGGAAATCTGCTGTATTGAGTTCTGAATGCTGCAGACTTAGTAATCCTAGCTCATAAGCCAGAATGTTTGCATAAGTATGATAGAAATCACAGATCTAAGCACCGGTGACTCATACCTGTAATCCTACCTGCGCAGGAGGGTGACGTCTGAGGATCATGGTTCAGAGCCAACTAGGGCAAAAAAGTCAGTGAGACTCCTATTTCCGATTAACCACCAGAAAACCAGAAGTGGTGCTGTGGCTCAAAGTGGTAGAATGCTAGTCTTCAGTGAAAAAGCTCAGAGACAGAACCCAGGCCCTGAGTTCAAACCCCATGACCAACAAAAGAGAAAAAAAGAAAGAGAGAGAGAGAAAGAAAAAGAAATCACAGACCTAATCCCTGGCTTGTGGTAAAGAAGTAAGCACCTGAGGAGCATTTCTAGGCAATGACTAGCTCATAGTAACAAATGGTCAATAAATGGTAGTTGTTAAAAACAGTAACAATAGGGTATTCAAAGTTAATAAAGAGAAAACTAGAAATCAAGCCAGTTAAGAGCCAGTTCAAAGTCCTGACTATGCTGACCTGAAGAGGAGATGAGAAAACAAAAAGAGAGGATGAGAAAGAAGGAGAAAGAAAGGAAAAGAATGGAAGGGGAGGGAGGAAAAGGGATGGGAGGAAAAGAAAGGAGAAGAGAGGGAAAAGACTCATCTTCAAATGTACAGTGTTGTCAGGTAGGGAAAGCAGATAACACCCATTTTGTGTGGCTCCATGGGCAGAACTGGGACCAAGGCTGAGGTTAAGAGTTTCCAGCCACTTGAGGTGACTCATGCTGAAACAGATTTCTGTGGGAAGTTGTAGAATTCAGTTACTAAAATTTTCCAGGAAAGTTGTATGCAATGCAGTTCATCTAGAAGGAAGGAACTTTAATGATAATTCTCAAGATCAGGCATGTCAAAATTACCTATAGGTCTTGCTTAACACTAACTACTGAACCCATGTCCAGAAATGTATATCATTCAACCTTGGGTGGGGCCAGAGAACTTGTATCTCTGACTGGTTTCAAGGTGAGCCCATACTTTGCCTTAGAACACAGGAATTTGGAAATAGGGGTTATTTGGTTGGCCCATGGAAATGCTTACAGAAATTGCAGCAGATAAAAAAAAAATTATAAAGTCCCAAGTCTTTCACTATAAAGGTATTCAATTTGAAGGAATAAATCTTATTCCAAGATGGTGATTTTTCTTATTGTTTCTGACATTAACATTTCCTTATTTAAAAATGTAAAGCTTATTAATAGTAGATGGAAGCTCTTTTTTTTTTCTGCCAGTCCTGGGGCTTGAACTCAGGGCCTGGACACTGTCCTTGAGCTTCTTTTGCTCAAGGCTAGCACTCTACCACTTGACAGTGCCAATTCTGGCTTTTCTGTTTATGTGGTAGTGAGGAATCAAATCCAGGGCTTCATGCATGCTAGGTAAGCACTCTACCACTGAACCACATTCCCAGCCCTTGACTTGTTTCTTAATGTCTTTGAATAGCAAAACAAGAAGAGGAAAATGCATTGTAGTACATGTTTTTTTAAAATCTTCTTTAGTTAGGTGCCAATGGCTACTCAGAAGGCTGAGATCTGAGAACTAGCGTACAGCCAGCTGAGGCAGACAAATCTCAAGACTCTTAGGTCAAATTAATCAGAAGAGGCCAGGAGTAGAAGTGAAGTTTGAGTAATTGAATACCACCTGTGAGCCAAAGGGATCATGAGAGACTGTGAGTGAAAGCCCACTATGGGCAGACACACACACACACACACACACACACACACACACACACACACACGCATGCATGCACGAGCACGTCTTTTTTTTAATTATCTTTTATTTCAATGAACTCATATTTAGACTGAACAGTAAAAAAAATAAAAATAAAAAGTCTGGGTCCATGAAAAACACCAAACTCTAGGAAACATTGTTCCTTTAATGTATAAGAGCTTAAAATGAGTTCTTTCTCCCAGCTCTTCCAAACTCAAATGTAAGGTTCTCATGAGCCTTTATTTTTTTTTTTTTTACAGTTTTGGGAACTGAACCCAGGGCCTTAGTTCTTGCTAGACCATCTCTTATCAACTGAGTTAAAACTATAGTCCTTGGGTTGAGACAGATTAAAATGGACTCATCTCTCTGAGGCACTGCTAAGCATGGTTAGAATACAGTTGAACACTGTCAAATATCACCTTTATATAACATTAAAAAAAACACTGGCAAAGCAGTGTTAATGCTGATAACAAGCCTTTACAATAAAAACCCATTTTGATGCTTATTTTTCCTTTAAATAAGCCTGGGGCTGGAGCTAGGAATGTGACTTAATGGTAGAATACTTGCCTAGCATGCATGAAACCCTGAGTTCAATTCCTCAAT
Source organism: Dipodomys spectabilis (assembly GCF_019054845.1). Taxonomy (NCBI): domain Eukaryota; kingdom Metazoa; phylum Chordata; class Mammalia; order Rodentia; family Heteromyidae; genus Dipodomys; species Dipodomys spectabilis. The sequence continues at coordinate 201,541 of NW_024871181.1, forward strand.
ACCACATAAACAGAAAAGGCCAGAAGTGGCGCTGTGGCTCAATTGATAGAGTGCTAGCCTTGAGCAAAAAGAAGCTCAGGGACAGTGCCAAGACCCTGAGTTCAAGCTCCGGGGCTGGCAATAAAATAAATAAGCTAAGTCAGTTTGACTTCCTAATTAATAATCGCTCTGAGTTATGTAACTGTAACATCTCTCTGTACATCACCTTTATAATAACAATAAAATAATTGAGGGCTGGGAAGGTGGCTCAGTGGTAGAGTGCTTGCCTTGCATGCCTGAGGCCCTGGGTTCGATTCCCCAGCACCACATAAGAAAAAAGAAAAAAGCCGGAAGTGGTGCTGTGGCTCAAGTGGTAGAGTGCTAGCCTTGAGCTGAAGAGCTGAGGGGCAGTGCCCAGGCCCAGAGTTCAGGCCCCGTGACCAGACCCCCCAAAAATAATAATAATAATAATTGAGCTGGGAGCTGGTGACTACTCAGAAGGCTAAGATCTGAGGATCATAGTTCAAAGCCAGCCCAGGCATAACATCCATGAGACTTATCTCCAATTAACCACCAGAAAACCAGAAGTGGCACTGTGGCTCAAGTGGTAGAATGCTCTCCTTGAGCGCAAGAGCTCAAGGACAGCACCCAGGCCCAGAGTTCAAGCCCCACGACCAACCAATAATAATAATAATAATAACTATTAGACTTTCCTGGTGCTCCAACTGCTTTGAACTAAGGACTGGACTATCAGCCAAGCAACCAGCAAGACTGCCTTCAATGCCAGCTCCAGCCACTTGGAACACCTGCAGATGCCACCAGGAAGCTATATGGCAACCACAGCTGCTTGCTGCAAAAGCACAACTCTGGCTCCTGAAGGTATTGTCCCTGCCATAACTATTTCAGACAGCTTATCTTACATTCTTTATCATCATATGCCTCAGTGAAGTATAGATAACCCTGTAGCCAGGATCAGGCCATAGGCAGAGCACTTCCCCTTTGCCTCTGCTCCCTATCATTTCTGCCTGGGCTACTCTCTGGAACTTTTCAGCTGCCCTGTTGTTACTATTCCACCACCACTGTTGCTGCCATTACCCTTGGTACTACTCGCTGTTGCTTCTGATTGTCCTCTCTTAATCTGCATGAGGAACTACCATGATTTGGTATTTGGCTATTTGGCTCACTTCATGAGCCAACCCAGAGATGTCTTCCTGTGCCAACTCCTTGTGTTGTAGCATTAGACTCATAAAAGGGCTCTCTCATGCTCTCTCTCTCATTAGCTTTTCTTGCCTACTTTTGATTTTTATCACTAATCAGGTATGCTGAGGGAGATAGCAGAAGTCAAAAAAGTAGCAGAGTGAATGAAGGTCGCAGTAGTGACAACAGGGAAATTGAAATGTTCTAGGAAGCAGCAGGGGTAGAAACAACAGGGAGCAGAAGTGATAGAGACAACAAGGACTCTAAGGAGCTGAAAATGACAGACAGTGGGATCTAGGCTGAGGAAGAGGTCCAGAGAGTTGCCAAAATCTTAACGATCATGAGTCTTAGGTACCCTAAGCCTGAGAGTTATAATATTAACTTATATCAGGGTCCCAGTGCGCAAGGCCTGTATGAGAGCAGCTGTAACATTACAGGTATTATCTGCTGGTGCTGCTGCTACCGCAGTAAATAAAGAACTGCAATAATATCATGTGCCTGGGTTGTTGCTGATTAAAACTAAGAACAATAGACCTCTAACCTGAGTACCTAGAAGTATCATTTTCTGGCTTCTAAAGCCTAGAACAATTGACCCTTAAGTCTCAAAGCCTGGAGCTGTGACTCTGGACCTGCCAGTCCAACTCCTATTCCTTGTCAAAGGGCCTGGGACTGGAAATATTAGCAAAACCTTAACCTGTCTGCCCACAGTTCCTATCTGGGTAAAGGGTGACTGGTAACAATGTGTCATTTTTGTTTCTTTTTGGTCATGGAGCTTGAACTCGACCTGGTGCTGTCCCTGAGCTCTTCAGCTCAAGGTGAGTATGCTACCACTTAAGCCACAGCGCCACTTCCAGTTTTCTGGTGGTTTATTGGAGATAAGAATCTGACAGACTTTCCTGCTCAGGCTGGCTTTGAACTGTAATCCCATATCTCAGCCTCCTCAGTAGTTAGGATTACAGGCATGAGCCACAGGCGCCCAGCTACAAGGTGTCTTTTAAAAAAGCATTACAGAACTTTTTGCCTGCTTGAGTGCTTACTCTGAATATATTTGGCCTTTGATGAATGCTTTTTGTGATCATTATGAACATTTATTGCAATAAAGGGCTATCATAACCACAGCCAGTCCCTGTAGGAAAGTACTTAAGGAAGGAGGACTGTGTGTCCCTCATTAAATCACCCTGGCTGCTTATCTGATGCCATTGCACTCTATTAAGCTATCTCTTTGCATCCACTCTATTAAGCTATCTCTTCTCTTTGTGCCAGCTTCTCCTCCACCTGCACAGCCAAAATGTCAGGCCACTGAGCATAGGTAATATATCAGTGGCTTCATGGTGCACATCAATTTAAATCAATAGTCTATGATTTGGGGACTATTCATCTCTGTTGAGGAACAAGGGCTGAATAAATGATCAGAGAATTGACCACTTCTGTTAGGAAATGGGAACAACAGAGAACCAACCTGAACCTAAGTCAGAACTTACCCAAGAGAAGCCATGAAGAGTTTTAACTATTACAGTATCTAAATTCACTATCTTACCTGGTTTTGTTAGTGAGCTTTTGTTTTTCAATAGTGAGCTGCTGAAAGTCTGATCACTAAATAAATGAAGATATACAGATATTACTATGGTATGTTGGGTTTATTTGATAATAGTATTTTTTGTGGGGGGGTCTGGTCGTGGGGCCTGAACTCTGGGCCTGGGCGCTGTCCCTCAGCTCTTCAGCTCAAGGCTAGCGCTCTACCACTTGAGCCACAGTAACACTTCTGGCTTTTTTCTTTTTGCTTATGTGGTGCTGAGGAATCGAACCCAGGGCCTCGAGCATGCAAGGCAAGGGCTCTACCACTGAGCCACCTTCCCAGTCCCCGATAATAGTGTTTTTTAATTTTGTTAGAAATGATAGGATTCTGATTCAAGAAACAAGATGAGGACCAGTTGACTTGAAGGCATTGGCATTGTATTAATGAGGAGACAGCTCCTGGGCTCACAGCTTGATGAACCCAGCTGCTAAGTATAGAAAGCAAGAAGCAAGAGATCAATATTTTTGGTATAAAAATCCCTTTATTTCACTTTGGCCTATACCCTTTTTGTTAAACTACACCCTTTGGTAAAATTAAGCCAGGTACCAGTGGCTCACACCTGTAATCCCAGCTACTCAGGAAGCTGAAATATGAGGATCATGGTTCAAAACCTGCCCAAGCAAGCAAGACCATGAGACTCTTATCTCCAATTAACCACCAAAAAGCCAGAAATGGAGCTGTGGCTCAAGTGATAGAGTGCTATCATCAAGCAAAAAAGCTCAGGGACAGTACTCAGGCCCCGAGTTCAAGCCCCAGGACCAGCACACACACACACACACACACACACACACACACACACACACTCACACACTCACTGAAAACAGCCAACCTAAAACTATAAACTATATCTTCTGATGCAGTTTAGCAAACCCACAATGCATAGTGACTGTGTTTTAGGACACCTTCTGTAAGAGGTCCAATGTCCAGTATTTGGCCCTACCACCTTGGATCACATCCCTAACTTCTCTGAACACCAGTGCACTAAGCTTATATGAGTCAGCTTTCTATCACTATAACAAAAATACCTGAGATAACTAACTTTTTAGGAAAAGAAATGGTTTGATTTGGCTCACCATTATGGAGCATCCATTTCATGATTAGTTGGTTCCATAGCTTTCGGCCTGTGGTAAGGTGGGAACACATGGAGGAGCAAAACTGCTACATTGTCAGTTCGGGGACAAAAATGAGAGAAGGCGCTAGAATCCCACAATCCTCTTTAAAGCCATGCCACCAATGACCTAGAAACATCTCATAATGTTCCCCTTTTAGAGGTTCCATTATCTCCCAGTAGCTTGTAGACCAAGCTTTCAACACACGAGCCTTTGTGGGGCTTTTACCACACAAACCACAGCACTATGTCCACTTTGTGGAGCTGTTTCAAAACAATGGTCATGTTAAGCCTGCTACACAACTAGGACTTAGCATTTATCATCACTGAGTCAGAAAATTCCCCTCCCTTTTTTAGTAATTCTACATGAGGTATCTAGCACATCTTACTTTGTCTTGTTATATTACATTGAATTGTATTATAATTTAATGTAAGGCATTTAGAATCATACCTGTAATTAATTCTCCAGAAAAACTGAAACAACAGGAGAGAGGGAGAGGGAGAGGGGAGAGAGAGAGAGAGAGAGAGAGAGAGAGAGAGAGAGAGAGAGAGAGAGAGAGAGAGAGAGAGATACATGGAGTAAGGGACAGAGACACAGAGATTTTACTATGGGATTTGGCCCATGCAATTATGGAGACTGAGAAATTCCATAATATGCCATCTGCAAGCTGAAGAATGAGGGAAGACAGTATCATATATATTGCGCCCAAGTCCAAGTAAGAAGGCCTGAGAAGCTAGAAATCTGATTTCAGAAAAGAATTCACCCTTCCTCTGCCACTTAGTTCTGTCAGGGGTCTCAATTGAAGGAACAGTGGGTACCTACACTGGATGAGCATAAATCTTCTTCACTCATGACTCAAATTTTAGTCTCCCTGGGCATTGGGGTATACGTCTGTAATCCCAGCATGCAGGAAGCTGATACAGGAGGATTGGGAGTTGGAGGCCAACCTGGGCCTTGAGGACCTGTCTCAAAAACAAACAAGCAAATAAGATGAGCACTGATGGCTCACACCATCAGTTCACACCTAGGTTGAGAACTTAGGATTGCAGTTTTAAAACTAACATGGACAGGGAAGTCCATGAGACTCTTAACTCCAATTAATCACCAAACTTAGGTGAAAAAACTAAGGGACTAGACTAAGACCCTGGGTTCAAATCCTAATACTAGAACACATACACAAGGATAAGAAAATGAGAGCACTTGCCTACCATGTGCCTGACCCTTAGCACTGCAAAAACAAAACAAAACTTAGAAATCTTTAAAAGCAGATTTCCAGGTATAGACCAGGGTGTTATGGAGTCCAGATTCAGCATTTTTGCAAGCTTTCTGATGTGTAAGAATAATGCCACAATTTAAGCTATACTTTAAGAAAGCCAGACTGTGTCCGCTTTGGCAACACATATACTAAAATTGGAACGATACAGAGAAGATTAGCATGGTCCTTGCGCAAGGATGACACACAAATTCGTGATGCATTCCATATTTTTTATGGTATTTTCACAATAAAAAAAGAAAGCCAGATTGCTATGTTTCCACTTCACTTTTATGGCATGGAATCAGAGGGAATGGCATTTCACACAATAACCAAGGGAGCAGACTCAGAAGACAGAAAGAATAAGAATCCTATCACTAGATTAAACCAGGTGCTGGTGTCTCATGCCTGTAATCCTAGCTACTAAGGAGGCTGAGCTATAAGGATCACAATTCAAAGCCAGCCTAGGGAGGAAAATCTGTGAGAGTCTTATCTCCAATGAACTACTCAGAAAAATCTGGAAGTGGCACTGTAGACTGGTAGAGTGCTAGCCTTGAACACAAAGAACCTCAGGAACAGTGCTCAGGCCTGGAGTTCAAGCCCCAGGACCAAAAAAAAAAAAAAGAGAGATTCATTAAACAAGTCATTTAACCTCTCTAAGTTTATTTAAAATAACATAGACCAACAGTTCCCTGCATTGCTACTCCATAGGCTGGTGGCAAGAACACACACACTCAATCTGCATTGTACACGTAACATATATAAGAGAATGTCTTAAGGACTGTGGTCTTAACAAGATCCTAAACTCAAAAAGAAAACCAGGCCAGAAGCTGATGGCTCATACCTGTAATCCTAGCTACCCAGGAGGCTGAGACCTGAGGATTGCAGTTCAAAGCCAGCCAGAGCAGAAATGTCCTTTGAGACTCTTATCTCCAATTAACCACTCAAAAACCAGAAGTGGCACTGTGGCTCAAAGTGGTAGAGCGCTAGCCTTGAGCAAAAGCACTTAGGGACAGAACCCAAGCCCTGAGTCCAAGCCCCATAACCAACAAGAGAGAGAGAAAGAGAGAGAGAGAGGAAACTAGGCTCATTATTGAGAAAGAAATGAAATCTCAAGTTTTAGAAAGACTGCTATGTGTTCAAACTATAAAAGGGATTTTCCTTAATTTCTGATTAACTGGAAAAATTGTTGCCCAGGGCACTCAATTCCTCTACAACCTGACTGACTCTGTTAGCCCAATGAGCCCCCTTCCCAGCTTAGCTTAGCATTCTCCCTTTTACTAGGCCCATTTAGTAAAGGCAGTAAATAATCAGCCTCCAACTCCCTTTACCTTGGGATGGCACTCCTCTGAGGCAGCTACCATCATATAAGGCAGCAAGAGCTCCTTAAAGTGACCTTCAGCTCTGGGCAGCTGCAGGGCCCCTTATCTACTACTTAGGCAACAGCCATAAACCCTAGTCTAACATGACAGAGCCCCTGGTCCACACGTCTACACCAAGGTCTCAGCCTCTTAGCCCTTCTAGCCCCTCCTAGCCTCAGTAGGTTATATAGGTCACCTCAGACAAAGCTGGCACTTCTCACTTCTTTATTCTTTGTACCTGGATGTCTGTGTGGTTTTCTGGAAAAGTCTAAAATACTCCAACAGACTATTTACATGGTTCATCAATTGTGTAAATAATTACAGTAATGAGTAGATTCCCTGTAAAAGGGACTGTATTCATTTCAGCAAAAAATTAATCTGTTCAAAATTACCTCTTTATGTAATTGCTATGACCTTCTAAGAAGAACAAAATTCCCTGGATTGAGCTGCCAGGGGCTCAGGGTGAGAGACAACATGATTACAAAGAGACAGCAGGAAGAGGTTTGCTGATAATGGAATTACCCTATACCTCTATCGTGGGTAGCCACATGAAACCTAATATGTGCTAACATTCATACAACATACATGAAAACAAGCTGTTTTATTCCATTAAATTAAAAAATTCATAAATTAATTAGCCCAACTTGGAGTGACCACTTTTTTGCCTAGATAATAGCAACCCAAAGCATTTGAGTTTGTGGAGAGAAAAAAACGTGTCTGAATGCCAAAAAAGCAGGTATGCTAGGAGAATGATAACAACACACATGGAGTAACCAACTGTACTGAATGCTTTTAATTTGCTCTCCCTCCCTTCCTGCCCTCTCTCTTTACTTTTTGGTGGTACTGTGCTTGAGTTCAAGACCTCACACTAGGCAGGTGCTTCAACTCTGAACCATACCCCAAGTCCTTTTTGGCTTTAGTTGGTTTTTTTGGCAGGGAGGAGGGGGAAGGGTTTTTGCCCAGGGCCTGTTTCAGACATTATTATCTTACCCATGGTAGATAGGATAATAGGCATAGTGCAATATGTCTGACTTACTGAGATAAGGTCTCACGAACTTTTTGCATGGTCTGAACTGGAACTTCAATTCTCCATTCTTTGCCTTCAGAATAACTGGGATTATGGGTAGGAACCACTATACTAAATGTCATTCTTTTTCTCATTTAACAGCCTTTTTTTTTTTCCTAAAGTGGTTATTCACTTTTGTGGGTCTCATCATTCTCTTCCCAAGAGAAAAAATCTCCAAGAGTAAAATTACCTCAATTAACTGGTAATTTCTACTATTCTTGTACAAAACATTCAACTTGCATTAATTTTTAAGTTGGACCTTAATTTCTAGATTACCACATACCCTAACTTTACTCAGGAACAGCCAGCTAACTTCCAAGTCAAAGAAGCCTAGTGCAGATTTCTTTGGACTTTGTTTTTTGTTCTTTTAAATATTTGAGCCTCTGTCCTTATTCTTCATTCATTCATTGTTCAATACACACTGCTTCATCTCTGATGCACAGAGCACCATGATAGAAACTGCAAACAAAGGTCAGTAAGAGGTTGTTTTCTTGAAGCTCAATCTGTGGCTGTGAGAGACACAAACAGACAATTAGATAACACTGCAAAAGAGTTGTGGCACTGATGCACTTATTTTATTGGCACTTGAAGGAGAAGAGAAGTGTTGTAATGATAGCTTTCTTTAGCTTTAGCGGGAGTTGACTTCAAGGCTGGATAATATTAAGCTCTTTGAAGAAAGGGAAAGGGTATTCCAGCTGCACCAGCTTGATGAAAACCACTGTCAATGACCCTCCTAACCTCCTAACACAGAGAAACAAAGGTGAAAAGGAACAAACAAGGGAACAGAGAAAGATCCAATATGTCATGTTTGGTTTCTAAAGTAAACCATCTCAAAGACTTTTTTTACAGTACAAAGGACACGAGACATGTTTTGGCTGGGCACTGTAGCCTGAATGACAGGCTAGGCCAGGATTACCTGCTTAGTTCAACCCCTCCCCTTCCCCACTGGCCTAGTGTTTGCCTCTAAGCTCTAGAAATCCTCTGGAATTCATGCCTGTAACCTTTAACTACTCAAGAGGCTGAGATCTGCGGATCCAGTTGGAAGACAGTTAGGGCAGGAAAGTCCTTGGAGAATCTTTATCTCCAATTTTAAGAAGACAGCCAGGTGCTGGTGTAAACCTAGCTACTCAGGAGGCTGAGATCTGAGGATCGAGGTTCAAAGCCAGCCCGGGCAGGAAAGTTGGTGAGACTCTTATCTCCAATAAACCACTAGAAAACCGGAAGTGGCGCTGTGGCTCAAGTGGTAGAGCACTAGCCTTGAGCTAAAGAGCGCAGGGACAGAACCCAGGCCCAGAGTTCAAGCCCCACGACCGACAAAAAAAAAAGCCATCCCTGGGCCAGCTAGACAGATGTAATTCCATCTTTAAAATAGACTGCACCCCCCAACCATGGAAATGAGTTTCTAATATTTTAAAATTTGAAATATTGTACCCCTACTCAAGGCTATGTTTTGGTTTTTGTTCCTAAGTAACTGTCTCGCTGCCCTTATTCAAGGCTATGTTTTAGCTTTTGTTCCTAAGTAACTGTGATGCTGCCCTTACTCAAAGCTATGTTTTGCTTTTGTAACTTCTCACTTGACTTACATCTACAAAAAAAAAGGGGGGGGCTGGGAAGGTAGCTCAGTGGTAAAGCGCTTGCCTTGCATGCCTGAGGCCCTGGGTTTGATTCCTCAGCACCTCATAAGCAAAAAGAAAAAAGCCGGAAGTGGCACTGTGGCTCAAGTGGTAGAGCGCTAGCCTTGAGTTGAACAGCTGAGGGACAGCGCCCAGGCCCAGAGTTCAGGCCCCACGACCGGTCCCCCCCCCCCCAAAAAAAAAGGACCTTTGGACACTTTCTACCCCTACACAAAATAAAAATAAACTTTTTTAGTATATAAGAAACTCTAGCCGGGTGTAGGTGGCTCACGCCGGTAATCCTAGCTACTCAGGAGGCTGAGATCTGAGGATCCAGTTGGAAGACAGGGCAGGAAAGTCCTTGGAGACTCTTTATCTCCAATTTTAAGAAGACAGCCGGATGCTGGTGTAAACCTAGCTACTCAGGAGGCTGAGATCTGAGGATCGAGGTTCAAAGCCAGCCCGGGCAGGAAAGTTGGTGAGACTCTTATCTCCAATGAACCAACAGAGAACCGGAAGTGGTGCTGTGACTCAAGTGGCAGAGCGCTAGCCTTGAGCTGAAGAGCTGAGGGACAGCGCCCAAGGCCAGAGTTCAAACCCCATGACCGACAAAAGAAAAGAAAAGAAAAGAAAAGAAAAGAAAGAAAGAAAGAAAGAAAGAAAGAAAGAAAGAAAGAGAAAGAAAGGAAGAAGGGAGGGAGGGAGGGAGGGAGGGTGAAAGAAAGAGAGAGGGGGGAGGGAGGCGGGGGGGGGGGGGGGGGGAGGGAGGCAGGGAGGGTGGGAGGGAGGGAGGAAGGAAGAGTCTAAAAACCAACTCAAGACTGCGCCTGGGTGTCCCAAAGGCCTAACGTCTGGCCGGCCAGTTGATGGTGTCTACTGACCGTACTTTGTGCCCACGTGGTCTCTCCCGGCAGGTCACCCACAGCACAATGAAGGCCCGCGTGGAGCCGTGGCTCTAGTGTGGGGCCCAGGCGCGGACGGCTAAGGGACAGCGTCGGCGCGCACCCGCGCACCCGCTTCCTCGGGAGTTTGTCGCCAGTCTGGAGGGCTGCTTCCTAAAATGGGACTCACCACCCACCACCCAGGACAGCTGGGTGACTAGGTTCGTGGAAAATGCCTCGAAAAAGGAAAATGTTCCCCGCCCGGCAGGCCCGGCAGGCCCAGCAGACCCGAAGGAGGGAGGACCTTGACCCGGACGGGTCAAGGTTCACTCACAGGCCGCCGCGCCACCAACCCACGGGAGGTCACGCTGCGCGTGACCGCTCGATGCGTGTCTCCGGGGGCGCCCCTGAGGGAGAGCGGAAGGGCGACCCCGCGCCCTCCTCCCTCCGCCGGTGAGGGGAGCACCCGGGGAGCCCAGCCCCCTGGCCGTCGCCCCGCCGGCTCCCCAACCTCCGCCGACCCCAGCAGCGCCCCCGGCCCGGGTCAGCCCCTCCTCGCACGCGTCGGCGAGAAGAGGGTGGAGCGGCCGGGCTCCCGTAGCCAATGAGAACCGCGTGTTCCTGGTCCGATCCCCGGCGCGGCTCGCCATTGGTCACTTCCCAGGTCTCGGCCCACCGAACCTTGGCGACCTAAGCCAATCGCAAGGCGGCGGGGGTACCTCAGACTCCCCGGGAGGCCGCGGCCGGCGCGGAGCGGAGCTGAGCCGGGTGCGGCGCGGGCGACGGTGACGGGCGAGCTGCGCGGGCTCACGCGGCAGCATGGAGCCCGCCGTGTCGCTGGGGGTGTGCGCGCTGCTCTTCCTGCTCTGGGTGCGTGTGAAGGGGCTGGAGTTCGTGCTCATCCACCAGCGCTGGGTGTTCGTGTGCCTCTTCCTCCTGCCGCTCTCGCTCATCTTCGACATCTATTACTACGTGCGCGCCTGGGTGGTGTTCAAGCTCAGCAGCGCGCCGCGCCTGCACGAGCAGCGCGTGCGGGACATTCAGAAGCAGGTGAGCGGCGGCGGGGCGGCGGGGCCGCGGGACGCGCGGCGGCGTGCGCGGGGACAGCGGCCCCGGCTCGTGCGGCGCGGGGCCGGCGGCGGGGTGCGGGGGGGGGGGGTCGGGGGCAGCTCCCGGCGGTGGAGCTGGGGTTGGAGAGGGGTTGCCACCGACCGACGTGTGAAGGCGCGGGGGTGGAGGGGGCGCTGGGGAGCTGCTGAACCGAATAAGCAAAGGCACTGGGGCGTCAAAACACTGCTCGGAGGTTTCTAGAGTGCCCAGTGCGTGCACGGCAGGTGCGGCAAGTGCAGATCTAGGAGGGGTGAGCGGGGAGAGGACTGTCAGGTAGCTTTTGCTGGCTCGGGCATTCCAGAGGAGGAAAGGCTTCCGGTAGGTGGAGCTGGGAAGTAGGGGAAAGGACTGGGGAAGGTATCTTAAGGTGAGAGACTGGTGTAACTGTGAGCCAAGGCAGTGAAGTGGGGGAAGGGTGAGGAGAAGTGAAGGCACCCAAAAGAAGAAGATTGGAAACTCACTTGGAGGTAGATTGCAGAGGGGCCTTGATGCCAGGTTGGCGGTTCGAGTTCATATTGCAGCAGCAAGCTGCTGTGTAGGGTAGAGGATGAAAGCAAGGAGGTAGAATCCAGCCTCCAACCTGGGATGTACAGCCTCAGCCCTGACCGACAGAGGACTCTCTTGACAAATGCAGTAGCCCATCGCCCAGTAACCGCATGCGCTCCCCGATTGCTGGTGCCCACGGGGCCTGGGATCCTGCTTGTAGCTACAGCGAAGTATCCATCACCACATCCCAGTGCTGGCATAGGTTTGGGGCCTGAGTGGTTTCTTGGCTTTCTCTGCCCCTCCTTATGTTCCTGTCTTAGGGCAAGGCATCAGGCTGCAGAGAGCTTGTGTGTTTCCTGCTGCTGTCACTCCCCCTCCCCCAAGGCAGGTGGAGCAGCCTGTGTGTTCTCCAGGCTCTGTGTACCCCACACTAAATCCTAAGGATGGATGCAGAAAGCAACCACAGGCTAGACCTTGGCCCGGTGGGAGGAGAATGCAGTTCTGGAAGTGCTTTGCACTGCTGCCTTGAGGTTTGCAGCTCACAACCCATGCTTCAGAGCTCAGCCTGCCCTCCCTCTCCATTGGCATCTTACTTCCTAGTTGTTGTGCTGGTTAATTTAGATGCTTGATCTAAATTAGATCCTTGATCTACCTGCCATTCCTCCCCCACTCCCTCCACCCCCCCCTTCAAACTATGAACCTGTGCTTCCCTGCCTTGGCTGAATTAGATCAATCCCTCCTAGCAGAGACTTTTACTGATTCACCACCTCTGGCTCATAAGGCCAGGCTCAAGACAGCTTAGTGAGCTCTTTATTAAACTAAATGAAACAGAATTCACTGTATACAAAAAAAAAAAAACAAGGAGTCTGGCCAGCCCAACCCCTATGGTGAAACTGCCCTGTGCCCCTGACACAATTAGCTATAGTCCTTACCGCTACCCTAGTATAAATGATACCTGTTGTGCTAATGGGAAAGATTGAAGTTGAAGCTGTGAGTCAGAGCCCAGGACCTCAGAGCTTGTAAATGTGGCTAACTCAGGTTAACTTGAGTTCAGAGCCTGAAAGCTCCACTTTTTTTTTTTTTTTCTCAGTCGTGGGGCTTGAACTCTGGTCCTGGGTGCTGTCCCCACGCTCTTCAGCTCAAGGCGAGCTCTCTACCACTTGAGCCACAGCGCCACTTCCGGTTTTCTTGTGGTTTATTGGAGATAAGAGTCTCGTTTATTTTTTTCTTTCCTCATCTCTTCCACCTTGCAAGCTTGGTTCTGTTGCTTCATGCCTTGCATGCCTAGGTATGATACCTGTCTGACAATTTGCCTTTTTGCTGAGCCTTCCCTATCTCTCTTTGGCCTACACATAATCCTAAAACTATGTTGTTGTCCTTGACCTTGCCTCTCTACCAGTCTTGTTTATCTTCCAATAGGACTCGGTCCAGTGTTTTGAGCTCTATGGCTTTTACCCCCTGCCTACGCATCCTCCAGCTTGAATACAGCACCCACTCCCTCACACCTCTGCAGACTTGGGCAGGGCTAGGCCTGTATGGTCATAGAATCCCACATTTCACCCTTAACCCCCAACTCACAGGAATCCTTTTCTCTTCCCACCCTCCCCCCCCCTGCACCTTAAATAACCTCTACTTCTTGTGCTAGTGTAATATCTGATCTTAGGAAAGCCCTTTCCTGTGTTGAACAGCTTGCCTGACCAGTATTTAACAAGATTCTTGGCTGCAAAGATAGAAACTTAATTTAAACTGGCTTGATATAAAAGGGGCTTTGCTGGCTCAGGTTCTAGAATAAAAAGTCCAGGAATAAAAATGGCTCAGGCATGACTGTATCCAAGATCCCTATCTTCATCTTTCTCTCCATCTGCCATGTCCTGACTCTTGCTTTCTCTGGGTTTCCTTTGCCAGGGCATCTGTCTTCCTTGGAGGGCCCTTGTTTCTGGTTTTAGATCCAGCCAGTTTAGCCACCCCAGTAAAGAGAGAGTATCTAGAACCAGTCTCGTTGGTGTGACTGAGGTGACAACCCAATCCCTAAAATGTTTACTTTAGCCAAAAGGATTGCAGCAGACCTGTCATGTGCCTGCCTGTAGGAGTGGAAGAGAATCAGCCTGGCTTGAACCAACAGAACCTGGACTGTTAGAAGTAGAAGAAGGAATTGATGCTCATAGATGAGGACTACAGCCCTTATCTATCTCTGCATGGACAGAATGGCTCCGCTTGGGTTTCTGACCCTTACCCTTTGTTCTGTGTTTTGTGTCCTAGTTACCTACAGTTAAAGCTTTGCCAACAGCACACCTTCCCCTGGCTTGTGGTTCTTCCCTGTTCCTTCTTACTTGCTTGAATGGTATGAGAATTAGCACATGCTTGGAACAGGGTTTGGCACAGAATCAGCCTTCATAGGTGTTAGCCGTTCTTCTGTGACTGACTGTAAGCCTATCTGTCCTATGGGCCTGTAGTTACCATCCTGGCTGTAAATCTGGGTTCTATCTGTCTGACCTTGGTCGGACAAGTTGTGTGTGTGTGTGTGTGTGTGTGTGTGTGTGTGTGTGTGTGTGTGTGTGTGTGTGTGTGTGTGTGTGTGTTTGATCAATCATGGGGCTTAACTCTGGGCCTGGGCGCTGTCCCTCAGCTCTTTTTTTTTTTTTTAATTGTGAACATTCTGTACAGAGGGGTTACAATTACATGGACAAGATAATGAGTACATTTCTTATCAAGCATTGTAGCCTCCTCCTTTGTTCACATCCCTTCCCAGCCTCCTCCCTCCCCCCCCCACCAAAGTTGTAAAGTTCGTTTTCCACATGACAACTTGTACTTCTCATTGTTGCAATGGGTCCACCTGTATCCTTATTTAAACGACTTTGTCCCTTAGCTCTTTAGCTCAAGGCTAGCGCTCTACCACTTGAGCCACAGAGCCACTTCCATGGACAAGTTATTTTTGCCTCTTGATTTTCCTCATCTGCAAAAGGGGTTGCCCAAACTCCTAGGATTGTTATGAGAATTAGCAAACCAGTGTCGATAGGTGCTGAGCCCAGTGGGGGCCTCCAGGAAATGACTATTACTCTCATTATCTTTACAAAATCTTTCCTGCACTTGTAAGATAATGTTTTCAAAAGCACGTTGATCTTACTGGTTTTTGCCTTGTGGTATAGCAACAAGTTGGCTCTTCTATCTTATCAGCGGAAAAGATAAGCAGGATAGAGAGGGCAGCCATACCTCCCGGGGCCTAAGTGAAGGCATCTCTTCCAGCTCCCTCCCAGCTGTGAGCTACTCTGGTCCCTGAAGGGGCCACCTCAGCCTTGTTCCATGGTTATAGGTACGAGAATGGAAGGAGCAGGGCAGCAAGACATTCATGTGCACGGGTCGCCCCGGCTGGCTCACTGTCTCACTGCGGGTTGGCAAGTACAAGAAGACGCACAAAAACATCATGATCAACCTGATGGACATTTTGGAAGTGGACACCAAGAAGCAGGTGAGAGTGTATTATCCGCTGCATTTAGGAGTAAGGCAGGCATTACCGCACTGGGGGGGAGTTATGAGCAAGGTGAGTTTAGCCCAGGCATTCTAGAGTGGATAGGACCAAGACCCATGGTCATCAGGGGAATCCCTGCCCCACACTGCTGTGCTCCCAAGCCCCACACCCCCCCAGAGGGAGATAGTAGTCACAGCCCCATCCACTGGACAGGCCAATGAGAGCTCCGGATTCTTTGACTTTCCTCATTTATCTATAAACAGTCGATGGAAAATCAGGCTGAAATGAGAAGCAAAGGAGAACTTACTTAGCCCTTCCTGGTAAGGAGGTATGCTGGTTAAAAAAAAAAGTAAGTGTGGGGCTGGTAAGGTGGCTCAGTGATAGAGCACTTGCCTTGCATGCCAGAGGCCCTGGGTTCGATTCCTCAGCACCACATAAGCAAAAAGAAAAACGCAGGAAGTGGTTCTGTGGCTCAAGTGGTAGAGCGCTAGCCTTGAGCTGAAGAGCTGAGGGACAGTGCCCAGGCCCAGAGTTCAGGTCCCACGACTGGACCCCCTCCCCACCCCCCCAAAAAAAAAAAAAGTGTCCGGGAGAGGAAATCTTGTGGCAAGGATCCTAAGACACTCACTTGCTGAATAGCCCCCAAAATGCATACTCTTTGGTTCATCTAATAATTCTACGTAAAATCTGGCTTAATTGATTCCCAGTTCAGATAGGCTGTATCACTTCTTTTGTCCTTTCCTTTTCTTTTCTTTTTTTTTAAAGACAGGGTCTCACTTCATAGCCAAGGTTGCCCTGGAACTCACTAGGCCTCAAACTGGCAATCCTCCTGCCTCAGCCTTTAGACTGCTAAGATTACAGGCCTGTGCTACCATACCTCGCTACACCTTTATTTCTCTCTGAAGATAATGAAATGTTCAATAATAGGAAGTTATTGTGAATGGTAAATCTACTTGCTAGTGCTTCAGTTTTCTTATGAGAGCATGTCTGCCTTAAAAAAATAAAAAATAAAACAGGTTTGAGCTAGGCACCAGTAGCTCATACCTGTAATCCTAGCAACTCAGGAGGCTGAGATCTGAGGATCATGGTTCAAAGCCAAGCAAGAAAGTCTGTGAGACTCTTATCTACAGTAAACTACTCAGAAAAATCCAGAAGTAGAGCTGTGGCTGAAGTGGTAGAATGCTAGCCTTGTGCACAAAGAGGCTCAGGGACAGCACCCAGGACTCACCAAAAAAAAAAAAGATTTTTTTTAAATTAGCATAAATTAAATATACAAAGGGGTTTCATTATATTTAGATAGATGCATATAATGTACTTTGACCATACTCTCCATACTTGCTATACAGTAAAAAATGGTGCCAATAGAAAGGTGCAGCCTTGCTGAATGTTGGTGACTCATATCTATGATCCTAATTACTCAGGAAGCTGAGGTCTGAGGATCACAGTTCAAAGTCAGCCCAGGCAGGAAAGTCCGTGAGACTCTCATCTCCAATTAACTACCAGAAAACTGGAAGTGGCACTGGGGCTTAAAGTGGTAGAGTACTATCCTTGAGCAAAAAAGCTGAGGAATAGCTTCCAGCCCTGAGTTCAAGCCCCACACCCACAGACAAAAAAAGAAACAAATGGACAGCCAGCTAAGTAAGAACTTTTGACAAGTCCACACATGAGATACTATTACTAGAATCAAGAAAATTGATCATAACTAACATCCCCAAAAGTTTTCTCATGCCACCTGTTAATTCCTTCCTGCTGTCCCCGTTCATCCTTAGGTAAATAGTGATCTGCTTTCTATTGCTGTAAATTAGCTTCAGAGTTTGATGTAATTGGAATCACTCAGTATATATAGATTCTTTAGTAGTAATTTTCAGATTTATCCACACTGAAGCAATATCAATACTGGAGACTCTATTTTTTGCTGAATAGTGTTCCTTTGGGTGGATGTGCGAGTTTGGTTATCCATTCACCTCCTGGTGGACACTTGGGCTGTTTCCATTTTGAGGCTATTATGAATAAAATGCCTGTAGACATTTATGAATCATCTTCTTATAGACATAAAGAGACTGTTTGGGAATGGATGGAATGACTAAGTCACACGATAGATGTAGAACTTTTAGGGAAAATTGCCCCATTGTTTTCCAAAATGGTTGCAGCATTTCATATCCCCACCAGCAATATTTCTCTTTGGTCCATATTATCCTGAAATCGGCTGCATAGTTAGTCTGGACTCCAGCCATTGTAAGAGTTGTTTGTGTATTATTTCATGGTGGTTTTAGTTTACATTTCCCATATGAACAAAAATATTACTACCTTCTGTGCACATTCGCCATTTGTCTCTCTTCTTGGGTGAGCCCTTTTTGCCAATTTTGGTTTTAAATCGGATGCTTATAAAAACAACAAATATTAATTCTGATAAAATTCAGTTAACATCTATTTTGCACCTCATACTTTTTTTTTTTTTTTTGGTCGGTCATGGGGCTTGAACTCTGGGCACTATCCCTCAGCTCTTCAGCTCAAGGCTAGCACTCTGCCACTTGAGCCACAACACCACTTCCAGCTTTTTCTGCTTATGTGGTGCTGAGGAATCAAACCCAGGGCCTCATGCATGCAAGGCAAGCACTCTACCACTGAACTACTTTCCTAGCCCCTGTACCTCATGCTTTTGATGTTGTATTTAATCTAAGGTCACAAAGGTTTTTCTTCTGTATTTTATTCTAGAAGTTTTAAGGACACCATAAAGTGAAACTACTTGGGCTTAGAGTTTCCTTTGTGAGCAATTTTTTAAACTAAAAATCAGTGTTTTGGAGTTTATTCTTGGCTGAACTTTGATCTCAGACATTTGTTCATTAGGTTGCACAGTTTATCAACAGACTCTGTCACATTCCCACATTGTCCTTTTAACATCTGTAGCACCTGGAGCTATGGCAGGTCATTCATTGTGTCATTTGATTCTGCTCTCCCTTGTCAGTCTGTCTTAAGGCTAATCAATTTTACTCATCTTCTCAAGAACTAGCATTTGACTTCATTGATTTTTTTTTTTTTTTCTATTTCATTGATTTCTGCTGTGGTCTTCCTTACTGTCATTTTTTCTTACTTGAGTTTAATTTTCTTTTCTTTTTAGTGTTGGGGGAAGACACCAGGGTCTGAAGAAAGAATTGGTGGAGCCACTTTTGGTAGTTTATTTTTCTTTTTTGCCATACTTAGGTTTGAGTTTGTGGCCTTACACTTGCTAAGCAGACACTTTTGCTGCTGAGTCACATCTACAGATTGATTTTTGCTCTTTTTTTTGGGGGGGTCCGGTCATGGGGCCTGAACTCTGGGCCTGGGCGCTGTCCTTCAGCTCAAGGCTAGCGCTCTACCACTTGAGCCATAGCGCCACTTCTGGCTTTTTTCTTTTTGCTTATGTGGTGCTGGGGAATCGAACCCAGGGCCTCAGGCATGCAAGGCAAGCGCTCTACCACTGAGCCACCTTCCCAGCCCCCTCTTTTTTTTTTTTTTTTTTTAAGGAAAGTTTCATTTTTCACCAGGTATACCTGATGTGACCCACCTGTTAGGCTTCCTGATAGCTAGGATAACAAATAGAAGCCACCATCTTAGTTTTGCGTGGAGAGGGGATCCCATGAGCTGTAGGCCCTAGATGGCCTCCGACTTCAATCCCATCATTTTCAGCCTCCCAAGTGGCAAATATTACATACATGAGCCACTAGTGCCAATCACCCTTTTGGTAGTTTTTTAGGGTGAAGGGTTTAGGCCATTGATTTTTCTTTTTTCTTTATTTTTTTCCCTTTAATATAGATCTTTAATGCTGTAATTTTTTTTCCTAAGCAAGTAACAGTCTATGTTCTTTTATTTTCCACCAGCTCAAATACTTATTTGGCTTTTTTGTTTATGAGATAGGGTTTCACTATGTAGGCTAGGCTGGGCTTGAACTCGCCATCATCCTGCCTTAGCCTCCCAGATCCTGGGATTACAGATAATGTACTGCCACACTCAGCTTCATGATAAAGGAGGATATGGTCATAACTAAACACTAACTTGAAAACAAAAAGGCAACAGTTACATGTATGTGTAAGTCCATATTTATGTGGGTATATTAAATAAAACATACAAAATAGTGGGTTCACACCTATAATTCTAGCTACTCAAGAGACTGAGACCTAGAGGATCAAGGTTCAAAGCCAGCCCAGGCAGAAAATTCCACCAGACTCTAATCTCCAGCTAACCAGCAAAAATCTGGGCTGGAGGAGTACCTCAAGTAGTAGAGCACTAGCTAAACAAGCATGGGGGCCCTGAAGTTCAAAGCCCCATACTGGCATAAAATTAGGTATAGGCCTACATCATTTAATCTGTTTCTTTACTTCTCACTTTTCTGGTCATTTCTTCTGTTTCACCATTTTAATTTTACTTATTAGCATCAGTTATTTGTACAAGGAGGTTTGATACATACAAAGGTGAATGCAATTCACCTTGATTGGACTTAACACCCTTTGTCATTCATCTCCCGTCCCCTTCTTAGTATCAGCAGGCTTTATCATTCTGTTTTTCACACATTTACATAAATGATTTTGACCATATTCACTTTCCTGTGCTGTCTTTGTTCACCCTCACCTCTTAGGGTGGTACCTATACCCAGGCAAGACATGTTTTATATTCCAACAAAGTGTAAATAACCATTTTAATAAGCAAAATGAAGAAAGATTTCTGAATTTAAAAATATTTGAAGCCAGATGCTGGTGGCTCGTGCCTGTAATCCTAGCTACTCAGGAGGCTGAGATCTGAGGATCATGGTTCAAAGCCAGCCTGGGGAGGAAAGTCCATGAGACTCTTAACTCCAATTAACCACTAGAAAACCAGAAGTGGTGCTGTGGCTCAAGTGGTAGAGTGCTAGCCATGAGCTGAAGAGCTCAGGGACAGTGCCCAGGCCAAGAGTTCAGGCCCCACGACTGACCAGAAAAAAAAAAAAAACTTGACAGGCTTTGATTCATCACTCACTGTAACTAAAGGCAGTGTAGTGTTCTAGAAGGAATACACAGCTGAGTAGGAAAGCTTGAGAAGCCTCCTTATGGTGGTCTTCTCCTGAAACATCTCTTTCCCTGTGTCTACAGATTGTACGTGTGGAACCCCTGGTGTCCATGGGTCAGGTGACTGCTCTGCTGAACTCCATTGGCTGGACCCTGCCTGTGTTGCCTGAGCTTGATGACCTCACAGTAGGTAAGGACTCCATATTCATGGGCAAGAGGAGTCAGATGGTCCTAGGATCAGGGCTAGGGGGCCTTGGCCATCTTCCATCTGGTGTAGGGATGGCCAGTCTTCCATCAGGGATAGAACTTACCATCTCTTACCTGCTGGGGTCAATGATGGGGCTTTCACTGTCTACTACTCTATTTCTGAGGAGCTCAGAATAGACAGCACTATTATTCAATAGCATTTCCTCATTTCCAACTCAAATCTGCTTCCTTGTGACTTATGTATGCCACTTCTACCTGTGGAACACACAGAATACTTCTAGTCCCTCTTCCCAGAGGATTTGTGGGCCCTAATCCTTCTCATATCAAGGGGAAGCATCTTCCCATGGATCACAGCTCTCTGTTACCCCATTGACCTCAGTTTTCCTTGAAGCCTCTCTTAGAGTGAGCACACAGGCTTCTAAGTTGAAGCTGGCTACAGTGAGGGTATGCATATCCACTCAAACTCCTGCCCTCAACTCCCATCGAAGCCCTTCTCTCCTAAGTAAGCTGTGCCCTGCACATCACTGCTAGCTCTGACTGGCATGTGTCTCTGTAGGGGGGCTGATCATGGGCACAGGCATCGAGTCATCATCCCACAAGTACGGCCTGTTCCAACACATCTGCACTGCCTATGAGCTGGTCCTGGCCGATGGCAGCTTTGTGAGATGCACTCCGGTGAGTTCCACAATGGGGCATACCAAGGGTGTTAAGGATTATGGGGTCAGAGAAGTGGCTCTCCCAGGGTGCCTCACTTCAAGTACACCTTTGCAGGCTGTACCAATAATAATAACAAAAGAATGATACATGTGCTTAGACACTATTGTGAATGCACTAATCTTGAACACCCAATGAAGTCAGTACTATTTTTATCCACATTTTTCAGATAGAAAACTTAAGCACAGGTGGTTAATAAACTTGCCTTAGATCACACTAGTAGGATTCAAAGTCAGGCAGTTGGGCTACACCAGACTGACTGTGCAGAAGTCAGGTATTGGTAGTAAAGCTGTATATCAGAGTTGTGGGGTGTGAATAAAAGATTAGAAGAACTGCTTTGTTACAATAAAAGCTCATTCTGTCACTCAAAGTGGGACACCGTCATTTAAGGCAATTTACCTAAAGAGAGGAACATTAATTAACCTCACTCAGATATGGCCTAGCATATGGAAGGGGCTTCTGGGATTGGAGGGACATGAGCTCCTTTTGAAGTGGATTTTTCAGGGAGTGAGGAAAAGGTACTGTGCTTGGGAGCTCTGAGCTGAGCTAGATGGACCATGGTGAAGACCCTATCTGTTAAGCATACTTTACTGACACTGGGGTCCTGTCTTTGACCTATTTGTTTTCAACAGAGAACAGACAAAGGCCTGTATCAAGGCCAAGACTCCTGACAAATGCATGCTTGGGAAGTGTAAGTAGGTTCTGTATGTGAAGCTCCAAGCCTAGATTCTGGCAGGCAGTTGCCAACTGGTTACTACTACTGTGATCAGAAAGAAGGATGAGCTGGTAACCCAACTAGGCATTGGTTGTGCCAGTTCTGCTATTCCAGAGGCTTTTGTTGGCCCTCTGGAGACCACTCAAGCTCAGCCTCTGCCCTCCTGCAGCCTACCCTGCCCACCCCCAAGGAGTACATGCAGGGTTGACATAGATTTGTTGGAAAGGTGCTATATTAGAATCAAAAAGTCTAAATTAGAATGGTCAGAGGAAAAGGCAGTGATCTGAGACAGATGTCAAAACAAGAAAACACTGCAATTAGGAAAAGATCTGTGGAGTAGAGGAGGTACTGAAGGAGGAACACTGCATGCTGAGTTAGGCCATCTTGCCTGAGCGGCTGACTTTGTAGGGTACCTTAGAGAAAACAGGTCACCTCTTGGGAGATTGACTTTTCCTTATCTCTCAAGAGGATAGTATTATCTCTAAGCTGTGTGTTGGGGTGAGTGGAGATCCCACAAGCTAGTGGAGTGGGAAAAGCTCTTATAGCCAGAGACTTTCTCATGTCTCCTACTATCCTGACTCTTAGCAAGGGTTTAGCTCTTGATTAGCTTGGTCTGGGAATCCCTTGCCTCTTTGTCCCCTATCTGGGGTCTTTGGACATTTCTAGTCATGACTTCTTTCCTGGGGAGCCTGTGTCTTAAGTGGCTGTGACTAGATGGAAGGGGGAAGATGCTGTTTTGCTGGGCAACCATGATTGGCAAGCAGCTGAGGGCATATTAGCTTAAATATCAAGGGAAAACTAAGTACAGATGGTAAAGGTCTTTGTTCCTATCATGCAAGATGGTGACAGATTAGCCCAGAGACCCCAGCTTCCCCAGTTGACTGAGTGTCATGGCCTGGGATCCACACATCAAGTCCTCCACATGTATCAATTCTGTCTCAACAGTCTGAAAACTCAGACCTGTTCTATGCCGTGCCCTGGTCCTGTGGAACCCTGGGCTTCCTGGTGGCTGCTGAGATCCGTATCATCCCTGCCAAGAAGTATGTCAAGCTGCGGTTTGAACCCGTACGTGGCCTAGAGGCCATCTGTGACAAATTCACCCAAGAATCCCGGCGGTCAGAGAACCACTTTGTAGAAGGGCTGCTCTACTCCCTGGATGAGGCCGTCATCATGACAGGAGTCATGACAGATGAAGTGGACTCTACCAAGGTAGGCCAGGCAAAGACTAAGACGAGATGGGAGCATGGGGTGGGATGGGACTGAGCCTCTATGAAGCTATTCCCTGGGTCTACCTACCTGGGGTCTAGGCAGCTGACCCCACTTTCAGATGACAATGAAAGCTTCTATCTCCTCTGCTCCTGCCACCTGCCAGGAATGTGACCTGTCTTGAGAGGTATACCGTCTGCTTCTCACAGTGGCCCTATTGCCTGTATGAGTGAGTGAGTAAGCACGTGTGTGTGTGTGTGTGTGTGTGTCAGACAGACAGTGCTGAGACTTATCCTTAAGGCCCGGGCACTGTCTTGACTTTTTCACTCAAGGCTAGTGCTCTGACACTTGAATCACACCTCCACTTTGGGCTTTTTGATGGTTAATTGGAGATAAGAGTCTCACAGACTTTCCTGCCTGGGCTACCTTTGAACTGCAATCCTCAGATCTCACCTTCCTGAAGAGATAGGATTATAGAGGTAATCCATCAGCACTGGCTGTAGTCTCATTTCACCAAGAGGAAACTGAGGCTCTAAGGGCTAATGTAATTTCTATAGTAGTTGATTTGATGCCTTGGGATCCAGTTGGACACTCGTTCAACTTATACCACATACAATACTTGGAGGTTAAACAAAGGCTGGCCTATAAACATGACCCAAAGCCAACTATTGCTAATGTACTTCCTCTTGCAATACATGTTGTTTGATTACAAAAGCATTATAATGGAGAGGTTGGAGATGGGAAGGGGAAACAAAGGAGGAGGCAACAATGAATGAAGAAATGTACTCATTATCTTGCCCATGTAATTGTAACCCCTCTATATGGTATTTTCACAATTAAAAAAAAAAAGCATTATAACCTTATAACCTTCCCATCTGCATTTCTCAAGAACTATTTGTGTGTCATTCCTATTGTTGTATGGAAATAATTGGCCTAACATCACTTACTGAATGTTTAAATTATGCATTGACTAAAATTATTTTATTCTTACAAATAAGATGGCATTGAAGATTTAAGACTCTTATACCACCTATCCGTTCTCTTTTTTGTTTGTTTTATTGCTTTTTGTCTTGCTATGTAGCCCAGGCTGGCCTTGAACTCTAGATCCTCCTACCTGTGCCTCCCAAGTGCTGGGGTTATAGGCATCTGCTACCCAGCTTTTTCATTGCCCTTTAGTGCAAATGTTTGTGTTATTAAGTCCAATAAGCAGAACACTGAAGAGTGAGACACCCTAGGAGAGCTGTGCTCTTGCCCATTTCCTGCAGCCATGTGGCAGAAGCCTTTCCCTGCATTCTTGCCAACACTAGTGGTAGTATCACTCATTTTCGCCAATCTGATAAGGTTAAAAATAGGGCCTCTTTTAAATTTGTAGTTCTTTAGTTTCTTGTGAACTCAAGTGTCTTTGCAGTTTTCCAGTTTGTCATTATCTATTGTTGTCTTGAAATTGACTGGATTTTGTGTGAAAAGTGTCTCCCTACATTGTATGGACTTCGTGACTATCTTAATGTCTACAGAACAGAGAATTGAAGAGTTCCATGTTGCTTACTGAAGTACTGTGTCATTGGGAATTTAAGTTGCTTCCAGTTTTTTGTTGTTGTTGTTATTTTAATTACATCTTTTGTCTTCTGCGTGTAATTTGAAGATATCTTGTAGAATTAGTGAATCAAAGGATATTTATCCTGAAACGGTCTTGATCTATGCCTGTGTAATTAAAACATTTAAAATTAGAAAGGTCTGGAAAATCACCTGGAATTGTGACCCTCTCAAGGTAAACAAAGATGGCCCAGGTGGGGAAAGAGACCCCTGAGGAAACACAGCAAGCACAGAGCAGATTCTGACCCCTTTCCCAGGCCTTACAAATGCTCCTAGATAGGCAAGTGCTTTGCCACTGAGGTGCATGCTAACTCTGGAGCAGCCTCTTAATTCCCGACTCAATGATGGTTCCCTCACATAGCAGCTTCTAGAATTTAAAATCATCCATGAACTTAGGTTCCTGAGGGCTTTGTAGTGAGGGAAGAGAAGGTCCTGGAGCAGTCAGGTAACACTGGACATGGAGCCCAGGTGCTCAGGCCTTCCCTGGGCTGAAACCTGATCAGTGTGTGTCCTCAGCCTCCAGTCACCTAATAGGGACATCCAAACGAGAGATTATCTGGCTTCTCAAGGCTCTTCCTTAGAGCTTTTCACAGTACAAAGCCGAAGGAAGGGATCAAGGGGATCACCACCCCCACTGTACCAGCATCATTTTGCTGTCATTAGATATGTTAAATGCCATCTCACTAACTGGCAAATGGGTTTGTACAGCTTTCAAATTTGAACAACTCACCAGATTCCCTGTGTACAAGGAGACATGGTCCCAAGGGCTTGCTCAGAGTCCTCCTTGGCACAGTAGCAGAGATGTTTTCCTGCTCAGTGCTCAGTGAGCAAGGCCCAGACACCCAATGGGAACAGAGTGGTAGATGCCATTGCATGGGTGGGCATTTCATTTTTAGGAGCATTTCTTGCAAATATCCTGGTTTGAAAGGTTGCAAACACTCTATGCCAGCAATGTCTAGAGTAAGGTCCACTTCTGCCATGAGAAGAAGCTGTATGAGGAGGCTTGGCTGTGGGAGTACTTGGGCTAGAAATGGAGCTTGCATGGCCTCTGGTCTCCCCAGCTGACTCCTGTCCCAGGAGAAACAGATGATCCAGCTTCTTTATGATTTCCTGGGCTTCTCAGATCCAGTGGTTCCTGAGTCTGAGTACCAGGACACCTGTATGCAGTACCCCAGGTCTCAAGTTCATTATGGCAGGTGCCACTGCCAGGAGTGCAACCAGGCCTCTCCTGGCATAGATAAAGTAGCTCTGTTTCCTGTTGAGTTTCAGTCTGCTTTCATTACTAAGTAGAGGCCCCATATGACCCACACCAAAGACAAGTTTGAGAACAGATGCTTGAGCCCTAATTTCCTAGCCCACTACAGTTCCCAGTTTTCTAACCACCCCAGAGGAAGCTCCTCAGGAGAGTGGCACCTGGATGAGCTCCAGGTGCTGCCTGTGGAGCTTGAGTGCAAAGGGTTGCCTGGTTCCAGCAAACAGTGTGGCAAGTAGATGGCAGGGCAGGCCCCACCGAGAGAACTGCTCGCCACTGTGGGCCAGCTACTGTACTGTACTGTGTCCTCTGTTTTCTCTCAGCCTTTCCAACCATTCTAGGGAAGCAGTGTTCGGGGCCTACATAAGATTATCCAGGTAAGTAGAAAAGATTATCTGTAAAAAGGCAACTTGGTACAGTATCACAGTATACAAGATAGTCTTAAAATTAGCTGACATTAGTTATATAGGAAATTTCATTGTTACCATTCCACACATATGGAATGTATTCATTCCACTCAATCTGATCCACCCCCTCCACACACACCATCATTCTTCCAGTCTTCTCTCCCTATGATGGTCCTGATTTTTTGTTATTTTTTTAAAATAACAAAAGAGTTCTGTACCTTTCTCTTCCCTTCATTGGTGACGTACGTGTGTGTGTGTGTGTGTGTGTGTGTGTGTGTGTGTGTGTGTGTGTGTGTAATATCCAAATGGCTCAAAAATCTCCTGTTCAGGGAGAAAAAAGAAAAGCTCCTGTGTTTTAATTGTCGAGACACAAGTTCAGGGTATAACCTACTTAAGGTCATCCAGCTTGGGGGACTTGGGAAGGTCTGGCCCCAGCAGCTCCTGGGGCAGTGCTCCCAGACTTCTGAAGCCTGACTCCCTTCCCCTGGATGTCTCCCTGCTCCTCAAGAGCACCTACCCAGAGTTCATGTCATAGGTGAGGGCACCGAGGTGGGAGCAGCACAGTCAGCTCAGAACACACAGCACAGTGAGACTTGGACCATTTGAGAATGAAGAAGACAGTGGTTTAGTGTATGATTTAAGCAAAGGGCCCAGTGCCAGGGAGCATGTGAGCTCACTTGTGAGCTTCCTCCAGGTGAAGGAGGCTTCAGGGAGTGCTGAGCCCAGGGGACTGTGAAGCTTGGTTCAGCAATGCTGTGGCAGAAGATGGTGATGAGAGACTGTACTTGCTGGCCTTGTGAGGGCAGGGGGAGGAATCTCGCCTGCACAGACTCACATCGTAGCAGTGTCTGCCCTTCACATTTGCACTCTGTTCTCATCAAGAAGGAACACCAGCTGAGAGGAGTCACAAAGTCCCCTGGACTTCCAGATGCCAGCTGTGTGACCCCGTGCACACCACTTACAGTCTTTGAGCTTCTCTGCTATGGAGTGCCTGCTGTGCCTGACCGTGCCTGGCTTTCAAGAAAGCTTTTGGGTTTCTTTTTTCTCAAAAGCAGTGATCCACACAACAGAGCTTTTGAAAGGCCAGGAGTGCTAAACAGCCCATATCTGTTACTCCCTGGTGGCTCTGGCATGTGTCTCTGGGTTGATCACAATACTGTCTGTCATTTCAGCTCAACAGCATTGGCAATTACTACAAGCCCTGGTTCTTCAAGCACGTGGAGAACTACCTGAAGACAAACCAGGAGGGCCTTGAGTACATTCCCCTGCGACACTACTACCACCGCCACACTCGCAGCATCTTTTGGGAGCTCCAGGTAAGGCTCAGTTTCCCTATGCTGTTGGCTCCTCTTGACCACTAGGAAGAGAACAAAGCAGTCAGCATTGTAGCCATGCTCTCCTCTCTTCAGGGAGGGAGCGGTGTTGTCCTGAGAGACCCCAATACCTTCTTAAAACTGCAGTGCCATTGTTTCATTTTGAGCTGAGGAAATGGCCACCTGCAATGAGTGTGCACCAGGAACTGGCCAAGGGTGTCAGGAGTGGAGCCAGACTCTGGGAAACATAGACCCACTCCACCCTTGGGAAACTTCCAGCCTCACCAAGCAGATGGATCCTTCCCAGTGTAGGAGGGCAGTAAGGAGTGGTATTGCTGGAATATATGGCACACCTGTGTCTTATTAATGAGCAACTACTGAAATGTTTAGCATGGTGGCTTCTACTAGCAATGTGTGGGTGCTGATTTTTCTACATCTTCAAAAACACTTATTATTTCCTGATTTACAAATCATTAGTATAACCATCTTAGGGGATGTCAAGTGATACCATTGTGGTTTGAGTTTATAGTTTATTCTTGAGATACTGGGCATCATTTGATGTGCTTGTTGGCCATTTATTTATCTTTTTTGGAGAAGTGTATATTCAGATTTTCTGTCCATTTTAACCAGGTTGTATGGTTTTTGTTGTTGATGATATGTAAGTGTTCTTTACATATTCTGGATACTAGACTTTTCAGATAAATGATTTTCATGTATTTTCCTGTTCTGTACATTTCCCTTCATTGGTGACTCTTGCTATGTATGTTTTTAATTTAGGTGAGGTCTAACTTACCTATTTTTCGTTCTGTTGTTTCTTTTATTTAAGACTAATATTACCAAATGCCAGGTCATGGAGATTTATGTCTCTGTTTTCCTCTGAGCTTTAAGGTTTCAGTTCTTATATTTAATGTTTTAACTTTCTTTTTAGATTGTTGATATTTATATACTGTGTGAGGCAGGACTTTGGCTCTACCCTTGTCACCTACCAGTGGAGTTTTCTCAGCAGACAACGTGTGTTTAGAAGGCAGCAAGAGGCTGCTTAGCTGAAGCTGTGATGTGGAGTGAGACCAGACAGCCGCCAAAGACTGTATCACATGGCTCTTTATAGTCAAGCTGGGATTTATGTCTTATTTGAGATGTGAAAGATAGTCTGTGGGGACTTTGACCCAGAAAGTGACTGCCCTCGTTTTTGTTTTAAAAGATTATCTATGGACTGAAGGTATGGTTCAAATGAGAGTGCCTGCCTAGCAAGCACAAGGCCCTGAATTCAAACCCTAGCACAGTTTAAATATATGTGTATGTCTTTGACAGCTGAGTGGGAGTGGGCATGAAAATAGAAGAGGAAAGGAAGATTTCTGTTGTCAAGACTGGCAGCTGTGGGAAGAGAAGTGGTATCAGATCTGGGAAATAGGGTCAGCCAAGGAGATTTAGACAGATTGGCTGTGGGCAGGTGATTGGTTGCAGGCCCAAGAACCAGATGGACAGTATGCCCTTGACTGCCATGAAAAGTGGGAGGAAGAATTTGAGAAAGGATTACAGGTATGGTGTTATGGTATTGTCTTGAGATGCTTCTCTGTGGGATGCCAGAGTATGGGGTTCGGCAGAGACTGAGGCAACACATGAAAATGTGGGCAATCAGGAACAGGCAAGTTCTACTTACAGCCCTGGGCATAGATAAGAA
The DNA here is from genome assembly GCF_019054845.1 of Dipodomys spectabilis. NCBI lineage: Eukaryota > Metazoa > Chordata > Mammalia > Rodentia > Heteromyidae > Dipodomys > Dipodomys spectabilis. The sequence continues at coordinate 230,743 of NW_024871181.1, forward strand.
AAGAAGGGTGTGGAAGCCTAGCCCTGAAAGTTTGAGAAGGAGTCAGCAGAAGAGAAGGTGCTATCAGTCAGAGTGAGTGGGAACTAGGAAAATATGGTGTTTCAAGAAGATGAGAACTGGGAAGATGGCTTAATGGCAGAGTGTTTGCATGAAGCCCTGGGTTCAATTCCTCAGTACCACATAAACAGAAAAAGCCAGAAGTGATGTTGTGGCTCAAGTTGGTAGAGTGCTAGCCTTGAGCAAAAGATGCTTGGGATAGTGCCCAGGCCCTGTGTTCAAGCTCCACAACTGACCAAGAAAAGAAAAGAAAAAAAAGTAAGATGAATCATATAAAATAATATTTATCAAAATGAACTCCAGGAAATGGAAACAAGAGGTTTTTTATCTTTGGTTTTCTTGTCTTTTTTTCTTGTTTGTTCATTTATCTGTCTTTGGGAGGGGAAGAGGGAAGCAAGAAATGGTGAAGACAGTTGAACAAATGCAGCAGTGATACTCACTAGACACTATGTTGAAAATGAACTATACAACTTGTGGGTGGGGATGGGAGGAAAAATCTGGGAAAGAATGAGGGAAGGGGTGACACTGTCAAGAAATATACTCTTTACCTGACATACACAACCATACTCCTGTACATCACCTTTTTAGTAACAATAAAAAAATAAAATAAATATTTTTAAAAGCTAGGCACTGGTGTTTTATCTCCAATTTTCTGCCAGAAAACCAGAAGTAGAGCTGTGGTTCAAAGTAGTAGAGCACTAATCTTGAGCAAAAAGAGCACAGGGACAGTGCCCAGGCCCTGAGTTCAAGCCCCATGACTGACACACAAAAAAAGAAGACTAAGATGAGCACCTATGTCCTGTGCTGAGAGGGATGAGGATAGAGAAATGGTCTCTGGGACTTAGCCCTGGAGCAATCATCAGTGACTTTGAGGAGGACAGCCCTGACCTATGGGTTCTAAAGAGAATCGGAGACAAGGATGTAGAGATAGAACCAGTCTGAGAGGCTTCCTGCCAGGCAGTATCTGTGGACACTGAGTGAGAGACCTGGGGAAGGGGTGTGGGACCAAGGGAAGGTGCCTTGTGTCTGTGCCAGTTTTAAGATGGGAGAGGTGAGGCATGGTTATAAATCTATGCTGTTTGTTGATGGGAGGGGAAGAGTGACTGCGAGGGAAAGGATGTGTTTGGAGAAAGTGGGGATGCTCCTGTGCCAGGTACTGAGCTGGCCATATGGTGGAAGCATAATAGGAAGGAAGCTGCACAACTGGGGAGGGTCACTAGGAATGAGGGGATGACTTGGTCGTGGGAGGGAGCGGGTACTCCCTTTTGATTGCCTATAATTTCTCAGTGAAGTGGGAGGCATGATTGCTGAAAGCTCATGGAGGGAGGACATGTCAGTTGTCTCTAACCATGAGAACTCACTAGTTGGTACACTCCAGGATCAGCTGGCCAGCACTGAGACTGCTGAGACTCGTGGTCCTGAGCTCACAATGAGGCCTACGTGTGCCTGTGGGTAGCTACATGGGAGGATGGGCAGGTGATGCTTGCAGTGGGAACTATGGAGACAGTGGCACTTGGGAAGACATCAAGACTGGAAGCTAGAAGGCAGACTGTGAGGCAGGTGAAGAAGACCCCCAGGGAGGATCTGGCTGGAGCAGACAAAGGAGATGGAGGCGGTTCTTTCCTCATGACTTGAGGACAGAGTTTCCAGGGAGGCAGGAAAATGGTTAGGCTCTGAGCAAGGAATTGGCAAGTAGGGCTCCCACTTCTCCCAACCCAGTTGGAGCTTTTCCCTGAGGAATGACCTTGAACTGGCTTGAGCTCTGTGATTATCTCTTCCCCCCGCTGCCGCCCCCCTCCCCCCATATTCTTTGCTCAGTGCCTGCTCTGTGCCAGCCATTCTGACCTCAGTAAGGAGTCCAGGATTGATGGCCAACTTCTCATTTTGTTCTAGGCATTAGTGTCTCGACACATTGTCTTATTAGCCTCCTAAGTCCCTTCCATTGATAAAGAAGGTAAAATAGAAGCAATAAGTAACTAGCCCAAGGCCATCACAGTTGGTAAATGCCAGAGCTGAGATACTGAGGTTCTCCCAGGCAAAGCCCCAGGTCCCCTCAAGCCCTCCTGATCTGGGAAGGAAAGTGCCCTGATCTGTGTGTGTTGAGTGTGGAAAGAGGATCTGGCCCCAGCCCTTTGCACGTAGAAACGCTCTGCCTTTGGCTCCTTCCCCCATCCCCACCCTTTGTGTTTCAGGATATCATCCCCTTTGGAAACAACCCTGTGTTCCGCTACCTCTTTGGCTGGATGGTTCCTCCCAAGATCTCCCTCCTGAAGCTGACCCAGGGCGAGACCCTGCGCAAGCTCTACGAGCAGCACCATGTGGTGCAGGACATGCTGGTGCCCATGAAGTGCCTGATCCAGGCCCTGCACACCTTCCACAATGACATCCATGTGAGCTGCGCAGACAGGCAAAGGCCTATGGGAGTCACACCTTCTACCTTGAGCTTAGGGGACCCATCTTGGCACCCCTAACCCTCCAGACCTTGGTTTGCCCAGCCATAAAATGAGATATGGCCTTCCCATGTGCTACAGAGGCCTGACCCACTCACTGCTGGTCATAGGGCCTGCTGGTGAGCACTCCCGTAGGGGGGGAGTCAGAGTGTCTCAGCCAGGGCTCGAGCTGCCAAGGGGCCCCTTGAGGGTGCTGCAAAGCTTCCCTTTGAGTAAGTGGTGGAGTATAGGCACAAGCCTGTCACCACTGGAATAAAAGCCCCAATACCCACCTCTCTGACCTCTCTAGGTCTACCCCATCTGGCTGTGCCCATTCATCCTGCCCAGCCAGCCGGGCCTGGTGCACCCCAAGGGAGACGAGACAGAGCTGTACGTGGACATTGGTGCCTACGGGGAGCCACATGTGAAGCACTTCGAGGCCAGGTCCTGCATGAGGCAGCTGGAGAAGTTTGTGCGGAGCGTGCATGGGTGAGTGGCTCAGGGCACAGCCATACAGCCTCTCACCCACCTCTCCTCCCCACATCCTCTCCTGATGCTGCCTCCTGTAGCCTCACTCTGTGTTTTCCTGTGCAGGTTCCAGATGCTGTACGCCGACTGCTACATGAACAGAGAGGAGTTCTGGGAGATGTTTGATGGCTCCTTGTACCATAAGCTGCGGAAGCAACTAGGCTGCCAGGAGGCCTTCCCCGAGGTATATGACAAGATCTGCAAGGCTGCCAGGCACTGACCGGGGCCTGTCGCCCAGAGAGACCAACAAGTGCAGTGGAAACGTTTTCCCTTTGCTCCAGCTTGGCTGCTTTCTCAGACCCACATTTTCAGAACGAAACCCCACCAGAAATCCTACCCAGATAGTCCTGCTTCTGGGAAGCCGAGTTTCCAGGATAGCCCAGGCTAGTGGAAAGAACACGGGATTTGGAATCAGACAAATCTGAGTGCAAGTCCCCGTTTAGAACTCTGTGCCCCAGTCCCTTCATCTATCCTACTTGCTGGATATCTTCTAAGTCAAGCACCTGTCACACAGAAGCTCCATAAGCAGTAGCTGTTTTTTCATTGCTTCCTCTTCAGCATCACATCTGACTAAAATACTGTGGACTCAGTGGTTGAGTCCAGAAAGTTCCCCCCTCTCCCAGATTAGGTCACCTGTGCACAGGTTTGGCTAGAATGATGAAGGGGACACCCTGGAATAGCAATGCCACTGCCTGGGTCAGCCAGAAGAGCCCCTTGCAGGGAGAAGGAAGGCTCTGACTCTTTGGATCTCAGGGGGGCTGCATGTGGGACAGGCAGGCCCATGATGTGCTGTGCCAAAGCAGGTCCATTCCAAAGTTCCCTCTGTCATCTTGGGTGACATCCTGCCTCTTTCTCCTGTGTGCTTGGGCCTGCTGGCTGCCCCAGCCATCTGCACATCCACTCTGTTTACTGTGTTCCTGTAGAAGGCATCTTGAGATGGATTCCATCCTGGCCTGGGCCCATTCTTCCTAGCTCTAGCCCGCCAGCCTCCTCATACCCCCACACCACTTAGAGTGGGCCATGTGCGCTGCTCTGCCACATGGGGAGGGGGTGGTACCTAGTGGGAAAGTGGCACTCTCCATGGTGCTTCCATTAGGAGGCTCACTGTGGGGCAGGAAGCAAAGAGCTTCACTGATTTCTCTAGCCCCTGATCCCCCTTTCTGTTCCCCTGCCCCAGCTGTAGCTAATTTCAGTGCCTTAACAAATCCTGAGCTCAGAGAAAGTTAGCTCCGTTTCCGTTCCAGAGGGAAGGAACCTCCTGAGGTCCTTTCTGCCTTGTTACTGAAGTGTGGTTGTTTGTGCAACTTCAGCTTAAGAACTGCCCCGCCCTGCTGAGAACCCACAGTCTGAAAGGGAATGGAGTTCTGGAAGGGAAGCCAGAATTCAAGAGCTGAGCCAGGCTGGTCACAGCCTTGATGCGTTGGAGTCAGGGACCTGGCTTTTGGTCCCTGCTCTGCTGTCACCAGGCTGTGTGGCCATGGGCACGTCATTTGTCCCTGCAAGCTGCAGTTTCTTCACCTGTCACATTGGTACAGATAAGACCTCCCTGGAGCCTTTCTGCCTCACATACCAGGGTTGCAAAACTCATGGAAAACCTTGTTTTGTGTTGAAATTCTGAGAAAGACTAAACAATCCAGGTGACGTTTAGGGATAGTTCATCATTTACAGTCCTTCTTTCAGCCCAGGGCCAGCTCCCATCCCATTTTCGGAATGGCTCATCTATGACTGGCAGGCAAGTGTCCATCTTAACCCTTCAGGTGCCAAAATCCTCTTAGAATCCCACCATCCAGGGCCTCGTGCTGCAGTGTCAACATGGTCCTGTGGGAATTGGTCCACTTGCACTCAGAAAGCAAGAGAATCCTCTTAGTCTTTTGGCCTCTGGAGGAGACAAGAAAAAGTAAGTCTCACTCTAGTCTGCAGAGCATGCAGATTTTGCCATGGACTCTGCTAATAGGTCCGTGTGTATTCTGGCTTGGTACTAGACTGATGACTCTACTTGCTGTAGATGAGTGGTTATCCCGAGCTAGATCAGTCCAACAGTGAGCATGCCATCATTTCACCAGATGCCTGCAGCTTATATCTCCCTTAGACCCATAACCAAAATCCAGTCCTTCAAAGACCCTACCCAGGACCTAGGGCTTAGAAGGTTATGATCACACTAGCCTCAGATTACAGTTTGGTTCTAGTAGCATCTTGCCTAGAAAGGCAGTCTTCCAGAATGGTGAGCTGAGATCCAGCTTATCTGTCCACACAGTGGCTTTGGGTAGGGTTCAAGTTGATGCCAGCGGCATGTGGAAAGGAACATTAAGCCTCTACCCATCCAGAGCCCTTGGGCTGGGGCTAGGATGATGTGTTGTTGGTGTTATTGAATGGGAAGAGATGGGTGGGATGGGTGTGGAAGTGTGTGGTGTGTAATCTTTATTCTCCCCCCCCCTCCTTTGGTCATAGAGACCAAGGAAAAAGGCATGAAGCTCCCCCATCGGGATCTTGCAGCCACAGGTACTGTGCCTTCTCTAAAACACACTCCTGTGGCTGTGGGTCTGCCACTTCTGTAAAAATAAAGTTTGACCTAGAAGCTAGTCTTTGTCCTTTCTTTCTCAAGAGACAACAGTACAGTCAGACCAGGATTCAGATGTAGGTTGTGCAGTTCCCAACTAAGATGTTCTTTCTGAACCCAGGTATCCACAGGCAAAAGCTAAAAATGTATGGGTGAGTGACACATTTGGGTCTTAGTCCCATCTTACTCTTAAGACTGATGACTTGGGTCTGTCTAGCAATGAAAATGTCATTTCACCAGTAGATTCCCTCTAACAAAGTGAAGGGCAGGGTTCAGATCATGAAGGGGAAGCAGTACAATGAAGCAGGGTTTCAGTGAGAGATGGCAGCAGGTCAGGGAGAGTGCCATCCTTCTAAGGCAACAGACATGCCACCAGATGGCAGCAGGACATCTGGCTCCGGTCCCATGTCTGTTACTTGGTTATGACCAACTAATTTTGACAAGCTAGTTACTCCTGATAAGAATGTTTCTTCATCTATAAACTGGTAGGAAAACACTAGCTGTCCACAAGGCATTCCATTCCTCAGCATTCCCAGTGCCAGATGCATCTTTAGGTTAAGCATCTCTCCCATGGTTAGGAAAAAAAGTTCATGTCTGTTCTGGCTCCCATGCATTCACTGGAAGCAAGTGACCAGTGACATAAGTAGCTGTCTTAGGTCAGAAGTTGGATCCCTGACTCATTGTGTAGAGAACTACCTACCACCCAGAACCCTACTATGGACTATTATGGAAGTGAGAAATAAACTCATAGTTGAGACCTCTACATACTCTAGAGTATTGTTAGAGCAACATAACACCCCAACTGTCAGTGTGGTGAACTTCAGTGAAGAGAGGTAGTTCGTTTAATACCATAAGGTTTTATGCAAATACAAAAATAGGCATTTCCCTAGAATATGTGTCTTACTCTAAAGTTGGCTGCAAGGATCTCGGTAATTCCTTTTCCAGTTAAGTTTTGCAAATTAGATTTTGTGTATTGTCTCTAAAGGGCAAAGTCTTTCATGTTAGCTTAGATCAACAAAATACCTGAGACAACTCGCAAAGGAAAGTTTATTTTGGCTCGGTTTTGGAAGTTCCAGCCACCATCAACTGGCTTAGTTATTTTGGAGCTGGAGCAAGAGAGCCTGTCAGAGTGGACATGTAGTTGAGGGAAATTCACAAGACAGGGATCAAGAGGGAGAGCAAGTAACTGAGGTCCCAAATCTAATGACTTATAGACCTCCCATTAGGCCTTGCCTCTTAAAGGCCCCACTACCTCCTAACTGTACCAGTCCAGGGATCAGGCCTTTAACATGTAGACCTTTGAGTGTTCCAGACCCAGACTGTAATATTTACTAAAACAATGTTTGCCGCTTCAGCCCTAAATATCATTCGATACTTGAATTGCATATAACATGTTACTTAATCCCCATTGTGTAGATGAGGAAAGGGAGGCTCAGGAAGTCAGGTGAGTTGTCAAAAAACACTGAGGCTACTAATGAGTTAGACCACATCAGGTGCTAGCGCAGATGGCCTTCTGGACTAAAGAGCAGCAGTTTTGTGTCGGGTAGTCAGGGTTCACTGTGCTGACTTGGCTCAGAAAGGAGGCACACTGGTGGTCAGCAAAGAGTGTTCTGCTTTGACCCAGAGCAGTTGCTTCAGTGAGGACCCCCTCCAGCCCAACTGGCAATGTCAAGATACCAACATTCATGCCAAGGCTACCATAATTGGTTTCCCAAATGCCACTATTAGAACAAATCAAGCCAGGTACTGGTGGCTCACAGCTGTAATACTAGCTACTCAGGTGGCTGAGATCTGAGGATTGCAGTTTAAAGCCAGCCTGGGCAGGAAAGTCCCTGTGAGACTCTTTGCTCCAATTAATCACCAGAAAACCAGTAGTGGAGCTATGGCTCAAAGTGGCAGAACACTAGCCTAGAGCACAAAAATTCAGGCACAGCACCCAGGCCCTAAGTTCAAACAGCACAATCAATAGGAGGAGGAAAATTCATACACATACTGTTATCCTTACATACCTACCTCTGGGAAACCCTACAGGCCTGACTTTGGTGCAGCTGGTTTGGTCCCAGTGGCTGGACACTACCTTGTAGTCAGCAGTCTCCTAATATGAGGCCCTGATGAGCTTCCAGAACCATCCTGGAATGGTTACAGAGCAATCCTGGAGGCCTAACACTGCCCTGTGACTTCAGCCATTCTCAGCCACCTCCATCTGAGCTTTAATAAGTACCAGCACTCTGGCTTTGAATAGATGGGAGTTCCATGGAGTCATTCATATTCAACCCTCTGGTCCATCTGCTGTCTGATGTCCCCAACTAGAAGTCTCACTCATGACACTTGATCTCTTTTAACAAAAGATACCTGGCCTTGGCTGTCCCAATAGGTATTGTGACTTAGGTACATGGCTGCACCAAAGGTAACCCCTCCCACCTCTCTTAGGCAGTCTCACAGTCTTCTCCAAAACCCGTTGTCCCCACTGCCATCTTCCTGCCTCCAGATTTATCTTCAGGCCTTGGGTCACCATAGCTGTCCTTTCCAGGTAGCTTTAAGGAGCAGGATCTGAACTGTGATCCACAGTTGGTTGGTACTTGCCCTTCGTGAAAGGTGTGATCCTTTCCCTTTAAAAAGACAGAGAAGCTGGATGTGATCACTTGGAAGGTAATGGGCTTCCACTCACAGAAGCCAAGTGGGTACCTGTCAGCTGTGCCCTACAGGGAGGCCTATACTGGGTGAGAGGCCAAAAAATGGTGAGCTCCAGACTTTTTGCACCAAAAGGCCCATTCTCAGGAAGACACCCTCTATTTTCCACTCATTTCAGTTCATCAAAGCACTCTGCTTGGTGAGTGAGAACAACCAGTGAAAGATCATCCGCCCCAACCCTGGTAGGGAGATGGAGCACCCAAGAGAAGAGGTGAAATCACTACAACAGTCAAAGCCAGGGCCAGAATACATGCCTGGACTTCATGATCTTAGTCCCATGTTTCTTCTACTGCTTTGACTCTGTCTTGGGAGTGACATGCCTAAGGACCTGGTCCCCATCCTGTGAGCCATTTGAAAGATGGCATTCTCATAGGAAGGACCAGGGGCTATGTCCAACAGCATCCACCAGCTGTTATCTTCCTTCCTTCTTCCCTCCTTTCCTCCCTCCCTCCCTTTTGTCCCCCCTTCCTTTCCTTCCTCCTTCCCTCTTTCCTTTTTTCCTTCTTCCTTCCTTTCAATTCTTTTTTCTTCCTTCCTCTATTCCTTCCTTCCTTCCTTTCCTTCCTAACTTCCTTCCTTCTTTCCTTTGTTTCCTTTCCATTTTTTTTTCTTTTGAGTGTATGTGGCCAAACCAATGTCTTTGCACATGCTAGACAGGCATTCTACCATTAAGTTACATCACCAGCTGTGCATTTGATTATTGTCTTCTCCACCAAATATGAAACTCTAAGAAGGCAAGATTGAGATTTTCCTTGGCTCTTCCCTTCACCTCAGTTGTAACCCATGAATTAGCAAGCATTGTACAAATATAGTCAAAGAAAGGGAAGAAGGAAGATTGAAAAGAGGCAAAGGGGTCAGGAACAGGGGACCTTTCCTGCTAAACAGTGGATCTTGTCTACTCACTGCTCTTCACTGTCCCCAGTGTCTCTGGCCTGGCCCAAAGCCTTATCTCTCATCTGAACCTTAAGACTGCTTCCTTGTCCCTACCCACCCTCCCCTCCCCCCCCCCACACACACTCTATTCTTCGACACAAGAATGCCAGAGCGTTTTTAAACACACCAGTTACTTCCCATTGAAATCCTGAGTGTCTGGCAGAATTATTTGCAAAATATATGTCTAAGAAAAGACTTCTGAGTGGTGCTGTGGTAGAGTGCTCACCTTGAGCTGAAGAGCTCAGGAACTCTGTGTTCAAGCCCCACAACTGACCAAAAAAAAAAAAAGACTTCTGTCTAGAATATATAAATACATTTTAAAACTTGACATAAAAAAGCAACCCATTTTTTATACAATGTGAAAAAGATTTGAAAACATTTCAGCAGAGAGTTTCAATATGCTGTCATTAGAAAATGCAAATTCAAACCATAATGAAATATACTATTAGGATGGCTGGAATGTTTTTTTTAATCTGTTAATCTCAAATGCTGAGGTTAGATTCCTTGTACACTGCTGGTAGGAAAACACATTAGGTCTGGGATGTAACTGAGTGATAAGATAGTTTGTCTAGCATACACAAGGTCCTGGGTTCAATTCCCAGCACTGAAAAAAATGAAACAACACAGGAATACAAAATAATAGAGCCATAGACTGTGAGGCAGCGTTCATCATTCCCATTCTACAACTGAGAAGAGACAGCATAGCCTGTGATAGGAGATGACCAAGGTAAGATTCATCTCAAGGTCCACACACTTGTCAGAGGCCAGATGGAAGTCCAGGCTAATCTAAATGAAGCCATCAAGCAGACCACCCTGGATGGAGCAGAGTCCAGGCTCCCCACTGGGACCTGAATTATAAATGCTGTAATCTCCTGGGAAATAACATGGACTGGCTTATAAGCAGCACAATCCCATTCTTCCCCATTCCAGGGCTCAATTTTGTGGTCTATCATAAAGTTTCATAACCCTGTAAGGGTTCCCTAAATGTCAACTGGAAATTCATACATAATGAGGCAAAGGTGAGTCCCAACCTAACTGTCCCTGCCAAGGACACATGCCAAATACTTGATCACCAACCTGCAGCACTATTGAAAGGTGGTGGAACCTTTAAGAGGTGGGTCTTACTGTCCCTGAGCTCTTCAGCTAGAAAGCACTCTACCACTTGAGCCACAGCACCACTTCCGGTTTTCTGGTGGTTAATTGGAGATAAAAGTCTAATGGACTTTCCTGCCCAGGCTGGCTTTGAACCATGATCCTCAGATCTCAGCCTCCTGAGTAACTAGGATTACAGGCATGAGCCACCAGCACCTAGCAAATCTTTTCTTTAAATTGATGTTCTCAGGTAGTTTTTACAAAAGAAAACTAACAACAACAGCACCCCCACCCTTGTATTACATCTTCACATGGATCTTTCCACAGATTTCCTCCCAAATTGTGATACTTTGATTTGCAGCTAAGAAACCAAACTCCTGTATAAAGACTCCACAGATCCAATCCCACCCCCACAGAATCCACTTGGCTTCTTTCTTCCCCTTCCCTTTCCATTCCTACCCCTGACTGTGTAGCCACTCTGGACAGGCCTCCAGGCCCACATTAGCAGCTTGGAACGTCATCCATCTTTCCAGGTAGACTTGAACATTTCTCACTCTGTCCTTCACAGTCTCATGGGGCACAGCCAAATCCTCTGTCACATATCGGATGCTGGATCCACCACTACCTTCTGCCCCATTTGCCTGGGAACTGCCGAGAGCTCAAGCCCAACAGTATTCACTCAATTTAATTGAATCATCCACTTTTTTTTGTCTCCTGCTCTCCTGTCCCTTCCTAAGGCCACCATTTTCCTGCAGGCCAGGGAGGCCCTTCCTCCAGCCCATGCAAGGAGCACATTGCACAATACAATTTTCCTACATCTTCCTTACCAGCCCAGAAATATGCTCATCTCTATTCTCACACACCCCAGCAAAACACAGAAAGGAAGGTAGAAAATAAAGGAAAGAAAGAGAACAGGAAGGAAAGGAGGGCTCTGGCTCTCTTGGGGCTAAGTCCCTTTCTTTTGGAGGGTGGGAGGCACTCTGTTGTCTCCATGGCAACCACCTGACTTCTGTGTTGCACAGCAGCAAATGGATGGTAGGAGTTGAGGAGGAGTAGCAGGAGACTTTGCATATTGAGCTTGCCGAGTCTCTCTTTCCCACCCATACTTCTACCTCACCAAAACGGCACACACACGAAAGAGATCAGATGAGAACAAGAACAGGTAGGGTGAGGCAGGAAGGCACATCAGTGAAGGCCAGCTCTGCCTCCATCTTCCTGGGCTCACATAACCTTCCCCCTGGCCTCATCTTCCAGAAGGCATCCAATTGAGAAAGCTGTCTGGGCATTAGAAGAGCACCCTAGTCCTCCTTCCCATCTGTTCTTCTGATTTCTTACAGCTGTGGAGAGCAGGGGGCGCACATCTTGAGAAGCTGGGAGCCGCTCAGGGGCACAACTGCTGTCTTGGCTCTGCCCTAGCATCCCAGGATCTAGGTTGGTGCCAGCAAATATTGATTGCTCAGCACCTCCAAGGAAAGCAGGGACCAATGCCACATACCAGCAGTGATTTGGGTAAATCATGTTCTCCCTGCCATCTTCAATTATCTAACGGAAACTCGCTGCAATTAATATCTGCCCTTTGGAGTTCTTGCAAGTAGTCAGCAGCACCCACAAATGTAGTACTACAAATAAAGAATGCAGTATACATTCTTTGTTATAATGAATAGACATTTGGGATTTTAATTTCCGATTTGGGAATCACAAATGAGTTTTCTATTGTAAAAAAAAAAAATTTACCATGTGTATGCTAAAGTATTTAGGAAGAAGAATACTGGTAACTGGCATTTCCTTTGAAACTTATCAAAAATAGAAGATGCTAGGGCTGGAAATGTAGCTCAGTGGTAGATCGTGTGCCTAGCATGTGCAAGACCATGGGCACTGAAAAGCAAAAGATGATTAGTAGATGGATAGAGAGACAAGTAGACAGAAAAACACGTCATAGAGCAAAATGGGTAAAACAATAATACAGTCTAGCAGAGATGTAGCTCAGGTGGTAGAGGGCTTGCCTGGGTTCAATCCTCAGTAATAAGAAGGAGTAAGGGAGAGAGGAAGAGGAGAGGAGAGGAGAGGAGAATTTCCCTGGATTAAGTACATTTTATTTCTCTATAAAGGATTTGCCACAGGCTGGAGCATGGTTCAGAGGGCTCACAAAGTAAATTCAAACCCTTGAGTTCAAATCTCAGTGTCACAATTTACCCCTCCTATAAATAAATAAAGCACAGAATTTGACAAGGCATAGCAGCTAAACAGAGAGAGAAAAAGGAAGCTGTCATTTGCAACATACTTATAGGTATCTACAACATCCATAGGGCAAAGCACACTCTCTTTCCAGACTCCCATATCCTTACAATGGGTGCAGGTGTAGGGATTGCCCAGCAAAGACAAAATTCCAGTACCTGCTGCCTTGTTCACCAGCTATGTGATTTGGGGCAAGGTATTAGCCTTCTTCCTCTCTCCAGTCCTGGTGTGATACATGGCTAAGCATCTGGGACAGCAAGGGGAAAAGCACCTTTGCACATTAAAGGTCTTCCTTAGGACTGGCCATCAAAGAAGGCAAATGACTCCCTTCCAAGAGCTACTATTAAGGACTTTTCTAAAAACAAAAGAAGAAAGTGAGAGGAGGTGTGAGGGGACAAAAGAGTTGGAGGTAGCAGGAAGGTAAGCAGAGCTCATGAGGCCAAAGAGCAAGTAGCAAGGGAGACCATCTCCTACCTCCAAATTTCAGGAAGGCCCAGGGACTTCAGACAGACATGACCCCCCACCAGCTCCACAGCAGGAGATAGGAGGTTAAATTTGTGCAGAGGGTCCAGACAGGGAAGAGACAGAGGAAGCAGAAGGAAGTGAAGAGACTTCAGTAGTCTGCCCAGCCTCCTTCTCCAAAGTATGGTACTGACTCTCACTTAGGATGTAAGATCTTTCCTAGAGAAATCCAATAATCCCAGAGAAAGTTTCTTGAAATATGACAACTGAATGACTAACCTCTAGCCAGTAATACCCCCACCACACACCTGCTGCTGCCGCATTCATGGCATAGATAGCTTCTTATTCACGAATGTAGAGAAAGTTGTTGGAATTGGAGATAAAACAGGTGACAAAGGAACTTCAGAAAAACTATAACACCCTTAGAAGAACATACTACATACATACAGAACTGGGTGCTATTGAGAGAGAGAGAGAGAGAGAGAGAGAGAGAGAGAGAGAGAGAGAGAGAGAGAGAGAGAGAGAGAGAGAGAGAGAGAATGAGCAATCCACAACTCTTGGATACCAAAAAAATGTGATAGCCAAATATTTTAAATGCAATAGTAGGATTGGAAAACAAGAGCTACATAAAACTTACCAGAAAAAAGTAGAATGGAAAAGGCATAGAAGGAATGAGATGGGAGGGGCACAAAAACACTAGCACACTAGCATACCAAGCCAAAACATTTTAACATTTTCCAAAAAGAGAGAAATGAAGCCAGGCATGACAAGTTCATGTCTGTACTCCCAGTATTCATGATGAAGAGGCCGAGGCTACAAAGCAAGACAGGGTCTATTGATGGGGATGATAGATGACTGACAGACAGACAGACAGACAGACAGAACAAAAGGGACTGAGTTTATAAACACAAGGAGTCCACTAATAGCCAGGACAATGGGTGAAAAAAGACCACAGGAAATCTAACCATCATGAACTTTCAGAACACCAGAGACAGAAGGAAGATCCTGGAATCTTCCAGGAAGAAAAGGCAGATTAAATACAAAGAAAAGAGCAAGACTGGCATCAGTCTTCTTCCCAACTTCACTGAAAGCTAGGAAGCATGGAGCAAAGCCGTCCAAATTCCTAGAACGCTATGTCCCACCAAACTCGAGGATCAGCTGTGCAGGTGGGAAACTACAAAGCATTTTCAGACACGGAGTCTCTCAAACACCTTGCCTCCACTGCCCCTCACAGGGACCTTCCAGAGAAAGGGAGCAAATCAATGGGGAAGGCACAGGATGACTTCAATGAAAACAAAATATTTTAAATTATACCCAAAAACTGGTTTCCTTGGCAATCTGGCCCCAGCATCTGCTTCTCATGCTTTCTCCACTGTTTCAAGAAAACAGAAAGCTCACTTCTAAAGTACATGCTCAGTCACAATTTATAATTTTTTTAATTGAGATGATATTACAGCTGATGGCCAAGAAAATATGGGAGCTCTAATATTTGTCAGCTCCTTTATAATTTGCCATGGTTTCCAATGGATCTTTTCTAGGCTTCACAACTTTTTTTTTTCTGTCAATCATGGGGCTTGAACTCAAGGTCTGGGCACTGTCCCTGCACTCTTGTGCTCAAGGCTAGTGCTCTACCACTTGAGCCACAGCTCCACCTATGTTCTTTTCTTTCTTTTTTTTTTTCTTTTCTTTCTTTTTTTTATTCTTTCTTTCTTTTTTTTTTCTTTTTTTTTTTGGTCGGGTTATGGAGCTTGAATTCTGGGCCTGGGTGCTGTCCCTTAGCTCTTTAGCTCAAGGCTAGTGCCCTATCACTTGAGCCACAGCACCACTTCCTATTTTCTGGTGGTTAAATGGAGATGAGTCTCAAGACTTTCCTTGCCTGGGCTGGCTTTGAACCATGATCCTCAGATCTCAGCCTCTGAGTAGCTAGTATTACAGGCATGAGCCACCAAATGCCCGGTTCCACTTCTGTTTTTCTTGCGGTTAATTGGAGCCAAGAGTTTCGTGGACTTTCCTGCCCAGGCTGCCTTTGAACTGTGATCCTCAGCTTCCTGAGTAGCTAGGATTACAGGCATGAGCCACTGGCACCAGCATAACTTCTTAACATAAATTTTACTAACCCATTCTGAACACTCATTCCCAGGGCAAAACCACTCTAAGGCAACACCTAGACCATGTGAATTATGGTTGGTATAGAACAAGTACCTCTTCCTGAGTTTTAGAGAGCTCTCCTGAGTCTCCCCATCTACCTACCATCTCATTTGCGAGCTGAAAGAAATGAGGCTCAGAGAAGTTAACTAACACTGTCTAATTAACATAGCCTGTGCTGTCTCTCCACTGCCTGAAGTGTGGCTGGCATTAGCCATGCTCCCTCAAGAACCAAAAATAGCGGCTGGGAGGGTGGCTCAGTGGTAAAGTGCTGGCCTTGCATGCATGAGGCCCTGGGTTCCATTCCTCAGCACCACATAAGAAGAAAAAGCTGGAAGTAGTGCTGTGGCTCAAGTGGTAGAGGGCTAGCCTTCAGCTGAAGAGCCGAAGGACAGGGCCCAAGACCAGAGTTCAAGCCCCATGACCACCACCAACAACAACAACAACAATAAATAAATAAAGAATCCCAGCCCACAGTAGGTCAGTCCTTCCTGCCCTTGGACCCTTAACTGACATTGAAACTGCACTTACTTCAAGAGCTTGTCGCGGACCGGATTGAAAGGGTAGCGCTTAGCTGAAGCCAGGTACAGGGACCGGTATCGCTGCCTTCTGTCCTTGCTCTCCATCAGGGTGGTGTTAAGGTAGCGGCCCACTGCTACTGGGTTCTGCATCAAGGAGAAGATGGCAGGATTTTAGCAAGCATGGATTGGAGACTTGAGCTCAGGTTTCCTTCCCTTCTGACCATTCATACTCCAACCATTATGAGTAGAATTGTGTCCCACCAAAACAATAACAACAACCAACAACAAACAACAAAGATTTGGCCAGGCACTGGTGGCTCATGCCTGTAATCTGAGCATCAGGGTTCAAAGCCAGCCCGGCTTAGGAAAGTCTGGGAGACTCATCTCCAGTGAACTCCAGAAAATCAGAAGTGGTGCTGTGGCTCAAGTGGTAGAGCGCTAGCCTTGAGCTGAAGTGCTCAGGCACCCAGACCCAGAGTTCAAGCCACACCACTGATTAAAAAAAAAAGAAAGAAACCCAAAGATTTGCTGAAGTGCTTTGGACTGTGACCTGATTTGGAAATAGGACTGCTGCCAATATAACTGAGATGAGATCATGCCAGAGCAGAGTGGTACTCTGGTCCAACAGGACTGGTGTCTTTATAAGAACAGACACTGTGGGCTGGGAAGGTGGCTCAGTAGTAGAGTGTTTGCCTTGCATGCATGAGGCCCTGGGTTCGATTCCTCAGTACCACATAAGTAGAAAAGGCTGGAAGTGGCACTGTGGCTCAAGTGGTAGAGAGCTAGCCTTGAGCTGAAGAGCTGAGGGACAGCACCCAGGCCCAGAGTTCAGGCCCCACAACTGACCAAAAAAAAAAAAAAAGATCAGACACTGTTAATACAGAGGCAGAGGAATGCATTTACCAGGCAAGACTTGCTGGCTACCACCAGAAGCTGCTGAGAGGTTTCGAGGTTGCTGACTCCAAGATTTCAGCCTTTTGTTCTCCAGAGTTGTGAAAGAGTACACCTTTGTTATGCAAGCTACCCCTAGTCCACCTTCCCATCCAGCTATCTACCCAACACAGAGGTTTAGAGAAGATGACATGACTTGCCAAGATGACAGAGTGAAGGAGAGTAAAGGCAGAACAGGAACCTTGCCATCTGAGGAGATGGGCCAACAAGGGGAAAGGAAGGTAATAGGACCCAAAGTCTTGGCCAATGTCAAAACCATTGCCTTCAGCAGAAAGGAATCTGAAGAGAAGGACTCCCTGCTGGAGATGTCCAAAGAGGGCCTTCCTGTCCTGCCATTGGAACCAGCTCTCAAATCAGCCCTTCCACTTCAGATGGTTGATCCTAAGCTATACTTGGGGTGCCTGAGGACTCAGATAGGTGTGTGGAATGGGACAAAGCAGGAGCATCAGGAGAAAGCAGGTAAACTACAATTATAATTGCATGTGAATTTATTTGCATATAATTTATATGTAGATCAGATACAAATTATATTTATGTATCTTAAGAGCACGTGTTATGGTTCAGAGGAGGTGTTGATGGGTTGCAGGGTTGGTGGTGCTATTGAGAGGTGATTGGAAGCTGCAGACTCTGCTTTCCTCAATAGATGAATCCATTGAAGACTTCCTAGCTGAATGGGCTATTGTGGGGCAGGGCTTAATTGGAGGAAGTGACTGTGGCTTTTGAAGGGACCCTGGGATCATGGCCACCTCTGTCTCCCCACACTCCCCTCTCCCCTGGCTTACATGAAGTGACCAGTTTTCCTCCACCAAAGGCCTAAAAACAAAGGAGCCAAATGCCCATGGACTTAAACTTCAGAGACCATGAGCAAAAAAAGTTCTTCCTTAAGTTGGTATCTCTCAGGTACACAGTGACAAAAAGCAGTAAAACAAACCAGGAGACACCTTCAAAATAGCAAGCCAATTAGCACCACATAAAACTCCCTGCAGGGGCCTGGGAGTGTGATCTGAGTGCTGGGGGTGAGGGGGGGGCCCTCAGGGGGGGATGCAGGATCAAGCCAATTTAATAGACACTTAAGATTTGTGCACCTGGGTTGGGAATGTGGCTTAGTGGTAGAGTGCATGCCTAGCATAGTTCAAGCCCCAGCACTGGCAAAAATAAAGAACCCAGGCTCTTGTGCATACTAGGCAAATGTTCTACTACCAGGCTACATCCCAATCCTCAGATGTGTGATCATTAGACTCCAATAACAGGTGTCCTTAAAACCTTTAATGGAGAAGTGAAGGAGAGAATGATGTCAGTGTCCAAAGCCATTTGTGGACATTAAGCCAGACACTGGTGGCACATACCTATAATCCTAACTACTCAGAAGACTGAGATCTGGGGATCACGGTTCAAAGCCAGCCCAGACAGGAAAGTCTGTGAGACTGATCTCCAATAAACCACCAGAAAACTGGAAGTGTCACTGTGGCTCAAGTGGTAGAGCATTAGTCTTGAGCTGAAGAGCTGAGGGACAGCGCCCAGAGTTCAAGCCCCACAATCAACACCAAAAAAAAAAAAAAAATAGAAGGCATGCACACAAAACCTAGGAACTGGCCTGTTCCAAAAGAATACAAACACTCTAAAGCTTACATCTCACACACACACACACACACACACATGGAAGAGAAAGAATGCAGAAGAGGGAAGAAGACAGGAGGGACACTTGCTGACCCAGGGATAAGAAATGGATAAACCCTACTAGCTAAACCTAAGGCTGCAAGACAAATATGACAGACTAGCAGGAGCATTTCTCTGCAAAATAAGAGAATAGGGTGGCTGCACAGGGAGTGGGAGCTCTCTTAGCTCCTTGGTTCTAAAAGTATGGGGCACCATCATTGTCATCTGGGAGCTGGTTAGACATGCAGATTCCAGGCCTCCTCTCCAGGCCTACTGTATCAGAAGTCCAAGCATGGGGCCCTGCAATCTGGAAAATAACAAGGCCTCCAGGGAACCTGCCACCTGCTCAAGTAGGGGAAGCAGTGTCTTGTAGAAATGAGACATGAATGGGGCAGAAAGAAGTGGCACCAAGCCCTCTAACATCCGTGCCCAGAAGCACGGAGTATAGCAGCAAGAGAGAATTCCCTGCCCATCACCATGAACCACACAGCCCCACCCACCCCAGTCTCACTTACCCAGCTTCCTAAAACCATCATGGAAGCCTTTGACCGCTTGGAGGTCAGGAGGAATGGTGGTGAGTTGACATGTTTGGATGTTGTTCCTCGAGGGACGAAGAAGCCAGGGCCAGATGTGGCCTAGAAGTAAGGAAGGACATCTGAGAGCCCTGGTAGTGCTCAGCCCGGGACAGAGCGTCTGCTCAGCAGGGCTGAGACTTCAGCCAAGCACAGGGGAGGTGAAGGGGTCCCGAGTGCCCTCAGAACCCATGCACCACTCTAAGCTCCTCAGCCTGATATCTCTATGTAAGGCTCCCAGGAACTCTTGTAGTTGGGCAGGTCCCCAGGCCTTCGAGCTCCACAGCTGGGTTCCGGTGCAGCTCTTCCCACTCAGCTTTTCCTATCTCCAGGGCAGATCCCCTCCTAACTTGGGCCAGCTTTCCTTTTGTGAAATGCAAATACTGATCCTAAATGGGAAAGTGGCTACCAGGTGTTCAGGAAGTGTTGATTCCCACCTCCCACTGCCACTCAACCCTTTCCCATATCCT
Source organism: Dipodomys spectabilis (assembly GCF_019054845.1). NCBI lineage: Eukaryota > Metazoa > Chordata > Mammalia > Rodentia > Heteromyidae > Dipodomys > Dipodomys spectabilis. The sequence goes on from NW_024871181.1 coordinate 250,042, forward strand.
TCGGAGCATACTCTCTGCCTTGAGGCCTGACTTAGCACAGGATCTCCTATTATCCTCCAGGGAGAATGGCGCAGAACCAGGCAGCGCTTGAGGCTACCTGGTCCAGAACCCATAGGAACACCACCTAAAACAGTCCTTATGTCATGCTCCATCCTGGCCCAGTCTCCCCTTGGCCTCTCTCCAGCTCTTGAGGGCCAGGACCCTTCTTCAGGACGGAGATCCACACTGGCTGGCATTTCCTGAACAACCAGTCGCCATGCTGTAGGCTCCAAGCATGGAATGCCATGTAACCCATAAGCACTCTCTATCCTCGGAGGTCAACTGTGCAAAGTAAGGCTGAGAGGGTAAACAGGGCCAGAGTAGAAATGCAGGACCAGGACTGGAGACGAAGTGGATCTCATCCCTAGGCCTGTGCTTGTCCCTCTAACACAGCTATCAAAGCCCACCTACCCAGCCCCCCCATAAGAGAACTGTCTTCCAAGAAGGAAGTCAGGCCACAGAGTACACTGACTGGGTTTCGAGGGCACTGGCTAACGGTAGTCCAATAAATCCTCTCTGTTGGAGTTTTCGGGAAACGAGGCATTTTTGAAAAAACGCCATGCTTCTTATGGCAGCATGAGTTAAGCTCTTCCAGGAAGCTCTTGAAATCTGATGGTTCCTTTGGCTTTTTTTTCTGTGAGATAGACAGAGAGAGGGCGGGAGAAGTTATGCCAGGAAAAGCAAGAACTCTCTTTACATCCTTACCAGCGATCAGAGCAGAGCAAGTGGCAGGGACAAGTAGGCCACATGCACTGCCTTTTGCCCATCTGTCCTGGGCTTAGCAGGTGCCTCTACCCACTAGCTGGCAGGGTGGAGCTAGTCCCTTGCACCCCATATACATGCCATATCCCGCCACCCAGCTTGCCTTTATCCATTCCTTCTCTCGTCCACTCACTGGCCATTTACTGAAGCAGGCAATGTTCTAAGCAAGAACCATATTTCAACTGCTAAAAGGACCAATGTGGCTAGGCACAGTGACTCACACCTGTAGTCCTAGATACTCAGGAAATTGAGATCTAAGGAAGAAGCCTATGCAGAAAAAAAAATCCCCAAACTTGTACTTCTAATTAATAATTAAAAAAAAAAAAAAGCTTGACGTAGAGTTGTGGCTCAAGTGGTAGAGTGCCAGCTCTAAGGGGAAAAAAACTAAGGCAAGAGCTTGAGGGCCTAAGTCCAAGCCTCAGTACTGGCGCTCTCTCTCTCTCTCTCTCTCTCTCTCACACACACACACACACACACACACACACACACGTGCATGCAGATGATTTTCAGGGTATTGAAATGACTCTATAGGACACTACAGCCACACTTGTCAAAGCCACAGAATGACCACCAGCAAGAGTGAACTGCAGGCTGAGGGGACAAAGCATGTCACTGTAGGTTCATTGACTGTAGCAAAACGTTCCACTCTGGTGTGGAATCTTGATAGCGGAGAAGAGAGGATTCATGTAAATTTGTACTTGCCTCTCAGTTTTGCTAGGAACCTAACCTTACTCTAAGATATAAAAATCTAGCTGGGCACTGGTATCTCATGCCTGAAATCCTAGCTTCTTGGGAGGCTGAGATTTGAGAATCATGGTTCAAAGCCAGACCAAGCAGGAAGAAAACTGGAAGTGGAGCTGGGGCTCAAAAGTATAGAGCTCTAGACTTGAGTGAAAAAAGAGTTCCAGGATAGCACCCAAGCTCCTAGTTCAGGCCCCAAGACAGAGAACGGGGTGGGGGGGGGGGGAGAGGGGAAAAGAGGGAGAGAAAGCGAGAAAGTGAGAAAGCAAGAAAGAAAAAGAAAGAGAGAGAGAGAGAAAAAGAAAGAAAGAAAGAAAGAAAGAAAGAAAGAAAGAAAGAAAGAAAGAAAGAAAGAAAGAAAGAAAGAAAGAAAGAAAGAAAGAAAGAAAGAAAGGGAAGAAAGAAAGTAAAGGAAGGAAGGAAGGAAGGAGGGAAAGAAAAAGAAAGAAAGAGAGAGAGAGAAAGAAAGAAAGAAACAAGAAAAGGAAGAAAGAAAGTAAAGGAAGGAAGGAAGGAAGGAGGGAAAGAAAAAGAAAGAAAGAAAGAAGGAAAGAAAGAAAGGGAGAGAGAGAGGGAGGGAGGGAAGGAAATGGAAAAGGAAAAGGAAAAGGAAAGGAAGGAAGAAGTCTATTAAAGAAAACAAATGCAAAGAAGCATTAAGGGCTGTCAGTGGGCAGGGTGGAGGTTTCCTGTAGTCCTGTACTGGTGGCTGGTCAGGGGAGGTCTGGGAAGTCCTATGGAGAGCAGCCAGGTCACAAGGCACAAGCCATCAACTTTTTACCGAAAGGCCACATTACTCACCACCCTTCCTAGCTCTCCTACTGGCCTCTGCCACCACACTTGTCACCTGCTAACTCCCACGGATGATTTTCTAAGTTCCACAAAGGTGGAGCCCCCCCCGTGCCTTGACTCTCAAGCAGACCCAATTGTCTGCTCTGATTGACTGCACAGAGGAGAAAGAAAAACTAGGTCATTAGACAGACAGCAGGTACCTACTGCTAGAAGCATGAAGAAAGCCAAGCATAGTCATAAAACCCCACTACAAGAACTTGAAGGAGGTAGGCAGGCTAAAGTTCTACCTCAGTTTCCCCTCTTAACCCTCTTGTTCTCCAACAGAGCACTCTCCCTAACCCAGCCAGCCTAGCTCTATACCTATGAAGCCAGGAAGATACTTCTTCCAGAATTGCAGGATACTACACCTGTGTCCAGCTTCACATCACAGCCCATCCACACCTCCAGCACAGTTCTTGCAGGAGCAAGGCTAGAACTAGCCATGCAACCAGAAAGATATGCTTGGGTTCAAATCCCAGCTCTGCCTCTCACCAGCTACCTGGCCAGCCTGTTTCCTTGCCTTACTGGGTAGAAGGCCCAGTAAGCCAGTCGTGGGATAGGACCTCTAGGCAGCACCTTGTATTCTGTGCAAGAGTGCCCTCCTGCCCCTTCCCCCCACCTGGGGACACACCTGCACAGAGTAATGTCCATAAGGCAAAGGCTTGCTTCGATCACCAGAGAAAATGTCATAAGGGCCGCGGGCGGTGGTGGCTTTTTCCAGGAATAACTCGATGCCGTCTTTGATGGTATAGGTGCCGGGTCCCAGACCACTCCCCTAGAGACAGAAGAGGTGACAAGGCCTGCCAAGAGGGCTGCAAAAGGCAGGGCACCCTGAAAGCCCCCTCCCAGCCCTGAGTGGGGGAGGCGTGGCTAGGTGCGGGGTACCTCATCACTGGAGCTGGGTGGCTTGTGGGACATCCTGCACATGAGGCCCTCAGAATGTGACCGGTTCCAGGCATTTTCCTCCAGCCGCGTGTATGGATTGCCTTTCTCCCCATAATTCCCAGGGCCTGGGTAGAAGTTCTGGGAGACAGAAGTGAGGACATAAGGGCCATCAGTATTGGTTCCTTGGAGGATCCTCACCCACCAAAAGGCGAATGAGATTTTCAGGTTGTCCCTGAGTGACCACATCCAACACACAACCTGGTCAGTGCTGATCCTTCTCTACTGCCCACACCTTCAACTCCAAGTTTAGCCTCATCACCAGACTTCCTGGCTGCTGGCCTGTCCCACCTCTATCTGTGGGCTCCATGCTACCACCCAAGTGCAGCCCTTGCTTGCTACTGCAATTACTGTCGCTCGAAATCCCTTCCTGACCGCTTTTCCTCAGAAACCTACTAATACTGTGGGCTAGTGACTCAAGCCTGGAATCCTAGCTACTCAGGAGGTGGAGATCTGAAGATCAAGGTTCAAAGCTAGCCCAGGAAGGAAAATCTGTGAGATTCATCTCCAATTAACTACCAAAATGCCAGAAGTGGCTCCAGTGGTTTAAGCCTTGAACCCAGCATCTGAGTGCTGAGTTCAAGCTCCCTCCAGTACCAAACATGAAAGGGAGGGTGGGAAGTGGGAGAGAAGAAAGGAGGAGGGAAGGAAGGAAGGAGGGAGGGAGGGAGTCCGGTTAATCCTCAAAGCCCTCAGGCACGGACTCTCCTGGGACCACACCTTCCCCCCCCCCCCCCCCCCCCCCCGCACTGCATTAGGCAATCCTCTGTTCCCAATTCCCAGCCCATCCTTGGCATGTGCTTCCAACAGTGCTTCGGTCCCCCAGAAGCATCTAGAGTCCTGGGTTCAGATTCTCATTATACTGCTTCTGAGATGAGTGAGCACGGGCCGTGAGCATCTGAATCCACTGTGGTAACTAACATAGGGATGATCATTTAGGGAGGGATGGAGAAGCTGAACAGCCTCTCTAAAGGGCCCTGGAGTGCCTAACACATAGTCACGGTAAGGTGACTGACAGTGTTGGGGACAATAGAGGTGAAGAACTGTATCTGGAATAAGCGTCAGGGGCCTGGACTGAGTAACCAGGGTGGAAGTGTGGTCTTTACCTAAGAGAAGTGAGCAGAGCTGCCTGCATGTGGGTGGGCATACTTCAGTGAAATGCAGCAGGATTTGGCCTGCTGGTCTGCATCTTCTAGCCACATGGGGTCGCTGTCATTCCACAGATAGATCAGCTCTGCCCATCTCTGGGCCCTGGCACTAGCCCTGGGAAACCCAGGTTTGACAAAGAAGCAGGGGCCTCTGCTGGACAAATCAGGCCACTGCAAGCAGCATAACTGTTTATCTCCAAAGCAATGGGACTATGCCTCGCCTCCTGTGAGGAATAGTAGAATCCTGGTATGTTCTAGAGAAATTCCCCAAAAGTTCAGGAAGCTGGGGCCCTAAGTGATATGCTATGTTAGAAGGCCTCAAAAACAGGTACCTGGTGCCAACTCAATGAGACCAAACTGATGTGGTTGGTCCTCAGAGAGGCAAATCATATCTGGGTTCCCACCTCCAAAAAGGGGCACTGAGGTGCTGGGCAGCAAACATCACAAGCCCTGGAGGGATCCCCTGGACTAGGAGTTCCTGGACAGCACGAGGCCTAGAGCTGGGTACTTTGTCACCACAATCACATTTTTTTTTCCCTTCAGACATCCAAACTCAGAGATTCTATAACTTGGCTGGTGTGAAAGATTCCAATTCTTTTTTCTGCGAGCTCAGAGCCACACATTCTGAGGCCAGAAGGATTAACTTGGGGGAGAGAATGGAGGAATTGTTACTTCTTAAAAAGTTGTTGCTCAAAGCCTGAGAAGGATTCCCCAAAGATGCCTGGGGTGGGGGAGAGTCCCTCAGGCAGGAGTAAAGTCAGATATTCCCGTGCTCAGGGCTGAGGACACAGGAAAGAGGGTGTCAGACTTACATCCTGAGATTAGACCAGTCCTCCAGAAACGAAGGAAGCACAGCTCCTGAGGAAATGGAGAGGCTATACCTTGGACACTTTAGATTGCTGTCCTGCTGCTACAGCCACCTTCTAGCCGTGTGGACTAGGAGGGCTGCTTAACAATCTCTGTGCTCCAGGTTTGTCTGTACAGTAGACACAATGGTAATACCTACTTCCCAGGGTTGTCCTGAGGACTAGGTTACCAAGTGCTGGGCTAAGTACCAGCTATGATGGTCTTAGATTGGGAGGTAATAACTCATTTAAAAATACCTCCAGGCATCCCTGTCCTAGGTGACAGTCACAGTCTACAAATGAAGATGTACCTGTTTGTTTTCTGAATGTCAGGGGACGCCACATTCCTAGGTTTCTGGGTGATAGGGGTTAGGGGAAATGCCTGGGTTTTAGGATCGAACATTCTGCTATTTGGATCTCAGTTTACTCCTTGTCAGCTTTGCAGCCCAGGGCAAGTTACTTATCCTCTCTGATCCTGTAGGTCCCAAGGTGATTGCAAACACTCATTTCATGCCAACTGTGTACCAAGCACTACAGGGCCTTCAACATGTCATGGGCTGTGTAGATGTGCATCACACTCTGGTGAGTGGGGAGCAGGGGTGAGGCGAGACACCAAACACCTACCTACCACAGGGACTCATAGGAAGAGAGAAGGCTCCTAGTGGATCCAGAGGTTTCTGAAAGCTGAGAGCTACCGGTGAGCAGGAGAGTCTGGGGCCAGGAGGCTGCTAGGGGAGGAAGGGTGTTCCTAGCAGAGGGCTGCAATGGGGTAAGTGTGGGAAAGACCATGGCACATCCTTCAGCAGAGTTCAGGAGCAAGGGCAGGAGGGCACTCACAGAATGGCAGCACTCACCACTGAGGTGTACGGAATGACCCTCTCTCCTGACCTGGGCCTCCTTTGTCCTCCTGGGAAGTGATCACTGTACCCCACACTTTCTTGAAGCCCTACTCAGCCAGCACCTCTCCCTGCAAGTCTGCAGCTGCCTTCCCAGCCCTGACGCCCACAATCAGATGCTCCCCATAGACAACCAAGCAGGCCATTGGATCCAAACCCTCAGCATCCCTCCCACAGCCCTTGGAATGACCCTTGAAGGAGCCATCTTGGCTTCAAGGGCCTCAAGATCCAGCTCCTCCTTCCCCTGCCCTCTTCCTTTTCTTGCTTAGCTGGCTGTGTATACAGATAAGGACACTTGCTGAGCACCTAATATCTTCCACATGCTCTGCTGGGACCTAGAGAAGGACCAAACCCATCCCTGTTGAGGTACAGAAAGCCCAGCAGCTCTGAGGACCCAGAGGAGAGCCTGGACCAAGCCTGAAGAGGAAAAGATACAAACAAGGAAGGGGGTTTCTGGCATCATTCACATACGCAGTGCCCAGAGAGCAGAGCATGGCAGGGATCCTTCTCTGCAGTTGAGAACACCTACCCCGATGAGGCCTCGGAACCGGATCTCCCCAGAGCTGAGAAGCCCCCGAGTGCTACCTGGTTTCTGCTGTAGCTCTTCTAAGAAGTCTTTGAAATTGTAGCAGCCAGGTCCTAGTTTCATCTCCTGTCCCAAAAGAAGAAAGCATAAGATGGAAATTGGGAAGCAGGAAAGGTCCACACAGGAAGGGGACTCAAGGGATGACATCTTCTTCCAGGATGAGCTAGCACCATCAAAACCTGGAAGGACACTGAGGTCCATGCATGGAGCAGCCAAATCTGGAAGCCTGGTCCAGGAGAGGACAGGGCATGAACCAGCAGCCTCACCTTCTTATGTCTCTCTTTCATGATGGCTTCGTACTGGAAGTGAGGCAACTGGGTCAGCCTGGTAGCTTCCAGAGCCCGGGCCCATCCTGTGCCCACTTCCTTCTTCAGCTTCTTTTTGCTGAAGCAGGTCTCTGTGCAGTTGTAGGCCCCAGGTCCTATATGGGACTGAGTTAGAACATTGTCAGAACTGGACCAGCCATACACATCCAGTCCATCCTTACAGCAAACTCCATACCCACCCAGTCTCTCCTCACCAAACCACCCCTGACCTGGAGCTAGAGGCCAAGCAATCCTCCCCCCCAGCATCCATCTGAGTATTTGGGCACTTAGTATGCCAGGTGTGATCCTAACCTCCTCTGGCACTGGCCCTGTCACACTTGAGGGAGGCGTAGTAACACTGGAGAGCCCACAGTGGCCAGCACTGAAGCTGGGACCGGGATCCAGGTCTGTGCAGCCCCCAAAAATGTGCTGTTTGCACTACAGTCCATGTTATCAAACACATCAGAAGCCTGACTCCAGATCAAGCTCATACCTGGGGCTGTAGGTATGGAGAAAGGGAGAGAAGGGAGTGGAGGGGGTAGGAAGGGAGAAAAGGGGGGAGGAAAGGGAGGAACATATCACATACACAGCTCAGCTCACCCACTGGGATGGGCTGCTTCGAAGAGCAAAATCCAGACTATGTGGGGAAGGCCAAACGGCCAAGAACTCACCACATCCACGGAATGTTGTCTGGAGTAGGGAGCCTCTGTGAAGGTGCTGAGTTTCTTTCTTTGGGGATAAACACCAGAGACATCGAACCTAGGGAGACATGCAGCCCACTGAGCCCAGGGCCTAGCACTGGACCTCAGCTTGGGCAGTCTTACAGGATGGGCAAGCCACTCTCCCAAAACAGGTGACGTTGGAGCTGGCCATGAAGGCTGAACATCAGGGCTGCAGTAGCTTGGGCCATTCGGGGTGACTCCACCCCACTCTGTCCCACTTCACCCTCCAACTCTTCCTCCAGCTAAGTTTTTTGCTAAAGGCCCCATCACCACTAGACTTCGTGTATGTATGTACGTGTATGTGCATATTACGCTATTATATATATTTTAGATATACTTCATATATAATGCAATGTATGTTTTGTGTGTGTTTGAGACAGTTTCCCTATGTAGCCCAGGGTGGCCTTGAACTTGAGGTCCTGTTGCCTCATTCTCCTTTGTGCTGGAATTACAGATGTGAACGACCACACTGGGTTTGTAGATAGCTTTAGTATGATATGGTTTTTATCTACCCTGCCCCTCTCTCATAGAGTGCAAACTATAAAATGCACATAATGTATCTGAAGATGAGACAACTGGGTAAACTCTCACCCACAACCTTTCTGTGGGGTGGTGGGCTGTACTGGGGTTTTGAACTCAGAGATGTGGATTTGTTAGGCAGCTGCTCTGCTTACCACAAGAGTCACACTCCCATCCTTCCACCCACTACTTTTTTTTTTTTTTTTCCAGTCCCCAGGCTTGAACTCAGAGCCTGGGCACTGTCCCTTCTTTTGCTCAAAGCTAACACTCTACCACTTGAGCCACAGCACCACTTCTGGCTTTTTCTGTTTATGGAGTACTGAGGAATCGAACCCAGGGCTTCATGCATGCTAGGCAAAGCACTCTACCACTAAGCCACATTCACAGCCTCCCACCCACAGCTTTTTAACCAAGTGCTAGATTATCTGGCTTCTCTCTAAACCCGGCACATAATAGGTGCTCTGGACCTGACTTACAAGGATGCACTAAGAAAGTAGAAGAGTTGTTTTTTTTTTTAAAGGGGGTGGGCAGCAGGAAGAAGTGGAGGGGGGTCCAGCCCCCCCTTACTGCCAGACAACCCCTCCTCCTCCTCCTCCTCCAAACTACATCCCTTCCGAGGGGAGGGGCCTTAACCACCCCCAACCCTCAGGAGGGGGTTCTGGGGGACAGGCAGAGGCTGCCTTAGAACGTGAGCTCCAGGATGCAGATGGGCCGCACCTGTGGCTCTGCACCCCGAAGGGCGCCCGTCCGAACCACTTGAAGGTGGAGGTCATGGTGCCGGTGGTAGTGATCGGGCACCGCCACGAGGTCCGAGCAGCCTGACTTGAGCCTGCCCGGCCCCGGAGCACCCTTCCCCCAGCTCTGGCCCCGGCCCGCCCCGTTACCACGGCAACTAGAGGCTTGTGATTTTCTGCGTCGGTGCCACGTGGCGCCGCCAGCCCCTCCCAGAAGTGTTCATTCATTTGTGTGTTTTCCAGGCTTGCCTTGCCAGAGATCCTTCCCTGAAGACTTAATGACCCCTCCTGGTGCTTAATATGGAGCGATTTGGTCGGATCATTTGCTGAGGATTTGTTTGCTGGGTGAGACCAGACTCAGGAGGTGCCTCTTAACACCCGCGTTGGGATGGGATGTAACCAAGGACCGAAAGAGCAGAGATTTGGGCAAAATGGCACCCCGACAATGGAGAGAGGGAGGAAATAGGGGCAGGGCTAGGAGAGAGGAGCATGGAGGACCAAGGTCAGGTTGGAGAGTTGGGCAGGGGGTTGCAGGGTCGGTCCCTCATACACCTGAACATCCATTCTGGACAGACACTGTGCAGCCTGCCTGGGGGCCAAACCTGGTCCCTACCCTGTGGTCAGGCCCAAGAGAGATCCGTGGATGGGTCAGCGCAGGCTTCCTAGAGGAGGAGAATTCCAAGCTTAACACTGAAGCGTCGACTTGCCAGGTGAAGAAAGGAGTTGAGCATGTGCACTTCCAACAGAACATGGTCAGCTCTCCCTCTTCCCGTATTTCCTCTTTCCAGCACCCCTGGCTGTGTCTAGCTGAAATAGCATCTCCATGATTGTCTCTTATCCCACAAGGGCCTTTAGCAACTAGTGGAGTGGAAATCTCCATCTAATTTGTATTTTTATTTTGGTGGTTGTCATGGGGCTTGAGCTTAGGGCCTGGGTGCTATCGCTGAGCTTTCTCTCAAGGCTAGTGCTCTACCACTTTCAGCCACAATGCCACTTCTGATTTTCTGGTGGAAAATTTGAGTCTCACTGACTTTCTTGCCTGGGCTGGCTTTGAACAGCGATCCTAAGGTCTTAGCATCCTGAGTAGCTAGGATTACACGTGTAAACCACCAGCTCCTGGCTTCCATCCTTTTTTTTTTTTTTTTCTTCTATCAGTCATGGAGCTCAAACACTGGCTTGGGCACTGTCTCTGAGCTCTTTAGCTCAAGGCAAGCGCTCTACCACTTGAGACACCGCACCACCAGTTTTCTGGTGGTTAATTGGAGATGAATCTCATGGACTTTCCTGCCTGGGGGAGCCTGAACTCTGGGGCCTGGGTGCTGCCCCTCAGCTCTTCAGCTCAAGGCTAGCACTCTACCATTTGAGCCATAGCAACACTTTCAGCTTTTTCTGTTTATGTGATGCTGAGGAATCGAACCCAGGGCCTCGTGCATGCAGAGCAAGCTCTACCACTGAGCCACCTTCCCAGCCCTCCATCTAATTCTTGATGACACAGTTGAAGCCACAGACGGGTAGGATATGCTCTGGACCAGAGGTGCACAGTTTTCCTGTGCAGGCCCCACCCAATGCCCTTCTGATACCCAGAGCCAGTATTTAATGTGTGCCTCCACCCTCCCACAGCCCAGAGCTGGACTCTGAGGCTCTATGCTTTGGGGCACATAGCCATGGCTGCCAGAGTGTCCATCGTGCATCACTGAATGGATGGTCAGAAGCCTGGGTCCTCAGGATCAGATACCCTGAGTCATCCACTGTCCCTCCCCAGGACTGGGACCTAGAGCAAGTTGTTTCCTTCTCTGTCTCAGCATTCTTCCATAGAGAGAGTGATCTGTCTCCACAGACTGCTGCAAAAATGAGATGACCCGATTTTGGTGGCATTCCTAAACATAGCAAGAGCTTGGTGAGGTCATTCCTAGTCCTTGGAAAAGAACCTGTCAGAGGTCTACAGAGAGACTGTATCTTATCCTCTTCTTGATACAGTACTTACCACGTAGTAAGTGCTCAGTAAATATTTGTTAAATGACAATTAATGAATGGGTGAATGTAGTCCAATGTCCAGAGCAGGATCCCCTCTCTGCTGCTTCCTAGCTGGTGACCTTGAGCAAGATACCCTCACCAAGCATTGTTTTCCTCACTTAGGACAGGGACACATGACTGGATCTTCCTGGAGGAGAATTTTCGAGGTATCAGGGCAGCATCAGATATGTAGACCTATACACCCAGAACTCTTCCACCGCCCCAGGTCTGCTCAGGAATCCTTTCTACAACTGCTTAGCTGCTTCTCTCCCACACTGATCCCTTGGCTCTGGGACTCATGGAGGAGTGACAAGGTCCACTGGGTCCTGGTGGACAGGCAGGGTAGAATGGGCCATGGTGAGTCAACTGTACAGTAAGGGCACCTGTCCTAGGCAGCCCAACACTGCCCTATCACAACTACTTCCTTGTGTGAACAGCAAGCTTATTCCCTCTCAGAGATACTAGCCCAACCTCCCCACCCTCATTGTACAGAAAAGGGAACTTGGGATTGGAGGTAAGGCTCAGGTGGTAGAGAAAATAAAATGAAAGGGAACTATGGCCTAGACAAAATGATCCATTGCCCTGGCCATATATAGTAAGGCAGGGTACATTTGAGACATAATATTTGAGAGCACCCTTTAGCCTTTTCTGCTTCTGAAACACACACACACACACACACACACACACACACACACACACACATACACACCTCCAGACTCAAGCTCTCCTTTCCTCCCAACTTCTACTAACCTTCTGGAAGTCAGGTCAAAAGCTAAGCCCATCCATCAGCGTGCCTATTATAAATAATAGAAAATACACGTGTTGGTAAGGATGTAGAGATATTGGAACGTGGCTTATTGCTGGTAGGAAAATAAAATGGTTTTTTTGTGGAAAACAGCACAACGGTTTCTTAGAGAACAGAAAAGCATTATTGTATGATCCAGCACCTCTACTTCTAGATACATACCCAGAAGAAAGCAAAGGCAGGGCCCAAACATGTATAATAATGTAACCTGTTCACAACAGCCACAAGATGGGAGAAACCCACATGAATGCCAACAGATGAATGGATAAACAGAGTCTAGCATAGACAGCCTTTATTCAGCCTTAAAAAGGACAATTGACAGATGCTATGTGCTACAACATGAACAAATCAAGGCAGGTAGAGGACAAGGTTCATCTCCTGATCAACAGCAATTTATAGTAAGCTTTTTTAGATTAAAAATTACTAATTGTATTACATTTTGTATCTACAAAAATAACAAGTGATCAATGGCACCAAAATCTTGGTTGGTTGGTTGGTTGGTTTTTAATGCCAGTACTCGGGCTTGAATTCATGGGCCTGGGCACTGTTCCTTAGCCTTTGTGGTCAAGGTTGGTATTTTACCAGTGGAGGCACCGCTCTACCACTGGCTCTTTGATGATTAATTGGAGGTAAGAATCTCACAAACTGTTCTGCTTGAGCACACATCTCCAGGCCTGGGAGCAAGAATGGCAAGAGGGGTCCAGAATCCAGAGCAGGGTAGGAGGACTCAAACCTGCAGCAGAGAGCATGATCCCCTAGTCTGCAAGCTAGAGGTCAGGAGACTTCCACAGGCCTGAGAGCAAGACTGGCCCAAGCAGGAGACTAGAACCAGGCAGGTACAGGATGGGATGAGCAGATAGGGGGAGGACCAAGCTGACACTGACCCAGAATGGCCACTTATGGTTTCAGCTGTGACATCTCCCTGCCCTGCGGGGGAAGGAACTGGCATCCCCATGTCACAGAAGAGCAAAGTAGGCTATAGGACCAATCACACATTACTCAGGCTGAACAAGTGAAATGAGAACTGGCATCTGGAAGCCATTGCTGAGCAGAGAGGATGTAGCGAAATCCCAAGTGGGAAGTGTGGGTGGGAATAATGGCTGAAGGAACCCAGGTGAGGGGGGAGGGACTCTGCCGAGAGGAAGAACACTGGAGAGCTAGGAGGGCCGAGGGGGAAGGGGGGGCCGGCAGCTGAGGGGACCGGACAGCAGTGGAGGGCATGGAACAGCTGGGCTTCCTCGGCTGCAAGACCAGTCCTGGCTTTGCTCAGGAGGGCAGCACGGAGCCGCACCCCGGAGGGAGGTGATCTTGGGCAAAAGTGGGGCTCCAGACCTCCTGCAGGGCACGCCCCAGTCCTGTGAGCTGGGCCAGCTCTTTTCCTCCTCTGAAACAGTTTCCTCATCTGCTGAGCAGAGTGAAAAGTTCTCCCTTTTGCCTCGCGTACCCGGGTTTGCGAGGCCCGCATTTGGCAATGCACCTGTTTTTCTGGCACACCTGGTTGTGCAAGGCTGTGTCTAGCTGAGCAGCGAAAGCGGAAACACCTACAGGACACTCCCCGTGGCTGACACGGGACCCACCCACGGGCGGGAGGCGCCCAGGATCCCAGGGTCGGACGGGGACCGGTGGTGGCCGCGCCCTGGGCCTCCGTGCCGGGCTCGCTCTGGCTGGCGTCCTCCCCGCCCCGCACCTCCCCATCCACTGCCCACCCACCGACTTGGCGAGGCCAAGCGAGCAACAGCGCAGCCATGACGGATCCCGAGGCCGTGGCTGACGACCTGGACGCGCTCATCGACGACCTAGACTACCTCCCCGGCCACTTCCACCTGGAGATGCAGCTGAACTTCGAGCCGTGCGCGCCGGCCTCATCGCGACCCCGCGATCTGAAGCTGCAGCGGGAGCGCCTGCGGCAGGAGCTGGAGCTGGCGGCCGCGGGGCAGAGGCCGGCCTTGGGCCACCTGCTGGGCGCGCTCGCCTTCCACCTGGAGGAGCTGGACGAGGCCCGCGAGCGCTTCCTCCAGGTGGCCCGCGAAGACCCCGGCAACCTCAACGCCTGGGCCAACCTGGCACACGTGTACGGGCGTCTGGGCCAGGAGGAGGAGGAGGAGGCGTGCGCCGCGAGGCTGGCGGGCCTCATGGGCCTGGCAGAAGAGCCCGAGGCCTCCGGGGACCCCCAGCTCCGCGCTGCGCGCTGCCTAGCGGAGCAAGGCTACGCGCACGGCTTCGATGTGGGCTGTGCCAGCCCAGAAGAGCGCGCACGGGTGCTGGTGGCAGGCATCGCCCTCTACGACAAGGCGCTCAGCTACGGGAAGCAGGTGAGGGACACTCCCAGCCCCACACCCCCAAAAGGCTGTGGTCTTTGCAGAGACACCTCCTCCAGTGTGCACCCCATTCTCTTCTTGGACGACCTCTATCCCTTTGCCTTCCTGTACTAGGGGCCCACATCGGTATTATTATTGTATTCCCAGAATACTGCAAACCCAACCTGGTCAGTCCATCCCTCTTCCTTGCTCCTTCCAGCAAGTGCCTGTTTCTGTGACCAGAAAAGAAAAGAAAATAGAAGAAAAGAAAAGAAAAGAAGAAAAGAAAAGAGAGAAGAGAGGAAGGAAAGAAGGAAGGAAGGAAGGAAGGAAGGAAGGAAGGAAGGAAGGAAGGAAGGGAGGGAGGGAGGGAGGGAAGGAGGGAAGTAGGAGGGAGGGGAGGGAGGGAGGGAAGGAGGGAGGGAGGGGAGAGAGAAAAAGAGAAAGAAAGAAAGAGAGAAAGGGAAAGGAAAGGGAAAGAAGGAAGGAAGGAGGAAGGGAGGGAGGGAAGAGAGGGGGGAGAGAGAGAAAAAGAGAAGGAAAGAAAGAGAGAGAAAGGGAAAGGAAAGGGAAAGAAGGAAGGAAGGGAGGGAGGGAGGGGGAGAGAGAGAAAAAGAAAGAGAGAAAGGGAAAGGAAAGGGAAAGAAGGAAGGACGGAAGGAAGGAGGGAGGGAAGGAAAGAAAGACGGGAGGGAGGGAGGAAGGGAGGGAGGGGGAGGGGGGGAGAGAGAGAAAAAGAAAGAGAGAGAGAGAGGGAAAGGAAAGGGAAAGGGAAAGAAGGAAGGAAGGAAGGAGGGAGGGAGGGAAGGTAGGAAAGAAGGGAGGGAGGGAGGGAGGAAGGGAGGGGGAGGGGGGAGAGAGAGAAAAAGAGAAAGAAAGAAAGAAAGAGAAAGGGAAAGGAAAGGGAAAGGGAAAGAAGGAAGGAAGGAAGGAAAGAAGGAGGGAGGGAGGGGTAGAGAGAGGGGGAGAAGGGGAAGAGAGAGAGAAAGAAAGAAAGGAAGGAAGGAAGGAAGGAAGAAAGAAAGAGAAAGGGAAAGGAAAAAGGAAAAGAAGGAAGGAAGGAAAGAAGGAAGGAGGAAAGGAAGGAAAGAAGGAAGGAGGGAAGGAAGGAAGGGAGGGTAGGAAGGAGGGAAAAGAAAAGATACAGGGGCTGGGAAGGTGGCTCAGTGGTAGAGCGCTTGCCTTGCATGCATGAGGCCCTGAGTTTGATTCCTCAGCACCCCAAAAGAAAAAAGCCGGAAGTGGCGCTGTGGCTCAAGTGGTAGAGCTCTAGCCTTGAGCTGAAGAGCTGAGGGAAAGCGCCCAGGCCCAAAGTTCAGGCCCCACAATCGGACCCAAAAAAAAAGAAAGAAAGAAAAAAGATACAAGCTGGCCAGGTGCTAGTGACTCACACCTGTAATCCTAACTATTCAGGAGGCTGAGATTTGAGGACCCCATTTCGAAGCCAGCCCAGGCAGGAAGATCTGTGAGACTTTTATCTCCAATTAACTACCAAAAAGCCAGAAGTGAAGCTGTGGCTCAAGTGGTAGAGTGTCAGCCTTGAAAGAAAAAGCTAAAGGATAGTGCCCAAGCACTCAGTTCAAGCCTCAGTACACACACACACACACACACACACACACACACACACACACACACACTAGCTGATAAACCCTAGGAATTTGGGGAGGGCATTTGAGGTCCTTGGTGACTGCCACCTGTGTGCTCTTCCTCTCCTTTCCCCGTTCTCAGCCAGGCTTTGGCCATATTCTACTGCACCTTGATTCCCCGTGAGCCTTTGCTCCTAACAGCTCACTTTGTGCTGGCTTGGGCTCTTCTTGGGCGACCTTCTATTCCACCTTTGCCTGGAAGGCTTTTCAGTCTCAGGTCTGTATCAGACATCCTCTCTTTAGGATGTCTCAATAACTTCCTAGACCATCAGAGCCTCCCCTGAGCTCCCACAGCATGGTTCCTACTGTCTGCCTGGTTTGTCAATGCCTGGTGCACAAGGGCACTCATGCAGCATATGTCAGTGCAGCATAGGGATTGGCATGAAATGGAAAGTTACTAGGCAAACAAGTTGCCTGTTGCTGCAGAACAAGTGCTCCCTCAAACTTCATGGCATAAAGCAGTAAGCACTTGTCATTGCACTGTTTTGTGGGAGTAGGAATCCAGACATGGCTCAGCTCAGTGCCCGAGGGCACAGTGGTCGAATCCGAAGGCTGGCCTGGGAGAAGGGAGACTTTCAGTTCCACACTAGCTCAAGTGGCTATGAATTGAGTTCAGCTCTTTACCAGCTGCTGGCAACATCGTATCACTTGTGCCATATTCTGTTCATTAGAAGCAAGCCAGTAGATCCAATCCACACTCCAAGGGTGGAAATTAACCAAATCCCACATCCCAGGTGTGATCACGGGGATCTATCTCTCAAGTTGCCTGCTGCAGGAGGTATGAATGGCGGGAGAAGGATGTGGAGGGCATTCTCTTTCCTATGAAAGAAAATACCACAGTTGAGAGAGGGTGCTGTGACTTCTGTGAAAGCATAACTCAGTCAAGGTCAAGCAGAGAACAGTACTGTTTCCTAATTTATAGACTGGTGATATTTAAGGAGCCACAACCTTTACACACAGGCAGCATATCTGCATTCACAAAGCCCACATATACGCTCTCAGTGTTTTTTTCCACCCAAACCCATGGCTTCTGTAAGGAGAAATGTGTGATTCACAACCTCAAGGAGAGTGTGAATTGGTGGGCATAGACTTGACTTTCAGACAGCGGTGCAGGGTAGAGGCTGGGAAGAGACTCTGGGCCAGTGGCCCAGGTCCTGAACCCAACTCTCCATGCTCTCACTTCTAATGGGCACTTAGCATCTCTAGCATCCCTTCCCTGTCTGTGAAATAGGATAATAATAGGGTAACATCCTCAGTAAAACAAGGACATCTTTTACTTGGCAGATGTCATAACTAAGAGTTAGAGTTTGAGGCTGGTCACTGCTTGCTGTCTCATGTCTGTAGAACTAGCTACTCCAGAGGCTGAAACCTGGAGGATTATGATTTGAAATCAACCTGGGTAGAAAAGTCCATGAGACTCCAACTCCAATGAACCAGCAAAATTCCAGGCTGGAGGCGTGGTTCAACAGTTAGAGCACCAACTGTAAGCAAGAAAGCCAAGCGGAGCTTGAGACCCTGAGTTCGAGCCCTTGCACTGGGAGGAAGCAGGGAGGGTGGGAAAGGAGGAAGAAGCATTAATGCTTGTAAAGTTCCTAGAAAGAGCCTACACAGCGACAAGGCAGGGTTCCAGGTGTCCCTCAGCCTCACCACCCACAACGCCTCCTCCATCTGCAAGCTGGGTGCAGGTGTGTCCATCATATGGAGCCAGCAGGCTGGAGGTCTCCAGTTTTGAAGACTAAGCCTGTGTCCCTGAATGCCAGGCTGCCCTGCGCGGACAGCACCCAGCACTGTGGTGAGCAAGATTATGGTCTCAGGTGGTTTGGGGATCTGAAGAGCCTTGGGGGAGCAGCTAGGGGGCTCAGAGCTCATTAAAGCTGTAGTGATACCCGCAGAGATGCTCATTCTCTCTACTGTTTGCACAGGAAGGAGCACTGTATGGTCCCTCGGGAGGCATTCTGGGAAGGCTTCCTGGAGGAGGTAAACAGGGAGAGTTCAAGGATGATAAACAAACAGAGGTCAGTTCCATCGTCTCCACAGTCAGCACAGACACACCGGGCAGCGAGTGAACACCCAGCTGAGCGAGTGCTGAGTCAGATGCCCAGTGTTCCCCAGAGGGAGCCAATGGCTGCAGGCGGGGGCTGGGTGGGTAGAGGCAATGTGGCTCTCAGGCTCTGTGCTGCGTCCTTGGACCTGGTCCAGTGCTGATCCCCAGTTCTGTCCAGAGTAGCTGCGGTCAGGAGAGACAGGTGTCATTGAGGAGATGATGGCATGGTGTTTATAAAGTCCCTGACCCAGGTTGCGGCTCAGGGCACCAGCTCAATGGTAGATTGCTTGCCTAGTGTGCCCAAGGCCCTGGTTCTGTCCACAGTGCTGCAAAAAATAAATAAATAAATAAAAATAAAAAATGAATAAATAAATTCCTTCTTAAAGTTCTGGCATCAAGAAGCTGCTCAAGAAATAGGTGCAATCAGGATGACAGTGAAGTGCCCCAGCTTCCTCCTCCCCTGCCTGCTACTTGGCAGCAATTCTCACCTGCTTATAGTTCTTCAAACATCCTGTACTGGTTTATGCCTCTGCGAGAGGGTTCGGTGCCCCCCGCCTAGGCAGCAAGCGCCATGCATCAGAGACCAGCTCTGGTGTTACCTCCTCTTGGAAGCCTCCCTCACTCAGCTGACTTGGTCGTATCTGTGACCACCTCACACAGTCCTCACAGGAGACTCACCTTACAGACCAGAGAGCTGCAGCATAGCAAGCAATGTGTCCTAGGGGACAGAGCTAGTAGGTAGCAGTTGAACCTACTACTGCTCCTGATTCCAAATTTTGCTCTGTGTGTGTGTGTGTCTGTGTGGTGTCAGTCCTGGGGCTTGAACTCTGGGCCTGGGCAACTGTCCCTGAGCTCTTCAGTTCAAGGCAAGCACTCTACCACTTGAGCCACAGCATCACTTTCATTTTCTGGTGGTAAATTGGAGATAAGAGTCTCACGGACTTCCCTGCCCAGGCTACAAATCTACTCTTGGTCAGGCACAGGTGGCTCATTCTTGTAATCCTACCTCTTTGGGAAAGTGAGATCTGGAGCATCATGGTTTGAGGCAAGCCCCATTCACAAGAGTTCATCCCAAAGGACGAAAGCTGTATTTGGTAGCACATGCCTGTTATCTTAGCTATGACAGGAAGCATAAAATAGGCAGATGGTGGTCCAGCCACGTGTCCTGGAAATTCGAGAGATTTTATCTCCAAATAACCAGTGCGAACTGGGCTGGAGGCATGCATGGCTCACAGTAGAGTGAGTAACCTAAGAAACACAAGGTTTTGAGTGCAAAGCACTATTGCCACTCAAGAGAAAAGCCTTTGAACTTTCTGGAGGGGGTCACAGAAGTGGGAATGAGGAAGGCCAGTGGAGAAGGGACCCTCTCCAGAAAAAGAAAACCAGGGCAGAGGAAAGTCACCATGTCTTGTGTTGAGGATACTCAGAGGATGGGTGTGGAAGGTAGAGGTAGTAAGGGCCTTCCTTCAGTGTAATGGCCCCTGGGGAGTGCTGCGGGACTAGGCATCTGCAGCTGTGTCAGTCTAGGCTGTGACCAGAGATGTTTTACCTGACGAGGCTGGGCCAACACAGGCAGGGAAGGGTCCCAAGAGCCAGAGGATAAAGAGGTGCTTGAGAGCCACAGACAACCCCTCTGCTGACCAGTGACAAAAGGACATGCTACCGGGCTAGTTCAGCTCAGAATCTGAAAACAAGCAGGCCTGATGCATGGGCGGGTGCATCTACGTGACTTTCTGTCTCTGTTCTGTTGTTGGTTATTTTTGTTTTTGTTTTTGTTTTTGCTGGTCCAGGGTCTGGGCGCTGTCTCTGAGGGTTTTGTTTGTTTGTTTTCTCTCAAGGCTAGCACGCTACCACTTGAGCCACAGCTCCTACATATGCCTTTTGGATGGTTATTTGGAGTTTAAGAATCTGATGGAGAGCTAGGAATATGGCTTAGTGGTAGAGTGCTTGCCCAGCATGCATAAAGCCCTGGGTTCAATTCCTCAGTACCAGGAAAATTTTAAAGAAATTTTAAAAAGAAAAATCCCTCACTTCTCCTTAAAAAAAAAAAAAAAAAAAAAAGAATCTCATGGACAAGCTGGGTGCTGGTGGCTCACACTTGTAATTCTAGCTACTCAGGAGGCTGAGATGTGAGGATTGCAATTTGAAGCCAGCCCAAGCAGGAAAGTCCATGAGACTCTTATCTCCAGTTAATCACAGAAAAAGCTGTTAGTGACGCTGTGGTAGAGTGCTAGCCTTGAGCAAAAGGAGCAGGGACAGAGCCTAGGCCCAGAGTTCGAATGGCAGGACCAGAAAATTAAAAAAAAAATCTCATGGACTTTTCTTCCCTGCAATTCTCAGATCTCAGCCTCCTTGGTAGCTGGGACTACAAGACATGAGCTACTAAGCACCTGTCATCCCCTGTGGGTTTTTTTCTAACTATTTTTAATTGTTTTTATTAAGCTATTATACAGAGGAGTTATCCCCTGCTCTTACATGACTAAAAGCAAATATGAAAAACCAGTTTGCTTTATCATTCCTGCCCTTCTCCAGCATCTCCCTCCACCCCCCACCACCATGAGTCACTAAGGGTTTCCTGGTGGCAGACATCAAGGTTTTGTGGGTATTAGGCTCGTGTGTACATAGACTTTGCAGTCAGATAAGACCTAGTTATGTGTTCGTGTCAGGCTCTGAGGTTCAACCTTCACTGTCTTTATTAGTGAGACCTCACCAGCTGGGCACTGGGCTCCCCTCACACACAGGGCACAGTGGATCAGGGCGGGGAGGGGACTTCTCTGGTAACCTTGTGCTATGTGGATTTCACCAGGCATCTGGGCATGAGGGAGGGAGGGAGAGAGGGAAGAAAGGCGGCAGAGCTACAGGCCAGCCTCACAAACAGGTATGTGAATTCCAATCCTTCTTACCCTACAGGGTGGTAATTGGCAAGAAAGTACCCTTGGTTAGCCACCCCAGGGTCCCAGTGTCTTTGTGTGTTCAGGTGTGAGTGTGCACCTGTGCACACGCATCCCTCCACACTTCTGAGTGGTTGCATTTGATTCAGCTGGGTCATGTGAGGATAAGCCCAGCACCGAGCTTGTGCTTTTCATAGATAAATGATCTCACTGGGTCATCAAAGAAATACTGAAAATCCCATCCCTTATTAACCCCAGTCTAAAGACAAGTAAGTGGAAGCTCAGAGAGGTGTAGTGACTTGCCTAGAGGCACACAGCATGAGCGGCTGAAAGGAACTGAAGCACAGGCTAAAGACAGCACTCCTGAGGGTCTGCCTCAGACTTCTTTTTAAGGGGGGGAGGTCTGGTTGTGGGCCTGAATGCTGGGCCTGGGCGCTGTCCCTCAGCTCTTCAGCTCAAGGCTAGTGCTCTACCACTTGAGCCACAGGGCCACTTCCGGCTTTTTTCTTTTTGCTTATGGGGTGTTGAGGAATCGAACCCAGGGCCTGATGCATTCAAGGCAAGTGCTCTACCACTGAGCCATCTTCCCAGCCCCTGACTCAGACTTCTTGACCTCACCTTGTACATCAGTGCTGCCGAGTTGGCTGCTGGCTTCTTGTGCACTTAACTAGTGAGTTTGAGGGTTGAGTCTCCCTTCTTATAGATTTGGGGCCCCCTCCCCCACCCACACCACTACCGCTGCTCTAACAGGATTCAGCAGCACCAGCCTCTGGCTGGGAGAAGGGATTGAGTACATACGGTGTCATACTACACAGGCTCATGAGGCCTGTTAGTGCCACACCCTTTCCCATTAGGGCTAGAATTAGATTTGGACCCAGGACAAGGCAAGGTGTAGCCCTTTCTCTCTAGGGACCATGGACTAGAGAAGTGGCTCCTCATTGTCCAGCACTGAGCCCGTGTCCACATATCAGACTTAGGCCAGAAAAGACATGCTAATAGTCCATCTGCTCTAAGTAAAATTCATGTGGAAGAGGCCAGATGCTGGTGACTCACCCCTGTAATCTTAACTACTCAGGAGGCTGAAATCTGAGGATCACAGTTCAGAGCCAGTCCAGGCACAGAAGTCCACAAGACTCTTCTCTCCAATTAACCACCAAAAAACTCAACATGGCATTGTGATTCAAAGTGGCAGAGCACTAACCTTGAGCAAAAAAAGCTCCGGGACAGTGTCCAGGCCCTGAGTTCAAGTCCTAGGACTGTCAAAAAAATGATCATGTGAGACAGTCCAGGAACACAGTGCAGGGCTGAATATTCATTCCCCAGGCAGAGGCTGATCTGCAAACTTCCTACAGCTGGCCGTATTTAACCCTCCATGACCCTCTCCACAAGCGTCTAACACAGGCTGAGTCAGGTGACCTTTCCAGAATCCCTGAGGAGAGATGGCAGGGGCGGGGGTATGGGGGCCTCCCAGTCCAGCCTTGCATGGCCCTTACACCTGGCAAAGCTGGTAGGAGAGCATCAGCCTCCGTGGGGGGCAGAGAGGACCCCTCCTTCCCGTCCCACAGGTGGCAGGGGGCCAGGTGGGCTGACACCACAGAGGACATTCTAGATGTGCAGGAAGAACGAATTGTCCTCCTAGGCCAGCAGTTTGTGACTTCCTCAGTGGTGTCAGCCTTCACAGTGTCAGCAAGGAGTCGGAAAGGATGCTGGGTGTTGGAGGGAGGCCCGTGTGGCCGTGGAGGCCAAAGAGGCTGATGGCCTTGATCCCAATACCTCCCTGTTTTCTCATCTGTATAATATCCTTTCCACCACAGTGAGAATCTGGTGCTGTGTACACAAAGTGCCCAGTGACCCTGAGAAAGTTCTCAGTCTTTGCCCTCTACCCTTTGCCACTCCCCTCCTGGAAGAGAATGAGTCAGCTGTCAAGAACCCACTCTGGAATGTGGAAGGCAGCCATCAGGAACGAAGTTCAAACTGCAGGCAAATAGTTTCCATAAGAACAAACAAGGTGTCTGTCCAGCCCACTCAGAGCATATAGATCTGAAAGGCATTGGTTTCATAAAAAGGGCTTTTATTGCCACGCTCCCAGCACCCCCTTGATTAGCACCCTGCTTTGAAGCAAATGGAAGGCTTGGGACCATCCTGTACCTACCCAAGCTGACACACACCTGCTTCTGTTTAGGGCTTATCCTGATCCCATTGTTTCTGCCCTGTCACCCGCCTTGCTGCGTACCTACCCAATGGCAGGACCCAGGCTCTTCAGGCATTCCTGAGAACCCCACTTCCTAACCCTGGAACTCAGTGGCTGAGTTTTGAGTTCTGCTGCCTGTCAGCTGTTTCATTCTGGGAACATCACCCAACTTCATGCCTTTGTTGCCTCATCTCCTGATAAGTCGTCACCTTTGGGAGAGCGAAGGAGGGAACACATACATCTGTGGTTTGTATATAGTAAGCACTGGATTAAACTTGCTGTCGTCAGCATAGCAAAAAGAGCCTTAGGCCCAAGTTTCAGTCCAGGCTTTCACAGTAGCCATGTGGCTTTGAGGACAGTATCTTGCCTCAGTTTCCCCTTTTGTAGTGCATAGGTAATGGCTTTTACCTTGCATCCTATGCAGGATGTTCTGAGGGCCCAATGGAATCATGTATAAGCCTTCTGTAACTGGTAAACACTGTATAAACTCTAACTCTTTGGAGAGAGACATGGTGGGAAGACCAGGAACTTGAGATCAGAGAGACCTGGCCTCCAGAGCCAGGAGATGGTCTGCAAACTCTCACTGAGTTTGTCCTTCACTCACCTGCAGCTCAGACCAAGGTTACGTCTTCCACCACAGAGGTACTGTAGGCCTGGCCCAGTTCCTTTCCATGAACCAGCCACAGGACAGCAGTGTCATTGTTGACATCCAGCTTGAAGCCTGGGCTTCTATGCTGGACCTCAGGAAACAGTCCTCCCTCCTGGCTGCCTCAGCCCCTGGGAGCTGGAGTTCCTGAAGCTGTACACCTTGCTCCAACACAGGCTCCACAGTAACTTTTATCCTCCAGGAGAGGAGAGCAGCCCCTCCCTCAGTGGGAGGGAAGGACAGCCAGAGGCCTGTTTAATTTAATTTAACACACTGTGGCTTGCCAGGTTGCCCCTGGTAACGGCTCCAGCTGCTGCTTCTGCATCAACCAGAAGGCCATTTAAAGAGACAGCTCATTTTCAGTCACCACTGAGTGAACAGCCCTCTGGAAGCTCCGTTGCAAGGATGGAGGATGAAAGCCAAAGCCTGCTAGCTAGCGGCTCTATTCCATCTATCCATGCCATTCCTTCCACTCCGTATCCACTGACTCCAGCTGCAACCCTCCTTCTGCAACTGTCATTCTCAAGTGTGATATTGGGGGCTGTATTTGAGATTTGTCATACACATGTCACTCAAAAGCCAGGTTTTTTGTTGTTGTTTTGTCGGTCGTGGGGCTTGAACTTTGGGCTTGGGCGCTGTCCCTGTGCTCTTCAGCTCAAGGCAAGTGCTCTACCGCTTGAGCCACAGCACCACTTCCGGTTTTCTAGTGGTTTATTGGAGATAAGAGTCTCACAGAAGTTCCTGCCTGGGCTGGCTTTGAACCATGATCCTCAGATCTCAGCCTCCTGAGTAGCTAGGATTACAGGCGTGAGCCACCAGCGCCTGGCCCAGGTTTGTTGTTGTTGTTGTTTTGTGTTGTTTTGTTAATCTATTTTAGTCTGAGTTGAAGGGAAAGAATGAAACACTCCTGAGTTGCCCTGCAATTCAGCCATACTACCATCAGGTGGTGGTATTGCTAGGTTAGTGAAGTCCATAACCAGGCTCTGACTTCAGACATTGATGGTGTGGTAGGGGAAGGGCATTCTGTAAGCCCTGGTGCTAACTGTTGTGTGACCTTGTGCGGAAGTCACTTCAGTGTCTTCAGATGCCATAAGGATTGACCGAATGACTGATTGCTGTGGACAAAGCATGCACTTGACCATGTGGTTAGGGACAAAATTTAATCGATTGCCAAATGAGAGAGAGAGAGAGAGAGAGAGGCTGTGCAGCTGTGCTTCAGGGAGAACATTGCTGTGGGCAGTATATTCTCTCCAACTCTGGGACCTGCAAAAGCAGCAGTGGTGCCTGTGACCCTACAGGGGCCAGAAGTCCTAGGAGAGGAGGGGACTGAGACTGAAACAGGTCACAGAGGACAAAGGAGTTGCTTGAAGAGCCTGACTCTGCTTCTCCGCAATCCAAGCCAGGATAACCCTTCCTTTCGGCTGGTCCTCACAGCCCCTGAGAGGGCTAGAGTGTTGCAGTTAAGGACCCAGGCTCCCCATGGTCTCCTCCCCCAGGACTTCCAGGCCTCTGCAATCTCCGTTAACACACCCAAACCAACTCATTCCACCTGCCCTCACTTCTATCCTTTCCCCTTAGTCAGGAGCACATAGGTAAGGCAGGGCCATTTTTTCCTGCTGTGGCTCAGTTTGGCCAACCATAAAACAGGTCTGATGTCTGAGGCCATACCACAAGCAGCCAGGCTGCCCAAGATACCATAGATTCCTGTTCCTGCCCTCAGTCAGACCTGGACAATATGTCAAGGTCTTTAGTCAGCATGGCCCACAGAAAATGCTGAATAACTCTGCATCCCTCTTCCTGCTCTGTTTCTGTGGAAGGAAAGTAAATACAGTGATCCAGCATCCACCTCTCTGCTTTGGGAAGTGTTGCCTCTCCTCAAGGGTGCCCTGGGGGCCTGTTCCCCTCTCCACCACAGTGTTCTTCAAAACTACAGCCTTAGACACATTCCCATTTAACGACTAAGGAGGCTGAGATCTGATGATCATGGTTCAAAGCCAGCCCAGGCAGGAAAGTCCATGAGACTCTTATCTCCACTTAACCACCAGAAAACTAGAAATGGCACTGTGGCGCAAAGTGGTAGATTGCAAATCTTGAGCGAAAAAGCTCAGGGACAGCACCTAGGCCCTAAGTTCAAGCCCCATGACAGGCCAAAAAGAAAGGAAGGAAGGAAGGAAGGAAGGAAGGAAGGAAGGAAGGAAGGAAGAAAGGAAGGAAGGAAGGAAGGAAGGAGAAAGAAAGAAAAAGAAAGAGAAAGAAAGAAAGAAAGAAAGAGAAAGAAAGAGAGAAAAAAGCAAGCAAGCACCGAGGATCTTGGCACTGTGCATGTCTAACCCCTGCTATGGCTCCCCTCTGCCCTGCAGAGGAATTCCCAATTTTGAACGTGGCACTCAGACCCTCCCGATGTTCTCCTGCTCAGTCCCCAACTCCTTGCTCCCTGGTTCCAGCCTCAAACTTCATGCAGATCCCAGCTCCCCCATGCTCCCCCATCTCTAAACATGGGACCCATGGCCTCTTGAGGTGCCCTGCTGTGTCCACCTGGGCAATTCCCTGGCATCCTGAGCCTCTCTCCAGGGCCGCCTCTGGGAAGCCTGGCAATTTCCTGGACAGGCTGAGATGGCCCTGCAATCTCCCATCATCCCAGTGTCCCTCCTCTAATTGTTTCTTTCCTGCCAGGCCCCTCAAGAGGGGACCAACCTTTCCTCTCTTGTTCTCACTGCCCTGCCTCAAGCCACCCAGAGATGATCCTGGAGGGAGGGCTGAGGATTCTCGAGAGCCTCTCTGGGTGCTCTGCCTGGAGCCGGGACTTCCTGCCCCTGCCCCAGTGGGGCACCTACATATAAGGTTCCCTCCCCTTCCAAGTTCATCCAAGGTCCCTGTCGCCCCTCCTCTATGCATACACTCAGCACTGTGCCTCAGGAGTCCCGTCCCCAGGCCTTCACTCATGCTAAGCCCTCCCTCCCGTCTGCCCTGGTCCCCATCTACAGTGCTGCCCACCACTCAAGACCCACCCTAAACTCACAGACTGGGGTGTCCTGTCTGTCCTCTCAATCTGCATCACTCTCACAGTCTTGGTCAGGCTTTGCTTTCTACAAGAGTTTTTGGTGAGCTGGCCTGGTGAAGAATCCCAGCTCTGACACTCAAGCCGCATGATTGGCAAAGTCACAATACCTTCAATATGTTCAACTGTAAAAATGGGGCTAACTTGTCCCTCCCAGGTTGGTTGTGCGATTGAGGTGAGCAGGGTAAGGATTCTGCACATGGCAGGTGCTGACAAGTCCTGACTCTGTTTCCCCAGCCAGCTGGGGAGCCTCCTCAGGACAGGGGGTCAGTGCCTACTCAGTACCACATTCTCATAGCAAGTACCACATTCTCAACTAAGACCTGGGGTTGGGAAGGTGGTTCAGTGGTAGAGCGCTTGCCTTGCATGCCTGAGGCCCTGGGTTCAATTCCTCAGCACCACATAAGCAAAAAGAAAAAAGCCGGAAGTGGCGCTGTGGCTCAAGTGGTAGAGCGCTAGCCTTGAGCTGAAGAGCTGAGGGACAGTGCCCAGGCTCAGAGTTCAGGCCCCACGACCGGACCCCCCCCCAAAAAAAATCAACTAAGACTTGGCACCAGCTCAGAAATGCCAGCCGAACTGAATGCTGCTGGAGGTATGTAGGTATCCTCAGCTGAGGCAGCCCTGGGATGGGGGTGGGGGAATGCAGAATATCAATAGTGGGGGATATGAATGAGGGGGGAGGGGCTGGAGCCTGAGGCCAAGCTTCCGACATGCACTGGGGGTTTTATTGGTTTTCATTAAAATTCCTTCCTGAGGCAGGAGCAGCTACTTCCATAAATAACAGCATAAATATTTTATCTGGTACCCAAGTCAGTCTAAATGTGTGGTGATGGGGTTGGCAAGACTAATAATGGGAAAGCAGTTGGTGGGGGGAGGGAGGAGCCTAGGCTGGTCAGGACACGCCCCACAGGCCCACAGGGGCTTTCTCAGGAAGGTAGAGGTGGAGGAAGGTGCTCAATGAGGGCAAGGAAGAAAAATATCCAAAGCAAAAAGGGCTTGGGGTGTGGCTCAGGTGTTGAGTGCCTGCCTAGCAAATCGAGGCTCTGAGTTCAAACCCCAGTACTGCAAAAATAAATAATAAATAAATCATCCTTTGTGATCACTGGCCAAATCAGGGCTGGAATCAAGGGGTGTTTAAGGCCAACGTCTTTTCCACTGTGCTTGCTGCCTCTTGGGGTACAGGGAGAGCGTGTAAACCTGTGAACAGTCTTCCTGCACCATCAATAACAACTGCATGGTGTTCTCTGTCTCTCTAGATCCCGCAGGAGGAGAAAAGGGGCTGGTACTTCACCATGGCAATGCTCCTCATCAGGTCAGGCCGGGGGTGGAGAGGAACATGGGGCGGTTGGGGAGAGCTGGGATTGGAACCTAGGCCAAGGGCCGGGGCAGAAGTGGCTGGGGCCCATCCCATGAAGAGGGTTTCCCGGGAGGCTTGCAGCACTCTGAGGTGATTTGGAGGAACACCTTTTGGGATCACAGGCTGGATGGCATCTTCCTGGAGCTGGGCAATGAGGATCAGAAGAGGCTGCCTGCCTTCAACCGCACACTGGCCCTGCTGCGACAAGTCCTGAAGTCCTCAGACCCCCTCCACCAAGGTAAGCTCCTAGCGTGGAGGTAGAAGGAGATCCTCTGCCCTACTGTCCCCGTACACTGTCCCTGGTCCTTGTCACAGGCCCTGTCACCAAACTCTAGCACTGTCTCTCTATCTCTGTTGCCACATCTTTCCCCTTTGTGCCTGTCTCATAAACTCATGTGTTCACCTCAAGGAGACAATACTTTTTGTGCTAGCAAACATTCAGATTACCAAGCAGTGCAGAGCAGGGCAAGGTAGCTCCCACCTATAAGCCCAACATTGGAAGGCTGAGGAAGAAGGATCATGGGTTTAAAACCAGCCTGATCTACATAGAGAATCTTTGTTCCCTCCCACTCCCAAAGAAATAAAGTGTTGCAAGTGCATATTCCTAGACCTGAGGAACAGGATTTGGGATGAAGGCTTCCTCTAAAAGACATTGGCTCACAGAGCCTGACTGCTAACACAAGGATCACATCTACCAGGAGGCAGAGTGAGAAGACAGCTATGCCCTGGCATTGAGGTCCTGGGTGACATGTTAGATGGAGGCTGAGCACCAGAATGTACCACCCACTCCCTCATTCTGCCTGTGCTTCTCTCTACCTCTGCATCACCCCGTCCCCCCCCATGCCCTCACCCCCACTGCCCTTTCCATCCTCTTCATGGGGGCTGCTGCTCCCCAGAGACCTTTCCCACCCTCTCACACCCAGCTCTGGCCTGGTGCTACCTTGGCATGCTGCTGGAGAGGAAGGACACCTTCTCCACTACCCCGATGGGCGTCCATGACTACGGGTACTCAGGGACCGACCCCCTGGACTGCTTTGGCAAGGTACATGCCCCAGCCACATGTACTTTGCACATTTGGAGGGGCCTGACCTCTCCCCTCTCCCCAAGAACCATTGTCCCTCTCTGTATCACCCCCACTATGTGGCTAACCCAGGGAGCACCCTCCTCCATACCTCTCTCTCCAACCACCTCATTCCTTGTGGCCATTCCTCCTCCCTGTGTAAGCCCATGTCCCCCACCTCCAGCTGGCTCAAGCCCATTTCTCTAGGCTTGAAATTGACCCCCAGACTTGCTCCTTGACAGTGTCTACATTGTCCCCACCCCCCAGTGGAGACAAGATGAGTTTAGTTTAGCTGAACTCTCCTTTCCAGATCTTCCCACGGGCCACATGACCCTAAGACAAGTCACTCAGAACAGACAGCAGTCAACCAACATGGCAGGAGGGCCGGCGGGGGAAGGGAGGAGGATGCTGTATCTGAGCAGGAAGCCCCATAAGTACAGGGAGGTAAAGGCTGACTCTGGCCTTTCTGCCCTGGGAAACTGAAGGCATACTGCTGGTTAAGGGGTGACTAGAACCTGAAGGGTCTTCTGGCTACAACTGGCAAACATGGCATTGAGTCAGACTCTCTGGAGTTGAGTGCCAGCGGGTTTGTCCTGAAGTGTTGGGTTCCACATGACAGAACTGATTGGGTAGAGGTGGGAATTAGTACCTCTGTAATGGCAGGAATCTAAGTGGAACCGGGCACCTGTGGCTCAGGCACCGTTGAGCCAGTCTGAGAGACAAGCTCCTACCCTCTTCCTTCCCAGGCCATTGAGATTGCCAAGGACCAGCCTCCCATCCTGAATCGCCTGGCCAAAATCTTCCACTTCCTAGGAAAGCAAGATATGGCCATTGGAACCTGCAACATGGCCCTGGATGTCCTTCCAGACCCAGAACTCAACTGGCAGGCATACTGCACCAGGGCCAAGGTGGGTCCATCTGCAGTACCATCTCATCCTGTCATCAAGAATCAGAGGCCAGAGGCCCTGGAACCATTGTGATGGGAGAGGAACCAGATGGTGTTGAGGAAAGTTGTAGAGGAAGCCCTGCCCCCAGAGCCTGGCCAAGGAGCCTCCATGTTCTGGATCAGCCCTGCAGAGTAGGGCTAATGGAATCAACATCCAACCTCTCCATCTATTGCTTGGGATGTATGACAAGTCATGTCCTCTCCAAACCACACTTCCCAGATGTTAAAGACATGACTAAGGATCTTAGGGTCAGAGGATAAATGAGGTGGCACTGAAATTCATCCCTGGGTATGGGAGGTACTTTAGAAAGGCCAAAGTGCAGTAGACATAGCCTAAAGCAGTGGATCAGAGCTCTAGCCTTGAACGCAGACAGTCTTGGTTCAGATTCTACATGACCACTTCCAATTCAAAGAACTCAGTTCTAAGCCTCGATTTCCATATGTGTGGATGGAGATGACAGATTACCTGCCTCTTGCAGTCAATAAGAGCCTTACATTAGATTCAGCATCAAGTATATCATAAGCAATCCTAAAGAACTGGCTGCTAGGTTAGGTTCACTCTGAACTGATATTCTCTCTCTTCCCCCCCCCCCTCTCTCGTCAGTCGTGGGCCTGAACTCTGGGCCTGGGCACTGTCCCTCAGCTCTTCAGCTCAAGGCTAGTGCTCTACCACTTGAGCCACAGCACCACTTGCAGCTTTTTCTGCTTATGTGGTGCTAAGGAATCAAACACAATGCCTCATGCATGCAAGGCAAGCGCTCTACCACTGAGCCACCTTCCCAGCCCTAATTCTCTCATCTCTCGAGACAGTCTTCATGCAGTCATTCACTGCTGCTAGTTACACATTTAAGTGGGAGCCACCTCCCTCCAGCTCTCAGAGCCCATCTGGTTGGGGAACTCCAAGTTTACTTTGCTTCAAAGTAAGTCCTACTTACACTCTGGTTTCTCTTCAGCTCCTATAAATCTTTTACAGTCCCATTTCTCCCATCTTCTCCACCTCCTTTCACGCCACCTAGTGGCCAATCATCTCCCTGTCTTGGTCTCAGGGACTTTACGAAGCTGCCTTAGATTCCAGGCAGGAAATTCCTTGATGTGGTTGATAGGCGTATTATTATCAGTAATAAGGATATTAATTGTTGCAGCAAATGATGGGACAGTTTTGTTGGTCTCAGCATCTCACCTAGAGCTCTTGTTTTGGGGTCTGTCTTACTCCTCACAAAACACAGTGAGTGAGAGAAGCCAGACATGGGCCAGACTACAAATGGGGCCACAAGGGCACCAAGAAGCAAACAGCTTCCCCTCACCCCAGCTTGCATTCGGTTAGCAGGAACTCTGCTTACCTCCTCACTTCATCATCATCTTGTATCGTATGCTTGCTGTCTCCCTGTAGCTCCCAAGGTCCACTTTACAGGGAAGGAAGAAGCCAAAGGAAAGGAACTCACATGATCAATGTAGAGGCCTCAGCCAACACTAGCACCTATGAGCCAGACCTACTCGCTCTGCGCTTGCAGCCCCCTGGCCTGGCCTTTACCCAGAGTATTCTTCTTCTAGATAGCTGATTAGCTTTCCCCTTACTCTTGCAGACAGCTTCCAGCAGTCATCTTAGTGAAAATATCACCCTTTAACAATAGTTTCTATCCTTGCCTGGTTTACATTTTCTTTTTAACATCAATCACTCTGTAAGATACTAGTTCTTGATTTATTGTGTTTACTATCCCTTCCCCACTACAGGGGGTCTTGCCATTTTGCTCTCTATTGTACCCTCAGTGCCTGGCATATAGTAGATTCTACCTGCATAATGAATGAATGAATGGATAAATGAATGAATGAAATGAGCATGTGCTGGGGCCTGACTAAAACATATTCTGTCTGTTGTCATGGCAATTCCTCCAAGGGAATGGCTTTTCAGATACAGAAAATACGGTTGACAGAGGTACCTTTCTCCAAGTCACCTGGATAATAGTGGGGGGAGGGATCAACATACATTTGCTGAAGGAGTAAATAACTCATTTCTTTTTGTACCAATATGAGGGCTTGAACACAGGGCCTGAGTGCAGTCCTGTAGCTTTTTCCATTCATGGTAGTGCTCTATCACTTGAGCCATAGTTCCACTTCTGATTTTTTTCGGTAGATAATTGGAGATAAAGACTGTCCTGCTGAGGCTAGCTATGAATCAAAATCCTCAGCCTCCTGAACAGCTAGGATTATGGGTGTGAGCCACTGATGCCTAGCAACGGAGGGGTTCTGACTTCACCAGGCTCCGCACTGTATGGAAGGGAGGCCAGACGTGGGGTAGTAGCTGGCCAAATTGGCACAGGACTAAGATGGGGGGGGTGGATTTCTGTTGCACCATAGAAAGTCTGGTGGCTATGGAGAGAGATTGGCTTCATTTGGGTCAGAAAGGAAGCTGAGGTCCTTGCTTGAGCACCTTTTCTGAGCTGATCCTCCACTGGCAGATCCACATCAGAACCTACCTACACGACCTGGAGCGGGCCAAGATGGGGCTAGGGGGCATACCTGACAGGAACCATCTGGCCTGTGCCAAGTCTGACCTGGAGGAAGTGGTCAAGGTGTGCCCAGATCTCAGGACGTACCTGGACATCAGTCAGGTAAGGAAGCCTTTTAAACTTTATTAGCCAAAGTCTCAGAGAACCTACTAGGCTAGGCCTGGGCAGGAGGACAGACAGTTGTGAAGGTCTTCCCTTCGGTAACTCATCAACTGCCTCAAAGTATAGAGGGGCCTGGCTCTCTCAGTGCTAAGTACAGTTCGGCATCCAGATGTGCCTACTGTGCTCAGAGAAGGTTACCAAGAGATGAAAATTCTATTTGAGAAAACCCACTGATGGAGATTGACAGGCTCGGGGACATAGGGCTGAGCATGGAGGGGCTGGACCTGTCCTCTTACTTTTCCAGAGGGGCGGAGACAAGATTCACGTGAACAGCCAAGGGAAAAGGGAGGTTGGGAATGAACGGAGGGGATTTTTAACCATCAGGCTCGGGCTGGGAGGGTGGGGATTCGCGGGAGGAAGGCTCATTCGCTCCCCCTGCTCAGGTCTACTACTACATGGGCGTGGACGCTGTGAAGGAGCTGCTGGCGGTGGACGAGGCGGCGCTCAACCAGGCCCTGGTCTTCCTGGCCAAGGCCGGCGAGTCGGAGCTGGGCGCCACGCTGCCCGAGCTGCAGCTGCTGCGGGGCAAGTGCCTGCGAATCCAGGGAGAGGAGGCCAACGCTGCCGCTTGTTTCAAGCGCGCCGTGGAGCTGGACGACGCGGGCTCCGGCCACACGGAGGGCTTCGGCTGCCTGCTGGAGACGCTGCTGGCGCAGTGGAGCCAGGCGCAGCTGAGCGACGGCGAGCTGGGCTGCGAGGTGGACGTCTGGCTGCGCCGCGCCCAGGGCAAGTACCCCGCGGCACGCCTGCGCCAAGAGCTGCAGCGCGTGTGGCGCGGCCACACCGAGGAGGTGCTGGGACTGGCTCGGGCCTTGGTGGTTCAGGGACGGCCGGCGCTGGTGCGGCTGCTGTTCGAGACCATGGAACTGGAGGGTGAGAGCGCCGCAACGCCACGTGGCCGTCGGGCCTTCTCCTTCTGAGCTGGAGCGGGAGACCTGATGGGAGGCCCCGGCGAGGCCCCGCCCCGATGAGGCCCCGCCCCTGACGAGGCCCCGCCCCCGACGAGGCCCCTTAGCCACAGCTGATTGGATGGAGTCTGGGAGCCAAAGAATGGCCCCACCCTCCCGTGTGGGCAAGGACAGCTCAATTCTTTTAGGAACTTGTGGATGGGCTTCAAGACGTGTTTGAGACCAGCAGAGACTGGGAGACTGTCAATTGAGGGACATGCAGAAGAAACAAGATGGCTCACGCCCTCTAGAAAAAAGGAGAAGTTGCCTCAATTATGGTGATTTTCTAAGTCCTGGTACTGGAGACCCTTATGCTTGAATAGCTAGCTGCCTTTAGATTCGATCTACAGGGTCCTTTATAATAAAGCCTCATAAATAAGTGGAGTGGGTGTTTGAGCCAGAAAAGCTCTAAACCATTAGGTCAAGATCTCACAATGGGTGGGCTACAGACCGGACCCTAACGTAAATCTGGGTGCACAGAACCCATTTCTACCTACCACCTTTCCATCAGTCCTCTTCCTGGGCCAGCTACTTAGTCTGAAAGGCCTTCCAAACTCCCTGAAATAAAACCCATTAAATAGAACCTTTATCTGATGTCTCTGTTCTGCAGAGAACCCATTAGGAAGTATGCCACCTGTCTCCAATCTGTCAGAGAATGAAGGAAATCTTGGAACTTTACACACTTGGGATCAAAATCCTAAATCTTAGATGTGGAATTTGTTGATTCTAATTGCCACCAAATTATAGAATGGCTGGGCTGGATTCTGCAGCCTCCTACATAGGAGCTAACTTAACCCCCAAATTCAGAGTCAGTTCTTGTCAAACTCCAGGAATGCTAGTTGCACATAATTGCAACAAGAACTCCATAAGGGTTTATGAGTTCTTTGCGTCTTTTGCTTTCTCTGGAGAGCTGTATTCCTTGTATTGCTTACGTCCCTGGTCCTCAGGCTGGACCTGAATCTCCATAGCCACTGGAAGATGGGTAGACAGAAGTACAGTGCTGTAGGTCATATCCCACAATCCCTTCACTGCACACCTTGGAAGAACAGAGCCAAGAAGGGAAGTGGCATGCTAGTCATCCATCCATCCTCCTCAACCTGTACCTCAGACTGACTTTCAACTTTTTTTTTTTTTTTGCCAATCCTGGAGCTTGAACTCAGGGCCTAGGCACTGTCCCTGAGCTTTTGCTCAAGGCTAGCACTCTACCACTTGAGCCACAAAGCCACCTCTGGCTTCTTCTGTTTATGTGGTACTGAGGAATTGAACGGTTTCATGCATGCTAGGCAAGCATTCTACCACTAAGCCACCTTCCCAGCCCCTTCAAGCATTTTTAAGGTTTGGAAAAAATGCTAATAAATGGAACTACACTAAAGCCTATGTGTTTACTTACACTTATGTGTCACTTGTCACATGGTGCACTCAATATTCATTCAGTTCTAAAACTAATGGTGGCATACATGGTGGTACTAGTGGAATGTGGACACAAGGCCACCCTGAGGACCCTGTTACCTCAGCATTTTAGATAATGACATTCTCTCCCTCCCTCCTGTGTCTCTATTACAGCTGGGGCCAGTAGTCAGTATACATGGCCCTGTCTTCTATCCCCACCCCCACCCCAATCCTTCTCCACCCAAAGCTGTAACTCTGACCTTCCATGATGGGGACCTGTTTCTTTCTCTTACTTCACTAAACAGATAAACTAAATTTTGGGTGGTTTAGTAGCAAGACTTGTAAGTTGGTGAAGTTTGTCCTTGGCTCATATCCCTGAGATAGGCACCAAACATAGGGTGCCTTGTTGCCAGGGCAACAGGACCAGGATCATTGACAGGGCCATAGATCTGCCCATAACTCCCAGTCCTCTGTAGGAGATGCCTCAGACCTCAGAATGATCTTCCCTAGGCTGCCATAAAAGTACAGATAAAGACGCTGGTAAAGCCAGGTGTGGTGGCCTATAATCCTAGCTACTCAGGAGGCTGAGACCTGAGGATTATGGTTTGAAGCCAGCTGGGGCAGGAAAGTCCAGTTCACCACCAGAAGAGGAGCTGTGGCTTCAAGAGGTAGAGTGCTAGCCTTGGGCAAAAAAACTCAAGGATAGCACCCATGCCCTGAGTTCAATGACCCCATGACCACCAAAACAAAAACCCTTGGTCTAGACAGCTGATACCAAGTCCTGCTATCCAAGGGTTCATCTGGCAGGCAGGGCCACCTCCCCAGTGCACAGATGCAGAACACACAATGACCCTACAGCTACCTCTTGGTCCTAAGGTGCCCAGGGATCTCAGTTCCACAACTATTCAATCTCTATAGGGGGTCTGTGCACAGTGACCCAACAAATCTAGACTTGCCCAGATGCACATTTGTTATATAATCTACACCTCTCAACCAACCTGTCCATCAGAGTTCCCAATAAACAATGGACAGCCCACATTTAACCTGGAATTTTTTTTGGGGGGGGGGTCAGTCATGGGGCTTGAACTCTGGGCCTGGGCATTGTCCCTCAGCTCATCAGCTCAAGGCAAGTGCTCTACCACTTGAGCCACAGCGCCACTTCAGAATTGTTTGGTTTTTTTTTTTTTTTAATCCCAGAAACACAAAGCCTAGAGAGATAGCTGAAGCCTTGCTCAAACCTACTGCTATCTTGCAGTGTATCTCATTTTCTCTTTAATAAACTTTTCTATCCTATTCATGTCTTGCCTGAATTATTTTTTAGCAAGGCAAAAGCATCCAAGTTAAGCTGCATGAGTTTTTGGTAGCACAAGGTTTTGCTGTATGTCTTTCCAGTAATGTCCCGTTTCTTTCCTTCCATCTCTTCAGTTCCCCAAAGTCATACATTTCTCTCTCTTTCACACTTCTTGTAGAACACTTCCAATAAGCTTTCTGATCATTTCATTCACACTTATCATATAAATGGTTCACAAGCACCATTTCTGGGTTTCTCTCAGAGCTGTCTGCATATTAACCAAAAGTCAAAAACAGATAAGAAACTTCATTTCTTGGATTGTCTATTGCATGCTTGGTACTTTACGTATGTATGTACTCTCATTGAATTCTCTCCACAGCCTGAAGGGTAGCCATTATAATCATTCTTTTACAGATGAGGACACTGAGGCGAGGTCACAGATAAGCATGTGAAGAGTGAGAACATAAGGAAAATGAGCTGAGTCCCAGGCTATCTCCTGCAGCACGGCTCAACAGGACACATGTCATCTTTCTTCCAGAATCTGGGCCCCTGCTGCCCTGTGAGCTCTGCCCTACCTGTTATTTGGCCTAGTCTCTGCTCCCAAACCAACTCACTCCTGGGCCTTTGCACTTCCTGCTGCTTCCTGTCACCTCTATCCTAAATGCTCAGTTCAAAGGCACCTCCTTCAGAAGTCTTGCCAATTTCTCCCATCTCTGATCTCTCCCTTTTCTGCCTGGAGTGCTGCCCTGGAATTGTGTCCCATTGCCTAGCATACAGTTCCTTCTCAGGCTGTAGTTCTGTCTGCCTTTGACTTGGGTTCTTATCAACAAGGGGATTTCCCCCATAGCCTTGCACTGAATATGGCCTACAGGACAGGGATAACTTGGTAGTTGAACTAAGCAAACTAACAGGAGTGACTTGGCCTCTCAATCCCAAATAGGCAACTTCATAACCCTTCTGCAGGTCTAAGACCAGATCTGGGCCTCAAGAACTCTTGAGATCTAGAGCTCAACTATTCTTTCTATGTCTTATCCAATTCTTCCTTACATCAAGTCCCTATTTCTGTGATTAGGGAAACCGAACGGACTTGGGCTGGGAAAGTGGCCCAAGTGGTAGAGTGCTAGCCTTGAGCTGAAGAGCTGAGGGACAGCACCCAGGCCCAGAGTTCAGCCCCCCCCCCAAAGAAAAAGAACATGGACTTATCCAAGGTCAAATTCAAAACTGCCTCCCAAATCATGATGCTTTCACAGATATCTCCTTGCCAAGTTCACATCTGTCCTATCAAGAAAGAGCACCATTCTTCTGTTCTTCTAGTCAACAAGTATTTACAAGGTACTAGCAGAGTGTCAAGCATTGTGACAATGATAGGGAACAGAAAAGATTCTGTTCTGGTTTCCAGGAGTTCACAACTTAGTACAGAACAGTTGGCAATGTGGCCTTCCAGGCCACAAGGGAAAGCTTGAAACCTACTGAAAGTTTTAGCTAGTAGAGCTGGTTGGACAGCCATCCTCAGCCAGGGTGAGTGGTCCTTCCATAGTTCAGTGGGAAGGAAAATGTACTATCCCTAGGGGCCAGGACCTGACCTTTGGCTGTCCCTCTTTAGAAACAATTCTGCAGGACTGACAGTTCCAAGCTGCTGGAGGACCAATAAATGGATGATATTTTAATCACAGCTAAAACACAGAACACCCCTGACCATTGAGCAGCTAGGTTGTGGGGACAGTTTCAGAATAAAAGCCTTAACCCTCCAACAATGAGGATGAATCATTCCTACCTGCACTGCCTGCCCACTCCTTCTCTAGGGCTAGCAACAGTCCCAGGCAGCCAGGAACTCTTATTAGATCTGCATGACCAAGGCATGTTAATGATCAGGAAATTAGGTGAGATTCCTCAGTTCCAGGTTTCCAGGATCTCAGAGTTGAAAGAACTTTAGTCATTCTTGTTCCAGTCTTCCATCTACAGCAACATTCCCCTTTGCAGTGAGTGTCCAGAAAGGAAGGGTTCAATAGTTTCATGTCTCTGGTGGACAGGCAGCTCACTACCTCATTAAAAATAATCACTTTTCAGCAGGTCTAAGTCTTCTGAGCTTGTCCTTCAACTGAGTTAAAATCTTCTTTTCTGTCATTTCCTTCCTTGATTCAAGTTTACCTTCTTAAGCCCATACAGCACATATCCTAATAAGCAAAGTGACCTTGAAGAAGACACTCTCCTCTGGCTCACATCTTCCCTTTCAGTTTTGGCATCTGATGCAATGCTGGGGTTGTTCAAAGGGTGGCACATGATTGTCAGCAGCCAGGCTGAGCGGAGCCAGCCTCCACTGCCACCCTAGCTGGACCTGCTCTGATAGAGCAGGTTCTAACAGCTGCAAGTGGAATGGAACCTGGCTTCTCCCTGTCCCTAATCAGACTCTGAGGGAGCACCCTGCATGGATGATAGTGGCTGGCTGCCAAATGAAGTGAAATATTTCCTTTCTCAGGCTGTTAACTTTCTTCTTGTTGTTTAAGGAAGGGGAGGAGAATGACATTTAGCACTTTACATCTCAGCAGTAAAATGAGCAGATGGAAACAGATCCCCAGTGTTGTGGGCATGCTTCCAGCAAGGAGTCCTCTCCCCTCCCGTTCTGCTCTGTGGAGGATGGAGACACGGACATGGTGGCTCTCCCTTCTCCTCCAGCTCCTCCCCACCCAGCTCTACACCTGCCCCCAGTCACTGCCTTGTCTCTGCTCTGACGTTACACCTAGCCAGAGCACCTGTTCTCCTCCCAGATCTGGCTGGAATCCAATCTCTATTCATTGGATGATAAGAGAGGAGGGAGATGCTCTTGAGAGAGTGGAGAGCAGGTTCCCATGGAGCCATGGAAAAATGACAGAAGGCCTCTGGTGACCACATAAGAACAATGCTACTGAGCAAGTTAAGTCCCCACAAGGATGTCATAGGAAAATCACTGTATCCTCGTCACCATCGAAATGATTTACTGCCAATAGTAAATCACTGTGCCTGTCTTTCACATACCTTACCCTATGAAAGATGCTCACAAGCCCATGAGCAACCTTCTCATTTTATATTTTTACAGATGAGGAAACAGATTCAGAGGGGTTACACAACATTCCTGAAACCCCTTCATACCACGCCAAACAGCAGACAGGCTAAAGGGCATTCAGGAATGGGCTTTAGATGCCTTTCTCTTGGA
Source organism: Dipodomys spectabilis (assembly GCF_019054845.1). Classification (NCBI taxonomy): domain Eukaryota; kingdom Metazoa; phylum Chordata; class Mammalia; order Rodentia; family Heteromyidae; genus Dipodomys; species Dipodomys spectabilis. Next base: position 289,552 of record NW_024871181.1, read on the forward strand.
CCACATACATTGCTCTGTAAACTGCACACTTTAAAATTTGGGTGGATTGTTCATGTTGGTATTTCCAAGCCAATCAATAGCTCTCTGTGGTGGAGTTTTCTCTGTTTGGGCATGAGTATTTGTTTTTATTAAATTGCAGCTTTTCTTAGGGTTTTATTTGCCACCCACTAGTACCCTGGTGGAGATCCATGGTTTCTTCTTCCCAGAAACTTTCCTTAATGGGAATAGCATACTTCTTCTGGAGAGGGCTTCTGATTGCTTCTCCCCTAACCATGAGTAGTGGTGGAGGTTGTCCATCATAAAAATCCATGCTCCCGCCCTGGACAATAAAGGCAGACAAGACCAAGTTCAGCCAATCAAAGTCCTGTCCAGGCACAAAGGAAAGTAAAAGCTCTCTGCCTATTTGATGGATTGGCTGTTAGCCAGAATAAGGCTTAATTTGAACACCAAAGACCTGAAAACAATATCTTCCTTTTCTTCCCATCCCCTTCCACAAGTTATATAGTTCCTTTTCAACATAGTAAAAAGCAGTATCTTAAAGGAAATAGTAGTTTATTTATCCTACAATGCTGGTGCAAGTATCTTCTAGGTCCCTATCCACATTGCCTCTACCCTCGCCCACAGTTACATACCCAACCTACGGCAAGCACCTTTACTCAGCGTATGCATATGGCAGTCTGGAAGCACAGGGTAGCAAGCCTCCTGGGGCCGACTTCAACCCATCATGGAAAGAACCTGAAGGGTGAGCAGGTCATCTGTTGAAGCCCTGGGGGGAGGATAATCTGGAGACACTTTCTACCCTGTCTCCAGAGATCCCCAGGGAGATTGCAGCTTAGTAGCCTACAATAGTAACCGGCTTTTCACCATCCTATACTCCTTCCTCACCCTTCCTGACTCACTTGTCCACTCCCCTACCAGAACCTCCTCCCAAATAAACAGTTTCTCCTGAATCACAGTTGGTCTGGGTCTCTTCTCGGGAAAATGACTTTACAATGACAGATGTGTGTGTGTGTGTGTGTGTGTGAGTGTGTGTGTGTGTGTGTGTGTGTGTGTGTGTGTCCAAAATGAACACATTGGATTAAAGCTCAAAGGAGAAGGTATTAAAAGATGAGGCCTTCGAGGAAATGAGTATGTCATGAGAGCTCTGCCCCGATGAGTGAGTTAGTGCACTTGGAAAAGAAGCTCCAGAGGGCTTTCTGCTCTTTTGTGTCTTGTTGCCATTCAGCAGGAAGGCACCATCTTGGGAGCAGAAAACAGCCCTCCCCAAGAGCAAATTCCAGTGCCTGGCCTCCAGAACTGTAAGGCATATATTTCTGTTCTTTAGAATTTACCAAATCTCAGAAATTTTATTACAGTTAGCCTCAGTGGACTAAGATAATCAGACAGTTTAGATATATGGTCATTATTCTGGATGTTTCTGTGAGACTGTCCTGAGGTACAAATAATATTTAGATCTATGTACTCATATGTGCTCAAAAAAGCTGGCCATTGGAGGGAAGTTTGATTAGATAGGCAGGCAGGCAGGCAGACAGACAGACAGATACAAAGACAGTTGTTTTGTTTTTTGGGGGGGTCGGGTCGTGAGGTCTGAACTCTGGGCCTGGGTGCTGTCCCTCAGCTCTTCAGCTCAAGGCTAGCGCTCTACCACTTGAGCCACAGCACCACTTCTGGCTTTTTTTCTTTTTGCTTATGTGGTGCTGGGGAATCGAACCCAGGGCCTCATGCAAGCAAGGCAAGCGCTCTACCACTGAGCCACCTTCCCAGCCCAAAGACAGTTTTTTTTATGCCAGTACTGGAGCTTGAACACAGGGCCTAACACCATTTCTGAGCTTTTTTACTCAAAGCTGGCGTTCTGCCGGGTGCCAGTGGCTCATGCTTGCAATCCTAGCTACTCAGGAGGCTGAGATCTGAAGATCCCCATTAAAGCCAGCCTGGGCAAGAAAGTCTGTGAGAACCCTTATCTCCAATTAATCACCAGAAAACTGGAAGTGGCACCGTGGCTCAAAGTGATTGAACACTAAGTTCCCAGGACCTTAAGTTCAAGCCCCACAACTGACAACAAAAAGGTAAAAAAGAAAAAGAAAAGAAGAGCTGTTGCTCTACCCCTTGAGCCTTACCTCCACTTCCACTTGCTGGTTACTTGGAGATAAGATTCTCACAGACTTTCCTGCCTAGGCTGCCTTTGAACTATGATGCTGAGATCTCAGCCTCCTGAGTAGCTAGGATTGCAGCCATGAGCCACTGGTGCCATTGATAGATATATTAAACCACAAACCAAAAAAGCAATATCTTCTGCTGAACCCAGTGCAGGGCTGAAGGTACAGAAAAGAGCAAATCTGAGCTCCAGAGGGAAGTCATGTGGCCAGGGACAATCAATAAGTTCTATGTGTCTCCAGAGCTGCAGGCACCAAGGTAGGTAGGGAGTGTTTCCTTCCATTTTTCTTTATAATAACTAACAAATGAATGCATTTTTTTCTGTCTTTTTTTTCTTTTTGTAACTCATGAGGCTTTAATCATGAATAAGCTTTGTAAATCAAGGCTACTATTGATTGATTGAAATGTCACCCAGAAAGTTGCTAGCAGTGACAAGGCCAGATGCTACGCCTTCAACACCCTGGAATTTCTGGGCAGGGAGTAAATTGGTTCTGACTCTGGCTGTCTGAAGGAGCTCCCCATTCCGTGCTCCCCAGTCCCCACTGCAGAGACTCCAGCAAACTCACGGTAAAAGGCAGTCTGCTTGGCCTTTCTCCCAAGAGGGTCGTGAGCATTAATTAGTTACCATCGGTAAGTGCTCTGAAGATGTGGGGGTGTATAAACACAGCAAGTCATTAGGCCGCTCCACATCACTATGCTCTCTCTAGTCTACAGCCTGGGAAATGCTAATTGAGAAATAATTAATCCCCTCAGGGTGCAAAGGACGGATGCCTGGCTTTTCCAAGATTGGAAGGAAGGTAATGATGTACTTGAGGAGCAGAGAGAAATAAAAGGCTGCTTTGGATATGTGGATCCTGAGACATATAGATGGTGTGGCTCTGCCCTCAAAAGAGAAAAAGAGAGACAGGAAGAAAAAGAGAAAGAGAAGGGATACTGACAACTGAAACTTTGACTGAACTGTCTGGAGAACACCCCTCCCATAGGGCTGGGCTGCAGAGGTCCAGGTAGAGACACAAGAACTCAGGTCCAAACCCAGGGGCTGGTACAGATGCTAGTTATATGCTCTGAGTAGTGTTCTTCCCAACTGTAAGATTGTAATAATATTGTGCATGTCCCATTCCCTCCCCGAAACCCTGTCATCAGGTTGTCTAGTACCTTTCCTATAAACCAGACCATCTAACATTCTACTGATTCTAATATTAAAATCATTCCAGGAGAGACTATAAAATAGTGACACTCAGGCTCACCCCTAACCAACAACCAGCACCTCCTATGTATGGGGTAGGGAGTGCATGGTGATGATCCAATAAGGTCAAGGTTGATAACCACTGCTCTGGCTGGCACAGCAAGTAGTATGTCGGAAGCCATGAGAAATACAGGCCTAACCTTCACTACATCCCACGCATTCCTCACATTGCCTCAATGCATCCTGGTCTGTGTCTTTGAGTATCCTGATCCCTCTACCTGGACATTCCATTTTATTCCCACCAACTATTTTGTCCTGGCAAACCCCATTTATCCTCAGATGGAATCCCTCCTTCCCAGTTTCCTACTGGGCTCCTCTCAGCTCCGTGATACCCCTAATCACCTACGTGTTGTTTCTGGAAGCTCCTGGAGCTAAGAGTTGTGTAGGCAGTGTGAGTTACAGTATCTTGCATTGGACTGGCATATATTGGGGAATCTAGAAATGATAGTTGTTATTGGTAGAACTATGACATGGGGCTCACTCAAGACATTTGCACTGTGATACTCCCTGTGTCTTCAGCATTCGGCCTGAGAGAACTGCAAAGTTCCATCACTCACCTCCTTGAGGTCTTTACTAAAACGTTGCCTTCTCAATAAGGCTTTCCGTGATCATTCTATTTAAAATTGCCTATTTACATCGCCTTTCTAATAGTGATTTTTTAAAATTTAAATAAATTGCAATCACCCTGCTCCATATTCCATTCTCCTTCCTATTAACTTTCTCCAGAACACTTGACAACCTCTGATTGACAGACCATGTCTTCCTTTTTTAAAAAAAATCACGATATTGTAAAGGTGATGAACAGAGGGGTTACATTACATAAGTAAGGTAATGACAACTTTTTTTTTTCAGTGTTACCCCTCCCTCGTTTTCTCCTACTTTCCTTCCTCTCCTGACTCTCTTCCCTGCAGGTTGTAAAGTGCATTTCCAATATAGTACCTAGTATCATTTTTGCATTGGTTCACCCTTAGTTCCACCATTTCTATGATTCCCCTTCCCTTCAAAGACCCAAAATTCTGATATTTTGTTCATTATAGACTTCTAGTGTATTAGTGTGTTAAGTTTGGCTTTTAAAAGTTAGTGTACTGGCTGGGGGTTCACACATGTAATTCTAGCTACTCAGGAAGGTAAGATCTGAGGATCACAGTTTGAAGCCAGCTTGGGTAGACAAACCCAAGAGACTCATCTTCAATTAACCATACACACACATACACACACACACACACACACACACACACACACACACACACACACACACACACACACCTCAAAAAAAGTTGGAAGTGGAGCTGTGGATCAAGTGGTAGAGCAATAGCCTTGAGGAAAAAAAATACTCAGGATAGTGCCCAGGTCCTGAGTTCAAGGCCCAGGACCTGCACACACACATAAAAAGATGTAGTAATGAACTGGAAGTGGGTGGGTACCTCACCTGTAATTCTAGCTACTCAATAAGCAGAAATAGGAAGGATCAAGATTGGAGACCAGCCTAGGCAAAAAATAGGTATCCTTCTGTCATCTCAGTTATGAATGAAGCTTAAGTAGGAGGATCTTAACCCAGGTGGGACTGAAGCAAAACATGAGTAAGATCTTAATTCAAACCCCAATCCTGACCCCCCTCAAAAAAAAACCCAACTGTATTAAAATCCTATTTGTCTGAGTTCTTTGCTGCCCTGCTTTAATTTAACTGTATTGGTTTATTGACTGCCTCCTCTTTCTAGAATGTAAGTTTCACTGACTGTAGTGGATTTTTTTTTTTTTTTTTTTTGGGTCCGGTCATGGGGCCTGAACTCTGGGCCTGGGCGCTGTCCCTCAGCTCTTCAGCTAAAGGCTAGTGTGCTACTCTTGAGCCACAGCGCCACTTCCGGCTTTTTTCTTTTTGCTTATGTGGTGCTGAGGAATCAAACCCAGGGCCTTAGGCATGCAAGGCAAGCGCTCTACCACTGAGCCACCTTCCCAGCCCCTGTAGTGGATTTTCTTTGGTGTCTTCAACATTGGTTTTGCCCAAGGCAGCTGTTCAAAAAATACTTGGTGAATGAACGTTTGAATTTGTATCTTTAAAAATGGGCCACTAAGCAGGGAGTCAGTTGCTCATGTCGGTAATCCTACTCAGGAGACTGAGATTTGAGTATCCAGATCAAAGCTAGCCTGGGCAAGAAAGTTTGTGAGATCTCCAGTTTATAACTAAAAAGCTGGAAGTGGAGTTGTGTCTGAATTGGTAGAGAGCTAACTTTGACCACAAAAGCTCAAGGACAGTGCCCAGATCCTGACTTCAAGCTCCAAAATGCCTTCCCCCCCACCCATCCCCACTCCCACACAAAGGCTGGCCACTGGAGCAAAGGTATTTTCTCCAACTGTTTTACAGTTTTAAAGTTATTTATTGTGCTGGTTATTTATTTTTTGCTCAAGACTATCACTGGAGCTACAGCTCTACTTCTGGCTTTTTCGGTTGGTTAATTTGTAAATAAGAGTCTCATTGACTTTCCTGTCTGGGCTGGCTTTGAACTGTGATCCTCAGATCTCAGCCTCTTGAGTAAGTAGGATTACAAGCCTAAAACATCGGCGCCTGAAAGGCTGGGTTGAGAGGATGAATTAAAAATATCTTCTAAGAGCCGGCGCTGGTGGCTCACGCCTGTAACCCTAGCTAGTTAGAAGGCTGCCATCTGAGGATCGTGGTTCAAAGCCAGCCCAGCCAGGAAAGTCGGTGAGACTCTTCTCCAATTAACCACCGAAAGCTGGAAGTGGTGCTGTGGCTCAACGTGGTAAAGAACTAACCTTGAGCAGAAAAGAGTTCAGGAGAGCTGAGGTCTGAGTTCAAGCCCCAGGACCTCCAAAACAACAAAGACTTCTGCTGAGAGTTGTCGCGGTTACAAAGCAATCGACAATCCTTCAGAGAGTGGGGCGGAGCCTACTAGTGGGCTGACTTTAACCATAGAGTTTTGCCTCCCTGATTCCTAGAGTGCACTTCCGGAGTGGTGACTCGCTATCTATCCCTCTCCCCCCTCCCCCCGCCAATCTATGATCTTGGAACCAAAACCACTCTCTCATTGGTCCAATTTGCGGGAAAGCGTCTCTAGAGTGGGAAGGAGACAGTCCGTCGATATTGGATACGGCTTGGCGATTGGCTAGAAAGTCAGAAGGCGGGGCTTGTGGCTGGTGGGCGCCGGCGCGCTGGCCTCGTGTAGCGGCGAGCAGCGGTGCTAGTCTGGGCCGCTGTTGGTGAGCTTGGTTGGCGGCGGTGCGGGATTCCCAAAAGTAGCAGCGGGAACTGAGGGCTGAGCCTTGGCACGGGGTCCTAGAAGCTGGCGTCTGTTCTCCCTTGCGCGTTGATTTGGGGCGGGGTCACCACTGCAGACTCGCGGCTGTGGCTGTCCCGGCCCTGAGGGAGGGCGGCACGCCCGCCCGCTTAGCCTCGGAGGGCAGAGCCCCGCGTCCTCTAGCCAGCCCGCGTGGTGAACGAGCCGAGCTGCCCTTGCTCCTCCGGAAGCGTTGACTGGACCAAGGTCATCCCCTGGTCTTCCTGAGCTAGTGCCTAGAGCCCGGTGTGGCGCGCCCGTGCTGTGTTCTGACGCCAGGTCCGTGATGGGAGCAGGAGATTTGGAGGCGCGTTTCTTGGCCTACGGGGTAGATCTACACCCATCGCTGTCGCCTGACACAAGTGACTTCACAAACTCAGAGCCCATGATTTGGGCATAATAATAGTTGGTATAATAATAACAAACACTCCATGGTACTTCCGGGCACCGTTGTGAACACTTGGAGTATGGCTTTCTTGATTGGATGGGGCAGCGGGGCTGGAAGGGCTGACTGCCCCTCAACAAAGCGGGTACTCTGAGTGATTGACCAGCTTTGCCCGAGTCTGAAGCATTGGACATGCTTTCGTTTTTATATTTGACAAATTTGAAAATTAGGGTTATATTAATCCCTATTGTGTAAGCAGAAGGGGCTGGAGCCAGAGGACTTAATTCTCATTTAAATTCTCTAGCTAATTATTACACCCCTTTCCTTTTCATTTATTAATATATTTGTCAAGAAATGTTAATAGTAGCCTAAATATTAGGCATTGTGCTACACCATGAAATACATCCATCAATGTGGAAAACCTCATGAACTCAGTTTAGTGGAGGATTGTGACATGAAACCATGCATCCCCAGTGCCTGACAAAGTGGTGTCTCAAAACAGTTGTGGAATGGTTCTAGTACAGTTTCCTGTAAGGAGGAGTGAGCTGAGGGAGTAACTTCCTGTGTGGAAGAGGAGAAGAAAGCTGCTTGTAGTAAGTGAACTTTGAAGAGTTTGAGTTGCTGGGAGGTGAGAGAGTTTGGCTAGTCGTGGGGAATGGTGAGTGATTTGGCGGCAGGTTCAGACAATAGGATAAGCTGAAAGAGGTGTCTTGGGCTGAAAATACAAAATGCTTCTATGCCATCCTGAGAAATCTATGATGGGCAGCTGCTAATCGATTGTGAACTGGGGAGTGATTGGGTCAGCTGACTTTCTAGCAGTCACATGGAGACTGATCTGATAGGTAAATAATCATTCCATCAGTTTTTGTTTTGGTTTTTTTTGGTCGGTTGTGGGGCTTGAACTCTGGGCCTGAGTGCTGTCCCTTAGCTCTTCAGTTCAAGGCTAGGGCTCTACCACTTGAGCTACAGCACCACTTCCGGTTTTCTGGTGGTTTATTGGAGATAAGAGTTTCATGGACTTTCCTGCCGGGGCTGGCTTTGAACTGAGTTCCTCAGATCTCTGCCTCCTGAGTGGCTAGGATTACAGGGGTGAGCCATCGGCGCCCGGCTCCATCAGTTCTTTGATAGGATATTTATTCAGTGTCTGCTGATTGCTGCAAATACTTCCTGAAATAAACATAGTTATTGCACTTAGCAGAATTTCTGGTCTGAATTAGTGCAGGTGCACAGCTAGGCCTCTGCAGTGTCTTCCAGTGTAGACTAGCAGTATCTGCATCTTAGAAGTTCTCAGTACTGGACATGCTGACTCACATAGAATCACAGTTTAAGGCCAGCTCAAGCAAAAGATTCACCTCATCCAATGAAAGCTAGTTTGTGTATACCAGAGCATAAGTGGAAGACTCTATTTAAAAAAAAAAAAATCAAAGAGGGCCAGGAGTATGGCTTAAGTAGTAAGAGTATGGTTTAAGTAGTAAGAATGCTGCTACAGGTTCTCTCCCCATGCTCCAGATCTGTGGAATCAGAAACTCAGGTTGGGGGTGTTCAGTGGTGGGTTGTTTTTCATTGGCATAACTGGAGAGCTGTGCTCAGTAACCTGTACTCAGCATGCTGCCAGTTCTTCATAGACTACTGAGGAGGATACTCACTAGAGTCTTTACCCTTTGACTCATTAAATCCATTTGTGAAATGTTCCCTGAACATAAAACAAACAAACAAACAAAAAGAAGCCACCTGTTCATTATGTAATAGAAAGCAACTCTGGTTGCTGCTTCTACTATAGTCCATCAATGAAAATCAGTGGAAGGTTGGAAGCCATTAGACATAGGAGATATTTTGTAAACTCAAAAAAAAAAAATAACATCTTCATTGGACATTGTCTAGTAAGCTGAGGAGAAATGCTGAGGAAACAGTTGGGCTTTGCCAGCATACAGCTAAAAAGAGGAAATCTGGCAGCCATGTGAGCAGTCACCCACCCAAGAAGTGATTAGTGCTTGATGGAGGCCTTGCAGGAGAAACGAGTCTTTCAGGGTGTGGGGAGTAGAACAAGGAAAGCTTTCCGGAGGACAAGATGGCCATCCTGCAGTTTGGAGGCTGGGTAGCTATTGCTATGCAAATGAAGATGTCCAAAAGAGACTGTGTTTAGAAGAACGGGGTACAGCTGGCACCGGGAGAGGACAGCATAGAGATGAGACTGCAGGGCCAGCGCACTGCCAGGGCATGCTGTGTACACCTCAAGGTCAAAGCTTAACCTTAATCCCGAGGCAGCAGGAAAACATTTCAATAACAAAATCGGCATTGTTGTCTGTGTGAACAGTTGGAGGCAGGAATCCTAGCCGGAGACCTATGAGGAGGCTGTTGGCAACCGCTGGGGTGGTGATCTGGACCTGGACCTGTGGATGTGAGGGGTGGGGTGGGGGGAGGAGCTCTTAGGGCTCATGAATATGGCGGTAGTTAAGGGGCAGAGTAGGTGAACCCAGGTTGGTTTCTGCTTTGGGTGGAGGGAGGCAAGTGGTGTGGTGCAGAGTGATAGGCAGCTCTGGAGAATGGGGTTGGGGAAGATGATAGTTCATGCAGCAGTGCCCCCTCACGGGGATCAGGTGGATATGTAGGTCTGGAGCCCCACACCGAGGGGAGATGTGGACTGGCCAGCTAGCCTGTGCTGTGAGGAGGTGGAGGGACACAGTATGCAGCCATTATATCCACTGTACATTGTGTTAAAAATGAACTATGTAGGAAGTGGAGCTGTGGCTCAAAGTGATAGATTGCTAGCCTTGAACACAAAGGCTCAAGGACAGTGCCCAGGCCCTGAGTTCAGGCCCCAGGACTGACGAAACAAAAACAAACTATGTAATTTGAGGGTAGGAATAGGAGGAGGGAAGTTGGGGGAGAATGAAGGAAGAGGTAGAATTGACCAAGAAGCATTGTACTTATAACCTGATTTATGAATTGCAACTCCTTTGTACACTGCTTAATTATAACAGTAATTTTTTTAAAAAGAGACAAGAGATTATAACAATATGTTAGCAGCAGTTGTCTGAGGGATTCTAATTTATTTCCTTTGTTTCACTTACTTTCCTCAATAGCAATAGCAAATGTCTACCTAGTTTTGGTATGTGCCAGAAACTCTTCTAGGAACTTTTTCTGACTCTTCTAAAAGTCCCACGGTAAACCTACAAGGTAGGTCCCCTTGTTACTGCATTTCACATGTGAAACTGGGAAAAGGAGCTAAGGGATGTGTTGTAGACTACACAAAGGCTGGCAGATGAGGCCCACCTGGAGTTCAGGCTGTCTGATGCTAGAGCCTATACACATGCTGCACAGGTTGTAGGGTTTTGGTTTTTTGTTGTTGTTTTGCTAGCCTTGAACTCAGGGCCTGGTTTCTGTCTCTGAGCCTCTGTGCTCAAGGTTAGCACTCTACTACTTGAGCCACAGTGCCATTTCTGGCTTTTTCTGTTTATGTGGTACTGAGGAATCGAACCCAGTGCTTCATGCAGCTATTCAACTACTTTACCACTAAGCCACATTCCTAGCACCACTAAGTTGTGTTTTCATAGTAAGTAAAATACTGATTTTAAAAAAGGAGAGGTTCTGGGCAATGGTGGATCATGCCTGTAATCCTAGCTTCTGAGGATCAAGGTTCGAATCCAGCCCTGGCAGAAAAACAATCTGTGAGATTCTTTTCTCCAATTAACTGCCAAAAATCCATAAGTGGAGCTGTGTTTGAAGTGGTAGAGTGCTAGCAGGGAGCAAAAAAGCTCAGGGACAGTATGTAGGCCCTGACTTCAAGCCCCAGGATCAGTGCCTGTGCATGTGGGTGTACGCGCGCGCACCCACACACGCACGCGCACACACACACACACACACAAGGAAAAGTAAGCGATCACAAAAGTATGCTAGAATATTAGAAGTGGAAGGATTTACACCTGCACAATCAGTGGATGTTCTGGGACTTCCCTGGATCCCAGGCTGAATGGCTGCTTGTGGTATCAGAACTCAGTTAACAGTCATCCTGCACAACTTGTTTTTCTCCAGGTGGTGGGCTTCCCTGAGGAGGACCATCATGGAAGGGCTACTGACAAGATGCAGAGCATTGTGTACCCTGGCCACCTGCAGTCTCCAGCTCTCCAGATATGTTCCCCACAGGTGTCACCACTGTGCTCCAGAGAAAGGGCAGCGCCTGGTATTGTCTAAAATGTTCCAGCCACAGAACCTTCGGGAAGACCAGATGCCCATCCTGGAGGGCAAATCTGACAGCTTGACCTGTAAGAGCCAGAGATTGATGCTGCAGGTGGGCCTGATCCTCCCAGCCAGCCCCGGCTGTTACCACCTCCTGCCGTACACAGTACGTGCCATGGAGAAGCTTGTGCGGGTGATAGACCAGGAGATGCAGGCCATTGGGGGACAGAAAGTCAACTTGCCCAGCCTCTGCCCGGCAGAGCTCTGGCAAGCCACCGGCCGCTGGGACCTGATGGGCAAAGAGCTGCTTAAACTTAGAGACAGGCACGGCAAAGAATACTGCTTAGGACCGACTCACGAGGAAGCTATGACAGCCCTGGTTGCCTCCCAGAAAAAACTGTCCTACAAACAGCTCCCCTTCCTGCTCTACCAGGTGACAAGGAAGTTTCGAGACGAGCCCAGGCCCCGCTTTGGTCTTCTCCGTGGCCGGGAGTTCTACATGAAGGATATGTACACTTTTGACTCCTCACCAGAGGCTGCCCAGCACACCTACAGGCTGGTGTGTGATGCCTACTGCAGCCTATTTGACAGGCTAGGGCTGCCGTTTCTCAAGGCCCAGGCAGATGTGGGCAGCATTGGGGGCATGCTCTCTCACGAGTTCCAGCTCCCAGCAGATGTTGGAGAGGACCAGCTTGCAGTCTGTCCCAGTTGCAACTTCTCAGCCAACATAGAGCTGCTAGACCCATCACAAACAAACTGCCCTACCTGTCAGGGCCCACTGACACAAACCAAAGGCATCGAGGTGGGGCACACGTTCTACTTGGGTACCAAGTACTCCTCCATTTTCAATGCCCAGTTTACCAATGCCCATGGCAAACCATCCCTGGCTGAAATGGGGTGCTATGGCTTGGGGGTAACACGGATCTTGGCTGCTGCCATTGAAGTGTTTTCTACAGAAGACTGCATCCGCTGGCCCAGCCTCCTGGCTCCTTACCAAGTCTGCCTCCTCCCCCCTAAGAAGGGCAGCAAGGAGGCGGAGGCCACCGAGCTAACTGGGCACCTGTATGACCACATCACAGAGGTGGTGCCTCAGCTCCGTGGGGAAGTTGTGCTGGATGACAGGACCCATCTGACCATTGGAAACAGGCTGAAGGATGCCGACAAGTTGGGCTACCCCTTTGTGATAATCACTGGCAAGAGGGCCCTGGAGGACCCCGCACACTTTGAGGTTTGGTGCCAGAACACTGGTGAGGTGTTCTTCCTCACCCAAGAGGGAGTCATGGAATTACTGAGGACGCATGTGCAAGTTGTCTGAGTGCCACAGCCCTGCTCCATCCTACAGCCAACATGGCCACTTGCACTGCACTTGCTCCCCAACTCTAAGTATGCCATTCTTTTTATAGTCTATTCTGGAAGCTTCTGTGAGGAGGCCAAGGAGCATGAAAGAGACTTGAGTCTGGTCTTGGCTCTTGGGTGAATCATTTCCCCCCTCAACTCAGTTTCCCTGTACATAGGAGGGGAATGTTGATGGCCAAGGACCATCTGCTTCTCCCACCCATCCTAGAGTCTGAGTCTGTGAAGGCTGAGGAAAGCTGGGCACTGGTGGCTCACAGTATTACTAGCTAGTCAGGAGGCTGAGATCTGGAGATCACAGTTGAAAGCCATGAAAGCAAGAAAGTTCATGAGACTTTTATTTCCAGTTAACCACCAGAAAACTGGAAGTGGTGCTATGGCTCCAAGTGTTACAGTACTAGTCTTGAGAAAAAAGAGCTCTTGGACAGTGCCTGGGTCCTGAGTTCAAGCCCCATGACTGACAAAAAGAAAGAAAGAAAATGAAGTAAGCTAAGCTGAGAGTGGAGGGAAAGAACCCAGAGATCTGATTGCTACCAGCTCAATGGTTATTTAACACACCCACTCCCTGCTGGCCTCAGTTTCCCCATCTGTAATATAAGGAGGTGGAGGTAGACCTGTAAAGTCCTTACAGTTGTAACTGGGTGTTTCCATGAGGTTCATGACTGGCAGGCCTGGTTTCTCCTATCCTCCATGGGCTAAACTTCCTACAAACTTGACTTTGCCCTTTACAGTGGCTTCTTCCTGAGATCATGTCCTTTGATTGAATAAAGTCAATTGGAATGAGTCATCAACATTCATTTGAAACAAAAATAACAGCTACTGGTTTAACCACTCACCTGCCTTAATTTTTATTAATTCCACACTCAAGAAAGTGAAGCTGGGTGCTGGTGGCCCATACCTGTAATCCTAGCTACTCAGAAGTCTGAGATCTGAGGATTGCAGTTCAAAGCTAGCCCAGGCAAGAAAGCCCATGAGACTCTTGTCTCCAATAAACCACTAGAAAATGGGAAGTGGCGCTGTGGCTCAAGTGGTAGAGCGCTAGTCTTGATCTGAAGAACTGAGGGACAGCATCCAGGCCCAGAGTTCAAGGCCCTACAACTGGCAAAAAAAAAAAAAAAAAAGACATATCTTCCTAATCATTTCTATCACTTTTTTTTAGTCCTGGGGCTTGAACTTAGCCATAGTCTATCTGTGCTCAAGGGTAGTACTCTACCACTTGAGCCACAGTGCCACTTCAGGCTTTTTCTGTTTATGAGGACTCGAGCCCAAGGCTTCATGCTTGCTAGGCAAACACTCTACCACTAAGCGACATTCTAGCTCCAGAAGATGTTTTCAACTGTTTCTCCCAACAGATACCAGGGGCGGCACAGTTCAGCCCTATAGTGACCTTGTTCTGGATTCAGATTGGATTCCAGCGCCACGATAGGGGTAACTGTTAAGAGCTAGCTGGTTTCTGCCTTGATCCTGTGAGGAGCTGCAGGTAGCCCTGAGTGGCCACAGTAGTGTCACCTATTTTCCTTGCTCCCTCATACAGATTTCCATCCTGGCTGCTCTAGGATCACCATGTGTCTGGGTCTAACAAGAGCCTATCATGGCCAAGCTCAAAGCCACCTCCTGAAAAGTTGCCTGAGCTCCTGGAACAATTCTTCCCTCTACCTACAGTGGCATTCCTTCTTGTTTCACACAGACACAGTTCCCTGACCTTGTCATGGATGCTGAGCCTTCTGAGGCTAGGCATTATCACCTGGTGCCCTGCAGTTCTCCTTTTGGCCAGTTTCCCAACTACTACGCATCTTGGCAGCCTGATAGGGCTGTTGCTGTTATTGCTAGAGCAGCCCTGTTCCCTCACACACAAGGCTTCTCAGCACATGTCTGTTAGCACAGTGGCTTCCAGACATTCCTTTGGAGTTCTGGGTCCCTTTATGATACCTCAGGTTTTTGAGGCCAGGAGATGAGGATTATGAGAGCAAACCTAGACAAGCTAGATTGCAAGGCTGAGTCTCTTACCTTAGCACATTGGAATTTCCTGGGTTCCTCATTTAGTTTCTGGTTCTGATGTGAGCTGGAAGCCTAGGCATCTAGAAGTTCACAACTTTCCAGAAAACTACACTGCATGTATGGAGATGTCACAATGAAAAACCCTGTATTACAAACATATGCTAACTCAAAAACGAGATTTTAGCTGGGTGCTGGTGGCTCAAGCCTGTAATCCTAGCTACTCAGGAGGCTGAGATTTGAGAATTATGGTTCAAAGCCAGTCAGGACAGGAAAGTCTGTGATACTCTTATTTCCATTTAACCACCAGAAAACCACAAGTGGTTCTAAGGCTCAAAGTGGTAGAGCACTAGCCTTGAGCAAAGGGACAGTGTCCAGGACCCTAGTTCAAGTCCCACTACCAACATTTAAAAAAAAAGGGGTTTAGGATTAGCAAGCCAGTTAATTTTAAACCTAATAAATGTATGCTTCCCCGAGTGATTTGAGGGTGATGTAGAATCCTGCTGGCTGAGAATGAGGGTCAGTTCACAGCTGGGAAACAGCCTGGAGCTGTAAGTGCTGCACACCACCTAACTGGCAGGTGTCAGCCAGCCATCACTGACTCTGGACTGTTATGTTGGAGGAAGGGAAGATGGACAGGGTCAGGCTTTGAGCTGCCAAAGGCCTCATAAGCTGCTGAAATTGGTACCTAACCTTTTTATTCAATAGGGAGACATGCAAGGGCATCCTGATTGCTAAGTCAGAGTTTCTTCTGGCAGCCAGGGGCAGTGTGGTATAGTATGAAGATCATAGCCTTGAAGAGACATAATCCTGGATTCACCACTTACTGGGGATGTGACCTGAGACAAATTGCTTGTCCTTTGCACGTCTGAGTCTTCATCGCTAAAATGCTCAAGCTAATGGCACCTACTTTGTAATCTGAGGCTGAGATCACTGTTGTCAAAGGCTTAACCCTCAGTCTATATTTGAAAAACCCTGCCCTTACACCTGAGGATTTCTAGTGATTTAGGAAGTCCCTCTGGGAGCTCAGGCTCTGCTGCTAACATTGTTAGCTTAAGACCTGAATCTTGTTCTCTTGGCATGATGCTTTATGGCCTTTCTTTCTGGGAAAAGTCAGGAGTAAGAACTGGGTACCACCTGCAGATCATCTCCTTGGAAATATTCACACAGTGTCGTTTACTCATTTCTGTAACTGCTGGGTTTACCTCTTGCCATAAATTGATGAAATGGGACGTTGGCAAAAGTTAACAGGCACAGGCTGGATTATCATTGCTTATTCCTTGGGGAGATCTAGAGGCAACTGTCTGGGAAATAACAGAATTAAATCTTAAGGACAAAGGCTGGTGCATAACAAACACATCATGTAAGTCAAGCTTAGAATGTAAACCAAGGGCTTCATTAATATTGTTTTAATGGAAGAAACACCGGCTAGGTGATCAATAAAGGAATTTAGCAAAAATCTGTTGAAATCACTACTTCCTTAACTGCTTGAATACCAAGCCTCTTCGGAGTTCTACATTAGGATGCCAGGATGCTTTCTGGTACAGATTGCTTAGAATACAAGGCTTGCTTTTATTGGGGCAAAAATTTTGTGATATCAGCACACTCTTAAACACTTAAAAAAAAAAACAAGGTACTTCAATTAGTTTAAAACAGTAACTTACATAATGGGAATAAGACAGCGATGTACCTGATTTTCCTCAGAGTTCCTGCATCTCCCTTCCCTTTCCTTGTCTGTGCACTGGTGACAATATCTGTCTCCGCAGGTGTAGACAGGCAGTTTACCCCTATATTAAGGGCAGTTCTTGTACAGTAGGTACACCATGGGCCAGCTGAAGTGGGTGGCATCCTAGTGCAAGAATGTGTCCACTGCGGCCAAGCCAGCAGCAGGCTAACAAGCTCCCATGGTTGAACTCAATTGCCCATAGCTAATGAAAATGAGTGGAGGAGGCACACACTGGGTAACTAATGGCGGACTCCCCTTTTGCTTCCCCAGAGCACAGATTCTGCGGGGTGATGGGAGCCCCACTGATGGGCGTGTCAGGTGCTGCAGGGATCTGGCAATGGGTTGTGGCAGAGGTTTTGCACATAACAGGTTCTAGGCAGACAGCCAGGTGGGGACATTGTGTGACAGTGAGGGCCAAGGCCTTACCACAAGCTTGGAGTAAGGGCAGCTGAGTCAACTGTGAAGTTAGGAGCTGGTCAGCAGTACTGGAACTCAGTGTTCACAGCAGTCTTCCTCACCCAACTTTGTGCCCTTGTCAGCAGTGTTTCATCCCAACTCAATCCCCAGCTGCCACCCTACATCCACAGAGGTAACAGACAAAAGTTGGACGGTCTACCTCCATGGCTGACTGCTGGCTCTGGGAAGGAAAAAGGGCTGCGCTTGGGTGCTTTCAGGTCAAGGGCCCAGAAGTGGAGAAGGAGGAGTTCTGACCTCCTGTCAGGGAAGCAGATGTAGCAGCACATAACTTGTCCTTGTCCTCATCCTTCCACCTGCATGGACCTCCATTTCCCCATCTCAGTAGGGGAAGGGGAAGTTTGAGTTCTTCTTGGGACCATCTGGAGTCCCAGGAACGTATACAGTGACCAGGAAGGCACAAGATAAAAGTCAGTCTCCAATCTCTGGCAGGAAGCATCTGCCTCCCAGGGTAACTACACCATCTCCACACACCCCTGCCCTGCCTCCTGAAGAAGGCCAGCAATTGAATGCCAAGTGTGCCTGCCCCACCTTGAGTTTGTTCTGCATAGAGGGTTAACAGAAGCCAGGAGCCTTCTTGAGGGAGGAAAAGACAGTCACATAGGGCTCAAGCCTAGGATTGCCCTTGCTGGGGCTTGTGTTTACAAGTGGGGACCTGGGAACAGACACTGGCTTATTGTATTCCTTTGTGCATTGGTTCCTTTGTTCTTCCTTTGTTTTCCTGATAGGCACTCAGGAAACTCCGTGGCCCCAAGAGCTGAAGCTCAGCTGCGGGGAGTGGCAGTGAACACCTGGACACACAGGTGCACTGCAGTGTCTGAGAGGCAGGGGCAGATGTCAGAGGGCAAGGATGGGGTGCATGCCTATCAGGGAAGGGCCAGCTCTGCTGGCAGCTGGAAACACAGTGGAGGAGGAAGATAAGCAGGGGTTTAGTGGGTAGACCAGGCAGAGAAAGCACATACCTAGTCAAGGGAACTAGAGCAAAGGTTTGTGGAAGGAACTGAAATGGGCTGTGTGGACAATAGGGAGAAGCCAGCCCAGCCCAATGATATGTGTTGCTTATTTTGCTGGTCCTGAGGCATGAATTCTGGACCTGAATGCTGCTTTGAGCTTTTGTGCTTCTGCCAGTGCTCTACTACTTGAGCCACAGCTCTACTCCCAGCTTTTTTTCCTCCCTGCAGTTTAGTAGAGACAGTCTCCCAGACTTTCCTGCCTGAGCTGGCTTAGAACCATGATCCTCAGATTGCAGCCTTCTGGGTAGCTAGTATCTGGTGATATGTGTTTCTTGTAGTCAGCAAATAGTCTATAAGTATATAAGGAATAGACTTTCACAAGGCTGAAGGTGGATCTTCTCTAAGGCAGGCAAATAGGCCTTGTTTTAAATCCACTTTGCTGCTCTATGTCCTTTGATTGGAAAGCGGAGACTTTCAACACTGTAAATACTGAAAAGAATGTTCCCTGTAATTTTGTTGTAGCTACAATGTTTTTGTTTGTTTTTCGGTAGTGAGGTCTGAAGTCTGGGCCTGGGCACTGTCCTTCAGCTAGCACTCTACCATTTGAGCCACAGCGCCACTTCCAGCTTTTTCTGCTTATGTGGTGCTAAGGAATCGAACCAAAGGCCTCATTCATACCACTGAGCCATCTTCTCAACCCCTGATGTTTACTTCTGACCCAAGTTCATAATGTTCCTAAACTCAAAATGCACAACTGTTGAGGCCCTTAGGAATCTCCTCTCTCAACGCTCTCACTTAACTAGGGTGGAGGGCCACAAAGCTAGGCCACCAGACTATTTAAGGACAGTATATTGTCCACCGACCCAGGTTTCAAGCAGGCCCCTTTCTAGGCACAAAGGCTTCTCTCCAGCTACAGACATACCATGGGACCTGTGTGTCCACCACTAGTTACAGGCTCCCTCTGGCCTCTTCTGCAAGGGCTGTCCACTCAACCTTGACCAGAAGGGCCAAGATCTATTTTCCACACCAGGCATGAGCATGAACATGCTGCAGAGTCAGAGAACATCCACTTCTCTGCCACTCTGCTCCACTTGACAGTTCAGAAACAATGTCATGTAACGTGCATGATATTTATCCTGGGCAAAAAGCAAGACTTGCCAAAAATAATCAGAAGGAAAAGGGCTGGTGGACATGGTTCAAGCAATGGCATGCCTGCTAGCAAACACATTTCAAACCCCCAGACTGCCCTTCTCTCCCCAAAACTTCAAGTTATATGAGCTGGGATTTAACAAACCCCATCACAATCACTGAGCCAGGTGTGACGGTACATATCCGTGATCCCAGCTACATAGGAAGCAATGGGTAAGAGTATTATTATTATTGTCTCTTTTTTTGGTCCTGGGAATCAAACCCAGGATGTTGCAAGCACTTTGCCACTGAGCCACATCCCAGCTTTGGGTAGGAGTATTAAAATCTGAAGCTAGTCCAAGGCAAAAACAAAAAACAAAAAAATCTAAAGATCTTACCTGAAAAATAACCCAAGCAAAAAAGGACTGGGAACGTGGCTAATGTAATACCGTTCCTGCTTATTAGCAAGTGCCAGGCCCTGAGTTTAAATCCCATTATCATTAAAAGAAATTCTTATTTTAGATTTTTAGTTTAATGTCACATTTCTCCAGCTCAGAATGACTGACCACTGGGACTAGGTAACTTCTTGCATCCCTAGTCTGACTCACCTGATGCCAAAAGCACCTACATGGCTGTGACATCCACTGGAGGGGCAAGGGAGAGAAGCAAGGGAGACAGAAGCTGGGGAGAAAATGATAGACATGGCTGACCTGGACTTGTAGAGACCCGTTCTTGGGAGGAAAGCTAATGATGCTCTGTAAATACCCCAGAGCTAATTTCTCTTCCAGAAGCAATGGGGCCCACAACACAAAACCCACAGTACTCCATCCAAAAGACAGCAGCTGGTTCAGTTTAATGTTGTATTAGTCAGCTGGGAGCTTACTTCAACACACAGTCATTCCTGTTACAATCAACGGTTGCAGGTCAGCAGCTTTGGCTGTTGCACATCTTCCTATCCTGGCACCAGGCTGAAAAGGCTGCATCTATTTGGGAAAGGGGTTCTGATGGTAAAGGGTAAACACAAGCTACCGTGCCCAGCTCCTCAAACTTCTGTCCACATGGGCACAGTCACATCTGTACCCTGTGCATAGAAGCAGAAAGTATGCGCCCCCTGGGGGCAAGGGTGAGCACTGCAGGAAGTCACACAGCTATAGTTAAGGACAGTCAAAATCCTAGGAAATGGTAAAACTGAAAACAAAATTCATCCTATGAATGACAATGCCACATGGGCATAAAACTGAGCTGGGTGCTGGTTACTCATGCCTGTGATCCTAGCTACTAAGGAGGCTGAAATCTGAGGATTGCAGTTCAAAGCCAGCCTAGGCAGGAAAGTCTTTGAGACTAATATCCAACCATCCATCAAAAAAACTCAAAGTGGAACTGTGACTCAAAGGGTAGAATGCTAACCTTGAGAACAAAAGATCAGGGACAAGCACCAAGGCCCTGAGTTCAAGACCAAAGACAAACACATTTAAAAAAAAAGGGGGGGGGGGCATAAATCCTGGCCAGGCAAAGAGAGGCATGCCTGTAACCTAAGCCTAAGGAGGCTAAGACAGGAGGATAACTTGAGCCCAGAAGTTAGGTAGAAATGTCCAAATCTGCCATAGTTCTCATACTACAAAGATGAGAGAAACCGCAAAATTTTGAGGGGTATCTAGTGGCTTTTCTGACCCCATTTATTCACAGAATCTACAACACCCTATGCAGCTCTCTCCATGCTGCTCAAACAACCGTTGGCCATAGTGTCTCAGTCTTAGTCCAGGCAGAGTGGGTTTACTGCCTTGGAGGGTGTCTTCTTGCACAGCCATGTTACTGGATCCAAGTCAGTTTCTTCAGGCCAGTGTGGTACCAAAGCCAACTGCTGTGGGAACTGCAGCACATGGTCCCCTTCAGAAATGGACTTCAAGGATGCCCTGACCACCATCCAGGGCTCTGGATCCACAGAGGAGAATAATGACCAGCTGGAGTCACTAACTTGGCCAGGGGGACACAGTTCAGGGAAGTCACAGCTCCTTCAGCACAAGGCTAGAAAGGAGAGTGTCCTCAAGATGACAGAAAGAAAGGGCTGGGCTTGTGGCATGTCCAGCAGCTTCAAGTGTGCTAGATTTCCGCAGAGGAAGGTGAGGAAGGAGATCCAGGAGGTCTGGCTCCATCACTTTACCCTGCACACCTTTCTTCCCCGGAGGTAATTCTTACAAAAACTAGAGCCTCCTACACAGACTAGAAATGCTGGTGTCAGAGCTTTTACAAAGTACCTGCAAGGAACAGAGCAAAGACTGGGTTAATCATCCGTGGACCTTCCCGAACATACTCAAGGTGAACCTTTGGGTGTTGGTAAACATTTGTGTGTTTGGTTGTTCCTAGGTCTATTGAAATCAGCCTGACATTCCCCCTTATAGCCTTGAAGAACTTGTAAGGCAGCACTCTAGCACAGGCTCACCTATGTCTAAACACGAAATGTAAGTATAAAATTTGCTTTTCATTCATTTCATTCCTTGAGTAACTTGGGTAAGACAGGTCCCATGCTGAAAATACAAGAGATTAAAAACCACTGTCTTCGCTCTCAAGCTCAGCCCTGGTAAAGGAAGATAAAGAACCCATCAAGGATAACCAGTACAACAGAGGAAGGTTTGTGAAGCACAGCATTAACCCACAGAGACCTGATTCCCTCCACAGGCAGGGGAACAGGAAAGGCTTCCTAGAAGATGCCAAGTCTGAAGCTGGCTTTCATTTGGGGAAGGGCTGGAGGGGAGGAGAGGCCTAGGAGATTTAGGTAACCCAAGCATTTGCTGAGGGCATAAGGCAAGCATGTGAGACAGGGCTGGAGGGGTGGACAAGCATTGGCCTGCCAGGCCAAGGTAATGGCAATATGAAGGGGCCAACCTCTAGAGGGTCCTGTTTCTTGGATCCACCCAGTTCAGGGTACGGAGTTGCCAGAAACCAGTCCTGAATGGTCCCCTAGCTATGTTAGTAATTTAAAAAGTAGCAACTTTCATTTCATTTTTTTTTTTTTTGGTCAGTCTTAGGGCCTAAACTCTGGGCCTGGGCGCTGTCCCTCAGCTCTTCAGCTCAAGGCTAGCACTTGAGCCACAGCACCACTTCCGGCCTTTTCTGCTTATATGGTACTCAGGAATCGAACCCCAGGGCCTCATGCGTGCAATAGGCAAGCACTCTACCACTAAGCTACCTTCCCAGCCCCAACACTTTCATTTTCTGAAAGTATGAAGTTGATTTTCCTCAATGAATTCATCTACAATTTTTTACTTTACTTTCTTGTAAAGATGCTGTACAGAGAGGTTACAGATACATCAGTAAGGTAATGAGTACATTTCTTGTCGGGCTCCATCTCTATTTTACCAAGATCTCTCCCTTATTTTTTAGACATACTGTGTCGGGAGGATCTCAGACCTTTGAAGAATTCTGGGTAATTTGTTAACAATAAATAATCCTAGCTACTTCAGAGGCTGAGATCTTAAGATCGGGGTTCAAAGCCAGGCAGGCAGAAAATTCCATGAGACTCTATATCTCCAATTAACCACCAAAAAAGCCAGAAGTGAGGCTGTGGCTTAAGTGATAAAATGCTAGCCTTGTGCACAAAAGCTCAGGCACAGCACCCGGGCTGAGTTCAAGCCCCAGGATGGCACTACAATAAAAAAATAAACAGCTAAAATTTTGTCCATGAACTTTGAGAAGGACAATTTCAGCTCAGAGAAAAACACAATTAAGAGAAGTATTGATTGGGTCTGGAGAACTTTTCCTCAGTTGCTTCCTAAGCCAAAGCAGATACAGTCTGCTTTTCCATCAATCCCATCCAGTCTGCCCTAAGCTCTCCAATCCATCCCCTCCTATTACAGACCTCGCCAGCAAACAGAACACTTCAAATCTGTAGAAACAAAAAACAATCTATAGAAAATCTGTAGAAACAAAACACCCTCTGAGACCAGAGAGAAAAGTGGCCACACTCAGGACAGAGCTTATACTCCTGAGCAGGTCCATCCATGTTATGCTTCACGTGTGGTCCTAACTCAGCTCTCTGTCACCTCAATTTCCTCTTTCCTCAGCCTAAGTACAGAAGTATCTGCCTTTCTTATCCCCAGGCTCAAGGCTGGAGAAAAGCAGTCTAAGAGTCAGCTTGTTAGCCAGGTGCTGGTAGCTCACACCTGTAATCCTAGCTACTCAGAAGGCTGAGATCTGAGGATTGCGGTTCAAAGCCAGCCCGGGCAGGAAAGTCGGTGAAACTCTTATCTCCAATAAACCACCAGAAAACCAGAAGTGGCACTGTAGCTCAAGTGGTAGAGCGTAAGCTTTAAGCTGAAGAGCTGAGGGACAGTGCCCAGGCCCAGAGTTCAGGCCCCATGACCAAAAAAAAAAAGAGTCAGCTTGTTGATTCAGAGAGCTGAGACAGCCAAATTGCGCTTGCTGCCACTTCTGACCACAAAGACGCCCTCCTGCCAAGGCGCTGGCCCACAATTTACAAGGTCACTGACATCTGCTGAGAAATATGTAGGCAACAGCATTCTCATCGAGAGCCCCAGAGGCAGTGTGTGCTTGGGGTCACATGTGAGGAGAGGAGGTATATGTGTTTTTAAGAGCCACTGCTCTTTCCCACTAACAGAAGCAAGAGACACAGGCACACTCAGGAAATGGACACAAACTCAGCTGCCTTCAGGTAGAGAGGCAGGCTTTCCCTTCCCTGCCCTCTCACTCCCCCTGGTCTGGAGGTATCTGCCTGTGGTGTGATGATGGGTCTTGTCACACTGCAACCTGCCCTGTGGCTGTCCTGTCACACAGCTCAGTGTCCGAGCAAAGAAGGGGATCTGAGGCAACCACTGAGAAGCCACCTACCCTGGAAGGAGCTGGAACATCGCCCTCAGCGATACTTACCTGGGGTGCTGCAAGACCTGCAGCAGCGTGCTCGTGGGGGGCACCTGGTACAGCTCTGCCCGGTCCTCATCCTCAAAGTATACCTGCAAGATTAACCAGGAGCGGGAGTCAGGGACAAAAAAAGCTTGCACATCTCGAGGCTTGCAGAGGCTCCTGGGGAGGTGGGGGGAGCCTCCTTGCCCACACCCTATGGGCTGAGTGCTTTGACCCTGCACAAAAGGTTGTACTCAGGTCTACTCTCCAAACAGAACATGGTCCATGGGAAGAAAGCAAGCCAGTGCTCAAGCTCAGCCTGTGTAGCTTTCCCTTCCCTGAAATTTAGTCCTAGAGCCGTTAGGTATTGGAGGCAGAAGGCCATGGGGTTCAAAGAACCTGAGCAGGGGGGGAAGGCTGTGTGCAGGTCAGAGCTCAAAGAGGACATTCACTCAGGGTGGCTGAGCAATATAGGACGTCAGAGTTAGTAAAACATGAATACAGCACCCATACTGGTGGCTCTAAGTCCCAGAAGGCTCTGGAAGGAGAGGGACCAACGAGGGTGAAAGGCTAGGCACCAGTGGCTCACACTTGTAATCCTAGCTATTCATGAGGCTAAGATCTGAGGAATGTAGTTCAGAGCCAACCTGGACAGACAAATCTAGGAAACAGATCTCCAATTAAAAAAGATGGAAATGATGTGTGGTTCAAGTGGTAGAGCATACACTCTGAGAGAAAAGGCTAAGCAGGAGTGTGAGGCCCTGAGTCAAGCCCCAGTATGGGGATAATAACAAAATAACTCATCAGTACAAACAGAAAAGGAGAAAAATCCTATGGCACTAGACTCAGAGCAGAAGTACATCTTATTTTTATACACACACACACACACACACACACACATGCGCGCGTGCAAGACACCCTCGCCGTGAGGCACAGGAGCAATGAGTCCCCTTGCCCTGAAAGAACCAAGCCTCTGTAGGAAACTATGGCTGATTTCAGAGCTGGGTTAGGAAAGCTCTATTTAATCCTGATGCATTTGTTTCAGAGAGCAAGAGCTTAAATTGGGAATAAGTCAAAAGGACACAGAAACAACTGTGAAGGGATTTCTACCAGCCAAATCCAGGATAAAATAAACATTAAAAAATTACCATGGTAACATATTTTAACTCTGAATAAAGAAGAAATG
This sequence comes from Dipodomys spectabilis, assembly GCF_019054845.1. Lineage (NCBI taxonomy): Eukaryota > Metazoa > Chordata > Mammalia > Rodentia > Heteromyidae > Dipodomys > Dipodomys spectabilis. The sequence goes on from NW_024871181.1 coordinate 314,478, forward strand.
ATAAAAAAAAAAAAAACCACTGATGTAAGTAAACAAATGTTGAGAGGTTGAAGTGCAATGGGATACATTTACATAATTTCAAAGAAGAAATATATCTGGGCATGATGGCACATGCCTACAATCCCAACTACTTGGCAAGTGGAGACAGGACTAAGTTCCAGGCCAATCCAGACAAAGCTGGCAAGATCCCATCTCAAAAACAAAAAGGGTTGGGGAATAGTTCACGTGCCTAGCAAGTGCAAAGCCCTGAGTTCAATCCCGAGTTCTGCACAAACAAACTAACAAACAAAGCAAAAATAGTAATGGTAGAGAATCCTGGCAGACATGTCCTCAATCAGGTGTGACCAACATCAGAACAGGACAGATGGACAGATGGATGTAATGAGAACACAGCATTACTTCCGTGATACTCCAGCCACATATGCAGAACTCCAGCCTCGTCACAGAAGGCCTAAGACAAACCACACAGCACTCCACAAAATACATGATCTAGAATCTGCACAGCGGTGTCTATGAGGAAAGCGAAGGGATGTCCCAGAAACTCATTTTTTGTGGGAGGAGACTACAGGAGATGATCACTGAATATACTCTGCTTCTGAACAGGAACTTTGGACTAAGGAGAACATTTCTGGGACAAACTGTGAAACCTGAAAAGAGCCCGAGGTCACTAGTAAGATGGGAGTAGATATCCATGTTAATTTCCTGACTTTGACAGCTATTTGGGGATTATGAAGAAAAGTTCTTGCTTATGGAAAATGCACATGAAAGTTTTCAGGGTTGCTGGTGCATCAGCTAGCATCTTACTCTCAATATCTAGAAACTAGTATTTTTGGTTTTGAGAAAAGGTTATCATTAAAGCCTTGAACTCTTTATCATTAAAGCCTGAACTCTTGCCTCAGCCTCCTACAATACTGGGATTACATACACCACAGACAGAAATTATTCTTTCTCTGTTTTCTGAAACAGGGTCTCTCTCACTCTGTCGTCCAGACCAGCCTCAAACTCATCATGTAGCTTAGACTCCCTCAAACTCTGGATCACCCTGCCTCAGACCTCTGCATGTTAGAATTATAGATGTGTACCACCAGATCTAGCAAAAGATGAATTCTCTATTCTGTAAACTCTAATGGAATATTATTCAGCCTTAAAAAGAAGGCTGCGCTAGGAATGGTGACAATCACTTGTAATACCATCTACTTCCAAGGCAAAAGCAGAAGCATGAATCCATGTGGACAAAGGTAACACGAGACTTTGTCTCAAACAGGGGAGGAGGACATAGATCAGTGGTAGGGCATTTGACACAAGGCTCTGGGTTCAATCCCCAATACACAAAAAAACCAAAAAACCTGACATATGCTATCATATGTAAGGTACAACATACCTACGACATGAAATAAGCCCAACATGAAAGGGCAAATACGATATGATCCCACTGACATGTGGGATAATAAAATGCAGACACAAGAAGCAGGGCTGGGGCTGGGAGGGGGAAAGCAGGGAGCCGCTATTTCTTGAGTCCAGGGTTTCCGTTGGGATGGTGGAGGACTCAGGGAGGTGGTAATGCTTACAAAGAGTGAATGTGCCAAAGAACGGCTAAATGAGCCTGGCGGTGGTAGTTCACACCTGTACGCCTAGTTACGAAGGAGGCCGAGATCTGAGGATTGTAGTTCAAAGCCAGCTGGGGCACAAAAGTCCCTGTGAGACTCTCATCTCTAATTAACCACTCAAAAACTGAAAGTAAGCTGTAGCTGAAAGTAGTAGATCACTAGCCTTGAACAAACGAGCTCAAGGACAGTGCCCAAGCCCAAATTCAAGACAAAACTAGGAAAAAAAAAAAAAGAATGGCTAAATGGTAAATGCTGTTTTATATATTACTGTATTATATATATTACTATATTATATATATTACTATATTATATATATTACTATATTAGCACAGTGGAAAAAAAAAACCAGTTCATCTCTGTCCCTATTTTCTTCCCTCTAAAAAGTCCATGGAGAAGTGAACACGTCTCTTACCTCCAAGTGATCAGGGCAGTATTTTCGCTCTGAGTCCCAGGAGGGCATTTCACCAAACATCATCATTAAATGATCGATAAACCTAAGGATATAACGTGCCGTTTCTGTTATCAATGACTTCTGATCTATTCTCCCGTAGCAGTCCCTGGATACCAACTCAGAGAGAAGACTGCCCAAACACACCATGCACATGTATATTTAAACCCAAAATATGGTTGTGAATCACTAGTCCAAAAACACACCTTCTTTACAGACTCAGAATTGTTAAAATTCTTTAGTTAACCACATTATGAAATCAGAAGTTAAAGTAGTATGTTATTTTTTTCTAGTAACTGTTCACTTAAATGACTATGTGTATATGTTATTTAAAATGATTTCATACTTCAACAGTGACACATTCCACCATTTAATAAACACTGTACTGTGGTATTATGTTTATTAGCCCAGACATAGGAAGATGAGACTTGTGTTACAGCGAAGCTGCTGAGTTAAGGCTATTGGATAGAGGGGTCCTATCAACCAGATTGTGTAAAAGCCTCTAAACTATACTCTTCCCTCCTCAACCAAAAATCCACTTGACCTTCCTGTCGAGACAGCAGGAAAAAGCATGCAAGCAAGCAATGGGCTCTTGGGTGAGGAAGTACCTGGAGTCCTCGTGAAAAGCAGAGATGAAGTCAGACTGGGCATACTCTGGGTATAGGAAGAGCACGGGCCAACTCAGCCGGCCCTGGCCATCTAGACTTAGCCGGGCTCCGTAAGGATTCTCACTCAGACCACTTGAGACTGAATCTTCATCTTCATCTGCAGCTTCAAAGATGAGCTTGATGTTCCTAGCCTGGATTAAAGAACACACATACACACAAACCTCATTATTTGGAGTGGGTGCAAACTCACTTCACAATGTGTTCCCTGAGTGCCACCTCTGCACAGGATTCATCTTCACTGTTCCCGAGGCCAAACAGAGTAGGCACCACTTGTGTCACTCACCTCCAGCAGGCACCTGCCATGTGCTGGTCCTTGTGTCACAGACAGAGCTCGACAAGGCTCCCTGCCCGCAAGCCTGTTTATGGTCTAGAGAGGAGACACTATGGAAAGAATTGTAACAGAAGGCAAGAAATGTAGCTGTGGGGAAAGGAGCTGTGGCTTAGTGGTAGAGTGCTTGCCTAGCATACATTAAGCCCTTGGTACCATGTAAGTAAAATAAATAACCTTTTTTTTAAAAGAAAGAAAAGAAAGCCGGGCGCTGGTGGCTCATGCCTGTAATCCTAGCTACTCAGGAGGCTGAGATCTGAGGATCGCGGTTCAAAGCCAGCCCGGGCAGGAAAGATCGTGAGATTCCTATCTCCAATAAACCACCAGAAAACCGGAAGTGGCGCTGTAGCTCAAGTGGTAGAGCGCTCGCCTTGAGCTGAAGAGCTGAGGGACAGCGCCCAGGCCCAGAGTTCAAGCCCCACGACCACCAAAAAAAAAAAAGAAAAGAAAAGAAAGAAAAGAGAGAAATGGAGCTGTGAAACTGTAGACAGAGGAAGCCCAGTTGACTGACTAGGACATGCTAGGGCCCAGACTTTGAAAGGCCGAGAAAGGAGGACAGGAAGTACATTTTGTCCTAAGGAAGAATATGTGCAAGGGCACAGAGAAGACTTGCGAAAATACTTGTTTCTGTCTGAGGATGTGGATGTGAAAAATGATGCACGCTACTCCATCTTGGCAGTGCAGGACCAGTCAGAGTCTAAGGTGTAGGGACACCTCTTATGTGTGTTAGGTTCCCAAGATTTGTACAAGAGGGGAAATCAGGGCTGGGAATGTGGCTTACTGGTAGAGTACTTGCCTAGTATGCATGAAGCCCTGAATTCGATTCCTCAGTACCACATAAACAGAAAAGGCTAGAAGTGGTGCTGTGGCTCAAATGGTAGAGTGCTAGGCTTGAGCAAAAGAAGCTCAAGGACGGTGCCCAGGCTGTGAGTTCAAGCACCAGAACTGGCTAAATAAATAAAAACAGAATAAAGAGGGGAAATCACCTTCAGTCAAAATGACTTCACAACAGCCCCTTAAACTGGGGTTGGCAAACTTTTTCTTAGAAGATCAAAGAGCCTACTGAGTTTAATCAACTCTGAACTGTAATATGAAAACAGACACAGCCATAACGAACATAAGTAAAGCTGTTTAAAAATCGCTGCAGGTTGCTACCCCTGCCTTAAACCATTAATAAAATGCAGCACTGTGTGATATAGAGAATGTTTTATAGGTACTGACCTAAGAGCCAGTGTTGTATTAGAGAAACAAATTTAAAAAGAAAAGGTCTATGCATATATCTGGGCACCCCATTCTGGAAAATGGCCAAATCTTGCCCTGTGAGGGGGCATCAGGAAGAAAATCAAGAATGTATCCCTCTAGTTAACTTGCTAATATGCATTATCAGGTTGCTTGTTGGAAGGACATGGGCCACACTGAAGTCTTCTTTCTTTCTTTCTTTCTTTTTTTGTGGGTCATGGGGCTTGAACTCTGGGCGCTGTCCCTCAGTTCTTCTGCTCAAGGCAAGCGTTCTACCACTTGAGCCACTGCTCCACTTCTGGTTTTCTGGGGTTAATTGGAGATAAGAGTCTCATAGAGGGGCTGGGAAGGTAACTCAATGGTAGAATGCTTGCCTTGCATGCATGAGGCCCTGGGTTCGATTCCTCAGCACCACATAAGCAGAAAAGGCCAGAAGTGGCGCTATGGCTCAAGTGGTAGAGTGTTAGCCTTGAGCTAAAGAGCTGAGGGACAGCACCCAGACCCTGAGTTCAGGCCCCATGACCAGCCAAAAAAAAAAAAAAAAGAGTCTCATAGACTTTCCTTCCCAGGCTGGATCTCAGCCTCCTAAGTAGCTAGGATTACAGACGAGAGCCAACAGCACCTGGCAACATTTAAGTTTTCAAAGTCAGCAAGTGACTCACGAGGGTAACCTAACTTCCAAGTGACTTCTAAGTAATATTATAATGCAACTATAAATGAACTGATCAAAGAGTAAAACAGAAGACTCGCCTCTCATCTCCTAGGGCTCTTGTATAAAATCTACCTTAAGAAAACAAAGGAAGCTCAAATGGGTGACTTGCTGGGTATCAAGGTTTGATATTTGCATTGCACTGGATTGAAAATAAAGGAACATAAGGAAGGATCTTGTGCTTGCTACAGTTAGAAGAGCAACATTCTAAAAATTATCCTTCTCTTATTATAACCCCTCTGCACATTGCCTTTACAATAATAAAAACACTTTTTAAAAGTTAGCCTTCTTGGAGTGCAGTATGACTCATGGTAAGGACCAAACTGTCTCTGAAATCCAGTGTGAAGTTTCTTCACCTTTCTGAGACTGTTCACTCAGCTAGTAAAACAGGAGCAAGAAGACCTGCCTCAGACCTTCTAAGACAATTAACTGAAAGAACACTTAACCCTGAGTGCACCCTCCGCTTCACCAAGCATGGTGTGGCCAGGGCATCCGGAGAGAAGCTTCTAGCAGGCTCCCCACACTGGTGAACTTCACACACAGGGAGAGATGCCGAAGACTCACCTTGATGGCCTGGAGCAAAGCCTCATTCTGATTCTGCTCCTTCTTTTCTTTCAGTTTTGCTTTCCTCACATCCCTCTGTTCAGTCCGCTGGAAATGAAGTTCAGATGCATGAGTGTCTCTTACCCCAGCCTGCTCCTGAATGGCTACCTTGGACCCTACCCACCCCAGCTCCTGTCAAGGATGCCAGTGCTCAATACAGCCAATAAATGCTCATATAACACACACCACAGCATCAGACCTACTATGGCAGAAACTAGTTCCTGTACCCAAGGGGGTCCCGGTCTACTGAGAGGTGCAGACAAGAAAAGTGTATCTAGTGTGGCTATGTGAGTGAGGGCAGTGAGACACAGGGAGTGGTGAGTTCACCTCTAAAGTGGGCTTAGACAGACCAGGATGCAGCTCCAAACAACAATGGACACTGGGGCAGACAAACACCACTTCTCTATGCGGCTGGAGAACCCAGGGCAAGAATGTATCAGAGGTTCTGCCTTCTACACAACGATGATCCATGAGAGGAAATAAGTACCTTTTACTCAATCTGGCAAAAACAATGTGATCTTGGTTTCACCCTCACATTTGTTTCATAGCAATTTGCCAATATTTTCTGCAAAGAAGACTGCAAATATTTAAGGGTTCATAGACCATGTGCCGTCTGGTTTTGTTTATAGACTGTAAAAAGCATGCTTTGCTACAGGCTGGATTTGGCCTGGGCATCAGTTTGCTAACCCCTACTCTAAAATAAAGCACAAATCATCACTCATCTTTTCCACAAAGATTAACATATGTCTTCACTGTCTTGTGAACAAAATCCCACCCTCTGAGGGAGAGTATGGCTGGTCAATTTTGGCCTCTCCTTCTGCAATCCCCTCTGCCAAGGGATGGCATCAGCTGATGGTGTCAGTTTGATCACACTCTCAAAGGCGCCCCACCCCCAGGACACCACCAGGACCACACACCAGTCTTGTCACGAGCATGTTCTGTGAAATAACATCTCTTAGCTAAACATCAATTAGTATTAACTGCTAGATCCCAACACTGGTGGTATACAACAAAACAAACCAAAATCCCACAATCTTCCAAAACGGCAGTGCCACTTTGTATCCCCTGGCAATGTGGAAAGGTCTCGTCCCCCTCATCCTCTCCAGTATTTGTCTTGCGAGTCTTTTCCAATGCTAGCAATTCTGGGGGGTTTAACTTGCATTTCCCTGATGATGAGCTATGCTGGGCATATTGGCACGTGCTCATTGGAAACCTTTTGAGACATGTCTCTACCATTCACCCTGGTTTTACATTGTGGAGTTTTTTCTTTTTGTATGGCAGGGAACTCTTGAGCCTCTGTGCACAACCCTCCATAGATCCTAGCACTGCACATTCGCTCACTGGATAGCTTCACTTCTAGTTTCCTTATCCATGCCTTTTGTGAAGCAAAAGTTTTTTTTATTATTATAACTAAGTCCCACTTAATAATTTTATCATTTTTGATGGACAGTTTATACCTTCATTGAAGTAGAACTCATGCAATGTAAAATTATTTCCTGCTATAATGTACATCATTCAATGACCTTCAGCACGCTTACTGGATGGTGTGGCCATCAGTACCTCTAGCTCTGCGTTTCTGATCCCCTGAAAAGGAACTTCCACCCTTCTGTCCCACCCGCAGCTCCCCCCCCCCCCCCCCCCCCGGCCCCGCTACTGCCAGGCTCCTTCCGCCTCCTCTAAATGTTTCACATAATGCAATCACACTATATGTGACCTTTTGTGTCTGGCCTCTTTCATTTAGCTTAGCTGAGGTTTACTCACATTGTATAGCAACAATCAATCCCTTTCATGACTAATACTCCCTTGTCTGACTAGACCAGTTACTTACCCATTCATGCTAGTGTACATATAGACATAGACATATACACTTTTTTCATTTCATACATTTTTAATTTAATCTTCATTTTAAAAAGGGGGGGGGCTGGGAAGGTGGCTCAGTGGTAGTGTGCTTGCCTCACATGCTAAGGCCCTGGGTTCGATTCCTCAGCACCACATAAACAGAAAAAGATGGAAGTAGCACTGTGGCTCAAGTGGTAGAGCGCTATCCTTGAGCTGAAGAACTCAGGGACAGTGCCCAGGCCCAGAGTTCAAGCCCCATGACCAACACAAGAAAAAAAAAAAAACACCAAAAACAAAAAACAAAACCCCACAACTCTGAGGGATATATTGTGTTCTTCACTTTCAAAAATGGAACCAAGCTTCAGAAATATCAGGAACTTGTCCAAGGCTATTCATACATTTAAGCATTGGCAAAAGTAGTGTTCAAGGCTAGTTGCAGAGGGTCATGCCTATAACCTAACAACTTGGACAGGTACAGCTACAGCTTCATGGCAGAGAACACAGGCTTTGAAATCACAAACCTGGTCTGGGAATCCATCTGTCATTTACCTAGTAGACCTTGGACAAAGGACAGTATGTCTCTGAGAAAGAGAAACAGAGAGCAGAATCTGCCTGGGCCATTCATCAACCTAGTCACAAGACCAAATTGTGGTGTGAGGCTGTTCCAAGGCAAAAGTAAGGTTCTAATTTTAAAAAAAAGTAAAGAGTAAAAAAGGGCTGGGAGCATGGCTCAAGTGGCAAAGCAATTTCCTAGCAAGGAAGAGGCCTTGAATTCAAACCCTAGTGACACATGCACCCAGGCACGCATGTGCACACCCAAATCTGTTAAAATATCCCCTAGGACTCTTGTGTATTATTATCCCCCAATATCACTGAGCCAAGGAGACTGCTCAGTCAAGCGCCCTAGCCCAGGCCTCACTTCTCTCAGAAAACCTCTGTCTGCCTGCCAGTCTCCATGTATACCTTGCTCTTGGCAGGGCAAGGTCAGATACCAGTACTGTATATTGTACCACAGAGACCATATATTCTTTTTGTTGTTGTTATTGGTTGTGGGGCCTGAACTCGGCCTGGGCACTGTCCCTCAGCTCTTCAGCTCAAGGTTAGCACTTTAGCACTTGAGTCACAGCGCCACTTCCGGCTTTTTCTGCTTATGCAGTCCTGAGGAATTGAACCCAGGGCCTCAAGCATGCAAGGCAAGCACTCTACCACTGAGCCACCTTTCCAGCCCCACGAGACCATATATTCTTGCTCACCTTTACTTACTTGTTTGCTTATGTGTGTTCTTCAATGGTAAGGACTGATTTTTTTTTTTGTGGGGGGGGGATTGGTTATTGTGCTAGGGACTAAACTCAGGGCCTCATGTATAAAAAACATACACTGTGCCATTCAACCATAACCCCAGTGGCTAGGAAAAACTCTACAATGACCAAAAAGACACCACCTGGGTAATACTAACTAGCAAATGTCAACTGTCTGTTGTCACTCACCCTCAACTTGTCTGCTTTAGACCTCATCTCTATAAGTTTCTTCTCCTTGGCATCTATTTGCAGTCCTTCATCACACCAGCTCACAGCCTCAGCAAAGTGTTTCAATTCCAGATGGCACAGGGCACCTGCAGAAACCATAGCCTTTGTGTCTAGGAGTAACGAGAAAATCCACTGGCCCCCACAGCCACCAGCCATCCCTGAAGGGGAACAGGCTGTCATCCCCCATTCTTCAGCTCCCACACAGGAAAAATACATTTTATATCTTAAATCAGAAATATCCTATACCAAGTACCCATTCAGCTCAAAACTCTTGTAAGTCTCCCAAGTGTTAAGAACTCTATAAGTAAAGAATTCTTGGGGTCAGAGGCATTGCTCAGTTGGTAGAGCACCAGCCAATGAGTAAAAACAGGTACCAAGTTCAAGTCCTGGTCTTAGACAAAGACAAAACAAAAAAAAACCCAAAATACTACAGCTTCATGGCAGAGAATACAGGCTTTGAAATCACAAACCTGGGCTGGGAATCTGGCTGTCATTTACCCTCTTGGACAAAGGACAGCACCTCTCTGAACTTCAGACAGAAACAGAGAGAAAAGAATCTGCCTGGGCCATTCATCAACCTAGTCACAAGACCAAAGACTAAAGACATTAGGTATCTGCTAATTTTGTTCTTTATGGCTATCCATGTAATCAATCTCTCTTTCTGCCCCAATCCCATGTACACTAGGCTTTTCTAAGTGTTAAACTGTAAAGGCAATGTGTCACATGAACCTAATACCCTCATAGAGATGAGCAGACTGACAACAAGAGAGGTCATCTTGCCAAGGTCACATTAGAAAGTAAAACTGAGCCAGGCACTGGTGGCTCACACCTGCAATTCTAGCCACTCAGGAGGCTGAGATCTGAGGATCATGGTTCAAAGCCAGCCTGGGCAGGAAAGTCCGTGAGACTCTTATCTCCAATAAAGCAACAGAAAACTGGAAGTGGTGCTGTGGCTCAAGTGGCAGAGTGCTCTCCTTGAGCTGAAGAGCTGAGGGACAGCACCCAAGCACAGAGTTCAAGCCCCACAACCAACAACAACAACAAAAAGAAGGTGGTAAAACTGAGAACTGAATCAAGATTTCCAGGCTGAGGCTAACTCTACAAGACTACAGTATGTGCCAGTCTTTATCCAGAACTTTCTCTCCTCTAAGCTAAGGGGCTTGAACCTATTTGCCACTCCTTAGCCATGAGCGTCCAAAGAGGCACAACTTGATAAGCATTCAGGCTGTTCCATGAGAATAAAGGGAGGACTGAGAAGTGATGAATAAAGCTTCAAAAGCAACTATGAGTTTCTCAAAGAAAAGGTGAAGTACAGAAATAATAAAGGCATTATTACATAGAAAGGTCAGACTGTAGGAGAAAAAAACAGTTCAGGAAAACCTCAGCATCAGAGTTATCTGCAAAGGTCCTACAACTATTCCTTTAATTAATATTAACATGGCATTTGAAGATTTTTGCCTTTCAATTAACGAATTTGAAAAGGAGTAATTAGAATATGACTTTTGGAACTGCTTTAATTAATTTTATTTTTTATTGATTTAAAATTAGGAGTTTCAATTTTCTACAACTTTTTAAAGCATGCAAAGTTTGAGCTGAATGGGCACTACTCCTTGAGGAATCCTTTCAAAAGGAACAGGAACTCAATACCAAAAAGAAGATGACCTCACTGCAGCATCCTAGCACTTCAGTATCAAGACTTAAGTGGTACTTTTTAGAGCGGTGACAGCAATGACAGTGCTAGTCATGGTGTAGTTTTATAGGACTTACCTCTTATTATGGCTTTGAGGTGGCTGGGTTTTAGCTTCCTGGCAGCTGTCACATCACTAAGAGCAGAACGAAAATTACCTAATAAAAGCCATCGAGAAAAAGATACCAAGTTTTGAGACAGAACATTCAGGATATTTCTGATCTAAGATATAAAAATATTCTTCCTGGGGCTGGGAAGGTGGCTCAGTGGTAGAGTGCTTGCTGCGCATGCATGAGGCCCTCAGTACCACATGAGGTCCTCAGTACACATAAACACAATGGCGCTGTGGCTCAGGTGGTAGAGCGCTAGCCTTGAGCTGAAGAGCTAAAGGAACAGCACCCAGGCCCAGAGTTCAAGCCTCCAACTGACAAAACAAAAAACAACTTTTCTTGTGTGGGAGCTGAATAACAGGGGGTGACAGCTTGTTTCCCTTCAGGGGTGGCTGATAGCTATGGGGGGTCAGGTGGATTTGCTCATTACGCCTAGAAACAAAGGCTATGTATGGTTTCTGAAGGTGTCCTATACCATCTGGAATTGAAACAAAAACTTTCTAGTACAATATTAATCCTTCTAGCATCCTTGGCAGGATAAAAGGTCAACACAATTTTTTTTAAAAAAAGGTTTTTTTGCTTGTTTTCTCTAAAGAAGAGAAGCATTCAAGGACCGGGGGTGTGTCTCAAGTGGCAGAGTGCTTGCCTAGAAAGTGTGAAGCATTGAGGGGCTGGGAAGGTGGCTCAGTGGTAGAGCGCTTGCCTTGCATGCCTGAGGCCCTGGGTTCGATTCCTCAGCACCATATAAGCAAAAAGAAAAAAGCCGGAAGTGGCGCTGTGGCTCAAGTGGTAGAGCTCTATCCTTGAGCTGAAGAGCTAAGGGACAGTGCCCAGGCCCAGAGTTCAGGCCCCACGACTGGACCAAAAAAAAAAGTGTGAGGCATTGAATTCAAGCATTAGTACCACTCACAAACAAACAAACAATTACAGAAGCATCTTGGTTTAAAAGTTACAGGGCTGGAAAGGTGGCTCAGTGGTAGAGTGCTTGCCTTGCATGCATGAGGCCCTGGGTTCGATTCTTCAGCACCACATAAGCAAAAAAAGCCGGAAGTGGTGCTGTGGCTCAAGTGGTAGAGCGCTAGCCTTGAACTGAAGAGCTGAGGGACAGCGCCCAGGCCCAGAGTTCAGGCCACAACAACTGTCAAAAAAAAAAAATCTAAAAAAACTTACGGAGTGACTAAGTCACTCTTTTGGTCCAGTTAAAATTACACAATACCTGTTTCCCATCTTCCCATGTCTAGCTGAAAGATCAGAATACAATTATTCCAGGTTTCTGAACAGCCCTTCTTTCTCTGATATTCTTAAACCTCCCACTAGCCAGCACAATAGCCTTTTATCCTAAGTTAATTCTTTTTAAAGTACTTAATGAAATAAATTACCAAGATAGTACTGAGCTGCTGCCCGGTTTGTGTAAAGGACAGCATTCAAATCAGGATCTGCACATTTCTTCTTTAATCCTTCAGTGTATGAAATCACAGCTTTCTTATAGTCTTTTTCTTTAAAGTAGTCATTACCTTCATCTTTATAGGTCTTGGCTTGTTCTGCAAAAAAGAAGAAAAATATTTTCTACTTTTAAAAAGAGTTCTAGGGGGGACTGGGAAGATGGCTCAGTGGTAGAGCGTTTGCCTTGCATGCATGAGGCCCTGGGTTCAATTCCTCAGCACCACATAAGCAAAATGAAAAAAGCAGGAAGTGGCACTGTGGCTCAAGTGGTAGAGCTCTAGCCTTGAGCTGAAGAGCTGAGGGACAGCGCCCAGGCCCAGAGTTCAGGCCCCACAACCGGACCCAAAAAAAAAAAAAAAAAAAAAGAGTTCTAGGGCTGGAAAGGTGGTTCAGTGGTAGAGTGCTTGCCTCACATGCATGAAGCCCTGGGTTCGATTCCTCAGCACTACCTAAGCAGAAAAAGCCAGAAATGGCGCTGTGGCTCAAGTGGTAGAGCACTACTAGCCTTGAGCTGAAGAACTGAGGGACAGCGCCCAGGCCCAAAGTTTAAGCCCAGGCCTGGCAAAAAAAAAAAAAAAAAGATTTCTACTTTTTAAGCCCGGTGTGGTGGCTCACACCTATAATCCTAGCTACTCAGGAGGCTGAGATCTGAGGATCCAGGTTCAAAGACAGCGGGGGGGGGGGGGGGGGGGGGGGGCAGGAAAGTCTATGAGAGGGGGCTGGGAAGGTGGCTCAGTGGTAGAGCACTTGCCTTGCATGCCTAAGGCCCTGGGTTCAATTCCTCAGCACCACATAAACAAAAAGAAAAAAGCTGGAAGTAGCACTGTGGTTCAAGTGGTAGAGCGCTAGCCTTGAGCTGAAGAGCTGAGGGACAGCGCCCAGGCCCAGAGTTCTGGCCCCACGACCGGACCCCCCCCCTCCCCCATGGCCCCCTCCCCCCCCGCCCCCCACCAAAAAAAGAAAGAAAGTCCATGAGACTCTTATCTCCAATAAACCACTCAGAAAACGGGAAGTATCACTGTGGCTCAAGTGGTAGAGCACTAGGCTTGAGCTGAAGGCCTCGGGGATGGCGCTTAGGCCCAGAATTCAAGCCCCACAACTGACAAAAAGCAAAACAACAACAACAAAAAAAAAGATTTCTACTTTTTAAAAGATTCTAAATCATGCAATAACCTAATGTATGATAAACAGAAGAGAAAAAAGCAATAGAAAAAGGAAACACAAATCAAAGTTATGTTAAAAAAATGGATATCAATATGGAGAAACACCATCAAACAAACAATGCTATGATCAATTCCAAGTATCTCACAAGAAGCATGAAGGAAAGAATATATGCATCCAAGCTCTGAAGAACTTTGTTTTTTAATTACTAAGAAAATAGGAGGATTTTGCTTATATTTTCATGCTCTGGAGTGCAAATTTTCCTTGCCATAGTAAAAGCCTATGAAACTGTTCCATTTCAGCTTCAATTGCCAATCCACTGTAAGTTCACTCTCAGCCAGTATTTCAACAGCATTTGGTGTAGCTATAGTAAGAAATGTATAAGTACATGTGTATATAAGTACATACATGTATACATATATACACAAATATACATATTATGTGTAGACACACAAACACACCTAAGTGTTGGCCCTTATTACATGTTTATCCTGATTCTTTAGGATAATTTGGCTTCTCACTGGAGCCTGACCTTGGAGGGCAGGAACTGTGTGCAAACAGCTGCTATCTAAAGAAGTACATGTGAGCTTGGTGCTGGTGGCTCACACCAGTAATCCTAACTAGCTACTCAGGAGATGGAGATCTGAGTATGGCATTTGAAACTGGGCAGAAAAGTCCATAAGACTCTTATGACCAATAAACTATTCAGAAAAAGTGGGGAGTGGCGCTGTGGCTCAAGTGGTACAAAGTTAGCCTTCAGTAAAAGCTCTCAGGGACAGACCAGGCCCTGAGTAGAAGCCGGCAAAAAAACAAGAGGAGGAAGAGGAGGTGGAAGAGGAGGAGGAAGGAGAAAAAAAAAGGATGCGTGGAATGATGCTGGGGGCGTGGCTCAAGTGGCAGAGCTTTGTGGAGTGAACTGGTGACAAGTCAGGGTCAGCTCACTACTTGCTATCAGTCAGAACTGTTCTCACACTTCACCACAACTCAGTGGAGGCACAAATCAAATGCTAGTTATGTAATATACCTTCTGGAGATCGCTCCTCATCATATATAATTGACTGGAGACAAGCCAAGTCAGGATTCTCTTTGGGATCAATTTCCGATGGTGCTTTCTTCATAAATAGGGGAATCTTGTCAAATTCCTGGATAAAATTTGGAGAAGAATGAAGTACATGAATGGATTTTCTGAGTAGATCTCCAATGCCATGACTCATCATCAAATCTCACCAATGTTAGGTCTGAATGAATGGCCAGCTGTCCTTATCTTAATCAACGGCTATCATCTACGCGTGCCTCAGTTTCCCTATTTTGAAACGAGAGCGCAGATATCCCCACACACGTGCGGAGTCCCCACGGTGGCCCACCTCCTCCCACTGGTCCTCGTGGAAGCCGCCGCGGTAAGGCTGACTCTGGAACTTCTCCAGGAAGGAGTCAAAGTCGTCCTCGGCGGCGGCGGCGGGCGGCGACCGCTCCATGGCAGTTCGAAGTTCTCCAGCTGCGGTTCTAGGGACTATGCGCAGAGCTCGAAAACTCCTTCCGGCGGAGCGGTGTCCTTCCCTCAACCCTCCCCGCGCTACAGCCGGCACGCGCACCTTGGGTTCCGTCTGCCTGGATGCCGGGCCTACCGGGGGCGTGGCCAGCCCAGGGGTGTGGCCGATCGGTGCACCTTGAGTTCCGCTGTCTCGTGGGGGCGTGGTCTTCAAGGGGGTGTGGCCTGACTACTCCTGGAGTTCCCCTGGCTTTGAAGCAAAGTTGACCCGTTTTCCCTCTACTCACAGGGATGCCTAGACCTGAGGTAATGTTCAAGAATATTCTTGGCAGTAAACAGGGCTGTGAGAATGAAGCATCCCTGCCTGCTTTCTGCTCTTCGTAGAGCAATACCAAAATCCCAAAGGCCTTGGACTACCATTAATTGGAGGATGATTGTGTGGTCAATTTCATGAGTTCCTCAACCCCAGCAGAGGCTTTGAATATGTGCTTCTCAACCCATCTATCACCTCTATGCTCTTTCCCAGGGGAATCCCACCACATTTCTGGTACCCAAATGTATTCCACATCTCTAAGTCTCCTCTTCAGAGTTCCTTCCCATGCAGCTATGTTCATCAATTCAGACTGCTAAAACGAAATTCCAAAAACGTTTTGGCCTATAAGTCTCATTTACTTCTCACAAGTTTAGGGACTATAAAGTCCAAGATCAAGGCATGGACAGATTTGGTGTCTGGTGAGGGCCCACTTTATGGAGGCCATCTTTCCACTGTGTTCTCCCATGCAAAAGGGATGAGGAAACTGTCTGGAGTCTATTTATTCATTGTATAACGGCAGCCATCAATCTGGTGGATGCCACACAACCATGTTCCCCCAAATCCTTCAAGCTCACCATTTCCAGACTGGACTTGACTCCTGCCTCTCAGTCCTCATCTGATCCCCATCATGCTCCTGGTCTTGGCTTCACTCCTCAATGTGGGGGTCACCATTGGCTCAATCATTCACTCAGCAACATGGATGCCATCCTTAATACCTTGCTCTCCTCCTCCCTCCTCTATTCTGAGAACCACTGTGTTCTAGAATCCCCCTTTCTGGTCTCCTATAGGACTGGCTGCCCTTCCATTGTGCCCTCTGTGGTCCATGCCACCATTTCCTTTTAGCAGTCTTGGTCCAGCTCTTGTCCATTCTGCCCACCCAGACCTTTTGTTCTACTACAAAGTAGTAGTGGGTTCCCTTTCCTCCCCACTTTTGTACCACTCCTCTTCATCTCTCCCTCCTAACCAATCATTCTAGTGTTTTCGTGTATCTTGTTTTTCAAAATGTAAGTTCTTTTGTGCATACGTTGTGACATACTTTATCATGTAGGTGTGTGGTGCTATATGTACTGTCACTGCCTCTAACTACACATAAGAGTCCATGGAGCACATTCATTCTTCAAGGATGAGTGTCTAGGCTTCCCCTCTCCTGGCACCACAGGGCATGTTACAATGGAAGTCCTCATACATTTCTCTTTATGGACCTTGGAGACTCCCACAGGTGCAGTTCCCAGGCCATGTATACACATAAACTTACTATAGCTGAGTAGTGACAAGTTCATGCCCAGAATAGCTACAGTCTACTATCTCACCAGCAGTGCCTAGGGGTTCCTGTATCCCCCGAGGGGCAGCTTTCTAAAACCAACATCTGTTCAAATCTCTCCACTGCCGAGCAGCTCCCAATGCTTTCCCACTGCGCTCTAGATGAAGGCCACAGTGGACTGGTCCTCTCTCCCTCCATTATAGGAATCTGATACTGGTCCTTGGTCCCACATACCCTGACCTGCTCCATGTGGCACCTTATGGTCACCTCCCATTTGGGAAGTATCTTTTTTAGGAAACCTTCTCTGACATCTCAACACCCCACTGGCCTGTGGTGCTTCCTAGGGAACCTCCAGCCCCATGCCTCCCTGCTTTGCTGCTGGTATCTTTACGTGTCTCCAACACTTCCACTAGTCCAAAATTTCAACCTTGGCCATATGACAACTTCCTTGTGGAACTGTCCTGTGATTGTAGGGGGTTGAGCAGCATCCAGGGCCTCTGCCCACTAGATGCTGATCCCAACCCACTTTCAACTTAAAACAACCAGAAATGTCTCCAGACATTGTAAAATAGTCTGTAAGGGGCAAAAGTGCCCTAGGTGAGAACCTTCTGCCTCAGATCATGAAGTGTCCAGAGCCTATACCTGCCTAGGTTAGAAGCTCTATAAATATTTGTAGAATCAGCTCTATAAAAATTCCTAGAATTAGAAAACATCACAGCACATAACCTAAGGATAGGACTCAAAGCCCTGAGACATGATATCATGGGATGGGGGATTCTCCTCCTCTTTCTTCCCCCAAGGGAAACCCAAATCGCCACTTCTTTAGCTCCTGTGATAATGGGGGCAGAGGAAGCTGAGACCTCCAGTGGACTTACTGAGTGGCTTGTGACAAGCACCTCTCTGAACTTCACCTTCCCCATCTACCCAGATTAGACATACTGCAACTGAGTCACCAACAGGCCATACCCCTCTCTCAGATTTGTCCCAGTATAACAGTAGGACATCTCCCATGAAGCACTCGGGGTGGAGAGGGAAGCCATGTGGCATTTATGTGTCCATGTATGTGCTTGGACAGCTTGAAGGTGGGGGCTGTGGCTGTGTGACATCATTGCTTCAAGGACATCTTCCAGGAGCCCAGAGCCTGCATGATCCAGGAGCGCCGCTGGTGGGAAGTGGGCAGGTTCTCGCAGCTGGGGTTCCAGCGGTGCGTGGTGGCCGGGTCACACACCCATGAGTCCCCGTGTGGAAGTGGCCAAGAATTCCTCCAGCAGCTAGACAGGATGTGTTCCTGGGCCTGGGCTGCATAGATGCACACTGATGCTTCTGGATCATGCCTCAAGTTTTCCACAGCTGGATCACAGGGAGAAGAAAGACTACTGGTTAAGACGAGGCCTCTAAGCTGGTCTCACTCCTTATCTTTCCTTCCCACCTCCTGGCCTTGGCTTGGATGCCCCCTGTGCAACATCTGCTCACCTCATTTTCCTCCAGCCCTCCGAACTGTTCCCAGCTTTCAAAGTGTGAATCAAAGCCTGCCTCCTCTAAGAAGCATTCCTGGATTGCCCCCGGTCTTCCTATATGCTCTTATCAGCTTTCCAATTACAAAATAAGCTTGTACCCTCTGAAGTCCAAACTATATATCCTGCACTAAGTGGTTTCTAGCCCTATCTTTAGGTCATTTTTCCCTCAGGTAGGCTGTATGTTCTACTCTTTGGGAACCCCATGGGGCCCCATACAGCTCTCATCCTGGATAGTGAAGGGAAGACCCTCGCCTTGGCTGTGTCCCTGCCCCTCCTGCTGCTCAGTGTCTCTCTGTCTCTAGAAATCTCGCAGGCCCAGGGCATGACTTACTGGCTTTCACTTCATTCAGCCGATCTTCCGTCATTATGCTGTCCATGCAGGGGACCAGGGACCCTGAAGCATCATTCAAAAGGTAAGGGCACCCAGCTCCTCAGCATAATGCCATCCATCCCATCTGAGGCCCAGACTTCCTCAGAGAAGCCTCCCCGTCCCCTCCAAAACCCACAAATGAAGACACAAAGGGGATCTCCATTCTTGGATACTCCCAGAGAGGTCCTGGGGGAGATAGTGAGTCCAGTAATCAAAGATAGCACCAGGATGGGGCAGGATCTAGACCATTGATTCTGACAGTGTTACCATAGGTTGGGCCTTAGCTTGCTTGTCTGAAATGCAGGGAGGTACTGTGTCCACTGCCCACTGCTCTACGATGAGTGAATGGCAGCAATATGCAGGACCCTGAGCACCTTGTGCACCTGTCAGTTGTGGCTGCCAAGGGCCCCAGAGGCACTGAGACTCCATATTCTGGGTCCAGGAACTCCTTCCCACCATCTCTCAGTCATGGCAAGCCCTGTTGCATGCTGCCTACAGCCTCGGCACCTGCCTGGCTCCCACAGTGTTCGCAGCTTCTCCAGTGCCCACACTACTTACTTACCTCTCAGAATGCCTTTTTCTCCCATCTTTCTGTTCTGGAAAGTCCTGTTGGTCCTTGCATGTACAGTCTATCCCAGACTAAGTTAGGTGACTGCCTCAGTTCCCAGAGTGTCTGTGAATCTTTACTGTCTGCATATGGCATCTTAGTTATGATTATGAATCTTAAATCCCACCAGATCAGATCTTAGCTCAGTTGGAGGAGGGTAAAGTGAATCCCTGATGTCCCTAAGATTATATACAGAATTATATGCATAAACATTTTTTAGGTGGCCCTGAGGTTTGAACTCAGGCATCATACTTGTGCAAACACTGTATACTGCTTGAGCCACAGACTCAACTCTCTTGTGTGTGTATGTTTTTTGTTTTTTTGTGTTTTGTATCTGTGTGTGTGTATGGTTTGTTTTTTTTTTTGGTTGTGGGGCTTGTCCCTGTGCTCTTCAGCTGAAGGCGAGCACTCTACCACTTGAGCCACAGAGCCAATTCCCGTATTCTGGTCGTTTATTGGAGATAAGAGTCTCAAGACTTTCCTGACCAGCCTTGCTTTTTCTTTTTTTTTTCTTTCTTTCTTTTTTTTTTTTTTGTCATTCGTAGGCCTTGAACTCTGGGCTTGGGCACTGTCCCTATGCTTTTCAGCTCAAGGCGAGTGCTCTACTGCTTGAGCCACAGCACCACTTCTGGTTTTCTAGTGGTTTATTGGAGATAAGAGTCTCATGGACTTTCCTGCCCCAGCTGGCTTTGAACCATGATCCTCAGATCTCAGCCTCCTGAGTAGTTAGGATTACAGGCGTGAGCTACCGGCACCTGGCCCAGGCTTGCTTTGAACCACAATCCTCATATTTCAGCCTCTTGAGCAGCTAGGATTACAGGCATGAGCCACTGATGCCCAGCTTGTGTGTGTTTTTAATGGCTAACCAAGGCTGGTCTTGAACTCTCAACTTTCCTGAGATTAGAGATATGTGCCACTATGTCCAGCTCATATATGCATTTTTCTATGAAAAGTATCCATAACCTTGAAGCAGAGTCTCACAAAAGATCTGTGATTTAAAAGAGGTTAGAATCAGATGCCTAGCAGCTACTCAAGAGGCTGAGATCTGAGGATTGCAGTTTGAAGCCAGCCCAGTCAGAAAAGTCCCCATTAGACACTTATCTCCAATTAACCACTCAAAAACTGGAAGTGGCACTGTAGCTCAAAATGGTACAGTGCTTTCCTTGAGCAAAAAGAGCTCAGGGACAGTCTTGGCCCTGAGTTTAAGCCCCACAACTGGCAATAAACAAACAAACAAACAAACAGAGGCTAGAAAGCTCTGCACTGTATCAAGAACTGTTGTGGGCAGAGCTAGGCTCTGCTCAGCCTTAATTCCCCAGCACAGGTCCAGGTATGAGATGTTAAACACTATTTGATTGGAGAAAGCTTTAAAGAAATCAGCAGCTAGGAAACAGATGTCACTTCTTAAGAGACAGGGGGGCTCCGAATGTGGCTTAGTGGTAGAGTGCTTCCTAGCAGGCATGAAGCCCTGGGTTCAATTCCTCAGTACCACATAAACAGAAAAAGCCGGAGGTGGGCTGTAGCTCAAGTGGTAGAGTGCTAGCCTTGAACAAAAGAATCTCAGGGACAGTGCCTAAGCCCTGAGTTCAAGCCTCAGGACTAACAGAAAAAGGAGAGGGGCCTTCTGAGCAGTATAACATTTATTAGACTAGTCACCTCATCACACCTCTTCCTAAACCCTCACTCCCAAACCCCTATCAGCACCACCCTCTGAAGGTTTCTCTTACCCAAGCATTGTGCCTGACAAAAAGAAAGAGATCAATCTGTGTTTGTTGTTAAGCCAACAGATGGCTGGCTGGCTGAGTAGGTGAATGGATGGGTGGATGGATGGGGTTGATGGTTCCATGGGTGGGTAAATGGATGGTACAGATAGATGGATGAGTGGACAGGTGGGTAGAAGGATAGATGGTTAGATGATGAGTAGGTGAGTATGTGGGTGGATTGGAAGATGGATGGATTGGTGGATAGATGGATGAATGGATACATGAGTGGGCAGCTTGTGAATGGATGATCAGATTGATTGGTGGATAGATCGATGAGTAGATAAGTAGGCAGGTTTGTGGATAGATTGATAGATTGATGAGTGGATGAATAGGTAGAAGGATGGATAGATAGATGAATGAATGGATACATGAGTGGGCAACTGGGTAAATGGATGGTAGATGGATTGATGGATGGATAGATGGATGAGTAGGCAGATATGTAAGTAGAGAGATTGGTGAGTGGATGCATAGGCAGATGGATGGATGGGTGGATAGATGGTGGATGGATGGATGATGATGAATGAGATGGTACGATGAGATGGATGGATGGATGAAAAAGAGCAAATGAACTGAGGGAAGACTATACAGAGGTAATAAGCTCCAAGCCTCTCTGTAGCAAGGTCTCCTGGTCCTTGGTTAAGGGAATGTGGTCTTGAGGGCAGATAAACAGTGGTATGGTATGGCATGGTATAGCATGGTATGGTATGGTACAGTATGGTATGATACAGTATGGTTTATAGAAGGAAGGCCACCTGGCACACAATCAGAAGGAGATTCTGGGGGGAATTCTGAATAAAGGGATCTGCTATTTGTTTTTTCCCAAGAAAGGCAGAGGTTGGGATTGTGGACAATAAAAAGAATGGAGGCAGCAGGGCGCCGGTGGCTCACGCCTGTAATCCTAGCTACTCAGGAGGCTGAGATCTGAGGATCACGGTTCAAAGCCAACCCAGGCAGGAAAGTCAGTGAGACTCTTATCTCCAATATACCACTTAGGAAGTGGTGCTGTGGCTCAAGTAATAGAGCACTAGCCTTGAGCTGAAGAGCTCAAGGGAATAGCGCCCAGGCCCAGAGTTCAAGCCCCATGACCAACAACAACAACAAAAAGAATGGAGGCAACTAACTGAACATCTCAACATGACAGGTCTTATCTTTCAAAAAATTTTTCTCATCCAGTCTGTGAAATGGGAGTTAATGCCCATCTTATAGGAAACTGATGCTTGGAGGGAATAAATGAGAGAGAGAGAGAGAGAGAGAGAGAGGGAGAGGGAGAGAGAGAGAGGAGATCATGAACTGAGATTCTACCCTCCTCTTCACCCTGCTGCCTGGCTTCTGCTGCTATAGTCAGTAGGGGATTTGCCCTAACTCCCATGAGGCTTGGCCACATTCTTACTCCAGGGAACAGCAGCGGCTCAGCTGAGTATAGTTGCTCAGGCAATGAACCTGCACAAAGATTTCAGGCTGAATCCAGCCTATGGCCTATGTTCTAGGTCATGATCTTGAAAAGGAGAAGACCACCTAATGTGACACTTAAAGACAAACTGCTGGCCAAGCCTTATATCTTAGGTGAGGCATTGCTCAACTGCCAAAAGGGCTGGTGGCAGCCGGAGCGACTGCAGAGCGGGCAGAGCCCTGGCAGCAGGAGAGGTTTATGCAGAGCAGTTACCTATGAACATGACCGAGGACTTCCGGAGGGAGGCCTGTGAGTTCTTGGTGTACTCCAGGCTCTGGTTGAGGAAAGTCAAGGCGCTGTCTCGGTGGGTGTTCACCTGGGAACAAAGAGAAATCCCCACAGTGCTGGGCTCTCAGGGTCCAGCTTTCCTCCTTGAAGTCAGGAGTTGTGATCCTGCCCCACCACTTAGCCTGGTGCCCTGCTCTTGAACATCTCTGCTGCCCAGCCCACTGCCAAAGATTCTCAAGAGGCCAAGTCCCATTTTTCTTAGCTAATTACAACAGAGACATAAATAATGTTCCTGCACTGGGGAGTCTCCTTCCAATCCACCCCTCCCCCCAGATTCCACCAGAGATGTGACATTCAAGAGACATGACAGATAAGGAGACAGGTTGGACAAGGGTGAAGGATACACACTGTAAAGCAGCAAGGGATAAACTGAGAATCTTAAAAGCCAGGCAGGAATGGGGTTTCCTCATGGTTGGAAGTACGATGGCAGCAATTGTTCATGACAGGGCAGTAACAGGGTTTTATGTAATATAATCTGGTCATGGTGGTTAGAGGGTCTGGTAGTAGAAGCTGGGAGGAGTGATCTAGCTGAGGTGCTGTAGCGGGACATGAAGAGAAATCTGACCCAATCATTCTCCCGGTGACTACCTCATGGCCAAGACTAGTGTCTGGTCTGAACTCTAGGGCCTAGAAGGCAAAGGCTTCATCGTCACATTCTGTGTCCCACATCCTTCATTCCCAGCCTCCACTGCTATGCTCTAGATCATTGTTTTAGACCGTGTTCTAGACCAAGTTCCAGAATGTGGTCTAGAACAAAGACATGGCCTGCATGCTAGCTATTCATGATCTGTGCACTGGACAAGCAGTTGCTCCTATTTAGAGTGTCCTTCCCTCTCTTCCTCACCTCTTATCTTTCTAGCCTCAGCCTGGCTGTCACCTCCTCCCTAAAGCTTTCCCACCACCCTCAGGCAGAGCTCATTTGCCATGCTTGATGGCCCTGCAACATGTTAATACCTGTGACACTATCATAATGTATAGCACCCTGTATTTTGGTTCAGAGTCCTCAACACCTGGACAGGGCCTGACTTGGGAATTGGGACCCCAAAAGTAATAGCTACAAGAATGAATGAATGAATGAATGAATGAATGAGTGAGTGAATATACTGATAGTAAGTTACCAACCCCTTCTTAAAGCTAGGGCTAGAGGTCAACCTACACATGAGCAAAGCTGCCCATAGCTTATAGTGCCAAAAAGAAAGTGAGATCTAGAAGGATCCACCACAGAGGGTCACAAATGCAGCCACAAGCCACAGGGGCCTGAGTGCAGTGAGCAGCAGTGTTCTTTTTCTTTTCTTTTTCTTTCTTTCTTTTTTTTGCTGGTTTTGGAGCTTGAACTTGGGACCTGGGCTCTGTCCCTGAGCCTCTCTGTGCTCAAGGCTAGTGCTTTACCACTTGAGCCACAGCACCACTTCTGGCTTTTCCTGTGTATGCAGTAACTAAGGAATCAAACCTAGGGCTTCATGCATGTTAGGCAGGCACTCTACCACTAAGCCACATTCCCAGTCAGCAGCAAGCAGTGTTTTAAATAACCTAAACTAGCTATTAATTCTTAGTTAATAATAATGTAGGTTTCTCACAAAGGCATAATGTCTATGTGTATCTGATCATATAAAATAATATTTATCGAAATGAACTCCAGGAAATGGAATCATGAGGTTTATTTTTGATTGTTTTTGTTTTCTTTTCTTTTTATCTTATTTGTTTATCTATCTTTGGGAGAGTAATGGGGTGCGGACACAGAAATGGAGGAGCGACGGGTGAATAAATACAGCAGTGGTACTCGCTAGACACTATGTTAAAAATGAACTATACAACTTGTGGGTGGGAATGGGAGGGAAAAACTGAGAGAGAAAGAAGGAATGGGTGGCATTGTCCAAAAAGAAATGTGCTCTTAGCTGGGTCCTGGTGGCTCATGCCTGTAAGCCTAGTTACTCAGGAGGCTGAGATCTAAGGATCACAGTTCAAAGCCAGCCCAAGGTAAAAAGTCCATGAAACCATCTCCAATTAAGCACCAGAAAACTGGAAGTGGAGCTGTGGTTCAAAGTAGTAAAGCTCTAGCCTTGAGTAAAAGAGCTTAGAGACAGCACCCAGGTACTGAGTTCAAGCCCTATGATCAACCAAAAGAAAAAGAAAAACAAAGAAATATACTCTTTACCTGACTTAGGTAACTGTAACCTCTATACATCACATTATAATAACAATAATTTTTCTAATGTAGCTTTTCTAGCATGTTTTGTGGCAAGGAGTCTACTTGGTAAGCTGGAAGAGAGCTAAGCCAAGCTGGGTGACAGTGCTCACACCTATAATCTTAGCTACTCAGGAGGCTGAGATCTGAGGATCAAGGTTTGAAAGCCAGCCCAGTCAGGAAAGAGGTCTGTGGGACTCAGCTCCAATTAAGCACCCCACCTCCCTAAAAAAAATCCAGAAGTGGAGCTGTGGCTCAAGTAGTAGACCACTAGCCTTGAGCACAAAATCTCAAGAACAATGTCCAGGGCCTGAGTTCAAATCCCAATACTGGCACAAAATAAAATAACATAAAAACATAAATAACATAGAACAAATGTGGAAAGAGAGAGGAAGAAGAAATCCTAGGTGACCCCAGGTTTTCGCTTTGAGAACTAAAGGGACAGAGAAGACTTGGAAGGGAAAGGCAGAAGTCCAACAGAGCTGTGGGGGTCATCCAAGGTATCCAGTGACCAGCAGAGAGCATCCCTAAGGGTCAGGGGTGTTAGAGATGAAGATGGAGGCTCTGGAGTCAGTGGCTTGTAGGAGGTGGTGGAATCAGTCAGTCAAAGTGCTGGTATGAAAGGAAGAAGCCATGGTTGTTTCCGGAAGCACTCACAAGGTACTTGCAGATTTTGGCCACTGTCTGCTGCTGGTTGTCCCAGGACTTCCGGCTATATGCTCTTTTGGGTAACTCCCAAGCCATGAAGCAGGAGCAACGGAACAGGGTTTTCAAACATTTCTGGGAATGGACAGGAGGAGAATACCAGAGTCATGAAATTCCAAGATAGCCAGAACATGTTCCAGAAAAAAAAGAAAAATGTGTAAAAGTTGGACTTTGGAAGCTCAATCCTATCTGAAATGTACAATTATGAAGTTAGTTCTTCTGAAGGAAAATAACTAACATGGATGCCTTTCAGAAACACATCTGGTTGGAGGAAAATAACAGACTTCTGATGGGTTGATTGTGGTCTTGGCCTGGTTTCTACAAAGAGAGGTACACCAGCAGGTCCTGGGAGTGGAGGAGAGGGCCCAGTGCCCGTGCTCACTCACCTGAACCACCTTAGGGTTGCCATCCTGCATAATCAGAAGTAGAGGCACCAGGGTGCCGATCAGCTGCTCCTCCATGGCTTGGGTGCGGGGCTCCCGGAGCTTCTGGACCACCTTCCCATACAGGTTGATGCAGGAGATACGCACATCCTCTCTTGACTAAGACAGATGGGAGGCTTAGGGGTGCCCCTCCTCCAGAAGATGGCTCTATGACCTTCTCTTCCCTCAGTCAGAGGCACTCTCCCAGAGAGGTCATCCAAGGTCAACTGGTGGTGCTCCCCTTAGGTCTGGAGCTCTCCATTCTTCCCAGCCAGGACTCCCACTAACTTAAAGGGTGTCTTTATGTCAAGTAAGAAAAGGCCCCTCACTGAAACTGCTTTTAAAAAAGAAGTACCCCCTCCATTTTTGTGGCTGTCCTGGGTCTTAAATTCAGTGCTTAGGCACTGTCACTGAACTTCTTTTGTTTAAGGCTAGCACTCCACCACTTGAGCCACAACTCCACTTCTGGCTCTTTTTGTAGAGATAAAAGTCTCACAGATGTTTCTGTTTGAGCTGGCTTTGAACCATGATCCTCAGATCTCAGCCTCCAGAGTAGCTAGGATTACAAGTGTGAGTCACCAATGCCTGGCAAGAAACACTCCCTTTCAAGGCAGACCAGTGGCAATAGTTCACTATCATTGGGGAGATGCAATTATAAAAGAAGAACCCCCAACTATGTGCCGGTGGCTTATGCCTGTAATCCTAGCTACTCCGGAGACTGAGATCCAGAGGATTGTAGTTCAAAGTCAGCCTGGGCAGAAAAGTCCAAGAGATTCCATCTCCAAAATAACCAGAAAAAAGTCGGGCTGGAGGCATAGCTCAGGTTGTAGAATGCTAGCCTCAAGTTCAAATTCAGTACTGTCAAATTAAAAAAAAAAAACTGTTAAAGAAGAGCTCCTTCCAGAAAGACCAGTAAGAATGTTGAGCCTTCTCTGGACAAACAACTGCAAAAGATGTAGACCAGCTGGATCTAGGTTTCCCACTAGGCAGATTAATGTGACTATTCTACTGTCTACCCAACAAGGTAGACAGAAGAGGTGCTAAAGAGACACCTTCCCTATTCCCACTACCCCACAGGATTCCTTACATCACTGAAGTGGGGCAACAGGATCTGTAGCATCTCCACGTAGACAGAGCTGTCCGTCAGCTTCCAGCCCTGCCCTTTGAAGATGGTCTTGAGGTTGTGGGCTGCGTCCACCACCAGCATGCCATCCACACTCCTCAAGCCCTTCACCATGGATGGCAGGAGGGCCTGAACCTTGGCCATCTGGGTGGCAGAAGGATGTGGAACAGGGTTCTTCCTAGGCCCCTGAGTCACCCAGGCTGAACTGGGTGGCTCTACTCCAGGCCCTGGATCCCTGCCTATGCCTTGTCTCCTGCCTGGACATCTTCCCTCAGGCTCTTGCTTGGGCCTTGATGACTCCCTCCTGGCCTCAATTCCTGAGACCCTTTATTGTTGGTCTCCTACTTTGGCATTAGATAAATGACATGAGCATTAAGAGTTAGCTTCTAAGCCAGGTGCTGGTCGCTCACACCTGTAAGCTTAGCTACTCAGGAGGCTGAGATCTAAGGATTGAGATTCAAAGCCAACCCAGGCAGTTGAGTCTGTAAGACTATAATCTCCAATTAATGACCAGAAACTACCAGAAAACTGGAAATGACACTATGGCTAGAGCACTAGCCTTGAGAAAAATTTCTCTGGAACAGTGCCAAGACCACAAGTTCAAGCCCCATAACTGACCAAAAAAAAAAAATCTTCCAGTGGCACACCCCTGTAACCCTAGCTCCCTAGCTACATAAGAGGCTGAGATCTGAGATAAGAGGATTGCTGCTTGGGGCCAGCCTAGACAGGAAAATCCAACAGACCCATCACCAATGAACTACTAAAAAGCCATAAGTGGAGCTGTGGCTCCAGTGGTAGAGCACCACTTTTGAGCAAAAAAGCTAAGAGATAGCACCCACCCCTGAATTTAAGTCCCAGTATCAACACACACACACACACACACACACACACACACACACACACACACACACACACACACCATATTAGCTTTTGAATTTGTGGCCTGTCCCTTCATCCTGGCTACATCATAAGCTGCAATGTGCAAGGGAGAAAAAGCAGCTGGACCTCTATTTCCTAAACTATGATTAGGAATAGAGGCTGGGAAGGTGGCTCAGTGGTAGAGCGCTTGCCTTGCATGCCAGAAGCCCGGGTTCGATTTCTCAGCACCACATAAGCAAAAAGAAAAAAGCCAGAAGTGGTGCTGTGGCTCAAGTGGTAGAGCGCTAGCCTTGAGCTGAAGAGTTGAGGGACAGCGCCCAGGCCCAGAGTTCAACCCCCAAAACCGGACCCCCCCCAAAAAAAGATAGGTCTATGACTAGGAATAATAGCTATCACCCCCTTTCTCCTATACACAATCTTTAAAGTCATGGTACAAACCTAGATTGGGAATTGTTGACAATATTAAAATATATACAAATCATGAAAGCAGATCCATTTTATAGATGGGACCACTAAAGCCAGACACAGAGTCTGATTCTAGCTTCTAACATCTAAAAGACTATGACAGCCAAAATCCATCTTCCTCCATCCCAGAGCCTGGACTAGACTCCCTCTGCCCTCACTTACCTTCTCAGATCTGTGGGCCAGGATGACCAGGCCTCGGATGGATAGCACCTTCATGATGGGATCGCGGTGACTCAGGCCTTCCACCATCCTCCCAAGAGAGTACTCCTCGGGGATCCGGCGTGCCTGCTCCATCTGGAGCAGCTAAAGGAGTAAACATACTCCAAGGTCAAGGGCCAGCAAATCAGCATGCTCAGCCTCTGGACCTGGCATTGCAGGCAATCAAAGCCAACAGTTGGCTGGAAAACTCTAGCTGTTGCATCCCTTCTGCTGGGACACACTCTCCATTCTGATTCCCACATAACATCCCATGGCTTCTTCCTAAATTCAGCCCTGGGAATCTGCGCTTGTACAGGGCCCTTCCAGGCTGTCCACTGCCTTCCCTGGGCAGCCTCAGAGAAAGGCCTCTTCCTGAGGCTGAGTGAGACAGATCAGGAGTCTCTTGCTCTTGAGCTGTGTGACCCCCAAAACTACCCAGCTTCATCTAATCAGTAGCACGATTCTTCCTTTGCATGGTTGCCAGGGTTAGTAGGGGGGGCAGAAAAAAAGGTAGACAGTGTTTGGCACACAGGCCTACACAAAATGGTACCTTCTTTCTTTCCCTCACCAGGTTAAAGAACTCAGAAATACAACCTGACAGAGCGAGGGCTGGAACCCAGGACTCTAGATCTCAAGACCAGGTTTTCCCTCTCTGGCAATGACACATTCTGCTGTCATACCAGGGTTGGGCCTGGTGTTGCAATGTAAACCTGACATGGTCCTTTCTTCCCACATTTGCAGTCCTGAGGGGAGGAGGGATAGAGATCCATGGGTGCAATGTTCCATCAGGGAAAGATAGAAATAATTCTCAAGCTGCATGGCAGGTCTGATGGCTTGATGACCTGTACGTACTTAAGGCCACTGGACTAGGTACTTAAAATGGTAGACTGGCACCTACTGTATATCTCAACAAAATAAACTAAAGGAGAAAGATTGTGTGTGTGTGTGTGTGTGTGTGTGTGTGCGCGCGCGCGCGCGCGTGTGTGTGTGCGCCGTGCCTTGGCTTCCTCCTCTGAAGTGGGTCTTGTACTAGTCTCTGTGTCTCTAGAAGTGACTAGCTATGAAAGAGGTGCCAGTCCCCCATTCTGGGCCAGTCCCTCCCACCTCCTCCTGACTCAGCCCCAGCACCTCCCACCAACCCTTGCTTTAGATGTCACTTCCTGCAAGAAGCCCTGCCTGAAGCCCCTCCCAAAACTCTGCTCTTCCTTCACTGCCCAGTTTAGTCATGCAATGCCATCCCCATGTTATAATGGGGATGACCTCTGGCTCCCTTGCCACACCAAGAACATTTTGAAGTCAACATGAACTCAAGTTCCTATTTGCATCGTTAGTGCCTGGCCCACAGGGGTGCCCAGCAATGGTTGGAGATTACACAGAGACATTGGGGAAGTCTGTGGGAAATGGATTGGGGAGCAGAGGTAGAGAGGAAAGGGACAAGGGAGGCAAAAAGGCTTGTAGAGCAACCTCCAGTATGATCTGAGTCTGGGATGAGCCTGACATCCCGAAACCACACCCCCACGCCTGGCCTGGTCAGTACCTCCACGAAGAAGGCGGTGGCTGTGATCTTGTGCTTCTCGTCGCCGCGCTCCAGGAGCGGGATGAGCAGGTAGAGGATGCGGCACAGCTCCTGGCAGGAGTACTGCACCATGGCCCTGGTACATGTGAGGGAACAGTTCCTCAGGCTCTCCTACTCCCTGAGGATCTGCTGGGTGAGGGCTGGCTGGGACAGTCAGGATCACCAAGATCCTGTGATGCTGTGTTCCAGCTGTCCCACCTCAAAAACATCCCAGAGGCCATCGGGTTTATTTTTTTGTGCCAGTAATAGGATTTGAACTCACAGCCTGGGCTCTATCCCTTAGCTTTTTAACCCAAGCCTGGCACTCTACCATTTGAGCCACAGCTCTATTTCAACTTTTTGGTGGTTCATTGGAGATAAGAGTCTCGTGGACTTTCCTGACCGGACTGGCTTCAAACCACAATCCTCAGATCTCAGCCTCCTGAGCAGCTAGGATTATAGGTGTGAACCAGAGGCCATAAGGTTTAAATATTTCCTTTTACAGGTGGGGAAACTTGAACTAGAGTGCAGAAGTGACTTGCCTGAGGGCCCAGGGAAAATCAGTAGGACAGAACAGATGAAGAGCTGGGCTGCATAGGGCCATGCTGGAGGCAAGGATTGGAAGGGGCGGGGGAGTTGTGGGGGGAGGTTCACTCAAACCAGGCAGTAACCAGATGCTTTTCCCTTAGTTGTTGCATTTGGACCTTACCATTGTCCTCAGAGGCTGGCTGCTATTAGCTCCATGCACAGATGAGGAAATGAAGGCTGTGAGCAGGAGCTGCTCAAAGCCACAGGGCTGGAAAATGGCAGGGCTCCCATGCCCACTGCCTTTCTCCTCCTGCTCATCTAACTAAGCCAGCAGTGCTCAAGGTGCACCCGTCACCTCAGCCAACATCAGCACCACTGTTAGAAACTGTCAGAAATACACAAGGCACATTCTTGGGCTAGAAGTGTGGCTTAACTGTAGAGTGTCGACTTTGTAAGCACAAGACTCTGAGTTCAAATCCCAACTACTACCAAAATAAGAAAAAAGGAAATGCAAATATTCTCAAGGCCTTATCGTAGACCCCCCTCCCCCCAAAAGCAGAACTCAGAGCAGGGCCAGCAGATCTTACATGCTATAAGGACTATTTATATCCAATCCTCCTCCTCCTTCTCCTCCTCCTCCTCCTCCTCCTCCTCCTCCTCCTCCTCCTCCTCCTCCTCCTCCTCCTCCTCTCTTTTCCTCCTCCTCTCTCTCTTCCTCCTACTCCTCTCTCCCTCTCCCTCTCCCTCTCCCTCCCTCTCCCTCTCCCTCTCCCTCCCTTCCTCCCTCCCTTCCTCCCTCCCTCTCTCTCTCTCTCTCTCTACTAGGATTTGAACTCAGGGCTCAGTTCATCTCTTATGGCTGGTGTTTAGCACTCAAGTCATGCCTCCAGTCCCAGCTTTCTCATGGTTAGAGATAAGAGTATTTTTGGATTTTGCGGAGGCTAACATCAAACTTTGGTCCTCAGATATCAGAATCCTGGGTAATTAGGATTATAGATGTGATCCACTAGCATCTGACCTTTTCCCAATTCTTTGTGAGTTAGTGTATAAATTACACAGATAATCAGAATGAGAGCCTAGATTCAAATCCTGACCTCAGCCCTTGCTGTTTGACTTCAGTTCTCTGAGCCTCAACTTCCTTACATGTAATGGCAGGGAAGTAACAGCTCTATTCAATGGGACTATCCAGGTAGCACCTCTTTGGTTGGTACTCAGTAAATGTGGATGCTGTGACCTCTGGGCAGCGTGCACCCTATGTGTGATTGAGGAAGGAAGTCTGGTTGAGGCCAGCAGATCCACTTTCACTCTTCCACTCTCTGGCTGAGTGAACCTTGGATGCATGATAGACCCTCTCTGGGTGTAGGCTACAGGGAATCGGTGACAGCGGGAGCAAGGGGTCTTGCTCAGGTACCAGCCACAGTCTAAGGATCTGAAATTTCTGCCCATCCAGCCCCATGCCATCCCCACCTTACCTTGCCAGAAGAGACACTGCACGATGGTGGTTTTCTGCCTGCCCCATGAGCTCCCAGCCCCCTTGGTCCTCCAGAAATGTGGCCTCGTAAGAGCAGCCCATCTTCAGCAGCAGGGTCTTCACCACCCTCACCACCCAGCTGCCAAGACAAGGGGGTGAGGCATTAGGTCCACCCTGCCCCTCGTAGGCCAAGCTTCCCTGCACCAGCCTCTCACCACCGGCCTCCCTCCACCAGCCTCTCTCCCACTATCAGCAGCCATCCGTTCCCACAATCTTCTCTCCACTGCACTAATTGTTAGAGAAGTGCATTGGGCCCACAAATGTGGCAAATTACAAATATTTAGCTTTCTGAATAAGAGAGGAAACAGAAGCAACACTCCCCTCCCTGGAAAGTAGCTTGGACCATCTCTTTTCTCCTGAGCCTCACTCACTGGAGGAGGAGGCCACAACAAGCCTCTCCAGCCTTCCTGGTCCTCCTTGTCCAGCCCCCCCCCACACACACACACTGCCCATTAAGCCATGGCTGGGTTGATGGCTTGCACACAGTCCTCTCTGCTTATTTGGCCACTCAGTCTCCTGCCCAGGGGTCCTTTCTTGCCTCAAGACACTTTAAGTGTAATCCCCACCTAGACACATAGCAGAGGTCCCTGGAGAAGCTCTCACCCCCTGGGAACTGAGCAGGCTGGGTAAAAACCTCAGGAGCTCATTAAGCTCCAATGAGCTCATGGGTATAACAGTCACCTATGTGTAATAGTCACACACGCACTGTCCTGTAGGCCAAGTCCTCCTCGTTGGAGGCCATGTCCTTCATCACTCAGAAGCAGAAAAGCTTCTTCTTTGTGGTCCTTTCAATGCTGATACAGATGCTCCTGAACCTCCTGCCTCTCCTCCTGCTCAGTTTCCCCAAAAGCATAAGCAATCTGAGGCAAGGGTGCTGCCCTTGAAGCAGCTCCAATTCATGTAAGGGGAATCAGAATGGAGAGCAAGCAGATGGCAGGTGTGTGGCTCATGCTGGATATGATCTGGTTTGGTCCTTACCACATACCTGAAAGGGCAGGAATCCCACACCATTTCACAGATTAGGGAACCAGCCACAAGAGGTTAAATTGGTTTACCCAAAGCACTAGGTGTTCATCTGCATCTCAGACCTTCTGACCCCAAGTCCAGCTGCACAGCTGCATTCCCAATTCTCTAGTACCTGCTAAACCTAACACACAGCAGGAACCATAGAAGAAAGAATTGATGAGTGTGGCTGTGTAAATAATAATAATAATAAATTTCTGAATGAAAAAAGATCATAAAATAATTGCAGGTTAAGTGCCAAACTGGCATATAACTACAAACTTTTCTATTCTTTTCTTTCCTTCCTTCCTTCTTTCCTTCCTTCCTTCCTTCCTTTCTTCCTTCCTTCCTTCTTTCCTTCCTTCCTTCCATTCTCTCTCTCTCTCTCTCTCTCTCTGTCTCTGTCTCTCTTTTCTTTCTTTCTCTTTCTTTGTTGGTCATGGGGCTTGAACTTGGGGCCTAGGCACTGTCCCCGAGCTTTTTTGCTCAAGGCTAGCACTCTACCGTTTGAGCCACAGAGCCACTTCTGGTTTTCTGGTGGTTAATTGGAGATAAGAGTCTCACAGATTTTCCTTCCCAGGCTGGCTTTGAACTGTTATCTCCCTATTTCAACCTCCTGAGTAGCTAGGATTACAGGCAGGAGCCACCAGTGCCTGGCTGGCATATATATACATATATATATTCATATATATATTTAATATATGAAGATCCAAGCAAGAGTGCAAGGCCTTGATTCAAGTCCCAGTAGCAACGTGTGCACACACACTTGCACACACATGTGCGCACGCACGCACACACACGTAAATAAATAAGATAAACTGATAGGGACTAGAACAAATAATACTGATGCAAATAATACTTCTGGGAGGGAGGAAGAAAATGGAGGCCTGAACTCCTGAGGAAAGCTGATTCCTTCTGTACTAAGTCTAGTGGGTGGATACACAAAATAAATGTCCAAAGCAGTTGTTGAGCAGTCATTAAAGTAACTCTAATAATATTAAAGTATGCTTCTGTTTTCTCCTCCAGTTCCAGAACTAATGTATCTGGCTTTATTGCCCTAAAGGCTTTGGAGGAACCCTGGCTGTGAAGCCTGCCCCACAGCCAGAACATACCGAACAGGTACAAATGGGAGATTCTGTGCATCATTCTCCATGTCCTTGCTAGGAGGGGGGATGCGGCCAGGCAGGTTGAGGCCAATGTGGTAGTGGACTTGAATGAGCAGGGCCAGGAGCAGCTGGGGGTAGATGCGCCTCACACGGCCCACACAGCTGTTGACAGACAGGAGCTCACACAGGCCGCTGGCTGCCTAGGGGAGGAGGGGAGGAGGTGGTGTGACCTGATCCATCCATCTTCCAGCCCGCTGGCTGAGGCCTAACCTCCTGCTCTGAGAGGCTGGGCCTGGGTCTATGCTTTTTTTTTTTTTTTTTCTGACCCAGCCTGGAAAAGTCTGGGTTCCATGCCCAACCCTCTAGTGGAGGCAAATGGGGCCCTGGAAGCAGCTGGGCCCAGCAAGAGGAGGGCTTCGGGACCCATTCCTCACCGCCAGGGGCACAATGGAGGCCCTGCCCTTCTTGGTGACAGGCTTCTCCTTCAGGCTGGTCAGGAGCAGATCCAGCAGGTCCCGGACATCACAGCTGGGCTTACGTAGTATTAACTGCCTCCACATCTCTGCTCCATTGCTGAGGATATGGAGAGCATGGTCAGGGGTACCCAGGTATTATCAAGTAGCTTCGAGGCTGGGGACCGGGGAGGTAAGATGCCAATGAAATAGCATCCATGGGCAGAAAACATTCCCGATGGGTCAGGAGGATAACCCTGATTAAAAACATGATATTCCCAGGGGGCTGGGAAGGTGGCTCAGTGGTAGAGTGCTTGCCTTGCATGCATGAGGCCCTGGGTTCGATTCCTCAGCACCACATAAGCAGAAAAAAAAAGCCGGAAGTGGTGCTGTGGCTCAAGTGGTAGAGCACTAGCCTTGAGCTGAAGAGCTGAGGGACAGTGCCCAGGCCCAGAGTTCAGGCCCACGACTGGACCCCCCAAAAACATGATATTCCCAAGTCATGGGTTTGGTGTTTTATTTACACACAGTTTATTAATTCAGCAAATACGGAACATGCCCTGGTTACCAGGTCTAGGCAAATCTCTGGGGCTCAAGACTGAAGAAAAATTCGAGACATTCAAGGTCTCTGAAGTCTCAGGAAACTCCCTAAGTGGGTGGTGTTACTCCCATTTTATAAATGGAGTGTGGTGGCTCAGAGCAGTGAAACTGCTGGTGGCTCACTCCTATAATCCTAGCTACTCAGGAGGCGGAGGTTTGAAAATACTGGTTTGAAGCCAGTCCAGGCAGACAAATCTGAGAGACTCTTATCTCCACTTAACCACTAAAAACCTGGAAGTGGAGCTATGGCTCAAGTGGTAGAGTGCTAGCTTGAGACAAAAAAAAACTAAGAGACAGTCAAGGCCCTGAATTTAAGCCCCAGTATCAGCATACACACACACACACACACACACACACACACACACACACACACACACACACACACACACACACACACACACGCACTATTCGATTTAAAGGGCTGCAGAGACAGAGTATGACATCTCAAATGCCTATCTTGTTCCTCCATGCCAAGGAGCGGACATTGAGTCAGTGAGCCCTTTGAGGCCAGATCTGACCCTATGCATAATCCTGGAGAATACCACCCCACTCCAGTTCCTTGATGCATAGTTCCCAAGGCAAGAAAAGTCAGCAGCAAGAGGCACATTCCATCCAGCCTGCACTTCGGCCTCCCTACCAAGGGGAATTGACAAGATGCTAAAGGGTTAACCAAACCTTTTGCCTGTCTGCATTAGCATCTGAACTTTCCATACACTTTCTTGCTCCGTTCCCCTGGAAACCTGTTAAAGATAGTATGTCAACTATGTTGCTAGGCAACATTGCTTATGGTAAAACTGGCCATCTTAATGACCCGTTAGTACATTGCATCTGGACTGGGAGGAACTATCAGTTAACTGTAAGAACCAATGAGGACCACAGATTTCCTTCCCTCACACTTGAGCTTTACTTGGGAGCTCAAAGGTCAGCTCCCAGGCCAGGGTGAGAAGAATGAGGTATCCTGGGTGCAAAGTGTAAGGGGCCCTCACTTTCAAGGTCGCACAAGTGCAAGTTGAAGGCTGGCACTAGTGAGATGCCCTCTGCCCTGTCTTTTTTTTTTCTTTTTTGGTTGGTCGTGGGGCCTGAACTCTGGGCCTGGGCACTGTCCCTCAACTCTTCAGCTCAAGGCTAGCACTCTACCACTTGAGCCACAGTGCCACTTCTGGCTTTTTCTGCTTATGTGGTGCTGAAGGATTGAACTCAGGGCCTCATGCATGCAAGGCAAGCACTCTACCACTGAGCCACCTTCCCAGCCCCTGCCCTGTCTTTTGATGTTGATGGTGGCTATGGGGGTCTTATGAGTCTGTTTAATGGACCCAAAAAGAACCTCCAAGTGGACAGTGCACACTGAAAAGGTTAAATTCTCCCAGGGAGGGGATAGGGTGGGTATGGATGGGCCTTCCCCATGTCCTTTGATGACCACCCCTATCCTCTGAATGAAATTTTCACATTTACTCAAAAGCATCCATTCTAAGATGTAGATCAGCTACTGCCTATATATGTATGCATACACTAATGTGTGTGTATGTGTGTGCGTGCACGCCTACACTGCTATGGGAGATTAATTCAGGGCCTGAACACTGACTCTTAGCTTTCCTACTCAAGGCTAGCTAGCACTTTACCACTGAGCCACAGTTCCATATCCAACATTTTGGTGGTTAGGTGGAGATAAGAGCCACACAGACTTTCTTGACCTGATTTTGAACCTTGATCCTCAGATTTCAGTCCCCTGAGTAGCTAAAATTACAGGCATAAGTCACCAGCAATCTGCTTTTTCCTCTTTCTCTCTTTTTTCCTCTACTTTCTCTGTCTCTCCCACTCACTCTCTCTTTCTTTCTTTCTTCTTTGTGATAATGGGTTTGTTTTTTAATTTTTAATTTTATTTTTTCAGTCGTGGGCCTTGAACTCTGGGCCTGGGTGCTGTCCCTCAGCCCTTGGGCTCAGGGCAAGCACTCTACCGCTTGAGCCACAGCGCCACTTCTGGTTTTCTGTGATTAATTGGAGATAAGAGTCTCATGGATTTTCCTGCCCCAGTTGGCTCTGAACTGTGATCCTCAGATCTCAGTCTCCGAGTAGCTAGGATTACAGGTGTGAGCCACTGGTGCCTGGCTAATTTTTTTTTTTTTACAGAGCAAATTATATTACTTTTTAAATTTAAGACAAAAGAGACAATCCATAGTAACAGAAATCATACCAATGATTTTTTTGGAATCGTACAAAAGCCAAGCTTGACTGGACAGTTGGCTACATAGGTGTAAACATTTATGTGATACTGGGTTTTGAACTCAGGGTTTTTGGGGTTTTTTTTTGTTTTTGGTCCAGTCATGGAGCCTGAACTCTGGGCCTGGGCGCTGTCCCTCAGCTCTTCAGCTCAAGGCTAGCACTCTACCACTTGAGCCACAGTGCCACTTCCGGCTTTTTTCTTTTTGCTTATGTGGTGCTGAGGAATCGAACCCAGGGCCTCAGGCATGCAAGGCAAGCGCTCTACTATTGAGCTACCTTCCCAGCCCTGAACTCAGGGTTTTATGCTTGCTACACAGGTGCCCTACCGCTGGAACCATGCCTCCAGCTCTCATTGATTTGTTTTAATTGTTCAAAGGAGGGGTGGGCTGGGAGGCTGAGGCTCACCAATCACCTGACCACAGTCTCTTCTGCCTACCCACTCTGGAGCTTCCACAGCCACCAAAAGCACTCCACACAGCTGGTGATGTACTTCAGCACACCACCCAACTTCTGAGGTCCGTAGAGGGCAACTGGTCAACCCAAGACCACCAGCCAACACTCAGGCCTTACCTTTATGCAATCATTAAAAGAACTCTGACCGGGGACTGGTGGCTCACGCCTGTAATCCTAGCTACTCAGGAGGCTGAGATCTGAGGATCGCGGTTCAAAGCCAGCCCGGGCAGGAGAGACCGTGAGACTCCTATCTCCAATAAACCACCAGAAAACCGGAAGTGGCGCTGTAGCTCAAGTGGTAGAGCGCTTGCCTTGAGCTGAAGAGCTGAGGGACAGCGCCCAGGCCCAGAGTTCAAGCCCCACGGCCAACCAAAAAAAAAAAAAAAAAAAGAACTCTGGACTTGGAGTCATCCCCCTTACAGAAGGAGGATGCAAACTCCGGTTTGGGCAGAGGACAAGCAACTTCCCCTGAGTCTCTGTTTCCTCAACCATATACTAGAGCTGTTTAGGGAACCAGAGACTATGCTGTTGCTCAGCACTGCCCCAGCACTGCTCTGGAAGTGCTTGATAGGTGTCTAAATTACCACTCATGACAGCAAAATGATCATGGAAGAGCAAAGGGCTTCTCTGGGCAGAACGGGGGAGAGGGTCCATCCTGGGCTGGGTCTACTTCAGCCCTCTGAGATATAGAAGCTGGGAGACCCACTCACTTCATACCTGTCCAGTGGGAGGGGACACATGAGCAGCGCCACCACAACCTCTGTCATGAAGGAGCTGGCCAGGAGGGACACAGGCAGCAGGGCCACCTCACGGGCCCGTGGCTCCTGAATGTAACTCAGCTGGGTATAGATGCCCTGCATGATTTCTGGGATCTGGAGGCAGCAGGAGAGACAGAAGAGAGACCCACTGTAGAAACATGAGAGGCATGGGAGAGCAGGAAGTTGAGAGAAAGAAAGGGGGATATTATATAATTGTAACCTTTCTGTACATCACCTTTATAATAACAACTAAAAATTTTTTTAAAAGAAGGGCGATGATACAAGACAGAGAGACAGGAAGGGTGAGAGAGGAGATGAGAACATAGTACAAAAGAAAGGGAGGGGCACCGAGGGGACTGCTGCTCCCCTGGGGTGAGCCAATGCCCTTCATGTCCCACTCCCAGTTCTAAGTGTCTTGTACCCTCCATGCCACCCAGCTCAAGCGATGAGCAAGTCCCCAGGAGGAGGGAGTCCCCAGGCCCTTGGAGGCCTTACCACCTCTAATACTCTGTGGCGGTACCACTCCAGCACCGAGCTCAGCGTGACTTCCGACGCCAGCTGCATCATCTCCCCAGAATCTTTCCCCCGAGTCTCTGAGCCACCCTTCAGCCCTTCCAGGGCAGTCAGCAGCAGGTCCTTGACCTGCTGGGGCCCCAGGAAGTCTCCAAACTCCTGAAACAAAGGCACAAGAGATCCTGACACCGATGAGCAGACCTGGACCCTCAAATAGAGGCACCAATACCTGAATAGCTCGTGACTGGCATGTGGTAAGCCACACATTCTGCCAATCAGTGAAGGTTAGAGCCTAGGGGCGGGGGTGGGGGGTCGGTGATACAGAAAAAGAAGCAGCGCCTGATGCAGGCTATGCCTATAGCCATAGCTTCTCAGGAGGCTGAGGCAAGAGGATCACTTGAGCCCAGGAGTTTGAGACCAGCCTGGGCAACGTAGTGAGCTTCCATCTCGAAAAAAGAAAACGGCAGGGGCAACATGGTCCCTGAACCCAGAAATGCATGGGGAGAAGTCATGGGCCACAAGCTAGGGCACAGGGGAGGGGAGAAGGGCAGAGGGCTGGTGGGCGTTGTCAGTCACCGCAATGACACGGAGAATGTTCTGGCACGGGCTGACAGGGTTGTAGGGCCCTAGGAAGCGCTTGTTGCTCTCATACAGTTCCATCTTGTTGGTATCTTCCTTGTCTCTGGATCCTGCAGAAAAGAGCTGTTTGGTGTGGCCAGACCAGATGCTTTCATTAAACACAGATTCAGAAGTACTCAAATCCAACATTGCAGCCAGGCACTGGCAGCTCATGCCTGTAGTCCTAGCTACTCAGGTGGCTGAAATCTTAGGATCAAGGTTTGAGGCCAGCCTGGGCAAGAAAATCCATGAAACTCTTATCTCTAATTAGCCTGGAAGTGGAGCTGTGACTCAAGTAGTAGAGTACCCCTTCCCCAGCATCCAGATACTCATCTCCTGCTCCTTCCCCAATGGGAGGCAACAACTATTCAGGATCTCTAAGCCCTAAGCAGAGTCCCTCACTTTTGAACTTCATATAAATGGACTCTATCATGCCATCCTCCAAGTTGGGTTCTTTTCACTCATAGGTGGGATTCACGAATCCTGCAGCATATAACACAAGTTCTGCTGTTTACTCTCAGTGCTATCCTTCTGGAAATGAGCCAGTCCCTCATCTGGCCCTTTCCCCACTGAATCCCTTTCCAGTCAGCTGAGTTCTTGGTGGGGAGCAGGGAAGGGAGGAGGATTGTAAAGTGTTCAAGGTGGTACTCATGACGTTCCCATGGTATAAGCACACCTGTGTACATACCTGTCTATTTTGGATGCTCATCTGGGCTGGTACCAGCTCTGCACATTCTCCACATGTCTGCTGGTGAATGTATCAACCTATCTACTAACCCAGGCCTGGAATGGCTTGGTCACAGGTAAGTGTAGATTCAACTTCCAGAGATACTGATGAACACTGGAAGCATGGCTCAAGTGGTAGAGCACAGGGCCCTGAGTTCAAAGCCCATTAACCCTCTCCCCCCAGCCCTGGACACACACACACACACACACACACACACCACAGATACTGTTGGGCTATTTTCTACCTGGAGTAGGGGTAGGGTACCAAACTTGTTCTCTCTAGCAGCAGTGTATGAGAGTTTCTGTTGTTCTAGGACTCACCTGTATATGGTTTAGCTATTTCATTTTGTCATTCTGGAGGCAAATTTTTATACTTATTTTTTTCTCTTGCAGTGCTAGGGATGGTACCCAGAGCCTATCACATGCTAGGCAAGTGGTCTACTACCGAATTCCATTTCAAGAGCAATAATTGGCTTTTTTGGTTTGGTTTGGTTTTTGTTTATTCAGACAAAGTCTCATTATTAAAGGCTAAAATTTACAATCATCAGCATCTGCTTCCTGAGTGCTAGAATTTTAGGCCTGTGCTATTACACCTAGCAATACTTTTTTTTTTTTTTTTTTGCCTGTCCTGGGGCTTGAATTCAGGGCTTGGATGTTGTCCCTGAGCCTCTTTGTGCTCAAGGCTAACACTCTACCATTTGAACCACAATACCACTTCTAGTTATTTTCTGAGTAGTTTATTGGAGATAATAGTCTTGGGATGCCAGGCGCTGGTGTCTCACGCCTGTAATCCTAGCTACTCAGAGGCTGAGATCTGAGGATTGCAGTTCAAAGCCAGCCCAGGCAGGAAAGTCTGTGAGACTCTTATCTCCAAGAAATCACTAGAAAACTGGAAGTGATGCTGTAGCTCAAGCGGTAGAGCACTCGCCTTGAGCTAAAGAGCTGAAGGACAGCGCCCAAGCCCAGAGCTCAAGCCCCACAACCAAAAAAAAAAGTCTTGGAGGGGGGTGAGGGGGAGGGAAAGAGGGGGAAAAATGAGGGAAGGGGTAACAAGTTAGACAAGAAATGTAATCACTATCTTTCTTATGTAACTGTGAGCCCTCTGCACATCTCCTTGACAATAAAATTTTTTTTTTTAAAAGTCTCATGGTGTGTGCCACTGGCGCCAGGCGCGGACAATACTTTAAAAAATTATAACCTCCAGCCGAGCGCCAGTGGTACATGCCTGTAATCCTAGCTACTCAGAAAGCTGAGATCTGAGAATCATGGTTCAAAGTCAGCCTGGGCAGGAACATCTATGAGACTCTTATCTCTAATTAACCACCAGAAAACCGGAAGCGGTACTGTGGCTCAAGTGGTAGAGCATTAGCCTTGAGCTGAAGAGCTCAGGGACAGCATCCAGGCCCAGAGTTCAAGCCACACGACTGAAAAAAAAAAATTGTGGGGCTGGGAAAGTAGCTCAGTGGTAGGGTGCTTGCCTTGCATACATGAGGCCCTGGGTTCAATTCCTCAGCACCACATAAGAAAAAAGAAAAAAGCCGGAAGTGGCGCTGTGGCTCAAGTGGTAGAGCACTAGCCTTGAGCTGAAGAGCTGAGGGACAGCGCCCAGGCCCAGAGTTCAGGCCCCATGACCGGACCCAAAAAAAAAAAAAACACTGTAACCTCCCTAATCTTGTGGGCAATCCCAATCTCTTCTTCTGCTTTTTTATCCACTTAGTTTTTGTTGTTTTTTTTTATCATCACCGGACTCTACTATATCATTATTTTTGGCCATTGTCTGTTTCCTAGCAACAAGAAGTTAAACACACTGAGGAAGGATTATTCAATGAATCTCTTTTCCACTGTTGAGTCCCCAGAGCCTAAAATAGTGCCTGGCAAAATGGCTCCATATTTTCTGTTGAAATAAACATGTTTTAGGCACAGTCCCAGATCCCTTACTGTGATCAGGCCTGGATCCCTATCAAAGGCATGTAAGACATGGATACAAGAAAGAACCCCTGAGGGCTGGGAAGGTGGCTCAGTGGTAGAGTGCTTGCGTAGCATACATGAAGCCCTTGGTTCAATTCCTCAGTACCACATAAATAGAAAAAGCCAGAAGTAGTGCTATGGCTTCAGTGACAGAGTGCTAGCCTTGAACAAAAGAAGCTCAGGGACAGTGCTCAGGACCTGAGTTCAAGCCCCAGGACTGCCAAAAAAAAAAAGAACCCCTAAAGCTGAATGATGACCCAGACCATCTCTGCTGTTGGTAAAGGAAGGATCCAGGCTCTGCAGTCAGGCAGACCCAGCCCCAAGTCCTCGCTTTGCTGCTGTCTCCACATATGTGGTTGGACAACCCAACTGTTCAAGAGCCTAGCAGTGAGAATTTGGCCTAGGGCTCCCAAACAGAACACAGTACACCAGTTACATTTGAAATTCAGATAAATATATATTCATATATATATATATATATATATATATATATATATATATATATGAGACAATGCACTAAAATTGTTTATCTGAAATTCAAATGTAGCTGGGCGTCCTATATTTTTAGCTAAATCTGGCAACCTTAATTTAGCCAATCCTATTCCTGGACCTAGGGCTGATCATTAATGTGACTAAGCCTTCACTTGTCATTTGGGGAGCATGAATAGCTTCTGGTCAGTGGGAGAAATCTAATCTTTGTCCCAGATGCTGGAGATCAAGAAAAGCAGGGGGACCAGACAGACTTCAGAAGGTTAGAGGGATGGGAAAGATAAATGCTCTGACATGACTGACATGAGCTGAAAAGAAGAACCCATCTCATTTCGTATTTCAAAACTTTGTAGATTATATCCTAGTGACCCCTCTCCTTTTTTTTTTTTTTAACAGATGAGGAAATCTAGGTGAAGTAAAGTGTTTGCTGAGCTTACACAGTGGGGCTAGGTCAAGGCCTGGTCTTGTAGGCAAGCCACTCTGCCACTGGTGCCAGGGGAGAGTGAACAAGGTTGTTGGCAGAGTTGGGACTACAGAGAAAGAAGAGAGCCAATATTGTATCCCTCCGGGTGCCTGTCTCAGCACACTGTTGTCAGTGGCTCCCTGAAACTAGCTCTCAAGACATTTCTCTCACCTGAGGGCTTGAGCCATGGATTCTAATATCAGACCTGTTTTCTTTGTTTTTTTCATAGATATTCACTGAGTGCCCCCGAGGGTCACACCCAGGGCTAGACACTGGGAACTCAGTGGTGACTGAGACAATCCTGCCTTCTCTTCGTGGGGAAGATTGGCAAGGGAACAAGGCATGAAGTTGTGGGCATATTAATTTGACAGTCATAGATGAAGGTTTGGAGGGATGAGGGAAAGTTCAAATACAAAGACTGTGGCCACGTGAATAGGTCTATTTGCAGCCCTGCTTCGGTAGGGACAAAGACTTCCTACCAGTTTCTGGTCCTCACCTGGCCAGTGATGCCTTCTGACCACCTTGCCCACCCTCCCCACCCCACCCCCAGCCGCACAGCTGGCAGGGCTTACGTTTCTGGAGCTCCAGAATAGTGTAGAGGATGGTGATGCCATCCAGCGCCTCCCGGCCAATCTCCTCGTCAGGGTCCCCAATGCGGAGAAGGAGCCTCCCCAGCAGCAGACCCAGAGCGGGGAAGCCCGAGGACATCTGTGTGTGTCAATCCCAGGGAGACAATGTCCAAAGGGAACAGAGCGAGTGGGCTCCCCTAACATCTGACCCTGACCCTCAGACCTGGGAAGACCCCTCCCCCTTCCCGGGCGTCCATCCTTCCCAGAGGCACTTACAAAGAAAGGCAGTGTCAGAAGTGTGTGGTTCAGTACAGAGACATTGCTGTTCACAGCCCGAGCTCGCTCATGGGCCTTTCCAGAGTTCATCCAGGGCCCCAGAGGCTGCAGGGACAAGGGAGAGACGGAGCAAGAGTGGGATGCCAACCCTTAGCTTCCAGGTGGCCAAGCCAGCTTC
The DNA here is from genome assembly GCF_019054845.1 of Dipodomys spectabilis. NCBI lineage: Eukaryota > Metazoa > Chordata > Mammalia > Rodentia > Heteromyidae > Dipodomys > Dipodomys spectabilis. The sequence continues at coordinate 358,886 of NW_024871181.1, forward strand.
ACTAATCTGCAGGAAGCTGCTAGAAGGGGCATGAAGGCAATTTGCCACAGCCTTCCTCCTCTTGTCCAGGCTCAGGAGAGATGAGAATTGGACTCAGGGAATGGAGGGAGGGAGGAGGTCATTGAGGAAAGATGAATGGTAAGGGAGAGTCATGAGGACAGAAAGTCAAAGACAAGAAAAGATTTAAAAAAAAAATGGGGCAACAGCAGTAGCAGCATGGAGAAGCTCTCTATGGGGGTAGAGCAAAGGAAGAGGAAAGGGACAGGAACCCAGAGCAGGTCCTGTAAGAGGAAAAGAGACAGGTGCTGGTTTGGGATCCCCAAGGCAAATCATTCCTGAGTCTGGCGCCCCACTGTGCTGAGCCAGCATCCCTTTCCCTCTGCCCTTCCTCCCCCACCCCTCCCCACCTCCCTTCCTGCACCTCCAAGATACTCTTCAGCCCAGCAGGGGTGGGGTCTTCAATAAAGAGAGCAATGAGCAGTGTCTGCAGGGCATCCAGGGTCTGATGGTAGAGTGTCTGTGGACAGGAAGGAGGAAGGCCGAGCTGTTAGGGCCCTAAAACAACTGCCAGCCTTCCAGGCGCCCCCTGACATGGGTCAGAAGAGGGCATTTATAGCCATAAAGAGATGCTCTCTGGCCCCTACCTCTAAGTATCACATGTTGTCTGTTATTAAGTTAAATTACTTCCCCTCTGTGGGTCAAGAGTATCCCCATTAACAAATTGGTGATTGGTGACCCTGTGCTTCCTCGGGACAGTGGAAGCAGAAACCCAGCATTTACCATATCTGCTATGGACCAGGAAAATGAAAGGCCATTTGCTTATGACCATGTCATTTTGTCCTCCAACTGTTTTTCTCATTTTACAGATTCAGAGACAATGACCAAGGTCACACAGCAAAAGGAACTTCCAAGTTGTGAAGAATGAGAGTATGAACCAGGTGTGAGCCAGTGGCTGTGCTTTAAATATTCAGGAGGCTGAGAGCTGAGGATTGTAGTTCAAAGCCAGAAAGAGCAGGAAAATCCATGAGACTACTTCTCTCCAATTAACCACCAAAAAGTGGAGCTGTGGTTCAAGTGGTAGGGCACCAGTGAAGAAAAAAGCAAGAAAGCAAGAAATAAAGAAAGGAAGGAAGAGAGAAAGAAAGAAAGAAAGGGAGAAAGAAAGAAAGAAACAAAGAAACAAAAAAGAAAGAAAGGAAGGAAGGAGGGAAGGAAGAAAGAAAGAAAGAAAGGGTTGGGCGCTGGTGGCTCACTCCTGTAATACTAGCTACTCAGGAGGCTGAGATCTGAGGATCGTGGTTCAAAGCCAGCCCAGGCAGGAAAGACCATGAGATTCCTATCTCCAATAAACCATCAGAAAACCAGAAGTGGCGATGTAGCTCAAGTGGTAGAGCCCTCGCCTTGAGCTGAAGAACTGAGGGACAACGCCCAGGCCCAGAGTTCAAGCCCCATAACCGACAAAAAAAAAAAAAAAGGAAAGAAAGAAAGAGAGAAAGAAAGAGAAAGAAAGGAAGGAAGAAGAAAGAGAGGGAGAGAAAGGAGGAAGGAAGGGAAAGAAAGAAGAGAGAGAGAGAGGGAAGAAGATGAATGGGAAATTCTTTTTTTTTATTGTGAAAATACTGTACAGAGCGGTTACAATGACATGGGCAAGATAATGAGTACATTTCTTATCAAGCATTGTAGCCTCCTCCTTTGTTTCCCCTTCCCATCCCTTCCCATCCTCCCCCTGCCCGTGTGAATGGGAAATTCTTTAGGACTGTAAGGATAAATGAGAGGAACAACATTGCTTCTAGTGTCTCTGGGGAACTTCTCTAATTCTTTTTGAATCGTTACTTGTAGACCCAAATGGCTTTTCCAGGTTACCTTTAAGGGAGATAGCCCTTAAGTTCCTGCCTGAGTTTCACACCACAGTCTTGCAATTCCTGACACACACAAGGCTAGGCAGTGGGCTTGAGTTCTCTGGGAAGATCGTCTCTTCCTTGCCTTCCTTCCTCCTGCTGCAATCCCAAGTCTATCTCCCAGGTGGTCTTTGGCCAAGACTCCTGAGTCTGCATAGTATGGAGCTGGAAGTCCTTTGAGTTGTACCACAACCACCAAGCAAGCCTCATTACCAACTACCTCCTCCTTCCCACCTACTGCAGCCTATTGCTGGGAAACACTTCCCTCTGCCGGCCAGGCTTGAAACTACAAGAGAGTTGTCTTCTTTCTATTCAGCAAGGAATCTTGCCTTTCCTTTGGGTCTTCTCTCAGGGCACCAGTCCCAGAATCCAGAGGTCTGATTGTGTCCATGTACTTCGACCCCAATCACTCTCCATCTTGGTGCCCCAAACTCTTGTTTATCCTCCTGGGCTTTAGCCACACTTGCCTTCCGTGTGTGTGTGTGTGTGTGTGTGTGTGTGTGTGTGTGTGTGTGTGTGTGTGTGTGTGTGTGTGTGTGTGTGTGTGTGTGTGTGTCCTGGGGCTTGAACACCCAACCTGGGTGCTATCCCTGAGCTTTTTTTGCTCTTTTTTGCCAAGTTTTTGTGGCTCTACCACCTGACCCACAGTTCCATTTCAGCTTTTTGCTAGTCAATTGGAGATGAGAGTCTCATAAGTAGGGCACTGGTAGCTCACACCTGTAATCCTAGCTACTCAGGAGGCTGAGATCTAAAGATTGCAATTCAAAGCCTACCTGGGAAGGAAAGTCCATGGGACTCTTGTCACCAATTAACCACTAGAAAACTGGAAGTGGTGCTATAGCTCAAAGTGGTAGAGCACTACCCTTGAGCAGAAAAACTCAAGGACAGTGTCCAGGCCCAGCCCCATGACAGACATTTTTAAAAGAGCCTCATAGACTTTTCTGCCTGCACTGGCTTCACATCTTTTTTTTGGGGGGCGGGGGGGGGGGGGGGAAGTCCGGTCATAGGGCCTGAACTGTGGGCCTGGGCGCTGTCCCTCAGCTCTTCAGCTCAAAGCTAGCATTCTACCACTTAAGCCACAGCGCCACTTCCGGCTTTTTTTTTCTTTTTGCTTATGTGGTACTGAGGAATCGAACCCAGGGCCTCAGGCATGCAAGGCAAGCGCTCTACCACTGAGCCACCTTCCCAGCCCCCTGGCTTCACATCTTGATCCTCAGATCTCAGCCTCCTGAGTAGCTAGGATAACTGGTGTGAGCTAGTGGCACCTTCCCAGCCCTGCCTTCTTGGTATTCTTGCGGTCATTGCTCTGCCCACTGGCTTCCCACAGGCTGTTCGTTTTGCCTCAAAAGCTCATCCATCTGTCACCTTCTTTATTACCTAGCTCTTCTTTACATTCTTGACTCGAGAGTCACACCTCTTGGCCCTGCCTAGGCCATACTTCCATTGCAGGCTCTTTATAGCACCGAACGCTGCCTGCTTACAGCACTGACCACTGGTACAGTTCTGCATTTATCTGAGCATCTTCTGATAACATTGGTCTCCCCCATCCTTAGCCGCACTTGGAAAGCTACCAGTATGAGTCTAGTGTGGAAATACACTTAGCTAATTATTTGCTAATAAGACACCACCTTAAAACACCTACCTTACCCAGCCTCCTTCCTCATCTTATACCAAGGGTTCCCTCTGCCAGCTCCTCCCCAGCTAACCCCATAGAGTTTTGAAGATGTTTGCCTGAGGCCCTTGAGGCTCTGCTCCCTGCCTCCGACCTCCAGTCTTTCTCTTTTATGGCTCTTCCTCTTTCCTGATAGAGGAAAGAGGATGGCCAGGCCTGAGGACCCACCAGGAGGGATCCACTTACCTGGATGGCCTCTGCCTTGGCCTCATCTTTCTCCTGCATAGCCTGCACAGAAGGCAGTGAGAACACACTCTGCACACACGTGTTCACCAACTCTATTCGCTCACGCACACTCAGGTTAGGCTTGGTGTGACTAGGAAGAGACAGAAAGCAAAGCATGGAGGGAGGGAGGGACCCAGGATGCAGGGCAGGGCAGAGGGCACCTGGGATGGGCCCTGGGGAAGACCAAGGTTAGATCTACCAAGGATGAGGTGGGATGGGACCAACTAGAAGGGTTTGTGCAGGGGGAGTGGGCAAAGAAGGGGTAGAAGAGAGGCCCAGAAGAGAAAGGGGCACCTGGAGGGAAAGGAGGAGGGACTGGGACAGGGAGGGAGCTGTGGACACCTTAGCTGGGTCAGAGTCTCCATGGCTTGCCGCCGGGTGGAGCTGGAGAGGGAATCCAGTGGCTCCTCCTGGATCTGCCTCTAGACAAGGGGCATGGAAAGGCCAATGAGGAGGAGAGGAAGAGCCAGGATTGCCCTCCTCACTGGCCACAGCTCTTTATCCTAGGGAGAACTCCTCCACTGATACAGGCCAGAGAACCAGCTCACTGCCAATGTCATCCTATACCCTCAGTTCAAAGCCAACCAAAATACCCCATGCCCTAACCTATGTGCCCCACGTGGAGAGCTGTTCTTTTCTCTCTTCTTTTCTTTTCCTGTTCTTTTCCTTCTCCTTTCTTTCTTTCTTTCTTTCTTTCTTTCTTTCTTTCTTTCTTTCTTTCTTTCTTTCTTTCTTTCTTTCTTTCCCTTCCTTCCTTCCTTCCTTCCTTCCTTCCTTCCTTCCTTCCTTCCTTCCTTCCTTCTTTCCTTCCTTCCTTTCTGTCATAGGCATGAACTCTGGGCCTGGGCACTGTCCCTCAGCTCTTCAGCTCAAGGCTAATGCTCTCCCACTTGAGCCACAGTGCCACTTCCGGTTTTTGGAGTGGTTTATTGTAGATAAGAGTCTCACAGAGTTTCCTGCCTGGGCTGGCTTTGAACCATGATCCTCAGATCTCAGCCTCCTGAGTAGCTAGGATTACAGGAGTGAGCCACCGACACCCAGAAAGAACTGTTCTCATAGCAGCCTTCTGGTGACTGATGTGTTTAAACCATAGAATTGGCCTGAAGCAAGAAACACCATCCCTGGCTCTCAAAAGCTGTCCAGTTGAATGCTTTAAAACACTAATTATTTCTCACCCTTGATTAAACACTTACACAGAGTAGGTGCTCAATTAGTGCTACTTAAATGAAAGTAGGAAGCATAAGGACTTTTTCTCTATATGGGACACCGAGCTACATTGAACTTTGGAAAGCTCAGTGAGTATTGGTGTCCTGCTCATTCTGGTGGGTGGCTGAGAAGAGACTGCCCTGAGCAAAATCATCGGGGAACCCTCTGAAGTTGCTTGCCTGGTGTAACGCCTGGACAAAGCCTACAGTCTCCAGCAGCACAGGCTTCCCCACAGACTAAGCTCTGGGTTGTGTCCTTCCATGAGCCAAAGTCATCAAGCATTATCATATCCTCTCGTGAGACAAGAAGACAGAGCTTCCCCAGGGGAAATAACTTGCCAAGCTCTCCCCAAGTGGGTGGAAGGCAGAGGTGGAGCTGAGGCTCAGGTCCAGGTGAGCTGCCTCTTATCTTGTCTTCTTCCTGTCTTACCTCCACACACTCCCCCCAGTCTCACCAATGAGTGGACTCAGACATTGCCACTCCAGTGGAACCTTATGGGGACCCCAGTGGCTCCCGCACCATCATCTTTTTCACTATCATCATCTTCTCTTCTTCTTCCAGCAAATCCCGGTTCTTCTGCAGTCTGATAACATCATCCACCTTCGGAGCAACAGAGAATAGAACCACAGGGGGAGAGCCCCTCTGAATCCAACCAGCCAGGAGAGCACCTACCACACCTGCTAACTACCCACTCCAGCAGGTAGGCAAGTCAGCTGGCTCCTCAACCCCCCTCCCCAGCCCCCAGCATTGGCTCAAGAGAAATGACAAGTTTCTACAAGAGCTACTTGGGGTGAGTGAGGATTGGAGAAAAGTCTTGGTGACAGGGTAGGGAGGATGATCCTTGGAGGCCAGCATTTGGAGAAGTATATATGAGAGACTGCAAACCCTTCCTCCTTCTCCAGTTAATGGAAAGGTAGAACAGAAAGGGTTCTGACATCTCGACCTGAAATCCCACCATTAGAGCCGGGCGCCGGGGGCTCACGCCTGTAATCCTAGCTACTCAGGAGGCTGAGATCTGAGGATCGCGGTTCAAAGCCAGCCCGGGCAGGAAAGACTCCTATCTCCAATAAACCACTAGAAAACTGGAAGTGGTGCTGTAGCTCAAGTGGTAGAGCGCTTGCCTTGAGCTGAAGAGCTGAGGGACAGCGCCCAGGCCTAGAGTTCAAGCCCCATGACCGACAAAAAAAAAAAAAAAATGAAATCCCACCATTAGCAACTCTCTTCCGAGCTTTCTGGTACAGACCAATTCAGGCATTCCACTACTTGAGAGAGAATACATTAACCAATATGGTGGCATAGCAGCAAAGTAGGTTAGGGGCTGGACATACCAGAGTCATCGTGTGGCCATCTCTTGTCTCTGGCATCTTCACCAGGCAGGAGGTCACATCATCCAAGGCTCCTGCATGTCCACAGTTTCAGTGGGGAGAGAAGGGAGTAAAGGATGGGTGCTTAGGGTGCTATAATCTCCTCCCCCTCCCATCTGGACATCTTCGTCCTCATTCCCCCAACAGCCAAATTAAACTTCATTTTTTTGGTCCAAGAGCAGGACTTGAATTCACTATCTAATGCTTGCTTTCACTCTTGGCTGGCGCTCTACCACCAAAGCCACTCCTCTAACCTGATGACACTGAGCTTTTAAAAGTGTAAATCAGACATTTAGCCTTTTTCCAACCACCTACTTCTCCCCTTGAAGTGTGCTGTCCCTCTTTGGGCGGTTCACTCTTATTCAACCACCCACCTCATGCTTTGAAGTGTACTTATGCTTTTCTAATAAGTCCTTTTCTATGATCTTATTCTTCCTGGTTCTCTTTTCTTCTTCCTCCTCTCTCTCTCTCTCTCTCCTCCCCTCTCTCTCCTCCCTCCCTCCCTCCCTCCCTCCCTCCCTCCCTCCCTCCCTTCCTTCCTCCCTTCCTTCCTTCCTTCCTTCCCGTGCTTATACTGTTTTGAACTTTAGCTTTATTCACTCAAGGCTGGTGCTCACTACTTGAGCTGCAGCTCCACATCTGGCTTTTTCGTGGTTAATTGGAGATAAGAAGTTTCATGGCTGTATTTGATTTTGGTACTCTGCATCTTATATATACATTTACCTAATTTGGGGAAGGGAAGGGGAATAACAAAATGCTGAAACAAGGACACAGGATGACCCATTGCAACAATGAGACTCACAAGACACTCTGTTGGAAATGAACTTTACAACTTCGGGTGGGGGGGAGAGTGGGGGAGGTGGGCGAGGGAAGAGATAGTAGGAGAAAAGCGAGGGAAGGGGGTAATAATGCTCAACAGGAAATGTAGTCGTCACCTTACTCGTAACTGTAACCCCTCTGTGGAGCACTTTCACAATAAAATTTTAAAAATTAAAAAAAAAAAAGAAGCTTCATGGACTTTCCTGCCCAGGCTGACTTTGAACTGCTGTCCAGCTACCCTTAGATATCAGCTTCCTGAGTAGCTAGGCTGCCTATCGCTCTTCACCTAAAACCATGCCAAAGCCGCGGTGCTGTGTGACTACTCAGCATATCTGATTCTGCCGTGAAATCTCGGAGGATATTTGACCATATCTACAACATTACAGAAAAAGCCACCCGAGACCTGCCTGGCACATTCATTCTGTGCAATAGCAGTGCACATGACATGAAGAATTGTCCCAAATGGCTCATTTCCCCCCCTCAAATAAAAGATATGAAATAATCAGTTCATGTTCCTTCCCCTGCCTAAAGCCCCTGGGTGGAGCCCCACATCATCTGTCATAAGGCCTCATCCTTGCCAGTCTACATGGCCACATGGCCACATGGCCACTTCTCCGGCTTTACCCTCTTTGCTCTCCCCTGCCTCCTTGGCTCTGGCCACACAGGCCTCCTTATGGTCCTGGACAAGTTCCCCATCAAGGGCTTGACATGTCATTTTCTTCATCTGGGCACTACCTTGTCATGCCCTGTTGTTCCCCTAGGGTGCCCTCCCTAGGCCTCTGTGCCTGCCACTCCTGGCCTTCGTATTACATGAGGGCCCACTGTGTCCTGCTGTGCTATGTTCTGTTCTCTTCTTCCCAAGTTATAGCCAAAGGCTTATTTGTTACAGAGAGTATCACTCAACTTGCTGTAGGTGAAAGAGCCTCATCTTTCTGGGGATGAGGGCTCCCCACTCCATGCAGGTAGGTGAAAAGGAATGCTGCAAGCCCCACTCACACCTCCTCTTTAAATAGGGTGGGTTTGGAGCTCAAGCTTGGCCAATAAGCATATCTCATGCCTCCATGTGCAGTGACTGGCCCAGAGATGGGCACTTAAGGGAGCAGCTCCCAGAAAAGCCCTTTATTTAAGGATATCAAGGTGATATCAAAAGAGAGCCTTTCAAGGTCAAGGTTAGCAGAACCTGGGAGAACTAGGGCTCCACAGTCATCTTGGCTGGAACTGCCAGAGGCTATAGGGAGATGGAGCCAAGAGGAAGTACTGAATACAGCTGGTGCCAAGATCTTGGAGTCTAAATTCCATTCTCTACCAAAACCAGCAAGGCTCCTTGGAGAAATGGTGGATTCCAGGGGAAGTTCAGGATGAGCTGAGACATCTGATGCCAGAAAACAAAGGACAGAACTCCCCCAAAGCAATGAGGTATGTCAAAGGGACACAAAGGTGATTCCACTGGTCAAATTAAGGTAAATATGAGTATGGAGACAAATAACAATAGGTTATAGCCCATTGAGTAAGTTAGGAAACCACAACAGTGTACTAATATAAATAGATGCATGAGATGATTTGATAAGGAATGAAACACAAAGCACCTTGGGCCACAAGATGTGTATTATAAGGGAGAAATAGTGACTGCACAGCAGAGAATTTCCCTAGCAACCATCTTTCTCAGGTGATCAAAGTGAACATTAGTCAGGGAACAAATAAAAATCACCAGGCACAAGACAAGGTGGCAATTAGCAAAACTCCCATCTTTCTGTGCTATTCCCTGCAAAGGATGCAAGACCCAAAAATCTGCTCATGAGGAAACATCAGATGAGCCCAGACTCAGTCACAGCCTACAAAGCAGCTGGTCCCTAACCTTCAAATGCGTCAAGGACATGGAAGTCAGGAAAAGGCTGGGGACTGAGGGAGATAGAACAGACTGGATGGAAAATTACGGGAAGAGATCCTGAACTGGATCCTTTGCTGCAAAGGACGTTGCTGGGAAAACAGGTAACATGCGAAATGGGGCTAAGCATTTGATGCTACTTGCTTGTCAATATTAATCTCCTGGCTATGGTTATTACATTTTGTCATTTTTTGCAAGAAATATACTGGAATTCAGATGTGATGGACCACTACTAATTGTCTCCTGATTTAGAAATCAACAGATTTAGCACTATACTTTTGATTTTTCTCTAAATCATTTTCGATAATCATTCAGACATTTAGTTCTTTTTTTTGGGGGGGGGGGTGTCCAGTCGTGGGGCTTGGGTGCTGTCCCTCAGCTCTTCAGCTCAAGGCTAGAGCTCTACCACTTGAGCAACAATGCCACTTCTGGCTTTTTTCTTTTTGCTTATGTGGTGCTGAGGAATCGAACCCAGGGCCTCATGCATGCAAGGCAAGTGCTATCTACCACTAAGTCACCTTCCCAGCCCTTTAGTAAGTTCTTAACATAGAAACACACTGCTCTAGGTGCACTTAGTAAAAGTAAACTAAGATTCCAATGTGGTGGTGCACACCTGTAATCCCCATACTCAGGAAGCTGAGGCAGGAAGATAAAGAGATGGAACCAGATTAGGCTATATAGCAAGACCCAAGACACTTACCTAAAGAAAATAAGTTTATTGGGGCGGGGAGATGGGAAGAGATGGGAAGGGGAAACAAAGGAGGAGGCAACAATGCTGGATAAGAAATGCACTCATTATCTTGCCCATGTGATTGTAACCCCTCTGTACAGTATTTTCACAATAAATAAATTTTTTTAAAAAAAGAAGATAAGTTTCTCTCTTGATTGGAAGGGAAAGGGAATCACAGAAACAGCAGGACAAAGGATGAATGAATGCAACAATGATACTCACCAGACACTATGTTGGAAATGAACTTTACAACTTGGGAGGTGGGAAGGAGGAGTGGTAAGTGGGAGAAAATGAGGGAGGGGTAACAGTGTTTAAAAAGAAATGTAAGCTGGGCAACTCAGGAAGCTGAGGTCTGAGGATCGCAGGAAAGCCCATGAGACTCTTATCTCCAATAAACCACCAGAAAATCAGAAGTGACACTGTGGCTTAGGTGGTAGAGCACTCTCCTTGAGCTGAAGAGCTGAGGGACAGCGCCTAGGCCCAGAGTTCAAGCTCCACGACAAGCGAAAGAATGAAAAAACAAAAGAACGAATGAAAGAAAGGAATAACAAACGAAAGAAAGAAAGAAAGAAAAATTAAAAAAGAAAGAGAGAGAAAAAAGGAAAAAAAAGGGGCTGGGAAGGTGGCTCAGTGGTAGAGCGCTTGCCTTGCATGCATGAGGCCCTGGGTTCGATTCCTCAGCACCACAAAAACAGAAGAAGCCAGAAGTGGGGCTGATGCTCAAGTGGTAGCATGCTAACCTTGAGCTGAAGAGCTGAGGGACAGCGCCCAGGCCCAGAGTTCAAGCCCCATGACCGACAAAAAAAAAAAGAAAAAGAAAGAAATGTACTTATTACCTTACTTATGTAACTATGACCCCTCTGTTTATCACATTTACAATAAATTTGTAAAAAAATAAATAAATAAAGTTTCAGAAAAAAAGACCCCCCCCCCCTCTAAAAAAAGAAAGGGAAGGAATGAAGGGAAGGAGAAAGGGAGGAGGGAGGGAATTCCTGCATATAGATAGGACCCCCCGCCCAGGTCCTTGCCTAGGCAAGAGCCTCAAAGTCTTAACAGAGATAAGCCTTCAACAGAGGTAAACTGAGTCTGCAGCCTAGCCATTGCACTGGCCATGCATTGGGCTTAAGGAACCAGGACTGAAATTTACCAGGAAAAAAAACCCAACAACACATTCATTCTGAAGGGAAGGTGGAGCTGATAGACAGACTTATATACTTAACCACAGAATAGACGAATTTTTCCCCCATGGTGTTATGGTTAACGAAATTGAAGCTAGCTCCCTGCTCCCCCCTTCCCTCTACAAATCTGAACAGTGCTCTTCCCAGCCATCCTCACTCCAGTCTCACTCACCCTCTGGGAGGCTGCGGAAGGCCATAGGGCTCTCTCTCTCCCCCTGGACCCCCTCATTCTCTGGAGACATAGTTCGAATGTTGTTTTCTTCAGAATAATCCTGTTGGGTACTCAGGGTCAGCGTGGAGAGATCACTGATCATGAAGGTGGAGCCCATGCTCACAGTTTCGTTGGAGCCCAGGAGTGGGACCATGCATAAAGATGGAGAGTGAGTAGAGTTGGGTCCATGGGAGCTAGAGTGCAGGCTGACACCATCATTGGAGCCAGAAATCATGGTGACAGATGAGGCTTGAATGACAGTCGTGTTCAGATCAGCTGTGGGCTGGCCATTTGAACCCACATTGACGGTGCCCTTGGAGTTTGTGCTGCAGGTTGTACCGAAGGCTCCTTTGGAAACAGATCCAGAGATGCTGTGTGACATGGGGATGGTCTGACTGGTCTCTGGGATCAGGGTTCCAGATGAATCGGGAGCTACATTCAGGTTCAGTTTGGAGATATTTCTTAAGCTCCCATGGAGCAGTTGATTGGAGCCCTGATCCTGAGAAGTGCTGGAGGCTGGAAGGAGAACCTGCAAGCCCAGCCTGGAGACACAGGGGCCCGGCTCTTCTTTTGATTGGGACCTTACAAATGAGTTTAACTCTGGCCTGGAGGGATTGGAGTTACTCTGGCCCAAACCAAAAATCTTGTTTGAGGCAGAATTGAAGGCCTGCTCAGTGTTTGGCCCAGACAAGTTATCCAGGCTCAGACTGGTGTCTTCAGAAGAGCCAGGTTTCAGTACAGGATTTGAGGCTGGATGGAGGGCTCCCTGTGGGTCAAGCTTGGAGGTGTGATTTGAATTCCAGTCCACCGTTTCCATAGGGCAGCAACTGGTCATCTGGAGAGAGGCTGGATCTGAGACTCCATTGTCACAAGGACTGGGGGTGTTATCAGAGTCATGGCCAGGGGCCTCCTCTAAAGCTGGATGAAGGTCCTGAACATGGGCCAATCCAGGACTTGGGATAGGAACCAGGAGTACATCTGGGTTGGGTCCAAGGATGGTACCAGAGCCCAACCCTGGAGCTTCACAGGAGTTGAGAGGTGGTGTCATTGTTGAGTCTTCATGGAGGACAGGACTAGCCCCTGAACTCACAGCCATGACCAGTATGAAGGTCTCTCAATGCCACTGCCTCTTTTAATAGACAACTTTCTTTTGGGCTCTCTGGGGGGGAGAGAGAGAGAGAGAGAGAAAGAACCTGTTAGAAACTTTCTCATCCTTATAGTCTTTATTCTTGGTCTGGGAATGTGACTTAATGGTAGATTACTTGCCTAGCATGCATGAAGCCCTGAGTTTGATTCCTCAGTACCATATAAACAGAAAAGGCTGGAAGTGGTGCTGTGGCTCAAGTGGTAAAGTGATAGCCTTGAGCAAAAGAAGCTCAATGGGGCTGGGAAGGTGGCTCAGTGGTAGAGAGCTAGCCTTGAGGTGAAGAGCTGAAGGACAGTGCCCAGGCCCAGAGTTCAGGCCCACGACTGGACCCAAAAAGAAGAAGAAGAAAGAAGAAAGAAGAAGAAGAAGAAAGAAGAAGAAGAAAGAAGAAGAAAGAAGAAAGAAGAAGAAAGAAGAAGAAGAAGAAGAGGAGAAAGAAAGATTGCCGAGTGCTGGTGGCTCACACCTGTAGTCCTGGCTACTTAGGACACTGAGATCTGAGGATCACAGTTCAAAGCCAGCCCAGGCAGGAAAGTCCATGAGACTCATCTCCAATAAATCACCAGAACACCAGAAATGGCACTGTGGCTCAAGTGGTAGGGCACTAGCCTTGAACTGAAGAGCTGAGGGACAGTGCCCAGTCCCAGAGTTCAAGCCTCATGACTGACAAAAGAAAAAAAGAGAGAGAAGGAAGGAGGAAAGGAGGGAATAGAAGGAATGAAGGAAGGAAGGGTGAGAGGGAGGGAGGGAGGGAGGGACTGGGAATGTGGCTAGCATGCATGAAGCCCTGGATTTGATTCCTCAGTATTACATAAACAGAAGGCACTGTGGCTCAAGTGGCAAAGCACTAGCCTTGAGCACAGAACACAGAGAGGCTCAGGGGCAGAGCCCAGGCCCTGAGTTCAAGCCTCAAGACTTTCAAAGAAGGAAAGAAAAGAAAGAAGGAAAGAAGGAAAGGAAGGAAGGAAGGAAAGAAGGGAGGGAGGGAGGGAGGAAGGGAGGGAGGGAGGGAGGGAGGGAGGGAAAAGAGAGAGAGAGAGAGAAAGAAAGAAAGAAAGAAAGAAAGAAAGAAAGAAAGAAAGAAAGAAAGAAAGAAAGAAAGAAAGGAAGGAAGGAAGGAAGGAAGAAAGAGCCAGACATGAGCATGGGCCTTGAGTGAAAAAGCTAAGGGAAGCATCCAGCCTCTTGAGTTTAAGCCCTAGTACTAACTAACCAAAAAAGAACTAGAACTAACCAAACTAACTAGAATTAACCAACCAAAAAAGAACAGGAAAAGGAAAAGGAAAAACGAAACAAAACAAAAAACCCTGTTAGATATCTCCAGCTCTGAGTGCAGCGGCAAGACATAGGTGGACAGATGAGGAGACCCTCCCACTTCAAGCTAGAAAGGGCGGAGGAGCCTCTGCTTTCAGCTAGCTATGTGACTTAGTGATCTAAGTTCACTAACAAGATCTCTGAGCCTTGAGATTTGGAATGTTCTAGGCCGAAGACAATCCCTTAAGTTATCAGAACTACTCTGCAAATGGTCACAGGACCAAATTCTCAAAGCCACCTCAGCAGAGCTGCCTGTGGCCCCTCACCGTTACCTATTCTGCATGAAGCAGGCTGCACAATGAAGAGCACAAAGCAGCAAACAGAGCCTATCTTGAGCTGGGAATGTGGCTTAATGGTAGAGTGCTTGCCTAGCATGCCTGAAGCCCTGGATTCGATTCCTCAGCACCACATAAACAGAAAAAGCTGGAAGTGGTGCTGTAGCTCAAGTGGTAGAATGCTAGCCTTGAGCAAAAGAAGTTCAGGGACAGCACCCAATCCTCAGCACTGGCAAAACAACAACAACAAAAACAAAACAAACACAGAGCCTACCTTGTCTAGCAATCTGTGTGTAGGTGAAGTCCCTGGCCCTCCTGCCATCCAACCCCACCCAAGTTACCCTCCCTGCAGGGATCTTAGAGAAGACTCACCTGGCAGTATGATGTTCCTAATCATTAGCAGGCCCCTGAGAGGAGATGCAAAAGGAATTGCATCAGATGAGTGGCTTCTTCAACACCCACTGTGCAGCCTACAAGCCAGATGTGCACATCTGCTAAGCAGCTCCATAGTACGTGCACACACCCACACTGGGAGTTAGGCATCATTGCCTGTTTGTGTACATGAGGAGTGAGGGTCAAGAGGAAAATCACACACTACCTGTCCTCTAGCCACTAAGACCATGCTTGAGGACAGAATCCCCAATATTTATCAGAATCTAAAAGGTTCTTCTAGCCTGGAACCAGTGGCTCAAGCCTGTAACCCTAGCTAATCAGGAGTATAAAAAGTAAATAACAGGCCCTTTTTTGCCTGGCCTTAAGTCTTTTTTCATTCTCTTGTCCCTTTCTGTACTCTCTTTCTCTCTTTATTCTACCCTGAGTTCTGGGCCAGGTACCCTTCCCCATCTTAGGCCTGCAGTTTCAACCTCCACAGAAAAGGATCACTTGTAAGTTCTCAGGGCACCTTGTCCACTTTTGCTTCCCGAGGATACAATACCTTGCTTCCTACTAGAAAATGAGCTCCCCAGGAGCAGGGGCTGCCTCTGAACTGTTCTCTGCCAGCCTCTAATGTCTACCATAGCACCAGGCACACAGCAAATGCCTATCGATATTTGGGAGTATTATTTTACTCTTGATCTCTTCATTTGGTTATCTGTTGTTTTTTTTTTTTATTGCCTGATTTTCTCACTCATTTATTTGCTCTTCACTCATATGCTAGCTCATTCACTGCATCACTGGCTCATTCCACAGACATGGCTATGGCTTTTGTGTATGTGTGTGTGAGTCACACTTTTAATCCCAGATACTCAAGAAGCTAGGATCCAGAGGATCACCATTTGAAGCTAGCCTCGACAGAAAAATCCTTGAAACTCTGTCTCCAAAATAACCAGCAAAAAACCAGGCTGGAGATGTGGCTTAAGTAGTAGAACACCAGCCATGTGAGCAAGTCAAGCAAATTCAAACCCCAATGCCAGCAACATTAGAAAGAGGAAGAATAGGGGCTGGGAAGGTGGCTCAGTGGTAGAGCGCTTGCCTTGCATGCATGAGGCCCTGGGTTCGATTCCTCAGCACCACATAAGCAAAAAGAAAAAAGCCGGAAGTGGCGCTATGGCTCAAGTGGTAGAGTGCTAGCCTTGAGCTGAAGAGCTGAGGGACAGCGCCCAGGCCCAGAGTTCAGGTCCCACGACTGGACCCAAAAAAAAAAAAAAGAAAGAAAGAAAGAAAGAGGAAGAATAACAATTCATTTAATGTGAAGACTTTTTTTTTCTTTTTTTGTGAAAATACTGTATAGAGGGGTCACAATTACATGGGCAAGATAATGAGTACATTTCTTATCAAGCATTGTAGCCTCCTCCTTTGTTTCCCCTTCCCAACCCATCTTCCCACCGCCCCCCCCACCCAACCCTCCTCCCCCCACCACCAAAGTTGTAAAGTTCGTTTTCGACATAACGACTTGTATGTCTCGTTGCAATGGGTCCAACTGTATCCCTATTTAAATGATTTGTTTTTCCCCTTCCCCTCCACAAATTATACCAACATGAAATATAGTGAAAGCAGGGGTTATACCGTGGGGGAGGAACATACAAAGCAACAAAGAAATGGCTATGGCTTTTTGTGTATGTGTGTGTGCTAGTCCTGGGGCTTGAGCTCAGGGCCTTGGTGCTGTCCCCTGAGCTTTTTTGCTCAAGACTACTATTCTACCAACTTGAGCCACAGTTCCATTTCCAGCTTTTTTCTTTTTCTTTTTTTTCTTTTTTTGGGGGGGTCCAGTCATGGGGGCCTGAACTCTGGGCCTAGGTGCTGTCCCTCAGCTCTTCAGCTCAAGGCTAGCACTCTACCACTTGAGCTACTGCACCACTTCCAGCTTTTTTCTTTTTGCTTATTTGGTGCTGAGGAATCAAACCCAGGGCCTCATGCATGCAAGGCAAGGGCTCTACCACTGAGCCACCTTCCCAGCCCAGCCAAATTTTTTCATAGTTATTTGGCAATAAGAGTCTCACAGACTTTCCTGCCCAGGCTGACTTCAAACCATGACCTTTCAGATCTCAGCCTCTTGAATAACCGGGATTATAGGCATAAGCCACCAGTGCCTGGTTCCTCTGCCTTCTTCTTTTTTATTTTTTGTTGGTAGTGGAGCTCGAACTCTGGGCCTAGGCGTTGTCCACTTGAGCCACAGTGCCACTTCCAGTTTTTTCTGCTTGTGTGGTGTTGAGGAATCAAACCCAGGGCCTCATGCATGGAAGGCAAGCACTCTACCAATGAACCACCTTCCCAGCCTTCCTCTGCCTTCTTTCACCTACTCTGTGGTATTCTTCCGTGATGTTTCTTCTTTCCTCCCCCCCCCCCCCACTTTCCCACTCTACCTCCTCAATCCATACCCTACCCACCATACCCTCAAGACTTGGAATTTCTTAGAATTTCCCATTCGCTAGGGGACACTTGGGGCTGGGAATGTGGCTAAGTGGTAGAGTCCTGTCTAGCAGGCATGAAGCCCTGGGTTCCATTCCTTAGTACTACATAAGAAAAAGCTGGAAGTAATGCTGTGGCTCAAGTGGTAGAGTGTTAACCTTGAACAAAAGAAGCTCAGGGACAGTGCTCATGCTCTGAGTTCAAGCCCCAGCACTGGCAAAAAAAAAAAAAATATGGGACACTCACACTTAGCTACTCAGGAGGCTATGGTTAAACCAGCTCCCAACAAACTATTTTCCAAAACCACAAAGGTCTTCCTTTAAAATTGCCTGCAACTTCAGCTGGAAGTGTAGCTCAAGTAAAATAGAGCATCTGCAAGCATAAGGCTCTGAGATCAAGCTCCAAAACTGTCAAGAAAACACTACATAGAGTGAAAAATAAAAATATATGTAGCTATGTATAAAACTTTTTAAATAAAAAATAAAATACTTAATGACAAATCCTCATGGTAAATGGAAAAAAGTAGGAAAACTAAACAAAGAAATAGAAGTTACTTAAAAAGAAAATAATGAAGTTGAGCAGAAGTTTGTTTTTTTTGTTTCTTTGTTGGACATGGGGCTTGAGTGGGGCTGAGTGCTGTCCCTCAGCTCTTCAGCTCAAGGCGAGCGCTCTGCCACTTGAGCCACAGCGCCACTTTAGTTTTCTGGTGGTTAATTGGAGATAAGAGTCTTGCAGAGTTTCTTACCCCAGCTAGCTTTGAACCATGATCTTCAGATCTCAGCCTCCTGAGTAGCTAGGATTGCAGGCGTGTGCCACTGGCACCCAGCTCTTTGTTTTTTAATCTTCAAACTTTATTTTGTTTTTGAGACAGTCTCACTATGTAAATCAATCTAGACTTATAAGCAGAAAGTCTTTTTTGTTTGTATGTTTTGCTGGTCCTGGGACTTGAAATCAGGGCCTCCCTGAGCCTCATTGTGCTCAAGGCTAACACTCTACCACTTGAGCCACAGTATCACTTCTGGCTTTTTCTGAGTAGTTTGTTGGAGATAAAGGTCTCATGGACTTTTCTGCCCAGGCTAGCTTCGAACCACCATCCTCGGATCTGAGCCTCCTGAGCAGCTAGGATTACGAGCATGAGCCACAGAGCCTGGCTAGTAGAAAGTTTATGTGCATGCCAGTACCAGGGCTTGAACTTAGGGCCTCATGATCTCAACTGGCTTTCTTGCTTATGGCTGCCACGCTACCACTTGAACCATTCCTCCAGATTGACATTTTGCTTGTTAGTTGGAGATAAAAGTCTCTTCTCAAGCTGGCTTCTAGCCATGATCCTCAAATTTCAGCCTCCTGTGTAGCTATAGGTATGAGCCACCTGTATTCCCACATACAGTGGGAATATAAAGTACCCAGGCAAGTGGCAGAGGTGGAATTCAAACCAAGTCCTCTCAACCCATGTTTGCCTACAATACCACAGATTCCCAAGGTATGAGTCATCTATTCCTTTTTGCTGAAAAAGTTCAGCAAAAACAGGCAACAACTGCAAAAAAAAAACAACACAAAACTCCAGGGTTTTGGAGTTAGACAAATATGAATTGGAGACTTTTTCTGCCTATAACAGGAACAGACAACCAAATATGCTCACAACTATAGGTTTTGATCAATAACCAACCAGAATGCTCTCCTCTATCTCTTCCTCCTACTCCACCCTATTCCTCAAGTGAAGGAATTCAAGAATGTCTTTACAGTTCCTGACAAGGTCATCACATTCCCTAGGGTGCTGACCATAGGAGTAAAGGGACATCTAGACAGAAAAGAATACAACCCTGGAGATTCAGGTCCAAGGCCATCATCTAGCTTGCAGTCAAGTCCGTACTCCTAGAATCTTCTATAAAACCACACTTCGACCCACCACCCTCTAGAACAGTGCTTCGTTCTGAGACAGCACCTAGAAGTCTTCGTTTTGACTGGTAGAATAAGAAACCTTTATTTCTTTTTCTCCAAGATCCTGATCTCATTATGTGGCAGAATTTCTGGTCACATGCCTTTGACCATGTGATTTTGGCTTCTCCACTACCAGTAGACATCTCAATACCAAGAAAGGGAGAATTTCCATAAGGTGGTGCTCACAGTCCTAGTCCACAGTCCGCAAAGTAGGTCTTCCAAAATTGTCCATTCTCACCATCCTCACCTTGTCCCTCTGGGAAAGGGGTCAGGGCAAGGACAACCTGGTTCCCTCATCCGCTGCCTTATTCCTTCCTTCCTTCTTTCTTTCTCTTTCTTTTTCTCTCTCTCCTCTCTCTTTCATCTATTCATCTTTTTTTGTGCATGTACTGGGGCTTGAACTCAGGGTTAGGTACTTAGCTTTTTTGCTCAAGGATGATAATCTACCACTTGAACTATAGCTCCATTTCTGGCTCTTTGGTGGTGAATTGGAGCTGAGAGTCTCACAGACTTTGACTGGCTTCAACCCATGATCCTCAGATCTCAGCTCTCTAAGTAGCTAGGATTACAGGTGTGAGCCACCAGTGCCCAGCTCCTCTGTCTTCTTTCACTCAGTCTGTTATTGTCTCTCCGGATTTTCTTTCCCTCTCCCTTCCCCTCTACCTCCCCTCCCATACCCCCACCCATCACACTCAGTAGCCACAACTTTCTCTGCAAGCTGCCAACCTAAAAGGTCAATGTGTTACCTCTCCCTGGGACATCCACATGCTAACAGAAAATTCTGCTTTAATCCAAAGATAGGACGTTCTAACTGGAATTATAGCCAGAGGAGACTTGTACCCAGGGGGTGGGGATCAAGGTGGTAACTGCTTTATGGGAGACCCCACCCCTGGGACTTTCCCAGAGCCACCCCTCAACTTACTTACCTAGGTTCCTCTCAGCCCAGGCTGGAGCTATGGTCTTTATGAGGTCACCATGATCTGGAAGTCTCTCAGCCAATAAGGCCTCTGCTCCTCCCAGATCAGATGGAAGAAGTAGAGGAGGAGTCTTCTCAAAGAAAGATACACCTTTAGACCCCACAGCTGCCTGGGAAATACCTCATTTAAATGAAGACCAAGCCAGGAGCCAGGGATTACAGGCACAAGTCTGTATGTAACCTTAGTTATTCATGAGGCTGAGATCTGAAGATTGTGGTTAGAAGTCATCCCAGGCAGAAAAGTCTGTGAGAGACTCTTATCTCCAATGAACTACCACAAAGCCAGAAGTGTGGCAGCATGGCTCAAGTGGTAGAACACTACTCTTCAATCAGAAAGTTAAGCAGAGTGTAAAGCCTAGAGTTCAAGCCCCAGGACACACACACACAACCACCACCACCACCACCAACAACAACTTTCTTGCCTGGCATTCAAGATTCCCTATAAAAATTCCTCACTGTATGTCCTTACACTCTGTCTTGGGGGTGACAGTACTTTGGAACCCAATGGTCTGTGATGAAACTGAGACCCAGAGAAGGTAATACTAGCTCAAGGTCTGGGCACCAAAGTCTTCCTGTTTACCAGATCCTTGATCTTTTCCCTGCTCCACCCTACCTCCTCTGCCAGGTACAGATAACAGAGTAGAGCCGGGTGGGGAGAAGATGACCTTAATTCAGCAGCAAGGAAATGAAGGCCCACTGGCTAACGATGAGCAATAACTAAGATAATTAAGATACAGTGACTTTAGAAAAACTTCACAGGCATGCCATCTACAAAATGACTGTGGAGTTGTCCATGAAATTATATTCTTGTTTTCACATAGGATATTCTTAAGACATATACATAACTTGTTCTGACACATACTCCCCAGAAACCAGCCTCATCCGACTGGCTCTCCTCCTCTCAGTATCTGTCAGCACGCAACAGTGGCCTCACAGGTGCTGCTGATGACTGGCAGGCATTCTTTCTGTTGTTTTTGTTCTGCTACAAGGGCTTGAACTCAGGCCCTAGGCACTCTTCCTTAACTTTTTTACTGTTCACGGCTGGCACTCTGCCACTGAAATAACCAGTTCCCCCTTTTTGGTGATTTATCAGAGATAAGGGACTCACAGATTTTTCTTGCTTAAGCTGGCAGTCCTCAGATCTCAGCCTCCCGAGTAGTAGAATTATAGGTCTGAGCCTATAATCCTAGCCTGCCTAGCCTGACAGGCATTCTTTTTTTTCTTTTCTTTTCTTTTTTTAATTGTGAAAATACTGTACAGAGGGGTTACAATTACATGGGCAAGATAATGAGTACATTTCTTATCAAGCATTGTAGCCTTCTCCTTTGTTTCCCCTTCCCATCCCTTCCCATCCTCTCTCCACCCCTCCTACCCAATCCTCCCCCCCCACCAAAGTTGTAAAGTTCGTTTTCAACATAACGACTTGTACATCTCATTGTTGCAATGAGTTCACCTGTATCCCTATTTAAACGATTTGTTTTTTCCCTTCTCCTCCACAAATTATACCGACATCAAATACAGTGAAAGCAGGGGTTATACCGTGGGGGAGGGACATACAAAGCAACAAAGAAATAATCTTATAAATGTGTTAGAAACAATCACATGAAAGAAAAAAACATCTGAATACATATCTTAGGGTTCATTTCCCTAACATCAACTTATCTGACCTTTTCTGCTTGACTCAGACATATATTAGTTATTGCAAATAAGGGAAACCATGGGACCTATGTTTCTTTGGGCCTGGCTTACTTAATATAATTTTTTCAAGTCTTTCCATTTCCTAACAAATGGGGCAATGTCATTCTTTCTGATGGAGGCATAGAATTCCATTGTGTATATATACCACATTTTCTTGAGCCATTCATCTACTGAGGGGCATCTGGATTGGTTCTATTATCTTAGCTATGGTAAATAATGCTGCAATAAACATAGTTGTGCTGGTAGCTTTAGTGTGGTCTTGTTTGTGAACATTTGGGTAAATGCCCAAAAGTGGGATTGCGGGGTCATAGGGGAGCTCTATGTGGAGTCTTCTGAGGAACCTCTATACTGCTTTCCAAAGTGGTTGAACAAGTTTACACTCCCACCAACAATGCAGTAAGGTTCCCTTCCTGGCAGGAATTCTTGAATTCCTTCCCATCCATCCTTTTGAACATCCAGCTCCTTCCCAACTCCAGAACCTGCACCTTGGGCTCTGTTCTGCTGTTTCAATGGTTCTAGTTACCCAGAATTCCCCCTCTATCTGCTCCTTCTGAGCAACCTACAAACATAACTGTTTTCTCTCCCAACCAAAAAAATAAAAAGTGAAAAATCTTTTCTCCCCTAGTAGCTCCTCCTCCCAGGAAGCTCTGTTGTTTCCAAGACAAGCCTGGATACCTGTCTCCTGCTAGTCTATTTACCTCCAAATTCCCCCAGTTCCTCTAACTCCCCACTCTTAGTCCTCACTCAATTCCTCACTGTGAACCAACATGCAGAAGCTGTATCTGTATTAAAATGCTACAGGCAGTTCACCCTTGGCTGAGTAGCACATCACGATTGTGGAGAGATGGGATGTTGTAGGTCAAGAGCCAAAATTATCTTGGGCTATCTTTAGATACCACCGCTTCCCCCTCCCTTCTCCCCCCCCCCCCCCCCCCCAGTACTGGGATTTAAACCCAAGGCTAAATAAGCACTCTAACAGTGAGCTAACATCCCCCAGACCTTTTTAACTTTATTTTTGAGACCAGATATTTCTAGGTTGCCCAAGTGGGCTTCACATTTTTACTTCTTGTGCTTCAGCCTATGAGTGCTAGGATTACAGGTGTGGGGCCATCAAGCTCATTTTGCAGTCCAAGCAGTGGAACACAAGGCCTCAAGTTTACTACTCAAGTACTCGATCATTGAGTCATACCTAGTCCTTTCATTTGTTTATAAGGTCTAGTTAACTTTGCTTAGGGTGGCTTGAGACTCCTAATCCTCCTGCTTCTGCTTCCAGAGAAACTGGGATTAAAGGTAAACAGCACCACACCAAGCTTTATCCCCTTTAGTTGCTTGGTTTTCTTTCTTCCTTTCTTTCTTTAGCCAGTCCTGGGGCTGGAACTCAGGATCTGGGCACTGTCCTGAGCTTTTTGTTCTAGGCTAGCACTCTACCACTTGAGCCACAGCACTACTTCTGGCTTTTTCTGCTTATGCGGTACTGAAGAATCGAACTCAGGGTTTCATGCATGCTAAGCAAGCAGTCTACCATTAAGCCACATTCCCATCCCGTTTTTATTTGTATTTGTATTTTTTGGTCAGTATTGGAGCTTGAACTCAGGGGCCTACTGCTTATTCCAGTTGCTTGCTCATAGCTGGCACTCTACCACTCTAGCACTTGAGCAAAGATGCCAGTCCATCTTTTTGCTAGTTAGTTGCAGATGGAGTCTGGTGGACTTTTCTGTACCAGCTGACTTGGAACTGAGATCCACTAGATCTTCTAGATCTCAGTATCCAGATTAGATAGGATTATAGATATGAGCCAAACCTGAGTGTCTTATCCCCTCTTAGCTTTGCTAAAACTCTTAGAATATGTACTAAGGTGGGCACATCTAACTTTTACCTGCCCAAAAGCTAAGAATATGATAAAGACAATATCTAAATTAGTCAAGCACAGTGGTTGCCTGCCTGTAATCACAGAATTTGGGAGGTGGAAAAGGATCAAAAGTTTGTGTTCATTAGTGAGATCCTATCTCAAAAAACCAGTCTTGCCAGGCAGTGGTGACTTGTGCTGATAATCCTAGTTATTTAGGAGGCTGAGATCTGAGGAAGGAAGTTCAAAGCCAGTCAGGACAGAAAAGTCAGTGAGACTCTTCTGCCCAATTAACATATCCAATTAATCCCTGCCTCCCTGTCCACACCATTTCTTGCTCTCAGGGGTAGTTTTTTTGTTTTGTTTTATTTTTGTCGGTTGTGGGACTTGAACTCTGGGCTTGGGCACTGTCTCTCAGCTCTTCAGCTCAAGGCTAGTGCTCTTGAGCCATAGCTCCACTTCCAGTTTTCTGGTGGATTATTGGAGATAAGAGTCTCACTGATGGGCTGGGAAGGTGGCTCAGTGGTAGAGCGCTTGCCTTGCATGCATGAGGCCCTGGGTTTGATTCCTCAACACCACATAAGTAAAAAGAAAAAAGCCGGAAGTGGCGCTGTGGCTCAAGTGGTAGAGCACTAGCCTTGAGCTGAAGAGCTGAGGGATAGCGCCCAGGCCCAGAGTTCAGGCCCCATGACTGGACCCAAAATCAAACAAACAAAAAAAAAAAGCGAAAAAAAACCAGAAGTGGCGCTGTGGCTCAAGTGGTAGAGCGCTAGCCTTGAGCTGAAGAGTTGAAGGACAGCGTCCAGGCCCAGAGTTCAGGCCCCATGACCAAACCAAAAAAAAAAAAAAAAGAGTCTCACCGAGTTTCCTGCCTGGGCTGGCTTTGAACTTGTTTTAGCTTTTACTGAAGCATCATGTGCCTGCAGCAAATTGCACAACCCACATCAAGCCCGAGATCCTCAGATCTCAGCCTCCTGAGTAGCTAAGATTACAGGCGTGAGCCACCTGAGCCTGGCTTGGGTAGTTTTTTGTTTGTTTTTGTGGGGTTTCTTTTAAAGACAAATCCTTGCTTTGTAGCCCAGGCTGGCTTTGAACTTGTTTTAGCTTTTACTGAAGCATCATGTGCCTGCATCAAATTGCACAACCCACATCAAGCCTGAGGAATTGTCACTAAGAAAGTGCAAATGTCAAAAGAGATTACCAGGGGGCTGGGAAAGTGGCTTAAGTGGTAGAGTGCTTGCCTAGCATGCAAGAAGCCCTGGGTTCAATTCCTCAGTACCACATAAACAGAAAAAGCCAGAAGTATAGAGTACTAGCCTTGAGTAAAAGAAGCTCAGGGACAGTGTCCAGGCCCTGAGTTTAGGCCCCAGGACTGGCAAAAGGAAGGAAGGAAGGAAGGAAGGAAGGAAGGAAGGAAGGAAGGAAGGAAGGAAGGAAGGAAGGAAGGAAAGAAGGAAGGAAGGAAGGAAGGAAGGAAGGAAGGAAGGAAGGAAGGAAGGAAGGAGAGACAGAGAAAGAAGGAAAGAAAGAGGGGCTGGGAAGTTGGCTCAGTGGTAAAGCGCTTGCCTTGCATGCCTGAGGCCCTGGTTCGATTCCTCAGCACCACATAAGCAAAAAGAAAAAAGCCGGAAGTGGCGCTGTGGCTCAAGTGGTAGAGCACTAGCCTTGAGCTGAAGAGCTGAGGGACAGCGCCCAGGCCCAGAGTTCAGGCCCCGAGACCGGACCCAAAAAAAATAAATAAATAAATAAAAATTAAAAATAAATAAATAAATAAAAAAGAAAGAAGGAAAGAAAGAGAGAGAAAGAGAATGAAACAGAAAGAAAGAGAGAGAAAGAAAGAAAGAGAAAAAGAAAGAGAGAAAGGAGAAAGATAGAATGAAACAGAGAGAGAGAGAGAGAAAGAAAGAAAGAAGGAAAGAAAGAAAAAGAAAAAGAAAGAAAGATAGATTGATTACTAGGACTCTCCAAGTCGCCTTCATCATCCCTCAGTCACTGCCCCCAGGAAAGCACTACCCTGAGTTCCCCCATCATACTTCAGATTGCCTGTTTAGGGACTAAATGGGAATGGAACCATAGAGCTAGCACACACTCTTCTGACTTATTTAGGTCAATATTAGTGAAAGGTAATATATTTTTTACCTGGTAGCTCTTCCTTCTTCTACAGGTTGGCTTCCTCTAATTTCTTCCTTCTTATTTCTTAGTCTCTGTCCAGAGGCTTTGAGCAGTGATTTTTGTATTTTTGTATTTTGTTCAGAGTTTAGAACTGTTAGCACAGGGAGGGTTGGTACCAAAGCATTTCCTTTCACGTACTTTGTTCTGTGTTTTCACCTACTTCCTGTTTTTTTTTTTTTGTGGGTCGTGGGGCCTGAACTCTGGGCCTGGGCACTGTCCCACTTCCGGCTTTTTCTGCTTATGCGGTGCTGAGGAATTGAACCCAGGGCTTCATGCTTGCAAGGCCAGCACTCTACCACTGAGCCACCTTCCCAGCCCCTCTCCTACTTCCTTTTGAGTTTCTAAGTTTGTCTTTCTCCTCTACCTCCTTCCTCCTCTTATTTGTTTGGAAGTTACAAATGCATCTCTGTCTATTCTTCAGGGTTATTCTAGCCTTTTTTCCTTCAGTTCTTTTTTGACACAAAGTCTCTCTCTCTCTGTAGCCTCCAACTCACAGTCCTTCTGCTTCATCTGTCATTACATCTATTGTAGCCATTTTAACCATTGTACTTCAGTTAGCAACGTCTAAAATTAATATCATTATTTTCATATTTTTTAAAAAGCCAGGTGCTGATCGTTCATGCCTGTAATCCTAGTTACTTAGGAGGCTGAGATCGTGGTTCAAAGCCAGCCACAGCAGAAAAGTCCCATGAGACTCTTATCTCCAATTAACCAGCAGAAAATCTGGAGTGGAGCTATGGCTCCAAATGGTAGAGCTCCAGCACCCAAGCCCTGAGTTCAAGACTTACAACCTACAAAAAAAAGGAAAGAAAGAAAAGAAAAGCTGCCAGGCACAGTGGCTCATGTCTACAATCCTAGTTTTTCAGGAACTGAGATCTGAAGTGGTTCAAACCCAGTTCAGGCAGGAAAGTCTGAAAGACTCTTTTTGTTTGTTTGTTTTTGCCAGTCAGGGGGCTTGAACTCAGAGCCTGGGCACTGTCCCTGAGCTTCTTTTGCTCAAGGCTAGCACTCAACCACTAGAGCCACGGCACCACTTCTGACTTTTGCTGTTTATGTGATACTAAAGGAATCAAACTAGGGCTTCATGCCTGCTAGACAAGCACTCTACCATGAAGCCACACTTCTAGCCCCTGAGAGACTTTTATCGCTAATAAACTATAAAGAGCCAGAAGTAGCTCTGTGGTTCAAGTGGTAGAGTGCTAGCCTTGAGGAAAAAAAAAAAAGTTCAGATACAGGATTCTGGAAAACCAGATGCTTTTTCTAACTGCAAGGACTCAAGTTGGATTTCCCTGCATTATAATGGGCTTCTCTGGGGAAGGAGGAGGGCCCACAGTGGTTGGGAGGAGGGACAACACTCTGGCTCTCACAGTTATGGGGCCTCCTGGGGCCTTGGGACTCTTCATTAGGGCAGATCTAGGCACAGCTGCTTCACAGCTGCTTCTCATCTGCAACATGGAGCCTCCTGAGCACCCTAGTTTCTTCTCCCCTGTGACATATCAAAGGGCAGGAATGAGAGTGGGGGAAGTATCAAGGCAGCCCAGTAACTGGGCCTAAAGGTCCATCTTTCTAGGGCTTTTGGCTATTCTGGATAGCATAGTAGGGGGGAGGGGCGTGATGTGACTTTATGGGGCAGGGATGAGTGGTGCTAAAACCAGATGCCTGGGTGCTAGGGACCCCTGGCTTTCCCCAGACACTTCCAATATCAGTCTCAAGCTGGCACAGGAGGCTCACATCTGTAATCCTAGTTATTCAGGGGGCTGAGATCTGAGGATCAGGGTTGGAAGCCAGCCTGGGCGGGAACGTCTATGAGACTCTTAGCACCAATTGACTAACCAGGTATACTCAAGTAGTAGAGTGCTAGCCCACGGTACAGACCTGAACACATCTCTCTCCTGACCATCCCATAGGTACTGCCCATCTCCTCTCCAGGCCAAAGCCAAATTCTATCAACCTAACCCAGTCCTGTATGCCTCCACAGTCTCATCTCCCATCTTCCACACTGTGTTCCACTGGCTGTTCAGCTGTATACCACACTGCAGTATTTCCAAAAACCTTGACAGCTTGCTAGGCCTGGAATGTCCCTCCCCAGGCCCACGGTCCTCAGGCAGCTCAGGCTGCGCCTCTTCTGAGCTCCCTCTCACCCTCAGGAGTTTGAGTCTTCTCCTCTGTGAACCACATCCCTGGCTCCTTGATCCTGCCCCTACTGCATGCCCACTGCCCCTTTCTAAGCCTGACGTCCGTACAGCCAGGAGCCCCTTCTGCAACACCAGCCCTGGGACAGGCGCTCCTGAATGCTGAAATGCCAGCAGTCTCCACGGGCTCCTCTCCTGCAAACCTGCAGAGCCTAGCACAGTACATGGCAGACTATGTGTGTGCTCAGTAATTTGGTTATGTGCATCGCACAAGAGGTAACGGACAGGACCAAAGTCCTTCAAAGCCCTTCAGAACTCGCTCTGCGTGAGGAGCTGTCTGTTCGTCTTGCCAACACAGAGCTGGGTCAGGTGTTTCTGGACATTCTTCTCAAAGTGGATGGGTTCCTCACTGCCTGCTGAGCTGGAACTGGGGATTTACACCTCAGCTTTGCTGCTGCTGATCTCGGGGTCCTTGCTGTAAGAGGAGTTGATGATGCCTCCTTCAGAAGTGTGGTGGACATGAAGTAAGTTACAATACCCACCCAAGAGCAGTATGGAGAGCTTATAGTCCATGGACAGCACTCATGTACTGTAAGAACTAGACTTTGAACGGGGCACTGGTGGCTCAGGCCTGAATCCTAGCTACTCAGGAGGCTGAGATCTGAGGATGGTTCAAAGCCAGCTCAGGCAGGAAAAGTCCTTGAGACTCTTATCTGCAATAAACCACCAGAAAACTGGAAGTGGCGCTGTGGCTGAAGTGGTAGAGTGCTCACCTTGAGCTAAAGAGCTGAGGGACAGCACCCAAGCCCAGAGTTCAAGCCCCACGACCAACCAAAACAAATAAATAAACAAAAAAACCCTAGGCTTTGAACTTTCAAAAAGAGATTGTCCTGTTTATCTGTTCAATACTATAACCCCACCCCCTCCAACAACCTTCCCATGGTCAAGGATGTGGACAGGAGGTGGCCAACACACGCCATAAAACCAAGCATCTGGACCTGTATTTGCATGTGACCCGGGAGTGACTTGGGTAAGTAGTGGCCTCTTCGGCATCACGTGCCTGTTAGCACCACTGGGGGTATGATTGACAAATAAATGCAATGATATCATAGGGGATCAGTAAATATATTTTCTCATTATTACTAATGAAGGTAGCAAAATGCAAACCACCAGCTTGACTCCTCATGCATCTTTACTTACTGCTACTCTTCTCACCAAAGCTCTGCAGGCTTTCTCTGTGAACCTCTTTAAACCCAAGGCCCTGAGCACCTTCATCACAGGTGCTCTGAGGTCTGTTCAGCTTCAGGGTTCCTGGAGTAGGAGGAAGTCCCTAACTTACTTCCCATTTTGAGGCCCCTCTTTCCCCCAGGATCCGCTTTGCACAAAGAGGGAGCTCAGTTCCCACCAAGGACTGTCAGTAATAACCAAGGCCAGCAAGTCAAGCTATCCGTTTAATCCCTGTCCAATCTATCAGACTGAGATAGAAGGAAAATCTATGTCTCTGGGGCAGATCTAATCTGTCCAGGGCGCTAACCCTTGGATCCCCAGGGCAGGGCGGGAAGATAGATTTAGTAGAGTGAGAGACGTTAGAGACCAGTCAGTCCAGCAGTTTCCTTTTATGCTGGGACAAAGTGAAGCCCCACCACCACCCACCCCGCAGGACCAGATACTTGCTCCCAGGAAATTGGGGGCTGAGCTAGGCCCCTCAACTTCTACTCTCAACTTCTACTCTACTTGCAGGGTTGAGGTTTAAGTCTTAACACCTTCTACTGACTCTAGCTGTGCTCAAAGGTCATTTGGGGGAATGACAGGATTTTCTGCTTGGCCTGTTCAGAGGTAGGAAGGGTGAGGGCAAGAGGTTTAGGGCGGGGGAGGGAGGAGGGACTTCAGGAACTTCTTTGAGACAGCATCCCATAAATACAAGAGCTGCCAGGCCAAGCTGAGTGAGAGATAGGTCTTGCTGTAAGTTTCTACTTCCCACTGGATCCCAGCCACAAGGAGCCCAGAGAAGACTTGAGAAAGGGAACATTCTTCAAAGAGACCATCATGCCATGCAAGAAGTGGAATCTTGTGGCCAGTGTCAGTGCAGCCCTGGTGGTAGCACTCATCATAATGGTCCTGACCTTCACGCTTCGAGGCATCTCTCCAGGTAGGAGCTCCTCCTCTTGCCATTCTGACTGGCTTGTCCATTGCTCATCCTTACCTAACCAAGATCCTGTCCCCATCCTCTGCTCTTTGTCTCCTCTATACCCCAAAATCTATAGACACCCATCCCTAATGAGTGAGCCCCTTACCAGTTGCTGAAGGTCACCAAATCTCAGCCTTTTGCTCAGACCTCTCTCCCATGTTCCAAGTACTTTCCTTCTTTGGGAGCTGACCCCATGGCCTCCTCCATACCATGGATCCATAGGCATCCTCCTTGCCTAGGGACTTGAAGCATCTACCACCCTCCCAGTGCCTCCTGCCTGTGCCCATCCCCAGCCGTGAAGCTCTGCCTTCCCACCACCACGCTTTTCCTCTTCTCCAACCCTCTACCCTCTTTGCCCACACTTCCAACCCTGCCCTATCCCATTTTTCAATAGCTACTTATTTGTTGTTTATCTACTTTTGTGTGCTAGTACTGAGGCTTGACTTCAGTGCTTAGGCCCTAACCCATAGATAGCATTTGTCAGTCATGGAGCTTGAACACAAAGCCTAGGCACCATCCCCAAGGCTAGTGCTCCACCACTTTGAGTCACAGCTCTATTTCTGGATTTCTGGTGGTTACCTAGATGTGAGACTCTTACAGACTTTCCTGCCCAGGATGGCTTAGAAACACAATTCTCCTATCTCAGTCTGCTGAGTAGCAAGGATTATAGGCATAAACCACCAGTGTCCAGTTTTGCCCCCGTAACTTTTTCCACTCAAGGCTAGCACTCTACTGCTTGAGCCACATACAGTGCCATCTGATTTTTTTTGCCAGTTCTGGGGCTTGAACTCAGGGCCTGAGCACTGTTCAAGGTTAGTGCTCTACCACTTGAGCCATAGTGCCACTTCCAGCTTTTTCTTTTCTTTATGTGGTATTGAGAAACGAACCCAGGGCTTCATGCATGCTAGGCAAGCACTCTACCACTTAGCCACATTCCCAGCCCCTATCTCTGATTTTTTTTGTTGACTAACTGAAGAGTCTCATGGATTTTCCTGCCCAGGCTGGCTTCAAACCCACATCCTCTGATCTCAGCTTCCAGAGTAGCTAGGATTTCAGGTGTGAGTCATTGTCTAGCCACTCCTTTAGACAGCTTTGCTCTTTCCCACGGCCATCAGTTATGCTGTGCTTTCAGTCCAGAATCCTTCAGTCCATCCTTGTCAAATGCATTCTCATCCTTCATGGTCCCCTGTAAGTGTCCCCTTCTCTACCCTAGGCCAGCCCCCAGGAGCTCATACAGTTCCCTTTCATTCCCCCAGAGGCTCTGAGTGTTGGGTACCCAGTGTAGCCCGGGGAGGGTGATGAGATGAGAAATAAGGATCCTTGGGCTGGGCAATAACTCATTAATGAACCCACTGATATTCCTTCCAGGGTGTAAGGAAGATGCTGTCTGCCGCCCCGATGCTGACATGCTAGATTACCTGGCAAGTTTGGGCTACATCAACCGCAAGGACGGGTTGCTGGTCACCTGGTTCCACAGAGCCAACAGCAAGAAGGAGATGGAGGCTGCTCTAAGCAGTAAGTGCAGAGCCAGGATTGGCAAGCTGAGGTGGGGGTGAAGGAGAGGGAGGGGGAGCTGAGGCATGGCTGACACCCTGGTCACCACCAGGAGGAAATGGGCTGCAGGCTAAAGGACCTGCTCAGGTTGTGTTTCTGATCGCCAAGCCCAGGACTTAGACAGTTACAACTGACTCCAAAGTCAGCAATACTCTACACTTGCTCCCAGCCACCCCACCCTTGGCCTGTCAGGTGCTGACCTCCCCTGCTAAGGAGGCCTTTGCCCTCAGGGACTAAGGAAACCAGAGATCTGAACTGCAGGTTAGGATAAGCTCTAGATGTCAAAGCAGCTTAGACTTGCAGGGAGCTCATTGGGACAGCTTACCCCATGTTCTCTTGACCCCACTCTCCCCCGCAAAACACACACACACACACACACACACACACACACACACACACACACAGGCCAGGCACTGTGGTTCATACCTGTAATCTAGCTACACAGGAGGCTGAGATCTGGGGATTGTGATTCAAAGCCAGCCCAGGCAGGAAAGTCTATGAGACTTTTATCTCTAACTATCAGAAAACCAGAAGTGGAGCTATGGCTCTAAGTAGTAGAGCACAAGCCTTGAGCAAAAAGGTTCAGGGACAGTGCCCAGGTCCTGAGTTCAAACTCTAAGACTGGACAAAAATCCACATACGATAGTGGGTCTGTAGGGACAACTGTGTAACCTGCTTCGTGGACAGCATTTTATAGACAAAAACAGGGATTCAGAAAAGCTAGGGGACTTACTGTCTGAAAGGAAAGAGGGTCACACAGGAGCCCCAAGGTGTTGGCCCTGACCTGTGCTTAGGCCTGTGGTCAATAGAGAAACAGCTTTTCCTTCCAGACAATTGGGAAGCTTGCTGGTCTATTTAAACCACAGAGATGCAGGGAATGGTCCCCAAACTATAGATACAGGGCACTGGTCCCATCCCCAGAGTTCCTGATTCAGCTGCTCTGAGATAGGACAGAGAATTGTCATGATAAGTTTCCAGGTGATGTTGATGCTGCTGGCAGAGCAAGCTAGCAGCACTGGTGGTGCTGAGACATTGATCCTCCGGTTTCTTCCTAACATACTACCACCTCTCCTGGACCAGAACGGCCCCAGTACCATGCGGAAAGGAACCACAGGTGAACCTCAGCTGCCCTTTTATCTGTCAGGTGCCCCCTTCTTCTTTGGATCTGACTTCTCTATGCCTTACAAAATCCCAAACCACATGGCTGGATCTGGCTTCAAGTTGTCTGGTGTTAGAATGGCAGGAGGAGGCAGGAAAGGGAGGAGGTAGGAAGAACCTAGATTCTGGCTGCAGAAAGAACTTCTTAGAAACTTCATAATAGAGGCTTTAAAATGGTCTGGTATTGGCTTAACTCAAATTCCACAATTAAGGAACAAGAAATCATCAAATCAGAAAGAATTAGAAAACAACCTAGGCATCATTGTTACCTAGAAACAATCAAAAGGTCCCTGGGATGTGGGTTAACCAAGTTCATTGTAGTCACTCAGCACCCTGCAGCAGGTATTTTCAGCCTTTTAGTTTTTCTTTTTTTTTTTTTTTTTTTGGGGTCCAGTCGTGGGGCCTGAACTCTGGGCCTGGGAGCTGTCCCTCAGCTCTTCAGCTCAAGGCTAGCGCTCTACCACTTGAGCCACAGCGCCACTTCTGGCTTTTTTCTTTTTGCTTATGTGGTGCTGAGGAATCGAACCCAGGGCCTCATGCATGCAAGGCAAGCACTCTACCACTGAGCCACCTTCCCAGCCCAGCCTTTTAGTTTTTCTTTTTTTGGACATGGGGCTTCAATTCAGGGCCTGGGCACTGTCCCTGAGCTCTTTTGCTCAAGGCTAGTGCTCTACCATTTGAGCCACAGCACCCCTTATAGCTTTTTTTTTGTTGTTTATGTGGTACTGAGGAATCCAGGGCTTCATGCATGCTAGGCAAGCACTCTACCACTAAGCCACATTCCCAGCCCAGCCTTTTTGTTTTAGTGAGATGTATGGAATAATGTGAAAAAAAGTTTACAATGCTGAAACATAAATTATAAACTCAAGAGCTGTACACCAGTGGCTCACACCTACATTCCCAGATATTCAGGAGGCCAAGATCTGAAGGTGGCAGTTCAAAGCTAGCCAGGCCAAGAAAGTCTTATCTCAAATTAACCACCAAAAAGGTTGAGTTATGGCTCACGTGGTTAAGAGTGCTAGCCTTGGGTTGGGAAGGTGGCTCAGTGGTAGAGCGCTTGCCTTGCATGAGGCCCTGGGTTCGATTCCTCAGCACCACATAAGCAAAAAGAAAAAAGCCGGAAGTGGCGTTGTGCCTCAAGTGGTAGAGCACTAGCCTTGAGCTGAAGAGCTGAGGGACAGCGCCCAGGCCCAGAGTTCAGGCCCCACAACCGGACCCAAAAAAAAAAAAAAAAAAAAAGAATTACAAACTCAGGGCAATGTCATGCTAGGTAAAATCCATGTCTAGACGAAAAAAAAAAATTATGAAAACATAAACTGTTGAAAATGTAGGTGATTTTTTTTTCCCTTCAGTCATGAGGTCTTTCCTGCCCTGGCTGGCTTTGAACCACAATCCTCAGATCTCAGCCTCCTGAATAGCTAGGATTACAGGTGTGAGCCACCTGCACCCGGCCAGGTGAAATATTTTTTTATCTTCCTGCTTTTCTGTATTTTTCCAGTGGTCTGTAACAAATGTGTAATATCTTTGTGAGAAGTAGTAGTCTTTTTCACAGCACTGAGTTCTGCCTCTTCAACAGGTGATGCCATGGCCTTGGAAGCTGATGTCACTGTGGAAGGGCTCAACACTGTCAACGAGACAGGGGTACCAATCATGGCCCACCCCCCGGCCGTCTACAGTGACAACACAGTACAGAATTGGCTGGAGACTGTTCTGGCCTCTTCTCAGAAAAGTAAGAGCCCTCTGTCCCCTCCCAGCTCCCCAGTCCCTGGTCCTCATGCAGAGACTCCTCCACAAGGAAGCAAAGACTGTCTGCACCTCATGCAGTTCACTTCAGCTTTCTCCCAATGGTCCTTATGCCCAGGCACAGGGAGGACTAGGTGCGATGGGGAGGTCAAAGGGGGCCCAGGTGAGGAGACAGTGCAGAGTAAAACTGTGCAGAATGTAATCAGGGTGTCCTTCCTGGAAAACACAACTAGATACTACTGCATGTTCAAATCCCAACTCTCCCCTCCACGTCCTGCAGAATCTAGGCCTTGCCCCTAACACTCCCTCCATAGCAGCCACCCAGCTGCTATATATCTGCCAACTTGACCCCCCACCATGTTCCCTTGCTCTTGGACCTCTTTCACTGGCTGTTCCCTGGATTTAGCCCTTCCGATCTTGCCTTCATTGACACAT
Organism: Dipodomys spectabilis; assembly: GCF_019054845.1. NCBI lineage: Eukaryota > Metazoa > Chordata > Mammalia > Rodentia > Heteromyidae > Dipodomys > Dipodomys spectabilis. The sequence continues at coordinate 393,497 of NW_024871181.1, forward strand.
GAGTGGTCATTCCAAAAGACCAATGTTGTCATAACCCTACTTCCACCCTCCATAGCTCCCCAGTGTCTTGCCTAGCTTTCATTTTTCTTTAACTTCCCAGCCTTTTCTTACCCCTAGATGACATTCATCATACTAGGTCCTTTCTCTGTGCAAACACCTCTTCCTAGAGGCTGGGTGAGCTTCTCTTACAGGCTCTGGTGGATTAAGGTTCTCTCCATCTGCTCTGGGCAGGAATTGAAGCCCCTTTCTTTAGCTGTCTGTGTTTCTACCTCATGGATGGTACTTATTGTTCTAGAGATGAAACTCTACTCTGGGTAAGCTCTGCCTGTTTTGGAAACCCATCCTTAATACCCTGCCAGGATCTGTCTTCCTACTTTCCCCTGATCCTCATCATACACACACACACACACACACACACACACACACACACAGAGCCCTGGAGAGGAGTCATATCTCCCAGTTCCCAAGCCTTTGACCCTTTCCACACAGGCATCAAATTGGACTTCAAGAGCATCAAAGCTGTGGGCCCCTCCCTGGACCTCTTGCGGCAGCTGACAGAAGCTGGCAGAGTCCGGAGGCCCGTGTGGATCAATGCGGACATTCTGAAAGGCCCCAATGTGCCCATCTCCATTGAGGTCAATGCCACACAGTGAGTGTCCATGCTTCTCCTGTCAATATCTAACCCCAGGAGACCTTGTCAAGTTTGTTTCCAGTCCTACCATGTTATGTCACCTGAAGCCCTTAGCCTTGAAGGCCTTTGAGCACTCTCTCTCTCTCTCTCTCATATACTGGGATTTGAACTTAGAACATGGCATACTAGGAAAAGCTCTATTTCTTTTTTTTTCTGTTGGTCGTGGGACTTGAACTCTGGGCCTAGATATTGTCCCCGAACTCTTCAGCTCAAGACTAGCGCTCTACCACTTAAAGCCACAGCTCCACTTTCGGTTTTCTGGTGGTTTACTGGAGATAAGAGACTCATGAACTTTCCTGCTTGGGCTGGCTTTGAACAAAGATCCTCAGATCTCAGCCTCCTGAGTAGCTAAGATTACAGGCGTGAGCTACCAGTGCCTGGCTAAGAGCTATTTTTGGAGCCAAGCCTCCAGCTCTTTCCCTTTCCTTTCTGATGAGCCTTCTCCCAGACAAGCTACCTTCAGAACCATCCCTGACATTCCAGGCTGCTGAGGGACTTCCTGTGAGCACGCTCGCTCTCTCCCCGCCTCCCCCCACACACACTTCCTAGCACAGCATTGATTTTGTTGGGCTGTCACAGGCCCAAGTTCTCTGTTCCCTCAGTAGCAAGCACAGGATTTGGCTCGCTAGAAAAGTCTAGAAAGAACTCTGGCTCCCTCCCAGCCCTCCTGAAGGCCCAGCACTGCTCAGCATAGCCCTCCCACACACCAGCCTCATGGGCTCCACATGTAGAGAAGATATTGTTGATTTGATCCCTATGCAGCACTGCCAAGTTAGGGGTGCATTTTCCTCTTTTTTTTTTTTTCAGATGTGAGAGCTTACAATCATGTGAGTTCATTTTGTTGAATGTTATTATGTCTGTCAGACACACTTTCAAACACTTTATATACAGAACACCATTTAACTTTTACAATGAAAATGAAACAGGAACTTTGTTCATCTTGTTTTTTAATTTTTTAAAATTGTTACTATAAAGGTGATGTTCAAAGGGGTTGCAGTTACATCAGGTAATGAGTACATTTCTTTTGGGACAATGTCACCCTTTCCTTTGCTCTACGCTATTCATTTTAAATGACAGGAACTTGCCTTTTTATCTGGGGGTAGGGTACTTGGGATAAGATCCAGGGTTTCACGCATAAGGCAAGAACTCCATAATTGAGCTAGCCTTTTTTGTTTTTTTTGTTTTAAGATAAGGTGTCACTTTGTAGTCAGGATCCTCTTGAATGGACACTCCTGAGTGTTGGAATTACAGGCACGCACTACAACATTCATCCTAACCTACACGCTCTTTATCCTCCATTTTCTGCCTCTATCCAGCCTATTTATTTGTCCACCCAGTATTTATTGTGCTTCTGAAATGTATTTGGAAAGCAGCTGTTAAGAAATATACTTGATGGCCCAAGATAAATAATGGCTCCTTTTCTTTTAGTACTGATTTTACTCACGTGGGAGAAGTAAAGAGGGACAACATTCTTTGCCTTTTAAATTTTTCATCAGAAAAATTCAAGTAAAATAACTTCAGAGACACATCTGGCAGAGCCCAAATCTGTAAACCTTGGGTCTATGATCCAGTCTCCTAAGCCCTGTACTGAAGGATTTGCTCAATAGGAATCAGGACATGAACTCAGGCCTCCATGACTCCAAAGTGCATGCCTTTTTGGTTGGGACTATGAGCAAGCCCTCTCACTGTCCTTAGATCACAGATTCAATAGGCCCTACTGCTTCCTAGCTCTTGAGACCTCAAGAAAGGAAGGGCTCTGAAAGACAGGATGAGGCTCTGATTCTTGGCAGGTTCCTGGCACTGGTCCAGGAGAAGTATCCTGAGGCCACCCTGTCGCTGGGCTGGACCACTCTCTACGTGCCACTGTCACCAAACAACACCTACACTCAAGCCATGGTGGAGAAGATGCAGGCACTGGTGGGAGATGTACCTCAGAAGATCACCTTCCCTTTGCGAGCGGTCATGGTCCGGGCTGCCTGGCCTTACTTCAGCTGGCTACTTGGCCAATCTGACAGGTGAGAACCCCATAAACTCTTGTCACTACCCCCACTGTATCCAATTCATTACCAGGCTTGGAAAGATCCCAAAAGATCATCGCCAGTATAGTCCTCAGCTCCATCTGGCCCAACCTACTGATGCTCATCACCAATGCCCTGCCTTTGGCTTATATATCCCTGGTGATTGACTGTTCACTATAGGATGGGGATGGGAAGGTAGGGGGAGGGCTACAACTGTTAATTCAGAAATAGGCACTGTAAGTGGGTACCTCTTTCCTCCCAGACCTCTGCTTTCAGGGAGGAGGACTGGTGGGAAGCTGGAGGGCAGGTGCAAGTGCTCCACCCCTGGCCCAGCAGGATCCACCTCTAGGCACAGGAGTGGGGGTCCTACTGGTCCCAGGCAAGGACTGAGGCAACTCTCTGGATCTAGGTACTCCCTGACACTGTGGCAGGGCAGCCAGGACCCTGTGTCAGTGGACGATCTTCTCTACATCCGGGACAACAGCGCTGCAAACCAAGTCTACTATGACCTCTTTGAGCCAGTCTTGTCCCAGTTCAAGCAGATGGCTTGTAAGGAGCCTGGGAAGGGAAATGTGGGCTGGATTCTGAACAGGGAAGTCTTAGGGGTAGGCACTGGAGGAGAGCTTGGGGTCCAGAGGAACACTGGAAGGGGAAAAATCCTGAGTGGATTGGAGGCAGGAGGAAACCATCAGGTAGCCAGTTATGTCCGCCCCTTGGGATCAGAGCCATTACTGAATGAAGATTCCAAACCTCATACACTTTCCATACTACATGGTTCCTCTGTGGGCACACCACTGTTGTACAGTACACCCTCTCTGCCCACAAATCAATGATCAGGTGTTTCTAGGCAAGCCCGTGTCCCCTCGACCCTGATCCCAGGACAGACTTCAGTCAAGCCATGCAGAGGTCAAATCCCTGACTCTGGCAGTCACCTAAGGGAGCAGGGCATAGATATCGGCTTGGGGGCCATTCAGTTCTAATCCCAGCAACTCTGCAGCTAATCATTTCTCTCTAGCTAGCGAAGGTAGAGGTGAAGGCTAGTCAGTGGGTTGCTAGGTAAGCTTGGAGGGGAATGCAGTAGCTGTCAGGTATACAGAAGGTGCTCCCTGAATGACAGCTACTTCATCTGGTCGATTTTGGGTTCCATAGTGAACGACACTCGGAAGCGGACCTATTACACAGGCAGCAGCTTGGTCCCTCTTCTCCAGCTTCCAGGGGGTGATGGTCTGAATGTGGAGTGGATGGTTCCAGAAGTTCACAGCAGTAGAGGAACAACAATTAGCATCCCTGGTGAGTGCCCACAGCCCGGGAGCTCCGGACTGTCCTGTGCATGGCAACATCAGCCCATGCCCATCCACACATTAGGTACAAAGACAGGCAGTGTGTCAAGACCATGGCGCTCCTCAAGGAGCAGGCACAGGGCACAAGGTACAGAGCAGAGACATAAGGGTTAAGAGCTGAGCTGGCAGCTCATTCCAATCTGACAGCTTGCAGGCAGAGTACCTAGAACCCAAGCCCAGATCAACAGATTCTGCTGAGCTGACAATAGCTCTTCCTTGACCCTCCCTTCTGTCCCCTGCTGCCCCTTTTACAAGAGACTTTGGCATCCTATGGTAACCAGGACCCATTGCCTCTTTCAGATAGAGAAGGCATGATCCTGCTGGACGTCAGCCTGCAGAAAACTACAGCCAGAGACCCCGTGCCCACTGTGCTTGTCCCAGGTGGCACTGCTGTGACCCTGGAGTTGTGCCTGCTACAGTTGGCCACACGCCCTGGACGCTGGGGCATCCATGTGCACATAGTGGATCCTGCAGCCCTCTGGCCATCCCTGACCATCCTGGCACACCTCTCCACCCTTGGCCACCTGTCTCGGCCTGTGTGGGTAGGGGCTACAATCTCACATGGAAGTTTTGTGGCTCCCGGCTATGTAATTGGTCAAGAGTTGGTCACAGCTGTGGCTGAGGTTTTTCCCCATGTGACCTTGGCGCCAGGCTGGCCTGCGGAGGTACTGGGAAGTGGCTACAGAGAGCAGCTGATCACTGATATGCTGGAGCTGTGTAAGGGACTCAGGCAACCTGTGTCCTTCCAGTTGCAGGCCAGTGCACTGAGCCAGAGCCCAGAGGGAGTTGTGGCCAGGCTGCTGGCATCCTCTCCCCAGGCCACAGTCACACTGCAGGCTAGCTTTGCTGGGAGCAGCTACGCAGCTGTGCGGGCAGGGTTGCTGGCGGCCAGGGCCGTGGACAAAACCCGAATCTACTATAGACTACCCCAGGAGTACCACAAAGACTTGCTGGCAGACTTGGGCAGGAACTGATCTCCCAGCTGACCAGTGCTGAGCCAGCTGACCTCTGCAAGGGTCAAGGCTCCCTCAGGAAGGTGGGGAGGCAGGACAAATAAATACCTCTGCTTTTTTTTCTACACACTGTGAGTCCTTGGGGCCAATGGAGCAAGTACCTAGAGAGTCTGGAGGCTGGGGGCCAGGTCATTACGATTGTCCAAGAGAAAATGCTCGCAAGCCTTGAAAGTGGTATAGAATTCTGAGGAGAGGCCAGCCACGTTGGTGGTCACATAGTTGAGAAGTCCAGGGATGGCCTGGCTATAGTAGGATACCTGCAAGCCAGGAAACATCACTCAGAAAAACTGGAAGGGCAGCAAGTATAACCCAGGTCCCTGGGGGTCTTGGAAATCAGTTATAAATCCCCAAAATCTTAGAGGAGTGCTAAAATCTTAGCTGCTCTTCACCACACACTACCACTAGGCCCTGGAGGGCAGGAACTGAGTCTCTAGAGCCTAGCACAAAATCTTTTTAAAATCAAGGTGCCACCCAGCCACCTTAGACATAGGTTTAGGGCTTATTCTGCACATGATAACCCTGGCTGAGCCCACTGCCATGTGACCACCTATCTCTGATTGGAATGTTAGGGTGCTACTTGTCAGAGGCCCTGCCTGGGACATTCCAGGGGGCTGTCTGAAGCTTTAGTCCAATTGTGGACCAGTTTCACGTGCACATTTTTAGGCTACTTCTGAAAAATCATGTTAGGAATGCTCTGGGGGAAACCACTGTGTGTGTGCTGGACAGCTCTACTTCCTCAGATCTCAGCCATGTGATGTGCTGTTTTTATATCAGAACCCAGGCCATGAGTTTTCTCGGAATTACAACACCCCTTTTGTTTACCCCTGACACTCCTAGTTTTCCCCAGACTGGGAGGAGGAGAAGGATGGAGCACAAGGTCTGGAACTCCAGCCCAACAGCATCCATACACCAATGAGTGGGATGGGCCCAGGTAAAGGGGGAAAGGAGACATGGGGACTCACCTTAGTCAACTGGTCCCCCTCACGCCAGAGGCAGAAGCCGGAGCAGAGGGTCTCCCCACGCTGGTACTCTGGAGTCTCCCGATGTGTGGGCAGTGTGACTGACCTCAGTGCAATGACATAGGGGTCTCTGGGTGGCAGCAAAATGAGAAGGATGTGGGGATTGGCCACAGAAGGAGCTGAGGCCCTGCTCCCCTCCCTGGCATCTCTCAAAGCCTTGATGCCTGGCTCAGGACCAGGCTGAATAGAGGCACAATGTGTGTTTATCTCCCACTTTACCCACAGTAGAACCATGGCAGCCCAGCAGGCTGGTGAGGTTGGAGCCTCATACCATGGGAAACAGCTGTGACTCCAAGCTGATGTACCCTCCCTGAGGAGAGAGGTGAGGCCTCCCCATCTGGCCACCTTTTGCACCCCACAGAGGGTAGGTACATACCCATTGTCACAGGGCTTCCGCCGCGAGGCCAGGATCACAAAGTCCCGGGGCTTGATGTCCCCACCGAGAGCAGGGCTGATGACGTGGTAGATGGCGTCGTCCTCATCCACCTGCTGCACCAGCTCCACATTCCTGTGGAGAGGCTGGAGCTCAGGACTGGGAGCCCCACAGTCTGGGGGAGAGCTGGCCTGTAGGGATCCCCTGGGTGCTGTAGCCTCCTTGAAAAGCTTATGTGCTGGGCACTTCATCTCCTGTGCAGATCACAGGGGGCAGCCAGGCCTAGCCACAGTGGACACATACATGAAGGCATGCAAAGGCAGTCACACAAGCAAACACACAGCACACAGAGGCACACATATCCATGTACATAAACACAAAGGCACACAGGCACATACATGGGATATGCTCAACCCCCAATCCTGCCCCCCCCACCCCTCCCCATCCCCGGCCAGGCCTTGCTACGCTCTGACAGCGCCCCCACCAGGCCCTTACCGGTAGTGTTTGTCCCACTCTGGCCTCCTTCGCAGGTCAGAGAGCAGTAAGAAAGCCTGGGCTGCATCTACCTGCACCACCATCTCCATGTGGAAGGAGAAGAACTTATCCTCCTCCAGGGTGTACAGACAGACCTGCAAGGGACAGAGGGAGGCCTCATTCCTATGCCCCTTTCTTTTTCTTTTTTTTTGGGGGGGGTGGTACATTCGTGGGTCCTGAACTCTGGGCCTGGGCGCTGTCCCTCAGCTCTTCAGCTCAAGGCTAGTGCTCTACCACTTGAGCCACAGCGCCACTTCCAGCTTTTTTCTTTTAGAGCCCAGTGTGACAGGGGAGGAGACTGACTGTGATATATTGCTTGCATGTGTGGAACTCTCATGGCAAAATCCTTCCTTATACAACTAACATAGGATAATTTTTTTAAGTGGCAGAGCCCCAACCTGTGGTTGTCTGTATAGCCAGGGCAGAGGGTAAAGGAGAAAGCAGCTGCAAAGAGAGCAGTAGACCAAGGTTGGGTGAGAATGGGAATGGGAAAGATTGGGGCTTCTCAGCCAGACATCAGTGACTCATGCCTGTAATCCTAGGTTCAGAAGGTTAAAATCTAGAGGATCACAGTTCCAAGCCAGCTTGGGCAAAAAAGTTCATTAGACTCCATCTTCAAAATCTAGGCTCTGAGTCCATACCCTAGTACCACTAGAAAGATAGAGAGAGAATGAAAGAGGAAGGAAGGAAGGGAGGGAGGGAGGGAGGGAGGAAAAAAAAGGAACACTTCCCTACACAAGAGGTCCAAGAGAGCCCTGTTACTCGCTACTGACCACCTTTGGATACTAAGAAAGGAGAGTTAAGATGGGTGGACAGTCAGCTACCTGACCACTCTCCGAGGACAGAACCCAGTTTTCCTTAGCCACAAGCATCTTGAGTGAGGACACGTTGTTGTAGCTCAGGTAGACCTAGGAAGAGCACAGAGACAGACAGCTACCCACTGCTCCAGACTCCAGCCATATTAGTGCAGGGAAGGGGCAGGTGCTGTAGCAAGACCCTGGACTTTGGGAGAGGAGGTCCATACTAGTCCAGTCCCTCCATATAATCCTGGAAAAGTCACTCCACTTCCTGCTAATTGGGACACAGGCAAGCCCTTTGTGAATGGGGGCAACATCAGGCAGCATAGAAGATTCCCCGTGGTCTATTCCCTTCAGGTCCCCTCCCAGCCCACTCAGGCCAGTAGGGGAGGTAAAGGGCCTCCCTGCACCCCTGGGACACCGGGGATTTACCTGGTTGCTTGGGTCCCAGGGGACAGAGAGAGGCACCTCCGCCTGCTTACAGGACACAATGTACTTCCTGGGAGGAAGGAAAGATAACAGCGTGGGCCTCTTGGAAGGACAGTGACAGTGCCGTCCACGCGCTTTACCACCAGCCAGTGCCCAGACAGCAGGGTGGAGACTCCTGCCTTGTGGAGAAGTGTGGACACACGGAACCCAGAAAATAGCAGCCACAGCATGTGGCCTTAGACAGCACCTGAGGCAGCTGAGAGCAGACCAGCCAGGGAGGCAGCGTGGGACCGAGGCTCCAGCTCTACTCCATTGCTAATGGAGTACACCTGTGTCTCAGTGTCCCCGTGTGGAGCACAGTGCATAGTATATGGCAAATGCTCCAGAAATATGTGTGTGTGTGTGTGCGCGCGCGCGCGTGTGCGTGAGCATGCGCACACGCTCCAGTATGGGAATTTGTACTCAGAGCCTAGGTGCTCTCCCTCAGTTTTTTTTTTACTCAAGGTTGACACTATGAGCTGTGGCTCCACTTCCAGCTTTTTGATGGTTAAGTGGAGATAAGAGTCTCCAGTGCAGGTGTGAGCCACTAGTGGGTGTCTGGCTATGCATGTGGTTCTTGCTCACAATGGTATGGATCCTGAGGCAGGCTTCCAGCACTCTACAGTAAGGAAGTTGACAGTGGCTTCAGTTCTTGAGCTACTGTGTCTCCTATCTCCTTTCTACATCTGCCCTCTCCACTGCAAGTCAGGGGATGCCCACAGGATTTCAGATCACCAAGATGTAGCTAGGTTCAACGCGGACTGGTGATTGTGCCACCTGATTCCTCTGTCCTCAGTGTCCCCACCTGACCAATGAGCCATAAGACCATTGTGTGGTGAAATGCTGCACAGACCAGCCCCAGTGCAGCCCAGGAGCAACCATGAAGAGACACACTATCCCCCTTCCCTCTACCCACCTGTCCAGGCGGATCTTCTTCCTGGCACTGGCCTCTCGGTATCGACGCTCACCCTCCTGGGAAAGAAGCAGGGATGGCTGCAGCAGGTAGCCTCACCCCTGCCTCACTGTCCCCTGGGGCTGGAGGAAGCTCAGCAGGCCAGACAGAAGTACAGGTCTCACTGGGAAGCTGGAGTTCAAACACTCCAGCCAGGGAAAGTTCAGAGCTGCAGCCCAGCTCCCCTCCGAGTCTCGTATAACCTTGGGAACATCATTTCCCCTGACCTGCCTCAGTTTCTTCCTCTGTAATATGGGGATCCTTAGAGGATGTACACAGTGGTACCCCGAACACCCATAAACCAGCCCTCCCCCCAAGTGATGTCCTTGAGTTCCCCCCACTCCTCCCAGCAGCCCCTGAGCTTTGTCCACTCTGTCCCTAATCTCAAGGAGGGCACAGAGGCTCGCAGAGCTCTGGGGTTTGCCCAAGGTTACAGAGTGTGGGGCAGAGCCAGAATCAGGACTCAGATGCCCATCTTGGTTTTTGTTTTTGTTTTGTTTTGTTTTGTTTTTTTGGGTCTGGTCGTGGGGCCTGAACTCTGGGTCTGGGCGCTGTCCCTCAGCTCTTCAGCTCAAGGTTAGCGCTCTACCACTTGAGCCACAGTGCCACTTCCAGCTTTTTTTCTTTTTGGTTATGTGGTGCTGAGGAATCAAACCCAGGGCCTCATGCATGCAAGGCAAGCGCATTACCACTGAGCCACCTTCCCAGCCCATCTTGGAAGCCCACCTCTCTACCTACCACCACCTCTGCAGCCCCCACCTCATGACCACTTCAGACAGACAAGTGCCCAGGCAATGCTGGGTGCACGTCCCACTCTCACCACCAGCCAGCCATGCCTCCAATGGAAACTAAAGCTCTCCAAAGGCTCCGTGAGAATGTGACAGGGGTGAGGTTCTGAATCCCTCTGCCCCCAAAGCCAGAGTTGTCCCCAATTCTGCAGAGTTGTGCAGGGTTCTTAACACCCGGTATCCACCAGATCCCTCTGACAGCCCAGAGTTCTGCCAGGCAGAGAAAGGTACCCTCCTTCACAGGGGACTCACAGTCACTCAAAGCTGCCTGTGCTTCAGCAGAGGAGCCAGCCCCTCATTCCCCCAGGCCCTGACAGGGATGGGGATACCCTCACCCCATCTGAGCAGAGAGGGAAAGGAGGTGGGGTAGGGTGCCATGGTGCTGTCCCCACTTACCCCAGGCTGGGGCTTAATCCAGGGTAGCTTCAGAGGCTGGTCATCAGGGCCCAGGACTACAAAGGTCATGAAGGCACTGTTGATGTGTCGCCGATGGCTCTCAGCCTCCTGGCGGTAGGCCTCCACACACACACCCACCTCCATGCTGGGACAGGGAGGAAAGGAAGGCTGCACTCCTGCAGGTCACACTCCCAGGTCACACCCAATCTTGTCCATACACACATAGACACAGACATGCGCAAACCATGCACACACACTCCCCTGCAGTTCTTACAGCAAATTGGACCACAGCCCACTGCAGGAACCTGGGAGTCTATTGTTAGCAGTGCTAGCAGAGCACCTACTGTGTGTCTAGCCTGGGGAGACACAAATATGAAGAAACCTGGGGCTGGGAAGGTGGCTCAGTGGTAGAGCGCTTGCCTTGCATGCCTGAGGCCCTGGGTTCGATTCCTCAGCACCACATAAGAAAAAAGAAAAAAGCCAGAAGTGGCGCTGTGGCTCAAGTGGTAGAGCGCTAGCCTTGAGCTGAAGAGTTGAGGGACAGTGCCCAGACCCAGAGTTCAGGCCCCATGACCAGACCCCCCCCCCAAAAAAAATGAAGAAACCTGCCAGGCTTATGCCTCTGGCTGGTAGCCAGGGCAATACACACACACACACACACACACACACACACACACACACACACACACACGTTCCATAAGACTCTTATCTCCAACTACTTAGCAAAAAAGCCAGAAGTGGGAGTGTAGCTCAAGTGTGTAAAGTGCCTCCCTTAAGTGAAAAACTAAGGGACAGCACCCAGACCTTGAGTTCAAGCCCCAGTACTGGCGCACGCACACGCGTGTGTGCGCACGCACGCACACACACACACACACACACACACACACAAGGTGCAGTCAAACTTGAACCCAGGAAGTCTGGCTCCACATCCTCCACCTTTAATGATGCCATGATGGTCTCTGAAATCACCAAAAACTATGCCTAAAGTCGGCTTTCATGGGAGAGAGGTATTAGAATTCAACTCAAAGGAAAGGACTCTGGGGACTCCTGCTTTAGAAACCGCATGGAGAGAGATCTGAACACTGAACACTGGCAAGAAGAAGCCTGGAGTCTCCAGTGACAAGAGCAGAGGAGAGAGACACACGCTGAGCATGTAGAACACTCTGAGACACAAGCCCAGGGCCTCGGGAGGGGCCCTGACCTGGCGCCGAGGGCTGCTGAGCACAGGTGATATGCAAAGAGTGATACGCATCAGGCAGGGCTCAGCCCAAGTCTTCAGGGTGAAGGGCTCCTAGCAAGTCTGAGTTAGTCTCTTCTAGGTCAGGATGTGCCCACAGCCCCTTCTTCACCCCCTCACCTGTGCTTGAAGGCGTTGTTCACAATGGCCTTGAGCACCAGTCGGTCCCCGACCTGGGAGGGGCCTCGGAAGTGGAACATCTCGATGGCCTTCAGCGTTGGGTGGCCCCGGCAGAGTCGGCTAAAGCAGACAGGGGAAATGGCCCGGCTTCAGCTGCCAGCTTGGGGCAGCCTCCTCCTGCCCTAGGCTGTCTTAGTCTGGGACCACACATACTGCCTTCTCCCAACCTACTGACAGATCTGCACAGTGGCAGTCCCATTTCATGGCTTGGAATACTGCGGTCTATGTGCATGGCTAGAGAGGAGCTCAGTTTAGGAGACAGAAGAAAGCCTGGAGCAGAGTATGAGGGCAAATAATGTCACCATTTTCCATTGCAACTTAATAGTTGGTGTCCCCACTTTTACACAAAAACCCTGCTGTCGCACAATACTACTTGTTATCTGAGGCCTGCTGAAGCACACCTTCTCCAGCAAGTTTTCTCTAACCTCCCAGACCTTCACCTTCACACTCACCACCCAGGCTGCCCCAAATGCCATTGCTAAATGTACTCTCCCAGGGTTAACCACAGAGGAAGGGCCTGAGGCAGACTTTAGGATGAGATGAGGAAGAATCAGCCTGGAAGAGGGTGTGGACTGCGCCTCACCTGGCTGCAATGGTGGCCACATTCTCCATCCAGGCCATGATCTGGCCCCCAAAGGTGTTTCCCTGATGATTGGCATGGGGAGGCAAGACCAGCTCCACGCTCTCTACACGCGTTTTCTCTGCTGGCACCATGTGACTGCAGTCTCTGCTGCCCACATCTGGTCAGGGAAGGGACACACAGAGGAGGCAGGAGGGTAAGACACTCCCCACAGCTGATCCTCCTTGGGTGCTACAGCATTCTTTCCACCCTGGGACTCAGTGCCCAGGAAACATGGGCACACACAAGCTAGCCCTGGGTGAGGAATGGGAGGATATGGGCCTGTCGCAGTGCCATGAGACAAGATCTAGCAGCCTGAATGCCAGTCCCAGCCTACACTAGCTGTGGGACCTCAGGTAGAACCAATACCCCTCCGCTGCCCATCTCTTAATAGCCAGATGTCAAATCTATCCCAACAGGACTGTGTGAAGGTGGCATGTGGGCATGGCTATAAAGTGCTTAGTTCCACACTCAGTGACTCGCCCTCCCATCCTGAATGATTTTTTTTTTTTTTTTTGTCAGACATGGGGCTTGAACTCAGGGGGCCTGGGCTTTGTCTGTAAGCAGTTTTGCTCAAGGCTACCCCTCTACCACTTTGAGCTATAGCTCCACTTCCAGTTTTCTGGTGGTAAATTGGAGATAAGAGTCTCATAGAATTTCCTGCCAGGGATGGCTTTGAACCTTGAGCCTCCGATTTCTGACTCCTGAGTCGCTAGGAATATCATCAGCACCTGGCCCATGAATTATCTTTTTTATTTGTCCTGAAACTGCCTCTCTTTGTTTCAAGGAAGAACTCATGTTTAGAACATTCTAGATATTGGTAAAGAAGCCCAAGATCCCAATCTCTGGGCCTTAGCTAGACAACAACCTCTGTCAGGAGCACCTTTCCTGTTCTCTGTGAAAATCCTGGCAGGATTTTAATCAGGCCTTCATGTACTGATTCAGATCAAGTTCCAGGAGACATGAGGAAGGGGAATCAAGACATAAAACAACATGTCCCTTTGGGGTAAAAATCAAGAACTAAGTAATACATAGTCTACTTAAAGATGCAGAGAATACATCTGGAAAGATATTTTTAAAAAAGTAAAAACAAGTAACAGTAGTTGTTTCTGGGGAGGTGGCATGGGTTTTTGGATAGGAAGGAGTCTTGCTTTTTAACTGCATCTTCTTGGGGGAAAGTACATACTTACACAAAAATACTCTTAAATTATCCTAGAGATCTCTGGAATCTAGACTTTAAAGACACACTCATAGAACAGATAGACAGACTGATACACACACTCACACACAGAATTTGATTGTAATTTGAATTATTTGCAGAGAGGGAGAAACAAAGAGGAGTGGAGAGAATGATGAAGAGTGAATATCTGAACATATTCTGTCTATATATATATTTTTAAAAATCCAGTTGGGTTCTGGTGGCTCATACCTGTAATCCTATCTACTCAGAAGGCTGAGATCTGAGGATCATGGTTCTAAGCCAGCCAGGGTGAAAAAAAAAACAAACCATGAATCTCATATCTCCAATTAACCACCAAAAGGCCAGAAGTGGAGCTCTAGTTTAAGTGTCAGAGTGTTAGCCTTGAGCAAAAAAGCCCAGGGACAGCACCCAGGTCTTGAGTTCAAGCCCCAAATCCACGCTATAAATTAAAAGAAAATCCTACAAGTCTCATGGGGCTGTAGGTCCGGCTCAAGCTATACAAAGAGCTTGGCTGGCAAGCACCAGGCCTTGAGTTCAAACCAATTTAAAAAAGAAACACCTCACAAGTCTCTGTAGCCCAGATCAATACTACCTTCTGAAATTCTTTGGCTCCTAGAGGTCCAAAATCATTCTGAGGGGAATTCCCATCCATCTCTACACCATTCCAAATGCTGGCCCAGCACCCTGCTTTTCCAGACTTTGGGGCCAAGAAGGCTAGCGGAGTCCTGAATCACCAGGGGCCAGAGAGGTCCCTAGGATATTCCTCTTCTTTCCACTCACAGGCTCAGGGTAGGGGACAAGGAGCAAGGGGGCAGGGGTCATGCAGGCTACAGGCTACTCACCATCTTGGATGGCACAATGGGCCAGCAGGTCCTTGATGGTGTCCGCATAGACCAGCCTCATGCGCCTGCGCTCAGCTGCTACACCATGTTCAGTCTTTTCCTCCTCTGTCCTTGGTATGACCTGTTTCAGCTTCACCTGTTGGCCAGGGGACAAGTGGGGGGCTACTCAGGACAAGATTTTTCCTTTTCTTTTCTTTTTTTTTTTGTAATTTGCCAGTACTGGGGCTTGAACTCAGGACCTGGGCACTTTCATTGAACATTTTTGTGCTCAAGGCTAGTGTTCTACCACTTGAGCCACAGCTCTACTTCCAGCTGTCTGTGGTTAATTAGAGATAAGAGTCTCATGGGCTGGGAAGGTGGCTCAGTGGTAGAGTGCTTGCCTCACATGCATGAGGCCCTGGGTTCCATTCCTCAGTACCATATAACAGAAAAAGTTGGAAATGGCACTGTGACTCAAGTGGTAGAGTACTAGCCCTGAGCTGTAGAGCTGAGGAACAGTGCCCAGACCTAGAGTTCAGGCCCCATGACCAACCAAAAAAAAAAAGTCTCATGGACTGTCCTTCCTGGGCAGGCTTTGAGCTGTGATCCTCAGATCTCATACTTTGGAATAGCTAGAATTACAGACATGAGCCACCAGCACTCCATTCAGGACAAGTTGTCTAAAGCAGCCCAAGGCCCTGTTTTCTACAACTAGGTTGAGCCCCCTCCCCAGGCTGCTACAAGGTTTAGGGCCTCCTCTCTCTCTCTTTTTTTTTGAGGGGGGGTCCGGTTGTGGGGCCTGAACTCTGGGCTTGGGTGCTGTCCCTCAGCTCTTCAGCTCAAGGCTAGCGCTCTACCACTTGAGCCACAGCACCACTTCCGGCTTTTTTCTTTTTGCTTATGTGGTGCTGAGGAATCGAACCCAGGGTCTCAGGCATGCAAGGCAAGCGCTCTACCACTGAGCCATCTTCCCAGCCCCAAGGGCCTCCTCTCTTTTGTGGCCACCTTCCTGCCTCCACCTTCACCTCATACATCGTGTTTATCTTCCTAATGACCCTGCAGGATGCAGGGTCTTGGGCAAAGACCCAGAGAATATGGGCTCACTAGAACATGAGGAATGCTGGTGTGAGATATATAGGAAGAGCTGGGGGAAAGGAGAAGGAGGGATGGCAGAGGTCCCTCCCCTGGGAGCTGGATCCCTAGCCTGGCCTCCCGTGACAGGCAGCCCAGAGTAGCAGGAGGCACGACCTACCTTGGAGAGCTCCCGATGGGCCACAAAGGTGGCCAGGGCCTTACATACACTCCACTGCTTCTCAGAGCACAGGTCCTCGGAGGTCACCTGGATGCCCACCTAGAGATGTAGAAGAGGTAGGTGGGAGGAGTGAGGCCCGTGCGCACGACACCGGCAGTGTCACCCAGGCAGGGCCTGAGTGACAGGTTTCTCTCTCATCTGCCAGACCTGGAAGGCCAGGGACCTCAGTTAGTTCTGGCTCTTGTCTTTGGCTTCCGGAAAACTTTGGGCAACTCACTTGCCTTCTCTCGTCTTGATTTCCTCATCTGGAAAATTGGAGGGGTCACAGCCACCCTGGAGAGTTACTGAGAGGATTAACATGGGGCCCCTATTCATGAAAGGGATTCAGTAAGTAAATGTTGGCTAAATTTAGAAGGTAGATGCCTGAGGTGCCTAGGGAATACCTGGGTATTTGAGGGGTGCCCAGGGGCAGAGGTAGGCCACTGCTATCCAGCCTGGGTGACCGGGTGAAGCAACCTAGGCCCAAGGCATTTCCCTGCACTCAAAGAGTTCCCAATGAACATCCCATACCTACAACACAGGAACCCCAGTACACTCTAAGAAGGGTGAGCAGAGCCTTGGGAGGTGAGATAACAGCCAAAACTCAGCACTGGCCCACTGGAGCCACTGGAGCCCTGGACCAGACAGCTCTGCCAGCCTCCATTCCTATACCACAGGCTACCACCGGCTACTGACTGACAGTCCGGCCCTGACAGCATCCAGGAAGCTCAGAAGCCTGAGGCAAGTCCCTTTCCCTTCCCAGGTCTCTGTTTTCCCTCTGTGCAATGGAGCATTGGCCCAGAAGGTTCTGGGTCCTCACAGCTCTATCAGATGGTTCAGAACTCTGGGCAGGGGCAGTGAGGTCAGAGAGGAGGACAGCCATTTCCCACCCCCAGGCAGGGCCACCCCACACACCTCCATGCTGGAGTTGAAAGCTCGGTTCACCTTGGCTTTGATATTCACCACTTGGCCAACACTGGAGAGAGGAAAGCAGGTGGTGAGCCTTCCAGAAAGGACAGGAGAGGGAACTGGGGACTCTGATACCCGTGGCCTATGCGGGGTGGGGGTGGGGGTGGCTGGCCAGAGGCTCCAGAACACATTCACATCGTTGATATCACCAAGCCACCCAGCCAGTTTCACCAGCCATCTTATGAAGCTATGTGGCTGATGTCTCCCCTTCCTGCTTTTCTTTCTCCCATCCGGGTAGTGCTGAACTTCTTTTTGCCCTTGGCTCTCTCCTCAGGGAATCCCTCTTGCACACCATTCACTCTCCAGCATTTCTCCCCATAGGCTGACCTCTGTCTCCCAGTCCTTAGGGCCACTGCAACAATGGCCATGTGGCTATGTCGTTTGTTTTTGTTTTCTCTTGTTTTGCAGTACTGAGGGTCAAACCCAGAACCTTGTACACCAGGTAAACACTCTACCACCAGGTGCACCACCTGCCCAAAGGGCCATATGTTTTGCTCACCTTTGACTCTTGAGTCTCAGGACATAGCATAGCGTGTGTCCTCCCTGAACAGTAGCAAGCTAAATCAATAAATTTACATTTATTGAATGTCTACTAAGTGCAAGAGTTTAGAGAGAGAGAGAGAGAGAGGGAGAGGGAGAGAGAGAGAGTAGACAGGGAAAAGGAAAGGTTTTCTTTTTTGGTAGTATTAGGGTTTGAATTCAGGGCTTTTCATGGAAAAGGAAACATTTGAAGCAGGCCCACTATTTGCCAGGTACCATTTTTGAGTCTCAAAACAAGTATGACAGGTGGGTCTAGGAGGGATTAAACATCAAGGAGGTTAGCCATTTTTTCCAAGGTCACTCAGCTCACGGATGACGTGGCCAGGATTCTAAGCTGATTGTGTTGGCTGGTACCAGCCCCCTTTTTTCCAACTGTAGCCCATCATCACTGTCGTCATCCCTACCCATCCCCAGGGAGCCAGGATGCTGCCCTGTGCCTGACTAGAAGCACTAGCTGCCCAGCTCGTGCCCAGTCAATGGGCTGTGGGGGTGAGGGCAGGAGGCTGACAGCCAGTCACCATGTGACCTCAAGCAGCCCTTTCACCTCTGTGCACCTCAGCTGGTGAACATGCAGCACACAGGACTATCTCCTCCCGTGCCTGAAAGGCTCCATTCCCAGGGGCCTGCTGGTCAGTGGGCTGCACTGAGTCACAGAGGCCTATCAGATTCCATATTGCTCGACCTTGACTGTCACACCCCGAGAGTCATGTCACCTCTCAGGGTCTTTCCGCATGAGGAAGGTACAGAGAGCTCATGTGCCCTGCCTGCACCTATAAGGACAGGGAGAGAGGCAAGGTGACTCAGCCAGCACGAGGCCTGGCTCTGTGAGTCACAGGAGCTTCCCCAGTGCTGGCACTCAATTTCCATGAGTGTTTCTTAGGGGCACTGACATGGAGGAAGATCATTGGTAGGAGATACCTGCTAACATGCAGAAGGACAAAGTGCCATGTCTACAACTCACTTTCAAATGGTTCAGAGAAAGACAGAGAGACAGAAAAAAATCTGCCCTGTTATTTATCCATCTGTAGATAAAGCAAGCTGAGCAAAATCCTAATTATTAGATCTCATTAACAGTGACCATTTTACTACTCAGTTTTCTATATGCTTAGAAAGGGTTGTGTGTGTGTGTGTGTGTGTGTGTGTGTGTGTGTGTCTGTGTGTGTGTCTGTGTGTCTGTGTGTCTGTGTGTGTCTGTGTGTCTGTGTGTCCTGGGGCTTGAACTCAGGGCCTGCACGCTGTCTCTGGCAAGGCTAGCACTTTACCACTTGAAGCATAGCTCTTCTTCTGTTGGGTTTTTTTTCTGGTTAATTGAAGATAAGTACCTCAGATTTTCTTTCCCCAGTTGGCAACAAACAGCAATCCTCAATTAAAATGAGGAACTAATAGCCATGACTTCATAATGTTGCTCTGAGTATCAAATACACTCATGTATCAAAAGGAATTCTAAGCCAGGTACTAGTGGCTCATGCCTGTAATCCTAGCTACTCAGGAGTCTGGGATCCAGAGAATCTAGCCAGCCCAGGCAGAAAAATTCTCAAGATTCCATCTACAAAATAACCAGCAAAAAGCTGGACTAGTTACATGGCTCACATAGTAGAGGGCTAGTCAAGAAAGAAAGCCAAGTAAACATGAGGCTGTAAATTAAACTCTAGTACCAAGGAGGGGAAAAGATATCAGAAGTGGTTCACTAATTGTATCAAAAGTACCCTAAATATGTAAGATATCCATAACAGGGGAACTGGAAATATGATATATGGGAACAAAGGAGGCCAGACACTGGGTTCTGAATCTCACAGCCAGTGGTTATATTCAGAAATTTCTCTCTTTTTTCGTAAACCTGAAACTATTGTAAAATAAAAGGTATCTGAGAAAGTATAACAAAGCAGCTACATGTCGGATCTCATTATGAGTGTGGAATGTCCCACATTTTTGTTGTTGATGTGCTAGGGATCAAACCTAGGGCTTTGCCCATGCTAAGCAAACACTCTACCACTGAGCTACACTCATAGCCCATTTTCTCATTTCCCGTGGACATGACGTTTCTTACATCTGCCTCTCCTGCAGACTAGATTATAGTCTAGTCTGCAGAGATTTTACTCAGGGAACTCTGCTTTCAATCACAGCAAGGCCGTGGTCCAGAAAGATGCCCAACTAATTTTAAGTACGTCATGACTAACTGATTGGTACTGGGACTGGTTAAGCTTTCTCCTTAATGGTGACACCAAAAGCACCTAGGCAGGCCTGATAAGGCCTCTGCACTTGATGTCCTAGGTACAGGCAGCACATTTAGGAGCAGGCCCAGAGATTAGAACTCTGTGTGCAGGCCCTGTAGCCTGTGCTGAACCAAGGGCTTAGCATGGACCTTTCATCCCAGAAGCAGGATAGTGACCCAGTGGCAAAGCCCTGGGAAACAAGCTCTGTGCAGTGGAATAAAGAGCTTTCCAACCAGTACCCATTACTGAATAAAGAAGAAAATCCAGACATAGGAGTGCATGCTTATAACCCCAGCCCTCAGAAGACTGAGGTAGGAGGATTGCAAGACCCCCAACTACATTTAAAAAGGGGAGAGGGTCCACTTTCATAATGAATTCCTCATGGTATAAACAGAAGATGGCTAGCTAGGCTTTGCCAAGAGTCCTTGTCTAGGGCTTCTCTGCAGAACAGTAACCACTGACACACAGAGAACACAAGTCTGAACTCAAAAGTCATTGGGCACTGGTGGTTCATGGCTGCAATAATCCTAGCTACTCAGGAGACTAAGATCTAAGGATTGAAGCTTAAAGCTTGCCCAGGACAAAAAAAAAAAAATAGTGAGACTGGGGGTTTTTTTGGTTGGTCATGGGGCTTGAACTCTGGGCCTGGACACTGTCCCTCAGCTCTTCAGCTCAAGGCTTGCGCTCTACCACTTGAGCCACAGTGCCTCTTCCAGTTTGCTGAGTGGTTTATTGGAGATAAGAGTCTCATGGACTTTCCTGCCCGGGCTGGCTTTGAACCATGATCCTCAGATCTCAGCCTCCTGAGTAGCTAGGATTACAGGTGTGAGCCACTGATGCCCGGCCTATAGTAAGACTCTTATCTCCAATTAATCAGCAAAAAGCCAAAAATGGAGATGTGACTCAAGCGGTACAGCATTAGCCTTGAGTGGAAAAGGCCAAGCAAGAGTGCAAGACCTTGAGTTCAAGACCCAGCAGCACCACCCCCCCAAAAAAAGGCATTCTCTGTTCTCTGAGCCAGTCTAAGTCTTTCCATTTCACAGATAAGAAAACTGAGGCCAAAATCACACAGAACACTGTGACAATATCTCAGCAACTTCCCACTACAAATGGGTAAAACCCACTCTGTGACACGCAGCAGCAGGCAGCCCTAGCCCCACTGCTGTCCTAGAAACCCCATAGATGGGTCTTTTGCTTCCTAAAGGCCATCCTCAACCCATTTTCAAAGGCCATCAGTCAGTTGAATCAGGCTTCAAGCAGCACAGAACCTGGGCAGCGGTGACAGAAAGGACAGTCCAGGGCTTGTGATGGGAGATCAGATGGACCATGAAGCAGAAAGGGCTGCTTACCTAATAGTGTGCTCAAAATAGATGTCATCCATGGAGGCTGTGACACAGGGGCAGCCGGCATGCCTCTCCGCTGGCATTGGGACAAGAAAGACAGTGGTTAGCAGGCTCCTCACATCACACGGCACTCTGATCGAGTGTCTCCTCCTCAAGAAGCTTCTCTATCTGCATGAGTACCCTACCTACTCCCTACTCCTTGGCTTCCTGTCCCTCTTACCCTCACCCTCTGGAACCTCTTCCTGCACCCAGAACTAGATCAGGGCCATTCACCTGTGGGCTGGATACAGATACAAGAGAAGATCAGAATGAGCGGCCACAGTCATCTCTCTCCTGGCAGTTTTCAACCCATGAAGCAGCCAGGTTGAAGACTACACCATATGGCTATAGGGACCTGGGCACTACACCATATGGCTATAGGGACCTGGAATGAGGTATAAGCTGCACCAGCACTGTGACATGAGAGGACATTTCAGGCAGGGGGGACTGGCATGGGCCAAGGCCGGGAGGAGGAACAAGTATGACAACTGGAAGACAGTAGCCATCTTTGGAAAAGCCTTCTGCTCTGGGTCTTGGGGCCAGTGGTGGGGGACGCTGTGCCGATCACCTGAGAGGCAGGCCGTGGTGTCAATCCACTTGAGCAGCTGCCCAATACTCAGCTCGCTGCGCTGGTTGGTGTGGCAGGGAAGCACCAACTGGCTCATCTGCACCTCTGTGGGATTCCGGTACCCCTCACCCTCCACCATGGTGTCCTCTTCCTCTGCACGTGGGATTGACTTCCTGGATGTGCGGCTTGAGAACACGGAGGCCAGGCCCTAGGGACAAGTGGTGATGGGAGTCAGCTCTCTGCAGATTTCCCAGGTCTGCCCAGCCCCAAGACTGAGGAGGATGAAGACCCGAGGAAGATGAGAAGCAGCCCAGAGCCACCTCCAACCAAGCCCAAAAAGAGTGACCACTATCTCCAGCCACAGTCTCAGAGCCCGGGGGTTCTGTGGATGCCACCTGTGCCCACCATCTAGCCAACAACACTATCCGCTGAATTTAACCTCAAATGGGGGGATGGGTTGTGGAAGACCAAGGCTGAGCATCTACCTCCTCCCTCTCTGGCTTGTAGGCTGATTTTTCAAAGTTTTACTCTGCATTGATCTTGTTTTTTTGGTACTGGGGTTTGAACTCAGGGCCTGTACGTGCTACGAAGACACACTGCCCACCTGAGCATTGAGAAACTGATGCTGAAATGTGCCAGTCATTTGGGACAAGCACTATGTGATCCATTCATGGGGATCCTCAGAGCAGTTCATAAGACACAGTATGCTGGTTCCTGGGGCCCAGGGAGCACGGAATGGGGAGTTAGGAGTTCAACTTGAGAAGATGAAAACGTTCTGGAGATGGTTAGTGGTGGAGGTTGTCCAACAATGTAAATGTATTTAATGCCTTTGAAGTACAGTTCCCTTACAAATATATAAAATGTAAGTGGTATAAATACTTTAAGTGAGGAAATTGTCAGACTATACTTAAAAAAGCAAAACCTAGCTAGATGCTGGTAGCTCTTACCTATGATCTTAGCTATTCAGGAGGCTGAGATCTGAGGATTGCCATTTGAAGCCAGCTCAGACAGGAAAGCCTGTGAGATTCTTATCTCCAATTAACTACCAAAAAGCCAGAAGTGGAACTGTGACTCAAATGGTAGAACACAAGTCTTAAGAAGCTCAAGGATAGTGTCTAAGTCCCAAGTTCAAGCTGTAGGACCAGCACACACACACACATACACACACACACACACACACACACACACACACACACACAGCCCAATCATAAAGAGGGAGGGAAGGCTAGGGATGGAGCTCAGTGATAGAGTTTGTACAGCCCCTTCCTGCAAAAAAGGCCAAATGGGTATAATGGCATCCATCTATAATCCTAGGTTGGAAGAGTTGAGGTAGGAGAATCTGAGCCAGACAGACTATATATTGAGACTCTATCAAAAAGAAGGAAAAGTGGGGGGAAGAGAACAAGGAAGGAGGGAGGGAGAGAGGGAGGAAGGCAAGGAAGAAAGAAGGAAGAGAAGAAGGGAAGAAAGGAGGATGGGGAAGGAAGGAAAGAAGGAAGACAGGAAGGAGAGGAGGGAGGGAGGGAGGGAAGAAGAGAAGAAGAGAGGGAGGAAGAAAAGGAGAGGAGCTGGAGAAAAGGTTGGAAGGGAAAGTCTCTTCCCCTTCCTGTACCCTTCCTACTCAGGAGGCCCAGTGGGCGAGTAAGCTCTGGGGCAGTGGAGCCTCTCTGAAATTGTTCCAGTAAAGTGAGCCACAGCGCGTAGCTCAGGTTTCGTGCCTACAGGCCCCTCTCAGCTCTTTCTTTCCTGAGCCTCCAGTGGGCACTGCACCTTCAGCTCTGGGATCTATTGACTGTGAGGGCTCCAGGCAGTCACAGATCAGCTGTCTGATCCAAGGCAGGACTGCTGTAGCTGCCAGCTGGTGAATCAGCAAAGAAAGCCCTTCAAACTCACATATGGGGATGAGGTTTCACGCTCTTATGGGTTTCCCTATACAGCCAGGCTGGCCTCAAACTTAAATCTCAGACAGAAAGTGGCCATGCCTGTCATTCCCTCAGATGGAAGGGACCTGAAAACACCTCTCTGGGCTGTCTAGTCACTGTAAACTCCAGAGCCAGACTCACCTGCACATGTGAGAAAACCAAGCAGGGCCAGGCAGTGAGTTCAATCCTCCTGGCCATGCCAACTATGCTGCGGTGGTAACAATCACAGTGAACATTTATATATATTTATTGTGTATTCTTCTAAGCATTTTCATATATTAATTAGATTTAATATATACATCAATCCGTGTGATGAGGACAATATTATCCTCATCTTACTGACAAGGCCCAGATAAATGGCAAAGCCCAGCAGCAATCCCAGATGTCTAGCTGTCAGTCTGAGCTCCCATCTACCACACACACTGCTGTCCATCCTCCTGGGGCTACATGATAAAAGGACCAGAGCCCTGGGCCTAGGATGCATCATGACCACAGCTGCAGGACAGGGCAGCCCTGGCTCTTTGGATGATTTATCCCACATGGGTCCCATAGCTAATTCAATAAATCCAAAACACAATGGGGTGACTTGCTCAAAATTCCTGATCCCTAAAATGGTAGACCTGGGACTTGAACCAGGTCTGTCTGGCTCAGAACTGCTACTGGTTCCCAGACACACAGCTCATTCCCAAAGCCCAAGTGTCAGGCACAGTGCCGGGCAGCAAGGAGAGGAGGGCAGTGGCTCCAGGAGTTGTCAGCTTAGGTGGGGGCCTCTGGGGTGCCAGGCTGCTTAGTTTTCAGGCTCTTGCAGGGAGCTTGAATGTCCAAGCAGCAGGGCTTGTTGCCATGGTAACCACTGCCAAGGCGTTTGCAGCCTGGCTGTGCACTGCGGCCTGCATGGATGACTTTCTGGGTATGGAAGAGGGTAGAAGGAGAAAGTGGGAAGACTATATTTGCTTGTTCTTCTGGGAAGAATATTGTAGAAAGAAGCCCTAGAGAGAGCTGAAGAAATGCAGGAGGCAAGATACAGAGGGCAAGCCAGCAGAAGAAAAAGAGCCGATGGTCCAAGGTTCCTGGGCTATAGTCAGACTATACCATATCTGGCTGGATGTTCACTAAGAAGGCAGGACTAGGAATCAGTGGTCCATCTTACAGGTGAGAGACAGGATGGACAGAGCCCTGGGCAGCAGTCAGCAGCAGCCTGAGTTCCTGTCCTTTACCTCTTATTGTAGAATCTCCTGTTTCCAGTGCTACACTTCCTGTCTTCCCATTGAATTCTACATGCCTGGAAACAGTGTCTTTGCCTCATTTATCCATTCATTCCATCATTTATTCATTCATCAATCACCTCCTGTGCATGGGGTCCTTGGGCCAAACACCATAAATTCAAGACAAATTAGGCCTAGAAGGACTTGCCACATAGTAGGACTTCATCAAAAGCTTACAGAGGGATGACCAGAAGCAGACTTGAATGTAAATCATTTCCAGTAAAGACACTGGGCAGTCCAGTTTCTCCAACAGACAGAAATACAGTGCTTGTGCAAACAGACCTGAGCCCCTGCCTAAAGTGGAGTGAGGACCTCATTCTCACTCTCCCCAAACTTCCCTCGAAGGAAGGGGACACAGGCTAGGCTAGTGCACAAGCAGTGGATACAGAGAGGCTCAGGTGATTCCAGGCCCAGGCTTTCAGAGTCTACCTCCTTCCTTGGGTTCCTAGTCAATCTGCCCCTGCCAGGGCCAGACCATGCCAAGCCTCCCAGCCCCCAAGGTGGGCATCCAGCCAGTCAGGAGGCAGGGGTGTGTGCAGTCAGGCAAGGTTTGGCCAATGGGACCCCAGAGTAAGGCCACTCCTCTCAAGAGAACAGAGATCCTGGCTACAGCTAGGGTCTGGGCTACAGACAGAGCCCTGACAGCTGACATGGCCAAGACACCAGAAGAGGGCTTGCAGAGGTCACAGACGCGCTCTCTCAGACCTCAACCATGCCACACCCTGGCCCAAGGCCACAGCAGACCTGGCTAGATTTGATAGTCCTAGACTAGGCATGAGCTGAGGCACCAAGTGCCCCCTCCTGGCTGGAGTTACCTCATAGAGTCAGATCAGGGAAGCCTATGTGGCGGAACCCCTCCCCCTCAAAGCTGGGGATAAAGCAGGGAGAAAAAGGCTGGTCCAGTGTCAATCAACAAATGAGAAGCCAAGATAAGTCCCTTGGGCCAAATCCCGTCACCCAATCTGACAGTAGACTTCATCCTGATTTCCTCCCACCCTTACAGGCTCAGTAGACCCCATGCCCTTGCCAGTCCAGACTCCTGCACTGCTGATGAGGATATTCAGCCTCCCAGTGCTCCACCTCCTCCCAGCCTCCACACAGAAGCCAACGGGGTTGTTCCAAAAAAAAAAAAGTCAACTTGCTCAAGCACAGCCACCCACTTGATCCCACGTTGCAAGACAACAAGGTCAAATCCTCCCGACTCCTCCCATCCCAGGGCTGCACTGTTCACTGGGTCCTGGGGAACACAGACCTTTCTAAAGAGCAACCCCTCAATAGGCACCTCCCCAGCCCAAGACACGAGGATGGCTCCTGCTGCTGTCAGAGATGGAGGCCCAGCCAGCACAGCAGCTCCTGCCACTCGCCCCAGCAGCTGCCCTGGCCACTGCAGACCACCTGTGATCGTCTCATCACTCCCACTCTGTTATCTGCCGTGGGACAGGATGGAATCCCTAAGTCTGCCACTGTCTGACCTGTGTCCCCTCCTCCCCCCCTTCATCCTCCTGGCCCACCTTCCTCAGGGGAGGCTGGGGCCTCTAGGCTCCTGCAGCCTGGTCATCTCCATTGCAACACCACAACTCCTCTACAGAACAGCGACTAGGCCACGTTCAGGACAGGTGCCCACAACCACCCATGGAAGGCACAAAAGAACAGGTTAATAACGAGCAGCCTTGGAGCTAAACTTGGAGGACTAGAACAGTGTGAGGTGCAGAGGCCCCCAGGAGGAGCAGAGAGAAGCTGGAATGACAATGGTTCTGGAAACATAAGTCAGGGTGCTGGGGAGCAGGTGGGAGAGTACTGCAAGGGTAAAAACAGAAGGGAAGGGGCAGTCAGGGGCAGGGAGGCCATGCCAGGGAGTCCCAGAAACCCTAGAAGACCCTGGAGAAGGGCGTGGTTCTTGTGGTGAGTGGGAGGAACAATGGGTATAGGGGACTGTAGAGCAACAGGCTAGTGCAAAGGACATTGCTGCCCCAGTGCAGAATGGGCATGGGTGGCTCTGAAGTAACCCATCATGACACTGGCCGCACATGGCCCTTGGGGAGGGTTCAAGTCCAGCTCCACAACTTAGCTGTGCAACCTCAAGCGAGCTGTTCAATCTCTATGAAAAAAATTTGGGGGGGAGGGGACGGGGAGTAGGAGAAAATGAGGGAAGGGGTAACACTGTTCAAAAAGAAGTATACTCATTACCTTACTAATGTAACTGCAACTTCTCTGTACAACATCTTAACAATATATATATATTTTTTTTTAAATTCTGCGATAATTTATTCTTTCTTTTTTTTTTTGTCGGTGGTGGGGCTTGAACTCTGGGCTTGGACGCTGTCGGTATGCTCTTCAGCTCAAGGCAAGCGCTCTACCACTTCCCGTTTTCTAGCAGTTTACTGGAGATAAGAGTCTCCCGGACTTTCCTACCCGGGCTGGCTTTGAACTGTGATCCTTAGATCTCAGCCTCCTGAGTAGCTAGGATTACAGGTGTGAGCCACCAGCGCCCAGCCACCAATCCTAGAGTGTTCAGACTGCAAAAGCAGTGATACTTCCTCCCCTTCCCTCTCCCCTAGGCACATGGGAGCTGGAAGGCAGTCCCACAAGGGGCCAGGGAGAGGAGACCTTTGTCCACCCTCAGAGCCACCAGCCAGGTTCCATGAAAGGCTTCATTGTCTGAGCCAGGCTCTGGAGCAGAGAGTGGCCCAGGCAGGGATGCCCAGCTCCTCTCCAGCCTCCCAGAGACCAGTGCAAAGAACACCTCCTGCCACTTCCCACCAGCAAGGCAGAAGCAACTGTCAACATTCCAAAGTTCCCTTGAGGCTTATCCCAAAAAAGCTCCCAGGTGGCTCTACACACGCACAGAGGACCACACAGGAAACGCATGTACTGAAAGCAGAAATGCAAACAAATCCAGTTAGGGAGCCAAATAAGGGAGCAGAGAATTGCAGATGGAATCCAGATCCTGCCATCAAGAACCTCATTTGGTGTTGAGGTTCCTAGCAAACACAGCAAAAAATGATAGCAATACATACCAAACTCCTAATTGAAAGAGGGAACATTTGCCCACGTAGCCATCTTGGGGTGGGGGGGGGGGGGGAGGGGGGGGAGAAGGATACCAGTGCATAGTTCCATAGGATTTAAGCTTAGATATTCTACAAATAAGATTCTGAGAAGATAAATAATGTGTATATGTGTCCAGTGTATTCGTACTTAACACTTTTCAAGATTTAGAGATTGGTAGGGTACCTCCTATGCTGGGTGCTAGTGGCTCATTCCTGTAATCTTAGCTGTTCAGGAGGCTGAGATCTGAGGATCACAGTTCAAAGCCAGCTGGGGCAGAAAAGTCTGTGGAGATTCTTATCTCCATTAAACTACCAAAAAAAAAAAAAAGCCAGATATATAGCTGTGGCTCAAGTGGATAGAGCTCTAGCCTTAAGCAAAAGAAGCTCAAGGACAGCACCTAGGCTCTGAGTTCAAGCCCCAGGACTGGCACCAAAACAAAAACAACAATAAAAATTAAAAGAAAAAACAAAACAAAACAAAACACCTCCAATATGTCAGCCTTAGAGGTAGGGAAGATGGATGAAATTCCTCTTCTCTGAGACACAGAGAAGAGAAGAAAATGGCCTCAAGTCACACAGCCAGTCAGTGACCAGGGAGGGAGCAGAGCCCAGAGCCCAGAGCCCAGAGGCTCAGAGCCCAGAGGTCCAGGCTCTATGTCCATGAGCTGATATGGGCTGATCAACAGCTCCTAGATAAGCGGTGGACTTCCCTTGCTTCTGAGTCCCTTGGGAGGAGAGAGGGGTAAGAGGATCTCCGATTTGCAATCTTGTCCTGCCCAATGTAGAAAGGCAGAAAGGTTGTACAAAGAGGAGTCTTCCTCCCTTTCTTTAAGTCCAGCCTCCCAGAAAGCTCCTTTCATCTTCTATTGGCAAAAAAAAAAAAAAAAAGTCAGAAAAAAATGTCATAAGTAGTTTAGAATGGGGTAAAATGTTTTGGAAAAAGTCATAATTCATAAGTTAAAAATGGGTTAAGATGTAAAAGATAAGCAATAAACTGCTTATGAAAGTATTCCAGATTAGAAACCACCAGAGGAACATGTTTTCAATGTGTCTGCCATAAAATACATGATGTGTACATGTAGTTTGATGATTACTTTTTATTTGTTTGGGGTTTTTTTGGTCGGTCATGGGGCTTGAACTCTGGGCCTGGGCGCTGTCCCTCAGCATTTCAGCTCAAGGCTAGTGCTCTACCCTTTAAGCCACAGCACCACTTCCGGTTTTCTAGTGGTTTATTGGAGATAAGAGTCTCACGGACTTTCCTGCCTGGGCTGGCTTTGAACCGTGATCCTCAGATCTCAGCTTCCTGAGTAGCTAGGATTACAGGCATGAGCCACCAGCACCCGGATGAATTAGGTTTTAAAATGACTAATTTGAGGCTTTAACAATTTTATCTTATTTAAACACAGGATCTCACATATGTAGCCCAGGCTGGCCTTGAACTCATGATCCTCAGTCTCCTAGGTGCTAGGATTCCAGGCTTGAACAACCATGCCTAGCTAGCTAAAATGGTTAGTTGAATGCTATGTGAATTTTACTTGGTAATTTTTTTTAACACTTTAGACACATATTAGGTCCATGTGCTAATTTAACTGCCAGCTATATTTGAAGAGCAGAAAGAGAGTGTCCTAGCATGATGCAAGGCCCATGACAGGGGCTTTGGAAAAGGCAAGTCTTATGAGCTCTCCAGCTTTAGTTTCCTCACCCTTCAAATGGAGCACTTTTACTAGAGTCCCCAATATTCGTCTACCTGTGAAAGGCTTAGCTGTTGGAAAGAGACAATAACCAAGGTCTCAGAGCATGTGTAATTCACACAATACGCTGACCATTGTGACAACACCCATTTCACTATGGGAGTACTGAGAGCAGAAGACCACAAAACAGACACCCTCTCTCTCCTCCTCGTACCACATGGGACCCAGGGTCTGTTGGCTTATATGAACCATATGGGTGAATTTATTCTTACTAGTGTCACACCTTCCCCCAATGCAGACAACCAGGCCCCTCTCCTATCCTTGCCCCTCACCCCATCCTGGAAGGCAGAGCAACTCCTGACTCCCTTCGTCCAAGGGTAAAAATAACTTTGTCTGAAAGCTGACACCTTCTTTCAGCCACTTGTCAGAACTGCCCAGACCCACAGGGAGGCCAAGGGCCAGAGCAAGTGGGAAGACATTGTCTGAACCCTACCTGGACATGTTTTCCTTGACCTAGGGGCAAATAGTGGAGTAGCTTTCATTGACAAAATATATAAGGGGGATACCCCGGGGAGGTCTGAATCCAAGCTACTCAGTTCTGGATCAGAGAGCCAGCTTGTGAGAGCAGGTCCTTGCCTCAGTCTCCCCTGCAAGGCCCTTTCCTCAGCACTTGAGGATGAGCAGAACTAGAAAACTGATTACATCTGTTTGGCTGTATGGGTGGAGAAACTGAGGCACGGGGCTCTCTGTCCAAGGTCTATGAGTGAGGGGGCTTAGAGTCAGCAGTCCCTGGGTAAGTCACTGAGAAATTGTTTCCTCTGGGAACTGATGTCCTGAAAAATCCTGCGGGCTGCTTGACTTTGCCTGTCTAGAGCATGATGACTTTGGATAGATAAACTGTGCTAGATGGAGAACAGAATTATTTTTTCCCTGCCCCTGTTTTGTGCTAGTATTGAGGCTTGAACTCAGGGCCTGAGCACTGTCTTTGAGCTTTTCTGCTCAGGCTTAGCACTCTACCACTTGGGCCACAGCTCCACTTCTGGCTTAATTGGAGATAAAAGTATCACAGACTTTCCTCCTGGGCTGGCTCTGAACTTCAGATCTTAGCCTCCTGAGTAGATAGGATGACAGGTGAAGCCCCTAGTACATGGCTACAGGCCCTTTTAGTAGCCAGTTATTACCAACCTCAGTATCTGACCGAAGTCCTCATAACTACTAGATAAATCCGTCAGTGTGTATGGCTAAGTTTAGTGGGCCTCCAGCCCCTACCAATCCCAAAGCTAACAAGGTAACAAGAACATGCAAAACCTACAGGAAAGAGTTTTCTCACTCTCTCATTACCTCTCTCCTATACCTACCTGATGCCACTACTAAAGTATTAGACAAATGGATTGACTTAGGGCACTTTTGTTCTTTTCTTTTTTTTTCAGTACTGGGGTTTTGAACTCAGGGCTTTGCTAGGCAGATGCTCTACCACTTGAGCCATGCCTCTAGCTACCTTTTGTTCTTTGACTATAAAAGTTCATGTACCGGGCTGGGAAGGTGGCTCAGTGGTACAGCGCTTGCCTTGCATGCCTGAGGTCCTGGATTCGATTCCTCAGCACTACATAAGCAAAAAGAAAAAAGCCGGAAGTGGCACTGTGTGGCTCAAGTGGTAGAGCGCTAGCCTTAAGCTGAAGAGCTGAAGGACAGCGCCCAGGCCCAGAGTTCAGGCCCCATGACCGGACCCCCCCAAAAAAAACAACAATAAAAAAAAGTTCATGTACCCTCTTCCATAATGAAACACTATTGACTAGAATTTAAATCTGTATTCCTTGACCTTAATTGCTCTTGGCTTAGAATAAATTCATTCTTATTTCCTTTGGAGTAAGACCTGTATTTTGTTCTTTGTTTTGGTTTGTTTTAGTTTGGTTTGGTTTTGATTTAGTTTGGGGTTTGGGTGTTTTGTTTTGTATCTGGATCTCACTATGGAAACTAGGCTGACCTAGAATTTACTATGTAGCTTAGACTTCCCTCAAATCTGAGATCTTCGTACTTAGCCTCCTGAGTGCTGGGATTACAAAAATATACTACTGTGCCTGGCTTAAGAGAACCAGAGAAGGACCAGACAAGCACTGCTCTCATCTCCAAATAATGCAATGAGGATTAAGGCAGGTCATGTGCTAACTGGGAATGTACACACGAAGGAACAGCATGTTGAGCAGGCTAGAGAGCACAGAAAAGTTGGCTGGATAGGCTTGCCATTCTAAGCCTCCAAAGTCCCTTTGTGAAAAAGTTCCCTTTGTGAAATGGAAATGCAGACTATTCAGGAGGCTGAAATCAGAGGATGGAGGTTCAAAGCCAGCCCAAGCAGGAAAGTCCATGAGATTCTTTTCTCCAATTAACCACCAAAAAACTGGAAGTGGAGCTATGGCTCAAGTGGACAAGCACTAGCTTTGAGCAGCAAAGCTCAGGGACAGCACCCAGACCCTGAGTTCAAGCCCCAGTACTGGCAAAAAAAAAAAAAAAAAAAAAGGAAATGTAGAGAGTGAGACAGTATAGCACAGAAGGTTCTGGAATCTGTAGATTGTAGCCCCTACCTTCAGCATCTGGGGACCTCAGGAAGCCCGCTCAGCTATTCATTCATTCAAATAAGACTTCAAAGCACTTAGCAGAGATGTCCCAAGTTGCACAGGAGGAGACATGGCCAAAAGGCTTTGCCAATCACAGTGGCTCTGCCTCCATCTATATAGGCTCTGGATGGGCCTACCCAGTGGGCTAGGCTGAGTGGGCCTCCCTCTCAGAGCCAGGGTCCTGACAGGAGGCAGGCCTGGGATAAGAGGTCATCGAGGAGGTGCTGTAATGCCCACAGGAGCTGAGGCTGGAGGTGGGGGACATGCCCTACCCTGCATGGGGCTTCCAGCCAAGACCAGCAGGACAAGACATAGGCTGTATGAAGCCCGGGGTTCAGCTTACCCACACCCCCACTTGTCCGTGTTGTTTGGGCACTGGGCCTGCAGTGAGCCCAGACTAATAATAACGTGGGATGTGAGCAAATATTTCAACCTTTCTGAGCTCAGCTACTTGGTTGACAAAACTGGAAGGGGTGGGTGTGCAGGTGTGATGAAGAACATGCGCCCTCCTCCACTGATTTCTTGTGTCCAAACATGTCCCAGGTGCTCTCTTGCCCTGTCGCTCTTACTTTCTCTCTCATTTTGGCCTCTAACTTGTGATGCTCCTGCCTCAGTTTCCAGAGTACTAGGACTACAGATGTGTACCACCATACTCTGATGGACTGATCCTTTTAACCTTTATACAGCCTTCATGTGGCTAGTTTTACCATTTTACAGATGAGGAAGTACAGCAAGTCGAGTAAGTAACAAGCATACATCCGTGTGCATGCATGCACGTGTATACGCACACACGCAATCGCAGCCAGCAAAGTTCAGAGCTGGGACTTGGGGACAATCCTATGTAACTCAAATGCTGAAGCTGTTTGGCCATGGTGCTATGCCTGCCCTCTCAACTGGCAGGCAGGATCATGGCTAACACCTCCCACACATCTGTGACCACCACAGGTATGTGAGGCCAGCACCTACACCTGGAACCAGAACTCCTCCCCATCTCCCTTCATGTCCTCTGCGGGTACAGGGATGGTATCAGTACCCCACAGGCAGGGTTAAGGTACTTTCTGGAATACTGTCTCACTGGGCCTTGACTAGTGAGAAAGCTTGAAGTTCTCTGTGAGCTGAAAAGTATGCTTTGTGAATCCTCAGCTCCTGGAGGGAGAGATGACACCTCATGTCAGCCAGACAGGTGCTTCTCAGATGCAGTAATGCCACCTACGACACACCTCCAACCACCATGAGCTTGTTTGCTCCCAGAGACAAATACAGAGTCTTCTACTCCCGAGCAAGTCTGTCTGATCCAGTTCTTCCATCTCACCTCCATCTCCCCCACCCCCCACCGGTTTTAGACATTTGCCCTCTGCTGCTCCTACCTCCAGCAGGCTCTAGGAAACAGCAGAGAATTTTCAGTCTGCTCCAGATACAACTGGTCCTCCCATGTGCCCCTCAGGGGAGCTTCTCTGACCACTCAGTCTAGAACCCACATTCACACGCAATCCCCCTCATGTTGGAACCCTGGTTTTGACGTGGGACACTCCTGGGCTGTGGACAGACCCAGCCTCTCATCAGAGCCCTTTACACCCTCCACGCTAGACAGCCAGAGCTAGGGTTGCCACTGCCTCTGGGTCACCATGGCAACAGGCAGCCAGCCAATGGGCCCAGGCTCTGCCATCCTGCAAACTCCCTCCTTTGCCCTGGAGCTGGACATAGCAGCTACAAGCATCACAATTTCCCTTCAGGAGGACAAGAAAGTGAACAAGACTGAAGAAGAAGAAGAAAAGAGAGCAGTTAGAGAGAGAGAGGGAAACCAGAGTCACAGAGGGAGGGTGGGAGGGGGAGAAGAGAAAGGAAAAAGAGAAAGAAAAGGGAAAGCATTAGGTCAGTGGGAATGAAAAGAAACAGGCTGGGAGGGAGCAGAGCAAGTAGAACACACACACACACACACACACACACACACACACACACACACCAGGGAGAAGGGAGGGCCACAGGAAAGGGGCCCCCTTCCAGCCTCCCCACCACACACATTCCTTTGGCTTGAGCTGCTCTAGCCTGGCGGGATTCTGGGCAGCTGGGACTTCCTGCCCCAGGAAGCTGGCAGCTTGGTGGGCCCCTTCTAAGCTCTAGCTGCTTCTCCAGACCCCTCTTACTGAGGAATGGTGTCCTGGCTTACCCCAGCAAGGTGGGGGGCTTCTCGCAATGCCCTAAACAGCCCTGCCTCCTTCCCAGCATCCCTCTCAGGCCCCCCAGAGATCTCCTGCTGCCATGGCCCTCTCCTTCCCACCACAGCCAGCCTGCTCTCCCTCAACACAGCTGCTTATTTCTCCCTAGTGTTCAAGAAGCTGCTCCTACAACCCGCAGAACAGCATGACAGGAGTCATGATTTATCCGCTTAACACGTTCCCCAGAGCTGCACAGGGAGTGGAGAGGCCTCAGACTGAGGCTCTACAGAGAGACCAACCCTGTGGGGCTGGCTTCTAAGCCGAAGCCCGTAACTCTAAGGTAGGAGGCTCAGAGCAGGGCCACAGCCACCAGTGGTAGACTGCCAAGCAGAGCAGATCACCCCATGCCCAGTGCGACCCTCAGCCTCAAGCTCAGGAAGCCTAATGGCTACAGGACCGCTCTCACCTGGCTTCACCCCACCCACAATGACTTTTCCCACACTGTCTCAGCAGAATCTAAGGCCACAAAAAAGGCCCATGGAAGGACAAAAATAAAAATAAAATCTAGAAGGGTGGAGAGAGAGAAGAAAGAAAACCATAAGAAGGCGAGGGGCTGGCAAGAGGGTAAAGGCGAGGGTCAGCAGGCTCCAGCAGCACTAGCTCTAGCCTGGCCTCTGCCTGGGTGACTACAATCACCTAAATCATTCTGAATCTCCCTTTCCCCATCTATGAAGTGGAAATCAGCGTGTCATGGACAAGATTCAACGAGAAGCACTTAGCACAGAATCTGACCAGGAAGTGCTTCAAACCATAGCTCTTCATGCTGTTACAAAGACAAGGCATTGTGGAAACACACAAGACACCACTGCCCAGACCCCAGGAGTTAAGAGACACCTGTCCAAACTGGCCAGGCGGCCTTGGCAGATCAGAGGGGTTTGGGACAATGACATTCACTTTTTTCTCCCAGCACTGCTAGTTGAAAACAAAATCTGTCCACCATTAGGGCTTTATTCCAAACAAGAATCAAAGTTGGAGCCCAGCACCAATAGCTCACACCTATAATCCTAGCTACACAGGAGGCCGAGATCAGGAAGGAAAGTCTGCGAGACTCTTATTTCCATTATACTACCAAAAAAAGCTGGAAAGCGGAACTGTAGCTCAAGTAGTAGAGTGCTAGCCTTGAGCAAAAAAAGCTCAGGAACAGCACCCAGGCGCTGAGTTCAAGCCCCAGGATCAGCACACACACACACACACACACACACACACACACACACACACACACACACGAATCAAAGTTGTACAGTTGTTCGTGGCCCCCTGCAAGGTTTCACACAGGTGTCCACATACATCTAACCATACTCATAACTGCTGGGGCTCCTTCAGGTTTCCCACTCTTGGAAGGCTCCAGACCTCAGGAAAGAAAACAGACCTTTGAGATCAAAGGTGGCAATTACAAGAAATCAGTTAGGGGGTAAGGAAAACAAAGCATGCTAACCACAGGTCAGGAGCCCACCAGGACCAGAATAGATATAGCTTGCATATTTTTGCACATGTACAGCCCCTAAACATCATGAAGCCTGGGTAAAAATGTGTGAACTTGAACTTGGAGGTGTCTTCAATGGAGTGGCCCTTGTGCCTACTCCATTTAACATTGGATCAAACAGAAGGAAGACACTCCTGGTCCTAGGCAGACTCCTGAAAGGCTGTGATAGAAACATAAAACCAAGCAGATGAGAGGTGCCAGGAGCAGAGGCTGAATCCTGCAATCGTAACTACTTAGGAGAAGTAGATCACAGCTAGAAACCATACCAGGTCAAGAAACTGCATCTCAATCAATGGCTGGGCACACTGGTGCACACCGTTACTGTTATCCCAGCTACTGGGGAAGTACAATGGCTAAGCACAGTGGCACATGCCTGTCCTCCCCAGCTGTGGAAGTACACATATAAGGATCACAGCCCAGACTAGCTGGGCATAAAGTGAGACTACCTAGAAAATAACCAAGGTAGAAAGGGGCTGGAGGCATGGCTTAAGTGGCAGAGCACCTGCCTAAGCAAGCACAAAGTCCTGAGTTCAATCGTCAGTACCACCATCACCACCAAAAAAAAAAGGGGGGGGGGGATATTTACTCCATCAGCCTGCAAAAGTGTTTCTGGCACTGTCCCTTTGTTTTAAACTTTTTTGCATGCTGAGATGGCTCAATAGTTGTTTATGTGAAAACAGCCTCAAGATTTTGTCTGTCCACAAACTGAACCATAACAAGTTCTGCTGTAACCAAGCTGTGGCCCTGTGGCCACTGAAGGCTTCCCACTGTGGTGGGTGTGGTGCATGGGAGTGAGGGGCACTGGCAAGGGAGGAATGACTCAGTGTTAGAGGAGGCAGCACCAGGCTGGGTTTGCCCGCAGCCTATGAGGCCCAGCTCTGTGAGGGGGAACAGAGGGAACAGGGAGTGGCCCAGGCCAGACCTGACAGGCTGTAGGAGGGACAGTGAGGGGGCTGGGCAATATCTGGCTCCCATATGGGGCCTGTGACTGCAAATCTAAAGGCTGGCTAGGAAGGGGGACAGAAGGAACTCCTAATGAGGTATAAAATCAGCACCCTGTAAATCCTAGCTACTCAGGAGGCAAAGATCAAGGAACAAGGTTCAAAGCCAGCCCAAGAAGGAAAGTCCAGGAGACCCTTTATTCTTTTTCTTTTTTTCCGGCCAGTCTTGGGGCTTGAACTCAGGGTCTGGGCACTGTCCCTGGGCTTCTTTTGCTCAAGGCTAGCACTATACCACTTGAGCCATAGCACCACTTCTGGCTTTTTCTGTTCATGTGGTACTGAGGAATCGAACCCAGGGCTTCATGCATGTTAAGCAAGCACTCTACCACTAAGCCACATTCCCAGCCCATCCATGAGTCTCTTATCTCCAATTAACCACCAAAAAAAGCCAGAAGTGGAGCTTTGGCTCAAGTGGTAGTATACCAGACTTGAGTGAAAAAGCTCAGAGACAGTACCCAGGCTCAAGTCACAGTAAAGTATCCACAAAAATAAAATAAAATAATAATAAAAAATGAAAAGCAAAGAGGAGGTTAGACCAGGGATCTTCTGACTCCAGAATTTTCAAGGGATGCTGCAGAGGGGACACTGGACAGAGGAAGATCATGCCATCAGCTCCTGGGACTGCAGAGACAGCTCCTGACACTTCTCAGCCCCTCCAAGATGCCTCTGGGCTCCCTGCCTTCTTGTGCTCTATGGAACAGAGCTGGCTGGGAGGGGGGATCTGACCAGTGGATCTGACGAGGGGTGTGGGGGTCTCCAAGATAAAGACAGGGCAGCTGTCACAATTCACCATCACTCCCCATCCAGAGGGCCGCCTCACCAGCTCACAACTGGGTCCTTCAGTAGGACATACCTTCCAGCCCAACTGCTTCAAGCTCTATTTTTATCTTCAGAAGCAAGAAGAGGGTGAGGACCAGGCCAACTCAGAGGCCTAGGGAGCTATCAGGGCAGGGCTGGAGAGGGGCCTGGGCCTAGGAAGCAATGTCCTTCTGGTGCTCTTTAGAAAGGACCCTTGGATTCTGAAGTCACTTAACTCTTAGCTCTTTCCTCTCCAAGGCCCACCCCTTTTCTTGAACACACTGCTCTCAGAGTCTGCAGACATTTGCTTGCTCTCTTAAAACAAATCTGCATATAAAAGCTAGGTGGTGTGACTGCTGAGGGATAGAGATCCCCACAGCCCTGTTACAGTAAGGAAACTCAGGTTTGGAAGGAATTAGTTGAGAACCAAGGCAGGCCCCGCTCACCCACTATGAGTTCCTCTCACTGCTCAGGAAGGAGCTGTATCCCTGGAGAAGGAATTGTGGGGCCCTGGTTCTCTCCAACCCCTGGGAAGGGATGAAAAGGGGATGTGGACCCACCTGGTTTGGCTGGGCTTGGAGTAAGCTGGGAACCAGAGCTGCTTTAGGAAGACTGGAAGGCCTCACCCCTTCCCAACCTCTGATCTGGAGGCCAGTCCACACCTGGGCCAGGCCACTCCCTGGGACAGAGCACAACCTGGTCCAGAGGTCACAAATAGGACTGGAGAGACTTGCAAATCAGCCCAGCCAGCCCCTCTTCCTCTAGTGAGCACCTAGAACCGAGGTCCAGTGCAGGCCCCAACTTTGTGCTGATTCCCTGGGCTCTAGAAAAGCCAGACAGGGCAAAGTACAGAGAGCACTTTTTAGACTGAAAAATGAGTGTCACAGGAAGAGATAATGCCACAAGAAACTTTTTAGGTGCCTTCCTTCTATAATCCCCTGTGGACATTCTTTTGAGGCTTTGCATACACGCACCACTGATCTTCACACCCACCCCACCCCACCCCTGCAAGGGATCAGGGACAAGCACACCGACACACAGGAAAGGGTACTAAGGCCTAGTTACCTGGTGCTCAGGGCATTGTGCCAGTAAGGGATTGATGCCAAGAAGGCTTTGCTCACCACCGAAGCTGTTTTCCTGTGCCAGCCAACACTGGGGCTTTGCTGTTGGTGGTGGTGGTGGTGGGGTCTGAACTCTGGGTCTGGGCGCTGTCCCTCAGCTCTTCAGCTCAAGGCTAACACTCTACCACCTGCGCCACAGCACCACTTCCGGTTTTTTCTGCTATGTAGTGCTGAGGAATTGAACCCAGGGCCTCATGCATGCAAGATAAGCACTCTACCAATGAGCCACCTTCCCAGCCCCAGTACTGGGACTTTAACTCAGGGCTTTGATCTGTTGCTTTTCGCTTTTTCTCCTTGAGGCTCTATCACTTAAGCCACATCTCCTCTTCCGACTTTTTTTTTTTTGTCGGTTATGGGGACTTGAACTCTGGGCCTGGGTGTTGTCCCTCAGCTCTTCAGCTCAAACTCCACCATTTGAGTCACAACACTACTTCTAGTTTTCTGGTGCTTTATTGGAGATAAGAGTCTCACAGACTTTACTGCCAAGGTGGGCTTTGAACCCCAATCCTCAGATCTCAGCCTCTTGAGTAGTTAGGATTACAGGCATGAGACACAGGCACCCGGCCACTTCCAACTTTTTACTGGTTAACTGAAGATAAGAAGCTCCTGGACTTTTCTGCCCAAGCTGGCTTTAAACCTTGATCCTCAGATTGCAGCCTCCTGAGCAGCTGGGATTACAAGCATGAGCCACCAGTACCCAGCTCAAATTATTCTTCTTGAGGAAATACGTGTCACATAGCCAAAAGACTTTGCCAAATTTCCTCACCCTTTCCTTGTGAGACTGGCTCTTTCCCCCTCTCCCATACAGGTACTTCTGCCTAGACCCTGATTCCCAACCATCACCTCTTCAGGGGAGTCTGACCCCTCCCCGAGTGGAGAACAGTTTACAGTTTTCTCTGTAGTTCCATCTGCCAGGGGCTACCTGAGGACAGGTCTGTTCTGACTCATCCGTATGTCCCCAAAGTGCCAGGCTCTGGCCCTTCCCATCCCTGTCCAGTATTACTTCCTATTGCAAGGAGGCTGCTCCTGGGTATGGCAGGGGCACACCAGCTTACAGCCAGGGAGCTGGCAGAGGACCCAGCCGGTGGCACCATCTGTCCCTGGAGCCACAGAACATGGCAGGCACAGGGCAGATGTCAAGTCCTTGGTTCAGCCAGGTCAGCTCAGGACAATGTTAAGCAACCTCAGCACCAGAACCCAAGTTTAACTGGAGCCTAGGGTTCAAGTCTTTAAACTGGCTAACTAGTTCAAAGTAGCTCAATACCAGAAGCTTGGCTTTCTTTTCAGTAAAGCAGCCTTGAGACAATGTTAGGGTGTTACATATGCCTGACAGTAGGTCTGCAATAGAACAGTTTACTTTCATCTACTGTCTGACCAACCAGCCTGCCATTGGACCCTTAAAGAAAGATGATGAGCTACAGAGGCAAAATGAATTGGAATCTCTGAGGCAGGTCTCTGGATCCTTTCAGTGTCTGGCAGAGTAGTTGGCAGCTCTCCAAAGGCTCCAGGATACCAGCATGGCCCTGCCACTGGTGCAGGCAACAGTGGAAGGGTGGTGGGCCAACCTCCCTGAGACCCTGGTCTGTGGTGCATGGTGGAGTCAACTCAGCCAGCCTGAAACCCTAAACCTACACTGTCAGTGTGCAAAGGTGGGCATGTGGAGGCTGGGCTGAGTGAGCCCAAGGAAGACAGAACTCACTGGATGCAAGGAGTTCCAGATGAGGAGGACAAGGGCTAATCAGACCTCCGATGCCAAGGCACCTAGCATGCAGAGGTGCAGAGCACCAGAGCCACACCAATTAACAGGAGAGCAGAATCCAAACTTGTGCCTGCACCTCCCCACACTCTGGGGAAGTGGTGGGAGAGAGAGGTGCTTCCAGCCATCCCAGGGCTCAAGGTGACACGGGACAAAGAGCCCATCACCATTTCTAGAGTGAAACAGCAACAGTTCCTGGGCTGCACTGGAAACTACCTGGGCCAGGCAAGAACTGAGGCTGGGCAGCGATTCCCAGACCTCTTGCTGGCTAAGACATCAGTGGGGCTCCTGTCGGCTCAGCAAAGCAAGACAATGCTCAGTAAGACTGGCACCTTGCATGGAGAAAAGAGAAAATCTCCACTGAGGGACCCTTCCAGCATCCCTGGCTCTCCCCATCTTGGTGGCAAGCTCACAACTTCATTCGCTCACCCTCTCACTCATGCGCCAGTGCTGAGTGCTGGCTGGCTGGGGACCTGGCTGTGAGAACGAGCCAGAATGGCTGAACTCCAATCCTCCCTGTGTGTACAGGGTCTCAGGATACTGAAAAGGCTCCCCAATCTATACAAAGTGGGGCTGGGGGCTGTCTCAGATTCCTTCTATTCCCAGTTTAACCTGACTTTCTTGGTCCCTAGGAAAAAAAAGGGTTTAGTAGGATTCACTGGTTTTCCTACTATTCATCAAAAACAGCTTCAGTACCAAGCCAGAAAGTTTCCCAGATTCTCCTTGTGAAAGGAATAGAGAAGTTAAGAAGCAGCAAAGGAAATCTGACTTGCCAACTAGGCAGTAGTTCAAAGGTGGAGATCAAGGCCAGAGTGTTCTTAGCTGATGTGAGGTCCCTGGTATCCTCATGGGCCCAGATTCCACACCCAGCCCCCAGCCCCCATTCACCAACCCAGTGGAGTCAGTGGGGGGAAGCTGGATGCTAGCTGGGCTTGGAGTCCTACATGGTGTAGGAAATGGCAAATCCAGACCTTCATCTGGCTGAACCTCAGACTCCTTAAGAACTCCAGTTCTGGTCCCTGGATCACCAAGTTCCAATCCAAGCTCTGCCACTTACTATCAATGTGATCTTGGGCAGGTCACTAATCTCTCAGCCTCAGATTCCTTATCATGGATGAGTGTGCTTACTTCATAGAGAGCAGAATGAGTTATTAGGTGCATGAGTTTGGCAGGCTCCCTGGGACCGTCAGCAGCTGAGGAGCTGCTACTATTGCTCTTTCTGCAAGTAGTGGCAAGGAGATATCTTACTCACTGCCTTGTTCTCAGTTGTCAATGGGATTAATGGAGAAAGATTGCTGGTTAAATATGACAGGGCTGGAGAGAAGACCCAGGCAGCCCGACCTGAAGGCTCAGGTCCTATCCTTGACTG
The DNA here is from genome assembly GCF_019054845.1 of Dipodomys spectabilis. NCBI lineage: Eukaryota > Metazoa > Chordata > Mammalia > Rodentia > Heteromyidae > Dipodomys > Dipodomys spectabilis. Next base: position 435,188 of record NW_024871181.1, read on the forward strand.
AAAAGCCAAAGTATTCTTTGACCCCTGGCCAGGCCTAGCCCTGAGCTGTATCCACTACACATAACCTTGTGGAAGCTCACCAGTGGAAGGAGAGAAGCAAATGCAACCCAAGCAGAGCCTGAGCTTGGAAAGGTACTTGCCAGGGAGGACGGTTAGGGAGGCAAAGACAAGCAGTGGTTGCTCTGGCAGAGGGCACAGCATGTTCAGCAACATGGAGCAGAGCCAAAATGACCCACCAAGGCAGAGGAACACACATCAGCATAGCTGCTGAGAAGGCAGGCAGGTTGGGATGATGGGACAAGGAGGGGCCATGGGCCATATGAGCAAGATACTTAGGTGTGGGTAAGTCTAGCTGGAGCCAGCCGTCTAAGCAGGGATGGGTATAGGACACAGGAAGCAAGATGGCAAAGTGCACTGGTCCAGGTGGGAGTGTGGAGGTGAGTTGTTGTGCAGATGGGGGGGTGGCCTTTGCTGAAAATCCCCCAGCAGACAGCAACCCTCAACCAGCATCAGCCCTTTTCTATGCACTGGTCAAAAGCCTCCAATGGAGTAATGGAGCATTTGGGTCTCTCACACCTCAGCATAGAATCTCAGCTCCAAAGCCCTAGCGAGGAGGTTCCAGGGAAAAGTGCTTTCAAGGTTACTCCTAGGACACTTTCCCTCACGTGGTCCTGCCTTGCTCTCCTGTCCTAACACAGGTCACTCACATTCTCTCTCTCTCTCTCTCTCTCTCTCTCTCTCTCTCTCTCTCTGCTCTCTGATCTAACTTCCATCAGCTACAATGAACTGGGAAAGTCAAGCACCACAGAGCCACAAGCTCAGACTCAGAAAGTAGCAGAAACTCAGAGGTGTGTGTGTGTCTGAAAACACACACACACACACACACACACACACACACACACACACACACACACACAGAATTCCAGAACTTGCTACAGGTGTTCCTCTCAACACAGCTAACCCTTTGAGCCTCTGCGGCTTGTTTCTGGATTGCTGCTTATAACTAAGCACTTCAGGAATTCTGCAAGGTCTGCTTCCAAAGATGGCTAGGGAAAATACAAAAACAAAACAAAACAGAACAAAAACTGACCCATGGAAAGTAAGACAGAAGATGCAGAGCTGACTTAAAAGGGAAACCTCAGTCTCCTTCTGGGTCCCCAGACTTTGGTGCCCTCCCTCCACCTCCAGTCTTTCCCAGCCCACAATCCAGGGTCCATACCCTTCGCAGGTGACAGCCCACATTCTGGATCATTGCTGTGCCACTAGTTGCCTTGGCCAGGCTGGGGAGGAGCTGCCGGCTCCGGAGACAGACGCCGGCCTGGTCTCTGGTCACCTGAGCCACAGCCAGTCCAGCAACAAATACAGCCGGCGGCCTCCCTGAGGCTCCTCCTCCCAAGGGCTCCCGCCTCCTGAGCCTGCTGATAGCAGCGTCCGGGCCTCTGCCTCTCCTCAGCCTGCCCTCCACCCCCTCCTCCTAGAACCCCTGCACGGAGGCTCCTCTGAGGCGGCCAACTAGGCCACAGCCACAGCAGGGGACTGGCACCAACCTCTCTCCAGCCCCTGCCGTACTCCAGTTGCCCCCAAGTCCAGTGCATACATGTGCGTAAGCTCGCGTGGACACGCATGCGTGCACGCGCACACCACACACACACACACACACACACACACACACACACACACACACACACACACACACACACACACACACACACCATCCTTCCCCCTTACAGAGGCTGGGCTGGGGAACAGCTCCTAGGGTTCTGGTTCTCTTTGGTCCACCAGGGGGCACACTGGAGCATAGCAGGACTCCAGGGAGCTGTAGGGGCCTCTCAGAGAGACACCAGCCTGACCAGATAGCACATGCCACATCTCCTTAGGAAATGACTCTGTCTTCTTGCTCTACTGTCCCAGGCTGCTGGCATCCAGCAGCTGCTGGCCCAAGACAGGACACACCCCTCACTTCCTTAAAATAGGCAGGTGGCGCTTCTAAAAGGGGAACCTACTAGAGTCCTTCCTCCCTGATGGCCAGCTAGGATTTACATCCTCTATAACCATCACCAGCTGAAAATCCACACCTGGAGGTTGAATGGTTTGGGGCAAACCGAAAGGAGGGGTAAGGAGGCAGGGCTGACAGGGACAGTCAGGACGCAGTCATGGGCTACAGAACGGTGGGAACTTTCCATGCTAGGCAACAGGTTTGAGCATCAAGCCCTGAAGAACAATGGGAATGCTCAAACATGAGGCTCCCCAAGGTAATGTAACAGGTGGTCCTAGGGCAATTTCAGAGCCCTCACTATGCAGAGAAGGCATGGAATTTCCAGACCCTCAGCCTCCCCACTCTCTCTAGAGGACCACCACATCTAAGATAGACAAATTGAGGTAACAGGATATGACCCCCAGAGTCATATAGTGAGGAAGTTGTCTAGAGCCATCTCTCCTTACCTCCTGTGCAGAGCCCTATCTACCTCACTCCAACACAAGGCATAAAATGGAAAAGGCTTTAAATAAATAGATTTCTGAGAGGACTGTCAGCAAGACTGAACCAATCTTACCACCAGGAACAAGCAACAGGGGCCTCGATCTTTCTTCAGAGCTCCCGGCTTGTTCCAGTCCTGAGTGGTTTCAGACACTCTGCACCACCTTCCCTCCTCTTTCCAGCTCACCGGAGCCCCCCTGAGGGCTGGAACCACATCTTGCTTATCTCTGGAACCTACTCCAACTGCCTGCCCCCAAACCAAGGCCCCAAATGCAGGAGGCATGAATGACCCAAATTATAGCCTGCATCAGGACCATCTGGAGAGCTTATGAAAATCCAGGTTACTAGGCCCCACTCCCAGGGTTTGATTTAGTAAAGCGGAAGCAGAGCACAAGGACTTGCGTTTTTTTTCTTTTTTTTTTTTGTTGGTCGTGGGACTTGAACTCTGGGCCTGGGCACTGTCCCTCAGCTCTTCAACTCAAGGCCAGCTTGAGCCACTTGAGCCACAGCACCACTTCTGGTTTTCTGAGTGGTTTAATGGAGATAAGAGTCTCACGTATTGGTCCTGCATAGGCTGGCTTTAAAACATGATCCTCAGATCTCAGCCTCCTGAGTAGCTAGGATTACAGGCATGAGCCACCAGCGCCGGCAAGGACTTACATTTCTAATAAGATCTCCAGTAATGAGGATGATGCTGGTCCCTTGAACACACTCAGAACAAGTGAACTGGGTCAGCCCACTTTTGTTACAGCAGGGGAGAATGAAGCCCAGAGATTTTATTTTATTTTTTACATTTTATTTATTTACTTGTTTGTTTTGCCAGTCCTGGGGCTTGAACTCAGGGACTGGGCACTGTCTCTGAGCTTCTTTTGCTCAAGGCTAGCACTCTACCACTTAAGCACAGCACCACTTCTGGCTTTTTCTGTATATGTGGTTCTGAGGAATTTGAACCCAGGGCTACATGCATGCCAGACAAGCACTCTACCAGCTCAGCCCAGAGACTTTAAAGGCAGAATCTGACAGTGCATCACTGTGTACAGCAGCAGCGGAAGCATTCACATCATTATCCTGTCATTCTAGTCCTCTCTACATGCCCTGCACTGTGCCAGCACCTGGTGGACTTCACCACCAACCACTGAGCTCACCCCTTAAAAGCAAGGTACTCTATTATTCCCCTGCAAGGGAAAAATCAGAGGTAAAGAATATTGGGTGGTTTGTCTGAGAGAAAAATTCAAATCAGTATTTGAATCCTGATTTGAATCCAGAGCCCACACAAGAGTAATCACCACCTCTTATAGCTTATAAGCTAATATGCTTATAGTTTATGCTGACCCACCAGAAAAAACTCTGTAGAGGCTCCCAAACCCAGCAGGCTGGGTGCTCTCAGCTCCAGTTAACACCCTGGGAAGTCCCAAGGCTGCACCATGCCTGCCCTAGGACCCTGCAAACCCAGAGCATTTTTTCCTTTCCCACTTCATACCCTTCTTCACCTGGCCCCACCTGTCAGGGTTTCCAGATGTTCAGCTGATTTCCCCTTTTTGCCCTTGAGCAAGTTGTCTTTGGCTTCAGGGATGGAACTCATTCATCACAGCATCCCACCTCTGAACATAGTAAATGCTCAATCAGTGTCCAGAGAATGAATAAATGAGAGAATGAATGAATGAATGGGAAAGGATAAGGGACCCGTGTGAGTGAATGGAAATTCATGCATACATAAATACACAATTCAAACCAGGCACTGGTGGCTCACACCTGTAATCCTAGCTACTCAGGAGGCTGAAATCTGAGGATGGCAGTTCAAAGCTAGACCAGGCACAATTATCTCCAATTAACCACCAGAAAACCAGAAGAACGCTAGCCTTGAGCAGAAAAGCTCAAGGACTGCGCCCAAGCCCTGAGTTCAAGCCCCACAACTCACAAAACAAAACATAATTCAATAAATGAATACATTCAGGAATGTGGTTACCTCCTCCTGCTCCCCAAGCTCAAGACTCCAGTTCCTCCTTGGAGGCCCCTAAGGCCATGGGCAGAATAAAGGGAGCTGTTGGGATAAAGATGGAGGGGTGTGTGTGTGTGTGAGTGAAGAGAGGAACAAAGGAAGCAGGTAGTGATACCAGCAAGAGAGGAAGTGGATGGGGACCTGGTTCAAAGCCAGACACACACACACACACACACACACACACACACGCACACACTGCCCTCTGTGGAGAAGAAAAGGCAAGGAAAGCAATGAGAAGCTAATTTAATGGTCCAAGAGAAAGAAAAAAACACAGCATGGTGGAAATGGGGGCCGCAAAACCGTCACGTGGGGGAGGCCGGACCCAGGACAGGGCAGCTGGGCACAGCCAGCCCTGAGCTCCATCTTGCCGGGTCCAGTCCCACATGCCCTTTTCTCTGGTCCTGCCGGGGAGATGGGGCAGGGAGGGAAGGGTACTCCCCTACCCCCACTGCTGCTGGGAGACCCGGCCAGGCTGACTTCCTGGATCTGGCCTTTACCTTGAAATCGCCCGCCACAGGGGCTCGGGCCCCACCCAAGGGCGTCAGCACGTGCCCAGTGCTCAGGGCGGAGCTGGGCTCCCGATCCCCCAGGCCGGCTCCCGCAGCCCTTTTCATCCCAGTGGGAGGCCCGCCGCCCCCGTTCCCTCGGCGCACCCCCACCCACCCACCCACCCCCGCCCGCGCTACAGGCCCCTGCACGCCCAAGCCAGAGGGCGCCCGCACCACCTGGCGGGGCTGGGGGACCAGTCCGGGCAGGAGGCCGGCCTGCCCGGGAGTCCTGGGGGAGGAGGCGCGCCCCGGAGACGCGGCCCTTCCGCGGGGACCGAGGGAGGCGGGCGGGCGGCACCGAGCTTACCCAAGTGCCCAGGCACTGACTGCAGGCCCGACGGCTGGCGGGGCCAAGAAGCCCGGGAGCCTCGGGGTGCCAGGGCAGAGGCTGCGGGAGGCTGCGGGAGGGAGGCGCAGAGGCGGAGGCGGAGCGGCCTGGCCGAGTTCCTGGATGCGTCGTCTGCGCTCCCCGGCTCGCTGGCTGGTTCAGGGGCCCTCCTCTACCCAGCGGGTGGAGCCGCCCCGGGCTGCGGGAGCCGGCGGGTCACCCAGGACCAGCCCCCGCTCATCCCGGCACGCCCGCAGTCAGGGCTGGGCCGCTGGGCAGAGGCGGAAACGCGGGCACCCCTTTCAGGCCAGCCTTGCCAAGCACGTGGCACGAAAGCTACTTCCAGGTTCTTGCCCTAAGTATTCCTGTTACTCGTGCACGCCTTTACTAAGCACCCACTGAATGCCCTATCCGACACTGGGTGCTGGGATAAAGTTCTGAGTAGATCGCACTGCCCTGGCCCTTTGGGGTGTTGATAGAAAAGCAGAAAAAAAAATTTGCTGGGCACCGGTGGCTCACGCCTATAAATCCTAGCTACTCAGGAGGCTGAGATCTGAGGATCGCGGTTCAAAGCCAGCCTGGGCAGGAAAAGTTCATGAGACTTTTTTTTTCTTTTCTTTTCTTTTTTTTGGGGGGGTCCAGTCGTGAGGCCTGAACTCTGGGCCTGGGTGCTGTCCCTCAGCTCTTCAGCTCAAGGCTAGCACTCTACCACTTGACCCACAGCACCACTTCTGGCTTTTTTCTTTTTGCTTATGTGGTGCTGAGGAATCGAACCCAGGGCCTCATGCATGCAAGGCAAAAGCGCTCTACAACTGAGCTACCTACCCAGCCCCAAGTTCATGAGACTTTTATCTCCAATGAACCACCAGAAAACCAGAAGTGGTGCTGTGGCTCAAGTGGTAGAGCACTGGCCTTGAGCTGAAGAGCTGAGGGACAGTGCCCCAGGCCCAGGATTCAAGGCCCAGAACCGATAAGAAAAACAAAACAAACAAACAAAAACTGGATATTTGAGGGCAGAGGAAAGGTAAGACACACCAGCTGTGATCGGGGCACCCAGAACTCTCGACAGCACACGCTCAGACCCCTGCACCAGGTACCTGTGACACTACAGCATACCCAGAGCCCAGGAAGTGTCCAGGGACCCCAAGGAGCCACCTAGGAAAATGTCCACCAGAGATCAGGGTTGGGGACCCCACAGAACCCAATGGTGACCCCTGAGAGTCCAGAAAGGAGCTTAACATCTCATCCCAGACCCCCCCTGCAGGAGCTCACCCTGCTCAGCATCTCCCAGGAGAAAAGGACAGTTAGTTGTCTGTCAACACAGACAGCTGCCTATTGGGCTCAGCCACACCTGTGGAGGGCCAAGCTCTCAGGGCACCCCAAAGGTGTGAGCGCCAGGGCCACGGCGGTGAGTACCTACATGTGGGGGTTGGCAGCAGCCTGGGTGGCAATTCAGGAGCCTCTGGCTCAACTGGCAGGCATGGATGCCAAACCTCAACACTGCAGAGGCCCAGGGGTCAGCAATGGCAAGTGACAGCGCAGGCTGTCCTCAAGTACGTGTGACACACACCTGGGGCCTGTAAACCCATGGGACTGGCTGGCCTTGCAGAAGGGACAATTCCGCATTGGCAGGGGGCCTCTGGGGTGGCATAGATCATGCCTCCTCCTCCTTCTCTTCCTCCTCCTCCTTCTCTTCCTCCTCCCCTTCTCCTTTCTTCTTTGTTTTCTTTTGGTACTGGGGTTTGAACTCAGCTTTGTACTTATTGGCAGGAGCTCCACTGCTTGAGCCACATCCCCAGTACTATTGGCTCTGGTTATTTCTGAAATAGGGTCTCACTTTTTTGAGATCCTCCTATGTAAGCTTCCTGCCCCATAGCGAGGATGACAGGCTATCTTCCCATCCTCCACCTCTGCAGTAGCTAGGATTACAGGGGTGAGTCACTGGTGCCAGGCTGCCTTGGCTCAATTTCAATATGACACTTTCGTCAGATGGGGAATCCTGGAGATATTCAGATCTCCAGCACACACACACACATACACTCTCTCTCTCTCTCTCTCTCTCTCTCTCTCTCTCTCTCTCTCTCTCTCTCTCTCTGTATGTATGTATGAAATTAAGGGCCTTTAAAATTAAGCATGCTAGGCAAGTATTCTACCACTGAATTACATCCCCAGCTTTCCACTTATCTTCTAAAAGTGACCATATGGATCTGGGCACCAGTGGCTCATGCTTGTAATCCCTAACTACTCAGGAGGCTGAGAACTGAGGATCATGGTTTGAAGCCAGTCTGGACAGGAAAGTCTGTGAGACATCTGCATTTAACCACCAAAAACCCAGAAGTGGAGCTGTGGTTCATGTGGTAGAGCAGCAGCCTTGAGAAAAAAAAGCTAAGGGACAGTGCTCAGGCCCTGAGTTCAAGCCCCAGTATGAACACACACACACACACACACACACACACACACAAACTGAGCATATTAGATAAACTAGTTTATTATCTGCTATTTCTCTCAAGTCTTCGGATCTATCTTGTCATGTTTTTCGTTGCTATGTAATATTCTCCTTATAGATGTATAGCAGCACGCACCTGTAATCCCAGCATTCAGGATGCTGAAGGAGGCTCTTCATTTCAAGGGCAGCCTGATATAGTGAAACCCTATTTCAAAAAGAGAAAAAAAATTTCAGTCTTCTTTGTTTGTTTTTATAGCTTTATTGAAGTACAATTTGCATATAATAAGGTGCATATATTTAAAATATACAGTAATGTTAACTTTGTATGCATACTATACATATGCACCTTGTAAATTTGTACATATACATAAATCACATGTGTGGATATTTGTATATCCATGAAAACATCACAAACCAAGGTAACCAGCATTTTTATCATTTCTAAAGTTTCCTCGTGACTCTTTGTTTTGTTTTGGCTTGTGTCCTTTTTTAAAATTACTCCTTAAGTTTATGTAGAAAATAGTAGGTTTCATTATGGCATTTTCATCCATGTATACAATGCCATCTCATCATATTCTTCTCACTCTTGTCCCCTCCCACTGGACCCCCCTCCAAATAGTCCTCCTACTTTCATGACTTGTCTTCTTTTTTTAGATCTAGATTCTGCCTGTAAGTAAAGACATGTGATATTTATCTTTCTGGGTCTGGCTTATTTCATCTAACAGGATGATCTCCAGTTCCATCCATTTTCCTGCAAACAGCATGATTTTGTTTTTCTATGTGGCTGAGTAAAATGCCATTGTGTATATACCACACTTTCTTTTTTATGAATTCATTTATACATTTTCTTCATCCATTCATCTGTTTGTGGGCACCTAAGCTGGTTCCACAGCTTGGTCACTATGAGAGGTGTGGTAATCAACATGAGTGTGCAGGTGTCTTTTTTGTATGATGACTTAGATTCCTTCAGGTATGTCTTCAGGAGTGAGGTGACAGGATCTTCCCTCATGGCTATGTCATCTCTCCATCCTAGGCAGACAATACCTTCTGCCACTCCAGGGTATTTTACATTTTCTAGGATTCTATATAAATGGATTCAGGATGCTTCTTTGTCTAGCTTCATTCACTCAGCATAATAACCTTCACATAGATTGCTGCTGTAGCAATAATTCAGCCCCTTTTTATTGCTGAGTAGAATACTATCACACAATATCTATATACTATCTATGTACCTATTGATGGTCTTTGGCTGTTTCTAGTTACTGGCTATTTTGAAAATAGGGCTGGTATGAAAATTCATGTTCAAGTCTATGTGTGGACTTACACTTTCATTTCTTGGGTAAATAGGAGTACCAAGATCAAGCCATATTGTAGAGGCATGCTTACCTTCTTTTAAACAACACAGGAGTGTTGTTTTACATTCCTACCAGCAATGGAGGAGATTCCAGCCTCTCCATGAGCTCGCCAAAAAGGACGTTAAGCATCTTCTTATGTATTTATTTGCCAGGTTCTACATAACTCTTTGGCAAAATAACTCTCTCAAGAATTTTCCCATTTGTTTATTGGCATGTTTATGTTTTTGTCAAGATGTAAGAGTTGCTTATGAGCCGGGCACTAATGGCTCATGCCTGTTATCCTAGCTACTCTGGAGGCTGAGATCTGAGGATGATGGTTTGAAGCCAGTTCTTATCTCCATTTAACCACCAGAAAACCAGAAGTGGAGCTGTGGTTCAAAGTGGTAGTACACTAGCCTTGAGCAAAAAAGCCTCAAGGACAGTGCTCAGGCCCGTAGTTCAAGCCCCGTGAATGATGATGATGATGATGATGATGATATCGTTTATATATCCAAAAGAACCAACAGCAGTCTCCAGGAAACATGTGCCCACCCATAGCAACACTAGAAACAGTAACTCAAGCCTTTTCATTTCTAATATGCGTGTTTATTTATAGATGTATTCCAATTTGTGAATATTTTATTTATTCTTTCTGGATTCACCAGGTAATCTACAGAATCTTGTGCTCGCTCGCGCTCTCTCTCTCTCTCTCTCTCCCCCTCTCTTTCTCAATCTCTCTCTCTCTCTCTCTCTCTCTCTCTCAATCTCTCTTTGAGCCAGTCCTAGGGCTTGAACTCAGGGCTTAGGTGCTGACCCTGAGCTATTTTGCTTTTTGCTCAATGTTAGTGCTCTACCACTTGCCACAGCTCCATTACTGGCTTTTTGGTAATTAATTGGAGATAAGAGTCTTGCACCAGCACATGGAGGAAGAAGGGGAGGAGGAGGAGAAGAACTACTACTTAACTAGGCATGGTGGCACACTGTATAACCCCAGCACTTTGAAGAGGTTGGAAGATCTCAAATTCAAGGCCAGTTTAAGCTACACAATGAGTTTGAAGTTACACTGGACTATCTTTTAAAATAACAATAGCCATGGGCTGGGAATGAAGTTTAGTGGTAGAGTGCTTGCCTAGCATGCATGAAGTCCTGGGTTCAATTCCTTAGTACCACATGAACAGAAGAAGCCAGAAGTGGTCCTGTGGCTCAAGTGATAGGGTGCTAGCTTTGAGCACAGAGAGGCTCAGGGACAGAGTCTAGGCCTTGTGTTCAAGCCCCAAAACCAGCAAAAAATAGAATAAAGTAAAATAACAATAACCAGAGTTGGGCACCAGTAATTCATACCTGTAATTCTAGCTACTCAAGAAACTGAGATCTGAAGATCCAGGTTCAAAGCCAGCCTGGGCAGGAAAGGCCATGAGACTCTTATCTCCAATTAACTACCAAAGAGCTGGAAACAGAGGTGTAGTTCAAGTGATAGAGCACCAGCCTTAAGCAAAAAAGCTTAAGGAACAGTGCCCTGAGTTCAAACTCGGGACTGGCATAAATATGTGCACACATACATATATACATACATACATAAAATTTTTAGAAGGCATTGCATTGTTGTTTCTTCAAGCTTGTAGCCAATGAATATTCCTAGAAGCTGCTACATGGATCCTTATAGGTCTCTGCTTTCTGTTCATACAAATGGTGACTTTCAGCCTGAGGCCTTTACTTCTGTAGCTTCAGGTTGGATTTATCTGAGTACATGTTGAGGAGCCTATTCATCTTTGATTTACTTGTTTATTTTTATTTTTTTCCTTTTTTAATTGTTATTAAGGAGTTGTACAAAAAGGTTACAATTCCATAAGTGAGATTATGAGTATAATACTTCTTGAACAATATCATCCTTTCCTTTGTTTTCCCCCATTTCCTCCCTCCTGTCTCTGCCCACAAGTTGCATAGTTCGTTTTTTTTACATAGTGTGTATTGAATACCATGGCTGCATTTGTTCACCCTTTCTCCTTCTGTTTCTGTGCTCCCTTTTGCCACTCTAAAAGACAGCAACAACAACAACAACAAAGACAAAAAAAACCATGTTTCCATTTCCTGGAATTTGTTTTGATAAGTAGTATTTTAGGTGTTCAAGGCAGTTTGTTTATTTTTAATAACTCTCAGATGCACAGACCTGGATTAATCATAAACCTTCACTCAAGACACTCATGCCAATCTTTGATCTTTATTTATTCTTCACTTGTTGGCCCATGTATTTATTTATTTTAATGCATTGACAGTTTTAGGTTTGAAAAAAACATAAGCAAATTCCCACATGCCCTTCACCACCCCCATTTCTTCTATTAACATCTCGCACTAGTAGGCGTGCATTTGTCCAATTAGTGAGCTGATATTAATACATTATGAACTAAACACATAGTTTACATTAAGGTGCTCTCTCACTCTCTCTCGCGCTCTCTCTCTCTCTCTCTCTCTCTCTGTCTTTCTCTCTCTCTCTGTGGCTCTCCCCTCCTCCCTCCCCACCAGTTAGGGATTAAACCCAGGGCCTCACCATGGTAAACAAGTGCTCTACCACCAAGCTATACCCCTAGCTCTAGAGTCTACTATTTATATTGTGTGTGCTGTAGACTTTGACAAGCATATTTTATGTGCTTTTGAGACAAAGTCTAGCTATGTACAGCCAGGCTTCTCTTGGAACTCATTATCCTCAGCCTCAGACTCCCAAGTACTGAGAAGTGAGGGCCATCATTGCCAAGATCCCTTCACCCCTTCGCTTTTACTTTCTAGTTAAAGTGTCAAAAATTGTGCATGTGTGCGTGTTTGCATGCGTGTGTGTGTGTGTGTGTGTGTGTGTGTGTGTGTGTGTGTGTGTGTGTGTGTTTAAGCAGTACTGGAGTTTCCACTCAGGGCCTTGCTCTTACGAGGCAGGTAGTCTTCTATGGAACCATATCTCCAACCCTGGGCTTTTGGGCCAAAAATTGAGTATGGATGCAATTTCCCTTTTTTCATATCTACAGCTAAGTTCTCCACTTCGGGACTAACCTCTTAACCCCCACTGGGAAACTGGAGCCAGAGAGATGGCACGATTTGTTGATCATCAGGCAGCTAGTAAGTGTCAAAGCCAGGCCATCTGCTTGGGAATCTGCCCTAGCTGTGATGACTGCTAAGCTGTCTGTGCTTCTGCCGTGTACGTTAAATGCACAGGTCTATGTCTGTTCCTGCGTCAAAACCATACTGTTATACCTTCGGGGTTTTATAATAAATCCAGATACCTGGCAGGGTAAATCTAACCACCTTATTCTTCCTTATATCATGTCTGTTTCTATTTTGTTTTGTTGAATCTCACTATGTAGCAGGCTGGTCTCACAAAATGCCTGCCTCAAGCTCCCAAATGCTGGTATTATAGGTATGAAGTACTATGCCCAGCTAGAAGCTTGTCTCTCGGGCTTCCTATTTCCTAGCTCTACTTTGTGTTAATTTTTTTTTCTAGCTTTTACTATAACTGTCTTAGATGTTTCTCATTCCTCCAATCCCTTCCCATGATAGAGGCTTCATGGGGACAACAGTCACACTGGCTCTCAATAGTGTTCTCAGTGCCTAGCCACAGGAGGCAGCCAATAGTTGGATGAATGAATAAATTAGTGAGTGAAGAAACAAGCTGGATCTTACAGGATCTCCATCTGGGCTGTCCAAAACACTAGCTATAAGCCACAGACAGCTATTCAGGTTTAGACGAACTCAAAGTAAATGTCTTCAGAATTCAGCTCAATGTCTACCACAGAGGACAGCACTGGTGCTGGACACTACTGTCATTTGAGGAGGCACTATTCTAGATGAGCTTACCAGCAAGGAGGGTGGGCATGAACAAGGGTGTTCGCACCAGAGGGCACACATGTGCCAAACCCTTTGCATATCAGATGAGTGATGGGTGTCTGAATAAATAAGGGCCTTACAGGCTGGGTGCCAGTGGCCCTTGCCTGCAGCACTACTGCTTAGGGGGCTGAGATCTGAGGATCATAGTTTGAAGCTAGTCTGGGTAGAAAAGTCCATGAGATACATCTCCAATTAACTATCAAAAAGCTGGAAGTAGAGCTGTGGCTCAATGTACAGCACCAGCCTTGAGTGATAAAGCTAAGAGACAGAGCCCAGGTCCTGAGTTCAAGCCCCAAACAAGCACCAGCACATGAAGAAGAGGAGGAGGAGAAGGAGGAGGAAGAGGAAGAGGAAAAGGAGGAGAAAGAGGAAAAGGAGGAGGAGGAGGAGGAGGAGGAGCCATCTCTGTACACGATCTAGTTTGCTGTAGGAATGTTAGCCAGAAGAAAGGAAGGATACCACAGGAAGGGGCCCCAGAAGCCAGCTGCTCTCATTATCCCTTAAAAGCAGAGATGGTGGTCCAGAGAGCGAAAAGAACCTATCTAAGGTCAGAAGGAAGTCCTGAGAGTGATGCCAGAGTCCAGGCTTCCTGCTTCCCAGTGTGTGGAGTGGGTGTCCCATCCTAGGCTCACAGGTACATCCACTGTGGTCCCCTCCCCCCACCTCCAGGTTGTCAGACTCACAGAGCCTCCTCCCTCCAGGCTGGTCCTGGCTGCTGGCCTCTCTTATCTTTTATTTACCCCTTCTAGTACCCTCCAGCATCTGACCCTTAGAAATGTTAGACATCCCAAGGAGAATAGCTGCTTATAACCATTTGCTAATTACACGTATGGATGTCAATTAATTCATTTAGCTAATTAGCCACTCGATGAGCACCAAGCACCAAAGAAGTGTAAAAGACAGGCATATGGTGAGAGAGGGGGGCGGCAGGGTGCTCATGCAGCATGCAGGGGCACAGTGGCCCCAGCCCCTCCCACCCCCCAGATGAGTGGAGCGAGGCAGCCTAAGAGCTGGGGGAACAGAGCTGCCGCCGCTGCCTGCCATAAAACATAATTACAGCTTTCCACTAATAGCTCTGGGAAAACAGGCACACACATGCAACCATGCGCAGACAAACATACATGCCTGCACACACTTCTGTTTACATACACCCACTCCTAGGTACACACACACACACACACACACACACACACACACATTTGGACACAGAAGGATCTTTAACCAGTACTGGGGAAGACAGTCTCTTTCTCTCTCTCTCTCTCTCTCTCTGTCTCTGGTGTGTGCGTGCGTGCGTGCGTGCGTGCGTGCGTGCGTGCGTGCGTGCGTGCGTGTGTGTGTGTGTGTGTGTGTGCTGGTCCTGAAGCTTGAACTCTGGGCCTGGGCGAGCTTTTTTGCTCAAGGCTAGCACTCTACCTCGTGAGCCATAGCACTACTTCCAGCTTTTTGGTAGTTAACTGGAGATAAGAGTTTCATGGAAGCTGGGCGTTGATGGCTCATGCCTGTAATCCTAACTACTCAGGAGGCTAAGATCTGAGGATCACAGTTCAAAGCCAGCCCGGGCAGGAAAGTCAGTGAGACTTTAATGAACCACTCAGAAAACCGGAAGTGGTACTGTGGCTCAGGTGGTAGAGCACTAGCCTTGAGCTGAAGAGCTCAGGGACAACACCCAGGCCCAGAGTTCAGCCCTACAACCTACAACAACAGCAACAAAAAGACATTTGCTCAAAGCCACCCAGTAAGGGCAGGATTGGGATGATTTCCTTCCCTCCTTGACTTCAGGCTGCCTGAAGTCAGGAAGGGTTTCATCTCTTTTGGGAAAATGATCTCTCTGCGGGGACTGCCTACTTCAGGAGTGAAAGTGGGCTGGCCACAGGCCTTGTTCCACTGGGATTAGAAAGGAAGTCAAAGCCAGGCACCGGTGGCTCACACCTGTAATCCTGGCTACTGTAGGTTGGAGGGGGATCGCCAATTCCCTGAGCTGGACTATACCTGAAGGGAAAAAAGCACCAGCCCTCCTTTTTTTCTTAAAGGGAAAATAGAGATTTCTTGAGAGGTAGCTAACCCACAGAACAGGAGTCAACAGGAATCTGGACATTCCAGAGCCCTGGCATTAGATTAGCCAACTTTTTTTTTTTTTTTTTTTTTTGTAACTCAGGGCCTGGGCAGTGCCCCTGAGCAATTTTACTTAAAGCTAGTGGTCCACCACTTGAGCTCTCTCTTGACTTCTGGCTTCTTGGTAGTTAATTGGAGATAGTCTCACAGACTTTCCTTCCCAGGCTGGTGTTCAACCTCAATCCTCATATCTCAGCCTCCTAAATTGCTAGGATTACAGGCATGAGCCACTGGTACCTAGCTAGATCAGCCAACTCTTATCAAAGATCATAACTAGGAAATGGAATCAAGATGGACTTATGCTTCCTCAATACTTTGATTTCTCTCTCCATAATCATGTCGAATCAACAATAATAGATAAAGCAGTTTGAAGCAAGAAGAGATTTCCTAGAGTCCTACTCTCTCAAAACTCCCTCAGCCCCCACTCCCAGTGCCCCAAGTTACCTCTGTTAGAGAATTTCTCAAGCTATTCCAGCTCAGGGTGTATAAGTTCAGACTGCAGAGTCTGGACTTGTACAGAGTCCATGTCTAGCCTCACCTCCCCTGCCCTGGCTGAGTATGACAGCCAGTACCTCAAGGTCCCCCAGCAGCCCACTTGATGGTCCTTCCTCTACCTGATGACAAATGTTGCCGACTTCCCCTGGAACTGTGACTCCCAAGGCCCATCCGTCAGCTGCCCAGCCAGTGCAATCCGAGTTTAATGATGTCATGACAGGAGTGATTACAATTGTTAATTACCTTCCAGCCAGCAGCAGCCTCAGCTTGGCAAGCCTTCAGCCATGCCGCTACCGCCCCCATTACCCTGTCGCCGTCGCCACCAGCCTCTTTGCCTCACATACACCTCCTGCCTCTTGGTCACCCTACTGTGTGTCTGAAATGTCCTAGCCACAGGAGGGGTACTTCTCTGGGGATTCCAAGAGACCCAAAAAATCCCTCAGACACTGGGATCAGGAACACCTAAGTGGTAACTTTAATTTCTAGCATCCATATCGTGTATATCCTAGAGGAAAACCACTGACCAGAACTCTGCTCACCAGGAGTCATGGCTCCCTCTGCCATAGCAGAGTAGGAATACCTTAGCTTGGCATCTACCATGTTCCATGAGGAAACTCCAGACAAAGGTCTCTGCTTACCTTGAGAATCATCTCCATGACTGAGCTCCACACAGCACTGTGGACTTCCAATTCTATCACCCGTGATCCCAGGCCTTCGACTCCTGCGGGTTCTCTCTCACCTGCAGCAAGCTATGATCCAGGCCTCACTCTGTCTCTGCACCCTGCCACCAGGCCTGCTGGGACCTCTTCCTCTGACCCTCCCTGTCACATACCAACAACCTGGTGAAGACCTGTGCTGTCTCTCCACAGCAGAGACCTTCCAAGGCCGGACCTCAGCACACAGCCCAGGCCTAGTGTGGAGTCAGTGCTCAGAATGTGTGGAGGACTGAATCTCACAGTTGGCCCAGGAGGCAGGAAGCAACGCAACCCGAGTAGAGGTCAAGGTGGATCATGGCCTCTCCTGTACAGTGGAGTGACAGTTCTTCCACTTGTACCTCCACCCCCACCCCCCCCACCCCCGTCTGCACTGGCCCCTCCAGCCTACTTCCATGCTCTGTAAGCATCCAAACTGTGGATGGAGCCAGGCACTGGTGGCTCACTTAGGAAGCTGAGACCTGAGGATCATGGTTCAAAGCCAGCTGGGCAGAAAAGTCTGTGAGATACTTATCTCCAATTAACCAGTAAAAGGTTGGAACTGGAGGTATGGATTAAGTGATAGAGCAGCCATTCTCCGGTAAAAAAGCCAAGTGAGAGCAGGGGCCCTGAGTCCAAGCTCCAATAATGGCAACAACAACAACAACAAAAGCCAGGCACTAGTGACTCATGCCTGCAATCCTGTCTACTCAGGAGGATGAGATCTGAGGATCCAAGTTCAAAGCCAGCCCAGTCAGGAAAGTCTGTGAGACTCTTGTTCCAATTAACCACCAGAAAGCTGGAAGTGGATCTGTGGCTCTAAGTGGTAGAATACTAGCCTTGTATGAAAGAGCTCAGCTCAGGGACAGTGCCCAGACCCTGAGTTGAAGCCCCACAACTGACAAAAACAAAACAACAAAAACCCTTCCAGTGTGATCCTGCCAAGCCTTGGATTGCAGGCTTCACTCCTCAAGGCAAGTCCTATTGTTTGGCATGCCGTTTCTTCATGACCATGGTAGTTGTTGCTGGCTCAACCCACTGCACACTCTCCTCTCAAGGCCATACCCCCCACTCACAGGTCAATACCACAGCAACCAGGAGTGCACCTCACTCTTTGTCCCCAGATCATGGGTGACTGTTGCTCTTACCCTGAAAATGTGCTTCCCAGTTATGGAATGTGAGTGGATGGGACATTGCCATGCACGAGGATCCTCCAAAATGCAGAGAAAACCAGCTGCAGAGAGGACAAATGAAAGGAAGTAACAGGAAGTAGGAAAGAGAGGCACAGAGAGACAAAGAGACCCCCATACCCATCCCTTCCCCCCACCCCCCAACCCCCGATCCAGTTCCACTGGGTTCCAAAGAGGCTCATGTCTCCTTTTTTATTTATTTATTTTTTGGCCAATCCTGGGCCTTGAACTCAGGGCCTGGGAACTGTCCTTGAACTTCTTTTGCTCAAGGCTAGCACTCTGCCACTTGAGCCACAGTGCCACTTCTGGCTTTTCTGTTTATGTGGTGCTAAGGAGTCGAACCCAGGGCTTCATGCATGCTAGGCAAGCATTCTATCCCTAAGCCACATTTCCAGCCCTCATGTCTCCTTTAAATGCAGGCCTTTCTTCTGATGGTTTCTGATGAATGGGCTATTACTTTTTTTTCTGCCAGTCCTGGGGCTTGAACTCAGGGCCTGGGCACTATCCCTGAACTTCTTTTGCTCAATGTCAGCACTCTACCACTTGAGCCACAGCAGCACTTCTGGCTTTTTCTGTATGTGGTACTGGGGTATTGAACCCATGGTTTCATGAATGCTAGGCAAGCACTCTACCACTAAGCCACATTTCCAGCCTTGAATGGGTTATAAACTGAAAGAAATGTCATTTTAGTTTGAGCAAACACTACATATATATACCTAAAAGAAATATTTTGAAAATCCATTGGGTCAGGCACGGTGGCACAGTAATTTAGCTCAGAACTCAGCACATAAAAGGGTCAAGAGTTCAAGGCCAGCCTTGGCTACATAGTGAGAACTTGAGGAAGGAAAAAAGGAAGGGAAGAAAAGAGGTAGGGGAGAAGGAGAGGGGGAGGGAGGGAGGAAGGAAGGAAAGAAGGAAGGGAGGGAAGGAGGGAGGGAGGGGTGAGGGAACCATCTTTTAGAGGGCTAGAATGTACTTCAGTGGTAGAGCTCCTGCTTAGCATATGTGAGACCTTAGGTTTGACTCAGCACGGATATAAAAAGAAATAAAGTTGTTGTTGTTGTTGAAGTAAAGTTTTTTGGTGTGTAGTGAGGCGTCAAACGCTTGTCAGTATTCCACAAGGTGGTAAGATGTCTATCTTGTATTTATCTGGTTTTTTGTAATTGCTGTTATTTTTGAGACAGAGTCTCTATATGTATGCCAGGCTCCCCTGGCATACATTTTTTTGTCAGTCATGGGATTTGAACTCTGGGCCTGGGTGCTATCCCTCAGCTCTTCAGCTCAAGGCAACGCTCTACCACTTGAGCTACACACCACTTCCAGTTTCCTGGTGGTTAGCCTCCTGAATAGCTAGGATTACAGGCATGAGCCACCTGCACCGGGCCCTGGAACTCTTGTCTCTTTGGAGTGCTGGGGTTACAGGTGTGTACTACCATGCTCTCAGACAGCACCTCAGAAATCTTCAGAGCATCAGACAAGTGCACCATCTGCTTCTAGGACAAATTGGGGTAAGGAACTGGGGTAGGGTACAGAGAACCAAACCTCTGGGTTTAACCCCACTGCTCCCCCTTGCTGTCACTTACTGGCTGTGTAAGAGGGGGCCAGTTATTTCCGGTCTTAACTTCCTGTCTGTAAAGGGGAGGTTACAGTCCCTGCTGGAAGGGGCCTATCTAAGGACTCAGCAAGCCTCTCTTCCACTACAGGTCTGTTAACAAACCAACACCTCACACGTGTCAGTGAAATGGGTGCCACTGCACTAGCTGTGGCCCTGAGGCAATACAGGTGTGCACCCTAACATAGTCACTGAGACACAGGCAAAGTTCAGAAGGATTTTTTAAAAACTGTGCCAGAACTAGGACTTCCTTGGCTTCCCTGCCCCTCCATCCCTCCGCGATGGTGTACTACCACTTGAGCCATGCCTCTATTTCTGGTTTTTCTTTTTTGTTCTTTGGGGGATTTTTGGAAGGTTTGACACACTATTTTTTAGTTATTTATATTATTCTTTTGTATTGTCAAGGTGATGTACAGAGAGGTTTCAGTTACATAAGTAAGGTAATGAGTACATTTCTTGTCAACCTTGTTACCCCTTCCCTCAGTTTTCTCCTACTTTCCCTCCCCCGATCCTCCCAACATTGTACGGATCATTTGCAACATATTGTCTTGTGTATATCGCATTGCATTGGTCCACCCTTGACCTTTGTCTCACCATTCTGTTGTTCCCCTTCCCTCCCCTAATTCAAATAAATGTATATACAATAC
Source organism: Dipodomys spectabilis (assembly GCF_019054845.1). Taxonomy (NCBI): domain Eukaryota; kingdom Metazoa; phylum Chordata; class Mammalia; order Rodentia; family Heteromyidae; genus Dipodomys; species Dipodomys spectabilis. Next base: position 454,934 of record NW_024871181.1, read on the forward strand.
CAGGGTACCAAAATCAAATACAGTGACAACAGGGGGTATACCATAGCGGGAAGAACATATAAAAGAAACCAAAAAAATCATATAGTACATTAAAAACAACAAAAACAAACTTCTTTTTTTCCAGTCCTGAGGCCTGAACTCTAGGCCTGAGTGCTATCCCTGAGCTTTTGTGCTCAAGGCTAGCTAACACTCTACCACTTGAGCCACAGTTCCACTCTGGCTTTCTGGGGGCAGTTTAGTGGAGATAAGTGTTTCATGGACTTTCCTGCTTGGGCTGGCTTTAAACCACGATCCTCAGATCTCAGGCTCCTGAACAGCTAGGATTACAGGCATGAGCCAGTGGCACCCGGCTGGTTCTAGCTTTTTGATAGTTAACTGGAGCTAAGAGTCTTATGGATTTGTCTGACTGGCTGGCTTCAAACCACAATTCTAAGATCTCAGCCCCTGAGTAGCAAGGATTACAGGCCTCTACCCAGCTCAGCTTTTTTTTTTTTGGGGGGGGGTGGGGGGTCTGGTCGTGAGCCTGAACTCTGGGCCTGGGTGCTGTCCCTCAGCTCCTCAGCTCAAGGTTAGCACTCTACCACTTGAGCCACAGCGCCACTTCCGGCTTTTTTTTTCTGCTTATGTGGTGCTGAGGAATCGAACCCAGGGCCTCATGCATGCAAGGCAAGCGCTCTACCACTGAGTCACCTTCCCAGCCCTACTTTTTTTACTTTTAAGCAAAGTCTCAAGGCTAGCCTTGAACTCCTGGGCTCAAGTAATCTTCCAACCTCTCCCTCCCAAATGCTGGGACTACAGGTGTGTACCACAGCACCTAGCTTGAGAAGAAAAGAATTTAAAGAGGACTAACCACTGAGTTCCAGAGGGGTGTTCTGGGGACAAGGCAACCATGTTCCTGCTCACACAGAGCTTCACTAGCAGGAAGCAGAGGGAGGGGCAATAAACACGGAACTCTTACATGACTCTTACACAGAACACTGATGCCAATATGACAGAGACTGACTGCAAGGCTCCTTTGGATCTGAAAGGTCAGGGCTTTCTCATTAAGGAGATGGTGGAGACAGGAAAGGAGGCCAGGAGGATGGGGATTAATTCATGAGAAGGGCAGGGCTGAGCAGACCCCAAGCAGGAAGCTGAGCAAGGCTCAGGAGAATGGACAACCTAACAGATTGCATTAGGGTCTTTCCCAGGAGGTAGATCAGAAAAGGCTTGGACCACCTCCACTCTACTCTCCATTCTTTCCACTTGCTTTTGGATGCTTTGGGGAGACTCAGTTCTCCTGGGGCAATGGGTAGATGCAGAGATGTTTAGAATTCAGAGGGGAGCAGAAACCAAGACAGCAAGTCCAGGTAACCCATGCACCTGTGCAGTTCTCTCACCCTCCCTCTGCAGACTCAACTCTTGATGAAAATATCCCAGGCAATCCCTACCCTCCCAGAGCCAAGGCTCAAAGGCTGTCACTTGTGAGAAGGAAGTTGGAAACTAGCCTGTGTCCTGAGGACCCGAAGGGCCTGCTGAAGACCTCAAGGCCCCATAGTGACCTCCAGGGAGGAGTGCGAGGCACACTGGTTAATTAAATAGAATTGTTTCCATCTTTCCTCTGCCGCTCCTATCCTAGGTATCAGAAAAAGTCAACCAACACGCTGCCTTGCCTTGTACCATGGAGCAACAGTTCCAGGGAAAGTGAGCAGGCCTGAGCTCTGTAGGGTGGACTTTGTCCCCTCTAAATGCTCTTGAGGACATATATTCCTTTCCAGCCTTCAGAGGCTAGAAACATAACGTGAGGAGAGTACTTACACGTAGGGCCTTTGGGAGTTGATTAGATTAGAAAAGGTCATCAGGGTAAAGTCCCCATGACTAAATCTTGATGGCGTTGTAAGAGACGAGATGTGGGTGGGAAGGGGGGGAGGGGGGAGAGGCCAGGGCTAAAGCGTGGCTCAGCTGGTAGAGTACTTGCCTACCAAGTACAAGGTCTTGAGTTCAAAACTCAAGGACCTAAAACTTAAAAACAGATACACAAATACTTTCTGTCTGTCATTATGTAATTCCTCAGGACACTGCCAGCAAGACGGCCATCACCAGATGCAGGAGCTTAACCAAAGCCCAACCATGAGCCCAAATCAACCCTTCCTCCATATAACCCACCCAGTATTTTGTCATTGACAACAGAAAATGGACTAAGAACTCTCAAGAGGTCCATATTAATTGTCCCTTTGTCCCCTCCTGGGACACAAACCAGTAGGATACCATCTCCTCCATGAGCACCTTCGAGGTGCCAGGCACATGCCAAGGTAAAAAAGCAATAAAGCCTGAATGGTGATGGTGGCTCATGCTTGTAATCCTTAGCTACTCAGGAGGCTGAGATGTGAGGGATTGCTGTTCAAAAGCCAGCCCAGGCAGGCAAGGCCATGAGACTCTTATTCTGAATTAACCACCAGAAAACTGGAAGTAGTGCTGTGGCTCAAAGTGGTAGAGCACTAGCCTTGAGGAAAAGAGCTCAGGGACAGGCCCTGAGTTCAAGCCCCACAACTGACAAAAAAGAAAGAAAGAAAGAAAAAGAAAACTAAAGATGAAAGAATGAGCACCAAGTAGAATGGATTTAATGCAGAGCCCAAGCCAGCAGAGACGAGGCAGGGAAAGTTTGGTGATGAGAAATGAAGTAAGTCTCTTAAAGCTAAAATACCAAGTTAAGTTCCTTCTCTCTGCACAATGTGAGGAAAGCAAACCTCGAAACCAGGATTTTCTGAGTGAAGGCTTTGGCTACAGGAAATGAGGCTGCAGGTGAGGCCGGGTCTGCAGGTGAGATGAGGGCTCTCTCTGGTTTTGAAGTGGTGGTGACTGTCCTGTACATGGCCAAGTTCTGCCCCAGTGTCCACACAATTCACCATTGAACAGAGCATCACAAGCATGATCAGGGCACATCATAAGAATCTACAAAGGAACTGTGCATTCCCCACTTTTAAATGGAAATGAGGGCCTTAAGAGGTAAGGGATTCTTCAGCAGCCAGGGGTAAAAGGTACCTGGGCTGGGATTTGAACCTAAATCTGTCTAGATGCAAAGGAATGCCAAGCCACAAGAATGCCTGCTAGGAAACAGCCAGCAGGCAGGCTGAGTTCAGAGTCCTCAGAAAAATGAGGAGTGGGTGAGAGGCACCGGCCTATACTGAGGGCAGAGTTCCCCCTCCAGTCCTTAAAGGCGGGAGGGAAGGTGACCAGGAGTGCTAAAGGAAAATGTGGGGGGTTGCTCCCAGGATGCCACCTCCCGCTTCACCTCCCAGCCCCCCACCCCAGCCCACCACTCAGGGAGCATGCAGACACCCACCTTCCTTCCCTCCCTTTCTCCAGCGGAAGCTGCAGTCACTCTGCAGACACCCCCTGGTGGAAACAGCTCATTATGGGATGGGGAAAATGTGCTAGAACATTAGCTTAATAAATCAAACGCCTGGGCAGCCGCCAGCCGCCACTGCTTGGCAGGGCGGGGCTGTGGCGCCCACGCCTGCTGAGCTGGGTGGTTGGGGGGGGGTGGAAATAACACGGGTGTCCTCCTGTCCCAGAACCAGGCGGGCACCCCTACCTGTAACCATAGCTACCTCTGCACATGCCTGAGTGGGGAGAGGCCCTAGGAGCCCCAAGTCGGCTAGGGTTTGGGTCCTGCCTCCATAACTTGCCAGCCTTTGGCCTAGAACCTGGGTACCTGGGACCCTGAGCATCTACATCCCCACCAGGAGGCATATCAGACACTATTGACAGATGGCCAACTAAGAGCCAAGGGCTTGCCTAATTCACTGTAGCAGCCCCAAGAGCCACACTCTCGTCTCCATTTTTCAGAATGGTGAGCCTGGAGTCTCTGGTTATTTCCAGTGACGCCTCTCGTCTGCCCTGCTGTGCCCCCACCTCTGCCTGCAGAAGGGCTTCTTAGGTCTTTCCAGCATGCTGGATCCACAGACCAACAGGGTTACTTCTCCAACTCCAGAAAACCTCAACCAGTTGTATGATAAAGGAGCTGCCTCCTGCCCAGGACCCCCCAGAACCCCAGCTTTCCTGCATCTGGCTGCATCCTGTGACCCTGCTAAACATCAAACCCTTTCCAGTCCCTGCTCTCCTCTTCCTGAGGCAGCAACCATCTGGCCTGGGTGGCCTTTTTCTCCTAGCCCTGGCTCCAGTTCTAACCCCCTGAACACAAGGCAAATCTCTGCCTACTGTCCAAATGCTTGTTTCTCCCTCTGTAAAAGGCATGGCCCTAGGGATCCTACAAGGCTTGCTGCCCACTCCTCAAGCTGGCAGGGAGGGGGCAGCCACCAGAGCTCCATCAGCAAGAGAGCCAGTCTCCAGAGTCCCTCCCACTTGCTCCCTGGGGGATAGAGGAAAGGGAGAAGAAAAAAATTCAATTACCAGACCAGCTATTTGTCAACTCCTCCTTCCCCATTGCCTTAATTTTTCCAGCCAGACCCAGAGTCAGAGGAGGCAGGAGTAGTGAGCTCCCACGCCCAGACAGGGAGGAAGAAAGAGGCAGGAAGTGGGATAGGAAAGGGAGGCCCTAAGCAGACTTGGGGGATGGGCCCGTTGGACATTCGGGGAGCTTCCATTGGGGCAAGAATGAACAGGTGGCCAGTAATCTTAGCTACGTGGGAAGCTGAGATCTGAGGATCACAGACCCAAGCCTGCCCTGGCAGGAAAGTCTGTAAGACTCTTATCTCCAATTAACTACACCCCCCCCCAAAAAAAAAAAACCATAAATAAGGCTTTGGCCCAAGTGGTAGAGCAGTAACTTTGAGCAAAAAAAAACTCATGTACACTCTAAGTTCAAAGGAAGAGGAGGAAAAAGAAGTGGAAGGAGAAGAAGAAAAAGAAAAAGGAGACAGAGATTATAAAAGTGTTTAGACAGAGTAGGTTTATTTGAAAGCAAAATAAACAAAGAGAGGTCCTCTAGGCAGATATCTGCAGTCTCAGCAACCACTATATGTAGGGTTTCCTGCCTCCTCCCCCAAAGAAAGTACCCCGGCCTGATTGGTCAAGGATGGGCAGGTGTTGAGATTGGCCAAGGGGGAGACATGTGTTGAAGGGGGGGGGGCTCATGATTGGTTCCCTGCTTCAAAGAGTGAGTGGGAAAGTTCCTCTATGGCTAGATCCCATATCTATGCCCATGAGTACCAGAGAGGCTCTGGATTAGGTAGGTGGAGGCTGGTCAGGGCTGTGCAGAGAACATGTGTTTGGGACCCAGAGGGAGATGAGTATTTCTTACCTTGTTATTCCTCCCTGCCATGTTGGAGCTGGTCTCACCTGCCATCTTCTATTCCTAGCTACACCTTACTACCTAGCTAGGAAGGCCAAACTTCCCCTTCAATGTGTGGGCACACCTGGATTTCCCATGCCACTTCTCACACAGGCTCATAGGGACATGTACAAGGGTGGTTGGCCAAGGGCTCATTTGAGAGAGGTGGAAGTTGAAAGCAGTGGAGGAGAAAAGGGAGTCCAGAGCCTTTACAGTGAGTGGGAGCTGCATACAGGGGCCTCCAGACACAGAAGGAATGGGCGAACACCACAGAATATCATCTATAACACCTCCAAACAACCCCTATGATGTTTCCAGGAGAGAAGCATAAAGTAAGCCCCCAAATGAAATTTGGGGTAGTTGGTACTCATATAAAGAGGAGTCTGGGAGAAGAGACTATTAAGAGACAAAGGGACAAAAAGAGGGCAAAGATCAATGTGTGCTATGTATTTGCTGTGAACTTTGTATCATCAGCTCATTTAGGTAAGTGGTACTATCAGTAGCTCCAGTGTAGCTGAGTGCTTGGTAATCCTAGCTACTCAGGAGGTTGAGATCTGAGGATCAAGGTTCAAAGCCAGCTCAGGAAGGAATGTCTGTGAGACTTATCTCCGATTAACCATGAGAAAACTGAAAATATTAGAATGCTAGCTTTGAGCAAAAGAGCTCAGGGATAGTGCCAAGACCCTGAGTTAAAGCCCTAAGACCAGCACACACAAAAAATTGAGGCATAAGGCTATAGAGTATAGCTCAAGGTTTGACCACTTTATTAGCAAGTTCAAGGCCCAAGATTTGATCCTCAGCACTAAAAATAGAAGTAAAATTTAAATGCATGAGGCTGGGAGGTGGCTCAGTGGTAGAGTGCTTGCCTTGCATACAAGAGGCCCTGGGATCAATTCCTCAGCACCATATAAGCAGAAAAAAGCCGGAAGTGGTGCTGTGGCTCAAGTGGTAGGGTGTTAACTTTGAGCCAAAGAGCTAGGGACAGTGCCCAGACCCAGAGTTCAAGCCCCATGACCAACAATAAATAAATAAATAAATAACTGGACTTTAACTTCAGAGGAGTTAATGAAGTTTTTGTTGTTGTGTTGGAAATTTGAGGTCTTACTATGTAACCCAGGCTGCAAAGTAGCCTGGAACTCTCCATACTCTTGGCTCAGCCTCCTCTGTGCTAGGATTATAGGTGTGTGCCACATGGCAGTTCCAATGTGTTTTGACAAACACCTTGATTATTCTGTCAGTTACTTTCCATCCTGAGTCAGTTTCCCCAATTGCAATAGAATAATGTCCACCTTCTAGAGAAAAAACTAACATGAGTCAGAAGGGGCAATAGACTGCCCGTACCAAGCAGTCAATAAATGACTGTGACTCTTATATTCACAAGCAGCTTATACCCTGTCTTCAAGGATACCTACTCTGTGTCTAAGCCCGAATGAGCCACAGGAGGCCTAGCAGTGAGGCTGGTGTGGAGCTGCCAGTCTCTTGTGGATTAGGATGGGTGCCAGGGTCAACAGGAGCACAAGATACCATGGGAGCTCCTAGAAGGGAGCAGCCTCAACTTTGGGGATCAGAAAGGGCTTCCTAGAAGAAACGATATTTGCATGGCATCTTTAAAAAGGAGCTGAATGAGAATGGATGTGGCATAGGAAGCCTGCATGTTTACTCTGAGGAAACTCTACTTCAGCCACAACGACCACTGGAAACATGGCTGCTATACGTCATATCTCCGACCTTGCTCCAGTCATCACCACTCCAGGAAACCTGTACTGGATTTGGAAGACTTCACAAAATGACCTTGTTCCTGCTGTAGCTATTCTTACTTAGAGGGGTAGCATCTCCCCAGTGACTCAACTGAATGCTTGTGTGTGGCATACACGTAAGACTAATAAATGGTAGACCTGAAAGCTGTGCACATACAAAGCTGTGATTGGGGGAATTATAATCTAAGCACAAGCATGCCATCTGTTTGAGCTCGGCCTGGGCACTGTCCCTCAGCTCTTCAGCTCAAGGTAAGCACTCTACCGCTTGAGTCATAGTGTCACTTCCAGTTTTCTGGTGGTTTATTGGAGATAAGAGTCTCACACACTTTCCTGCTCGAGCTGGCTCTGAACGGCAATCCTCATATCTCAGCCTCCTGAGTAGCTAGGATTACAGGTGTGTGCCATCAGTGCCCGGCACCAACTCTTGTCTCTATAAAAGCTGGCCATCTCTCTATTATCAGACTGCTCTGAGAGGCTTTTCTCTTGTGTTCCTTGGGTGTTATACAACATTAGATTAAAAAAAAAAGATTTCTCCAGAATGATCTTTTATTGCCTACTTATTTATTGTGCTCTTTATCGTGGATAGAGTGTACTGGGATAACTGTACAAAGAACAGAAGAGCTCATTGGGGATTACTTTCCAGAACAACCCAGCACTAGTGAGAAGACAGCCAGAGCTCCAGAGAGCAGCAGGAGCAGAAACTTTAGAGAGCTGAGACAGCCAAAGGCTATCAAGATCCAGAGAGGAAACCCTGGTCACCTTGGCCACTGAGAGAGTTCCTGGGAAACCATTAAGAGTTAAAGGTAAAGGGTCCCAATACCTGAAGCAGGGAGTTTAACACTGGCTGCTCTGCTGCTGCCACTCAAAGCCTAGACCAATAGGCATCTGGCCTCAGCACCTAGAACTATTGCTCAGGTTCAATCTTGTTTCCTTGAGAGTCACTTTCTCATAAAACTCATGCCTGAATAGGGTGTTCTCTTTTCCTGCCTGTCTTTCCCTTTCTCCTTTGTGTATGAGACTAGTTCTCATTCCTCCGTCAAAACTCATACCTCTGAGAAACTCTCCTAATTTCCCCAGACTAGTAACCATCCTCTTAAGACCCCATTCTAGCTGCACACTGGTGACTCACACCTATAATTCTAGCTACTCAGGAAGCTGAGATCTAAGGATGCTGGCGTGACGCTGACCCAAGCAGAAAAGTCTGTGTGACTCTTATCTCCAATTAACCTCAAAAATAAAAATAAAAAAATTTAAGAAAATCTGGAAGTGGAGCTGTGATTCAAGTAGAGCAACAGCCTTGGGGGGGAGGGGCTAAGGGACAGCACCCAGGTCCTAAAGTTCAAGCCCCAGTCCAGGAAAATAAAAAAGAATCCATTCTGCTAGCAGTCATTCTGCAACCATTCTTGTCATCCCTCCTTGCAGCCTGTGACTCTGCAGGAAAGGGCTAGAGTTTTTTCACGCCAGGATCCCCAAGTCCTAGCAGGAGCTGGCTGAATGACAACTTATTGGGAGCCCAGGCAACATGGCGGCTCTGAGAGTCACAAGCAGTGTCACCAGGACACAACATAGGCATCAGAGAATGGATTCCAGAAGAGGTTCCAAAGGCAGGTCTCACCAGGAGTGCCTGGGCCAATTTTGAGGTCCAGGGAACTCAAGGCTAGACTATGGTTCCACAGGTGTAGGGAGGCTCAGAAGGCGGGTTTAGTGCCCCAGGAGACCAGCAGGCTATAGAATTTGGATTTGGGCAGGGTCTGAAGGATAGGGAGAAGAGTGAAGATATTTAAGGGGAAAAAAGGGACCAGACTTGGTGCCTGATTGTTCGTGGGCGGTAAGGGAGAAGGAGGAGTCAAGATGACTCCCAGTGGCTCTCTAGTCTCCGGGGATAGAGGGAGGAAGCTAGCAGCCAGCTCGGACACAGTTACCTTGGACACAAATAACCCTGGGGGACCCTGCCCCCCCCCGCCCCCGCCAGTGCGAGCTGCAGCCTCTGACAGCGGCCTCGGCTGCAGCCACCACCACCACCCCCCTTTTTCTTCCCCCCAGGGGTTGACTTGACGCTCGGCTGGCTCGGAGCCCACCGCTCCCTCCCGCAGTCAGCTCTGCGCCTGCCAGGAAGGGAAGGGAGGGGCGGGGCGGCCGCAGGAGCCCTGCAGGGCGGGCGGGCGGGTGGGAGGGAGCGGGGGAGGAAGGGGAGGCGGGCAGCGGGCGGAGGAAGCCAGCCTGGCAGACCCCAACCGAGGAACCGGGGGAGCAGAAGAGAGGGGCGTGGCAGACCAAAAAAGAGGAGCCCAGCCCTGTCACCAAGCTCAAGAGATGTCCGATGCCCCCTCCCCATCCTCCTGCCACCACCCCACCCCACCCCCATTTTAGAGAGAGAGAGAGACACTCAGGTCTAGAAACCCAGTGTTTGCCAAACACTTCTGTTGGACATCGCCCCCCCCCCACTTTCTGGGTCCCCCCAGACTGTGGCAGCCACCTCCACCCCCCGGTCTGGTCGCGATGGTGTGTGTGTGTGTGTGTAACTCAGGGCTCCTGCTCGTGTCCCCAAGTCCCTAATGCTACAGAGACACTCGACTGACCGAGCAAGTGAGACCTCTGATTTTTCACGTGTGAAAAGAGGTCTAAGGAGTCATCCTCCAGGTATGAAATAGGACTCTGGGAACCCCAAAAGACACAGGACCCAGTGGAAATCTGGCGACCCGGTTCAATCTCCAGCCCCGGGTGACTGCCCCCAACTCCGGGCACAAGGCAGTCGCCCCAAGCGGTACGATGTAGGGACTTGATCCCGCGTCTTCAGGGTCCAGCCCAGCACCGAAAGGCTCTGTGCACCGGAGTTTTACATTCCAAAACCAACACACAACCCCGGCACCCCTGTTCCCCGGCACTCGGACGCCCGCCCGCAGGCTTCTCACCGGCCTGCCGGGAGCCACGCCACCCCAGCTCGGAGGGGTCTGGGGTCCGGCCGGAGCACCGCGGCGGGCCGAGGGCCGGGCTCCCGGGAGCGGATCCGGACCTGCAGACCGACGCCTCGCCGCCCCGCCGGCCGACCTGCGGCGGCGGCCGCCCCTAGGGGGCACTGTTGCCCCGGTCTTGGGCGGCCGCCACTGCAGCCCCCCCACCCCAGCGAGCGCCCGGAGGACGCTCGAGTTCTGGGAATGCGGGACGCCCCCCGGCACACGCCGCCGCCTCCGCGGCCGGCTCCAGCCCGGGACTCCCGCGCCGCGCAGCGCCGCTCGGCGCGGGTCTGCGGCGGGCTCCCACCCCCTCTCCGCAGAACGCACTTTGCGGGGACGGGTTGTTTTTGTGATTTTTATTTTAGCCGAGGAGGGAGGCGGCTTTCGGCTCCGGCTGCTCTGGTGGACTCGGTTGTCTCGTACGGTGATCTGGGGTGTGGGGGGGGATTAGAGGGCTGAGCGGGCTTGTTCTCCCCCAAAAACCTGTCAGCTGCTTCCCCAACGCCCCTGTATTCATCACCACCACCACCCCAAGCCGGACAGACATCCATCCCACCCCATCTCCCCCAAATAATATCCAGAGGTCCCCAAGGATGCCCCCCCACCCACACCCACACAAGAGGCTGCAGGGGTCCGCGGTTCCGGGCCAGCCTCGCCCTCCCCAGCTCAAGCCAGGCCCAAGGGCCGCGATCCGGTGATCGGTGCGTTTGGGGGGCGACTCCTGCTACGAATGCTCCGCCCGCCCTCGCAGCGGTGAGCCCCCCAAGTGTGGGGCCGCAGGAAGGACCACGGACGGGGAAGGAGGGGGAAAAATCCCATTCAAGTTCTGTCCAACGGCTTAAAGGGGAGGGGGGGAGAGATGGGAAGAATGTAAAAGCCCCGAACCCACAAAGCAGACTTTTTAAAAATTATAATTGAAAACATCTCGAAGTAAGGGCCGCCAGAAGCGGGCCAGCTTCCCGTCCCCCCCCCCCCGCCCGCCCCCTCCCCTCCCCCGCTCCCCGGAGTCCGATGAAGTCATGATAACTAGGCTGCAAAAAAAAAAAAGGAAGAAAAAAGTGGGGGGTGGGCTGGGGGGCACTGGGGTCCCAGGCTGGGGCCCCGCGCGGACACAGTTTGGATACTATGGTTACGCGATCCGACCCAAACAGCGAAGGCGGACAACAATAGCGGCCGCCAGAGGAGGAAATTCCTTCCGGGGTGGACGGCGCGGGGGGAGGGGCGCCTGGCTGGAACGCCGAGGCGGCGGCTCGGCCAATCAGCGCGCGGCCGCCGGCGGTTTCAAGGTGCCCCAGCCGCGCGTTCCCCCCCCCCCCCCCCCCGCCCTACCCCCCCCAACGCGCTCCGCTCCGGCGCTGGAATTGCTGAGACGTTTCTCTGCACGCGCCTCGCTAGCCCTGCGGGGGCTGCTGCCCAGGCCGACACCCCCAGCCCTCCGTATCCACCACCCCCTCGGAGCCCTCCACCCTGGAAAAGCCGAGGGCTCCACTGCAGGAGTTGCTTTGCTCTCAAGGGAGGTGGCAGGAAGAAAAAGAAAAAAAAAATCCCTACAAAGCACCCCTTTCTGCGGGGTTGGGTCCTGCACAAGCCTGTTTTCTATTTTAAAGCACGTTTGGAGCAGAAAATGAGAGGAGAGAGAGAAGGTCCACCCTTAACTCGGGAAGCCTGGGAGGATCTGACCCTTGCCTCCCTGATCTCAGGGTCTGTTATATAATAAGTTGAGTTATTGATATTGGCCATCTATCCTTGATGCCCGGATATCAGGCATGCAGAGGTCCAAGGGCAAAGCTGCCATTCAGAAGCCCACCCTGTGATCACCATCAAGTTAAAGTGACCTGCCTGGTAGCAGCTAGACCATCCAGGGACTCCCTAGCCAGTGGGGTGATTGCCTGTGTGTCCACCACCTACCAAGGAGTCTGTCTGCAAGTCCCACTCTTGGAACAGTCCCAAACTTGCCCCCTATCTGGTCTCCCAGTGGCCAGGCCATCCATCGTATCTCCTTACCTGCTCCCCTTCTATGAGCTCCCCAAAGCAAATCCAATTCGTCCCTTTTCCTTTTTTAAGCTCCTGAACCAGGTTTCCTTTTTTTTTTTTTTTTCCTGATGCCTCCCTGGGCACAGAGCGACACTCCCACGAGGAGCACATGCCTTTTTATTCATTGCATGAGAAGAGATTGGCTTCTCTGAAGGATCCAATGTTCAGGAGTATTTCTTTCTCCCACTCTTTCTCTCCCCCTCTCTCCATATATAATGGGGATAGCCCTAATTCTCCAGTCCTCGTGTGTATCTATAAATAAATAATGAGGTTTTATTAATTATGCACATACAGTATCTGCAAGCAGAAAGCAGATTGCTATGTCTCTTGATGCTTGGGAGAGAGAGAGAGAGGGGAAGGGAGGGAGGGGAGAGGAGGAGGAAGAAGAGGAGAGTCCTCTACACTGTATTTTTCTCCCCCTACAAGCAAACAAAAACTTCAAGGGGCTATATATCCTCCAAAGAGGAAGAGGAAGGTAGAAGTTGGGGAGTATGTGGGGTGCAGATGGATAAGAAGGGGCTCCTTTGCAGTTTTTCAAGGCAGTCCAAGGCAGACTCCAAGTTGCTTGCTTTAAGTTTATAATTGCACCATGAGTCTGAAAACACCAAGGTTCTCTGGGGCATCTGTGTGCTAGGCGGGATGGGCAGCTGCTAGCAGTAAACAGGAAACCAGCAAGAAGAGAGTTGGCCACAGCCCAGTCCCTGTCTCAACTTGGTGCCCCTCCTCAGAGCCCCCAACCCTGAGTTCTCAAGCACACTTAGCTTCTAAGCATTTAGGCATTGGCTGTATCCTGAGTGCACAATTCTTCACACAAAATTAAGAGCTCAACAAAATTTTCAGGGTGAATAAATGGAGTGTAGACACAGACAGAAAGGGCTCAAGTGGCCCAGGACTAGTGATTGGGGTACCAGGCCATGTACAGGAATTGGGGCTTTGCCATCAGTGGGGTGGGGGAGCTGGTCACCAAAGTTGTTTGGCTAAGGAAGTGACATCAACGCTCAGCCTTAGAACACTAAGGGAGACCAGAAAGAGGTACAAGAAAACAAGGGACATTAAGCAGAGTCCAAATGACTAGCGAAAAGGACACAGAACAGTATGGGACTGGTGGTGGTGTTGAGGGGAATTTAAACTTTTATCTTTACCACTGCGATGGGAGGGTGAAGTCAGAGGTAAGCTTTGATTCAAAACATTTTGGTTTCAGTTCTGACTTCCCAGTCTGCATGAAAATAGGGATTTGGCAGGGCAAAGGAGACCCAAGACCATCTTACACTGGAAAGGACACAGGCAGGAAGGTCCCATGTTAGGCAAGGATTGTACCACCCAGTTACATCCCCAGCCCTGAATTTTTTTTTAAGCTGGAAAGAAGATGAAGGAGGAGGAGGAAGAAGAGGAGGAAGAGGAGGAAGAGGAGGGGGAGGAGGAGGAAGAAGAGGAGGAGGTCTGAACGGAGACACATAAAATTGTACCTGTCATTTACCCAGTGAGGGCCAAGGGGCAGTTAGGGGCCAGCTGGGGTTCCACACAAGGCAGTGGCTGAGCTGGCTCTCTACCCCAAGTATTTGGCACTAAACTTACTTCATAGGGGAGAAACAGCCTTCTCACCCAGCCTGGCCCAGAGTAAGCTTCCTGACAGAAGGGTTAATTAAACTGGGTGTGTGTTGCGCAAGTTTAAAAATATTTTTTTTTTTTTTGCAAGGGAGAAGTTCTGGATGCCATTTCTCTTGCCTGTGAGAGGTCTATATATCACCGAGGAGTTCAAACATAAAAATAAAATTGCTCTGGCTGTGGTTACCACAGAGCTATCAAGCTGGGTCTTGTTGTTGGAGCCCTGGCATCTGCTGTGTAATTTGGGGAGCACTTAAGACTCCCATCCGTGGGTGGGGGCGGCCGTCTGACTTCTTTCTTTGTATCCTCCTAATTAAAAAGCACCAGAATCCCTTCCCGTGTGTTTCAGAACATCTCTCAAGCCAAGGAATAGCAAGGGGCTCTAAGTGCTGGAGGCACTTGGGGTTTTGGAGAGATGGTTGGGGATCCAGCATGCTGCCACCTGTCAGAGGAGTTGTGCCCTGATGTATGACCCGAGGCAAGGCCCTCCTTTGCCCTCAGATCCTGTGTAGTGCAGGGAAGCTGGTTGAAGATCAAGGATTCTTCTTATCCTGTGGTTATACAGGGCCCAGGACTCAAGGCTATATTCCCTTGCAATCTGTTGAGATGGAGCCTCTGTCTCATACAGACATGGTGCATGAATTACCCCTCAGGTTTATTTATGGACCACCTCTAGATCACAAAGGTCCCCCAAGTCACAGACATGTCTAAGCTCTGATAAGCAGTGTCCCCATCCACATGTGCAGCAAATCCCTAAGCTTAGCAACTGTACAAGCTGAGAGGTCTGGAGGCTCAGCTCACCTGAGATGCACGTAGGCCTTCTTTACTATCCCAGGCTAGTGTGTGTTCAGCTGTGATTTGAATGCCACAAGGGACAAGAAGCTCACTACCATAGTATATCCTAATTGTTCATGCCTACCAAGACATCCTGCTAATATCTCAAAGCCAGATGTACCAAGATTGGACTCAGCCCAACCCAGGTGGCTTATGCCTGTAATCCTAGCTACTTAGGAGCCTGAGATCTGAGGATCACAGTTCAAGGCCAGCCTTGAACAATGGAGTTTGTCTGGCTCAAAGTGATAAAGCATGAGTGAAAAAAGGTAAGGGACAATCCTCAGGCCATGAGCTCAAGCCCAAGTACTAGCGCACATGCAAGCACACACACATGCGCGCGCACACACACACGCCACATACACACATACACACACCACATACACACATACACACAGGCTGGACTCAATGTTCTCAACAGCCCTGCTCCTCCTCCCTCTCCTCCTGTGACCTGGCTCAGAAAACTGACTCCACAAGCTAGAAGCTGGCAAATTGTTCGGACTTCCCATTTGATTTCCCACTCTACCAGGTCAGCCAGTCTCCATGTCCTTTGGTTCTGCCTTCATGCTGTCTCTGCGGTGGTCCTCCCCCTGCCCTCCCCACTATCATATGATTCCACCTATTTGGTTACATTGGTTTTCTAGCTGGTCTTCTTGCTACCTGACTGGTCTCTTCCAAATGATCCTCCAGGCAGCCTCCCAGCCTCCTGTAGAAGCCTTGCCCCGAACATGACATTCCTCTGCTTGTTACAAACCAAGACCCAAGCTGCCCACATAACCGAAATCTAAATTCCTCAGCACATTATTCAGTGCTTTCCTGGCCCTGATTCCAGACACACACGCAGCCCTGCTGCTTCTTCCCAAGTGCTTACCTGACTGACACTCCAGCCACACCAAAATGGCTTGCTGGATATCCTTTGTGGTTTTTTTTTTTTTGTCCTTTTGGGTCTCTTTGTACATGCCGTGCCCTCTACCTAGGATATTGTCCTTACCACTGAAAAAGAGATGAAGAGTACAGGGTCCCTGCTCCCAAAGAATCACATCTACAATATCTGTACTATCCAATACGGTCACACCTCACCACAAGTGACCAGTGGAGTGTGGCTATGAAGCATGGCCAATCTACACCAAGCTGGGCTGTAAGTACAAGGGACACATCAAGACTGCAACAGCCTGGCACAAAAATAGATAAATAAACTTTAAGTAGCTTGTTAATTTCTGTATATTGATTACTTGTTTATGACATGTAGGGTTTAATAAAATAAATTATTCAAGCCAGGCACTGGAGGCTCATCCTTGTAATCATAGCTGCTCAAGAGGCTGAGATCTGATGATTGCAGTTCAAAGCCAGCCCAGGTAGGAAAGTCTATGAGACGTATTTCCAATTAACCACCAGAAAACCGGAAGTGGTGCTGTAGCTCAAGTGGTAGAGCGCTTGCCTTGAGCTGAAGAGCTGAGGGACAGCGCCCAGGCCCAGAGTTCAAGCCCCACGACCGACAAAAACAAAAACAAAAACTAAAACCAGGTACCAGTGAGCTTCTCAGGAAGCTGAGATTTGAGACTTACAGTTGGAAGCCAGCCTGGGTAGATAGATCTGAGTCTCTCTCTCTTTTTTTTTTTTAATCATCCGTCATGGTGCCAGAACTCTGGGCCTGGGCACTGTCCCTCAGCTCTTCAGCTCAAGGCTAGCACTCTACCACTTGAGCACCACTTCTGGCTTTTTCTGCTTATGTGGTTCTGAGGAGTCGAACCCAGGACCTCATGCATGCAAGGCAAGCGCTCTACCACTAAGCCACCTTTCTGGCCCCTGAGTAATTAACTCCAATTAACCAGCAAAAAGCTAGAACTGTATGTACGGCTCAAGTGGTAGGGTACCAGCCATGAGCAAAAAGCCCGAGTAAAGCTGGGCACCGATGGCTCACACCTGTAATCCTAGCTACTCAGAAGTCTAAGATCTGAGAATCACAGTTTGAAGCCAGCCCAGGCAAGAAAGTCCATAATATGCTTATCTCCATTTAGTCACACAGAAAAAGCCAGAGTAGAACTGTGGTTCAAGTGGTAGAGCATTAGCCTTGAGCAAAAGAAGCTCAGAGACAGTGTTCAAGCCCTGAGTTCAAGCCTTAGGACTAGCGCACACACACACACACAACTGAGTAAGAGGTTAAGGCCCTGAGTTCAAGCCTCATTAATCACACAAAAGTGGGGGAAGGGAAGAGGATGGGGGCTGAGGGGGGGACAACCACCATGGCTAAAGTGTTAGAGTACCTGCTCAGGAAGGTCCTGAGTTCAAATTCCAGTACTGCCAAAAAATGTGGTTATTAGACAATTTTAAATGATAAACCTGGTTCACAGCTGTGACTTGTTTGAGATGTCTGTAGGACAATACTTTGAGGAGCACAGGCACGGGAACAAGAAGTTACAGGGACAATGCATGTGGGGGGGGGGGCATCGCCACACTACTGGAGATGGTGTTAGAGCAGAGGAGAGAGCTGCTCCCCACCTCCCACTCCTTACAGACTGAGACTGCCAGTCCATTCAGGCTTCCCGGCACTGCTGCCTGCCAGTGGTAGTACCTGGTCCCCTGGCATGCAATGACAGGTAGGTGTTGAAGGAGTTCAAGGAGGGTCAGCTTCTGCAGCTGCTCAGTCACTTTCCCTGGGAAGCTGCCTTTCCCCTCTTACCACCCTGCACACACCCCCACCCCCAACCCCCTGCGGCCTGGGTCAGTCCTGAGTCCCCTCTGCTTCCTGTCACACCATCCTTCCCGGTCATGGTGTTGTAAGCTTGTCTACCACCCATCCCTCCCAGTCTCTGGCCTGAGGGCAACACCTTGCTACCTCCTGGTGGTTGTGTCCCAAAGCTTGAGGCAAGAAGCCGCTCAGTGAATGTTTGTAGAAAGCAGAGAGAATTCCTTCATTCAATAAACAGGTACTGACCCTGAGCGGCCTTTCTGACTACGTCCTTCCACAGCCTCACGTGATCCCCAGGCAGGCCTTCCACCAACCCTCAGGCCCAGCTCACTGCTGGAGACAGGACTGATGCAGACAGACTTCAGTTCACGTGGTTATTGATGCAGGTCATTTCGTTTAAACGTCTTCGAAATCCCGCAAGCTAGGTCACACATAGGTATCCCATTTCTTGGACCATAAAGAATCTGAGGCTCAGCGAGGGATAGTAACGTCTGTAAGGCCACATAGTAGATCCAGAGGGAGCTGACCATCACAAATTTATCCTCTAGTTCCCAGGCCTTGGGCCTGAGGCAGGGTTGGGCCAGGATTCTCTCGGGACCAGACCACCCCCTATTCTCTCTCCCTCACTTGCTGCTGTCCTCGGGCTCTCCAGCTTGTGAAACAGCTGAGTTCTGCTCACATCCCAGCAGCTGAGAGGACCCCTCACCCCATATTCTGTGCAGGGAAAGTCTACCCCCCCATGTTGCCTTAGGCTGAGCACCCCGCCCCCAGCAGCCCCCAGCCTGAGAAAGGAGAAGGGAGGAAAAGAAATCCGTGGGGCCTCTGGGGCACAGCCCTTGAGGAGCCCCGGTGTTTGGTTTCAATTAGGAGGACAAATTCCAGGAAGCCAGGCCAGTGCTGGGGGATGGGGTGTGCAGAGCAAGGCTCAGAGGGAGGAGGCTCCTGGAATCCAGCCCTATGGGAAGAGGCTCCCATAGGGCTGAAGGACAGCCTGGAGATTGTGGCTTGTAGGGCCCAGCTGGAGTCCCAAGTCATCAGCTACTGATATCACCAACTTTCAGTGTGACTGTCAGGGTGGCAGAGATGTAGGATAGTTGCTGGCCACCTAGAGTGGCCCAGAGCTCTGTGTTTGGTGGCCAGCAATGCTTTTGTTCCTGCTCACATTGTTTCCTGAATTCCAGCTTGGGGTGGGGAGGGCTGGTGGCTGACAAGGCACCCCACCATATAACCAGATGACCAAAGCCATGACCTTGTGCCAGTCCAGAAACTCTAGGTGCAAACAAGCAACTCTGCAGGCTAGCTGGAGAGAGAAGCCTGGGAGCTGAGTTCTGGGCAGTCCAAAGAAGAATGGATCCTTTCCTGTCCTGTTCACCCTGCTCTTCTTGGCACCTTGCATCCTATACAGCACACAAGCAAGCACTCAATGGGGGTGACTTGTTGAATTAAGAGTGATGAGCTCATATGGGGACATTTCTGGGATGCAGGGTTTTAGGAAATGATGATCAAAAGCTTCAAGACCAAGCAAGGAGGAAAAAGCATTCCAAGGAGAGAGAATAGCCGATATAGACAGGGAGCAGGGAGCAGGAGGCAAAGAATTCACTGATTCATCCATTCAACCACTGTGGACAGCATGCCTGTGATGGTACAGCTGCAATGCTCAACCTATGGCTGTTGGACTGGAAGAGCAGAAGGGCCAGATCACGTTCAGTGGGCGTGACCTTACCTGTCTTGCTGGGGAGACAGGACTGTGCTCTTCAAGCTCTAGGGCATCCCTGAGATTGAGTGAGAGGGGAAGGGTTCTCAAGAACAACCCAGCTAACCATACAGACAAGGGCCTATGCCATGCTATGCTGGGACTTGCTCAAGGCCATCTGGGGAGGGAAGCAGAGGTAGACCTTACCACTAGCATCTAGGGCTTGTCTGCCTATGCCAGGCCCCCAGCTGTCTACTGGACTCAGCTTCCCTTCACTATCTCCGACTTGGTCAGACATCCTGGCTTCCTGGCTTCCTGGTTTCTTGGTGTTTGGTTTTGTCTCTTCTTCTCCCAGAACCAGAGAACTTGGACTGAAGCAATATTACAAAAGCTGGAACAGGTCATGAATGGGAGAGGCCATACAAAACATGCCAGAACCAATAGCTGGTGGCTCACGCCTGCAGTCCTAGCTACTCAGGAGGCTGAGATCTGAGAATGATGGTTCAAAGCCAGCCTGGGCAGAAAAATCCATGAGACTCTGTATCTCCAATTAACCACCAGAAAAATGGAAATAGAGCTTGGCTTTAAGTGTTAGAGCACTATAGCCTTGTGCAGAAAAGCTCAACACCAACAAAAAACAACCAAACAAATACTGAAGCCTCTACTTCATTTTATTGTAAATTCTTCCACTGGGCACTAGGGTAGAGCTATCGTATAGGATATAGTTCAGTGGTGGAACATTGGCTTTGCATACTCAGAATTCTTGGGTCAGTCCTCAGAACTTCAGGGGAAAAAAAAGTTCTCTTAGATTCTTTCTTCTGATTAAGTCTGGGACTGGGAGAAGGAGAAAGGCTCTGTGTGAGGCTGATGTGTCCGTAATCAGTTCTTTTTTTTTTTCTTTTTTTAATTTTTCCTCCCAGTACTGGGGCTTGAACTCAGGGCTTCCTGCTCTCATTTGATGTTTGTGCTCAAGGCTGGTTTTTCTCTTCTCTTTTGTGCCAGTCCTGAGACTTGAACTCAAGGCCTTGGTACTATTCCTGAGCTTCTTTTGCTCAAGGCTAGTGCTCTACCACTTGAGCCACAGAGCCACTTCCAGCTTTTTCTGAGGAGTTTACTGGAGATAAGAGTCTCATAGATTTTCCTGCCTGGGCTGGCTTCAAACCACAATCCTCTGAACCTCACATGCCTGAATAGCTAGGATTATAGGCATGAGCCACCAGTGCCTGGCCAATGCTGACTTTTCTACCACTCGAGCTATATCTCCATTTCTAACATTTTGCTGCAGATAAGAATCTGAGAGTTTTTGTCTAGGCTGGTTTTGAAATTCAGTCCTCAAATCTCAATCTCCTAAGTAGCTAGAATTACTTCCTTTCTTCTTTTTTCTTTTCTTTCTTTTTTTTTTTTTTGGTCGGTCATGGGGCTTGAACTCTGGGCCTGGGCGCTGTCCCTCAGCTCTTCAGCTCAAGGCAAGCGCTCTACCACTTGAGCTACAGCGCCACTTCCGGTTTTCTAGTGGTTTATTGGAGATAGGAGTCTCACAGTCTTTCCTGCCCAGTCTGGCTTTGAACCGAGATTCTCAGATCTCAGCCTCCTGAGTAGCTAGGATTACAGGCGTGAGCCACCGGCGCCGGGCTTTTCTTTTCTTTCTTTCTTTCTTTAAATTCAGGGTCTCACTATATAGCCAAGGTTGGCCTCAATTTGCAATCCTCATGCCTCAGCCTCCTGAGTGCTGGCATTGCAGGTATATATCATACTCTCTAGTAAATCTCCTTTTATGGCAAAGAGAGAGGTCTAGCAAGCAATAGTATCTAAGCTAGACTTGGTTCATTTTCATCGAGTTTATTTTTATCTTTACCTTCTGTCTTTTGGAAAATCATGCTGGTTTTCCATTTAGAGTTAAGGATACAGTTTTTTTGTTAAATTAAGTTTCGTAAAAGTACGTAAATTTAAAGACAAACACTGAGAAACTAGACATGGTGGTCAGTGGTGTGTAAGCTTATAATCTTAGCTATTCAGGAGGTTGAGGCAGAAGAATTAATTTAGCCCAGGATTTCAAAGCCAGCCTGGGCAACAAAGTCAACATAGTGAGACAGGGAAGGAAGGAAGGAAGGAAGGAAGAAGGAAGTCAGAGAGGGAGGGAGAGAGAGAGAGAGCATGCAAGCAGGCAAGCCGGGTGCTGGTGGTTCATGCTTGTAATTCCAGCTATTCAAGAAACAAATCTCAGGATCACAGTTTCAAAGCCAGCCCAGGCAGAAAAGTCTGTGAGACTCACCTCCAAAGCCAGAAGTGGAGCTGTGGCTCAAGTGGTAGAGTACTAGCCTTGGGCAAAAAAGCCCAGGGACAGTGCTCAGGCCTGAGTTTAAGACTCAGGACTAGCACAAAAATGAATAAATAAATAAAAGGAAAAATGAAGGAAGGAAGAAAGGAAAGAGAGAGGGAGGGAGGGAAAGAAGGAAAGAAGGGAGGGAGACAAGACAAATTGAGATAAAAAAAAATCATACAGAAGGGGCTGGAAAGATGGCTCAGTGGTAGAGTGCTTGCCTTACATGCATGAGACCCTGATTCGATTCCTCAGCACTATATAAGCAGAAAAAGCCGGAAGTGGTCCTGTGGCTCAAGTGGTAGAGTGATAGCCTTGAGCTGAAAGAGCTGAAGGACAGTGCTGAGGCCCAGAGTTCAGGTCCCACAACTGAAAAAAACAAACAAAAGACAACAACAACAACAACAACAAAAATTATAGAGAAGGCTGGACACCAATGGCTCACATCTGCCATCCTAGCTACTCAGGAGCCTGAGATCTGAAGACCGCCGTTCAAAGCCTGTCCAGGCAGGAAAAAGTCCGTGAGATTCTCTCTCTTTTTTTTTTTTTTTTTTTTTGGGTCCGGTCGTGGGGCCTGAACTCTGGGCCTGGGCACTATCCCTCAGCTCTTCAGCTCAAGGCTAGCGCTCTACCACATGAGCCACAGCACCACTTCCGGCTTTTTTTTTTCTTTTTGCTTATGTGGTGCTGAGGAATTGAACCCAGGGCCTCAGGCATGCAAGGCAAGCGCTCTACCACTGAGCCACCTTTCCAGCCCTTTTTTTTTTTTTTTCAGTTGGTTGTGGGGATTGAACTCTGGGCCTAAGCGCTGTCACTCAGCTCTTCAGCTCAAGGTGAGTGCTCTACCACTTGAGCTACAGCACCACTTCTGATTTTCTAGTGGTTTATTGGAGATAGGAGTCTCCTCGTCTTTCCTGCTCGAGCTGGCTTTGGACCCTGATCCTCAGATCTCAGCCTCCTGAGTAGCTAGGATTACAGGCATGAGCCACCAGCGCCTGGCTCTGAGATTCTTATCTCCAATTAACCACCAGAAAACCAGAAGTGGTACTGTGGCTCAAGTGGCAGAGTGCTTGCCTTGAGCTGAAGAGCTCAGGGCCAGCACCCAGGCCCAGAGTTCCAGCCCACAACTGACCCTCCTCCCCCCCCAAAAAAAACATAGAGGAGGTACACATGGCCAGATTTGGGAACATCTGTGTGGGATCCCCTACCTCTCTCCAGTTCTAACCTACCTTATCCCTGGGAAACTGGCTGAGAGTTAGATGCTGCTGTCTTTTTGTAGAAGAAGGAGAAAGTGGGCACTTTCCTGGACACTTAATAGAAGGATTATCCCTATCCCCCATGTGGCAATTTCAACACAGCTGCATCACCTAGACCATGCCCTATATGAACATAAAGGAACTGGCAACCCCCAGTTGGAGTAGCTGTCTTAAGCCCACATCCTTTTTTCTTGTTTTGTTTTGTGTTGTTTTGGTGATACTCTTGGTTGAACTCAGGCCTAGTGCACTACCATCTCAGCTGTGCCCTTGTGCCCCTTGCCTTTTTGCTTTAGTTTGCTTTTCAGGTAGGATCTCCCTTTTGCCTGGGCTACCTTAGACAACCATCCACCTACTATCTCTTGAGGAGCTGGGATTACAGGTATTCACTGCCACCTGGTCCACCAACTTCAGGTACTAGGAACAGTACTGGGGATCTCCAGCATACTGGGCAAGTGCTCTACTGCTAGGACACACCCTAATCCTGCCAGCCCCATTTGTCTGAGCCTGGGTGGGCTCTCGGGAGGGAACTCTGGAAGCCCACACTTGAGAGTCAGTGGACAGCAGCTGTCAGGAGACTGAGTGGGCAGCCACTGGGGAAGGGTGGGACTCAACGTTCTCTTGGGTCCCCCCTAAGCTCTTCCTAATTTCTGGCCTACCTGGAGGTGTCCCACTTACCCCACCTCTACTTCCCGGAGCATGTTTCTCGAAACCTGGGCCAGTGTGCTTGCTTCCTCAGCATTCTAGCTGGGATCACTAAGCCATCATGGCTGGCCTGTCTGCCTGTCATTCACAAGCAGGAGGCAGTGTCTGTTTCCCCTGTATATTCCAATATGAGACTGACTCTAGGTATACTCACTGAATTGAAGAGGGTACATCTTAGTGTATATTCAGAGGATATCAGCCTCCCACTCCCCATCACTCTGTGAATTCTCAAAGGCCCTCTCTTCCTGGAGGCGAAGAAGCTTATGAAGAGTTGTGACAGGCTAGAGGCTGGTAGTTCAGGCCTGGTGAGCTGTTCAACCACAGCATTTAGTTCATCCAAGCACCTTTTTCTGTGTACAAAATGATGATCCTAATCCCACCACAAAGCAGACAGGGCTACAGAATAAATGAGATAATGTAAGGAAAACACCATGCACCAGCCTGCCACACTTACTTATTAAATTAGAAAGCACAGGAAACAAGCCAGGCACAATGGTTCACCCCTGTAATCCTAGCTACAGGAGGGTGAGATCAAGGTTCAAAGCCAGCCCAGCAGAAAAGTCCATACGATGTTTATTACCAATTAGACACCAAAAAAGCTGGAAGTAGAATGTGGCTCAAATGGCAGAGTACTAGTCTTGAGCACAAAAGCTCAGGGACAGAGTCCAGGCCCTGGATTCAAGCATCAGGATTGGCACAAAATAAATAAATAAATAAAAATAATTTTTAAAAATAAAAGAGAGAGAAGAAAGAAAAGAAAAGAAAAAGCCTAGCAAGTCTACACGCCCATAGGAGGCAATTATTCTTCCTGTCCAAGGGTTTGAGCTAGGGAATATGCTATCCTAACTAGTGAGGATACGTTTTTTGTTTTTTTGTTTTGTTTTTTTTTTTTTCCGGTTGGTTGTGGGGATTGAACTCTGGGGCTAAGCGCTGTCACTCAGCTCTTCAGCTCAAGGCGAGCGCTCTACCACTTGAGCTACAGCGCCACTTCCGGTTTTCTGGTGGTTTATTGGAGATAGGAGTCTCAGGGTCTCTCCTGCCCGGGCTGGCTTTGAACCGCAATCCTCAGATCTCAGCCTCCTGAGTAGCTAGGATTACAGGCGTGAGCCACCAGCGCCCGGCTACGTTTTTTGTTTTTAAAGATTTTTAAATTAGCATATATTAGTTGTACACAGAGGTGTTTGTGACATTTCCATATACACTTACAAGGGGATTTTCAAATTTATATCCATCTCTCTCCCTTCCCCACTTTGTTCATATTACTAGTGAGAGCACTGTAGAGTTGGGCTTTGAAGTATAAATAAGAGTTCTTCTTTGTGTTAGCTGTAACAGGAAAGAAAACATGGTCAGGGCTGAGAAGGTGGCTCAGTGGTAGAGTGCTTGCCTCGCATGCATGAGGCCTTGCGTTCGATTCCTCAGCACCACATAAGCAGAAAAAGCCAGACATGGTACTGTGGCTCAAGTGGTAGAGTGCTAGCCTTGAACTGAATTGCTGAGGGACAGTGCCCAAGCCCAGAGTTCAGGCCCCACGACCGACAAACAAAAAAAAAAAAAGAAAAAAAAAAACATGGTCAGAGGAAATCTAAAGGAAGAAGCTTAAAATCCACAGAGAGCCCCCCCCCCCCCCCCCGGCATGTACACAGAACTGTACGAATATGACTGGTGATTAAGAAGGGTCTGAACTGGGTGGGGTAGCACCTGCCTGTAATCCCAACACTTTGTAGGCTGAAATAGAAGAACAAAGACTTTGAGGTCAGCCTAGGCCACATGGTGAGAAGAAGAGACTGGACCCAGGAATTTAGAGTGCTAATCTAGCGTGGACAAGGTAAAGAAGAGCTTTGGGGAAAATTCTAGTCCAGGGGTTGAGGTGTAGCTCAGTGGCAGAGCACTAGCTAATGTACCAGAGGTCCTGAGTTTGAGTCCCAGGACTGGGGGGCGGGGGTGGAGGGAATCTGGAATTTGACTAAAGGTGTAAAATAACCTGAGAGGTTCAAGGGCTCCTTTATCTTTAGTCAAAATGTCACTGGTCCATCCAAAGCCCCCATTACATTTTTGCTTTTGTCCCCAAGCCTGCTTCCTTTGTGCTAGAAGTGAGCCCCACCTTTTGTGGGGAAGCAGGAGGCTCCCCTCTCATTCTTGGGTTTGTGTCCAACAGGCTGGGCCCTTGGCCAAGCAACCCCTCCCTCTCTCCCTCCTTCTGAAAAGGCTGTTCCCCCCCCCCCCAGTAGGTCCTCTACTTCCCCCCACCCCTACACACACACACAGCCTTGACCCAGGGCAGCAATGCCAAATTGAAAACCAAGCCCCTTTCCTGAGCTGGGGAGGGCCGGGGAGGGCTGGAGGAGGCAGAGCCCATTTCTAGGTCAGAGCTCCTTGCCTGCCCTGCCCTTCCTTGCCTTGCTCATGTTGTTCAAAACTAGACCTTGGGGAGAGAGAGAGAGAGAGAGAGAGAGAGAGAGAGAGAGAGAGAGCCTTAGTGTGATGTGTGTGTATGTGTGTGACTGTGTGGAGGGAGCAGGAGGAAGGAGGGGAAACAGAGAGAGAAGAGGGAGGGAGGGAGCAAAAGAGAGAGGGAGCTTCAGAGTGTGTGTGTGTGTGTGTGTGTGTGTGGCTGTGTGACTGCATGACTGTGCTAGACTGTGTGTGTGTGTGTGTGTGTGTGTTGCTCCAACAGCATGCAGTACCTTAAAGGCACAGACCCTGCCTCTTCTGCTGCCCTCTATCTCCTCCCCATCCAGAGCACCTCTCCTCACTCTCAGTGAGACCCAGGTCCCCATCACCAGCACCTCCAGCCTAAGGGTGGAGGAGCAGCCTGGCCACCATTTCCCCCCCACCCCCAGAGAGGGGTCCTGCCTGAGGAGGGAGGAGACCAGGGCTTTATTCCTGAGCAAAGGGGGCCTCCCCTGAGAACTGGGGCCTGGAAGGGTGGAGACCAGGGCTAAGGCAAAATCCCAGCTCCTCATTTAGCAGGGCTGGGTTGTGGAGAAGGCCTTAACCTCTTTATACCTCTTCCCAAGGCCTACAGGATTTCACCCGGGACGTCCTGGCCTCAAGTCTGCACCCTCAAACAATGGTCCTGCCATTTTGGAAAACACAGAAATAGGGGTGGAGCATGGGGGCTAAGTCTTGGTTTCTCTTCCAGTGCCTGGTTCTTTTTCCGCTGTGCCACCCTGGATAAGTCCCTCAACCCCTCCATCCCCCACCAACTGGGCTGTCACTCCCCCTGTGCTGCAGATACCCTGGTACAGAGACCAGGCCTCTTCTAGGCTACACTCAGTTCTGGGTCTTGCAGCGGGCAGCATTGTTTGATAAGAAAATGCCTCCCTCCAGGAGAGGAGAGAAATTACCTATCTGTTCATCCTCCAGGCTCTGTCTCAGAGCTACACAAAGTAGTGTGCACTCAGAATGTCCAAGGAGACCTCCTAGTCCAACCCCTCCACTCACAATTGGGGAAACTGAGGGAGGGGGGACTGATGCATTTCCCCCCCCCCCCACACACACACACATACACACAAGATGTTGAAGGAGTCAGAGCCTAAGCCAGGATGCCCTGGCTCCAGCCCAACTCTGCAGCAGGGCCCGGGTCTCACGGGGAGCCGCGGGAGGAGGAGCCTCCGGGGGCGGGGGGGGGGGGGGGGGGTCCGGCAGGCCGACCTCGAGGGCCCCTTCCGGCCCCTCCCCCAGCCTGCGCACCGGCCCACCACCTGCTCCCCCGCCTGCTGGGGCGGGGCCGCCACCCCCGTCCCCATGGCAACGCGCCCAGGCGCCGGGGCCTCCCCACCACAGCGGGTGCGCAGTCCATCTGGCCCCCAGCTCGCCCCAGCTGCCCCCTCCCCAGGCCCGCTGGGCAAGGTGTTCGAAGCTCCGCAGCAGCCAGAAACCAGGGCAGGCAGTACCAGGCACACGTGGAGACAACTGGCTAGAGTCCACTGCCCTCTTGGATCTCTTGATTTGTTGTGGAGGTAGAGAGACCCCCTGAATATCTACCTACCTGGTGTGTCTGGAGTCAGCACGTTAGAATTAGAGGCCAGCTTTTCCAAGGTCTAGGATATTCAGTCCCCAAGAAGACCCTAAGGCACCTTAACGTGTTAACCCATGTGAAAAATGCTGGCAATCACAGAACCTGCCTCCTGGAATGGTTGTGAGGACTCAGTGAAGGAAAGTGCATGGCCCTAGCCCTGAATAAATATCAGCTCTTGTTCCCACTGCTGGCCACAGGTTGCAGGACTGAGAGAAGGACAGGTGTCCTGGCCCATCCAGACACCAGCCCACCACAGGATAGGCTACCCAGTGGAGAGCATGAAGGTGCCATCTGAGGAGTGCCAGTTGTTCAGAAGCTGGGGAAGAGAGGACCAAAATGAGCAAGTGATCCTTCTGGGAGCTGGTGGTAGGGACACGCTTGAGACTTGGGAAGAGCTTGGCTTAGCCCCAGGCTGGTGGTGCATGCCTGTAATCCTACTCAGGAGACTGAGATCTGAGGATCACAAAGCCAGCCCCTGCAGGAAGGTCCATAATCTCCAGTTAACCACTAAAAAGCCAGAAGAGGAGCTATGGCTCAAGTGGTACAGTGCTAGCCTTGAGGGGAAAAAGCTAAAGCACCTAGACCCTGAGTTCAGTACCTGCACACATACAACAATGTCTTGCCCTAAAGCCTTGGTAAGAACCTGAAGATGCACAGGCAAAACTGTCCCATTATTGGACCAAAGCCTCTGACAGTCGTCTGGAATGGCCCAGGCAGGGCCCTGTCAGGTAACACACCCTAATTTTAAGGTGGAGATATGTGGTCACATGATAATCCTCCTGCCCACTTCCTCTTCTTTCCCCTTTGCTTCAACCCACTGCAAGGGTCTTCTGTACGTGCAAGGGACTAGAATGTGCCCCATATCCAAGCTCATGGCTGTATCTCCCTTGCTCACCTCTCAGGCCTAGGGCACACATGTGCAAGAGTCCACTGGATGGACTTGCCCAGGTCCTGGGAGTGGGTACAGGGCTCTGGGCCAGAGAATTGGAATGGGATCTAGAATGGTGAGCTTGGGCTTCAGTTGTCCATGTTCCATTGCTCACCCTCTTCAGAGGAAAGAGTGGGGCTAGAGGAAGGCATACCCCATGTAGCCTTAGAGTATGATAGAGCTGCCCAGAGCTATGGGCTCCCTGCCGCTGGATCAGCCCTTCCCACCAAGGCCTCTGGCCAGCCACTGCTTCCCACCAGCCATCCCACAGAGGCCAGAGCCATCTGTCCATCTGCCTCCTCCCTAACTGGCTGAGGTCATCTCAGACTGCCTCCAGCTGCAGCCAGTCTTTACTAGCTCAGCTCTGGGAGGGTAAAATTCTGAGGCATTCCACTCAGTCCCCTGGTAGATCAACACACCCCAGGTGCCTGTCCTTCACTTGTCATTGTTCTTTTAGAGTGACAAAACAGACTCAGAGAAGGCAACGTGGGAGCTGGCATCGTAGAGCCTCTATTAAGCATGAAGCATTGGTTGAAGCAGATGTGCTTGCAAAGACAGGACTGGTGCTGGGCACCAGTGGCTCACGCCTGTAATCCTAGCTACTCAGGAGGCTGAGACCTGAGGATCACGGTTCAAAGCCAGCCCAGGCAGGAAAGTCCATGAAACTTTTTTTTGGGCTCGGTCCTGGGGCCTGAACTCTGGGCCTGGGTACTGTCCCTCAGCTCTTCAGCTCAAGGCTAGCGCGCTACCACAGCGCCACTTCCAGCTTTTTGCTTTTTTCTTATGTGGTGCTGAGGAATCGAATCCAGGGCCTCATGCATGCAAGGCAATCGTTCTACCACTGAGCCACCTTCCCAGCCCATCATGAAACTCTTATCTCCAATAAACCACCAGAAAACCAGACATGGCGCTGTAGCTCAAGTGGTAGAGCACTAGCCTTGAGCTGAAGAGCTGAGGGACAGTGCTCAGGCCCAGAGTTCAAGCCCCACGATCGACCAAAAAAAAAGACAGGACTGGTATGTCCCTGTGGCCAGGAACTCTCCCAACTTACAGGTCCAGGGGAGAATCAGGCTCCGGAAGGAATGGGAACTTGTTCAAGGATCCTTGGGTGATAGGAGACAGTTAGAATCTATCTATCTATCTACCTATCTATCTATCTATCTATCTATCTATCTATCTATCTATCTATCTATCTATCTATCTATCTTGGGGCTTGAACTCAGGGCCTGGGCACTGTCCCTGAGCTTTTTTTGCTCAAGGCTAGCACTGTAATACTTGAGCCACAGTTTCACTTTTGACATTTTTTGGGTGGTTGATTAGAGATAAGAGTCTAGCAGAGTTTCCTGCCTGGGCTGGCTTTAAATAGTAATCCTCAGATCTCAGCCTCCTGAGTAGTTAGGATTACAGGCATGAGCCACCGGCACCAGTTAAATGCAGCCAGTTAGACCCTTAGCTCAGACCCCAGGAGCCTCTAGGAAGAAGCTGGGATAGCAGGAAAACCTGGGCATGCCATCTCCAGTGGGCTGTGGAATGTGAGGAATGTCCATCCCTGGGGTTGGGCTGGTGGGCAAGGTGACCTTTGAGGAGATAAAGTTGAATTCCAGGACTCAGAAGTAAGGGGGTAGGAGGCCCACAGAGGCAGACCTGAGATGGTACTGCCAGGGACCGGGACCAGCTGTAGCGTTAAAACTGAGTGTGTTGTGGGGGAGTGGGAAGAGACAACGCTACACCTCAGCCCCTGCTATTCTTGCCACTGGAATCTTTGTCCCTAGTCTGCAAATGACACTTAGCTGTTTGTTGTTAACCCTGTCCTCATCCTATACCTGGCAACCTGAATATTGTCACCTGGAAAGCCCTCAAGAACCCCAGCCACAGACATTCATAATGAAGCAAGAGCCCCTCTAACCACTCCTAAGCCAAGGAGTGGCTTTGCTCTTCTTTTCTTCTCCCTCAGCAAACACAGCTCTGCCTCAACCCTTCCATTCTTGTCTGGCTGCCCTCTAGGCTGCCTCAGGTAGAATATTCCTTTACATAGAGGTAAGGTTAGTCGTGGGAGTTCAGGAAAGAGAAGTAGCTTGCCCAAGGATCACCTAGCTGGTAGGAGACACAGCCATAATTAAATTAAAAATCAAAAACAACACTGAACGTTGTACATGCCTGTAATTCCAGCACTTGGGAGGCAGAGGCAAGGAGAATTGAGAGGTCAAGGTTAGCCTGGGCTACATAGCAAGACCTTGTGTCAAAAAGCAAAACAAAAAAAAATAAATTTAAAGTCGGTTCAATTGGAATTTCAGATACACAATGAGAAACTTTTTAGTGTAAGCATATAGTATATATTGAATTGGATTTTTTTTTTTTTTCTTTTTGGTGCTGGTCTAGGGCCAGGGCACTCTCCCTGAGCTTTATTGCTCAAGGCTAACACTCAAACATTTGAGTCACAGCTTTACTTCTGGCTTTTGGGTGGTTAATTGGAGACAGGAGTCTCATAGACTATCCTATGACTCTCAGCTCTCAGCTTCCTGAACAGCTAGGATTACAGGCATGCTCATGCTACTGACTGATTCTTGGTCTTGCAAGGGACATTCCTAAGGCATTTTCTATCTAATTTTTATATTACTGAGTGTCTTGTATTTTCCTTTTCTTTCTTTCTTTCTTTTTCTTTTTTTGTCAGCCGTGGGGCTTGAACTCTGGGTCTATGTGCTGTCCCTAAGCTCTTGAACTCAAGGTGAGTACTCCACCACTTGAGCCACAATGTCACTTCTGGTTTTCTGGTGGTTAATTAGAGATTAGAGTCTCAAGGACTTTCCTGCCTGGGCTGGCTTTGAACTGCGATCCTCAGATCTCAGCCTCCTGAGTAGCTAGGATTACAGGCATGAGCCACCAGTGCCGGCTGTCTTGTATTTTTCATGGCCACTCTAAGCCAGTGTACTTCACCTCTGAAGACTCTCCAGCAGTTGCCTAGGATCAGAGGATGAAGAAATGCTTGGAGCTTTCTCTCCCCACTGTTACTTAGAAATCATCTCCTCCTGGAAGCCTTCCATAGCAGCTGTTTGCTAGGTTAGGGGCTACTCTGTGTAACAGAAGCCACCACCCACCATCTTTATTAGAGACTTAGGTATTATGTACTGTTGATCCCCCGCTTCACCAAGAGCTCCATCTGACCAGAATCTTGTCCTTTTTGGTTTGCTTGTTTGGTTTTAGTTTGGTTTGAGGCAGGAACTCACTATGTAGCCCAAGTTGGCCTCAAAATCAAGATCCTCCTGCCTCTGCTTCCCAAGAGCTAGCAATATAAGCATGTGCCTTGATGCCCAGTTAGAATCTTATCTTTTTTTGCCCCTGAGTTCTCCAGCCCCTGGAACTTAGCATGGAACTTACATAGAAGACAACACAGATGTTGGCTTCTCTGGACTTCAGTCAAGCCACTGACTCTTTTCAAGCTAGGATTGTTTCCTGTGATGGACATTGGTCCTTTTCTGGCTGATGCTCGCCAATTTCAGAGCTACACTGCACTTTTACCTAGGAGGTCCTAGGCTTGAAAGACCTGAGGCAGACCTAGCCCTGGCCTAGCTCTGGCTCCCTTCAGCCTTGGGCAATTCCCTACACTCAGTCAACTAGACCTCTTCTCTATCCTCTGCTGTAAACTTGCCTGGTAAGGTGGTTGGAAGGTTGAAATGACACAGGGAAAGCAAGATGAGCAGATATAGAGAGGCTCCCAAAGAATACAGATACCTCATGACTTCATTCTACAGGAAGGCTTCAAAACATAAGAGGGACTTGGGCAATGGGGAGGGAGGGGGTTGCCGAGAGCCGGGCTAGGGGAGGGGAGAAGAGAAGAAGTGGAACTGGAAGCATTGAGGCAAGACTTTAAAGCTGGTCTTGGCTTAATTAATTAATTAATTAATTAAGTGCTAGTCCTAGGGCTTGAACTCAGGGCCTGGGTGCTGTCTCTAAGCTTTTGTCCTCAGGACTAGCATTCTGCCACTTTGGGCCACAGTTCCATTTCTGGCTTTTTGGTGGTTGATTGAAGGTAAAAGTCTCATGGAAGCGGGGCACCAGTGGCTCACACCTGTAATCCTAGCTACTTAGGAGGCTGAGATCTGAGGACCGCAGTTCAAAGTCAGCCTGGGCAGGAAGAGTTCATGAGACTTATCTCCAATTAACCACCAGAAAACCAGAAGTGGCAATGTGGCTTAAGTGGTAGAGCACACACCTTGAGCTGAAGAGCTGAGGGACAGTGCCCAGGCCAGTGTTCAAGCCCCTCAACCAGCAAAAAAAAAAAAAAAAAGTCTCATGGACTGTTCTGCCCAAGCTGGCTTTGAACCTAAATCCTCAGATCTCAGCCTCCTGAGTAGCTAGGATTACAGGTACGAGCCACTGGCACCTGACTCGGTCTGTTTTTCTGTCTCTATCTATCTATTTTCAAAGGGCCTTTGTAGCTTCCATGATAGACCCAGGAATCTATCCATCTGTCTAGAGAGGCAAACTGAAGTGAACTGCCTCATTTGAAGGGCATCAGTCTTCTGCCTCAGTGGAGGGTAGGGAACACATGAATGTTGGTAGAGCAGACTCAGTCAAGAGACATAGGCTCAAGGAGACATGCTAGGTGGGGGGCTTGTTCAGCCTTAGATTCACCAGACTCCCAGGACACTCCCAATAAGCCTTTGGCTTCAGGGACAGGGGTGCTTACTGGCTTCCGGACAAGCTTTTCTGTCCCCTCCACCTGCCTCTCTGTCAGCCAGCTGCCACTTGGCTGTCTGCCCTATGGTGGGGAACTCCTAGTAGGCCCTATGGGTCTCCTTGGCAGAATCTGGACAAGGCCTTCCCAGGCCCAACTAGTCTCCTCAGCTGGACAATCTGGGGCAAGGGTGCTTCTGGAAGGTGAGAATGGAGTGAGGAATCCAAGGGCCTAGGAGCCCAGGAGTGAGTTCTTGCTTCTCAACAGGAATCTTAATACAAAGCTCTCCCCCCACCCCTTCCTCTTCTGCTCCTCCCTGTCCCCTTCCCCCTCCTTCCTCCTCTGGCTCTCCTTTGACTATGTCCCTTCTCCTGCTGAACTAGCTTCCTGTCAGCCCAGGAATCATGCCTGTCTGACCTCAAGGCAGAAGAGGCCAGGAGGTTGGAGAAGGGAGTGAATTGGAGTGTCTCTTTGGTCTACTTATGCTAGCTGCTTTGCTTCCATATTTCTAGTCTCCTCAGCCACCCTACGAGGCAGAACCTATCTTACAGAGACACTTAGACCCCAAGAGTGGCCATTCTGAACAAAGTCACAGCTTCCCACCCTCCAGCTTCCCCTCCTCATGCTAGGGCTCTCAGAAAACCAGAGCTTCAACTGACTGGAGGACAAGCATCTCCCACTTGAGCTAGGTGTAGTGGTTCCTTCCTGTAATCCTAGAACTCAGGAGGCAGAGACAAGAAGATCAAGGTCAGCTCTGACCTTGTGACAAACAAATAAACAAAGTTCTCCCTACCAGAGGTCTGGAGTCCTAGAAAAGATCATTTAGTCAGCCAGGCACCAGTGGCTCATGCCTGTAATCTTAGCTACACAGGAGGCTGAGATCTGAGGAAAAGTCTATGAGACTCTTTATCTCCAATAAACCACTCAGAAAACCAGAACTGGCAGAAGTGGTGTTGATGCTAAAGTAGTAGAGCGCTTACTTTGAGCTGAAGAGCTGAGGGACAGTGCCTAGGCCCAGAGTTCAAGCCCCACGACCAAAATAAAGATCATTTAGTTAGTCAGAGCCAGCAAAGGCCAAACTATTTCTACACGCAGTTCAACTAGAGCCAATCACCTCCTGAGTACCCCTGTGTCCTGTTAAATTCTGCCTCTGAGGGAGCTTTCCCCACAAAGGTAAGGAGCTAGAGCCTGGGCTTTAGAATTAAACTTGATTTCTGATTCTGATCCTGCTGTTCCCTAGTTGAGTGGCTATAGACAAGCTGTTCCTGCTGTCCTTTCTCTCCCTGGCCACCTATGAGGGTGGGGACTGTGAGGATGAGGAGAGGACAGCATCAGAGCTCCCTAGGGAGTGGCTGACCTTCCTCTCCCTCTTCGCACTCACACTCCATCTCATCCTACCCTGGGCCATGCAGCTTTGTCCCATTCCCATCCCCCCTCCCTCCCTTTTCCCACCCTAGAACAAAAAGGACATTTGACATTCTTTGTCCTGTGCAGACTCATTCTCTGAGTCTAGGACCCACCAGGCCCTGCAGCTGGGACCAGCCACCTTCCCCCAGTCCTGTGCACACACACCCCCCTCTTCCCCATCTCCAGGGAGGCTTTGCAGGGAGGAGGGAGGGTCTTAAAGGAGCAGAGCCTTCTTTCAGAGCTCATTGCAGAGCAGGAAGGAAAGCAGAGGAGGGATGGACAGCAGAAGTGTCTAAGGAGATCTAGGCATGTGACTCGTCTGAGATTGGCCTGGCAACTACCCTGGGGCCAGCACCCACTCTCCTGGCTCCCAGCCAAGGGTGCTTTTCATTCAGTGGTCTCAGGATATTTGAAAGGAAGTAATCCTAACTCTGCCCTGACTCTCTATGTGACCCTGAGTGTGTTCCTTTTCCCCTCTGGGCCCTGGCCTCCCAGAGGGGAAGAACTGGAGCATCTCTCTCAGGAGAGGCTCCCTGGACAGTTACAGGATATCACTGACAAGCTGCACGCCCAGATTCTAGCTCTAGAACTCCATCACAAGGGAAGCAGAGGGACTTGAGTTTAAAAAAAGAAAGCTATATTTTCATTAAAGTAAATGTCGAAATCAGCAAAGGGGAACAGACTCCCCATACTCACAATGGTACAAGCCTGTGTAATCTGCACAACTCTTCCACCCATGCCTCTCACAAACCTGTGCTGCAAACAAGACCAAATATTGTCCTCTTCCTGCAGGAATGGATGGTACAGTCACAGAAGACAGGCCTTGCCCTATCCTGCATGTGTGTGTGTGTGTGTGTGTTTTGAGGTGCAGGGAGGGGAGTGTCTAAATAATGATGTTGAGCAGAAGAGAGAAAGGCCCTACCTTGTAGCTAGCATCAAACAAACCATAAGTGTTCTGGCTGAGTGGCCACCGAAGCAGAGCAGAAACCAGGGGACCCGGATATAGCTCAGTATGACTGAGCTTAAGGTATAATGCCTGAGGGGAACAAAGGGGCCAAGGGACTAAGGAATTTGTCCTGTGGATGTCAAGGTAGTATGAGAGACATATGCCAGGCAGTGTTTATTCATACTTTAGTAGCAAGTAAATGATCGGCTGGGCACAGACCAGGGAGGCAGGGACAGCTGTACATACAGGTACCTTTGGACAAAGGGGCTGTGGAGCCTTGATGCTATGGGGGAGGGGGAGAGAGGGGATGTTGGTGGAGCCCAGCAACTCCTCCTGGGAAAGAGGGGAAGTGAGCAGGGAGATGAAGCAGAGAGAGGAAATGAAAGATTAAGTGCATAAAGGCCATAAAGCTCAGAACCGTCCAGGCCGGATGGATTCTTGGTTTATAGATACATTTATGCTCAAGGATGTGCTGCCAGGCCTGATGGCCCAACAAGAGCAGCCACCCAAGGAGGCAGAGGGACACTGAGCAGGAAGGGACCCTTTTGTCCCCTTGTGGTCCTGTCTTGCTTACCTCCCCCCCCCCATTTTACCTACCCCCAACTCCTCTGCCTGGCTGCCGGCCCAGCTGGAAGCAATTGTGGGAGCCCCCAGCCTGGAGCACTGCATCCCACAAAGGGCCCTGGTAAATAGCAACCCACACCCCAGACAGCCTGCAGTACCCCTCCCCTGCCCCCCTTGCAGCCCCCTGCCCGGAAATTTAAAACAACTGCTCAACACAGTCTTAAATCCTTCAGGAAGGCGCTTGGGTTGGCAGGCGGGAAGCATAAAGTTGGCCTGAGCCTTGCACAGAGCTCTCCTGAAATCCCCACCCCTCCCCTTAAGTCCTGCCATGGGTGTCCCCCCAGGGGGCTGCGCTGGCACTCATCACAGTGGGCCACTGAACTCATGCTTTGTCAAATTGCCAAGTACACGGTGAATACTATGAACCAAGGGTGGCACTGGCCCTGTCCCCTGCTGTGTCCTGGCCCTGGGTCTCCCTGGGTACAGTGCACAGTGAGTACATGAAGAATGAACAAATGAATCTGCCCTGTGATCCAGCCATCTCTATTCTTCAGGATTCAGTGTACTTCGGCATTACCCAGTCCATCTTTCAGGATTAGAAGTGTTACATGAAGTTGGGCACTGACTGTCATCCTAGCTATTCAAGGAGCTGAGATCTGAGAATCATGGTTCAAAGGCAGCCCCAGCAGGAAAGTCCAATTAATCACCAGAAAGCCAGAAGCAGAGCTGTACTTCAAATGGTAGAGTACTAGTCTTGAACACAAAATGCTCAGGGACAGCACCCAAGCCCTGAGTTCAAGCCCCAGAACTGGTGCATGTGCACATGCGCACGCGCACGCACACACATACACACACACCCCACACACATAGAATGTTAAATAAGAATTTTTATACAAGTATTCTCACCACTGCAAAGATATGCTGTGGGGATACTTGCCTCATGGCCTCTGTTGACTTGTCCATGAAGCAAGAAGCCTGAGCTATGCCCAGCCAGTGTCCACTCATCACTGATGAGCTGAGTCTCCAGCCAATGCTCAGGATGCCCAGACTTTCCTTAGCCCCTTAAACACCAGTGGATAGTGAGAGGGTGTAGAGTCTGGGAGGGAGCTTCTAAAGCAGGGTTCTGAAAAATCACTATGTGAGTTCTTGGGTGGCTTTGAAGTAACCTCCAGCGTTCAAGCTTTCTGATGACAGGACATTATTTGGAGGGCAGTGAGGTGTCTCTGATGGGCTTTGAACTGAACAAGGACATGAGCAGAGTCTTGCTTAGAGCACCTGCTCTAGCAGAGGTATGGCTTATGGGTACAGTGCAGGGAGTCTGGAGACCTGGAAGGGACTGCTGCCAGTGCCCAGGTGGTAGGGGATGGTAGCCTTCATCCTGCCTTTGCCACACTGTACCCATTTTGTCTCTAACACATCACTTGGCTTGGCTCAAAGGAAGAGCTCACTACCTGTGTGTTCTGATCCACCTTCAGGGTTGGAAACAGTTCTGACCCAGTTTGACTACTAATGGCCCTGTGACCTTGGGCAAGTCAGTTCAGTACTCTGGATGAAGATCTGGATGCTGAAGGAGGAATGAACCATCCTTGGGCTTTTTCTATGGCACCTTGGCTCCGCATTCTCTTTTTTGTGCCATAGGATCATGACAATGACAAGCTGTTAAATGTGATTCCAGCTATAGCTCAGCTCCACTGTGAACAGCACTCCAGGGTCCTGCACAGCTCTCCTCCCCCCACTATGCCAACCCTCCCTCCCAGTACATACTCCCAGGCCTGGCCTGAGTATCCTTGCTTCTGTCCTGCACATTTGGCCCTGCCATCCTCTTGGGGGCTGGTCTAGCCTCTCCAGGGCTAGGAGGTGTGGGGAAGTGGTGCTGTCAGCAGATGGATCTTTAGTATTTCTCTGCCCCAGGCCAGCCCTGGACAAATCGCAGCCAGAATCCCTCCAACTCCCTGCCCCACCCCCATGGCTGGGACAGACCTCAGCCAGCAGGCCTCCCAGCTTTGATCAATACAGGGCAAGCAGCCAAGGCGGCTGTAGGCTTCATCCTCCCAGGAGGCCCCAGCCCAGCCGGGGTCACAGCAGGGAGGGGCCAACGCCTGGCTCAGGAGCTGCAGGGCGGGGAGTGGCAGGGGAGAGCAGGAGAGTCAGACTCCCTCCTTGTCTGTCACTCATTCCTTCACCCACAGCTGCTCAGTCCACAATATTTAGTGAGCACCAATGAGGACCAGGCCCTGCCATCAGTACTGGGGACACAGTGGAGGACAAGGCAATAGATCTTAGGGACTTCAGTGTTCCAGTAAGGAAGACACAGCAGATTAACAAACCAGCAACGGAAAAGGTAGTTTCAAAAGGTAATAAAAAAAAAATAGAAAAATAAGAGTTTGGGATGATGGTGTATGCCAATCATCCCTACAATGGGGAGCTCAGGTAAGAGGATCTCAAGTTCATGGTCAATTTGGATTACATAGCAAGACCTTGTCTTAAAAAAAAAAAAGCCACCAAACTAGCCAGGCACTGGGGGCTCACACCTGTAATCCTAGCTACTCAGGAGGCTGAGATCTGAGGATCGCGGTTCAAAGCCAGCCAGGGCAGGAAAGACCGTGAGACTCCTATCTCCAATAAACCACCAGAAAACCGGAAGTGGCGCTGTAGCTCAAGTGGTAGAGCACTCGCCTTGAGCTGAAGAGCTGAGGGACAGCGCCCAGGCCCAGAGTTCAAGCCCCATGACAGACAAAAAAAAACCAAAAAACTAAGAGTGATTGAGAAAACATTGCACATGGCAATGAGGATAATGGTGGAGGTAAGTCCCATAATGAGGAGACACTCAGGGTGCCAGCTCCAGTGAGGAGCCCATGGAAGCTTACTTGATGCACTTGGGGTAGGGGTGGGGCAGCAGTGAAGGGACCAGGTAGGATAAAGCAAGAAGCTGGAATAGGTCTCCTCCAGGCCCGCACCCCCTTCCCCCCACCCCTCCACTCCACCAGGAGCAAACAGAACCTTTGAGGAGAGCCAGTGTCTTGTCTTCTCTCAAGATATAGGCTGTGTCTTTGGACCACTGCACTGAGCAGTCATTGGATGTGGTCACCTCAGGAAGGGACAATTGTCCCCGCAAGTCCCCACTAAGACATATTACTACCTGCACACTCAGTCCCTGGGGGGAGGGAGCAGACTAGCCCAGAAGGGAGATTCAGGTGGCCTCCCAGAGCATCTCCCTACATGCTGAGATCTAGAGGAAGAGCATCCTGATGGAAGAACAAGGGCAGAGCCTTGGGTAGAAGTGAGTAGTAATGGCCCAGAAGTGAGTAGTGTGGAGGGAGTGGACAGCTGCAATGCAGTAAAAAGAGAGGTGGGCAGAGGCCTGTTCGGAGGGCCTTGGAAGCCTCAAGACCTCTTGTGTGTGCTGAGAGTGATCTGATGATCACCGCATGGTGGAGAAGGGATGGGGTGCAATAGAAATGAGCAACAAGGCAGTGGCAGAGTGTGGGTTTGTGTGGAGACAGGTGAGCCCAGATGCTCACAGGACCCACAGAGAGGGTTCTAGGCCTGACACAGGATGTTGTAGCCATGTTTCTGGTGTCCTATGTGACTGGCTATTTAACTACATAGATTTGATTTCTCCCAACCTTATGGTTTTGCCATTTTGTGGATTAGGGAGAAGGAAACTTGGAAATTTCTAATTCTTCCCAACTTGGACAGGAGCCCCTTTTCCAAAACATGTGCTCATGCTGTGCCCCATTGGGACCAAGAACCTTTTCTTATGGATTAGCCTGAGAGTTCTGAGAGCTGCTATCCTGGAGTTGCTACCAGGAACCACTGCTCAGTTTTGGACCACCTCAGAGTTCATCTGACCCCTTTGTCCCATCAGCCCTCCTCCCAAAAGGTGAGGATGAGGCTCCTATCTCCAAGCCACATCTTGCCTGTGAGTTATCCTGGAAGAATCTCAAATGGCTCTTCCTCCCTGCCCCAGTTGTGGTCCCTTATTACCCAACTGATTCACTGCCTTCATTTGTTTGTTTGTTTGCTTTTTAACTGTATTGTTGTTATTATTTTTTGGGGGGGGGGGTCCAGTCGTGGGGCCTGAACTTTGGGCCTGGGCGCTGTCCCTCAGCTCTTCAGCTCAAGGCTAACGCTCTTAACACTTGACCCACAGCGCCTCTTCCGGCTTTTTTCTTTTTGCTTATGTGGTGCTGAGGAATCAAACCCAGGGCCTCAGGCATGCAAGGCAAGTGCTCTACCACTGAGCCACCTTCCTAGCCCCTGTTATTATTATTATCATCATCATTACTATTATTAGTCTTTTCTTGTACTGGACATTGAATCTAGGTCACTGCACTTGATAGGCAAGCACTTTGCCACTGAGCTACATCCCAGCCCCAGTCTGCCTTCATTTGTATCTGATTCCAGAAAGGCATGAAGAGAAGCCACGTTATAGATCTGTGAGGGAGGCGATTTTCTTCCAAGGCCTAATGCCTATAGAAGCTGCTATGGATTCCATGCTGACCGTCCCCAAAGGTTCATAAACTCATCAAGGTTGAACCTTTGGATTCTAAAACAATTGGCCCCAGGAGGTGCCATTAGTAGGTATTGCACACCTTTAGGAGAGGGGAAATTATGGGGAGGTCATTTGGAGTTGGGCCCATGACGGGGAGAGTGGGACCCCAGGCTCCTTCATTTTTCTTTACTTTTCCTGGCAATGAGGTGAGCATTGTGTTCTACCATACACTACTCACCATTGCCACCTAGCCCCTTATCAGAGGTCCAAAGGAATAAGGTCCATCTGACCTTGAGCTGGAACCTCCAAAACTATTAGCCAAAAGAAACCTTTTCTCTGTCAGTTAATTGCCTCAGATATTTTGTTATAGTAATGGAAAGTTGACTAATACAAGAGCAAAACCAGGCTAGGAGTCAGGAGAACTAGGGCTTAGCCCCTGTCCAAGTATACTTGAACCAGTCTCTTCAATCTGAGTTTCATGCACTCCTCTGTAAAAACGGCTGGCTAACGGAATAGTATTTAAGAGCTATCTAGATCTAAAATATAATGAATCTCCTTATCGATTTGCCCTT
Organism: Dipodomys spectabilis; assembly: GCF_019054845.1. Lineage (NCBI taxonomy): Eukaryota > Metazoa > Chordata > Mammalia > Rodentia > Heteromyidae > Dipodomys > Dipodomys spectabilis. The sequence goes on from NW_024871181.1 coordinate 495,655, forward strand.
GATCATTCTTCAAAACCTAAGCCAAAGGATTTTCTGTTATTGTTGTTTTTCCTTCTGACTTCTTGTGAGAGAAGTTTTGTTGGAAAGAGTTTAAATGAGCAACTAACTCTCCAGCTCCATATCATTAGCTCTGTTGAAATTTGTTTCAAATTTCATTACAATTGGTGATTCTTTTCTACATCATAGCTTATATATATCCAGATGTGGGAATATTACCACTTTTATTAGTTGTATTGGAAAAATTTTCAACTAAATGCAAAGATTCTGTGGTTCTAGAAATAGCATGATGACTCTTGCTTTATTTTGCTCACCCACTCATGTATTCAACAATATTTGTAACTAAGTCTGCATCAAATTCAACAAAGGCACACACAGTCAAGTAATAGAGCAAAATTGTAAGTACAAGGAAGTTCAAATCTGGGTGTCAGTGTCTCATGCCTGTAATCCTAGCTACTCAGAAGGCTGAGAGCTGAGGACTGTAGTTCAAAGCCAGTCTGGGCAGGAAAGTCCATAAAAACTCATCTCTAATTAACCATAGAAAAAGCTGGAAGTGGAACTATCTCTCAAGTGGTAGCACATTATTAGCCTTGAGTACAAAAGCTCAGGGACAGAGTCCAGGCCCAGAGTTCAAGCCTCAGAACTCTGTGTGTGTGTGTGTGTGTGTGTGTGTGTGTGTGTGTGTGTGTGTGTGTGTGTGTGTGTGTGTGTGTGTGTGTGTGCAGCCCTCAGTATCTTTGGGTTTCACATCTGCTGAACCAACCAACCACAGATTGAAAATATTCAGGAAAAAAATTTGTGCCAATACAGACTTTTCTTGATGTCATTTCCCCCTGAATAATATATACAGTACAACCAAAACTTACATGATGTTTACGTTGTGTTAGGTATTATAAGTAATCAAGGCTGATTTAAAGTCTACAGGAAGATGTGATAGGTTATATGCAGATAAAGATCTTGAACATCTGTGGACCCATCTGCATGGGGCACTGGAACCAATCTCCGGTAAGTAGCAGGGACCACTACATTCACAGAGGTTCTAGAAGGACTAAGGAAATCTGAACAGGATGGTAAGGTGTGGGGGGGTGGGGTAGCAACAGAGAGGAAACTTACTGCCTACAGATCTGAAGGAGTGGGAGGTGGTCAGGAAAGTGGGGCCACCTGGTACAACAGTGACCACAGAGTGGAGGAGGGAGGTAAGGAGTGAGCGACCCCCACTCTCTCCCCAGCTGGGGCCTCCCACAACTTCAATCCACAGGAAACCAGAGGCAAGGTTTCCTAGGTGATGGAGAGCACAGAGGTCAGCACAGAGCAGGGAGGAGAAAGATAAAGAACAGGTCTTGGGGATGGGATGGTGTAAACTGAGAACAACCAGCCCGGAGGTAGCTCTCAAACTCTGTGAGTTGTGGAGCCCTGGAAATACACACAAAAATGGCAAACCCTGAATTCAAGCTTTAAGAGCATGAAAGAGTGAGTTGGTGCAGGATTTGGGGAAGAACTCACATGATTATAGAACCTGAGAAGTAGAAAACATTTCAGAACAGCACAAGCAAAGGTTGACAAAGAGCAAGAACACAGTCTCTTGGGCAGGAAGAGTGAGTAGTTCTCAGGGGCTAGAGAGTGTGGGAAAGTTCCAGAAACTTGTGGAAAGGAAGCTGGAGATGGGAGCTGTTGCAACAAAATAAAGCTCTCCGTCTGCTCTTTGCCAGAGACTCTGCTAAGAGTTGGGACTGTCCTGGTTAAAAGTATACTCACAGTCTTTGATGTCATGGAATGTACCATCCCATCGGGAATGGGCAGAAGACAATGAGCTAATTGCACCCTGAATCAGGGCACTGAAGGAAAACCTGCATTTTCTTCCAGCAGCAATGAAGAGAGTGCTGCATGTTATAGTTTTAATCCCTCCTACTTGCTATTAGGCTGACCAATTTGAATGCATATACAACTGAATTGTATACACATTCATGAACACATAGACCTTCTATTCCTTTGTTCTTCAGTGGGAGCAGTTTGGAGATTAGATCCAGGGCCTAGAGCATGATATTCATGTACTCTACCAAGGAACTGCATCCCTGGTGCATAGTTCACTTTTTGAAATTTTATTTATTTTGTGGTACAGGTGTTTGAACTCAGGGCCTCAATCTTGTCACTTTAACCATGCCCTATCCCTTTTTTGTTTTATGTTTCAGATAGGGTCTTTTGCCTTTTGTCCAAGGTAGGTTTCTGGGGTTCCACCTGTGATCCTTCTGATCTCTGCTTCCTGAGTGGTTGAGGTGCCAACCAAGGGCCACCCTGTCTGGTCTAGCATTTTTGTGTGTGTGCCAGTCCTGGGACTTGAACTCGGGGCCTGGGTACTATCCCTGAGCTTCTTTTTGCTCAAAGATAGCACTCTACCATTTGAACCACAGCTCCACTTCTGTCTTTTTTGGTAGTTTGTTGGGGATATGAGTCTTACAGACTTTCCTGCCTGGGCTGGCTTTGAACCATGATCCTCAGATCTTGGGCTCCTAAATAGCTAGAATTACAGGCATGAGCCACCCATGCCCACCCTCACTTTCCCCCCCCTTGATCCTAGGGCTTAAACTCAGGGTTTAGGGACTGTGTGTCCCTGAGCTACTTTTTTTTTTTTTTTTTTTTTGTCGGTCGTGGGCCTTGAACTCTGGGCCTGGGCGCTGTCCCTCAGCTCTTCAGCTCAAGGCGAGCGCTCTACCACTTGAGCTACAGCACCACTTCCGGTTTTCTGGTGGTTTATTGGAGATAGGAGTCTCACGGTCTTTCCTTCCCGGGCTGGCTTTGAACCGTGATCCTCAGATCTCAGCCTCCTGAGTAGCTAGGATTACAGGCGTGAGCCACCAGAGCCCGGCCCTGAGCTACTTTTGCTCAAGGCTAGCACTCTACCACATGAGCCACAGTAGTCTGTTCAAGTGGTTCTGAAGAATTAAACGCAGGACTTTATGCATGTTAGGCAAGCACTCTAACTCTAAGCCACATTCCCAGCCCTCATTCTTGTTTTAAACTAAGGTAGTGTTACATCAGAGATAACCTAAATCTTAAGAGTACTACCTGATGAATTAAAAGCACCACTAGGTCAAAATTTTGAACTCCAAAATTGCTGGTACCTCAAAATGTTGTTCTATGGCTCCTCCCAGACATCCTTCTAAAACGTAACCACCTTTTTTTTTTTTTTTAAGAAGCTAGGGATGAAAACAAGGGCTTACACATTACACATTGCTAGACAAATACTAAACTATTCCCTCAGCCCATAGCATATTTTGTTTGTTGTTGATGGTGATAGATTTTGTTTGTGGTTTTTGTCTTTCTAGGACTTTTTTGTTTGTTTGTTTGGGTTTGTTGGTTGGTTTTTGGACAGGATCTCACTGTGTAAAGCAAGCTATCTTTATACTCCATATGTAGTGCAAGGATGGCCTTAAACTTATGATCCTCCTGCCTCAACCTCTTGAATATTGGTATTACAAGAGTGTATCAGCATGCCTGGCTCAGCAGCAGTTTTGGGGTTTGAATTTGGGGCCTGGGCACTGTCCTTGAACTTCTTTTGCTCAAGGCTAGCACTCTACTACTTGAGCCACAGTGCCACTTGCGGCTTTTTCTGTTTATTTTTTGAACCCAGGGCTTCATGAATGCTAGGCAAGCACTCGACCACTAAGCCACATTCCCAGCCCAGTAACAACATTTTTTATAGCACAGATTAATGGTACAAGGGGATTTTATTGTGGTAATTCCATAGACACATACAGTGTACTATGAACAAGTTCACCCTATTATATTCCCTAACTACCTTCACTTCTCCTCACCTTTTCTGAACATTATGAGTTTCATCATGCTATCTTTATATATGTAATATACTTCAATAAACTTCATCCCCAAGTAGACTCTCCTTTCCTTCTTCCAGTCCCCTTTTCACATGCATGTCGCTGCCACTGCCGCCGCCTCCTCTTCCTCCTCCTGCTTCCCCCACTCCTCTTCTTCATCATCATCATCATCATCAACATCATCATCATCATCATCATTTTGGGTCTAGATTCCATATATGAGTACAAACAATTACATTGGCTTTTTGAGCTTGGCTTATTTTGCTCAACATGATGATCTCGGACTATATCCATTCTCCTACGTATGACATAATTCCCTTCTTCTTTATGACTGAATAATACTCTCTAGTGTCTGTATACCACATTTTCTTTGTCCATTCCTCAGTTGTTGGGCACTGGCTGATTTTGGAGCTTGGTTATTGTGCTGTGACAAACCTGGATGTATAGGTACCTCTCTTGTAGGTTGATTTATACTCCTTGGGATATATGGCCAACAGTGGTATAGCAGAGTCATACGGAGGTTTAGTTTTAGTGTTTTTTTGTTTTGTTTTGTTTTGAGGAAACTCCATTCTGATTACCATAGGGGTAGCACTCTATATTGCTAGGAAAACAAGCGTGCTGCACCATTGCTAAGATAACAAGAATGCACCATGGTGCACAGCTATTGTACTTCCCCTGTAGCTAGAATAATAGGTATGCATCACTTAATTCAGTATTGGTTGAGGTGGATGGCTTTGAACTTTTATGCTTGTTCTGGCCTCAAACTATGAGCCCATATTTCTGCCTCCCAAGAAGGTAGAGCTATAAGCTTGAGTCACTAGGCCCAGTTTTTGTTTTTGTTTTTTTTTCTTTTTTAATGGTTTGCTGCCAGTAGGTAAAAATACAACTAGTTTTATCTATTGCCTTTGTACCTAGCAACCTTAATAAACTGGTCTTAATATGTCATTTATAGATATTTTTGGAATACTGCATATGTAATCATTTTATTAAAAAAGAATTATAGTTTTACTTTTTTTTTCTTTTTCTTTTTTGTCAGTCATGGGACCTGAACTCTGGGCCTGGGTGCTGTCCCTCAGCTCTTCAGCTCAAGGCTAGCACCCTACCACTTGAGCCATACTGCCACTTTCGGCTTTTCCTGCTTATGTAGTGCTGAGGAATCGAACCCAGGGCCTCACGCATAGAAGGCAAGCACTCTACCATTGAGCTACCTTACCAGCCCCTTGTTTTACTTTAAAAAAACAAAATTAGTGACTTTCATTACTTTTTCTTGCCTTATCATGCTGTCTAGGACCATGAGTATTGTATAACATTTGAATAAAGCTGGTATGGTTGAACATTTTTACCTTGTTCCTGACATCAAAGGAAAAGCATCTAGTGTTTCATATTAGATATGATTTTAACCATAGGAATATCCTTTTCTCAGATTGAAGACATTCCCTTCTATTCCCAGTTTGCTAAGAGGTTTTGTTTTTGTTGTTGTTTTTTATGAACTGGTACTGAGTGTTTCTCTGCATCTATTGGAATATTTCTCTCATTATTCTATGAATGTGACAAAATATATTGATCTGTTTTAGGATATTGAGTTAAACTTACATTTCTAGGCTAAGCCCTACTCTGCATTTCTGGACTAAACTCACATTTCTGAGATAATCCTTACTTACCATTGAATAGCCTAAAGTAAGCAAGATCAGAGCAATGAGTCTGGTATGAAGGCAATGATGCCAGTAAAAGGAGAAGAGGACTTGGGCTAGACTGTGGAGACTGGAGAAGATACTCAGAAGTTGGAGTGGGCAGGACTTGGTGGTGAATTAAATTAGGATTACAGGCATGAGCCACCAGTGCTGGGCTTTTGGAGCTTTTGACTTGGTCATCTGTTACAGTCTTAAATGGCCCTCCAATGGCTCATGTTTTGAAGGTTTGTCCTCAGCTGATGGAACTTTTGGAAGCTAATACTTTGTGGAAGGAAGTAAGATCATTGAGGGAAGGTCCCTGAAGGGGATATTGAGACTTTGGTCCCTTCCTATCAGTCTCTTTGCTTCCCAGCTGCCATAAAGTGAGCAGTTTTGCTTAACCACATCATGTGGTTCAGCCTCGTTATAGGCCCCAAATAGAACCCATCGATCCCAGAGCCAACATCTAAAACTGTGTGCCTAAACAAATCCTTCCTCATTATAAGTTATCTCAGGTTCTTTGTCACCGTGATGGAAAGCTGACTAACACAATAGACATGTGGATGATAGAGGTGCCATTTCTAGGGAAAGAGATTTTTGGTAGAGAATGATCAGTTTTTGGTGTGTATTATGTATATATAAGTAGGTAGATCAGGAGACAGGTGGCCATGCAAGACTGGAGCTCAGGGGAAGAGTCTGAATGGAGATGGTAGCTGCTTAGAAGAGGAGGTGACCAAAACCAGGAGAACAGAGGGCATAGCTTGGAGACTAAGTCCTAAGTGAAGAGAGGAGAGGTCCAGCATAGGCTCACTGAAGGAAGACTGAAGATGTGAAGCTAGGGAAGATGATGGAGAAAGAACAACCAGAAAGAGTAAAGGAAATCCAGCAGCCCAGATGTCATGGGTTCAAGGAAAACCACATTTCAGAGAGGAAGCGATCCATTGTATCAGTAAAAAGTTAGGAGATAAAAGGACCCAAATTAGATTTAGCTGTATCACCTGGGGACAGAGGTTGGTTCATGTAGAAGCAGAATCAGGGATCCAGTCTTCTGGTTTCATACACAGAGACTCCAGCTAAAGCAAGAAGAAGCCTGGTTCAAGAACACTTGTCACAGCTATGGCAAAGAAAAGTATAGAAACCTGTCCCTATAAACCCTAGGCCCAAGCTCTTTCAGTCATTGTTCCCAAAAATTAAGGCTAACATCGACAAAAGTGCTTATGAAACATCAAGCAGTGTCCTAAGCACTTTGAATGTATGAGCTAATTTAACCCTTATGAGATTAGCACTATTTCCCATCTTACAGATGAGAAAACAGAAACAGCATGACAGAATTCTTAGTTTGTCTCCATGTTCCCTCTTCCTCTGTGTGTGTGTGTGTGTGTGCACGCACGCGTGCATGAGTGTGCTCGTGCATGGGTATGTGGGGGTGTGTGCGCATGCACTTTGAACTCAGCCTGGGGACTGTCTTTTAGTTTTTTCTGCTCAAAGCTGGTTCTCTACCACTTGATCCACAGATATACTTCTGTCTTCTTAGTGGTTAAGTGGAGATAAGAATCTCAGGGCCTACCTGGATCGGCTTCCAACCACGATTCTCAGATCTCAGCTTCCTGTGTACTTAGGCATGAACCACTGGTACCTAACCCCTCTTCCAAATTTGAAAAGCTGTTCATTTTTTTTTTTTTGTCAGTCGTGGGGCCTGAACTCTGGGCCTGGGCACTGTCCCTTAGCTCTTCAGTTCAAGGCTAGCGCTCTATCACTTGAGCCACAGCACCACTCCCAGCTTTTTCTGCTTATGTAGTGCTGAGGAATCGAACCCAGGGCTTCATGCATGCAAGGCAAGCACTCTGCCACCCACTGAGCTGCCTTCCCAGCCCCTAGAAATAGTATTTGTTGCAGATTGTTAGATAGTTCAGTAACCAGGAGGAAGAGAGACAGAGACTCAAGAATAAACAGCATGTCTAAGAACAAGACCAGCCAAACTTCAGAACTGTTCATCTGAGGACCTGCTGTCTTGCCTCCAAACACCAAAAGTTAAGACCTCAATTTCAATGACAACATTACTGCCACAATGTCATGTCTGTATCAGGTACTCATTCTGTGCTGCCTCCCAAACCAGATGTGGTGTGATGACCATCTGTGACCATCTGATCAAAGTGCAGGCTCTTCCAGGGCCTGTTCCTCACATTGCTTGCTCTGGAAGTGACATTCTGAGCCAGTGCATCTGACTGGCAGAGCTTGGGTCACATGTTTGCTACTTCCTCCATGCAAGTAAACCTGTTCTCTCTTCCATTGGGGAAGCTGCGACTGGTTAAGGAAGAATCAGCTCAATGCAGAGAGATTATTCAGAAGATGGAAAGATGCAATTCTGACAAATGTCCTCTACATACATGTTGTTCCTTCAGACTAGAATACCTTTCTGGTGTCTGGTGTATTATAATTCTTTTTTTTTTTTTTTTTGGTAGTACTGAGGTTTGAACTCAGAGTCTCAACCTTTCTAGGCAGGTGCTCTATTGCTGAACCACATCCCCAACTACAATTTGTTTTTTACGATATTTTCAGAAATGATCTCCCCAGGAAGCCTCTCCTCATCTCATGCCATCCCATTTTTGTCTGGGTTGAGCTAAGCACCACCTTAGTGCCATAGACTTCACAGCACTGATCACAACACTCAGACCTGCTTGGCTTGGCTTCCCTGCCTTGGTTGGATTAGGAGCTCCTGTGTGTGAGGATCTTCCACTGAACTTCCACCATGGGTCTGAGGTCAACAAATGCTTAGTGAGTGTTGTATTAATAAATAGATGTGGAAGGAAGGAGGGAAAGAGAAGGATAAAGGGAGGGAAAGGGAAGAAGGAAGGAGAAAGGGAGAAAAGAGGGAGGAAGGGAGAAATGGAGAAGAGGGAGTCCTCTTCTGCCTGGATTTTGGCAGACAAAGGAGCTGTCCCTGATGAAACTGAGGCAGGGAGATCTGCAGTGGGAGTAGGCAATCAATCCAAGTAAGCACAGAAGATAAAAGGCTGTTAATTAGACTGGATATAACCAATAGGGCTCGTAAGATAGCTTAACTAACACAGACTCCTAGTCGGCTCCATCTGCTATAGGAAAATGTTTGGAAAGATTGGGGACAGGGGTAGAAATTTGGGGTCCATGTGGAATATAATAGGGTTATCTGTAAGATCTGGAGCCAGCAGAAAGAAAAGTCAGTCTGACCTGGCTGAGGAATCGAACCCAGGGCCTCAGGCATGCAAGGAAAGCGCTCTACCACTGAGCCACCTTCCCAGTGCCGCTTCTTTGTTTATTTGTTGTTTGCTTGCTTTCCCCTCCCTCCCTCCCTTCCTCCTTTCTTCCTTCCTCCCCCCTTTCTTTTCTTTTTTCTTCTTTCCTTTTTTTTTCTTTCCTGTCTGTCTGTCTTTTTCTGATCCTAGGGCTTGGACTTGACCTGGGTACTGTCCCTGAGCTTCTTTTTGCTCTAGGTTAGTGCGTTACCATTTTGAGCCATAGCTGTACATCTGGCTTTTTTGGTAATTTAATGGCGATCGGGGGTCTCACAAATTTTCCTGCTTAGGCTGGCTTCAAACTGCAATTCTCAGATCTCAGCCTCCAGATTAGCTAGGATTACAGAAGAGAGCCACCAGTGTATAGCTGTCTTTTCTTTACTTCTCCACTTGTTCACGCCCCAGGCCCCTACTCTTTCCCTTTTATGACTTACACTAACTTTTGGTGGTGGTGGGTGGGAGGGGGAAGCTTTTTTAAGTGCTCACTTCACTGGTTGAAACTGAAAGAGTAACTCAAGAAACTACTCAGTTACATCAGTGTGAGTTTCAGAGCAGGGGGCTTAGCAACACTCCACCTCCAGTGAATGGTCATACCCCACACATGCAGACCTACAGGCAGAACTTAACTGGGTCCCCCTACATAGATCTCTGAAAAGCAAAGTCTAAGTGTGAGTAGAGGGGTAAATGGAACCTTCTAAAAGCATTGAGACAGAGTTGATGCCATCTATATTACTTTGTCTAGCATGACTCCCCACGTGTTTGGTGACAAAGTTAATTTATTTTTCCCTCTCCCCTTTCCTTTCTTTTCCTTTCATTCTCCTTCTCCTCCTTCTCATTTTCTTTATTGTCCTCCTTCTCTTCCTCCTCCTTCTCTTCCTTTTCCTCCTTTTTTCCCTCCGCTCCCTGCCCTTCCACTTTCCTCCCTTCTCCTTCCCTCTCCTTCCTTTCCTTTTAACAAGATCTCACTGTGTAGCCTAGGCTGATTCTTATCCTTCTGCTTCCCCATCAAGTACTTACAGGCATGTGCCACTACCTCTGATTTAAAGCCAGTTTTTCCTTTCAGAGATTTGCTCTGCCTCTTACTTTTGGATTTCCCTGAGGGTGACCTGTAACCTCAGGCTGGTCTGGCTGGTCAGAGCATTCCATCACTTTGTGCACAGTGATTGGTCCTGAGGTGGTCACATGGTCCAGGTCAGGCCAATGAAAGAAAAACTTGAGATTCTTGGCAGAGCTTCCAGGAGAGAAATGCTTTTTTTTTTTTCCCCATGGAGTTTACTTGAAGAACATAAGTCTGAAACCATCCGTGGCCATCTTTGGGGCTTCCTGGGAACAGCTTCACTAAGAATGATGGCCAAACCAGAAAAAGGAGAGCAAAGAGTTAGCGATACCCATCTGTTGGTGGAGGGCAGGCCCTGGTCCCAGCCAAGCCTGAAGCTAGGGCCACCCATGAGCTTCATGGCTATACAAGCCAAAAATAATTCCATTTTGCTTAAGCTAATTTGAGTTAGTTTTCTGTCAGAATTGATCACTAGATGTGGAAAGGTTGTGTGTGTGTATGTGTGTGTTTTCTGATTCAAAGATCACAGTAGCAAACAGAAACTTAATAAGCTAGTAATGATGGTATGTTTCACTGAGAGCTGGTGTGAGCTTGTAAAGCAGATCTGGGTACAGATTCACTTTCTCCACATATATTCAGTTTTAGACTTTTTGAACTTTTGACCATGAAAACGTACTTTCTGTTTTAAAAATCGTTTCAATCATTTACATTCAGACTATGTAATTTGTTATTTAAAGAACAATAGGAATGGTTTTCTTACTCATCTAAACATATTTATTTACTAATTATGTTATGTCATTTTGGAAAATTTGAAAAATCCTAAAATATTGTAAAGAAGAGAATTGAAAGCATCTGTAACCCTACCAGATGCTTTTAAAGATACTTCTTTTTGGTCTTTCTTCAGCTGCTTTGCATGTTTTGTTCCTTTGTTTTTTCTTCAGTCTTACTTAATTCCTACAGTAAACCCATGACATTAGGACCACCCATGTGCCCTTTAACAGAGGCGAAAACTAACATTGAGACAAGGAGAATGACTGCTTGAATTCAGAGCAACTAACTTACATATGTGCATCAAACCCACACATCATACATATGTAATATTGACAAGTTATCTCATCCCATGCAAGTAGATCACAGTCTTACATTTCCAGTTAAAATTATGTCATTAACGTTCTCTGATGACATTATTTCTTTTAAAACATTGTCTTCTCTTCTTAAAAAGAAATTTTATTAGCATAAATTAATTGTACATCATTGGAGCTTTTGGAGCTTCATTGTGATATTTACAACATGCATGCAATGTACTTTGATCAGATTCACCCTATCTAGATTACTGTACTTTCTTAACTCATATCCCTCTCCCTTCTCCTTTTTGACAATCTTTAGTGGGTTTAATTATGCTCTTTTCATATATATAACATCATATATACATACACTCACATATCTGTATAATATTCAATTCCCATCACCATTTCTTTCCCCCTCTCCCTGCTGATTCTTCCCCCTAAAAATCAGTTCCTCCTTTACAATCATGTTATGTAAATATTTTCATTTTAGGGCTAGATTTTACATATGTGTACAGAATACAATCATTGTCTTTCTGAGCTTGGCTTATCTCACTTAACATGATGATCTCCAGTTTCATCTATTTTCTTCCAAATGACATATTCATTATTCTTTATGGCTGAATAATATTCCATTGCTCCATTGTACACACACACACCTATCTATCTATCTATCACATTTTCTTTACCAAATCATTGGTTATTGGGCATTTAAGCTGGTTTCATATCTTGGCTATTGTAAACAGTGCTGCTATAAACATGGTTGTTTAGGTATCTTTCTTTTTCTTTTTTTTTTTGTCGGTCATGGGGCTTGAACTCTGAGCCTGGGCGCTGTCCCTCAGCTCTTCAGCTTAAGGCGAGTGCTCTACCACTTGGGCTACAGCGCCACTTCCAGTTTTCTGGTGGTTTATTGGAGATAGGAGTCTCACAGTCTCTCCTGCCCGGGCTGGCCTTGAACCGCGATCCTCAGATCTCAGCCTCCTGAGTAGCTAGGATTACAGGCGTGAGCCACCAGCGCCCGGCTTAGGTATCTTTCTTGTATGTTGATTTATATTTCCTTGGCTATATGCCTGAAAATGGTATAGCTGCATCATACAGTTCTATTTTCACTTTTTTGAGGAACCTCTGCACTAATTTCCATAGTGGCTACAGCAATCTCCATTCCCATCAACAGTGTATAAGTGCCCTCATCCCTCCTACCTCACTCCCTATATCTTCACCAACACTTGTTTGTTTTCTTGGTGAATTTGCATTTCCTTTATGGCTAAGGATCTTGACCATTTCTTCATGTATTTATTAGCAATTTGCATTTCCTCTTTTGAGAGCTGTCTGTTCAATTTGATTGCTCATTTATTGGTTTAATTATTTGTTCTTTTACTGTTTAATTTTTTGAGCTCTTTGCATATTCTATTCTTTGTCCAATGAATAATTTGCAAATTTGCCTCCCATTTTGTAGGTTGTCTCTTCCTCTTCCTTCTCCTCTTCTTCTTCCTCTTCCTCTTCCTTTCTCCTCCCCCCCCCCCCTTCTCCTCCTCTTCTCCTCCTTCCTTCCTCTTCCTTTTCTTTTTTTTTTTTTTTTGGGTCCTGTCGTGGGGCCTGAACTCTGGGCCTGGGCACTGTCCCTCAGCTCTTCAGCTCAAGGCTAGCACTCTACCACTTGAGCCACAGCGCCACTTCCAGCTTTTTTCTTTTTGCTTATGTGGTGCTGAGGAATTGAACCCAGGGCCTCATGCATGCAAGACAAGCGCTCTACCACTGAGCCACCTTCCCAGCCCCCCTCTTCCTCTTCTTCCTCTTCCCCCTCCTCCTCTCCTCCTTCTCCTTCTCCTTCCCCCTCCCCTCCCCCTTCCCATTCTCCTCCCCCTTCCCTTTCCCCCCTCCTCCTCTTTTCTTCTTCTCCTCCTACTGCTCCCTCTCCTTCTTCTTCCTCTTCCTCTTCTTCCCTCTCCTCCTCTCCTCCTTCTCCTTTCCTTCCCCATTCCCCTCCTCCTTCCCCTTTCCTCCTCCCCCTTTCCCCCCTCCTCCTCCTTCTTCTTTTTCTTAGGTGCTGGTCCAGGGGCTCAAACTCTGGTCCTGGGAACTATCCCCAAACTTCTTTTGCTGAAAGGAGAGTGCTCTACCAATTGAGCCAAAGCTTCACTTCCAGCTTTTTTTTTTTTTTTGATAGTTTATTGGAGATAAGAGTCTCACAAACTTTCCTGCCTTGCAATCCTCAGATCTCTGTCTCCTGAGTAGCTAGGATTACAGGTGTGAGTCACCAGCACCAGGCTAGCAAGTTCTTGCTTATGCCTAGATGTTTCTCTGTTTTTATGTAATAGTTTCAATGAAAAACACTGTTGTTAATGGGTTTAAATATTTCCTGATATGACTGTTAAGAAGGATGGATTCTTAATGATCTATTTGTAACCTATCTAGATTATAATGGTTTAATGTTTTTTATTGATTTTGCTCCAATAAACTTTCTACTATGTAGATATTCACATCTGGCTATTTATTCAGGTTTAATTCCCAGAACCAAAGAACAAACACTCTTTTTTTTTTTTTGTCGGTTGTGGGGGCTGAACTCTGGGTCTGGGCGCTGTCCCTCAGCTCTTCAGCTCAAGGCTAGCGCTCTACCACTTGAGCCATAGTGTCACTTCCGGCTTTTTTCTGCTTATGCGGTGCTGAGGAATGGAACCCAGGGCCTCATGTATGTGAGGCAAGTACTCTACCACTGAGCTACATTCCCAGCCCAGAACGAACACTCTTGACACAGGTTGCCAGCCTGCCTTTCAGAAAGGCTTGTACCAGGTCAATCCCAGCAGTAGCTAGAAACATGGCAACCAGGACTGGTCACTGTGTTACTCCCTTTTCTGTAACAAAGCCCACTTCCACACTCACACTTAACCATCCTGCACAGAATACAAAAGGTCTCCAATGTGGTAGGGTAGCAGGTCTCCATGTTTCTGTCTGCTTTTGCCTTATTGCTTGGCATGGGTGTGGTTCCTCATGGTAAACTTCTCTCTGGGCAGAGGAAGTTCAGTGATAGGTCTTTCCTACATGTGTAAGGCCCTGGGTTCAATTCCTAGCACCAAGAAAATGTAAACTAAAAAGCTGGATACTGGTGGTAAGGATGAAATCTGAGAATTGCAGCTCAAAGCTAGCAAAAATGCTGTATTAGCTGGGTGTTCGTGTCTCATATCTGTAACCCTAGCTACCCAGGAGGCTGAGATCTGAGGATCATAGTTCAAAGCCAGCCCGGGCAGGAAAATCTGTGAGACTCTTATCTCCAATGAACCACCAGAAACAAAAACAAAAACAAAACAGGAAGTAGTGCTATGGCTCAAAGTGGTAGAGTACTAGCCTTGAGCAAAAGAGCTCAGAGACACTGCCCATGACCCACCAAAACAATAGTGCTGAATTGGAGATGTGGATCAAGTGGTAGAGACCAACCATAAGGAAAAAAAAGACTATCAAGAGCACAAGACCCTGAATTCAAGCCCTAGTACCAGAAAAATAAAACCTTATTTATGTACTTATACTTGAATAAATACTTATTTTTATTGATTTATTTTAATTGTGATAATACCGTACAGAGGAGTTACAATTACATCCGCAAGATAATGAGTACATTTCTCATCAAGCATTGTTGCCTCCTCTTTGTTTCCCCTTCCCTGTATATATATATATATATATATATATATATACTATGTATGTGTACTTATTTATTTATTGTGCTGGTACCAGGGCTTGAACATAGGGCCTGGGCACTGTCCGTGAGCTTTTTGGCTCAAAAAAATAGAACTCTAGCACTTGAGACACAGCTTTACTTCTCATTTTTTGGTGGTTAGAGATATGAATCTCATGGACTTTCCTGCCTGGGCTGGCTTCAGACCTTGATCCTCAAATCTCAGCCTCTTGAATAGTTAGGATTACAGGTGTGAGCCATCAGCACCCCATAAAAATGTTTTGTTTTGTTTTGTTCATTTGTTTTTACAGTTAATTTGTGGGTTTTTTTTAAACTGGGGGTTGAATCCAGGGCATTATACATGCTAAGCACACACTGCACCATTGAGCCGCGCCCCTCACCCTCTCCAACAATTTTAGAGCTCATTCTGAGTTACCAAGCTGCATCCATTAGCTTTTTGTTTTTGAGTTTTTATCAACAGAAATTGACTATGGTAGCTGGGCGCCGGTGGCTCATATCTGTAACGCTAGCTACTCAGGAGGCTGAGATGTGAGGATCACAGTTCAAAGCCAGCCTGGGCAGGAAAGTCTGTGAGACTCTTATCTCCATTTAACCACCAGAAAACCGGAAGTGGTGATGTGGCTCAAGTGGTAGAGCACTCGCCTTGAGCTGAAGAGCTCAAGGACAGCACCCAGGCCCAAAGTTCAAGCCCCACAACCCAGAAAGAAGAGAAAGAAAGAAAGAAAGAAAGAAAGAAAGAAAGAAAGAAAGAAAGAAAGAAAGAAAGAAAGAAAGAAAGAAAGAAAGAAAGAAAGAAAGAAAGAAAGAAAGAAAGAAAGAAAGAAAGAAAGAGAGAAGAAAAGAAGGAAAGAAATTGACTATGACTACTGTGAGTTCAAAAGGAATCCATCAGAAGGAACTATTACAGTATCACTCCTTACAGAACAGAGAGGAAAGCTCAGGCCTTAGAAAGGCAGGGATAGCTCAGGAGTTCAGGTGGCAGGCACTCGCACATGGCTTTTTCCAGGCCTTGGTCAGAGGTCCCTGGGCTTCATCGCTCAGCGCCCCTCTACTTCCACTGTGGTGGTTGTTTTGTTTTGTTTTGATGGTTCTTTGGTTTGGACTCAAGACCTCTTACTTGCTAGGCATGCTCTCTACCACTTGAGCCATGCCTCCAGTCTGTTTTTAGTTTGGATTTTATCCTCATGTGCCCTGGCAGTGCTTCATTTCAAAATGAGGAGAATGGCTGTCTCTCATATACCTGCTCTGGCTTTGCTGATGCTGCCACCTGAGGTATCTGTATGTCCCCGCTGGACAAAAGTGAGGTATACATCCTCACTTGTCCAGTGGGGACACTGCTCTGAGACTTGGGCTATCTTCCTTAGAAGGTTCCCATGGATTGGAGCATTTGACTTGACAATGCTGTCAGAGTTCCTTTATCTGTTTCTCTCTCCTCCTTGGACTCACTTGTTGGAGGCACACCTCTTCCTAAGTCTGGGAGGCAAAGCTAAGGCATAATCCCAATGTGATAGGATGAACCCATCACTCTGTGAACCAGGGCAAGATTCAGATTCCAAGGAGAATCTGGTGTGGCCTCTGGCCAGACAGATGAATGAATATCCAAGAATGGGGTAGCCACCAAAGCACACCCAGAGGGTCACCAGAAGAAGGGAAGCAGGGGTGTGAGTCCTCTAGTGGGGTTCCCTGTACCAGTGTTGGGCACCTCGATCACACCAGTTCCTGACTGCTGTCTTTGCTAGCTGCGTATTTCTCCATCCATCCTGGTTCCTTTCTTAGTGCATATTGCCACTCTCTCTCAGGTGCCCAAGCCTCAACTCATGATGGACTTTCATCTTCTCCTTCCCCCTCCTGCCCCAGTCAGCTGTTTACCTAACCCAGTGTTTTGTGACTCTCCCCTGCTCTCCATCTTATTGGCCCTGCCAAACATGTCTCCTTTACCTAAACATCTGTCTCCTAACTGGCCGCCTGTACTTGCTGACTCCCACTCATTCACATTCCCAGCTACTATGTGATTTTCCTAAGAGTTGTTTAAATGCATCATATCCCTGCTTAAACGTGTGTGTGTGTGTGTGTGTGTGTGTGTGTGTGTGTGTGTGTGTGTGTGTGTGTGTGTGTTGTGCCAATCCTGGGCTTGAATTCAGGGCCTGGGTGCTATTCCTTAGCATTTTTGCTCAGGGCTGGCACTCTACCATTTGAGCCACAGCCCCATTTCTGTCTTTTTGCTGGTTAGCTGGACATAAGTCTCATGAACTTTCCTGTCTGGGTTGTCTTTGAACTGTGATCCTCAGATCTCAGCTTTCTGAGTAGCTAGATTACAGGTATGAAAGTGCCTGGTTTACATGTGTGTGTTGAGATAGGGTCTCATGAACTTTTCTTGTTTGGGCTGGCCTCCAACTCTATTCTCTTGCCTCTGCTTCCCAAGTTGCTTGGAGTAAAAGTATGTATCACTATACCTGGCTGCTACTTTCAACCCTTCACCAGCTCCTCATTGCTCTCCAAGTAAAACCCTGGCATTTTAATGGAATAATCTTGTCCTGTTCTGGCCCAACTGGCCTCACTACTAGCAGCTGGCAGCATCTCCACCCCCTTCATCGTCTCCTCCTATAGTAGGCTACAGACCTACTCTGTGTCTGGGCTTGAAATATATATATTACAGTAGTTAGCTGCAAGGAGCAGACTACCCTGACCCAAACTGGTTTGAAACCATCAGGAAATGCACTATCTTGCTTGTGGAGAAGGCAAGAGGAGCCCCAGGCTCCAGACAATCAGTAGCTCAAAAATGTGGAGGAACCAGCTCTTTTTGTCTCTTGTCTCTGCCACCCTGGGGGGCAGATTCGCTCTAAAGATGAATTGTCTCTGGGTTAGAAGACCATGGCAGCAGATTCAAATTTCTCACCAGACATGACCACATTCACCCCAGGGAAAGGAGATCCTCTGAGGTGCTCAGAAACTTCTCAGCCTTCCCTCACTCAGGCCTGCTAAGCCTACCTGAGATTAGGACTGGTGGAAAGGATGGTGGACACCCACCATCATGAATACATATCTAATTAAAGTTTTCAAACTCAACTATGGCCACATGTCTGTGGCTCATGCCTGCAATCCTAACTATCCAGGAGACTGAGAACTTAAGATTCCTATGCAAAACCAGACTGGACAGGAAAGTCCTTGAGATTTTTTTTTTTATCTTCAATTAACCAACAAAAAGACAGAAATGAACACTGTGGCTCAAATAGAGCACTAGCTTTAAACGAAAATGCTAAGGGACAGTGGCCAGGACCTGAATTCAAGCCCCAATACTGGCACAAAACAAACATACAAAAAAAGTCTTCGCCTGTTATCTCCTTTAAATGTTGCCAAAGAGCAACATCCCTCCTCTTAAGTCTGTCTGTCCGGGGCTGGGAAGGTAGCTCAGCGGTAGAGTGCATGCCTTGCAAGCATGAGGCCCTGGGTTCGATTCCTCAGCACCACATAAGCAGAAAAAGCCGGAAGTGGTGCTGTGGCTCCAGTGGTAGAGCGCTAGCCTTGAGCTGAAGAGCTGAGGGACAGCACCCAGGCCCAGAGTTCAGGCCCCATGACCGGCAAAAAAAAAAAAAGAGAAGTCTGTCTGTCCCACCAGACTATAACTGACATGCCCACATGGGGTTTTGAATGATTTTGCAATTTAAGTGAATACGTATACGTACATACGTACGTACATATATACACATACATACACACATACACACATATATAACTTTAAACTGAATGCAGTTGTGCAAGTACTGAGGAGGCAGAGATAAGAGGATCTTGCATTCAAGGCCAGCCTGAGCTATGCAATGAGATCCTGTCCCAAACGAAACAAAGCAAACTAAAAAGACAAAGCAAAGACCTACATGGTATTTGATGATATGGATATGATTCAATCCTGTGGATTGACATTTAGATTGCTTTCAGGCTTTAAGCATTATAAACTATGTTACAGTAAACTTTCTCTTATACAAAAGTTAGATGCCACATCACTTCGCTATGATAAATCCCTGAACGTGATGTTTTATCCTCCCCATTTCTACTCTTCTATTTGCTTTTACCAAGTTTTATTTCCTTTTATTTTCCTTTCCTTTTATTTTTATTTTTAAAAGATAGCTGCTGGCCACAGTGGCTTAGACTGTCAATCTTAGCTGCTGCAGGAGGAGAATCCCCTGAGTCCAAGAATTCAGGACCAACCTAGAGCCTCATATAAATAAATAACAAGTGTAGAGGAGAAAGTTGGCAAAGGGATCTGTATGGGGTGGGAAGGGGTGTTCTCTGCTCCCTCCCTTGATACCTAGGTAGGACTCTGTTGGCACTAAGAGTACTGCAGAAGTGACAATATGTGACTTCTGAGGCCAGGTCATAAAAGTTCATGCAACTTCTACCTGATTTCTGGGAATATTCATCAAGACTCTTCCTTGAAGAACAGCTGACGTGCAGGGAATTGTCCAAGTGCCTTGGAGAAACTATGATCCCAGATTAAGGACACCCAATCCAAGCAGCAGATATGTGAAAGCAGAGGCTTCTGGGAGAATCTGGCTCTGAGGTCTGGGAGTCTGAGGCAAAGAATAACCCTCCTTGCCAGGCCTTGTTCAAGGTCCAAGGAGTCCCTAAGCAGCATCCAACAGCTGTTGTTTACACTACTAAGTTTGGGTGGTTGGTCATGCAACAATAGTACCTGAGAATAAAGGGAATTTCTTTTACATAAAGTACATACATGTGAAACATGTTGGCTAAATAAAAACTTTAAGTTTAATGCAAGGAAACATTTGTTAACATTGAGAAATTACCTCCAGGACACAGTGGGGAAGTATGTCTGCACTATTATTTTGAACAAGT
Organism: Dipodomys spectabilis; assembly: GCF_019054845.1. Classification (NCBI taxonomy): domain Eukaryota; kingdom Metazoa; phylum Chordata; class Mammalia; order Rodentia; family Heteromyidae; genus Dipodomys; species Dipodomys spectabilis. The sequence continues at coordinate 515,081 of NW_024871181.1, forward strand.
CTAACAACATCTCTGTTTCATTGCTACACCACTAGAGTTTTAAGAATGGTAAGGAGGCAGGCTTGGGCAGAGGCAAACACTAACTTGCAATGGCTATACTCAAGGTCTCACCTATTCCCAAAGTTAGTTAGCCCTGGGTGGCTCTTCAGGAATGTCCCCAGTTAGAGAAAGATGGTAGCTGGCGTTGCCACACCACACTAGCCCTGGGGCATGGAAGCTACGCAGGGAGACCTGGACAAGAACCACTGCAACCAGAAAATTCCCTGGGAGAGACAGGTGTGAGCCACCTATAGCTGGCATACCAAGCAGCTCAGGATGCATGGGTGGGTAGTCAGCCTTGAAGGGGGAGTGTAGGTGCAGGACAAAGGGTCCACTATTGTCTACTCTTTGTATTGCCCTTCTCCATTTGTTCTTGTGAAGTGACCCATCTGGCATTACTTCTCCAGGTTTCTTTTTTAGTTTGCTTCTGTGAACTTTAAGGACAAAAGGCTAGTGAAGTGAGCCCTAGCACTGGCTTCCGAAAGTTGGTCTTATAGTAGGCACTGGTAGCTTATGCCTGTAATCTTTGCTAATCAGGAAGCTGAGAACTGAGGATCACAGCTCAAAACCAGCTTGAGCAGAAAAGTCTATCAGATTCTTTTTTTTTTTTTTTTTTGGGTCCGGTCGTGGGGCCTGAACTCTAGGCCTGGGCGCTGTCCCTCAGCTCTTCAGCTACCACTTGAGCCACAGTGCCACTTCTGTTTTTTTTTTTTTCTTTTTGCTTATGTAGTGCTGAGGAATCAAACCCAGGGCCTCATGCATACAAGGCAAGCGCTCTACCACTGAGCTACCTTCCCAGCTCCTCTGTGAGATTCTTAACTGTAATCAACCACCAAAATGGTGGAAGTGGTCATTGATTCTTGTTATCTCATTGTCAGACTCTTTCGGCCCTAGTGGACGCGTCCTTTACCTTTGGTCACATTCCTTCTGAGTGGGCAGCTTGCCTGGTAGAGACCCAAACCTTTAATCCTGAAGGATCTGAGTCCAACTCAATATGCTTCGCTCAGGCTACAAGTGCTTTGCTTGCTTATGTGTCATGAAAGTCAAGCATAGCAATTCCAGAAGGCCCCTCTCTTGGTCACCTAGCATCAAGTGTGAACTGTCTGCAACCAATATTCCCAGAAGCTGATACATGTATTGGTCTTCGCTGAGTAGAGTAGATGCCAGAGTATCCATTGTAACATCGATTCCTTCCCAGGGAATGGGAAGAAAATGGCTTATTGGCATAAATTTTAGGAAGGAAGTGAGATAGTGCATATTAAGAATCCTGAAATTTTACTCAATGAACATTATTTTCTATTCTCTTTCTGTTAAGAGCTTCATATATGATCATGTTTCCCTTTTTACTTAGGCCAGCGGGAAGCTTATAGCTTCATCTGGCACTCATTCACAGCAGATCTCTTGTTCATTTTTACTCTCTTTTTATTTGCTTGGTCAACCTGTTTTCTTCTCTGTAACTAGCCTTGAGCACAATGCCTGGGCTGCAAGCTCTTTAAAAGTGGGATTATGTTTGCAGAGTGGCAGGAGTAAACAAATGCCTAACGGAGGAGCTTGCTGCACCGAAAACAGTTTATTTTCCAAGAAGTAATGGTGCCTTACCTAGAGCACTTCCCCAAGACCTTGCTTAGACCTAACCAGGTACCTCACTAGTGGATCTCTATTTGCTTTGGCATCTCCCAAGCACCCAACATCTAGGTGTGGAAATCCTTCCAAATTCAAAAGTGACTCACAGCTTTGACAAGTTGGAAAAACGCCAAGCAGATACCGAAAGTGGAAGGAGATTAGTGTTATCAGGTCCTGCCATCAGTCAGCAACCCTGCTGGTGATCTTTCTTCCTGCCCTTTTCCTATAGCCCAGCACTCCCTATCCCCCTGCTTCAACAATCCCAGGTGTCTTGGTTAGCAATCCTTTACCCTGCCATTGGAGCAGAGCCAGTTAGAGGACAAAATGGAGCATAGGTATACCAGATGTGGCTGGACTGGGTCCTCCCACTGCAAATTTGCCCACCAAGTTTGACCTTGACCTCAAGTCATCTGGAGGACTTGATCTTGGAGTCCAGCGGGTTCCAGATGGGCCTGGCACCTAGCTGTTCTGCGCAGAGAGTCTCCTCCCTGTGCCCAGGATAATCATTGAACTCCCTCCAGCCAGTGGGGTGCCACCTTGCCTATTTCTGTTTTCATATCAGTTGCAAGATGAACCACATTCATGAATAACTTGTCACTGGAGATAATTAGCCGACACTCTCAAGGGGTTTCAAGTGTACCATTCCTGGTTATTGGCTCTGTGTGTTTCTGCCTCATCATTTCTGGTTCCATGTCAAGTTTGGGGATAGGAAGAACATGGCTTGTCTGGGATGGGCCCAGTATTAAGCCTGCCAAGGTAAGGGTCTTCCTCTTGCAACAACATTATTGCCTAACCAGAGTCAGCATGGGCCTATGTCCAGGACATGGGTTTCTGGGCTGAGGATGGGGAGGGTATAGGAGGGAAGAAAAGTTTAAAACAAGGGTGATGTTGAGTAAGAGGCTGGGGTCAGGATGTGCAAATTCTACTCCTAACCTTGCCTCCTGCTAGCTGGTGACCTAGTAAAACCATCCTTTCTTTCAAGTCTTAGCTTCCTCCCCTGGAGAGTGGGTGACATGTCCCCTACATTTAGCCTCACTGTGACAGTAAGATAACATTTGGTAAATGAGTGTCATCTACCATTTCCTGATCACACATTACTGGGCACTTGACCAAGCACATAATAGCTATTACCCACTTAATCCACCATAAACTCAAGGAGTTGGTGTGATGACCCTCATTTTACAGACAAGGAAGCTAAGGTTTGTAGAGCAATGGCATGGTAGTACATAGTAAGACCAGGCTTAGCATACACAGGCTTTGCTGATCCCAAAGCTAGGAAATTTAGATACCGCCTAACACCAACCTTTGGTCCTAGACCCGGGCCTGCCATATTGCAGGTATTTAATACATTTTTGCTCCATTGTCTCTGGCCTTAAACACTGACAAGAGAAATGAAACTAATGATTTGGTGTGCAATGCTTTCTCCACCTTGCCATATCTCATTGAAGAAGGATGGCATCATGATCCTTTCTTTCCAAATGAGGAGACTGAGGCTCGGAGAAGGTAAATACTTTGCCCAAGAAAGCACAGTGGTAAAGGCTGGAGCTGGGCTTGAAGCAAGCTTTTTTTCTGTATTCTATATCCACTGCTACCTGGCTGGCTGTCAGTTAGAGAGGGCTGTCTATAGGATGACACCTAGGGTATGGAAGCTCTCTCTCTGATCTCCCCCAAATACTACTGCCTCACTTCCTAGGAACTTAAGACTCCTCTTCCTGGAGCAAAGCCCTTCACCTCCCCTAACCTTCGAAGAAGAAGCTTTGGTATCTGAAAAAATCCATGGTGGCCAGTGCCACAGCAGGCAACGTGTGGCTGGTGACCAGTGTCACAGCAGGCAGTGCGTGGCTGCTCTCAGAAGGTTTTCACGGGCAGATTATGGGAAGGGGCAGTCTCTTGTCCCTGGGGTCCTGGGGTATTGGACAGAGGAAACTTGTGACTCAGAGCCAGTTTTCTTGTGAGCTGTCCTATACCTGGTCCTATGTTTAATGGGGTTATGTGTGGCTGCTCTCTAAAGGCTGACATGAAGGTTCAACCTAGGAAATATTTACATAAAAGAATGTTACAGATGGTGTGGTGTTGTGTGGTACGTGTGTGTGTGTGTGTGTGTGTGTGTGTGTGAGAGAGAGAGAGAGAGAGAGAGAGAGAGAGAGAGAGAGAGAGATGCCAGCGGTGACAGGTAGAGCAGTAAGGTAAGGGAGAGAATAAGAAAAATTGAGCAAAGGAGGTAAAAGACAGAAAACGAGAAGTGTTGAAAGATCCACAAACAGCAGATGAAGGCAAGAGGGAGGGCAGAGAGGACAGAGCTGTGCAGGAAGGGGCGGGGAGGAGACAGAGACAGAGAATTCATTCCACACAGTTGTTGGGCTTCTATCAGGTGCCAGTGCCATTCTAGGCAGTGAGAATGCAGCAATGCCCCAAACAGGTGGATCTCTGCTCTCCTGGGACTTCCTGGTGGGAGAATAGAGAGATCTAGAGCCAGGATAAAAAAATGCAGAGAGGAGCCCACAGAAAGAGACAAAGAGGGAAGAGGTCAGAGAAGAGACCCAGAGGTAGAGCTAGAGGAGGCACAGGCTGATAGGTGTGCAGAGATAAGAAGAGCAAGGCTAGCCATTCCAACTAAGAGCCACAGGAAGATGGAGCCAAGAGCAGGAGCCCAGGGACAGCATTCCAGAAGCAGAGAAGGGCAGAGTCCTTGAGGAGAAGCTCTTTTCCTGCCTGTCTGCTCTGTGCCCTCAGACTAGTGTCTGTGGGTGACCCACGCACTCTCATTTCCAACTCCAGTGTCCTCTGAGGCAGATCTGGAGACCTTAATGACCAGGAAGTGAGTTTGGAAGGTTCCAGTGACATCAGCATTGGAAGAGGAAGCCTTAGAGGCTGTGGGCACTTCCAGCTTTGCTTGTCATGCCCAGGACCCTTGTTCTGGGCCTCTTTCCCTGAGCTGCTAGCATTTGTTGACTTCAGATGCTGTTGCTTCAGGGATAAACTGAGGCCCAAGACACCGGGTGTCTTGGATGGAATGGGTCTTTGGGAGGGAGGCCAGCCTCAGCTAAAGGACACAACACTGAACTGGGAGCCAGGATCTTTGGGTTAGGCAAAGGATGGAATGTGTCCTAAAGACATTGCCACCCTTACAATCTTGTTGTATAAAAATCATGTGAGATGAACTTTTGGAAGAGACCTGTGTGAAAGCTGGAACTTTGACGTTTGCCGATGTCTGTTTCCGTGGAAACGGGAACAGGAGTCAGAGAAGGAGCCTGTGAGCTCTGCTTTGGGTGCCCCAGATAGCGAGGGCCAGAGGGCGCTGACTGGCACAGAGCTCCAGTGGTGGTCTCTGGAGCCCTCCACCTACCACAGGCTGATGGGGGTGGGGTGGGGGGGCTGGATCTCCACAGGAGGCAGGTAGAAGGGACAAGGCCAGCCTCTAGAGAGCATTCCCTGGGTCCCTGGGGCTGACTCCATAGCCCCACCCTATACTACATGCATATATGGTGTCAGGAATTACTTGAAGGAACCATGCAATCTCCAAAACACCCTTGGGACAAGATTATCCTGCCAGGTTTTTGCCACAAAACCTGGATCTATTCAACACACACAGAGAAGCTAGGTACTGGGCTGCAGCCAGTCAGATAGAAAACAGTCCTCAGCTTCCACTGGTACCCAGGCTGGGCCCCAAAACCACAGAGTCCAAGTGTAGAAGCTGTAAAAAGCATAGGGTCCACTCTCTGGCCTCCTCATCTTTTCTATTTTACCCTCCTGTGCCAAGGCGCCACCCTGTAGAAGCACCCAATGACTCTAACTTGGTGGCTAACTCATGCCTCTAGGCCTTAGATTCATGGCATTCCTTTGCATGGTACCACTTTACCCTGGCAGGGCTAGAAAATGACTACTCTTCCTTTCAACTTCAGTGTTAAGCCTGCCTGCTGAGAACTAGGCATCCCTGGAGGGTGTGGGCTTGAGGCTGTTCATGTGTGTGCCTATACCACCTGTGTGGGGTCCCTTCCCTTCAAGCCAACACCATCCTTTGCCCCTTTCTAGTACACTCAGTCTCTCCCTCTTTCCCAGAGCCTGCAAATCTGTTTATACAGGTTCTTGTCTCTTCTTTAGCCTAGCACAGCACAGTTGCTTCCCTTGGGGACTGGCCTGTATATTCCTGCTTCATGGACAATCTTCTTGGAAGAGTTGCCTACCCTTGCTGCCCTCTTTCTCCTCTCCCTCTCCCCCTCCTCCTTCTCTTCCTCCTCCTCTTCCTCTTCTTCTGGTACTAGAGTTTGAACTCAGGGCCTCATGCTCTCCCTTGGCTTTTTCTGCTTTAGGCTGGCACACTACCACTTGAACCACACCTCCACTCAGCTTTTTGCTGGTTAATTGGACATACGAATCTCTCAGATTTATGGGCCCAGGCTGGCTTCAAACTGAGATCCTTACCTCTCAGCCTCCTGATCAGCAAGAATTACAGGTGTGAGCTCTCAGCTCCTAGCTGCTGCTCACTTTTTTCTACTCTTCTGCCACCAAGGATTGGTTTTTGCCACCTGAAATTCCCTGACACTACTTTCACCAGGTTGGCCTCATCCTTCCCAGAGTGCTTCCAAAAGCTGTCATGCTCTCTGTAGCTCTGTCCTCCAATGCTGTCTTCCCTGGGCTGCCTTTCCTACCTCGCTCTCCTCTCCCCTTCCCAATACCAGCCACTGACCCTTCCCTAGCCATCTTCCTGTCTCTGTCATGGGCTCCTCTATTCTACCTGTTGGTGCTCCTTGAAATGCTGTCTCCAGCATCCGCCTCGGAGGGGTCATCATCTTCATGACAGTCTAGGGAAGTTCCCCATCTACGGGCTGCCTTCCTCACCCCCAGATTCCACTGATACCTCGCATTGTACCCAAAGGGTCTGTGTGATCCTCCACAAGCTCCATCACAGTAGATAGTTCGTACTGAGAGAGCTGTCTGTGTCCTTGTAGGCTGCTACATCCCAGGGAGTAAGGACCAAAGCTCTTCTGTTCATCCCCTCATCCCAATATTGACAATGATCTCTGGCAGGCCATGGACCACAGGAGAATGTGGAAGGTAGATCAACTTATGCTAGGGAATTTGGACTTCATCTTGCATGTGATGGAGGGTCGAAGAATCTTGAGCAGGAGCATGACAGAGTCACAGTTGTGGCCTTGAACACATGCCTCCAGCTGGAAGGGGAGGGCAGAGGAAATGAGCTGTGCTCTGAAGACTGAAAACGCATTTGAGGGATTTACAACGATCCTGGGCTAGACTGAAGCAGGGAGAGGGACCGTGGGAAGAGTGGACAGACACAGAGGACCACTAGGTCCAGCTGATCAGCCTTGTCCCTGGCCAAGGTGAAGAAGAGGAGGAGCAGAGCCTGACTGCTAATTGATGCCATATACAGTGAGGGAGATGGACTACAAGAATGGGATGTAGAAAAACATGAATCCAATTCCAAACACATGGACTTCTGGTGGACATGTAGTAGCCATACCCTGTAACAAAACAAATATGGCTGCGGTACTGAGAAAAGAGATCGGGGCTGGTAGGATGCATTCAAGCACCATCCTTGTTGCGGTTCGGGGTGCCTACCTGTGGGTAAACTTGTTCAGAGACAGGAAGAGTGTGGGAGGAATGGAGTTGTGGACAATTGCATTACCCTTTGAAAGTTTTCATCCTCCTTCCCACCCACTGACGTGGGGCTTGGTCATGTGATGTGAGAGTCAGAGTGGTCTCAGTTGCTCCTTTTCTTCTGAAGGAAGGTTAGGCAGCTCTTGGCTTTTGGACTAGGAGACCCACTGGGCAGCCTTGAGCTGCCAGTTGACTTCAGACCTGTTAGGGAGAAATAAGGAGATTTTATTCTAAGGCCCTGAGATCTGGGGGGCTGTGTGTTATGTAAGAGTGTGTCAGTCAGCAATAGCCTAACTAATAAAATTTTTAAGAAGAGGCTGGAGAGAAAGAATCCTTAAAAGGTAACAGGAAGAAAAAACAGGTGGAAGAAAGAAAGCCTGGAGAGGTAAGGAGAATGGGAACCTTGAGCTGGGGCTGAGGTGGGTGTTCAACACCATGTCTGGAGGTCTTCTTGCTCATGTGCTATGCCAGGGTCCTCTTAACTCTCCTGTCCCCACCCCCCACGCTTGAATCTAAATTCCAGATGTTAAAGACTCCCCAGGCTACTGTGCAGGCCAGACTTCTTCTCCAGAGCTCCTGGCTCATCCTGTGCTTGTCTCCTAGCTGTCTCCCTTGGATTTCTAATGGGCTTTCCAAATTCAAATCTGCTCAAGATTGACTTGGCTATACTCTACCCCTACAGACCCGCTTCTCTCCTGGGTCATTTGGCTCCCTGAACGGCACTACTAGTACCCTTGCCAGAAACCTGGGAGTCCTCCGTGCCCTCTCAGTTACCAAACCCAAGAAAATTTCTCCATTAGTTTCTCTCTACCTCCTGCTGCAGTGCCTATCAGCACATCTGTTTTGGCTCCCTAACTGCCTGGGGGCTTCCCTCCATATTTCTCCCTACCTCCAGCCACTACTGAGATCAAGCCAAGCAGCCTATATAACAGGGCAAAGACAAAACTGATAGTCAAACCCTGAAGGAGTCCTTTGTGTCTAACACACCTTCCCCTCACCCCAACCCACTCAGATCTTCCAAACCGTTTTCCTGCCCACTTCCCAGTACATCCCTTGGCTAGTTCAGTGACCCCCTCCTTACTTTGTAGGTATCTTCCCCAACAAAGCCTTGTGATGTGTCACACTGAACACTCCTTGTGCCCTGCCTCATCACTCTCTGCCCATTTTTCCTTTTTAAAAATGGTGGTAAAACATATAGGACATAAAACATGCTACTTTAACCCTTTTAATGGTTTTATGGCATTGGATATATTTGTATTATGGGTAGCCATCTCCACTTCTGTCCACAGAATGCTTTCATCTTCTCAAACTGAAACTCTATCAAACAACAACTCCAATTTCCTCCTTCACCACAGCTCCTGGCAAACACTATCTCTGTCTCTGAAATTGATGACTCTAGATAACCCATATGAATAGAATCATATGGTATTCTTGGGGGCGTGGCTTACTTCATTTATTTTGTTCATCTACGGGGAAGCAAGTGACAGGAATGCCTTTTCTTGTCTTTGTTTTTTCTTTTTCTTTTGGTAGGTTTTGGGGCTTGAACTCAGAGGCTGGGTGCTATCCCTGAGCTTGTTTGCTCAAGGCTAGCGGTCTACCACTTTGAGCCACAGCTCTACTTCCAGTTTTCTGGGGGTTAATTGGGGATAAGAGTCTCTGGACTTTCCTTCCTGGGCTAGCTTTGAACCATGATTCTCAGATCTCAGCCTCCTCAGTAGTTAGGATTACAGATATGAGCCACTAGTGCCTGGCACATAGTCTTGCTATGTAGTCCAGGCTGATCTAGAACTCTACATCCTCTTGCCTCTGCCTCCTCAGTGCTGAGATTCCAGGTGTGAACTGTTACAGTCAGCAGAATCTTCTTCCTTTTTGAGGCTAAATAATATTGCATGGTATCTATACACTGTTTTTGGTGGGAATAGTTTGCACTCAGGGCCTTGAGCTTTCTGGGCAGGTGCTCTACCACTTGAGCCACACACTCATCTTTTTTTGCTTTACTTATTTTTTAGGTAGAGTCTCATGTTTTTGACTCAGCTCAGGACATGATCCTTCTATGTATGTGTCCTGCCTAGTTGGGATCACAGACACATATATCATCACGCCCAGCTTATTTATTGAGGTGGGGGTCTTGCAAACTGACTGGCCTTGTACTTTTTTTTTGTTTGTCATGGGGCTTGAACTCAGGGCCTGGGCGCTGTCTCTGAGCTCTTTTGCTCAAAGCCAGAGCTCTACCACTTTGAGCCACAGCTCAACTTCCAGTTTTTGAGTGTTTAATTGGAGATAAGAGTTTCACAGAGACTTTTCTCTTCAGGCTGGTTTTGAACCATGATCCTTAGATCTCAGCCTCCTAAGTAGTTAGGATTACAGGTGTGAACCACTGGTGCCATGCTGTCCTTAAATTTGGTGTCCTGAACTCCACCTTCTGAGTAGAGGAGATTACAACTGTAAGCCATCAACCCCAGCCTGCTATAGTACATGTTTTGCTTATCCATTTCTTTATGAGTGTATATTTTGGGTTGCTTCCATATTCTAGCTATTGTGAACATGCTATATGAACACTGAAGTGTAAGTCTATTTGAATCCCTTCATCTAATTCTTTGGGGTATATATCTAGAAATAGAACTGATGGATTCTATGGTAAGTCTATGATTTGCTTTTTTCGGTACTTCATACAGTAGATGTAGTATTTCATATTTCTACTTTCCATTACTACCAATAATGCACAAAAATCACAATTTGTAGCTACACCCTTGCCAACACTTGTTAGTTCCTGGTTTGCTTTTTGGGAGCAACAATACTAATGAGTATGACTACTGCCATTGCTGTGGTCACCTGCCTTTTGCACTGTACCTGGCAGCAATAGCTCTCCTGTGCACGCTTGCCTTTTGTCCTGATGACTCTCTGATACCATGGCAAGAGACACTTCCAGAACCCATGAGTGTTCTGCTTCTGACACAAGGGCCAGCTGCCTGTAACTCTACCTGGCAAGGCTCTTCCCTATTGCAGACTCCCCTCTTCTCCTTGGAACAGTCCATTCCTGCCCCCCACCCCGCCCCCTGTGTGGTTTTCTACCACATTTCCTTTCTTGATTTTTTATTTTATTTTTTTTTTGTCAGTCATGGGACTTGAACTCTGGGCCTGGGCACTGTCCCTCAGCTCTTCAGCTCAAGGCTACTACTTAAGCCACAGCACCACTTCTGATTTTCTGGTGGTTTATTGGAGATAAAAAGAGTCATGGAGTCTTTCTCTCTCTGTTCGTTTCTAGCTCTCTGCTCTCTCTGTTCTATTCTAGCTCTCTCTCTCTCTGTTCCTTTCTAGCTCTCTCTGCTCCCTCTCTCTTTCCTCTTTCCCAGCTCTCTTTCCTCTCATTCTCTCTCTGTTCGTTTCTAGCTCTCTGCTCTCTCTGTTCTATTCTAGCTCTCTCTCTCTGTTCCTTTCTAGCTCTCTCTGCTCCCTCTCTCTTTCCTCTTTCCCAGCTCTCTTTCCTCTCATTCTCTCTCTGTTCGTTTCTAGCTCTCTGCTCTCTCTGTTCTATTCTAGCTCTCTCTCTCTGTTCCTTTCTAGCTCTCTCTGCTCCCTCTCTCTTTCCTCTTTCCCAGCTCTCTTTCATTCCCAGGCCTTTCTCAGCCACGTGGAGTGCCAACCTTGCCTGGTCTCAGCAGGTCTACTGAATAAACCTACCCCTTACCTGAAAAAAAAAAAAAAGAGTCATGGAGGGGCTGGGAAGGTGGCTCAGTGGTAGAGCACTTGCCTTGCATGCTCGAGGCCCTGGGTTCGATTCCTCAGCACCACATAAGCAAAAAGAAAAAAGCCGGAAATGGCTCTGTGGCTCAAGTGGTAGAGCGCTAGCCTTGAGCTGAAGAGCTGAAGAGTCATGGACTTTCCTGCCCCAGCTGGCTTTGAACCGCTATCCTCAGTAGCTAGGATTATAGGGAGAGCCATCAGCACCTGGCCCACATTTCCTTTCTTTAGAATGAAAATATCCCCTCCTCAGAGAAGCCCTTCTTGATCACCAGCACTCCCCTATAGCTCAGCTCTGCTATTCTTTGCTCTTACAATGGTGGTAACATTCTCTCTACTGATGGTTCCTGGCACTTGGGGCTGTCTGAAATGACTTCAATATCTTTGTACCTACTGAATGAACCCTATCTTTTCCTCTGGGCTATAAGTGCCACACGGAAAGAGACCTCAAGCACTTTGTGGATCACTGAACTCTCCTGCCACACTAGGTGGGCAGAAAGCCCTGATTAAATGAAGTACTCTATTCAATAAATAGGAAAAGAGCTCCTGTTCCTAAAGGTGAGGATAAACTTTCTCCCCACCCTCTTGCGTTGCCTCCCCTCCCCCCCCCCCCCACAGCCCTTTCCTTAATGAGGGAAGTAGTTGAGAAAATAAATAAATAAATAAATAAGCATGTACTATGTCAGGTAGTGCTGGTTTCCATGGAGAAAAAAACCTAGGATAGGGGCGGTGCTTTCTCTAAAGGTTCCTTAGGGAGGGGCTGGTAATGCTGACCTGGAGGAAGTAAGCCTGGCCCAGTAAGTGTTCCAGGAAGAGGGGACTGTGCCCCAAGGGTCTACAGATGAGTGTGCACCCTGGCCTGCTGGTCCAGGACACACAGAGAACTTGCTCCGTGAAGGATGCCCTTACTAAAGGAACATGAAGAGCTGTAGTCTGGTACTGACACCCTACTGATGGCCTGTGCTAGGCAAAGTACAGGGAATTCAGGGTAGCTTCCTCTTCCCAATTGCCAGGACCAGGTCTGGCTTTGTACTTCCTGGTATTTCCTATATTCCTGGCTTAGGACTAACCACTAGTTTGTGCTTTCCAGATCAAACTAAAGCCTTCTTAGACATTGCCTGAAACCTGTTTTGCTGACTTGGCTGGGTGGGTAAATGTCCAGCAGAAAATGTGTCCTTTCACAGCACATTTGATAGTAAACTCCAATCTACTCCTTTCTTCCTTAGCACCGCTATGTCTGGTGGCTCACTATACTACTATCCTCTCAAAGACATCTTATTTTTTCATTATTGCCTCTACACTCCCTTACAAAGGGGCTGCTCCACCCTGTCCTACAGTCCTGGGACTGTGGGATTGGTCAAGCTGACTAATAGTCTGGGGGGTGACTCCCCCCCTTCCGCCTTCCTGCCTGCCTGTGGCTCTGGCACTAATACCCTCACCGCACATACAAGACTCTGAGGCTCAGAGAAGGATGTCATCTGCTCAGCCTTTTGAGGTCAGGTCCTTGGGTGTTTGCTTCCTGAGGAGCCCCTGGTGCCCTTGGGGGACTCCTGCTAAAACCAGGACTAGGGGAACAGCCCAAGATTTTGAACAGAAGTCTCCCTCCCTGCAATTCCTGGACGGAGTATGCTGAGGGTCGGAGGGGGATGGGCTGGATGCTTTGAGGAGGGGAGGGGAGGAGAGGCAGAGAAGAAGGTAGGAGGGGAGCCTGGCCTCTAGCAGCTGTGTGAGGAACACCGAAATAGAGCTGCTAGAGCTGCAAACTGGCCAGAGGAAACAGGATCCCTTGGCATCCTGGGCAAGTGTAGCCTCCTGGGTTGAGCTCATGGACCTGAATCCTTCTCCTTTATCTGTCACCTTCTGGAGGTCTGGCTTCCTCAAAGCTAGTCCCAGGGCCCAGGATTTCTGCTGCCCCAGTTTCTGGCAGTTGAAAGAGGAAGAAGACACCTAGGTTTGGAATTCACTTCTTCCTTCCTCCTCTTACCTCACCTGCCTGTTCTTTAGTTCATCTGTACTGGCGGTCCCTGGGAGGGGGGGGAGGGAGGGATGGACAACCCCTGGGAGTCATGTTCCCCTGGAGAACTGCAGAGTAAACTGCACTTTCTGCAGGGGACCCGTGGTGATCAGGCCAGATCAGGGGAAGGCAAACCTGAGCAGCCTAGGAGCTCGGAGGGGATCTTTTTTCTGGAGGGAGGTACTATCTACCCAGCTAGGATCTGGAAGCATTAACAGGAGTTGGGTTGGCGAAGAAGCCCCAGGCAGAGGATATCACTAAGTGGAAGCTCTTTGGGGGGGGAAGGCATTTGGTCTGGTTTAGTACCCAGTACCCAGTGTGACCCAGTGCCTAGGACAGGGTTTGGTGCATAGTAGATGTTTTGGTACATAGTAGAGGTTCAATATAACAGATCCTCAAGAAAGAGAACAAAAAAAGAAAAGGAGGAATGGAGGAAGGAAAAGAATGGGGGAAGGTGATCTAGGTCTAGGTGGAAGTGGGAAGTGGCTTAGTGCTCCAGGGATCTCAAAGTACTGTAGTTCCAGGTGGCTAAAGCTCCCTTGGGTGGGGCTGAGCCCTGGGAGTGGCTTTATCTAATCCCATGGGGGGTGGATAGTGTCGTTTTCTTATCTTACCGTGGGGCTTGAGTGACTTTGGGGATGGGGTATTTTTTACTTTTCTATCCTGGGTCCCCTGGTGCTTGTATGGAAGTCTGTGTGCACACAAGGACAGAACCCGTGCTGGGTGTGGGAGACACACAGATGACTCACTCAGATCCTGCCTCCTGTCTAGTGGGAGAGACAGACAGCAAACAAGGGTCTACACAATGGAGTGGGGAATTCCTGTGCAGGTTCAAGCAAATCACACTAAAGCCCAGGTGACCAAGGAATGGGGTTGGCTCTGGGCAGGTTTCAGAAGGAGATGCCAGTGAGGGTAAGATGGTGTTGTTGTTAGCCTTGAAGAATGGAAAGAGAAGAAGGTTGGTAGGGGAGACATTCCAGACAGAGAAACCTGCATGGAAGATAGGATCAAGTCCCAGGGAGGTGGGGTCTGGGACCCAGTGAGCAATGGTAGGCTGGGGGTCTTCCTTGAAGGCCATCCAAGGGTGTTTGGTCTTGCCTCTGCTCTAAATACCTTTTGGATCTAACCACCTTTTGGAGCTGTTGAGTGGTCCTGCTTCCACGGAGCCCCTCAGTTACTTCTGGTCACAAGCAGGAGGACAAAGACACCTCCCTGCTCTCCCTGCCTGGTTAGTCCCTCCATCTCTTTTAGCTTCACCAAGAATGCATCAACCCTGTGCAGCCACATTTTGTGGCAGACCACAGGGACTAGTCCCCTGGCACAGGGTTCCAGAACCCTGTTCTCCTCATGCATGCTCTGGAAGGAGGAGCCAGTCCTTTTGCAGAAGGTGGAGAGAAAGAAGCAAGAAGAGGAATCTTAGTTTGGTAGAACATCAGTCTAAGAAGAAAGAGCAAAATATCTGTCTTTTCTGACAGGCAAGGAAATGAATGTGTAAGTGGCCTATGCTCTGCTTGGGTCTCTGAGGCTGACAGGGCATTGCCAGCTGAAGTGGGTAGAGAAGGGCAGTGCTTCCCTAAGCCAGGACCCAACCAGTCCTCATAGTCTGTGGGCCCTGCAGACTCCAATGAGTCAGGCATCTTGTGAGTCAGTCTGTTGACAAACCATTCCTGGCCATTCTTTGCCCATCAAAAATAGAAGGAAGTCCAGGGAAGGGTATGAGCAGACCAATTTAATTAGTGTGGGCTCTAAGGTACCTTAAGTTAGTCCTATTAAATTAAACCGCCTAGGGGAAAAATATAACTGTAATTATTTCCTCCTCTCCCCACCATGTATTTTTATCTCCAATCTCCAAGCATCTTCTCTCATTGACAAAACAACCCCTTTAAACTTAGGGGTAGCAGGACACCCCAAACTAGGGCTCAGTGTCTCCTTTTTCTGCCCCTTTTCCCTGTGAGCTCTAGGTCCCAGCAGAGAGCAGAGTGAATCCAGAGGTGTCCGCGGAGCCTGGCTATATTCTAATTTAGGGAGGCTGTTAGACGGAGCAGAATATTATTCCAAAAATGCACCCTGAGTCTCCTTCCTGAACCAATGCAGATCCGTTTGCTGCGGGGCATTTCTTTTAAAAGCCCCTTTCCTCTCTTCTACACAGCAAAATAAGCAAACTTTAATGGTAGGGAATTATTGTTTATTTTGTTGAAATCTAGTCCTGAGTTTTCCTACTTGAAACGTGTTTTCCCCAGGACACTGACCTATCCTTTAATTGTTTGGTGCGAGGCATGTTAGGGGGAGGGGCGTTACTTGTTTATTGGAACAGCGCAGTTAAAAAAAAAAAAAAAAATCAACCTAGGCTAACAGTTTCAAGGCTCCCCTAAAGATGTATCCAAACAGGCAGCCAATCAGCGCTTACACAGCTTTTTCTGCTTGACTCTTTTAAAGAGACAGTGCCAACAGTGTTTTATCACATTTAAAGAGAACAGCGCTCTAAAAACAGTCTGAAAATGGGGGAACCTTCCTCTATTTTTTTTCCCCCAGTTTCGGGTCTTAAGAATATCCAAGGAGGGGTACATGGGGGGTTTGTGGGGTTCTTTGCCAAGGTAAAAAAGAGTCAGAAGCAAATAGCTGGGTCACTCTGCCAGCATCCCCCCCCCCTTTCCTATTGTACACCTGGGTCACTGACAATGGAAGCTTCCCCTCCCCCCCACGCCCGACTTTCGTCCCCCCTCCCCAATTTAAGCTCCATTTATTTGAAGTTTGCCGATCGCTGCGGCGGGCATTCAGAGGCGCGGGGCATCCAGGTGACGCCCCCTCCCCCCCGCGGAACTGCACCCTTTTCCGTGGAGGTGCCCAGGGGCTACTTGCCAGGGCTAGCAGACCTTGGAAATTTGGGAGATATCACTCTCCCTTCTCTAAGCTCAAGTCCCCCGATCCTTTCCTATGGCTCCCCAAAGCACGCTAGGGGCCATTTTCGCGCGGCTCCACTTTGGGGTTTTCCAAAGTATTTTAATGATCTAGTAAAGGAGCAACCGCGCACCTCGGCGCCGACTCCAGCCGCCCAGCTCAGCGTGGAGCCCGAGCCGGCGCACGGGGGAAGCTAAGCTGGGCGCGGAGAGGCCCGGGGCGGGGCGCAGGGCCCGAGTCTGGGGAGGGGTCCGGGTCGGAGTCGAGGGGGAGGGCAAGATAAGGGCTGGGCGGGTGCGAGCCGCAGGGGCGGCCAGGCGATAAGCGAGAGGGACCCGCAGGAGGGGAAGGGACGCTCCGCCTGGGGTCCGAGCCGCCTCCCACGGACGCAGCCGAAGCGCCCCGGCCCCAGCCGTGCGCGCCGCGGGAGCGCTGGCCAAGCCCCCTATTCTGGAGCCGGAGCCCTGAGGGCCCCCGCCCCATCCCAGAGCCGGGGCTCGCCCCCTGCAGCCGCGGCCAGCGCCGGAGCGGGCAGCGGCTGGCGGAGGCGGCGCAGCGGGACTGCCGCGGCCGCGCTGACAGGCGTCCCTCCCGGCCGCCGGGCCCGCCCCCGCGCGCCGATTGGCCAGGGCGGCCGTCCGTCGCGGGGCGTGGACGCCCGCCGCGCTCCTGCCGGGGCAGCCACGTTCGGTTGAGCTCCAAGTAGACCAGCGGCGGCGGCGGCGGCAGCGGCAGCGGTGCCGGAGGCGCAGAGGGCGGCGCAGGCGGAGCCGAGCGGCGGGCGCGCGGGGAGCGAGCGAGCGAAGGAGCGAGCGGCGGGCAGCCGGGCGGGCGGCGGCGCAGCGCAGGCCGAGCCGCGCGGGAGGAGTTCCAGGGAGATGGGGCCGCGGCCGGGGCTGACGCTTTGACAGCTGGAAAGAGCGCGGAGCCAGCGCCGGGGAGGGAGGGAGCGCGGCGAGCCGAGCGCGAGCGAGCGGGCGAGCGCCGGGAGGGGGCCGGGAGCAGGGCAGCTCGGGAGACCGGACGGTAGCGGCGGCGGCGGCGGCGGCGGCGGGGTTCGGCGCCCTCTTCTCTACAAACCATGTTTGCCAAAGGCAAAGGCTCGGCGGTGCCCTCGGACGGGCAGGCTCGGGAAAAGTAAGCCTCGCGGAGTGGCGGCCGCGCGCCCCGGGCTGCGGGCGGTGGGAGGCAGGTGGGCGGGCGAGGGGCCGGGGTCGCTCACCTCCGGCCGCCCCCGGGGCTCCGCGCGCCTGCCGGGCCCCTTCTCCGCGGCCGTGGCGGCGGCGTGGGGGAGCCCATTGTTGGGAGTCGGCGGAGGCTGGGGCACACCGGGGAAAGGGACGACGAGGGGCAGCCAGCCTCCGGCGAGCGGCACTTGGTGGCTTCGGGGCGAGCTGGGCGCGGGGGGTTCCGTGGCGGCGCGAGGGGTGGGCGAGGTCCCGCCGCGAGCCGGTGCGCTCGCCCCGGCCCCGCGCTCCCCGCGGTGGCCGCACTTTGCCCACCGGGCGCGGACAGGGGGCGCGTGGCTTCTGCAGCCCCGAAGGCTCCTTTTGTCCGCCCGCGGCGTGAGGAGTGCGTGCCGGGGGCTTTGTTCGGCCGGGAGCGCTCTCCCTTCTCTGTCCGCGGCCTCGCTGCCGGCTCCGCGCCCTCTGGGGCGCCCGACTGGGCAGGGAAGGCGGCGCCGGCTCGGCCCCACGCTTGGGGGGACAGTTGTTTGAGGGGAGGTGTTGAGGGCGGCGCTTTGCTGCCCTCTCCAGAGCGCGCCGGTCACCCAGACCCGGGCTGAATCTGTTCGGACCCCCAAGCGGGATGAACGTGGCCAGGGAGAGTAGATCAGGAAAAGGAGGGTGGCTCTGGGCTCCGGTGGTGTGTGAGTTTGAGAGACCTAGGGTGGTGGGTTTGGCCCAAACGCTGCCTGGAAGTTCAAGTTTGGGGGTTCTCCCACTTTCCAGCCCCAGGGCAGCGCGTCCCTGGTACCCACCCCCTAACTGTTCACTCCAAGGCCATGCCTGGGGTGAGAGCCGCTCACCTCTGCCCACGGCTACAATGGGACTGTGAAGATGGGGCTCTGAGCCTGCTGGCAAGGTCCAGAGAGAGTCCCAGTGTGATCTGACCCTCTCTTCTCTCTCTCCCCTTCCCCTCCTCTCTCTCTCTCCCTCTCTCCTACCCACTTGCCAGGTTAGCTTTATACGTCTACGAATATTTACTGCACGTAGGAGCACAGAAATCTGCACAGACCTTCTTATCAGAGGTGAGTGGGCACCCCCAGCATCCAGTTTCTTGACACCCCTTCCTCCCCACTATTCTTAGAGCCTTTGTTTTCAGGAGCAGTCACTGTGGCCACCATTTTGAATTTTTATCACCTTTTGGCATTTATTGTTAGTTGGTCTTCACAGCCTTTTGGCTCCAGGAAGCCCCTGCCTGCCTGTCCCTCCTCTCTGTCCGTCTAAGCTACCTCTGTGCTCCCTCTGTTCCAGATTCGATGGGAAAAAAACATCACGCTGGGAGAACCTCCTGGGTTTCTGCACTCGTGGTGGTGGTAAGTTGTGTGATAGTTTTGTGTGTGTGTTTTGTTCTGAGCCCTGGGTCCAAGTGAACAAAGACAGGAGACCTGGAGCAGCCCTTCACCCTTAGCTTCAGCTGTGCACCTACATCAGAACTGGCCAAGGAGGAAAAGGACCAAACACTGCTGCCTGAAGTTTTTCCTTGGTGTTTCTTCTTCTGTGGAAAAACCAAGGAAACCTTACAGAGCGAGGGTAGAAACTTGTTACTTTTCTGTTTCACTCTGGGGCACTAGGCAGGAGCTTGGAAAAAAAACTAGAAGGGTTTTTGTCAATCCTGCATGCTGCTTTAATTAGAGAGAGTGGGGGCAGGGCAAAGTGAAGGGGACACCAGGTCTGTTCTGCTACTGGCCTGTCCCTTCCTCTTTCTTCTATAGGCTTCAGATCTTGAGAACATCTAGTAGTGGACCTGTTCCAGGGACCCACAGAAAAAGCAAGAAAGCGATGCATTTCCTGTAGAGATACTGATTCACACTGACTGGACTTTCCTTTCCCCTGTGCTCCCCAACCCCAGCATCCCTGAAACCACAAAGCTTAATATTACCTAGAACCTCAACTGGTTAGAGTAGGCCTGGCAGGGTGCCTGCAGCTGTCCTCAGGGGCTCTCCCTCTCTCCCTCTCTTCTCTCCCCTCTCCCTCTTCTTATGTGTGACCCTCTCTCCAGGTTTAACCAGCAGGCAGGAGGGAGGCTGTCTCAGGGCCCAAGACAATGAGTTGTCATGAGGATGTGATGTGGGTATTTTGTGGGACTGATAGGTGAAGTCTTTCACATCCTTTTGAAAGGGAGAACAAGACAGGGTAGCTTTTAATATTTTGGAGGAGTGCCGGAGAATGGAGTGTCATGTGTTGGGATCTTGGGATCTTAGCACCTTAGCACATTTACCTGACCACTAGCTCAGGTTACTGTTTCAGGTCTCTTTGAACAATGGGAGGATGAAGTGTCTGTTCTAACTTGTGCAGAGAAAATGAGTTTTTAATTACTTCTGCCAACCTTCCAACTGCCTGGTTGGAGGCGTCTGGTGTGGCGCAAGGATTCCACCTGCGAGAGTGGGTGATAGGTTGGCTGTGGCTTTTTTTAGAGGCAAGTTGTGGATGAGGTTGGCAGGTCTGATTGCCCTGGATTGTGAAGAAACTTGGGTTCATTATGAGTGAAAGTTTCTTAGAAGGGGCTGGAATTTCCTGTGTGGAGAGGTTGATCCAGTGTGTAGCTCTGAAGACAGGAGGAACATTCCTCAGGTCCCGGTTGCAGCCAGGCAAGCCCCTGGTTTGTTTTTTTTTGTTGCATCGAGTTCTCTGCAGCCTCTCCATCGTTGTACCTGGAGCGTGGGGTTGGTTGTACTGAGCTCAGGTTGTGGTGGATCTGAGTAGGTGAGGTCTGGTGTGTTAGAAGTTACTGAGTATGACTTGACACTGAACAAATGACTGAGGCTTTCTAAAGCTGGAAGAGACACTGGAGCCGATCTTATGCTGATGGGCAGGCTGCATTATTCACACACCTTGAGTGAGCTACTTGTGTGATGACTGGAGCTGGTATGGTTCAGCCAGGAGAACTGCTCACATGTCAGACCACAGTTCCAGGTCCCATTGTGCCCTTCAAACTGGGTCTGTCTGGTCCTTGATGTCTGGTTTGGGGTGTTCCTATGTTTGTATAATTCTTTTCTGGGTTGGTAAAGGACTTGTGTATATAGTGTTACCAACAGTATTGGAATGACTACATGGACTCTGGCAGTACAGAGGCTGGGGTGCCATTTCTGGGTCCCCTGTCACCTCACCACTCTTGACTGGATGAGTGCTTTCTAAAAAGGTCCTTGTGCCTTGTTTAACAAGGAGGGACAAGAGGCTGTCCACAGCCTCTCCTGTGGCAAATTGCTTTGTGTTCTTTGGTGGGTGGGTGGGGGTGCAGGTTCTGGGATTAAGAACCTGTAAGATTTCCTTTATTGCCAGAGTGGCCCACATTGCTGTGCCTATGAATCATAGCTGTGCCCTGACTTCCACAACTTACTTTTTTATAACATGTAGCCATTTGGGTTTGGGGGTGGCATGAGATGGGTGTGGATTCTCCTCTGCATTAACACCTGTGATCCATGGGTGTGTGGTGTGAATCCTTACAAACCTCAGTGGCCTTGTATATGAAGCATGTAAATCGGGGAGAGGATCCTCTTACAATATTGACTGTGAGAAGTATCTAGCACAGAATAGGTGCTTGGTAGATACAAACTGTTGTTCTTATTACAAACACCTGGCTTGTCAGAAGAGGTTGGATTTGCTTTGTTTTTTAAACTGAGTTTGCCTAGTGAAAACCTTGGGAAACCTGGTGCTGTTAGCGCCATGAATTGTGCACTTGCTGAATGTATACAAGTAATAATTAGTAACCTGATCTTATTTTATTTTTTGACTTGCAGCGTATTTTGGGACCTTTACTGTGCAGCTCCTGAAAGGAGAGACACTTGTGAACATTCAAGTGAAGCAAAAGCCTTTCATGATTATGTGAGTAACAAATTTTTAATCCTGGCAATAATTACAGGGTTGGATAGCTCTACCTTCTTTAGTACCGAAAGCATCTACACAGCCAATTGGCAATGGTCTTTATTTTCTCCTTGCCTTTCTTTCTGTTCTCCTGCTCACCCACCTCCCTGTTGCCCACCCCTCTGGACCCTCCTGATGAAGGATTTTTAACTTGAGGAATGGTATTTTACAATGCTACCATTAGTATAGATACATAAATGGAGAATTAAGTGGTGTTTGCAGAGCTTAGACTCATGTAAGGTTTGTATTCAGTGTGGACAGTTAGCCGGGAAGGAACTGAACCTGTTTGGTGTTGACTTAAGGGTAAAAAATGTGGATACAACCAAGAAGTAAAAAGCAAATGTGAAAACTATGCTTTGGAATAGAAGGGATAATTGAGTGAGAAATTTGGTAGAATGAACTCTAGCTCTGTCTTCTAGAAAGTGGTCTTTCAAGTTATAGTATGAGGAGGGAAGCTGTTGTATTTAATAGGATGATAGGTATGCTGAGATACTGAGCTTATTGGTGATCCTCTGCCCCAAATATTCTAGTGAAAGTGTGTTAATTTCATCGGACTTTAGTGCTTTCTGCTCTTTCACTTTCTACCTGGATACATGTCTTAAGACTTATGAAATTATTCTCCAGACAAATAACTTATGAAACTATTTGTCTGCCATGTCTTCCATCTCCTACACCAATTTCCTGCGAAATAAAGGGGGAAGGTAGCTTTGAACCTGGGATGTGTGGTCGTACTTTATGATCTATTGAAGCAGGTTGGGCTCTGTTGGAAGATGGGAAGAAAAGTGTCTGCAGGTCTTGTATGGCCTCCTTTCAGTTCTTCTTGTTGGCCCTAGAGAGTTGAGTCTGTATTGAGTTTATATGTGTGTGTGTATCACACATAATTGTGTGTGCACATAGTAGATGATCTATTTGGTCTTGCTCTTCAGTAGCAGGTGGATAGGAATGGTTCTCATGCTATGGTTATGGAAGTTGGTTCTTGGACATTGTCAAGTCCCACTTTCTTGGCCAGGCCATCCAAGTCCTCCGCATGCTGTTTGAAACTGGCTTGGGAGACCAGATCTCATCTGCGTGAATTTTCTAAGTTGTCAGAATCAGTGTATTGGATATAGTTAAAGTATATCCTGTGGTAGAAGTTAAGAGACTGAAAGGGAAGTTCACTGAGTTTGAGCCTGTTTGGTATGATGGACTTTTTTTTTTTTTTGCCAGTCCAGAGCTTAGAACTCAGGGCCTGGTTGCTGTCCTGGACCTTTTTGTGCTTAAGGATAGCACTCTTACCACTCGGGCCACAGTGCTACTTCTGGCTTTTTTGAGTAGTTTATTAGAGATCGGAGTCTCATGGACTTTCCTGCCTGGGATGGCTTCGAACTGCCATCGTCAGATCTCAGCCTCCTGAGTAGCTTGGATTACAGGCATGAGCCACCAGCGCCCTACTTATGATGGACTTGTTATGACTAAAAAGTTAATATGCCCTTGAAGTGGAAATGGACCAGTTCTTGTATCCTCTCCAGGGTTTAGAAGGAAGAAGCTGGTAACTGGTACTTGTTGCCTTGTGAACTTATACTAATAAAAGGTTCACTGTTATTTGATTCTCCTGGGATCCCATAGTGATGATCATAGGGTTTTCTGAACTGGAACTTGGGGGAAGCTAAGAGATACAGCATCCATGTAAAAATACTCAGTGAATTTGACCTTCCTAGCTACAAAAAATCTTGCTTGTTTGTTTGCTTTAAAGACCTATGAACAGTCAGTCCTATATTGCTCCTGTCTATTTGGCAAATGGTTTCATTTGCGTGGAGTTTCAATCCAGCCAGTCTCCCTGTATCACTCAGCCCCCAGTGGTACTGGAAATTAAACCCACGAGTGACAGGCAGACACTCTATCATGGAACTCCTCCTCCCAAACCCCTCAAGCCAATCTCTTGATGTCAGGGATCTGTGTAATCTTTTACCTTCAGAGTTGTTACTGGTACCTTTGAACCAAGTTTGTTATTCTACAGTGATATGAGAGTTTCTGGTAGTCTGTGGTTTGGTCTCCTGTCCTGGCACAGCATGGCAGTATGCTGTTCTGAAGCTTACACATATTTTGCTGCCAATGATGTGTTAAGGAATGGCAGTAGACTTGTGCAGATTGCTGAGGCTGGTGTGACGTTGAGAAGATGATGCTCAGAGATGAGGTCACATTGAGTGAGGCCTGTGACTCATAGATCTGAGGATCAAGCCCTCTTCTCCTAGGTTTGGATCCATCTGGTGTCCTGCAGCCAGAGTCAAGTCACAGTGGGGAGGAATAGGGTGATTCATTTGGATTGGCAGAATTAAGAGGTGGCATTGTGTTACAGG
This sequence comes from Dipodomys spectabilis, assembly GCF_019054845.1. Taxonomy (NCBI): domain Eukaryota; kingdom Metazoa; phylum Chordata; class Mammalia; order Rodentia; family Heteromyidae; genus Dipodomys; species Dipodomys spectabilis. The sequence continues at coordinate 538,435 of NW_024871181.1, forward strand.
GGTGGTAGCAGAGAAGCAACTGGAAAATAAATACTCTACATGTTGCTAGAATTATAACTTCTCACAAACCTCCCTTCCTCTACAGTACATCTCTCTGTCCACTCAAATCTTAATCTAATTTTTAAGTTCTCCTTGGAGGACTTCACTGTGTTGTTTCTCTAGGTCCTTCTACCTCAGTCTTTTGAGTAGATGGGATTATGTGACTCATAGTGCTGGCTTTAAGAGGACTTTTCTGGTGATTTTCTGCACATGGTAGTCATTCTATTTCATTGTCCATAAAAGCTCTTTCTACTATATCAACTTCCTGGGCTCTGTGCTAACTGCTGTGGGTTCAGTCCCTCATTTCATTCTGCCAGTGACCCTGTGAGGAAGCACGTTGCTGGCTCCATTTTGCAGATGGAGAAACTGAGGAACAGAGAAATAACCATAGTGATAGAACAGGGTAGTCACAAGTCATGACTGACCCAAGTCTGTTTCTAATCTCTTTTGGTTGGGCTCCAGGGGTCCATGGTAGGCATTGTTTTTCTGTATTCTTCTGGCTAACTTCTTTCAGTTTGCCTTTCAGTTGCAGCTTATTAATTTTTTCCATGGCAGAGGCCATGTGCTATTTCTCTCACTAGCTCCCATAGTTCCTTTTACATAGAAGGAAGACATGCTAATGGACTGAAGGAGTTAAGGGTAAGAGCACAGGTGATTTGGGCTTAGAGAATTACAAGGTATTTCTTCAGTGACTTGAATTGTGTGTGATCTTTAATATGACAGTTTTAACATCAGCTGACTAGTTGTTTTAAGTCCTAAAATAAATCACATGGATTGTGAATATGAGTGTTGCCCCCCCCCCCCCTTTTTGGTAGGGGCCATAATGAGAATTGAACTCAGGGGGCATTGTACCTGCTGGGCCCGCATTTTACCACTTGAACCATGTCTTCTCGCCTCATAAGTAAGAGTGCTAAATGGCTTAGTATTTTCTGTCAGGGAAAATTGAAGATTCTCATTGGTGAGCTTGTGCAGCCTGATCTCAGACATAGTCTTTTGTGGGTAATGAATCCCTCGTTTAGAGAGGTGGAGGGAGGGCCTTAGTTCCTATGTGTTCAAAAGGACCTCAGATGGAAGGTCCCTGTCCTGACTCGTATAGGAATGATAGTCACGATTTGGGAAAGTCCTCTCTTTTCCTGATGGTGGGTTCAGAGGTCAGGTGATCTCACAGGTCCCTCCTAGGTCAAGGCTAAGACTGATGGGGCCAGGAGTGAACCAGGAGACTCAGCAGAGAGAGCATTTGAACTGTTCTTGACTTGGTGAGTTTTTATCTGAGTCATTGTCTATTTTCCCCCATCACACCTGGCCACTGGGTTTTCTTGGCTCTCATTTTTCACCAGCCCCAGAGCCTTAGAATTAGCCAATGGTAACATGGTGCGCTGAGGACTTAGTACTATGGTGGACGTTTCTGAGAAATGAGTTTGCCTTCTATCAGAAGAGCACCTGAGACCGCAGAAGGACTGCCGGCTGTCTTGTGTGGTTTCCTTGCTGTTCCCCTCAGGCTGGGCAGTCCTTTTCAGTGTGGAGGAAAGCCCCTGGGTCCCACTGGGGGTCCTTTTGGGTTCTCTGGCATGTTGGTCTGGTCTGTCCTTTGTTGAATAGGCACTCTCAGCACAAGAGTGTGTCATACTGTAGGCCTGGGCTGTCTGGCTACTTTCTCCCCTTGGAGCTCCCCAGGGTGGAGCTTTGGGTGGGTGGAAGTGTCTTCTGGTATCTTTCTAGATACTGCCAATGCTTTCTACCTCTGGGAGCTGGTTGTGTGTTTTCCCTCTGGTGGCAGGAGATGCTTAGAGTGAGTGAGCCCTACAATGTGGCTTTTGAATCGAAGGTGCTGAAGAACACTGGCTTTCTGGAACACACTTAAATCATTGTTCTTGGGCCTCACCGCTGCCTCGCTTATAGATGAAGAAACTGAGGCTTGTCAAAGGACAAGGAGCTTAGGAGATGGCAGGCTAGGACTAGAACCTTCTTCTTTCCATTTTACTACTCTGCTTTTGACAACCCTCATCTGGTAGCAGCTCCTTGCAAATAGAGGGAGCATGTTTGCTTAGACTCCGAGTAGGCCTGGTACCTGCTCAGTGCCACTTCTGTTCACAGAAGAAATATCTGTAACAGAATGAAAGTGAAGCCCCTGGGAAGTGAGTTACCAAGTCACTGGCAGAGGTGAGACCTGACCCCTGGAAGGGGATCTGTTATGGTGCAGTGGTTCTTGGCTTTGGCAGGAGAAATGTGATAAAAGCTGTGGGCTTTCTTTCCAGAAAACGCATGTGTCCTCATGAAGGAGACTTTGTACGTGATTCTGGGAGGTTCATGGACGGTTGCTCCCTAAACTCCAGTTCTCCTGGGATTCCCAGTGAAGAACTTGGGGAGTATAATGGACAGGGAGGCCCGTGACCTCATCCAGTTTCCCCTGCTTGCCCTGGTTTGCTGCTCTGAAGCCCCCTTCATGCTGGGTTCACCTCTCCCTCCACCCCTGGCTGGGAGACTTCATGTCTGAGAAGATTAGTTAAGGAAGAAAGGACCCCAGAGTTGTGGGCGTGGGCAGGAGCTGAGGTATTTGTGGCTAGGTGGCAGGGGTCCAGCGTCCTTGGTGGGTTTGAAATAGCAGAGTGATATTTGAGAGGGTTTTTCGTGGATGTGCTGAGCTGAGGTTCCTGCCAGGCAGGGAGTGGCCACGCCTGCCAGACCCCACTGGAAATCTGGGTATGACTACATGACAATGGGGGTAGGAAGAGGGGGAGGCCTGCAGCTGGGCTTCAAGGAGCTGGGGGATGCTGTCCCACTACAAGCCAGCCTTGCTATCTGCCCTGAGGTCCTGGCAAGTTCATAGCTTGCCTTTGACTCTGACCCTTGGCACCTTTGTATGGCAGATTTTATAAAAGCATACAGTTTTGTTTTGTACCCCCTCCCCTTGGAGCTCAGACTTTGTATTGAGTCTCTTCTTTGGGCTCCCACCCTGTTTTCTACAATTCCTCTTGACCCCAGAGGCTGCCAGACTCCTCCATCGGTAGCTAATTAAACATTAAATGAAGGACTGGAATTGCATTTTGCCAGGACTCGGGCAATGTGGCCACCTTAATGGGTTTCAAGTGGCGGCAAGACCCCACATTGCAAACGCTTGCCCTTTATTTCAAGGCGGGAGGTGGGGCAGGGGGGAGCAGTGGGGACCCAAACAAAGTTTTTGGCAGTGGTCACTTCATTTGAACTCCCAGACCAGCAGTGTGCACCAGCCTTGTGCATAATGCCATCTTTGTTAGCTAAGCATTTGCAAACTTGGACCGAGAGCGAGCTCTGTGCCAGCCAACACTTGGAGGGAGCCGGGAGACACCCAGCACTCCCTGCAGTGTCCCTTAGTTTGGCTCTGTTGTATAAGGGAGACTACTTCTCTAGTGAGGACCTCAGGCCCAGGATGCCTGGGCCACCTCTGCTGTGTGGGAGTGTGAGTATTTAAGTTGTAGGAAGGAGAAATGTGGGGGTTGTACTTGAGGCCTGCCAGCCACTGTCAGCCAAGATAACAGGAATGTTACACTGGCTGTAGCCTTTTATAATAGTGTCTGAGGCTTTAGAGTATTTAGAAAAATTAATCTTTTTTAGCTTGGTAATAATTCTGATCACGGCACAAGTACATTAAGCGATTCACACAAACATGTTGCTGGGAGCTGACAGCAAATAGACACACACAGCTTGTTTTTGATTCACCCGGGTAATGGGGTTCTCTGTGGCCTTGGAGAGAGGAGTTTTAGGAAACTGTACCTGCACTATGCCTTTTTTGACTTCTCTGGAGTTTGGAAAGTTTGGGTTTTTTTTTTTTTTTTTTTTTTTTTTTGGGTCCGGTCATGGGGCCTGAACTCTGGGCCTGGGCGCTGCCCCTCAGCTCTTCAGCTCAAGGCTAGCACTCTACCACTTGAGCCACAGCACCACTTCCGGCTTTTTTCTTTTTGCCTATGTGGTACTGAGGAATCGAACCCAGGGCCTCATGCATTGCAAGGCAAGCACTCTACCACTGAGCCACCTTCCCAGCCCCGGAAAGTTTGGGTTTTAACTAGAGGCTTAGCATCAGCCCTGAGTTCATCCTCAAGTTTATCATTTTTCCAGGCAGGCAGATTTTGGGGTCCTCAGTTTCCCCATCTATACAATGGGGAATGAATAGCAGATCCTTGGCATGATGTGGAGAGGGCTGAGTAATAGTATCTGTGTATGATGGTTGTCTGTCTACCTGGCTTGTGCTTGTTCAGGTTGATTTCTCTTCACAGTCCCCAAAACCAGCGTATTTTTCAGAGAGAGCAAGTTGACCCTAGGGAAGGGACACTGGACCCTTGACTTTGCCATTGATGCACTCCTGGGGCCAGGGTTCCTCTGATGTGTCATGGGTACCCTCCTTGTATCCTTGTATAGCAGTCTTGTTTTAGCCCTGCATCCTCACAAGGGGCAGAGCTGGTGGTCCTGCCACAGCTGGCACTGATAAATACTCCCTTGAGATGTCTTCAGCCCTTATCTGTATTGGACAGAGGGGTCCTGGGCCACGCCTGTGTGTGCTGCTGCAGAGCAAACGGTAAGGCTCAGAGGGCTGTCAGTGAAGCATTAGCAGGGATCTAGGTCTGAATTTCAGCTTCAAATTCCTGGTGAGCTGTGAGCCTTCACTCCTCAGTGTTACCCCTCCCTGTAAAATGGGCACAAGGCTGTCCTTGTGCTGCTCACTGCACAGGTGGCCAGAAGGAAGTCTGGGAAGACTGGGTGTGCCGTGAAGGGTTGTCTGTGTTCAGTAATAAGCCAATTGAAAGCCCTGTGAGGGTCCTATGTCATCTCCAGTGTGCATCTTGCCCCTACAGTTCAGGCCTCATCTTATTTTGTATGTGTGTCAGGATACACAGAAGAGAACCCTAAGGAGAAGAGCTGGGGATGACAGGCCCCTGGGAGGCTGAGACTCACATGTCAGCTTCTTTCTTTGGACTTCTTGGTCCCTGGATCTTAGGCAGACAGCCCCAGACCAGGAGAACAGGACTGGCAGTGTCCAGGTTACTTCCTAAGCACCTTCCTGGCTTTCTGGTAAAGAGCCTGATGTAGCCTTGAATGTGAAAACTGCTTGAAAAAGTTGTGTGGGATAATGCTTTGAGCTGGGGGAACAGCAAGCATGGAAATGGCAGGGTTGATCATGGTAGAACTGAGAATCACTTAGTCTTTTTGTGTGTGTGTGTGTGTGCTAGTCCTAGTCCTGGGTTTTGAACTCAGGGCCTGAGCTTTGTCCCTGAGCTTCTTTTGCTCAAGGCTAGTGCTTTACCACTTGAGCCACAGTGCTACTTTCAGCTTTTTCTGAGTAGTTTATTGGAGATAAAGAATCTCATGGACTTTCTTGCTGGGGCTGACTTTGAACTGTGGTCCTCAGGTCTCAGCCTCCTGAGAAGCTGGAATTATAGATGTGAGCCACTGGTGCCCAGCATAGTCATTTTATAAATTGGTAAACTGAGGCCCAGAGAACAAACATGCTCCACCGTAAGTCATTACTAGAACTTGAACCTATAGATCTAGCCAGAGTCCAGGATAGTTTTCTTTGTACTGCCTGGCTGTGCTTTCTTGTTTGTAAACTCAAGTACTTTAATTAACTAGCATGCCTCAGTTTCCTTGGATGGAAAATTAGGTAACAGAGATTATGTACACATGGTTTTTAGGATTAGTGTGCTTATACACACATAGTTTATACACAATAGGTGCCTTTCCGTGCCTGGCCACAGTAAGCACTGTATAATGTGTGCTTTCAGTTTTCTTTGTTGTTGTTGGTACTGGGGCTTGAACTCAGGGCATCTACCATTTAAGCCACACTCCAGATCATTTTACTTTAGTTATTTTTCAGGTAGAGTCTTACTGTTGTGTGGCTATAGACTGTACTTCTGTTACCTGTGCCTTCCTTGTAGTAGCTAGGATTATCCCACCTAGCTTGTTCATTGAGATGGAGTCTTGCTAATTTTTTTCCCCTAACTAGCTTTAAAACCATGCTCTCCCAATCTCCTCCTTCTGAATAGCTCTGAGGCATGTGCTGCTATTCATGGCCATGGAAGCCCTACTTTCTCATAGCTAGCTGTGCAATGATTGGCAGCAGGGAAGACTGGGGCAGAGGAATCTTCGTGTGAGAGGTATGTGCCAGTGAACTGTGGCTCACCTGCTTGCTCACTTGTTGAGGAGCTGTATGGATCTCTGGGTTAGGCAGCCCCAAGTGATGGGGGTATAGGTGTCATATGCCATAGGTACCCCAGCCTGCTGCTTGTGAAGGTGAAATAAGATGGCTCGAGGATGACCCTGGTTAACACTTGGCCTGTGCTTGTGTCTATTTCCTCCTCTTCCACCTCTTCTTTCCATGGAACAGGTGCTTTTCTGGCTGCCTCTGGGCCTTCCCCATGGTACCATAGCACATGACAGGGCACTTTTGCTCCTCTACCAACAGGATTCTTCTGTAGAGTACATACCAGTCTGGAATGTGGCTGCCCCCCCTCCCCCCCGAGGCCTGCTAGGAGGAAAGATCCCACTTCCCTTCTTCCCCAGAAATCCCATAAATTTCACTGGGGCTGGTTGCCAGTGGCTCACACCTGCAATCCTAGCTGCTCAGGAGGCTGAGTTAGAGCTAAGGATCAAAGTTTGAAGCCAGCTCAGGCAGGGAAATCCATGAGACTCTTATCTTTAGTTAACCACTAAAAAGCTAGAAGTAGAGCTGTGGCTCAAGTAGAGTGCTGACTTTGAGCAAAAAAGCTCAGGGATAGTGCTCAGGCCAAGTTTAAGCCCTAGGACTGGTACAAAAACAAAAAAAAGAACAACAACAATGACAAAAAAAAAAAGAAGAAATCTCAGTCATTGGTTACCTGCTGTCTAGAAAGGAGGTTATTTCATGGGGAGTTAAGAGTCTCTTCCCTTCCACCTTCTGGACTGTAAGTTCCTTGAAGGCAGAAACTTCATCTTTATCCCCATGGCCCACTCATTCCTGGGGCCTATCATAGAGTTGTGAATAAACCTGGAGGTCAGTGAGCCATACTGTGCAGTTTGATCTCTGCTCAGATATCAAGCATGGTAAAGACATGTTTTAATGAAGAGTGATGAGTGACACATGTTTTGCATACTGAGTTGTGACCCATTAGTGCATCAAAAATCATCTTAGAGGGTCATGACTGATAATTACCCAAAAAGAGAGCTGTATTGCACTGAGTAAACATGAATATTTCTTCTGAAAACCTCTGTTTTTAGTGATTGACAAGTGCACATAAATGTAAGTATGCCCTGGGTTTGTCAGGTAACCCTTGTCTCATTGTGGGTCTTAACTCAAGTGTGAAAGCCATTGGCCGAGAGACACTGAAGTTGAAACTCAGTTCCCAAAGGTCCAGTGATTGGGGGTGGAGTCTCAGCTTCTAGATCTATAATAAGAAAGGTTTCCTACCACATCTGGTACTCCAGGGTGATGCCTGTTAGGCTGTCGGACCTTGGTCTCTGCTGTTTGCTGCATATTCTTGGTGCAGTGAACACAGAGAAGGACCCTATCCCTGCTTGTTAAATGTTGAGTAAGCAGTAAGTAGCTCTCACTTCTAGGGATGGACCCTCAGCTGGCTCACACTGTGGGTGAGCTGGGGTACTCAACTCAGTAGTGGAATGCACCCAGCTTTAGGCAAAGCCTAAGAAGGTTGCCGCTTGCCTATCTGACTGGCATGGGATAGCTCCTCTTGCATGTCTGGGTTGGGGCTTGGGGAACCTGATCTGCCATGGAGGACATTGTATGAATAGGGTTGTGGCTGCAGGGAGAATCCTAAGGATAGGTCCCAGGGCACCCTGTCTCAACCAGTGGGCTCCACATCCCCAGTTCCCAGTCCCTTCCTAGTGACAGCTGTTTGCATAGCTCCCAGAGCAGGCTTTGTGTTCTGTTCTTTGTGTGTTTGGGTGAAACTGATATTTCACTTGTGTTTCACAGTCCTCTGACCTTAAGAAGCATGCTGCTCCCTGGGGCTGCCGTCCAAGGCTCTCCTCTGATCCTCCTTTCCCAGCTACAGAAGGTTGTTTGAGAGAGGACACTCTGGGTGGTGGCCTTCCCACACGGGATAGTGGCTGTGGCCTTGCATGCTGATGGGAAGAGCCATCTATTGGTGGGCTGTTTTCCCAGGACACCAGCCACTTGTTTGGCTCTGTACTGTAGGTGCTGGGGCCTTAATTCAGGGTCATAGAGAGTTCACAGGACTGGGATTGGGATGACCAGGGTACAGTTTTGATTCCTTCAGATGACCTTGGGCAGGTTGTTTGGCTTGTGATAGTCAAGCCGTCTTCTGAGAATTGTATTTCAAATCTGAACCAACCATTTAGTCATGGAACGAAGTTCAAGAAGGAGCCTTGCAGTTTCCAGTTGGGCATACAGACGTCTGGAGCAGGGTGGTAACTTGGCCAATGTGTGGGACTGCAGGGCTCCTGATTCCCATGGCAGCCAGTGGCTCTAGAAACTCTTCCCCCTATAAGGCTGACATGTGTGCGCATGTCTGTGCCATCCTTCAGGAATTTTGCAGCTTTCTTTGGGAGAGGCTGAGCGCCGCCTGTGGCTTTGGCCACCTAGCCTGCGAGGAGGGGGCAGCACCCAGTGGGCAGGTCTGGTGCAGGGCATGTGTGTGCCGCTGGCCTTGTTGCACTGCTTTTTAGAAGGCTTCCAGTAGAAAATGTTATTCTCTCTCTGGAGGCCCTTCCCCTTGGCAGTGCTGCTGCCCGCCAGATCCTGCTCTGCCAGCCTCTTAGGTTACACAAGACAGTGCTGGCTGCAGCTTTGGGCGCAGGTTCCACTGCGGAGCTGCGAGCCGTGAGCTGCTGCGAAAGGGATTTTACAGCATGACAGGGAATTTCAGCCACCACGTTATCTCTGAATTGGCCAATTGATGGTTTCAGCGGAGCATTTCAGCATCGGGGAAGCCAATACAATTTGAGTTAGTTGTGATGGCTGCCACTTTAAATACCGCGGTGAATTTCTGTCAGCGAGCTAATGCGTGGAATAGGGAATTGCAGAAAACTTGATCACCAGAGTGCCTCGGTCGATTCTGACCCCAAGCTACAGAAAATGAACTTAAATTCTAGTTGACTGTCTCCACATACTTTCTCTGGCATCATTTTGCCAGCATCTTTGTCAAGGGGAACTTGGAGAGGCAGTGAGGTAGAAATCAGAATGTTTTTCTGTGGCCCCCACAATGTTAGAGGCAGCCCTTGTCCTTAGAGGTGGGAGTTGGGGTGGTGGTTTCAAGGGGAGGGACATGTTACTAAACAGCAGTAAAATAGTTGATTACTTATTTAATGGCACTAGTGTTTATTGAGCACTTACTATAGGCACAGGCCTTTGAAAATGCATTTCCATTCAATTTCGTCACTATTTGGACAGGATAGGAGTTATTCCCATTTTATGAAGAGTTCATAATGATAGTGAGCCATTATTGAGTGCTCAGTGTTTCCCAGGTGCTGTTCTGAGGGCCTTAGTTTTACCTTATGTTATAATCAACAGCCCTGAGCGTTGGGTTCTATTTTTACTCCTGTTTTGTAGATAAGGCAATGGAGGGGTTCAGTCCTGTTGACCGTAGACTTGAACTTAGTTTTAGCTCTTTTCTAGTGTTCTCTTGACTACAATATCATGCTGCGTTTCTTAATTAATATCAAATTTGGCATCTGCCTAATTAATGATGACCCACTAGATGGCCTGGTATGATTTGAAACTGGGCTGGCAGGTCCTGGTGGGAGTGGTCCTAGCTTGTGGAAGGCAAACCCTGCTGACCAGTGCTTGGTTTCTTTGCTTCACTATGGGGTGACTGACTGGTTTTTAATAACTTCATCTGGGAAGACAATATCATGTATCATGCTTTGGGCCTGTTTATAGAAAGGTTCCCTAGCTCTTTTTACAAAGCCTTCTTACGTTTGTGTCCTGCCACCTCTGTGGATTCTATGCTCCAAGATACTTTATTTACAAAGATATTGTAAGCATTGAGTCACAATTAGATTTTATTTATTTCCTTCCTTGCAGCCCTGGGGATCAAACCTAGGGACTTGCATACTTACACAAGTGCTTTGCCATTGAACCGTATCCCCAGACCAGATTCCCCATTGATTTTAATGAAGAATGATACAGTTAGCGCTTCTTTGGATGCTCAGTGGAGCCAGTGTGAGTTCACCAGATTGGTAGAACTGTAGTGAATAGAAAACGCAAGGAATGTTTGCTTTATTTCCATTGATGGCAGACCTGATCCTTGCTGAACTTAAAAAAATATACGTTCACAGTGAAGTTTTGCAGGGATCTGGCTAGACTACTTAGGCTGGAACTGTAGCCTGTAGCTGGGCTTCCTCGCCTACTATGAGTATTGGTGGTACCAGCACAGTGTCCTGACATGGGGCGTTGGAATGCAGAGTTGGCTCTGTGGGAACATCTAGGCCCTGTGCAGGTCAGCCACCCCTTCTCTTGGGATGTGTAACTGGCTTCCCTGTTAATGGAACATAATACAGCTGGGAGGGGGGTGGAGACCCCCAGGGTCATAGGACCCTTGGAGAAAGTTCTGACCACTCCCTGTGGACTTGAAGAGGCAGAGATCCTGTGTTTGCTGCCTGTCAGAACTGGCACCTTCTTGAGAAGATGAGCTCTTGGGAAAACCAGTCTCAATATCAGCTTTCTCGGTCGGTGCAATCTCCCCACTAAATGACCCTTTGGTGGGTCATGTCTTCTTTCTGGGTTGCTATTTCTTAATTTTTAGAATGAGGACAGAGGAATATAAGAATAATATTTTTTTTGTTGGTTGTGGGGCTTGAACTCAAAGCCAGGGCACTGTCCCTGAGCTTTTAGCTGTAGCATCACTTTGGTTCTGGTAGTTAATTGGTAATAAGAGTCTCACGGACTTTCCTGCTTGGACTGGCTTTGAACTGTGATCCTCACATCTCAGCCTCTTGAATAACTTGGATTCCAGGTATGAAGTCACTGACACCTGGCATGATCCTGTTTCTTGGATGAGGAAACTAGGGTAAAGTCATAAACCCATGGCTATGAAGTTATTAAATAAGAAAGTTGGGACTTGAACCCAGGTCCTCTCTTATACTTTAAGCCACACTGCTCTCTCTCTCTCTCTCTCTCTCTCTCTCTCTCTCTCTCTCTCTCTCTCTCTCTCTCTCTCTCTCTCTCTCTCTCTGTGTATTTATATTTATTTTTGGTGGTACTGGGATTTGAACTCATGGTCTCCGGCTTGCTTGGCAGGCACTCTCTGCCAGCCTTTTTTTTTTTTTTACTGCTTATTTTGAGATAGGGTCTTACTTTTGGCCCAGCCTGCACCTGGTTTAGTCTGCCTGTTTATGCTTTGGGTTGTAGCTGAGATGACAGGGTAGCACCATTTTGTTCAGCTTCCCTGAGATTCAATGATTTTTCTGCTTGTGTTAGCTTTGAGCAGTGATGCTCCGGATCTCAACTTCCCAAGTAACGAGGAACATGGAGGTGAGCTGGCTCATGCAATTATTTTGACCAACTTTTGGTTGCTTTTGGGAGATAGGACCTTGAAGAAACTTTTACGTCGAAAGAATTGGATCATTTTATTACAGAAACCTGTAAATGTGTCTTTGAAATAAAAAGATGCTAGTGACAGTTTGCTTCTAGTGAGATGAATGCAGATAAACCTATTTTGACTGTTAACTTATTTTGTTGTTTAAAAGCCAGTGACACGTAGTGTTGAATTTATTTTTCTTCACAACGTTTAAGTGTTTGCCACTTCTTGAGTGATGTGTGTGAATCTGGGAATTGCCTCTTTGAGAATGGAGGCTGCTGTGTGTAGGTTCTGCTTTAGAGGGACTTGTTGGAAGGCTTGTTGGGGTGTGGTGGCAGCTGCAAAGTGGCACGAGAGCATCAGGGTTACCTGTGTCTGAGGATGCGCACAGAGCTGGAGCCCATTGCTCTGAAGTTGGGGTCACGATGGAGAGCTGATCACAGGAGTCTGTGACTGGAAGCCTAAATATTTATTCTGTTCTGTCCCTAATGAAAACAAATTGTCAACAGTTGTTCAGTAACTGACTAAATTAAAATCTGTAATTAGTCAATTAGATTAAAGAGTTGGCACAACCTGATTGTATCATGCTGGTTAGGTTATTAAGAGAAAGGGTGTGATTTTTAATTACTGAATGCTAATTTTGACAGTTTCAAACAGAAGCAGACGTGGATTTCCCCCTTTCCCTAATTCTGAATGGTTCGGAAAGTGAAGACACTCAATGTGTAAAGTATGCTTTTTGAAGGAGAATTCCCAAGAAGGCCTTCTGTGGGGTGGGAGGGACTTCAGAGCAGAGCAGAGCGCCTACATTGGTGCAGTTGAGAGGGCTGGTTGGAAATTCTTCCTTTCCTGAGGGAGTCATGGCGTGGTATGGTTTGTGGCAACGCTTGTTTTTGCTGTGAGGGAGGGGCTAGATTTCAGCTTCAACTAGTCAATCCATGGTGTTCTTTAAGGTTCCTCCAAACTCTCACCTTCATAGTTTGTTCCCCTCACACCACCTCCTGTCCCCTGGAAATGATAAGCAGTAACAGACTGAATCCAGCAGAAGACTATGAGAATGGGGGCTGGGAAGGTGGCTCAGTGGTAGAGCACTTGTCTTGCATGCTCGAGGCCCTGGGTTCGATTCTTCAGCACTACATAAGAAAAAAGCCGGAAGTGGCGCTGTGGCTCAAGTGGTAGAGTGCTAGCCTTGAGCTGAAGAGCTGAGAGACAGTGCCCAGGCCCAGAGTTCAGGCCCCAGGACCGGACCCCCCCCCCCCAAAAAAAAAAAAAAAAAGAAGAAGACTATGAGAATGGATTCCTCCTGTGACAAACGTTAGACTCTGTGCAAAGTGTTTTCTCCTCTACTGGGCATCCCAGTGAGAGAGAGGACAAATGAGTGGCAGTTCTGTGTTTTGTTTTTTCCCCGTCAGTACTGAGGTTTGAGTACCATATACTTGGGCTTGCCGCTTGCCCAGGCTTGTGTCACTTGAACTAGGCCTCCAGCTCTGCTTTTTGCTGGTTGTTTTGGAGATGGAGTCTTTTGAACTGGTTTCAAACCATGATCCTACAGTTATCAGCCTCCCTTGTAGCTAGGAGTACAGGCATGAGCCATTGGCACCTGGCTTCAGTTCTGGTTTTATAGTGTTCTTTGTGGAAAGTTCTTTATAGAGTGAAAGTTTTGCTTTGTGGCTGAGGGGAGTTGAGAACTGTGGGAAACAAGCTGCCCTGAGGCTGGGATAAAAAGGGAAGAGGGAGAAAGGAGGGACCCTTGTTGGAAACAAGATGGATTGAGAAAGTAGGACCACTTTATGGGTTCAGAGGTATAGAAAGCCAGCCAAAGAGTTAGACTTGCATGTAGTATGTTGATTTGCCAGTGGGGCAGTCTTCCTTCCTGTTTTTTATGGGGAGTGTTGTACTGTGCCTGGCACATGAGGTATAAGCAGCCTTGAACTGGTGATGAGAACCCTTGAGCTCTTGGACCCTAGCATAGCCTGCAGATCTTCCTCAGCCAGGGAGCCACACGCCTCCCCTCAGCTCCTGGGACTTCTTCCTGGGGTAGCTGTCAGAAAGTAGGAGGGGCTGTGTGATTGCTTTTATTTGAGGGACCTCAAGCCTTAGAGGATCTTAGGGCAAGAAGGTGCCCAGGCTTGACTTCGCTGGCTCAGGGTCTGCTGGAAGGCGAGGGGTTGAGGGTACTGTCAGCACTGCTGTCTGGGCAGCCTGTATGTCCTGGGAACCCCATGCTAACAGCTTTGGAGCAGAAGCACAAATTCACTCTGGATGATTCTTTATGACTTATCCAGAATGGGACTGTTATCTGTAATTTTTCTGCCTGATAGGTAAGAATGTTGGGGAACCAATTTTTTTTTTTAAGTGGTACTGGGGTTTGAACTTAGGGCCTTGTGCTTACTAGGAAGATACTCTGCTACTTGAATAATGCCTCTCGCCCATTTTGCCTTGGTTATTTCCAAGAAAGGAAATCTTGTTTTATGCCCAAGTCAGCTTGGATTGTGATCTTATTTGTGCATCCTCACGTTGCTGGGAATGACAGGTCTAGGCCATTGCCATCATACTTCCATAGTAGCTGGAGCAACAGGCACGTGCCACCGCACAGTCTCACAAACTGTTACGCCTTGACAGTGATCCCTCCATTTCTGCCTCCAAAGTAGCTAGGATTACAGGCCTGAGCGACTGTGCCCGGCTCCACAGAAGCTGAATATTCAACTGTATTTAGGGCTCTGCTGTCAGGGTAACCTGTGCTGGCTGTGTAACTTCACCTGTTAAGTGACACTGCACTCAATTTTTAGTACTGTTTTGAGAGGACAAGGCAGAGGCTATAGAAAATGTCCCACAAATATTTCTGGACTAAAGAACCAGAATGAAAGGTAGCCAGTGTTCTGGGGAAGGTGTTTCTGCCTATGGAGCTTTTCTTGGTATGCTTTAAAACAGGAACAAAGAGCGGAGAGTATTTATGACAGATACAGATGGATTAGTGTCTGCTCTGAACTTGAGATTTCTCTTCAGACTCCACATCCACAGCTGAAGCTGTACTACAAGAGGTGGTGCTTGTGCCTGTGTGTGCCTGTGTGCGCGTGTGTGTAGGTTGGAGGAAGGGGGCAAGTAGAAGAAAGGAAGTGACAGTGTTAGGAGAGAGTTTATTTTAAAGGCTTCCCCACTGATAGATTTGTAGCTCTGGGTAAATAGGGAAGCTTGTAAAACTTGATTCATTTTCTCCCAGTCTGTTTTTGGTGGAGACCAGAGGAGGACAGACAGAGCCACAGGAGCTGAATGCTTTTCGGTTAGAAATGTTTGTATGTCCCCAGTACACATTGTGCCCTTTACAAGGGCAGGAGGTGTCTCATGCTGCTCCCTGTCTCCAAAAGATCTTTCCTTCCCAGGAGGGCCTGATAGGGCTGTGCTCTGTCTGGCCTCATCCAGGGTTTCTCCACTCAGGATGACTTCCTACTTCCTTCCTGGCCCTGTAGTGTTCTTTTTATTTTATTTTTTCCTTCTTTTGGTTAGGAAACACTTCCTCCCTTGTCCCTGCCTGGCCTGTTCACTCTGGAGACAGACAGCTGGAGTAACCAGGGACCAGCAAAGAGCTAGGGTGTGGCCTAAATTGGAGGCCATGTGAGCTGGTCAGGAATTAGAAGCTTCTACTCTGAGAAGACTTTACTGAAGAAATAGCAAGGTGGACAGCAGGGAGAAATTAAAAGGTGGTAGACTTACATATTTTGAGAAAAAGAAAAAAACTTAAAACTTTGAGTGCACATTTGAAATTTTGCTGCATATTGGAATAAAAATTATGGCTGTGTAGTTTCGTTGCTGGAGTGGGATATGAACTGCCAGGCCCTGCTAGCTAAGGAAGAGAAGGACCAAGTTCTCTGCCTCAGGGCCTTTGTTACATGTTCTCTCTCTCTCTCTCTCTCTCTCTTTTTTTGCTTGGTCTTGGGGCCTGAACTTGGCTTGGGCACTGTCCCTGTGCTCTTCAGCTCAAGGTGAGCACTCTACCGCTTGAGCCACAGCGCCACTTCCAGTTTTCTAGTGGTTTATTGGAGATGAGAGTCTCATGGACTTTCTTGCCTGGGCAGGCTTTGAACTGTGATCCTCAGATCTCAGCCTCCTAAGTAGCTAGGATTACAGGTGTGAGCCACTGGCGCCGGCTACATGTTCTTTTATTGGAGTACTTTCCTCAGTTCTTTCTCTTCTCAGGGAAGCCCATTCATTTTTCATGTCTCAATTTAAGTATTACTTCATTCTGAGAAACTTCTGATAGTCATCTTTGATCTCTTGGGGACACATATTTTGTTGTGGATTCTGTAGACTCAGGATCTGACTGATGGAGACCTAACTAAGTATTTGTTCATTGAAAAGGTAATGAAAGGTGACAAGAGACTGCTCACCACCCCAGCCCTGTGTGCAGTCTGGTGAGTTTGAAGGCTCCCTGAAGTCTTAATACCCTCAGAGCCAAGTGTCTCTGTGGCCGCTGCTCATTCCCAGCCCTGGCCTTGCTGTTTGCCATTCTTTTCTGAAGTAGATCTTTGACATATCGATGCAGCTTCAACTGTGAAGTGTCCTTAGAGATGTGTAGGAACAAGCTTGTTCTTTACTCACCCAGTGCTTGCTGACTCCTGAGACTTTGAGGCAATCTAAGTCCCTGCATGGCTTTTGCTTGTTTTAGAGGGTTGTGGAGTAGCTGAGAGGGCAGGGATCGTGTCTAGAATCCAGAACACAAGTGTCTCTGCAGTGGGGATGATGGACAATAGCCCGGTTCTCATTCATTGAACTTACCTGCATATCTGTGTTGAAATATTATTTGGCCCCTGTAATTCAGGGTTGTTGGTGATTTTATCAGGCCTTACAAGTCTACAGTTGACCTTTGCATTATCTGAGAAGACTCCTGTTTGCTTAGCCAAGAATAAACAAGATTCCAGTGAGGGTGGCTCCTGCTCAGGCCTCAGGTCTTTGTGGACAGCCCTGCCCGTTGCTTCTAATTGTGAGTGGCTCTTATCTGTTCTTTAGGGAGGTCCAGCCACACCCTGGCGGAGAGCTGCTTTATTTCTGAGCTGGCTTTTCAGACTTTCCCAAGTCTGAAATGCTTGTTCCTTTTAAACCATCACTTTCTATGAAGATCATCTTAACAGTATCAGTTTAGGAGACTTTTTATCCAAAAATTCACCTGTGGGTCATCACAAATATTTGCTTTCTCAGATATTCATCTAATCAGACTACTCTTTCATTTTTCAAACGCTTGATGCCTCTGCCAAGTGACTACTTGAAGCAAAGGACACTGGCCGATCCTTTGCCAGCAGAGCCTGCACACTGTTCTTCCCCTTAATCAGGGGTTTGTATATTTAAATAGAAGCCTTATAGTGCTGGCTCAGATTGGCTAGGGAAGAAGGCATAGGAAAATCTCTTGCTTTCCTCCCTTTGGAACCCCTGGCCTGCTCTGGGACAGTGAGGGAGCCCACGCTTCCCACTATACCACCTGATTCATGCCAGGCTGCACCCCTCAGGACAGCTCTGTGATTTGGAGCTGGTGAGTAATGGTGAATGATGCCTTTGTGGGCCTAGCATGAGTGTGACCTGGGCCTCATCCAGGTGCTGCTGAGGCATGGAAAAGTGAGGGTCAACCCTTGGAGGGACAGAAATGCCCTTGGAAGGCTATCATTCTGACAACATAAAAAAAATTGCTTATTGGAAACTGACATCCACAAGAGCTCAATGACAAGGACAAAGGATGATTTCAGGGGCTCCCATTCTTTCAGGCCTTAGGTTTAACCAAAAAATGCTAACTCCTTGCCTTCCCTACTCCAACCCAGGGTTGCAACCAGGGAGATGGGGAGGCACCTCTGAGGCACAGGTGCTTGCCACAGTGCCCCACTCCTATGAGTGAGTCATCGAATGAGGACCAGGATTAGGGCCTGGGGCTCTGCAGGCTGCGCAACTCAGGAAGCCAGTGTGCCTTCCAGAGCTGCCCTGCAGACTGGAGATACACAGATGGCTCCTTCCCCCTCCTGCCTTCTCTTTGAAAATGTTTTTAACACAGAGCATGTGTCTCTACGGCGTTCTTTTCACCAGGACAGAAGCTGTCGCTGCACTCAGTGGAGAGACTGGTTCCGATCCAGAGCCCACTGTGGCCTGATTCTCAGTCTAATTATATGGCAGACTGGTTGCTGGGGCCCTGTGCAGGGTGTAATCCTGGGGTGAGGAGGCATCATGGGAGGGGAGGCAGGGAAAGAGTTCTGATGTGACTTAGCCTGTCCATACCTCAGATGCTGGGGGACAGCATCTGCTGCTCCAGGGAGGGGTTGTGCTGACTGATTTGGGAGCAGAGGTTGGACTTCATGAAAGGGACAGGCCTGGAGCAGCCTTTTGGGTTAGACTGGCTACCATCCATTTTCTTCCTTCTTACCAGAGAGACCCTCCTCCTCTGGGTTTTCTGCTAGTGAGGTCCTTCTTAAGAGTCCTCATTGTCCCCAGTGTGGAACCAACCAAGAGACTCCTTCCCAGCCACAGTACAAGAGGGCGTCCTCAGAGACTGATTGGCTCAGTTGGTGCTCAGTAAAAGTCTTAGAGTGGTTTAGAGTGGTGAGTGGGAAGGACTTAAGGTGTTATCTGCCACGTTCTTTGGGGAAGGGCAGGGACCCTGGCTTAGGTTTTTTGAGAGAAGAAGCTGTGTTTAGAGCAAGTAGGGCTCTAACATGAGCAGGGAGATGAGTGGCAGGAGATAGGGTTGGTGCCTGTTGTGGGGGGGCACTGGTGGCTTTCTCCTGTAGGTAGTGAAAGCCAGCTTCCTGGCCTTGCCCTTAAACTGCCCCTTTCTTGGCGCAGTCCTGGGCTCTGGTGCTAGGTTTGTTTTGTTGGCTTAAGAGGTTAGGATCATGTCTCTCTCCTACTAAATCAAAATTGAATTAGAACCAAGAGAAAAAAAAATGGGGAGTCTCTATGAAAACAGCCCTGAGGTTCCCTGCCCCACGCCTGGCCATGCTGATCTCCCCTACATTTGGATGTTACCATCTTCATGCCAACCATTCTCCTCCCAGGCCAGCAGGGCCTGGACACTCTCATTTTCAGGGAGAGGTAGGCAGTGGTCCTCAGGAAGGAAAAGCAAAACAAAGGGACGACAGGCAGGTAGGCTTTAGAACATGCCCTAGGTGCTAAGTGGGCATGTTGCTGGTGAGCACTCCCCCTCCCCCCTACACACACACACACACACACACACACACACACACACACACACACACACACACACACACACACACACACACACACACACACACACACACACACACACACACACACGCACACGCACACACGCATACTAGAAAGCCGGCATCTTGCTCACCCTGTGCAGCAAGTATCACGTCTGCCACTGGCTGATTTGAGGGGGTTTCTTTTCTTCAAATAAATAATTCTTTGTCTCTCTTCAGGGTGGCAAATCCAGCTGAAGAAGCAGCCATCAAAGGCAGCCTGACTTTGAACGAGTAGGCTGGAAAGGGACCTGGACAGGCAGGAGGGTCTGTGGAGCCTGTGTCCAGCCCAAGTGGGAGGGGTGTCAGGCTCCCAGAACCACGTCTTAAAATGTGTGATGGTGGCATTGCCTGCCTGCTGATGTGCTAGTGAAATATTAGACTGAACGAGGAGTTCCTTCCTCAGAAGAGAAAGCAGGCTCTCTTTTCCTGTCCCTTTGTCTCTTGTCCCCTTTGTCCCAGCCCTCCAGCTCTGTGGCCTCCCCTCCCCCAGTGGTTCCTTCCTTTGTACCCCGCTGGCCACTCACCAGCGAAACTTAGCTCAGCTGAGGCCCCAACTCAGCCATGCCTACCTCCCTAGTGAGGCAGAAGTAGCTAGTGGGTCCAGGCCTGCTTTCAGCGCTGGGGACTAAAGAAAACCCATTGACTTGGCCTCTGAGAGGTGGTGGTGGATTTTTGAAGTTTGTCCCCTTCCGAGGGAACAGCATTGTTGTGGGTTTCTGCCTGACCAAGAGGGGTCAGAGGTTGCAGCTGAGTCTAGAGACTTAGTCTCCTACCCCTTCTTTCTCTTGGTTCTAGGCATTTTTGGTCTCAAGTTCTTTGTATAGTGGGATGTACCACACATTTGTGGGAGTGATAGACTCAGTTTGTTACAGGATAGTGTTGTAATCCTTTTCAAATGAGGGTCAGCAATCACTAGGGGTTAAGAGGGCAAAAACTGAAAGTTGAGAGAAATCTATTAGGAACTGAAGTTGCTGAGAATATGGTAGAACCCAGCTTGATTCAGTTCCTTTTAGTGAAGATAGGAACTTTTTGGCCAGAGGTGTGAGGGCATCTGCGTCTGGGACTGTGCATGTATTATAGCCAAGAGCCCTAGGCCCCAGAGGCTCCACTAATTGTGTGGGTCTCACTGTGCCAAGGCTGTGTGTTGGTATGACTGCACTGCTGCTTTTTGCAGTTTTTCGCCTGCTTATGCTATTATTTATTATTTTAATTGCACAGGTTTAAAATCATACATTATAGGAAATGACATAGGAATTTCAAAGCATGATATACAGTGTTCAACTAAGAAAAAACATTCTAGGACTTCATGTACATTTTTTGCATCCCTGTTCTTCGTTCTTCATCACCTTTCTAGGACACATTGCTCTGCCTAAGCTGTTGGAGCTATATTCCTTTTTAATTTTGTGTATGATCACTGTCTCCAGTCACAGGGGCCATTACTAAGAAGGATTGGCTTTGTAAAAAAAAAATGTGTCTTGCAGGTATTAGAAATAAACACGCAGACGTGAGTAGCACTGTAGTTCCCGTTTTTGCCACTGAGTGACCCTGATAATTCTGTAAGCCTTGGTATGCTCATCTGTGAAAGGGAGGTAACCGTAGTACCCAGGTTAGTTTCTCAGGATTAAGTGTGTGCAGAATTGAGGACTGGTATACAGTAAGTGCCTAACACATGCACTGTTGGAGGCTGGGCTGTCCCAGCACTCCTGCCCTTCTGGGTTACAGGTAACCTTGAGGGCCAGCTGGAGGCAGAGGTTGGTGGGGGGAGGAGGCGCACAGGACCACAGTGTGATGGGATTGGGTTTTGGAGTGGGGAAAATTGGATGAGGGGAGAAGTCTATGCCCTCAGCTCTTGAGGCTCAGTAATGGGATGAGGTGAGGCCTGTGGCCCTTGGCCATTTATTGATTTGCCTGCCTTTTAAATGTAGTGCTTGGGGCAGGCCTGCTGGCATTCCCTGAGTGGGATGTAAATGCCCTTGGTTTGAGGACTGTATGTCCAGGCAGTGAGAGAAGATTGTAACTGTCTATGGAAAGGACTTAAAGAAAGCATTTAGACTTTGTGTTTTACAAGTTTTATTTCAGAGCTGGTAAAAACTGGAGTTGTAGCAGAGGTGCTAGGTTCTGTGTGGTTGTATCTTTTTTTCCTGGTTGTTAGTGGTGTTGTGACTCTAGATGACATTCTCACTAGCTCTCACTGGACAGTGGCTGAGGTACATAACAAGGGTGTCCAGAATTGTGGGACAGATTTGCATCACCGTTTGTAAATAAGTGCTGTTTTGCCTACCCACCTCTGATATGCCTGTGGTGTTCAAGCTGGGATTCCCAATTTAGATGTTTGACGGAATTTGAAACTGAAACGATCAAAAGTATATACCCTAAGAAAAGAAGAGTAAGGGGCATAAGAGCCCCTGGCTGGAAGTTCTCACCTGGCCAGCAGACTTTCCACATGGTTTGCAGGAGTTCAGGATGACTGCATGCTGAGGCCATGGCCCCAAGTTGGCTTTTCCTTTCAAATCATTATGCTGCTTTGAGAGAATTAATGAAGTTGAAACGGGGTGTGTGCATGTACTGTTACATTCTGAAGGTCTAATCACTGGCTCTTCTCTCAGCTATGAACTCCTTCATTCTCCCCTCTCCCCCCATTAACCCTCTGGGCCCAGAGGGAGAGCCAGGCAGTGGGGCAAGACACTGCAGAGTTGGCAGAGTCAGATGCTTTTCAAAAGTGGGATTGTGGGAACTCATGAGCTTGAGGACAAGGGACTAGGGGGAAGGGCAAGTTTCTTTTTGAATGGTCAGGGCCTCTGTGTGTGTGTGTGAGGGAGGAAAAAAAGAGAAGCTGAAGGGAGAGGAGTCCAGGAATGGATGGCTAGGAGAGAGACCTTATTTGCATAACTGATCCTTGCTCTAGGGGAGGGGACCTTGCCAACACAATAGCTCTTTTCCTTCCCTCTTCCCTCTTCACCCCTGCCCTCCTGTCTCTCTTCCTCTCTTTCTTCCCCTGCTTTGCCCCTCACAAAACCTGGCAGCACTATCTCATGGCTCGGGGCAGCCTTGTATTTGCCTCCTTGCAAACAAGGCTGTCCACCCCTGGGCCAGGGACAGACAGGCCACTGAAGCTGCCTGTTCTGCTAAGATAAAGACCCAGAGAAGGCTCTGGCTGCCACGTCTCTCTTCTAACACTGGTACTTTGTAGAAATGCTTTGTGTGGACTCCCAGGTGCTTACTGGTGGTCATCTCTTCTGGTTGGAGGTCAGAGGCTTCTGGAAGGACAATAGCAGTAGCCATCTCCTGTAGTGGTTTTCTGGGGGCTTATCTTCTGGATCCTTCAGTTTGACAATCCTGGAAATCACAAGCTGAGGGTAGTTGCTAGAAATGAATTGCCCCATGTTGGTATCACCCAGTCACAGATTGGGAGTGAGACAGAGGTGCCAGTGGACCAGTGTGGGTAAGAACAAGCATCCCATCATCACACAGACCCTAAACAGTGCCATCTGGTCAGCCCACCATATGTCTCTGCTAAATGAATGAATGAATAGATGCAAGCATGCTGTGTGAGCCCAAACAGGAACAAATACTCCCTAAGAGGGTTGTCTTCTGCCTCTGGGCTTTTCTGTCGGATCCAAAGTTTCTCCAGCAGTAAAATGGTGGTTTTCTTTGGTCAGGCTGTCTGTGGTTATTGCCATTGTGTTGAGCATGCTGAGCCTCTAGGACCAGAGGTCCTGAATATATGGGGGCAGAGCAAGCCCCCATATTCACCTGCCAGCCAGTGGAGACAGTATGTGGGCATTATGGGAAGCTCCTCTGCTACTGTTTGGTATAAAGTGCCACAGGACAGAGTTAGAGGTTTGCAGAAAGTCCTGCAGCAAGGGGTGAAGTGTATTGCCACTGTTTACATTTTTCCAGGGGTGTCCTCCTTCTCTACAACTGGTTCCTGGCTTCCTGCCTACCTGACTTGTGCTTGGGCTGTGATCTTTTTTTAAAATGTGGACTAGAACATGTTTTTCAACAAGTGTATGCCCTGTTGGTCTGTTTAGTTTAGTTCCCTGGTACTTCTAAGTTGTATTGAGTGGAGTTGATGTAGACTAAAAAACAATTTTTTTTTAAATTTAATTTAATTTTATTTGTGAACATACTGTACAGAGGAGTTACAGTTACATGGGCAGGATAATGTGTACATTTCTTACCAAGCATTGCAGCCTCCTCTTTTGTTTACCCTTCACATCCCTTCCCAGCCTCCCCCCTCCCCCCCTAATCCCAATCCTTCTCCTTCCTCCCCCCCCCACCCCCCTCCCACCAACGTTGTAAAGTTCGTTTTGGAAATGACAACTTGTACTTCTCATTGTTGCAACAGGTCCACCTGTATCCTTAAACAACTGGTTTTTTCCCCAAAAACAATTTTTTTTTTGCCTGACCTGGGGTTTGAACTCTGGGCCTGAGCATTGTCCCTGAGCTTTTGGGCTCAAGGTTAGCACTCTCCCACTTGCACCACAGCTCCATTTCAAGCTTTTTGTGGTTATTTGGAGATAGAGTCTCATGGACTTTTCTGCCCTGGCTGGCTTCAAATAGGGATCCCCAGTTCTCAGCCTCCTGAGTAGCTAGGATTACAGGTGTGAGCCACTGGCAGCTGGCAGTGTTAAGACTTTTTTTTTTTGGTTGGTCATGGGGCTTGAACTCTGGGATTGGGCGCTGTCCTTGCAGTCTTCAGCTCAAGGCGAGTGCTCCACTGCTTGAGCCACAGCACCACTTCCGGTTTTCTAGTGGTTTATTGGAGATAAGAGTCTCATGGACTTTCCTGCCTGGGCTGGCTTTGAACTGTGATCCTCAGATCTCAGCTTCCTGAGTAGCTAGGATTACAGGTGTGAGCCACCAGTGCCCAGCTAGTGTTAAGACTTTTTAAACTAGGTTCCTAAAGCCAGGGTTGGATGAATGTGGATTTACTTTGTATTTTCTCAGAGGGAGAAAGGGCTGTCTCACTAGAGAACCTCAACTTCTTTACCTGTGAGATCGGGATATCAGCATTCTCCACAGGATGGTTGAAGGTGCTATGTGAGCAGATTTCACTTTGGAAAGTGTTGGGTGTTTGCTGCTGATAATCTCACAATGGCGTGGGCAGGTTAAAAGCTCATGTTGGTAAGATTGTTAGGACCAGGCTGCCTGAGGAATTGGTGATGTCCTTTGGTTGCTTACTGGGGAGATGAATAATAAAGACAAGTTTTATCAAGGTATTTGTTTGCTTAGAGTAGCTGTATTTCCAGAGCCTGTGATACCTTGCAAGTAGCTATGAGAGCCAGGCCTCCTGTGCTCTGTTGCCTAGCTGCCTAGCATTTGGCCTCTGCACTGATCTTGCAGGGCCCTCCAGGAGACAACTTACCCGTGCAACCTACCTTCTGCAGCTTGGAGTAATCTTGCCTTCTCCTTCACTTCACCACTTTTAAAGACATTTACCAGCCAGTGCCCATTCACTGTTTGGGTCCTTGGTCAACTTGACTGGTAAACTCCCTTGCACTAGTCCTACAGAAGCATCAGAATTGTCTGCTTTGAAGTTCACAGCAACTGGAGCTCCAGTGGTCCAGAAGCACACATCTGGATGATCAGAATTCATGCCACCCAGGGCTGGCTATGACTTCTCAGCTCAGGCACACCCATGTATGCAGCTTGAGTATGAGTGGGAGGGTAGAGGGTTCTGCCAAGCTGGGGCAATAATTGGCATATCTGGTTTTCAAAAACAAACAAACAAACAAACCTAGGAATGCCATCTGAGCCATCTAAGTTCACCCAGTGCACTACCAGAGGCTAAACTGGTTGTTTTCTAGCTTTTCTGAGTTCTGTAACTAGAATCATAAAGGCCAGTACCCACTGTTTGTAGACAAGGAAACTGAGTCCCAGGAAGGGAAGAAGCCACCCTGGTTGATAGAGGCCTTCGAAGGCTTGTAAAAATTTCTCTTCAGTCTCAGCAGCAGGCTGACAGGTCTCATCTTGCTCCCAAGGCCATTACTACTAGCAACCTTCTTCCTTTGTTTCTTCTGGAGGCCCTTGAGGGGAAGAGAAAGGAAGGTAGAAGCAAGGCTGTCAGTCAGGTTGGTGGTTGAGCACCTCTGTTGGTATAGTGAGTACTTGAGGGCAATGGGCAGTGAGGTCGGCTAGCATTAGGCAGACTTTGCTTTTGTCTTGGCCCAGTATCTCTCTAGCAGTATGGCCTTGGATTAACTATCAGGTCCTTTTATTTTTTAGTTTTTTGGGTCCGGTCGTGGGGCCTGAACTCTGGGCCTGGGCGCTGTCCCTCAGCTCTTCAGCTCAAGGCCAGCACTCTACCACTTGAGCCACAGCACCACTTCTGGCTTTTTTTTTTCTGCTTATGTGGTGCTGAGGAATCGAACCCAGGGCCTCATGCATGCAAGGCAAGAGCTCTACCACTGAGCCACCTTTCCAGCCTCATATCAGGTCCTTTTATGACTCAGTTTACTTATCTAAAGAAAGGTCAAGTTTGAGGACCATGTCTGACACTCTAGAGGTTTAAGTCAAGATTTACTAGTAAAAAAAAAAAGTTGGAGACCTGAGATTGGTGGTTTCCCAGTCACATGGTTCCTGGTTCCTGGTTGTCAGATGTTCCCAAGCCCTCCTGTCCAGATAAGAAGAAGATGTGAGTGAGGATTGGTGACAGCTATTGTCTAGAAGGACAGACACACTTACAGACAAGGCAGCTTGTAGGCAGTGCTGGGCTGGAACATAGAATTGGAAAGGAATCAATAGATCAGAGTTGATGACTATTTTCACAGCAGAAAAGAGAAAATGGAGGGGAAAGGGGATCCCAGGCAGATGCAGATCCTGATCTAGGGCAATGCTAGTAATGAACTTTGATAATAGCCTAATAGTTAAAGGCTCTTAGTCTGATCCAGGCTGGTTCTTTTTTTTTTTTTTTTTTTTTGGGTCCGGTCGTGGGGCCTGAACTCTGGGCCTGGGCGCTGTCCCTCAGCTCTTCAGCTCAAGGCTAGCGCTCTACCATTTGAGCCACAGCGCCACTTCCGGCTTTTTTCTTTTTGCTTATGTGGTGCTGAGGAATCGAACCCAGGGCCTCAGGCATGCAAGGCAAGCGCTCTACCACTGAGCCACCTTCCCAGCCCCCAGGCTGGTTCTTAATACTCTGCAAAAATAAAATAGTTCAAACCTCATATCCAGCCCTTTGAGGCAGATAGTATCCCATATTGCTGTTGGCAAACTGAGCCATAGATTAGTTCATACAGGCTGGTGGACTTAGCCTTCAGTCCCCTCTGGGAGTCAGGCTCCAAAGACCAGGCACGTGCAAAGCTCCTGGAATCACTGCCCTGTCCAAGGAGTAGCCAGGTCTAGTTGTTAGGAGATACTCCTTAACTAGTGGGTTGGGGTAAGCTGATGAGCTTCCCTCCCTCCACCCTCTTATCTATCAAGTGAGTGTAACTCCACAAAATAAGGTGAGGCTCTTGGGTATAGTAAGCTGTGTGGGGTATGCTTAGGGAATGCTTCTTAGTATTAAGGAGCTGGTAAATCCACAGTTCCTTTACTAGGTGGTGGTTGCAGGTGGAAAGGTGTTGAGTCTTAAGGCAGCTGTTCCCCCTACCTCCACCTTACTGTCTTTGTTTAGAGGCCAAGAGCTTGTTGGACTTGGGCAGGATTAGATAAATTTCAGGCAAAGTGCCCAGCACAGCACTGGCACGTGCATAGCCCCTGTGAACAGTAGTCATTTTCATCGTTGTGCCTTTCTCTCAATATTAGTAATTATTATTGATGGTGTTCTCATCAGTCCTGTGGGTGGTTTCAGCCTTACTTTATAGACATTGGAAGCACCTTGTGGGGGTGAGTAGTGCATCCAAAGTCGCAATGATTGGCAGACAAACTGAAACACTATGCAGGGCGTGTCTCCAATTCCTAGGTTACTATGCCACATTGCAGGGAGGCTCCAGCAGGCTCTCCTTGTGTGTCACAAATCAGGACTTAAAGTTGCCCCAGGCTTCCTTCCAGCCAGCCTTCTAAGGTGTGCCTATTGTATATGGTGAAGTGTGCTCACACATAGGTGGTGTCTGCACATGCTTTTTCTTCCACTTGGGCTGAGCTCATGAGCATCTCCACTCCACCAGTGGTGTGGTTTTTCTCTGTGCCCTGGTGTAGCAGTGCACTCAAAACCTAATCTCTGAACTCAGTCTTGAACTTAGCATGTAGTATCCTACCCAGAGAAGACAGTGAACGGATGGTTAAAGAAGTGATGCGGAGGAAGAAATGTCTGTAGCCTTGGGGTTATATAGAGACCCTTCCCTGAGGCCCTTTGCCAATACACCCTTTGAGTGTGGATGGTCTCTGTGGCAGCACTATCTTGCTCTTGTTTTTACCCAGCTACCACGGGAACAGGTGGTTAGCCCTGCCATTTACTCATAGGTCCTATCTGGTGGCATTTGAACATTCAGTCTCTGGACTGTGTAAGTCCATGTCATTGTGCTAAGCAACATTGAAGAAATTGTCCTGTGTGACAGAAAACCAAGCTCCAAGTCTGTTCCCAGGTTTAGAGTGGAACTGAGCCATGCTGAGGGCTGACACCATTCACATCTACCATGCTCGTGCAAATTCTTTGTTGATTTGGAAGCCTCTTCAGGACCATGTAGTGCCTCAGGGCCACTCTTGTGGAGAAAGACTGTAATCCCTTAAATATAATAACCCCCTGCACTGGGTACTTTATAGAATTGTCTCCAGTACATAGGCTCGTTGGCACCCTCCAGCAATCCTGGGGGAGTGACAGACAAGGCACGTTATCCTGTTTTGTTGATGAAAAGGCAGGTGGCTTTACTGACTTTCTAAAGTCACATGTCCAGTGTATGGTGAAGCTGAGAGTAAAGATTCAATCTGAAGGCTAGTCATGGTGTACAGGACAGATGGTAAATGCTTGGCATGTACCCCAGCATTTCTCCTTTGCTCGCGTCAGACATTGCAAGTTGATCACAGTAACTCTTTTCCTGCCGACATCACGTTTAGAATTTTTCAATTTAGCATTCTACCCAGCCATTATCAATCAAATAACATTGCAATGCAATATGAATTTTTTGTCATCAATGTCATACACCAAGCTGGAAGTTGGCCAGTGGCATTGTATGAATTTCCTGGTGGTTTGGATTTTCAGGTAAGTGAAAGTTGGATGCATACTGTAAATGAATTCCAGTTGGAAGCCCTGTGCCTGTCTGACAGAGCCAACTACCAGCTTCCAGGAAGGCCCTGGAGAATCTCAGAAAGATGTGTAGTGTTTGATGGAAGAAGGGCTGCTCAAATTGGAGTGCCAGATGGTGATCCAGAAGGGCATGGAAGGCGGGACAATCTAATTGTGGAAATGTGATTGAACCCTGCAAGCATATAAGAGGGAACATGAACTCCCTTCTCCACATACCTTAGTTTTCAATCTGTGTTGATTTCTCTGGGCATGTCTCATGTAAGGTTCTTCTCACCATGTAAGACCTTCATGGAATGTGGGGATTCTGAGAAATGTCTAGGTGAAAAGTTAGGAAGTATTATACTCAGGATGTCTTGAGGGTAACGTGTTGTGTGTGTGTGTGTGTGTGTGTGTGTGTGTGTGTGTGTGTGTGTGTGTGTGTGTGTGCGTGCGTGCGTGCGCGTGTGTGCACGCACGTGTGTGCATGTGCATGTGCACGTGCATCTGGGTCGGTCCTAGGGCTTGAACTCAGGGCCTGGGTACGTCCCTTAGCTCTATCACACAAGGCTAGTACTCTACTGCTTGAGCTACAGTGTTTGGCTGAGGAAATTCTATGTTGGCCAGAAGGACTGGGTCAGTTTCTCAGACTAGTACTTCTCTGAGTAACTGGTCCTGTCCTGGGCATCTTCATACATTCATTGAGCTGGACTGACATTCTTACTCAAGTTGAACCTTGACTTCTGCACCTGCCTTTGTATAGCCAGAATGTAAGCATAGAGGACCACAGAACTTCTCCTTCTGCCTTTCTTCTCCGTAGTGTAGAAGAAAAGCAGGAGGAGAAGTTCTTTTTTTTTTTTTTTAATCACATGACTTTTCAAATACCGACCAATTTCTTGCTGTCAGCCTCCATGTGGATAGTCTTGACCTTTGATTTCAAGATGCCTTTTTATCTGTCCACCTGGCTGCACAGTCCCTCTCATTCTGACAGCCATGGTTGTCTGGCTCCCTGCCCTCTTGCCCATAGTCAGGCCTCTCTAGTCATCCCCAGCCACAATTCAAGTAGCTACTTGTAGACCATTTCAGTTCAAACCCTTCTCCAGGAAGCCTGGCCCACCCCCCAACTTGTGAGGACTTTCCTGCTTGAATTACAGATTTAAGGAAAGTCTGCTGTAATAGTGAGGAGGGACTAGTCACTTCAGACTTTTTTTTCTTTTTAGCAGGAAACTTTTTTTTTAATGAAGTCTTATGTGGAAGGCCAAATAATAGAACAGCAAATGGAGCTGTGTGTGAAAGGGCAAGCTGACAGTCCTGCCAGCAAGTTTCTGGTCTTCATATTTCTCTGTGGTCTCTCAGGGTTCACCTTTGCGGAGCACAGTTCATGATTCCTCTGACCAGGCTGAGAGTAGAGCTCAGTAAAGGACACTTGGTAGAATGAACAAGATTCTGGGTCCCCTCCGCAGCATGGATGGAGTTTAACACCCAAAGATACCTTGGTTCAGTCAGCTTCCTAATGGAGGATTGTGGCCAAAATAAAGAGGCAATGAGTTGGATGAGGCTCCCTAGCAAGTCATGGGGTTCCAGATATTTATTTCTTCCATAGTTCTTTTAGTATACCAGCATTCTGCTGCTCTTCAGTAACATAGATGTGCAGATGTATTTCAGTAGTAGATCTGTAGCCAAATTGCTGAGAACTGTAGGGAAAGCAGCCCATTGGATGTAGTACTTCTCAGAGTTCAGTGTGATGGAATGTCCATCTCAGCAGGAGCTCAGGGAAGGTGTGCAGGATAAGCAGCAGAAGACATTTATTCTCAAGCTCCTTTAATTGTAGTCATGCTCAACCCTCTTCTGTTTGAGTACTCCTAAAACGGCTTCAGAAATGCTCCAGGCCAGAAGGGAACTGGGTAGTGAATTGGTACTTGATTCCCCTTGTGCAAAGCAAATATAGAAATTTAATGGATCCAGTTGGCAGTCCAAGAACAAGTCCCTTGAGCTGTAGCTTAGCATTGCCATCCTTCAGAGCCTTCTGTCTTTTTCATTGTTATAGTATAGGCCTATGGACTCCAGGCCTATGGACTCTCATAGTCCTTCTGTGTCATTCTATGTTTTTCACCCTTTTTTAGCTATCACCAAATGTTCTGGATGTGCCACAAGTTACCAGTGCCTTGCTAGTGATAGTTTCTAATTGCCTCATATTAAGGATTGTCTAGTTTGCTCATGTTGTAAGTGACACTGTGGTGAACATCCTTGCGGCTGGGTGTGCACATAGGCATGATGATTGGAATGGGAACTGATGCATCCCATGGCACACAGAGCCCACTTTGGAAGCAACAGTTACATCAACACTGCCATCACAGTGATTCACAGAATGACCTGAGAATTGTGTCCCAGCCTTGTTTCTGGGAAGTGACTAAGCAGGGTCTAATTAATGGACCAGGTTGTAGAGACAGCTTTGGCCCAGGTAACTAGTCCTGGGAAGTCAGAGGAAGGTTTCCTACAGTTGACTGTATTGCTTTCTCTGGCTGGTGTGCCCTGGAGGGCTGGGATCCTGGACCTCCTCGCTTGTCCATTCTTTCCATTATCTGACTATAACAGTGTGCCCTATGGGGCCCACCATATATATATAAGCATATATATATGTATATATATATATATGTATGTATATATAGAGATAGATAGATAGAGATATATAAATACATAGATTTAGATGTTTTCCCTGTGTGGGAGCTGAATAGTGGAGACTTATTTGTCTGAATGTATTTTAAGACTCTAAAACCTTGTATGAGAGGTACAGATTGGACTGTAGAGACAATGAGACATCAGGGACCTTGCTCACAAAGAGGTTTCTGTCTGTGATTTTATTGCCTGGTTCTTGCCTGACTCCAGTGGTGGCTGGTATCTCAGGTGGGGTTTGTGAGCAAGAGTGGCTGGTAGGATTTTCCTTTCCTCTACCTAATAGGTGTATTTCAGAAGGATTGATTCATCCTATAGTCTAGGATTAGCTCTTAGACACCAGCTCAGGTCACAGTGGCAGAGGTGGAAGCCTATAGAACCTTGCATGCTGCTGCTTGTGATCCCCTTCCCCCCTAATGAAAACCCACAAGGTAAGTTCCATTTCCATCACAGATTTGCTCTTAGAGGGAGAGTAGGAAACACTACTAGTGAGACTGGAAGCAGGTTTGTGTGTTTCCAAAGCTGGTTCTTGACTAGGTAGCTGTCACAGTTTAGAATATAGAACAAATGATGGGTTCTGAGCAGAGCTGTCCATGACTGTTCTTCAGTGTAGGATAGAGTGATATCATCACTTACCATGTTTAGAGTTGCAGTGATGTATTGAATAAGTTGCAATGTCATTACCAGAGGTGGAAACCTAAGCTCCAGCGAGGAGCAGGTAACTCATCGAGAGAATCAGGGGAGGCTCTCTGGAATTAGTGCCCTCCATTAGTTGGAGCTAAAACCTTAGCTCCAACTGTATCACAGTGTCCTGTCTTCTTTTTTTTAATTTTTTAATTTTTTTTGGGGTCCGGTCATGGGCCCTGAACTCTGGGCCTGGGAGCTGTCCCTCAGCTCTTCAGCTCAAGGCTAGTGCTCTACCACTTGAAGCCACAGTGCCACTTCCGGCTTTTTTCTTTTTGCTTACGTGGTGCTGAGGAATCGAACCCAGGGCCTCAGGCATGCAAGGCAAGCGCTCTACCATTGGGCCACCTTCCCAGCCCCACAGTGTCTTGTCTTCTGTAAATTTTCTTATACCAACAACTGTGATTAGTATCCCAAATAAGTAAACAGGCAGAGAGAGGCCAAGTAACCTGCTCATGGTCACTCAGCTAGGTCTCCTAACCAGGATTTCAGCACAGGCAACCTGGTTCTAGAATTAGTGCTCCTTACAGCTTGGTTGTACAGCCTACTAGATTTCAAGCAGATGCTGGACCAGAGGAATATAGGAACCCGTAGTGAGCAAGGCTTGTGTTAGGGGTGATTATTGGCAGATCTGTCCAGGTGAGGAGTGGGAATTCATGCTGTCACTGGTGTGGGAGAGCACCTGTCCTCGTCTGCATGCCACCTTTGCCTTAACTGTCTTCCTCTAATGTCCTCTCGGAGGCTCATTGGCACAGTGTCTTGTGTTTTCCACTGAGGTTCTTAAATACTAGTTACTTTTTTTTTTTTTTTTTGTCATAGGGCCTGAACTCTGGGCCAGGGCACTGCCCCTCAGCTCTTCAGCTCAAGGCTAGCGCTTTACCACTTGAGCCACAGTGCCACTTCCAGCCTTTTCTGCTTATGTGGTGCTGAGGAATTGAACCCAGGGCCTCATGCATTCAAGGCAAGCACACTACCACTGAGCCACCTTCCCAGCCCCAATACTAGTTACTTTTATCAGCATTTTGGTTATTGCTTATTTGAAATTAATTTAAGAAACTAACCCCAGACATGTCTTACTACCAGCCATCTGATACACCACACGCACACGCACACGCATGCATGCATGCACGCACGCACGCACGCACGCACGTGCATGCACACATGCGTATTCTGCCTGCCAGGAGCCATGCTACTAACAGGACAGAGCACGTCCTCACCTTCTTACATGTATCTAGGCTGCCAAGGGCCTTTCGACATGGTGTGTGATGCCCTTGCGCCTTGATTGCTTCACCTCGAGGTACAATGGAGCCTCTGTCAATATGTCAGCTAATTAATTTTAACTTGGTCATGTTGCCTCAGCTCCATGCACTATTTACATGGCTGGGTGTCTTCCCCATACAGGTGTGAGGGAAGCTCTTTGGTGCCTTTGTCTTGTTGCTGAAAACGCAGGAAGTGGATTGTGATCCTCTTCCTTTGCCCTTCTTCAACCTGCTCCTTCTGGGAAGGCTTGCTCTTTATAGCTCTGCATGTCCCTCTGATTTTCTACCACTGTTGGAGGAAATACTGGACACTCCTTTGGGGAAAGGTCTTAATTACCGGAGAGTGTTAAAATTTAGCAGGTAGGTAGGCAGGTAGAACTTGGAATGAGCACATGAGCTTTGGAGTATTTATAGAGTCTGTCCTTTTGGATATTAGTTCATGTAGTCCATCCCATGGCTTCTTCCTTCCCCTAAGTTTTCACATTTCTGAATAAACTTGGGCCAATCATTAATGTGAGTCTGTGAGATTTATTTTGCTATTTTAATTCCTCTTTCTGCTGGTGTTTTGTGTTGAAACAATTCTGAGTTGGAAGCAGCTGATCCTAGGATGCTGACCCTAAAAAAAATCTGTAGCTTTATAAAGGGGTACTTATGACTGGAGTAGAGGTCAGCAAAGTTTTCCAGAAAGGACCACAAAGATGCATTAGGCTTTGTGATCTCTTTTGCAACTACTCAGCTTTGCCCTTGGTGCATCACAAAAATCAGCTGCAGACAATACATACTTGAATGACTGTAGCAGTATCCCAATAAAGCTTTATTTACAAATTCTTGTGGTCTGCTGGATTTGGTCTTGTAAGTGTTGGTTTGCCAACCCCAGCTTTGTTGTGTTCTCTTTTCTGTAATGTCTTTTCATGCACCAGACTAGTCTTCAAGGAAGAGTTCTTACTTGAATCAGAGCCCATAACCCTCCTGAGGCCTGACCTTGCCATGAATCTGGCCTCCTCCCCGCTACCTCTCTGGCAGCTGGGGGATAGCTCCTTCTCTAGAGAGCAGGTGTGCCTAGCCTGATGCAAATCAGGTTGCTCTTGGAGAGTTGTAAGATTTGCTAAAGTCCTTTTTACATCTGACTAAAGACACTGTCTACCATAGAACAGTGTCTTTTCCTGTAAATACTGGAAGAAAAGAATGAAATCCTGGTTGCTTTACTCAATTTAAGATTTTTTTTGTCCTTTTTTAAAAAGATAGTTTTAGTTGTGTGTTCTCCTGCACACCCAACTTCTTGGTTTCTAAGAGGCTGTTCCTTTGAGGACCAATGCTTAAGGAGGAAGGGCAATTTTGGATACCTCTTCCTTATTTGTAATTGCCATTGTGATATCAGACTGCCAATTTGATAGCAACGTTCTTTAATTTCTCTGAATTGCAATAAATACTTTCCCTTCAGGTAAAGAAATATTTCTTATTCACAGCTGAAGGCTGTGTGGTTCCTCCCTCTCTGAACTCGCTAGTGGGAGTGGGGAATACTTATATTTCCCAGATTGGCAAAACTAGGCACTGCACAGTTAAGAGGTCTGTAGTTCTGAATCAAAAATAATCTCATGTGGCTGCAACACACAGAACTGAGATGTGACTCAGCAAACAATACCTGGCCCAGCACCAGTGCTGTGCTGCAATGGGCTTCTAAGGCCTGGTCCTCCCTCCCAGGAATGCCCTCCAGACTTGTGCCCCAGACTGTAGCGCCATGAGGATTATAGTCTTCTGTCCAGTGCTCCCATGTAAACATGCAATCTGAATAAGACAACCACTGGCTTTGAGACCATTCATTTTCTCCCCCTTCCCCACCCTCCTTGCACTGTAGCCCTGGGAACATACAGCTCTTCCATATGCTCTTAGCTGTGGATGGTGAGGGGGTTCCACCACTGAAAGAAGGACTAGCCCCTAGGGAAGCCTAGTGTGCGGCTGGGTTGCTCAGATAAATGTTTGGACAGCTTAAGAAGATAAACTAGAACTTAAGTAAATAAAGCCAACTACCTGGTCTAGGAAAAAAGTCAGGTTTTAGGACCTAGTGTTTACTGAAGCTTTCAGGCCCAAGAGCTTACAAGGTGTGGGATATGCCACTGGGCCTTTCTTCCCCTCCTCCCTGGCCTGCAGGAGCCCACTCCTGAGCAGAGGCACCTGAAGTAGCTTGAGATGACATGGAGGCCCCCTCCTGTTGGGAATGATTTTCCAGGGGTCCAGAGCCCAGATTTTCCCCTGCCCCATTCCCTGTCAGTCCAGAGGGCAAACCCAGGTGTTTTACTCTGCTAAGCCATTTTCTGGGGGGGACATTTGTGTAAAGAGTGACCTGCTCTGCCTCGAAGGGTCAGATTAATGTCACAGATGAGGTAATTTTCTTTCTTTGAGATGGTTTCCATAGTGCAGGTTGGCCTCAAGACTCTCCATCTTCTTCTTTCTCCATCTTCCCTAGTGCTGGGATTATAGGCATGCACTACCACATCCAGCCTATGATGTCAGCAGCCACTGAGCTCACTCTGGGGAGCTCTGGATGCAGGAGAGAGGAAATGAATGTGCAGTGAGGAAAAGGAGGGTGTTTCTTGCTAGGATATTGTGTGGGTGTATATTTGTGTTCTCCTACACTTGTTCTTACCACTGAGGTGAGGATAGGGATGAAGATAATTAAGATGCTAGACTGGGAATGAGAAGATGCTTCCCAAGAAACTTTCACTAGGTCTTAAAATACCCTCTCTTTGCCCTAAGCTCTAAAGAGATGCTGGAGTCTCTTTCTGATTGCACCCTGTTTTCATGGGACAGTGAGATCTGAACCCAGGGAAGAGAAGCCTGCCAGTTAGCAGGAGT
The DNA here is from genome assembly GCF_019054845.1 of Dipodomys spectabilis. Taxonomy (NCBI): domain Eukaryota; kingdom Metazoa; phylum Chordata; class Mammalia; order Rodentia; family Heteromyidae; genus Dipodomys; species Dipodomys spectabilis. The sequence goes on from NW_024871181.1 coordinate 573,842, forward strand.
TGGAAATGAGTTTTTATGTGTGAATGATAACTGGCCATTTATCATGGGACTGGGGCCCAAATGTATCTGGAATGTCCAGAAAATCACTTGCCTTGTTTTGGGCTGTCATTTCTGTTGAGAGGTGCTGTGTTGATCCACACTACTGATTACAGCCTTGATTGTTTAGGCCTTGCTTGTTTTGCTGCCTGCTGGGCTGTGGGGAGGAAAAGGGGCATCACCAGTCTTTGAAAACAGGCTCTGTACCTCTCTCTGAGGCTGCCAGCTCAGGACCACAGTTGGGGTAAAGGCTTTCCCTAAACCTTTTCAGCTTGGGATGGCTGTTCTGTTGGGGGCAGCATTTACCTGCTTATCACACTGATGTGAGCAAGACAGCCCATCGCAGCTTTGGAAAGCCTCCACCACCACCGTGGCCTCCTCCTCCTCCTCCTCCTCCTCCCCCGCCCCCTTCAGTTTTTCAGCTCTTTCCCCTTCTCTTCTAAATTTATACCTGTGCTCCTTCAATTTTCTGAGAAGAGAGCAAAATCCTTGAAATAAGTTGTGATATATCGAGACTAATGTCTTTATAGTTAGGGCAGGCCAAGTTATAGAGCATGCATTTTTTTTTTTTTTTATAATGTTCTCTTGTGAACTGATCTTGATTGTCCTTTGTCCCCAGTTGTTTCTCACTGAGGCTGGTAGCAAGTGTAAGATTGCGAGCTACAAGTAAAATCTTGAGTGAGGGTTTGCAGAATCCCTACCAAACACCTTTGTATGAATTAGCATATATACTATAGGTTGCAACCTACCTGGATCCCCCATTTTGCAGATAAAGAAATTGAGGCCCAAGAAAGCAGGTACATTGACTTCCCCAAGGGCATGTGGCAAGCCGATGCTCTTTCTGTGGCACCACACTGCCTCCTAGCTTCATCCCTGAGGAAGCATCTGGGGCCACACTGGCTTTGTCTGAGCAGAGCCAGATTGCCCAGATCACATGGATTTCCAGATACTTCACAACTGACTCCCCAACTTTGTCAATTTATAGTTGAGAAAAAAGGATCTGGAGAGAGAAGTGACTTGGCCAAGATCATACAGTAAACCCATGTGCTGATTTGTCATAGATATTTGTTGATAACAGATGTGTGGCAGTGTTACGCCACGTGTTGGTGATAAAGTGGTACAAGGAATACAAAAATTCCTAGCCAGTGGAGCTCAGATTGGGTTCCTTAGTGCTGTGCTTTAACTTTGTGCTAAGCTACTAGATAGCTTTTTTATCCTGCCTGGATTCCGGGAAGACAAACTAGTTTTAGTGCCATCTGTTGAACTAAACACAAGTAGATAGTTAAACCAGTTTTAGGGGTAAAATCGGAGAGGAAACTGAGTCCAAAACCAAGAGGAGAAGATACTTTGTTTGGGAATTGGCACTGTGGCTCAAGTGGTAGAGCTCTAGGCTTGAGCTGAAGAGCTGAAGAACAGTGTCCAGGCCCAGAGTTCAAGCCCCACGACTGACCAAAAAAAAACCCAAAAAACTTTAGGCTGGGCGCCAGTGGCTCACCTAGTGGCTCACGCATGTAATCCTAGCTACTCAGGAGGCTGAGATTTGAGGATTGCAATTCAAAGCCAGCCTGGGCAGGAAAGTCCGTGAGACTCTTATCTCCAATTAACCAACAGAAAACCGGAAGTGGCGCTGTGGCTCAAGTGGTAGAGCACTAGCCTTGAGCTGAAGAGCTCAGGAAGGGCAGGGTTCAGGCCCAGATTTTTTTTGTTTTTGGTTAGTCTTAGACTGTAGCAATTGAAAAATTCCGCCGGACTTGAAGCTAAGATGTATTTGGGTTTACTGACCCATTGTGATAGAAGCTGGAGGTTTGAGTCTCTGGTGATGACCAGTATCTGATATAAAGATTTTTCCAGGGAACCAGGTATTATCTAATTTCAGTGCTCAGTTCTCTGTCCTTGCCCTCCCAGGCAGGTGATGGTGCAGGGGGATACCAAGATGGTGGCACATCCTCCCCAAATGATAATGACCTGCTCATTGCTGTGTTCCAAAACTTATTTCTTATTCTCTCCTCTATAGAAGTACCCCAAACAGTTGAGTTTTACATAATGGAGCTTTTCTTATCCAGCATTTTAGTCACCACCTGCAGTTTTTGCCACAAAAACACAGTGACCTCTACGGCTGGCCGGGAAGAAGGTGGGTGGAGTTCGACCAGGGATGCCAGGGAAGGCTGATGTTTATAAAAAGCCTCTGTGTAGGTCAGTGAGAGGCAGGCGAAAAACCTTTCCATGTCCTCCTTAGGAATCCTAGACTTTTTTTTTTTTTTTTTTTTTAAAGGAAAGGCTATTTTAAACCATGAAGGGCCTGAATGGTCTCTTTGTGTTCCCATCTGCATATTACCAATTGATAACCTTTACTGTCCCCCTGATTTTCTGGCTCTGGTTCTGCTACATCCTCTCCTTTTCCTCCAGGTGTCTGGGAACCTGCTGCATGAGGAGGTACCCATTTCAGTTTTGTGATGGCTAGAAGCCAAGGTTCTAGGCTTTATCACAACCCCCTGAAAGACTTCTGACAGCTTGTTGGGAGAAGGGTAATTAGGAATGTCTCTGTTCTCTAGTGGAACACCTTTACCTCCACCAATGGGTTTCCATCTCAAATGGTCTAGGTTCTGTTTTGGAAGGCATCTCTTTGGCTTCTGGCTTGCTAATGCTCTTTAAAATGTGGCTTCTAAAACTGACCTCCAGCAGCCCCTACTCTCTGGCCCAGTGCCCTTGAAATGTCTGCACTTGGCAAGAGAGAGATGTGTGGTACCGGTGGAAGACGTTCGATCAGGAGCTGGCGGGGATCTGCTTTGCTCTGTGGTAGGTATTAACTGCGTTCCCAGGACAGTTTCCTGCTCCCAAATGCCAACATCCCTGCCTCTTTAAGTGAGGTTTAGCTTAATCCCCAACCTTACCTAAATGTTACTTCTATTATTATTCAGAGCTGTGAGCAGAATTTCCCTGTAACACTGAGAATGTGGGTGGGAATCCATCCTCCAGATGCCTGCTCTTCTGGAATCCTCTGGACTACATCCTTTGTACTCTTAGCTCCAGCTAACTAGAATGATGCTAGTCTCCTCTTATTAGGATATCTTCAGAGATCACACTAGATAAATTCTTTTTACCAGCAGGAAAAACTGAAGCTAAGGGTATAGAGATGGGACTACCTCCCTTTCTGTTTCACAACTGGAAACCAGGCTTCTTGTCTCCATTCTAGTGCTGTCTGCCTTGAGGGAGGTGCACCTACAGCTCCTGAGAAGAGTTCTTTAGTATAACAGTTGTGAAATTGCTTATGAATAAAGCTTCCAGTGTCTGGTCAGTATATACTGAGCCCTCAGACTGTCATTACTTTCTTCTTCACCTGAGCATTATGGGCTGGCTAAGCACAGGAGTACACCTCAGTAGAACTTGAGAACTTGTTGCTCTCAAGGTTGCATTCAATGCTGTTGCATAACATTTAGTTGCTATATTAGGAGTACATCCTGAGGATGGACAGGTATGTTAGTCTTAATTTTTGTATGCATAGTATGAGCACACAGTAAGTACTCAGTAAATCTTTGTTGAATGAGCCAAAAGATTTGGATACAAACAAGACCAAACAATGGGCCACCTGCCCATTTGGTGGGTTAAAATGGCAAAAGCTCAGTCCTTTTTATCTCAAAAATATTCTTGGAGCTTCTTCCTTGTCCTGGATATTCTTCCTTGTCCTGGATACCGTAGAGGGATAGAAAGGGGTAGTTGCAGTTGAGTGGCATAGGGAAGAGACCCTACCATAGGAATACCCATCCTGTGCCTAGAGGATGTAGCATGTACTCTCTTTGGCTTTGGGGAGCTCTTTTTCCAGAGGGTCCCTCAAAGCCACCCCTGTCCATGTCTCATAGTAACCTGCCAACCAGCATCTGAATACCTGTTAAATGTACAGGATACATGTGGTAGGATTCCAGCTGAAATGACTTTCTCTCTTCCCAGAAGGGTCTTGCCTTAATCCTCCTCTCATCTGTACCTTATGGACTTGTTTCAGCTACCCTTGAATCTTACTGGCCACTCTGCATGCAGAAGGGCTAGCTGACCAGTGAATCTACTAATAAAAACTATCTGCCTCTCCAGGTACCAAGAGTTTGTGGTACATCTGGTTATTTACTAGCAAAGAGTACATTAGCACTTTAATTCACTAGACTGGATTTCCCCCCAGATATTTCTTCTGCACAAGGTGGAAGAACTGACTAGGGAGAAAAGAAGGGGGAGAAAGAGAAGGAGAAGGAGGATCAGCAGCATCAGCAGCAGTAGCAAGATCAACAGCAGCAAGGTCTATTTTCTCCATTAGTAGAGTCAGGTGTCCTTGTGGTAATTAATTCCCCTTCCCCTCAAGATAGCAAACAGCGCGTTCTCATGTTGAAGGTGGTCCCTGGCTTTCTGGATGAGTAGAGCTGTTAAACTGCCCACTGTGGGCCACTGTACCAGGCATTGGGGAGATAGAGGCCGTTCTTCCTACACAATACCTAGCTATTAACTAAGAGTCTGGATTGCCAGTTACCATCCTTGTTTCTACTGTCTCTTCCCTTTCTTCCCTTCTTATTCCCTTCATCTTTCTCTCTCTTTCCCCTGGAGGCTCAGTCCTCTTTCCTTGACCTGCCGTTTTTCTTTGCCCTGCCTTCTTTCCTGGACAGCTTGGTCCTTGATCCTCTGCTGCAACCGCACAGGCCTATCAGTACCACTTGGTCAGCCTTGGCTCCTCAACCCATGGAAGATGTGGGGCCTCACTCAGGTGGTGAAGCACTGGCAGGCCTTTTTGTGCCTCTGTGTGATTTTGTTGAAATCTATCCTGTCAAATCTGAAGGGTATTGGAAAATGGTTGTCCAGGTTTATTCTTCAAAGACCCCATGAACCTGGGCTGTGAACACATAGCAGGCTGAGGGAGATGGAGAAGGGTGAAGACCAGGCAACTGGGCGGCTAGGAAGTGGATGCTGTTGCCTGCTGCCGATGACTTGCAGATGTGGGTGGAATGCAGGAGGAGAAGCCACCAATCATAGCTCTGCTTCTGAGCTGCCTTCCACCGAAGCAGGCGCCACTGCTCCCAAGCTAGGAGGTGGGGTGGGAGTGCCTGTAAGGAGGTAGGGGCCTGTTTGGCAGCAGGCGTCTATCAGACAACTGGAAAGTGCCAGTGCTTGCGTGGCCATCTGTCCCCTGCGCCTAGCTCCCTTCTGCTTACCACAGAAGGGCCCGGCGCTTTTCCACAGCACAAGGGCACAGAGCCTGGCTGGGAGGGGCAGGCCAAGTTCCATTTTGCCTTTGTTTATTCCCATCTCCCTTGTAGCTCCTGCGTTATGGAGTTGCCAGGTGCATGGAAAGTTTGCACACAGTGGATGTTTTGTGGGGCACTGGTGTGAAGAAAAGGTAGATTTGTGGGTGGCCTATTTCCTATTTACTGTTTGTCTGTTTGCCCAACTATGGACTCTTGCCCTCCCCCAGGTGCTGTTTTTCCTTTTTCTTGCTTTAATTTGTAAGAGCACAGCCAGATCAGGCACACTCTGGGGATTTGGGTTTGGCTCCACACTACCCTCTCCCAGTTAGTTAAAGGGTTAAAAATTATGGGGAAGTTCAGCCGGCACTTGCAAGATATGGTTGCCTTAGCAACAGGCCTTCTAATCTGGTAGGTGACCTGAGAGACTGGAGAAGATGTAGGGGTTGGTTTGGCATTTCATTATTTCATGAGGCTGCCTCTCCAGCTGGTTTCTTAGCTGAGCTAAAGCTTGCTGTTCCTGCCACCAGAATTACTGGCCTATTCCAAAACAACATTGCGGATGGCATGAACAGTGCGAGCAGTGCGTTCACGGGGGCCTGGCCAGGAGAGAAGGTGCACGTGGGCTCCCTTCTTGACCCACTTGTTCCACTAAAGTGAATCTTGTTTTTTGTTTTTGTTTTTGTTTTAAGCACCCAGATAGGGACTGGCTTTTTAGGAGGAATTCTTTAGTTTTTTTTTCAAGAATCCTCATTAAATTGAGGGGCTGTTTGATATGAGGGGGAGACTCCAATTGCACTGTCTGTATGTAGGTAGTGGCTGCCTACAGATCCCAGGTAGATCTTGTGTGGCCGGTGCAGGGACATAGGACAGGGTGCCTGGTTCCATCCAGTCACTCAGCAGATATTTGTTGGATGATGCACATGGAAGACACTGCAGGTCACACACTATTCTAGTCTGACAGCTTCTGGTATGTGGAGGGGCCTTTAAAGCAAGGACTTCACTTTCCTACTAGAGAGACCTATATCAGGGGAGTCAGGAGTCTTTTGGCCCTGAGAAGCCAAAGCATTTCATTTTCATCTCGCCTTTTTCTCTGCTCCAATCCTGTCTCTCTTGAATACAAAAGCTCTGGGTATGTGCAAGTAGTAGATGACCTGTCTAGATGATGAAGCCCACCCTACCCAAGTCCCATGAAGAGTTCTGTATGAGGTCAGGCCCAGCTTCAAAAGGATCTCCAACTGGTTGTCTTCCTGGCTTTCTTGTCTTTCTGGATTCCTTTCCTCTGGAGAGGTAAGTGTTCTGGAACCTGTGAGGGAGGAGGAGTGAAGGGAGGAGATTAGGTTATATTACTTACTGGAGTTTAGATGGTTTACTCCCTTTTCTTTTCTCAATTGGGATCTTTAAGAAGAGAGGTCTGTGGTTAGGGGCCTAGTAGTAGGTAGTAGGTAGTTGTGGAAGGTCCCTTGTTCTCATTTCAAAGGTGCAAATGCCAAGGACCAGAGAGGCATGGGCACAGCAGAGGTGACAGTGTATAGACTTCCAGGGCTCTGGAATCCCAGGGAAGGGCTTGCTTACAGTATCATGTTGTTATTATGTTGTTCACTTGCTGTGCATGTGGCAGGTGTGTAGGAAAAGGTTAGACTGGAAGGTGGTGCTGGATGGTGGGAGTTTGAGGGGGTGGTGCATGCACAGTGTTGCAGACAGTAGAGTGCACATGTGTCCTTGGAAGATTGCAGTCCCTCGACAGTAAGACAGACTGTCATCTTTTGGTTCAGATCTGTTGGAAGCTGTAGTACAAGTGTTTTGGGATGTGAGACTGTTATAGACTCCTCTGTGCTGCTGTAAAATGTAATTAGTGTATGATCATCCATGGTCCCTTTCAGGCTCCTGGGTCCATGTCTGGAGATAGAAAGAAGCATCTCAGCAATAGTTCTTTGCCCTTGGGCCCCAGACTGTCTTCTTGGTACAGAAGGGAGACATTTTGCCTAATTCACTGTAGCTCTGAAAGGTTTGTTTGATGCCACCTCCCTTATGTGGGTGAGATGGGGTCAGGCTACCCTCCAAGAACCCTTGCCCACTTTGGTCTGCCTTCCAGGGAACTCTGAGAGGTGATCAGAGTTGGGTTCTGTCCTCACAGAGTTCACCTGGATTCTTAGAACACTTGAGTTTCCCTTGGGAGGATCCTGATGGGAGAGACGTCTCCAAGGTGAGTAGTACTCTGGCCAGGCAAGTGTAGAAGCCTCAGTGGATTGAGGGCAGGTTGAGCCGGAGGTTTCTGGGACCTCTGGGATATTAATGTAACAGTGACTTTGCTGTTTCTCCCCTTAGCTTGGGTTTGGGCTCAATCTCCTTACAATGGGCCTGAGTTCTGTGGAAGGATGGGTCTGCTCTGTACCAATCACAGAGCAGGCTGAGGCCTGCTCTTATGGTAGGGGTATGTGTGGGCTGCCTTGGAACACCTACTACCAGGGCCCCTGTATAGTTGACCATGCAGGGGACACCATGGGCTGGAATGATTTCAGGGGACAAATGATTGTGGAGGGCTAGCAACCATTCCCAGGGCTCCATGGGCCAGTCTTCCTCATTTACCAACTAGCTTTTTCTCCTGTCATCCTTAGGATTCATTCATCAGGCACTCCTTAGAGAATGAATAGGCCCAGTGCCTCTAGTGTTTTCTGAGGTTGTGTAAGTCGTGTGCTTATGGAGAGGCATCTTTGTTGAACTCCATGTGTCTTGTTGTGATTCTTTCATCATTAATCACCCTTTGGTTTAGAGTAGGGGAAAATGTAACCCTGTACTGAAATTTGGAAGCCACTGACTGAGACAGTAGATCCTTAATTTTGCTCCATGTTTCTGTTAGCAGTAATGGTATCGAGGATAGTGCCACTTGTGCTAGAATGTCACATGATCAGAAAGATGAGTGAGACCTGAGACATGACAGCCACTGCCCTTTCTCTTTGCCGGTTGTTAAAAGTACCATGTTAAGAGTTAAATAAGGGAGGAGGGGTCTTGGCAAAGGGATGAATGAAGCCTTATGGGAAGTAGGGGTGACTCAGTGGGGGACAGTTTTAGACTAAGGCTCTTCAGGGACATTTTGTGGAGGTTTGGCTTCTTTCCATGGTGTCACTTGAAGAAACCACCTTACCTGTCAGCCAAGAAGTCTGGACCCTAATGGCTTTTCTGGGATATTCTTCTTCAGAGGCAATTCATTCTCTGCTGGGTCGGTACTCTTCAGGCATCCTAAGGTGTAGTGTGCTGGTTCTTTTTGGTTTGTTTGTTTGAACTGTATTTTTTTCTGACTTTTCTATTTTGGAACTGGGAACCAAACCCAGGACATTGCACTGGCTAGGCAAGCACTTTGCTACTGAGCTACATCCCAGCTCAGTGTTCTGGTTCTGAAGTGTTGGCCTTTCGTTTCATGTACTCTGAGACTTGTCTAGCCATGCAGACTGGGAGCACTTGATATGTTTGCCAAACTTGCTGCTGGGCTGGCACTCACACCGCTCCTTGGCTCACCAGGATTTGAATTTGAATCTATAAGTTTGGATACTGGCTGGATGTGGAGGTAAAGTGCTGATCCCAGCAGGTTGGTCAGGAGTATTTCAACCGTGTCATATTGGCATTTGAGGATTTTTTTATAGCTGGGTTGCACAGGCAGCAAGCTGGTCTGAAGTGGAGCTCTCATGACACTCCAGCCAAGTTTCTGATCTTTCCCTTAGAGAATCTGCTGGAGGTTTTGTCCTGTTAGTTTGGCTTGTTGAGTTACCCTGCCTTATGCAACTATTCTATATATCAAAAGAAGATGAAATGATCAATAAAGATTTTTTTTTTGTATGGTACTGGTTTGGGCTCAAGGACCTTGTCCTCACTAGGTAGGTGCTCTACTACTTGAGCCATGCCCTAGCACTTTTTTTGCTCTTACTACTTTTGCCTGGGCCAGTCTTAGACCACAATCATTCCTTATAGCTAAGATTATAGATGTGTGCCACCATGACCTTCTTTTTGGTCAAGATGGAGTCTTGCTTTTTGTCCTGGCTGGCCTTGAATTGTGATCCTATTCTCTGCCTTCTGAGTAGCTGGCATTACAGATACAAGCTAATATACCTGGCCTGCGTGCGTGCGTGCGTGCGTGTGCGTGTGCGTGTGCGTGTGCGTGTGTGTGTGTGTGTGTGTGTGTGTGTGTGTATTCGTTCGTTCATTCAACTTGAGGCTTGAACTCAGGGACTGAGGGCTGTCCTTGAGCTTTTTTCCTCAATGCTAGTGCTTTACCACTTGAGCCACAGCTCTACTTCCAGCTTTTTGGTGATTAATTAGAAGTAAAAGTGGTACAGACATTCCTGCTGGGTTGGCTCTGACCCTCAATCCTCAGATTTTAGTCTACTAATTAGCTAGGATTACAGGTATTAGCCGTCAGCACCCAACTGCTTTTAATTAGTTTTCATATAGGATCTTGTTGTTTCTGCAGGCACTAGCCTTGAACCACCGTTCTCCCAATTTCTGCCTCATGAGTAGCTGGAATTACAGACACATGTCGCTATGCTTACCTTGATTTTCCCTTTCCTTATTTTGAAAACAAACAAACAAAAAACTGATAAGGTCCCACTGTTTAGTCTAGACTGGTCTCAAACATAAAACCTTCCTGCCTCAGCCTCCCAGGTGATAAGATTTAAAGTTTGCACACCCAGGTCTAGCTAAGATTGTTGTAATTTATACTTAAATTATTACAGCACTACTGTTGAGGCTGTGAATCTTAGCATTGGTGTCCTCAACAGTTCATAGGTGACTGGAGTAATTTATAATGTTCCTGAATATAACTGTCTAACTGAATGCTGAGACGAGCCACTAGTTGGTGGATTCTCCTGGTGCTCTGGTGCTCACAGTTCTTGGGCCCTGCTTGGTTTTTACGTATGTAATCTCATTTTACTCTAAAAGTAATGCTGGCAATTGAGTGTAATTGCTGCCATGATACACCTGAGAAAATTGAAGAAGTTATATATTTTGTACATGTTTACTGTGAAGGTAGCAGGAGGAAAGTTGCCTAGGAGGAAAGTACTGCCCCAGAGCTACTTTGTACAAACTTCTTGTGTATTTCCTTCTAGAGTTCCTTGCCCCTTGTTGTGTTTTGATCACAACATCCTCATGATAGAAAGTTCATCAAAACAGCTCTAGAGGCTCTCTGTTTCTAGACTCTGTAGAGTTAGCTTTTTCCATGTTTGATGATTTTCAGAGAGTTTTCGTATTGGCTGCATCCTGGGCAGGAATGGTCCCAGCTCAGCCTCTTGGGCTCAAGGATCCAGATCCAAGCAGGGTCCTTTGTGTCTAAGGAGTTGCTGATTGGAGTGCTAATGAATCAATTAGAAAATTACTTGCTGCTGAGGTCCTCAGCCAAACCAGGGCTGTGCCTGCATCTTAGCAAACCATCCGAAGGCCATACGCAGATAAATCCCTTGGCTATGGCCCTTGTAAATCACACCACAGCCTTTCTTGGACCTGTTAATCACTTGAGAAAAGCAGAACTACTGTTTTGCAGGGCTGGCTTGCACTTGGCACAGGTTTCTAGTTTGTGCTTCCGTTCATTCTGGCACTGGTGAGGAAGGCCAGAGCTCCACATAACAGCATTGGTGATGTACTTTACACAGGAATCATTCCTGGACACTCTCATGTCCTTTCCTTTGTCCCCACCACAGCCCTGTGATTAGGATGTCATCCCCCTCCCCCCTTTAAAGACAGGTAAAAAGTTTACTTCTTTTTTTATAGCAATTTTTTATTGTGATTGATTACATAAATTTCACAAATTTCACAGTATTGTGAGATAGTGATACTTAGTTTAAGTCACAAAGACATCCTAACCTTCATGGGGCAAATTGTCTTTATTGTGGTCTATAAAATTTATGATTTCCACGAGCTTTGACAATACAGTTATTTCTTCTACATTGGGTGATATATACATTTCTTTCCTTTTGCTTAGTGTCAGCTGTTCCCTCTTTCCCGCTCATTCCCTCCCTCCCATTGCTGCCATTGAGTTGCTTGGTTTGTTTGATCAATGGCCAGTGAAGGTGATGGGTCCCAATGTTGTATGTTTTCCCCTGATTCCCTCTAGTTCTGTGTCATCCTCCAGTTTCCCTCCGATGTGCACATATTTACCATGTATGTGGTCAGCAGCATGGGGTCATTTAGTAATGATTCGACCAGATGAGTGGAGGTCCTTTGTCTCTTGAGTCTTGTTTACTTTGTTGTATCTCCTTATGTCTTGGATTTAACATCCACTTATCAGGGAGACCATGTGCTGTTTGTCTCTTTGCTCTTGGCTTACTCCACTCAACATGATTTTTTTCTACTTCTATCCATTTCCCTGCGAATGTCATTATGTTGTCCTTTCTAATGGCTTCATAATATTCTATTGTATATAGGTACCACAGTTTTTGGATCCGTTCATCTGTAGTGGGGCATCTGAGTTGTTTCCATATCCTGGCTGTTGTAAACAGTGCTGCAATGAACATGGAGGTGCATGTGTCCCTGTATCCTGGTTCCTGTTGTTCAGCATAGATGCCTAGGAATGGTATGGCTGGGTCATAGGGGAGGTCTATATTTAGCTTTCTGAAGACTGTCCAGATGGATGTCTTTATAGGTGGCAGTACTGGGCTTAGAAAGCATAAGAAGCCTGTCCTCAGGTCACCACCTAAGGAAGGCAATGCTGGAGTCTCAGATGCCAGGTTGTCAAGCTGTCACTCGGTACCATTCTACATGGAAGCCCTTGTCATTCTTTCTAGTGGGTTTTTTTATAATCCCAGGTTGGGAGTGGCAGGTTAGGCACTGCCAGGAAAGGTGGACTGGTAAGGGAAGGCATTTCTAGCTGAACACCAGAGTTGGGGTTTGGAGTGACAGCCATCAGCTAAGGCTGAAGGGTCCCTGTGTGGATGAAGTACCAGGGATTCTACATGGCTAGAACGTTCTGCATTCCAGGACACTACTAGGTATATTTGAACCTAACGTGTGAATAAGAAGAGGAGATTGAAGGTAAAAAGATGAAGATGCTGTGAATCCCAACTGAAATAATAACCAGCTCTTGAGAAAGGCATCTGTAAAATGATTTTGTTATGTGTGTCTGCGCTTCTACCCATCTCCTCATTGGATACCCATCGCCTATGATTCACTAGGCCTCCCTTTACACATTGGACTGAGATGGTATGTCCAGACTTTTACCTGTTCTCTCTTGGAGAAGCTAGCCTGCTTCTCTAGAACTGTTTGCTGATTTTCTGGTTTGGTTCCTGTTGGGGAACTGTAGGCTTCCTGATCCCTTTATTTTCCAAGCTGGGCTTGAGACATCTTGAGTTACAGCCTCATATGTTGTTCTTTTGTCCCTAAGGTGGTTGGCGTGTCTTATATTTTCTTGTTTCGGCACAGGCAGCCTTGGAGGTCTGGATGCCTGGTAGTTGTTTTGTTCATGTAACAAAAGTTAGGGGCACACTGTGTGCCAGAACTGCTGAGGATGCTGGCCAGACAGAAGGTAACAACCCAACCACAGCCTGCCTGTACCACTAGAACAAACATTATAGTGGGTAGTTCAGGGATCTGCTCGAGTCTCGGGCTTCTGGTTTGAAGGCTTGAGCATAGAGGCTCTGGTCTCTCCTCAATTGCTTTGTTTTGTGCCCAGTGTTGTGCTGGACATTTTATATTTGTCACTATGTTTTACCTTTAGAAGCACTTTCTTGGTTCAGGCAGCTATGGTCACCCCATTTTTTACAGATGCTTCTGGGGAAGACACACATTGAATGGAGGAATGCAATAGCTGGGTTTCCAGCCCAGGTTCTCAATTGGATGTCTGGAGCATTTCCCATGCCACAGTGGACACTTTGGGGTGGCTTGCATTGTGTACTTGCATTGAATTTGGAAGAGTTCTGGAACTTCTGGAGATTGTGGTACATGGTTATGTACATGGTTATGGGTGATAGCCAGCTGGGTTCCAGTTAACTGTCACCCACTGCATGGTTTCTTTTGTTGCTGGTGAGGGGAGGGGAGATTTACAGGTTACTTCCTTCTACAAGCCCCCAGTCTTGCTGTGGAGGCACTTTGGGGCAACCCTCTAAGGTGTGAGTATAGTTGGGGAGTGAGAATTAGAGTGTGCATGTATACTGCCTCAGGATCACTAACCTAACATGGATGGGCAGTGTGTAGGATCTTTAGCTCCATCCTTCTGCCCAACCGGCGATTTGGCTACTTGATGTTGATTTGGCTTCACCAAATTCCAGGTATTAGAAACCCAAAAACAAACAAAGCTCAGCTCTGGATGGAATCATGTTAGTTTTTTTTTTTTCCCCTGTGTGCAGCACAAAGTACAACAGCTAGATGGGTAGGTAGCTCATCTTTGTGGAAAGCTACTGGAGTAGTGTTTGTTCCAGGAGGCTTCAGAATTGGTGGAGAAGCAGAAGTATGCCACTTGACCAGCAGCCATGGGGGACAGCTTTTATTGCCTCTTGTCTGTCCCCTTGACCTTCAGCTCCATTTGGAACCTTCTTCTTGTCTGTTTTTGTTGATCCTTTTCTAATTATTACCCATCTTCCGTCTCTGGTCCCACAGTTTTTTGACACCTCAAGCATTGGCTTTCCTTGACTGCTGTCAGTAGACAGACAAGGGCTGAGACCACCACCAATGATGGCTTTATCTCACTGTGACTCAGATGGGGATGAGACTCTGGCCTGTCATTGATGATGGTGGTGAAAGGTCAGGTTGGTAACACAAACGTTAAGGCAGCTGAGTTAATTTGATTCAGAGAATCCTGAAGCAGGAACAGTGTGGGGAAGGAAGAAAGGAGTGATCTGATGGTGCAAGCGTTCAGAGCACTGGAAAGAATTCTAGGTCTGTTTGTTTCCAAGGCTGCACTAACAGTACTATAAGCTATTGGCTTTAAACAGCAGAAGTTTATTTTCTCACAGTTGGAGATTGGAAGTCCATAATCAAGGGCCAGGAGAACCATAAGCTCCCTGAAATTTGTAGCAGAGAAGCTGTGCTCCTTGGCCGTGTCATTCCAATTTCTACTTCTGTCATAACATGGCATTCTCCCTGTGTGTCTGTGTACCCAAATGTCTCTTATTTTATAAGGACCCAGTCTTGGGTTAATGCCCATTCTAATCCAGTAGGACTTTATACTGGCTTGATTACATCAGTAGAGGACCTACTTTCAAATAAGTTCCCACTCACAGGTACCAGGAGTTAACAGTTAACTCACAATATAGAATGGTGGTGCCAGGTCCCTAATCTAAGTAGCATGTTTGAATTCCTGTTATAAGCCTTGAAGATGGCTAGGAATGTGGCTTAGTGGTAGAGTGCTTGCCTAGCATGCATGAAGTCCTGGGTTCAATTCCTTAGTACCACATAAATACAAAAAGCTGGAAGTGGCGCTGTGGCTCAAATGGTAGGATGCTAGCCTTGAGCAAAAGAAGCTCAGGAACAGTGCCCAGGCCCTGAGTTCAAACCCCAGGACCAGCTCTGCTCCCCCCCCCCCAAAAAAAAAAAAAAAGCCTTGAAGATCCTACCCCCACTCTGTGTTGTTTGTCAGGCCAAAAATCTGCTGTATGCTGGGATCTGATCTCCACTGGATACAGAGATGACATATCACTTGGCTTTGGGGATGAGAAACTTCTTTGACAACTAGGCATTTTTAAGGAAAGCTTAAAGGAGATATTCAGGCATGCCTTTGGGAGTATCCTTAGAAATGTATCCTTCCAGCCCAGCGCTGGAGGCTCACACCTGTAATCCTAGCTACTCAGGAGGCTGAGATCTGAGGATCACGGTTCAAAGCCAGCCCGGGCAGGAAAGTCCGTGGGACTCTTATCTCCAATGAACCACCAGAAAACCAGAAGTGGCGCTGTGGCTCAAGCCTTGAGCTGAAGAATGCAGGGACAGCGCCTAAGCCCAGAGTACAAGCCCCACAACAACAACAACAAAAGGTATCCTTCCTTCTCTCTGAAATGAGGTGATGGGCCTGAAGCCCAAGGAGTTGGAGATTCTTTTAGTGCCTGTCTCCTTGCAAATGAAGGGGCTTGGACAGTTGTGGCTTTTTTCTTTTGGTCCCAGTCCTGGGGCTTGAACTCTGGGTCTGGGCACTGTCCCTGAGCCTTTTTGCTTAAGGCTAGTCTTCTACCACTTGAGTTACACCTTCACTTCTGGCTGTGTGTGTGTGTGTGTGTGTGTGTGTGTGTGTGTACATGTGCGCATGCATGCACATGCACACACTTAACTGGAGATGAAGAGCCTCATGGACTTTTCTGCCCAGGCTGGCTTTGAACCACAATCTTCAGATCTCAGCTTCCCAACTAGCTGGGATTGCAGGCATGAGTCACCAGCACGCGGTGGGTTGTATATTTTATAAGTGTGGTGTTCAGGGTTGTGTGTTCCAGTTGGCTTTGGTAGCTAGTAACTTTTGTTGGGAGGGCAAATACTGTGTAATGTCAGTAAGGATGTTTTAAAATAGGGGCTTCTGTGTTTTTTCTGTGGATAAACACAAAGGAGTCAAGTATGGGTTAGTGTCTAATCACTGAGGCCAGCCCTCTTTTCCTCCCTCTTAGAAGTTCCCGTCTGAGCAACAAGAACAGCAACCAAATCCACCCACCAGACACACACTTCTCTTTAGGACTTTGCAGACTGCCTATGTCTGAGAAGCATTTCTGTACAGATGATAGGAATAGAGTAGAAAGCATTTGTAGTTATTGTGTTGGTGAAAACCAATGTAATGTAAATAGGAAGTCTGGATTATACATATCCTCAAAACACTGCAACTGAAAACCACACATGCCAAATGAAATTTCCCACTGTGTGTCCATGGACTTCACAGTGTGGTCTATAGGCATCAGGGCTTGATCTTGTCTGTGTCTCCATTTCTCACCTCCTCTTCTTTGCTCTCCTCCCACCCAGGACAGAGAAAATTGGTTGTGTATGTTCTCCAGTTTACATGCCCAACATATACTGCCCATTGTTGAGTCACTCAAGTAGCTGTCCTTTTTGACAGTCATAAACCACAGAGAATCTAAGAGGCACCCTGAACATATGTTAATCCTTCCTCCTTCATTCTGACCCCCCAAAGATGCTTTTCCTAGGAGTGTTTAAGATCACTCTCCGAAGGGGTCTTCACCAGCCCTCTTTGGATAGAACTATTTATTATGTAGTGCATACAAATGGTTTGGTTTGGTGTGTTATTTCCAAAGGATGTATTTCCAAAGTTGGGTAATAAGAAAATAAAACTTCTGATAAGCCCACCACCCAAAGACTCATACTATGATTTAGATTTTGTTGGTATGACTTTTTTTTTTCTCTCTAAATATGTCCCTGCCTTTGGAGTCAACACCTAGAGGAAAATGTCAGTCTATTATTTAATCCACGGTACCTCTTAGCCAGCATGCCTCATTCCCTTGTGCTTTCTTAGTTACCAGGTGCCTGGTTCCCTGCTACTGCCTCTTCTTTCCCTTCCAGTCTTTGGGTCTTTGGAAGTACAGACCACCTTACCCAGTTTGCTGACTTGCATGTCCTATTCTAAATTCTAGAACCTGCTCTGGACATGGGGTTCCCTTCTTCAAGGATGCCTAAAGCACTCCACTGCCATGACTCTCCTAGCCTCCTCCATTCGGAGGCTCTTTGTAATTGATGTTGATAGTTTCTTTTGTTGAAATGAGGAGGTTGCATGAAATCCTTGCTCCAAGTCCTAGAGTTCAAGACTGCTTTGTGGGGGACATTAAGGTTTGTGTCCATCCAGCTGACAAGATGGTATAAAGCTTTTAGTCCTTATGGATCTGTGGATCTCAATGGAGGAAATCCTTCTCCCGGCACTGCATTCATATGCACAGAAAACTGTGTGTAGACCAAGTGTCTGGGTTTGTGGAACCTTGGAGTTCATCTCTGAGACCTATTGGAAACAGACATGCTCCCTGGCCACTAGGCAACCTGTTCAGCTGGCATTCAGTAGAATAGCTGCCACGAGAGGTACCCCAGAGTCATGCGGTTGTAAGGATAGCAGTGATTATAATAAAGGCTATATCAGCTAAGCTGATACTGTTTACCTAGTCCTGAGGTAAAACAGAAGAGAGGACACCACCATCCATTTCACAGACCAGCACACTGAGGTCAGAGAAGTAAAGTAATATGCCCAAGGTCACACAGTGAGAACCAGAATTGGAACTCTGTCAGTCTAGCTTCAGAGATGTGCAAGACCCTTGACATGCAGCAAGAGACTTACTGGGTGCCCTCGGTAAGTGGTAGCAGCAACATTTAGAGCAGCAGTGGCTTAGGGCATGGCCTTCTTCCTCACTCTCCTGCCCATGTCCTGTGTCCTATGGGAGATGATCTTTCCAGCTCTGGAGGAGATGTGGGTTTGGTTCCTACCCAGTGTTCACTAGGTTTCTAAAAATATCATCATCATCATCATCATCATCATCATCATCATCTATTGCCACCTCACTTGGTTTGTGGATCCTGCAAATGCAGAGAGATCACATTTCTTGTCCAGAGTCTCAAGGCTGACTAGATGCCAAGCAGCTGAGATTTGAACATTACTCTGTAGGCTGCCTGGGCTTCTTTCCTTGACCAGTCTTTCCACATAACAGTATGGAACAGGGTATGGGCAGGACACTCACCTGGGAGTAGGAGGGGTAGAGTCAGCTGGAAGCCTTGCTCTCGGGCCCACTTTGCAGGGCCCCACCAGAACCAATAGCTAATGCAGGTGGCAGAGGAAGAAGCAAAGGGCTATTATTGATCTACTCACTTTACCCAGGGAGGCCATAGCAGACTCACAGATTTCTTTTTAAAAATGTATTAATCTGACCGTAAGCAAGCCCCAGCTTAAAAATAAATAACAATAAGGTAGAAGCAAAACAGGTGGGAATATAGGTGAGGGATGGTGCCAAAGCTAAGGAGAACTGAAAGCGGCTGTGGAGAGGAGAGGGGCTTTCATACATGCTTCAGGTCACATTGTTGAGACTGGATTCTAGAGCCCCTGCTGGCTCTGGTCACCTGATCTCTTGGGTCCTGTGCTACCTCTATCTCTCCTGGTTCACTCTGTTTAGGGAAAACTACTCAAATCCAGCAGGGTCTCACAGTATACAGAGATAGTTCACATCCACAGTCCCCACCTTGCTGGTTCTGACTTGAGCAGTTTGGCCTCCCTCTTTGCCCTCTAGCATACTGGTTGTCTTTTGGTTTCTTTGGGTGCTAGCCTTTGCACCTGATGAGCTCCCCTACCCCCACACCTGAAAAGTATTTCCCTTTCTCCTTTTCTTTTGCCCTCCAGGTTAGTAGTACCTGCTCACCTTTCAGCCTCCTCCCTTAACTGGAGCAGGCCTCCTATGTCTGAGGCACTGTTCCTGTGGCTCCTAGGACCTCTCTTGTGGCCATTACCACAAACATCATAAAAAGAATTAACTTTAA
This sequence comes from Dipodomys spectabilis, assembly GCF_019054845.1. Classification (NCBI taxonomy): domain Eukaryota; kingdom Metazoa; phylum Chordata; class Mammalia; order Rodentia; family Heteromyidae; genus Dipodomys; species Dipodomys spectabilis. Next base: position 592,507 of record NW_024871181.1, read on the forward strand.
TTTTATAGCATGTAGCAACTAAACTGGGGGAAGATTTGTCCTCTCCTCTCCACCCTGTATGTCTTTGTCTTGGCTTCTGTTGACCAAATAGTCACTACCTAACTCAGCACCTACTGTGCTGGGATTTTGGTAAATCTATGTGAGCCTTATGGATGGAGGCTAGAGTCTGTTCTGTTTGGTTCATGAGTACAATTTGGGTAAAGTTGAAGACAGTGACATCTTAATTTTAAAAAATTCACTAAGGAAGACTGCTTGCCAGCATTCCAGGAGGTCAGGGTGCTTGTGCCTTCCAGAGTAGGCATCTACCGTGAAGGAGATTCCATTAGCTTATTCACTTTGTAGGTGGAAACACACAAAACCCAGAGAATAGAAAAGACTTAGCTATAGCTTCAGTACAGAACCTTTATCAGTCTTTATTTAACTGCCAGTTTTTTTGTTTTGTTTTGTTTTTTTGGGGGGCTTGAACTCTGGACCTGGGCACTGTCCCTCAGCTCTTCAGTTCAAGGCAAGCACTCTACCATTTGAGTCACAGCACCACTTATGGTTTTCTGGTGGTTTATTGGAGATAAGAGTCTCACGGACTTTACTGCCTGGGCTGGCCTTGAACCTCGATCTTCAGATCTCAGCCTCCTGAGTAGCTAGGATTACAAGTGTGAGCCACCCATGCCTGGCTAAACCACCAGTTTTTTAGAAAGTGAACTGATAATGATCAGGTGGCAGGTGAGTCAGGTTCCTCCTTGGCATGGCTGCATTTGCTCACAGAACAGTGCCCTTCAGAGGAGGGATGGACTTAGGTTATTACCTTAGAGAAAAGAAGAGGGGACATTAGAAGTAGGATCTTTCTGATTCTGTAACCTGGTTTTCCCCTGTCTCTGTGTGGTTGGGAGAGGGATGACTTTGTTCCTTGCATTGACCATGTTGATCCTGTTGTGGGAACCTCCATTGGATCCAGCCCTCTGGCCTGGGTCTCATGAGGACCACACTTCCTCGCTATTTTGACTTCTGAGAGAGCCTCAGACATTGCCCTGTCCCTGAACCCTTGCTGTATCCCTGTGACGCCTTTGGGGATCCTGGAAAGGTACTGAAGGTGATGAAGCAAAATTTGTACTGCTCATTCTAAGAGTAACATTCCATCATTTGTGGCTAAAAATAAAGTGCTCTTGTCTTTCTTCAGTCACTGAGCATGGGTTTACTTATGGGGCTTCATGACAGTCACTTGTCCCTCATTCCTGCTCCCCCTCAGCAGGTGTGAGAGGCACCAGACTTGGGGGCATGAATGGCTGTAATGCTGCTCACCTCCTAGGAGAGCAGAGCCCTGTGCCTTTGAGGAGGCACCTTGGGTTCTCGGCCACCATGCCACACATGAGGACACCATCTTTCTTTGCAAATATGACTGGAACCAAAAAGAGACATGCTAGCTTTAGAGACTGTTTTATGTTATTTTATTGGATATTTAGAATGTACAGAGGCAAGGGAGATAAAATTAGCTTGTTCAGTTAATCTTGTAACTATTGACCAAGCAGAAGTTTTATGCTACATTATATGATAGGGATCTTACTAGAGAATGCAACAATACTTCTCTCAGAGTTGTTTATCCTGGAGATAATAAGTCAGTGGAGAGCCCAGAGCCACAGGGCCCTGCTCCTAACCCATCCTTCTACCAGAATCAGCTGTTGAGGCTCAAGTATGCCTCCTGTCATTATCCCCTTTCTTAAGGCACTTAAGGTTCCCCTTGTATTTGGGGGCAGGGTGGGGGGGGGCGTATTTATTATGTGCAAGGTTGGTCTAATATTTCCGTGTGTGTGTACGTGTGTGTGTGTGTGTGTGTGTGTGTGTATGTGTGTGTGTGTGTGTGTGCGTGCGTGCGTGCGTGTGTTTGCCAGTCCTAGGGCCTAGGCACTGTCCCTGAGCTTCTTTTGCTCAAGGCTAGCACTCTACTACTTGAGCCACAGCACCACTTCTGGCTTTTCCTGTGTATGTGGTACTGAGGAATCGAACCCAGGGCTTCATGCATGCTAGGCAAGCACTCTACCACTAAGCCACATTTCTAGCCCCTGGTATTCTTTTTTTTTTTTGGGTCTGGTCGTGGGGCCTGAACTCTGGGCCTGGGTGCTGTCCTTCAGCTCAAGGCTACTGCTCTACCACTTGAGCCACACAGCGCCACTTCTGGCTTTTTTTCTTTTTGCTTATGTGGTGCTGGGGAATCGAACCCAAGGCCTCATGCATGCAAGGCAAGCGCTCTACCACGGAGCCACCTTCGCAGCTCCCCCCCGCCCCCCCCCTGTATTCTTTTTATGAGCTCTCTATGAGCCTGTGAAATAACTGCTTGCTTCCTTGTTTTCCAGTTGATGAAATGGGGACCTAAATGGTTAATTGAGCCCCACAGCTAAGTTCTAGGTTCAGATTGAAGCAGAGGAATTATAGAGTTCATTCTCTTCACTTTATGCTATATAGACACCCACACTAAGAATCTGTGTACTGTGGTAGAATCAGGATTTACTATCTGCCCAGTATGAATTATCCTAGGCACTTATTCTTAATAACTCTTCACTGTGCTTTCCATTCAGTCCATCTTCATCTTCCTAGTAACCTGGGAGATATGAACTTCTCACCCTCCCCAGTTTCTTTCTTTCTTTCTTTTTTTTTTTGGGGTCCAGTCATGGGGCCTGAACTCTGGGCCTGGGCGCTGTCCCTCAGCTCTTTAGCTCAAGGCTAGCGCTCTACCACTTGAGCTACAACGCCACTTCCGGCTTTTTTCTTTTTGCATATGTGGTGCTGAGGAATCAACCCAGGGCCTCATGCATGCAAGGCAAACGCTCTACCACTGAGCCACCTTCCCAGCCCCACCCTCCCCAGTTTCTTTACGAAACAAAATCAGAATATTCAGAAAACAAATTGCACTAGCTGGGGCTGGGAAGGTGGCTCAGTGGTAGAGCGCATGCCTTGCATACCAGAGGCCCTGGGTTGGATTCCTCAGCACCACATAAGCAAAAAAGAAAAAAGCCAGAAGTGGCGCTGTGGCTCATGTGGTAGAGCGCTAGCCTTGAGCTGAAGAGCTGAGGGACAGCGCCCAAGCCCAGAGTTCAGGCCCCATGACCGGACCCAAAAAAAACAAAAAAAAAAACAAATTGCACTTGCTGATGGAAGGTGAATCGGCACATCCAGTCTTGGAAGATGCCAGTGTATCTTGGATGCTAGAATTTAGCCATGTAATTTTTTCTTTTGAAATGAGTTGTGTTACTGTCCAGGCCAGTCTCAAACTCCTAGTGATCATTCTGACTTGGCCTCTTTCCTGTCTGAGACTACAGGTGAACCCCACTATGCTCTGCTTGAACATAGTGCCATAATCCAGAGCGCGAGGGAGAGGGAAGGTCCATGAATTACATTCTGAAAACTACATTAAATGAAAGACATATGAGAAGAAGTGTGTGTTTAGAAGACTAGCTTGTAACTTGGACCTCAGGAATCCTATTTGGGGATTTTTTACACCATTTTCATGATCTGGCTTCAGGTACCTGTAAAAAATTATGGTAATTAAAATGTAATTTGGAATCCCCTGTTGGCTCACAGCAGCTGGTCCAGATGTAGGAGGCTGGGGCTGTCTGTGCTGGAACAAGCTAAGGCTTGTTAGGGGTGTCACTTTGTTCTGCCCTTTGTGTTGCTGGGGACAAAGCTGGGGGCAAAGAGATACAGGAGCTATTTTTACAGCGTTCACGTCATGTTCAGAATTACTGGCTGTTTGCGGCTGATTCCGTTTGGCCTCGGCTGGGAAGAGAGAGTTCCCTTGGCTGCCTGGGTCTGTGTGGAAATTCAAGCTCATACCCCTTGGGTATATGTGTACTGTAAAGGTGAAGGGGCCCTGAGTAACTGTACAGTCACTCTGAACCAGTGTTTGGCCTTGTCTTCTTAGGATTTAAATTCTTCTGTGCTTGGGGTGGGGATGGGAATATGAGGGACATAAACAGAGACCATGAACTCATCCACGTGCATATTTATTAAAAAGAAACCTCTTCAGTTTGAGATACACACTAGAGCTTTTTGCAGGTAACTGTGAAGTTAAGTCGAATAAGGTATTGTCCCCTAAGGATTTTATAGTCTAGTTGGGGGAATGGAAAAATAAACCTTTGGTTGATCATGTGCAAGCCATGAGTGTGTGCTGGGATCTGTGGGAGGTATTGGCAGGGTAGTGTGGGGTGCCACAGAGGGGCCTGAGTTGCAAGGGCACTCAAAGGCCACTTCCTGGAGGAGGCAGTAGCGGGAGCTGATTTAAATAATTGGGGATAAGAGGTTCCAAGTATGCACTTCTGGATTATTTGCTGTTGAGTATCATTTATGTACATATATGGCATTATAGTTGGTGTGTGTGTGTGTGTTTGTGTGTGTGTGTGTGTGTGTGTATACATATATATAAAACCTCTTCTTTGATTAATTGGTTGACACACTAGGATTTTATTTTCATACCCAAATAATACTTTCTTTGAAAAGTTTGAGGAAAAACTAAACAAACCACTTTGTAGCAGCCCAGCTTGATGTCTCAGAGATGGGAGCAGCCACAGACAGCCTTGTGTTGTGCATTATAAAACCAGAGTGGTTTTATAATGAAGCAGGGGTTAAAGAAACCAGCTCCACATCCCTGGCTCCTGGCCTGGCTTGTGCACCATGCTGCCTATATGTGTGTGTGAGGCTGGATGAGTAGGAGTCCTGTCTTGCAGGACCTTTGGGGTGGGTGAGGTAGCTCCTTGGGGAGGCGGGCAGATCCCAGTTAAAGTCCAGAGAAGACTCAGGACCTGAATCCAAGTAGTGAGGACATAGGAGACCACAGATGCTCAGGGCAGCAGAGCATCCATGGCAGCCCAGCATGTGGATGGCTGGTTTGGGGGGAGAAAGACTCTTTGCACAGTGCTCTTTGCACTCCCACCACTTCATGCCTGTTTTCATCCAATGCAAACTCTGCTCTGATCTCTACTTTATTCTGGGCAAGCCCAGGAAGCTGGTGAATTAGGTCTAGCAATGCCTGTGGAGTACTGACAGGGTGCTCACCACACAGGTTTGCCTTCTGGGACCCTCCACAGATAGCTGGAGTGTTTCTACCACGTTGTGAATGTGTGCTGATGCTGCAGCGCCAAGTCCTTGGCTTGGGCTTATTTGCAGTGAGTATTCTAAATGTCAAGTTCCCCTTGACTTGAGCTGAGCAGACGAAACAAAATGGCAGATAGATTAGAAGGGGCTTGAGAAGCCTTTTAGGATTTGAAAAACGTACTTTGTTGACTTTGAAAAGCTGCTGAACTGGCCCATATGCACAGAGGCATGGGGCGTCTGCTGGATGCCTGTTGGCTCTGGGAGCCTACTGACATGATGGTCTCCCTCTTACCCCTCCCCCGACATATACCCAAGTGGGAGCCAGGGCACCCTTGAGCCTGAACAGGGGTAGATTCCAAGACTTCCTTATGTTGTGACAATAAGAGGCCTGGATGGGCGCTGTCCTGGTCAATCTCCTAAGGTAGAGGGCTTTGACACAGCAATACCTTTTCAATGTGTGCTACCCACTGGAAAGATACAGTACGTAAAAGTAAACATGATGACCTACTGTGTCACAGTTTCTGGAGTGGATTGTGAGAGGACTAAAAAGTTAGGGCTCACCAAAGGCACAGGAGTCCTGGCTTAGAACTTGGAGAGACAGCTCAAGCAGAACTTTAGAGATGGTCCTGGTTAGTCCTTTCTTTCTCCAGAGGTGAAGCTGAAGTTGAAGCTCAGAGAGGTTAAGTGATCTGTCCAAAGCTACACAGGAAGTGGTGAAGTTGGAATTTGAGCCTGACTCTGTAGTTCCAGTGTCCATACTTGTCCTATGACATCATATTGGCTCCTGCTCTTAGCCCTCTCTTCTGAAATTCATTTCTTTTGCCCTTCCTCCAACTGCTTCCTTTTCCTGTCTGGATTCCCCAGGAATCCCTCCGTGGGTCCTTCCTCATCCAGTCTGAGGGATAACAGGAAGAACAGAGTTTCAAACAGAGTTAGATCCTCATTGCTTCCCAGAGGCCAGTGCCTGTCCTGCTGCATTGTGCTGTATGCTGATCTCCTGAGGACAGGCAGGAATCAGTTTCACACCCTGTTCAGACCAACAAGGGTCTCAGGAAGAGTTAGTGAAGTTAGCATCTCTGGGTTCTGGGGAAATGCACTTTAGAAGGTATGCAACTTTGTAGCTGGTGGCTTTCCTGTTGTGCATCTCACAGGTCACAGGAGCATCAGCCCCAACCTGAAACCCACCAGTCCTTAGCAGCTGGGATGGGCTAGACTGCATAGAAGTTCATGGTGTAGACTCTGGTCCTGTGGCCTGGAAGGTGAAAGATGAGTTTTTGTCTTTTCTCTCCCTTTCCTTGCACTCTTATATACCAAGTGCCTTTATGTTCCCAGGAAATAGTTTTCTCAATACCTGTCCTGAAAACACTGGTGTGATACTGTAACTGATTGTGTTCATGTTGGAGAAATGAAAGACATCATTGCATGAGGAGGAGCGTGATGGAGGCACATGTGGCTCTAGACTTGAGAGCGAGGTACTTCCCCTTTTCTGTAACAAGAGCTGTCTCTTGTGTCTGGGTGTTTCACAAACACAGGGCAGAGTTGGCCAAGGTCCTTTCAGCTGTGGCTGTCACAGTCTTTTTTCTGAAGTCTAGCTTCTCCAGCCCCCTGTCATTTCTGAGAGACAGCAGCCCTTCCAGGACAGCCTCTGAGCCAGGTGAGTCAGAGCTGATTAGCAGATTTTCTATTCCCATTTCCAGGTCCAAACAACAGGATATAATTTAATAGGCATAAATGTAAAATCTTATGTGCGGGTTCAAAAAAAAAAAAAACCAAGTTCACAGGCACAGAGTGAAAAGGAGTCAGTTTAACAGTGAATGAGAAAGTGGTCCTTGAATCTACCTGAATTTAAGCTCTATGTGCCACAGTTGGCCGCAGTGCAGTGCTGGCTCACCCCACAGGTACCACATCTACAAGGAGAATGATGATGCTGTCATTATCAGTAATGAATAATAATAGCTAGGGGTTTTACATATATTGTTGCTTCATTCTTAAAATCATCTTTGAGGCGGGTCTTATGATGTTCCTTTTTTGGAAGAGGGCTCACTAAACTTTATACTGAGAGAAAGCTGCTGGACCAATTGAAATATAGGTTGGATTGAGAGCCTGTGCCCCCTGGAGCAGACTAGAGGCCAAGTAGATGGTAGAGCTTCTGGAGGACTTAACTAAAGGAGATGGTAGCTTGAAAACAGTTTTAATAACATCTGCTTTTGATATAGCCTTTGCTTAGTGCTAGGCACCATTTTGAAGTTTTTATGCACCGACTTCATTCTTGTCCCTGTTTTATAGATGAGGAGACTGAGGCATGGACAAGCTAAGTTGCCAGAATTGATATAGCTTATAAGTGGCAGGGATTCAAACCTGAAAGTCATGGCTTGGAGCTCTGAACTATCACACCCTGCAGCCATAAAGAGGCTTGGGTAGAGAGATATCTTAAGTATGCTCTTTACAGGATGATGGCTGTCCTACGGAATTCAGAACACAACCCCAGCCTGAGTACCAGTGTATGAATGGAGAGGCCTTGGCTCTCCTACTTCTGTGGACAGTGTCTAAGAGGCAGAATCCCTTGAGGGAGACCGTGAGCTTCTTATAGCCAATTGACTGCCCACAACCAGGCATGCCCATGGAGGTGGGAGAGAGGAGGACATCATCCTTTCTACAAAAGTCCAATGTTAAGACCATCCTAAGTGAGATGTGAGAGGCCTTCAGGCCTATTGTGTAGCTGGCTGCCTCCCAGTGCTTTGTTGTGGACAAGGCTAGTTTTCCTGGACCTCCCCCACCTCTAGGCAGTGCTGTGTACCATGGTGGTGGTCCCTGTGGACTGCTTCAGGGGAAGTGACTAGCTATCCGCTGGGTCCAGCCTGGCCCTATTAGGAAGCCCTAGTTGTCAAGCCCACAGAACTGCTGACGGTAGTGCAGGGAACAATGCTGCGTAGGTGGAGGCCAGTGTGTGTTTGCTTGCCTCCTGACCTGAGTGACAGCAGTGGCACACTTTATTTATCCCTTTTGGTCTCCCTGCAGGATCTCATCCTGACTCTCAGGAGAAAGTCTTTAAAGGGGCTTAGGCTTACATTGCCTTCTTCAAGTTCTTGGCTGGGGTCCTCAGGAGCCATCACTTTCTTGTTTCAGATCCTGTGTGGAGGTGCGAAAAGGTGACGTAGTGCGTTACAGGTCACCTCACCAGGAAGCAGAGACTGAAGCTGTGATCAGGCCATGGTGACTTGAAATAGAGTGAAAGAGATCTGGAGATTTTCCTGCCCTAGCCGTTTGTCTTACAGTTGAGGATCTGTGGCCCAAGTTGGCAACTTTTTTGACCTGTCTAGGACCTTTTGGGTCACTGTGGCAGAATCAAGTCTAGAGCTGAAGTCTCTTGGCCTCAGATCTCACAGCCCTTCCCTACCCTATCCCCTTCCACTTTCAGTTTCCTGTGCCTTAATTTCTCCTGCTGGGTGATTTCATTGACTGTAACTGCCACATAGGTGTCCTTTCACCTGCTGTTCTTGCCATTCTCTACAGCTGCCAATATCTGATTGTCCCAGCTGTCACTTCCTTTGCCTCTCAAGTGCTGGTAGCAGCAGCTAGAACGGAGTGAAAGGAGCATGGTCCTGGCTAGACCTTGGGGTCTAGTCCAAGTTCTTCTGCTTAGGGATGAATGACCTCAGGCAAGTCACCTAACTTTTCTCAGCCCTGGTTTCTCACCAGGAAAGCAAGATTATTTGGACTTCATAACCCCCAGGGGCCTTCTAGCTCTGTAGGTGTGTGGTGGTACTTTTCATGGAAGTGGGAGCCATGCTAACCTGGGGTTGGAAGGACAGGTGGTGCGGATACATGGGCAAAGCCTATGCTAGGAGGTTCAGGCATGAATTCTACTCTGCTCTTTCTTGGTGGCAACGGCCAGGATTGAGGTTGCTAGTGGGTGTGTGAGCAGATTGATACATGTAGGATGCCTGCTGGGCATAAGAGGTACCTGATCCTGTGTTAGCACCTCTGGATTGGATGTCATTCTCTCATTAGGCTTGGGAGACCCAGATTCACATTAGATCACAGGTGGAGAAAGCAGCAAAGCAAATCAGAGGCCTCTAGCCTCTTCTCAGTGTCTTTAGTCTTGTCATTATGTTGGCTAAATGGTTTTCATTTGTTGTTGTTGTTGTTTTTTGCCTTGGCTGTAAAGTTGTACTATTTCCCTCCCTCCCTCCTTCCTTCCTTCCTTCCTTCCTTCCTTCCTTCCTTCCTTCCTTCCTTCCTTCCTTCCTTCCTTCCTTCCTTCCTTCCTTCCTTCCTTCCTTCCTTCCTTCCTTCCTTCCTTCTTCTTTTCCTTTTTCTTTTTCTTTTTGTCGGTTGTGGTGCTTGAACTCTGGGCCTGAACACTGTCCTTGAGCTCTTCAGCTCAAGGCGAATACTCTACCATTTGAGCCACAGTGCCACTTTCAGTTTTCTAGGGGTTTATTGGAGATAAAAATCTCAAGGACTTTGCTGCCCAAGCTAGCTTTGAACTGTGATTCTTAGATCTTAGCCTCCTGAGTAGCTAGGATTACAGATGTGAGCCATCAGTGCCCAGCTAGTTGTACTATTTTCTGACTTGATCCTGTTTTGTGTAACCCAAACCCAATGAAAAAGATGGGCAAGCACTTTTCTCTTCATCCTTAACAAAAGATATCCTAGACTGTAACATCTGAAAGTGATTGAGCATCTGGTTTGAGGTAGTGTACATATATGTGTATATGCACATACTTCTAAAATATATTTCATATCCAGATAATATGGGTTTCTTTCTAAGTAGATGAACTTACACATGCAGGTTATTATGTCAGGACATGCTTATGTAGTATACACATGCATAAACTTTGATTTCTACTTAGAATTGAGCAAATTTTACAGGGCTTTATAGATATAAATACATTTGTAGTGATGAATATTGATGTATTTGTCTATACAAAGTTTAATAAACCACTTAACAGTGCCTTTGGTGCCTGTAGTTACTCACTTATTCCTTGTTTCCAGGCCATGCCACAGCAGGCATCATAGGACCCCTGTTCCCCACCATTCTCTGTGGGTGCCTGGGAGGGGTAGATCATCTTCAAGGTAGCCTGTGCTGGTGATCTGTTAATGGTGCTCCTAATCCACTCTTAATGGTGTGGCTAGGACCTTTTTCTGAGGGATTTCCAGGTGGCTATGTCCTTGAGAGTTTGGCTCTGAAAAAAATTTGACTGCATAAGGTTGGAGCTCTTGATTGTAGTGGGATTTAGGCTGTGTCAGCAGGCAGAGCTTGTGGCCTCACAGTGGGGATGACAGGCAGAGAATGCCAAGCACCTCCATTCAGATCTCATAGAGGAGAATGGCCAGAGAGGTGTGAATGAGGTAACCTAGGGAAGAAATGCCCAGTGATGGCAGACAGGGATTTCTTTTTTTTTGCTGGTCATGGGGCCTGAACTCTGGGTCTGGGCGCTGTCCCTCAGCTCTTCAGCTCAAGGCTAGTGCTCTACCACTGGAGCCACAACGCCACTTCTGGCCTTTTCTGTTTATGTGGTGCTGAGGAATCGAACCCAGGGCCTCATGCTTGCAAGGCATGCACTCTACCGCTGAGCTACCTTCCCAGCCCCAGACAGGGATTTCTGTGAGCATGGATCATCCTTGTGCCTGGTTGCCCAAGAATACAGCTAGCTAGCTGATGTATAGAAGCATTTTAGACTCAATGCTAGGGGAATTTGGTGGCCATGAGGTATAGATAAAAGGAGGATGGACTGAAGGATTTGGAGGAGGCATCAGGAAGTGTAAAACCAGGCTATATGACTCTGGGCACATTACCTCCTCCTCTCTGAATGGCAGGCTGCCCTCCTCTGTTAAGGGGACTGATAGTGATTCTCACCAGTCCTCACTGATCAGATACTAGTACTCCTGTGGGGTTGGCAGTTTGATTTAATTTTAGTCAATTGCTGGGATAGCCGGTATACACCAATTGTTTGGGATATATATATATGGTTTTGCTACATAGCCTAGACTGTCCTGAAACTTTCTTTCTTTCTTTTTTTTGGGTCATGGGGCTTGAACTCTGGGCTTGGGCGCTGTCCCTGCGCTCTTCAGCTCAAGGCTAGCACTCTACCGCTTGAGCCACAGCGCCACTTCCTGTCCTGAAACTTTCTGTATAGCCCAGACTGGCTTCAAGCACAGGATTCTCTTGCTTCAGCCTCATAAGTGCTGCAATTACAGGCATGAACCACCATCACTGTTAATGTGGGCCATTTAGTACATGTTGAAGGTTCTCCCTTCAGCCATAGACAAAAGGCAATCCAGTTTTTTCCCCCTCCTTACTACCTAGTAGCCTAACATAAGTTGTAGGGTGAGGAGGATAACCACCTAGGGCTGGTCCTCTTCCTCAGTTCTCAAGGAAGGTTACAGCTAGGATTAGCTATCTTGTGTTGATTATTTGGTATGAGGACATCTAGAGTCTTGGGAAGCTGGGGACTTCCTGCCTAGGACTGTGTATCTTGAAACAGTTGACTGAGAGCTGAATTCCCAAGTTAGATGGGAAAATGTCCTTTTCTGATGATCCCTCACAGAGCGTCTCCTCGTTCAGCTCTTCGGTAGCACAGGGCCAGCCCAGCAGCTCTAGTAAGAGGCTGAGACCTTGATGATGGGTCTCACATGGACACAAACGCTTTTCCTGCCACCTCCTAAAACATAACTCAGTATTGATTGTGCAGGCGGCTGAGACTGTCACACACAGTAATCCTTGTTCCATGGCAGGCATACTTCTGGAAGAAAGAAAGGAAGCAGTTTTGTCCCTCATCTAACATGCTTTTAAAAATGCACCTTGATTTAAGATTCAGCTTTTTGCAGCATATTTTAGAATGTCAGAAAGATAAATATGCAGCCTTCTTAATGTGTCTGCCTCGAACAGCCCTTTAGAAAAAAGTGTGTCATTTATCCTCAGGGTCACAGGCTGTTCAGCTCCCTCACCTCCTCCCCTGCCTTGATGTCTGGGCACTTCTCCGGGGCAGAGTTTTAGTGTGAAGTAAGGGCCACAGACAAACTGCTTTCCTTCCTAGTCTAGGAGATAAATCTGTTTACCTGTTTCCGAGGCTGGTAGAGCTGTGTAGGGTTCCTAGAACATACTTGGAGCAGACACTGGCTTCTAATAACTTGTGTCAGTGTATTCTCCACATTCATGGTACCAAAACATCAGTAGAAGGAAGGAGAGTGGATGCTAGTGGCTCACGCCTGTAATCCTAGCTACTCAGGAGGCTGAGATTTGGGGATCGTGGTTCAAAGCCAGCCCAGACAGGAAAGTCTGTGAGACGGTTGTCTCCATTTAACCACCAGAAAACTGAAAGTGATGCTGTGGCTCAAAGTAGTAGGCCTCTACTACTACTTTTTGAGGAAAAAAAGAGTTCGGGGACAGTGTCCAGGCCCTGAGTTCAAGCCCCAGAACCAAAACCAAAACAAAAAAACAACAACAAAAAAGGAAACACTTGCATTGATTCCATGTTTTCTATAACAGGAAGGCAAGGCCTGGAGCGAGCAGATCCCGTGATCTTTGTTGAGTGCCTTTGGGCAGTGCTCCATGTACAAAAGAGAGAGGGTAACTGGGATTGAACTGAGGGCTTCACACTTGCAAGGCAAGCGCTTTTCCTCTGTACTCATTACCTTACTCATGTAACTGTAACCCTCTGTATAGTATCTTTATAAAAAAAATTTTTTTTTTTAAAAGAGAGAGGGTAGTCTCCCATAAGCTAAGATCAGGTGAGTGTTGAGCTACAGGTTAGGGAGATGCCACTGGTGGCTGAGCCAGTCTTGGGGTCCTTACTTTGTATGTGGCTTTTATAAACATATCCTAGCAATCTAACGTGATTTTCTCCAAGAAGAAATTGGAGGAACCCCAGGGGTTTTAAGATGTGAGTGAAGTTGTCAAAACACTTCTCCACCAACTGACTGAGAAACTTGAAAAGCCCACTGGGCAGATCAGTGTCCTGCCTGAGGGCAAGTCACATGAGCGCCTGATTTCAGGAGGCCTTCATACAAGGGGCAATGAAAGGACGAAATGAAGAGAGTAGTGAGTGACTTGGCAAAGATCATACATCAGTATAGAGACAGCACCTTCCCTTGGGCAAAAGCGGTGGACTTAGCTAGTGACTCAAGGTTGTGACTGCAGCATATGAAGTCTACCAGGCTGTTAGGTCATGCAGGACCACTTGCTGTGTTTCAGATCCAGGGATTTTATCTCTGGGGACTGTCCCTTGGGGGTAGTGAATACTCTGAACCACCTGGTTCTTATTTGTGCCCATTATCCCCTTGCTATGCCTGGTGGCCCAAAGAGTTCAGGGGAGAGAATGGGAGATGTGAATACCTCTCTGAACGTGATCTGTGATTTGCTTACGTATGGGTCAAGGAAAAGTCCCCATTCCTCCTACTCCCTCTAGTCACCCTCTTCTTCCCCTTAAAAAATCATTTTGAGGATCATAACATTTATCATGAGCTTTATTATGGGAGATTTTTTCATGTATAAAAATAAACTCTGGCTTACAGAACTATATTTGGTATATGGAAGTCGTTTGCATGTAAATGTGCTTAAAGGACAACTGCTTTATTTAAGATGCAGAGGGAGCCCCAGCCAGAGGGGGTGAGGCTGTGTGGGGAGGGGGTCCAAGGTCTGTCTTGCTCTGGACCAGCAGACAGTTGAATTGTATAGCCTTCAGTCCTCTTGGATCTGTTTTATTTCCCCAAGACAATTGTAAAACAGGATAACTAGTACTTAAAAATTCATAGAAAATGTTTCTTACCACAACGTCATAATTGTTATGACTCAAAGAAGTAAAATTGCCATTCCACTCTGCCTGTCTGCCCTCACTTTTGTTGCCTACCCTGAGTACCCAGCAGCAGCTGCAGAATCAGAGAGGGAGAGAGAGAGAGGAGGAGGAAGAGGAGGAAGAAGAGGAGGAAAGGAAGAAATCCAAGGCTGTGCTTTATTTATGTTAGCGGCTACATTTGACTTGAAAATTCTGTCCCCTGAGCCTGGAGGTCAGCACATTATGGAGTGATTGATGGCTGTCAGAAGCGGGCAGGGTGGCAGATTGCAGAGGGGGAAGTGGACAGATGATGCGGTGGCTTTCAGGGGCTTAGCAGACCTCAGGCCTTGAAAGGAACGTGGTGGGAAACAAAAGCAGATGGAAAACTCTGCTTTGGCCCCAGCCTTTTTCTTTTTTGTTTCTTTCCTTTTCCCTCCCTTTTCTGTTGAGCATTAGAAGTGGGGGAGGTCACCCACACCCTCCAAGACTCCCAGAATATATCGCTTTTGGATATAATACTTGAGTAAGATCCTAGAGATAGTGAGACTGAAATGACATACTCCCACCCCAGAGTGTCCCAGGTCTCGGGTTAGAACCCAGCAGCTTGTCTCTTCCCCCAGTCCCCTGTCCTTGAAAATCGCAGAGATGTCTTGGGCAACCCCATTTTCCCTTTGCCCACTTCCTCCGTCCGTAGGCCAAACAAAGAAGACCAACTTTGGGGCCCTCTTCACGCATTGTTGCTGTCTTAGGATTATGTTTCCGAAGGGCTTTCTGGCTAATCCTTGTGTATTTTCTGTGGTGGAAACAAATGGTATCAGACCCACAGGCCTGTTTACAGATGGGGAGACACGGAAATGATGGAAGAGCTTTGAATTTTAAACATTAGCTAATGAAATTGCAGGCAAAGGCACTGGGTGGAACGGCTTGGTATTCCCATGGAACACGTCTTAAGAGGCAGAGCGTGCATAGTCGTGTGGAGGAGAAAGGGTAGCCTGTGTGCTTGGGTGTTCCACATAGGTTTATGGAGCCCTTTCCTGGTGCCAGGAGCTCTCATATGTATGAACTTTGAGACCTGACAAGGCTAGTTAAGTAGATAGTAAGAGCAGGGTCAGAAGGCTGTAATAGGCACCATGTGGAGGCCAGTGGTAAGTGCAGAATCTGGAGGCTCAGTAGGGAAAGGAGGGCCAGCTTAGCTTAAACAGAGCAAGGAGGTTGGAGGGTGTGGCTGGGGCCACAGGTGTGCTGGAGAAGCAGGGGGTGTGTTGTCCCTTGAAATGGGCTGGAATTCGTCATTTCCCCTGTTCTACCTCCTCCGCATTGCTGTGCTCTGTACAGTTGTGCAGAGATGGGACTGGCTGTTCATTCATCCGCTAATTGTTTTGATAAGAGACTCTAATTATCCACTACCATCATCAGATTACCCTGAGCTCCAGGAGAGAGATGTGAGAGTTGGAACTGCTGCTGCTGTCACCACCACTGTCCATCCCTCATCTCTACTAGAAGGGTTCAGCTCCTAGCACCCAGATTACCATTCCTAGTTCAGACCAGTGCTTACCGAGCTATTGCAGGAAGGTGTTACAGGCTGCCCCCATGTGCTGTGCCTGTAAAATTTACCCGAGAGCACTATCCCCTGGTGTAAAGCAGGATTTTCTCTTTGATTATCTTTGCCCCACTGTGTTAAATCCACAGATAAAGAAGTTTGATTTTGGGGATTTCAAAATGAGAAACAGGAGCGTGGAGGAAACCAGAGGAAAAAAAATCAGCAATACTTCTAATGAATTGACGTCAGCTGTCAAGATGAACTCAGATGCTTTTTTGGACTGTTCAATTAAGTTTTACTTACATGTGATTTTGTATAAACAGAGCAATAGCTTCCCCCGCTACCCAACAACAACAATAACAACAACAACAAAAAAAAACTCAAGAAGGCAGGTGACAAATTAATCCAATAATTGAATTTCCTGGAAAGGGTAATGGGGAATGATGGCATTGAAACTGATCTGATACAGGAGTTTTACTTCAGCAAGAGCTACAAAACAAGGAAACATCTCATCCTGGTTGTGCTTTTGATGCAATACCTTAGCCCTTGACAAACTTTGTTGTAGAGGGTCTGACCTTTGTCTGCTTCGTGTGTGTGTGTGTGTGTGTGTGTGTGTGTGTGTGTGTGTGTGTGTGTGTGTGTGATGTCTTTACCTTCCAGTCCTATCTACATCATCAGGCAGGTGTCCGGATTGTGGATTCCATGGTGAGTCCATGATACTTGGACCCAGAGATCCATGATACTTGGACCCAGAGAAGTGGGATTCCAGTCCTACCTGCTCCCTATGAGATCAGAGGCTCATAAGCTGGCTTGTTCATTAACATGACTCTTAGAGAAAAGTGAGGGCTGTGGCTGAGATTTGGAAGGGATGTTACAGGGATGTGGTAAAAGTCTATTAAGCACTGGGTGCTTGGTGATGGAGTGGTCCTCCTGCATATACAGGCTTCTGGTTTCAGACACTTCATTGTTCCATTTCCCCTGTTCATAAATAGGGATTGTAGAAGACAATATTAAAGATGCCTTTGGCTCTTTTAAGTGTCTTTATTCTGAACCCTGTTCTCCCATCAAAGCAGAAAAGCAGAGACCCTCAGTCTTGCTTTCCTCTGTTCCTGGGTGCTGGCTGCTCCCAGACTTGTTTTCCCTTTCCCGGGGGAGTAGAACACTGCTGGCTTTCTGCCTGGCATTCTCCCATTGCCTTCACATTTGGGGCTCAGCTAGCTGGGAAGTTTGGCAACATGTCAGGCCATATATCTTGAAAACCGCCCTCTAGAAACCACCTCGTTTAGCAGATTTACTGACATCTTGGACCTGCCTGTTCTTGGGACCCAGCATACTAAATCACAGCAAGACCACTGGACTTTGCACATACAACTTTTCAAAAAATTTCAACAGGATATATCACTGCCCCATTAACTCCCTGCCATTAATCTTCTACTTCTAAAAACCTGAAATTTTCCCAAAAGGACCAGGACCTGGTGAAAAACGGACCCATTTGGTAAATACTATAAATCGGGCTCTCCTTGCTTACTCCCCAGCGTGCTGTGCCCTTGGTGAGGGAGTGCTAGGTGTGGCCTTGCAGGCTTGTGAGAGGTCAAATACTCTTCACACTGCTCTGACCCCTGAGTCCCCTGAGTGAATAGCATTCTTCAGGGGTGCAGGCGGGGGCTGGCATCAGGACAGGTTGCAGACATTGCCCTTAACATGCTGATGGCACAAAGGCTTAGCTGGATGCTGGTCTACACCAGCGACTGTGAGAGAGACCAGCCCTTCCTTGATTCTGATTGCCAAACAGGGATTTTGTTGTAACAGGCTTCTTCCATAGACTTGAACATTCTTAAAAGAGTCCATTTTTACTTCTGGCTTCCATAACCAAAAGGCTTCCTTCTTTTGGAAGAAGATACAGCTGGGAATTTGGAGCCCACCATACTTGAATTTTTGAGATGGCTAACTTTTTTGGTAACTTACCTCTGGAACTTAGTCAAGATTTCATCTTCTAGCCCTTGCCTTTTGTATCTATGCAGTGAGATTTAATAAAATACAGCCTCCAAAGTTTCTTGAGGATTAAATGAGATCACTTTTGTAAATGCTTAGGATAACCTGGTGCAGTGCTGGCTTTTGGAGGGGGATACATTGGATATTTGTTGCATTACACTTGGACATTTTGCAAAGGTGGGCCTGTGCTAGCATGGAGGGGGATAGACCCTCTTTGCAATAGTTCACCGCCTTCTTCCCTTCAGGCTTTTCAGCCTGGCTTTAGAGGTAGGCTACTCCCCTCTCATTAGAATAGGACAGTCATTGTGGGTCAGAGCCTCGCACTGTACTTTTGCTGTGAGCCTTTTTCACTCCCAGAACAGGTGGGAATTCTGCTGTCATTCGAATCCTGGTTTTGGCCCTCTTAAGACCAGATTTCCCCTCAAGCACCCACCACCTCAAGGGCCTTCTTCCTCCCCTTCTCTTGCCTGAAGGCAGTCAGCATGGGAGTAGAGGCCAGGAGCAGTCCTGCTGGCTTGTTGGGACAGGGTCTGGCAAGCAGGCTGGGACAGGAGGCTGGAGCACCACCTTCTCCTAGGAAGAGGGTGCCTGGCATCTTGCCCTGCTGGAGGAACTGGTTTTCAGAACCAGACTTGGAGGCCAACCTACTGGAAGGGTCTTGGGTTTGAGAACTTGGGGCATGGATCTACCTCTGCTTAAACAGAGGTTGCTTGCTAGAGCAGTTTACTTTCCCCCTCTCAGCAAAACCTCTAGTTATGGGTGCATCTCTTGGCCTTCTACAAAGCTAATTAAACCCTCCAGGGTTTTGAGTCTAACTTTTTTTCTTTCCCTGCTGATGAGTTCTTGGGGCTTAATTGACTTACTCAGAAACTGACCATTAGTACTTTGAACCAGGAGACTTTTTCTGGGTTCTTCAGAAAGCATAGGTCAGGGTTTAGTGAACAGATTGACGGAGTATAAGTGATTATTTGTCAGTTTTTTCCCAGAAGGCAAGTATTGTGGCCTTCTATTCCCAGTCTCCAGTAAGGCACCTGGCACAGTTGGGAGTGAGGGAACAGCTATCATTTTATCTGAGGTACTCTGCTGAACTTTTGCAGGCTGCTTAGCCATGATTGTTGATTAACCCTTGGGCATAAATTGTTTTTTTCTGAGCCTGACTTGATTGTTTTGTGGCATGAGGGCAGCTGTTTCTTGAGATGATGACTGGACATTCCATTCTTTGGTGTGTGTGTGGGGGGAGGGGCTGCTTCCTGCATTTTCTGTAATGAATACCCTGTGCTCCTGTAACTTGGCTTGGCCATTACCATGTGGAACTTGGCAGATGCCATCTTCATCATATGTGCCAGGTACATTATTAGATGGTGCTGATAGGAAGAACGTGCTGTGCTGTAGATCTGGAGGGACTTGACATCTGACCCCAAGGGTAGAAGCTTAGTGGTGGGCACAAGTGAGGGAACACTGGGCATTGTCCACACTGGTGGTTACTGGCTACATTATTTACATATACTTCAGTGCTTAGAAGCCTTCTCCATGTCAGAGAACTTAACTGGCATTGCTGTGGTGGACCTCTAATACCCCAGATCTATGGGATTCTGAGTACTCATCAATACAATACTGTTTACTATCCCAAACTGTGTGTTACCCAACAGGAAGGGTAGGCAAAGAGGAGTAAGATACCAAGACCATACCAGAATCTTCTGTACAGTGATCTCATGAGCTGAATCTCAAAAGGCAGGAGCCAGGGCCATAGCTTGTCCCTCTCACTCCTACCTGTTCCTTGAATGTCAGGTACATTCATTCATCTTCTAAGTCATGAGGCTTTGGAAGGCCAGGGTAAAGCAGTATGTCTTTCATTTTCCCAGTGAGCATTCTGTTTTTAATCTACAAGCAATGCAAAAAACCACTGTGGCATTCCTGAATTTGTTGCCTACCCAACTCCTTACTTTATAGGCCAATGGATTAAGATCTTCATGTCTGTTTCCACCTTAGACGGTGTTTTGACCCTGGTGAACTTCAGCTCTCTTTCCTTTCTTCAGCACTGAATTACTAGAATAACACCAAGGGGACAGTCTGGTAGGTTTAAGTGAGCGACACTAATCTCCCATCCTTGGAGGCTTTCCTTCTGCAAACATACATCTTTCACTCACACACACAGCAGCTCTCTACGTTTAGTGTTGGACTCCTCCTCACCTCTCTCTCCCACCCCAAAGGAAGCAGAAACCCAGGCAGGTTAAGGGCCAGATGGTCACACTACTTGTTCATGTGGATTCATTCAGAAGAGGCTTTGGTGTGTTTATGAGATACTTAGGTAATACAGTGAAAGCTTTCAGAACAGTGGCAGAGTGTGGTGAAGGATGCTGGGATAGGCCAGGGATGGTTACATCTAGCCCTTTGATCTCCTACAGTGATGTGGCTACTGTCCTCAGTTTCTTCATGTAGGAAGGCGGAACATTTATTCTCAGTAGATTAGTAAGTCTTCTGCCAGAGCTCACCTCTGAGATCCACCCCTGGCCTTGTTGCACCAGTGTCTGTGGTTTTGACAGATCTCCTTTCTTTAGGATGAAACCTAAGTTTCTTCTCTGGGCCTCCAGGGCCCTCTAGGGTCACAGCATCTCTTGTTTCTCCAGCAGGGATACAAGGGCTCTTTGGAGCTTTTCTAGATAGGCCACATTCTCCCAGGCCACTGTGCCTTTGTACATTAATTCTTTCTGCTTGGGGGGCAAGTTTCCCTTTAACAGCTCACCACCAGGGTATTTTCCCAGCAGTTTCTTCTACCTCCTCAGCTATAACAAACCACTCATTCTTTTGTACTCTGATTCGTCAATTCCAGATTCACTGGTTAAATGCCTCCTCTCCACCAGGCACTGTGTTGAGAGTGAGTTGCAGTAATGGTCTCTATGGACTCCATAGTGAATTGTCTGTTCTTCTTCCTTCCCCAGTCCTGGTCCAGTTGCCTTGCCCCTGGAGGATATCCAGCATCAGCTTTCTTCCTCATTGACTGCCCTCTCCTCAGCACTCTACTGTTAACTTAAAACTCTCACCCCTATCTTTGGCTTCTTTGAAGCCAGACCACCTCCTCTCTTGGTGTTTTCCATTTGACAGTGTCATCATTTCTCATCTCAGAAACTGGCTATTGTTCCATGTAATTTTTACTCATCTTTCCTACTCCTGGAGGACACTAACATTTGTGTTGCACTCCCTCACTGGACTGGAAGTCCCTGGAGAGGACACCCTGATCACCTCTGAATTCCTGTCCTGGTGTCCTGCGCCAGGTACAAAACAGGTGCTGATTGTGTAAAAGCAGTAAGTTACATTCTACTGCTGCTTTTCAGAGGAGGCTTGTGAGCTGAGAGAGCCCATTGGAGCCCATTCTCTATCCAAACCTGAAAAACAGTGACGTCTGTGTAGACAGTGAGTTTGAGACCAGTCTCACTAGCGCTGTTCTTTGTAGTTGGCTCATTCCTTAGACCCCTTCCCAGGCCACCTGCCTCCTTCAAAGAGAAGGAGCCAACAAAAGAACAATAAAAATACCGGAAATACCATGTCTTTCTCTTTCTGTATTTCTTCAAGACCCTTTTTTACAGCCTCATAAATTGGTGCCGAACCTGCTTCTGGCCATTTTCCTGGAAGTGGTCATTGTCTTCTTGGAAACTGGCGCCAGCCTACACGGTTGATCATTAACAAATTCAGGGAGGACCTGGTGGGGGAAAGCAGAAAGTCCACTATGGATTTACATTAGAGCTGAAGGCCAGTGCAATCCTAGTGCTAAGGTGCTAAGTAGATTGCAGGCTCCACAGCTCAGTGAGGAGCATGGAAAAGAGCTGCCTCCCAGAAGAATTCTGACCTGTGGCTACTGCATCTTGTATGTTTGCAGGTTTCTCCATTAGAGATGACTCCTCAAATTTTATCCTGACCTTGTTTTCCC
The DNA here is from genome assembly GCF_019054845.1 of Dipodomys spectabilis. Classification (NCBI taxonomy): domain Eukaryota; kingdom Metazoa; phylum Chordata; class Mammalia; order Rodentia; family Heteromyidae; genus Dipodomys; species Dipodomys spectabilis. The sequence continues at coordinate 613,823 of NW_024871181.1, forward strand.
TGCTCTCCCCACAACCATAGCAAATGCCATGAGTACCTGTGTAGTGTCAGGTGGAGACATGGCTGGCACCATAGAAGCGATTTGTAGTCTCCTGTTCCTATAGGAGCTGTCCATCCTTCCAGTGGTAAGAGTAGAAGATGACTGAACTCACTGCAGGGGGACAGGGGTGTGTACAAGCAGAAGGCACCAGAACTGGCTCTGAATGGTAGACTCCTCACTTAGAAGTGAGTGAGAGCTGGGTTCTAGTATCTCAGATCCGAGGATCAAGGTTCCATGCCAGCTCAGGCAGAAAAGTTTGTAAGACTCTTACCTCTAGTTAGCCAGCAAAAAGCCAAAGTGGAGCTGTGACTCAATTGGTACAGTGCCAGTCTGTGTAAAAAAAGACAAGTGGAAGTGTGAGGACCTGAGCTCAAGCCCCAGTACTGGTATATGCACAGGCATGTGTGTGCATGCATGCACATGCGCATACACACAGACACAGAAAAAAGTCAGCTCCTCTCTGGTCTTTAGGTTAAGGTGAGGAAGCAGCCCTACTTCTTTCTGTAGGTCGTTTCAAGAATTGGGGTGAGTGCATGTTCTTGGTGCTCTGCTGAGCTTGGTTCCTTGACCTTTCCTTCTGCTGTGTTCTGTAAGCATTTGGTGTGGAGAACCTAAAACAGTAAGGACTCAGCCACGAAACTACAGTGTTTCCGGGACTCAGCTTACTTATCCATAAAATGGGAATAGCCATTCACTGAGTGGTTGTCAAGGGGAGAAAATGTGGGGGCATGGTGCCTGCTGCATCTTCCTTCCCATCATCTTCCAGAACATTTAAGGCAATTTTAACTGTGCTGGTCTGGCTGGTAGAATAGTAGCGTAGAGAACCTGCTGTGGAGAAGATTTCTAGCTTGGGGTAGGGACATGGAGGAGCAGAGAGGTGCCCGCTGCTACTTCAGCTGAAGGGAGGCCTAGAGAGCAGGCCAGGCAGCTTCTCTCCTGGCAGTCCTGCTCCCTGAAGCCTGTGCTTCCAGCTCCTCCACCAGGAGGTGAGACTCGGCAGGAGAGCTGCTTGGAAAGCTTTCTCCTCCCTCTGCGCGCGCCGCTCCCCCCCTCCCCCAAACTCTGGGGGTGTGAAGATGAACTGGTGTGACTATAGCTTGGTGTTTTGGTGTCTGTGAGAAAAGCAGAATTGGCTCAAGCTGCTTTCTCAGTTAAGGGGATTTAAGAAGGAAAAAAAAAATTTAATCCTACCCTGGTGATCAATCTGACACCTTCCCTTTGAGCCCCAGATGGTTGGTTGGAGTAGAAAGTTGGCCAGGACTCCTGTCAGGGAACAGAATGGTATATCTATATGTTGAAGATTATGGCTCTCAGTAAGCATGTGTGTGCATATATATATATATATATATATATATATATGCATCTATCATGCCTGCCTGGTTTGGTTTTTTTTGAAGAGTATTTAAATATTCCCAGAAGGTTCCAGTTGGTTAAATGTCATTCTTGGAGGTGTCATATTAACACTACTTGAAACCATGTTCATCTGCTTTGGTTCAGGGTCTCTCTCACCTCTCTTCACTCATGGCCAGACCTGAGACAGGTAGGTAGCTTGTTCATGGAAACATGGGCATCAGTGGTGTCTACCTGAAGTGTAACACCCCGTCTCATACAGGTCATGTTAGAGGAAGCTTGGGAAGAGAAAGGAAGACGTTCCTTCTCTTATTACCCTATCACCACTGCTAGTCTTGGACAGATGTTGCCAGTCTACACATGTGTCCATGGTCTGATACTTTTTCTTTGGATGAATGTGTCTCCATTTATTCATAACTGTCCTTTAATGGCTGCACAGGGTTTCACTGAATGTTCTCCACCTCCCACCCTGCCGTTATACATATCACTGTAACGAACAACTTCGTATTTTATTTTATAAGGTTTTCTTGGGATTAATTCCTAAAAGTGAAATTATTGGTCAAGAAAATATAGACCCTTGAATCATTTTGCCCAATTTTCCAGAAAGGGTCTCTTAATTTATACTGATTTAGCAATATATAAAATGAGTATTCTAATGGTGCTCTTGTTTGTACTGGGACTGGGGAGAAGTAGATTGTACTGACATTGGAACTCAGGCTCATGCTTGCTAGGCAGGTACTTTACTACTTGAATCATGCCCTCAACCCCCCTTTTCCTTTTAATTTGTTTTCCAGATAGGGTCTTGCACTTTTGTCTCAGCTGGCCTTAGAGAACACTCCTCCTGTCTCCTTCACCTCCCAAACAGCTGGTTATTACAGGCATATACTACCATACTTACCATTTAGTGATCCTCACTGTGGATTATTAATTTTTTTTGGGGGGGGGGGTCCGGTTGTGGGGCCTGAATTCTGGGCCTGGGTGCTGTCCCTCAGCTCTTCAGCTCAAGGCTAGTGCTCTACCACTTGAGCCACAGTGCCACTTCTGGCCTTTTCTTTTTGCTTATGTGGGGCAAGCGTTCTACCCACTGAGCCACCTTCCCAGCCCCTGGATTATTAAATTTTAAGGAAGCCTAGTTTTTTGTTTTGTTTTCCTTAAGTGAAAACTTCACAGTCCTGAATCTGCACTCTTTCTTCTAAACTACAAATTCAGCTACTGTGTGCTTCCTATATAATGCCAAGCAGTGTGTGGTGTATTCTTTATGTCCTCTGACTTCTGGAGACTCTCAGCTACCTGAGAGGAAAGACAGGTAGGTGGGAACAAAGATAGACTAGGCATGACTAATACTCTAGTGCACAGGATGGGCCGCCTTTGCTCTTAGAAGCAGAGGAAAGAAAGTCATGTGGCCTAGAGAGAGAGCCATTGGGATTAGGGACTGGGTGCAACCAGTGTTTGTTCTGCATATGAAGGCTCTGATAGTAACCTTGATGCAGCATTTTGTTCAACAGTGCTTTGGGCCTCCTGGGCACCAGACTTGGTGGGGACTGGGGAGATGGCGAAGAGCCAGCAGTCTCTCCAGGCAGACAGAATCACACAGAGGGAATTTCTATATGATGTGACAGATGGCTGGATAGGGTGCCATGGATGATCAGGGCCAGAGTGACAAGCTCCGCCGTTCTTTTGTTCTGGGATTTTAAACTCTCTTTCCTTTCTCCTTAAGCAAATCAGCCAGTATCTCCCTTTTTTTGTCCAATGCTTAGACCTACATAGCTTTTTACTTCATAAGTATTCCTCACCAGCAAGGGAGAGCTCCCTCTCCTGTCTTGGTGAGATCCATTCCATAGAACTCTGCTTAAGTGAAAGAACTATTGAAGACTTTTAAAAATAGAATCTCAAGAAATGTGAGTCTGTAGAGTTTTTGTCTTAAAAAAGCAATGTGTAAGTATCAAGCCTAACTTCCAGTTAACAGTCTATTTACATGTCTTTTAAAAATTGAATGAGAGCTTACTTGTGCCAGCCTTGGGGATCTTGTATGATCCAGAAGGTTCTTTGTCTTTTTGCCTTGTGGACTCAGTTCTCCATGAGATAGGGGAACCCCCCTTTCTTTGGGCTTCTCCCTGGCACTCATGCTACATGGTAGGGCCTCAAAATTGCTTTTATTTGTCCCTATACTTCCTGTCTGGCTTGTCATTGTTACTTTCACTCATCAGAGGACAAGTAATCTCTCTGGGGACTTGGTCTAGGGTTACATGTTTGGGGCTGAAGAGGTGGAGACTTACTATAGCAAGGGAAACCTGGGGTGCTGAGTCCAACTGTGTTCCTTTCTAACTTCCTAGGTAGGGCCCTCCTGGCCCTTGTTTCCTTCTCAGCACTCCAGTACTTCCTAGGTCTGAACAGTAAAATCCCAGGCTTCCTACCACCACCTGCCCTGAGGTTTGGGAATGATCAACTCTCCTGATTCAGTAACATTTGCTTAAGACCACTGTGCAGAGGTGATAGGCAGCTGCAATTCTGGCAGGAGGGGCACTCTGGGTTCCCACACTCCATGCAAGTTCATGGGTGCTTATGCCAAGGGAACTCATTGTTGGTGTCACAAGGCACAAAGGCACAACTACTTTTTGTGTGTGTCTCCTCTTCCTCTGTTCAGGGAAGCCTGAAAGCACTGGAGCACACAGGACCGCAGACTATCAGAGGTGGATCCTAGGACTGTGTTCCCAGCTGCCTCCTATTGTCTGGGGAGTCACAAGCTACAGCCCCCCTCCCACAAACTGTCTTTTGGAGAATAAACATATCAACAGGATTGATTACCACATTGGTCCCCGGGCAGCTGGCTCTGACCTGCATCTGGAGCTGATTTCTCCACCCTAGTCACCCATTGTCTTGGATGGCTCACTTCCACAAATCAAGAGGTTGGCTTCACTGCCCTAACCTTGCTGCGACCCCAGATGCTTGTTTGTCGGTCGAATGAACACTTCCTGCTGGATTGTGGGGGGGGGGGGGGGGGGAAACACCCAAAGTGCACGTGGGCAGCTGGAGAGCCACCTCCCCTCCTCTGAGGCAGACAGGATGTTCCTTCCCATCCCAGCCCCTCCCTGGCCTCCCGCCTGGGCCTGCCTTTCTGAAGTGGATTCAAAGTGGAGGAGACATTTCCAGGAAGCTGGACCCATCACCCCCACCTAAGGGAAGTTTTGGGGAAGATACAGCCCAATCTTCAGGGAGGCACTGTGCTATGTATGGGGCTCTGCCTTCTATTCACAGATCTTCAGGGCTAGCAACCCAAGGAGGTCCGGTCTAAGTTAAGTGTGGGGGAATGTCCTGTAAGGGCCCACAAAATCATTTGGTATAAAGCAGGATAGACAGGAAATACTTCTTGTTGGCTGCTTGTGGCCTGTCTGCCTATATTAATAATTTTATATTATAAATGTTATAAATATCCAAATGAAAAAAAAAATATTCCTACCCTTTCATGGGACCTGAGACGATAGGATGAGACAGCTTTAAGGGCAAGAAGGCTCTTTCCTTTGGGCCCAGAGTCACTGTGAAGAAGTGATAAGGTCTTCCCTAACCCCTTGCATATTCTCTTTGTTGTGTCTTTTTTTTTGTTTGTTGTAGGTCTTGAACTCAGGGCCTGGGTTCTTTTGCTCAAGGTTATCACTCTAGTACTTTGAGCCACAGCACCACTTAGTTTTCTGGTGGTTAATTGGAGATAAAATCTCATGGACTTTTCTGCCTGGGCTGGCTTACAACCATGGTCCTAAGATCTCAGCCTCCTGAGTAGCTAGGATTAAAGGCATGAACCACCAGTGCCCAGCTTCCCTGCATATTCTTTAAGACTCACCTCAGATAACATCCTCCTTCTCATGGAAGGAGTCTCTCTCTGACCACTTGCTTAAATAACCTTCCTTTGTAATGTTCAGGGTGGTGCTTGCTGTATGCTGGAGACCTTTCTCTGTGGGCGGCTACATTCTGTGGATGCTGGAAAAGAGGCAGAGTTAGGTAAGACAAATCTGTATGAGAGCCTCTGCCAGCCATGGAGTACTCTGGGCTGCCTGGCTCTTGTCAGGGTTGATCTAGAACTATGTACCTGGGGACACACACAAAGCTTACTTAGGGTAGAATAATACAAGGACTGCTTCTCTGTGCACATTCTTAGTTTTTATACTGGCAATAATTTGGCTCATTCTCATTCCCTGAAGACTTTAAACTTAGACCCTGACTTTACAAAAGTTACCTAGGGTGGGACAGAAGGGGCCATTTGTTCAGCACAGTGGCTGCTGTCTGCTCCTGCTCGTCCCCTCCCTGAGTGATAGTGAGATTGCAGCTAGAGATGACACAGCTTTGAGGCCTGCATGGTCGGCCCACTTGCTTTTGATATGGGATCTTTTAGGCTGGCAGCATTGACTAGATTTGGGCATCTTGCTGGTATGGTTCTTTGTTTTCCAAATCCTTTTACCTCTACTAACCTTACAAGCCCTGAAATAGGCCCAGAGAGCTCCCCCCAGGACCTGGTGTCCAGAAGGAGTTGGGCTCAGTGTTCGCTTTATGTACTCTCCAGACTCCTTGATATGCTCTGGCTTTGTTTGGAAACAGCCCTTTCTGAGGTTATTTTTCAGCTGCCATGTTAAGCATGTGGTGGCCCTGGTTCTCACTCAGGATCTTGAGCCTAGAGACTACCGAGGATCAGACCATATCTCTGCTGCCCCCTTCTGGGATGGCCAGTTCTTCTCCTCAGACATGGTGCTCACCTTGACTTCATATTGAAGAATCAGCCCATGTTAAAGCAAAAGAAGAAATGTGGATTGTCAGTGAAAAAAAGCCAAGTGTGTCTAGGAAGACATCAAGCACAGAGAGATGCAATGCAGATGGGGACACATGGTTCTTCCAGATGCCATCAATCCTCCAGAGATCGAAACACAAAGGCAGGCAGGCGGCCTGTCTTACTAAACCAGTGTTCTGGGTAAGACCTATCACTCTGTCTCCTAAAGGAGGATGATCATACATAGTATAGATATTTCACTTGTTTGGTGGACCAGCAAGCAAAAATACGTAATCTGTGAAATAGTGGGGTGGGGGAGGTAGGGCTCTCTCTTGAGTAGAAAGATAGAGCTGGAACTGCAGGCCCCTCTAAGTCCATTTCATTGTTTGGCCAACACAGCTCACTTCCCACTTACCTTCTGCCTTCCCTGAGGTCTAGCGCTCACCAATGCCTTGCAGATTGCAACAGGGAGCCACTTACCCCCATTAAAACTGGGAGGGATTGGGAGGGAGGAAATGGGCGAGGGTGTGTTGGGAATGTTTTAGCTAATGCAGGGAGTGCTCTTTAAAAGGCAGGTAGAAAACTTTTCTCCTTTATAGATCAATTAAAAAACCCTTCTTAAAATTAATCCCTGGAACTGCATGGCAGTGGGCTTTTGTTTTCTTGTTCATACCTAACTCTGTATATCTTCCCCCTTCTCCACCCCCTCCCCCCTGCGCGCGCACACGAACGCGCACGCAAAAAAACAGGTACCCTTGGTACCTTTAGAAATTTCTTTGAAAGGTGTCCAGGTGTGTTTGAAAAGAGCTCTCTGCCTGTGATAAATGCTGGGAGTGACTGAGCCTGTGGCCCCTAGGAGTGAGTAGAAAGCAGGGCTGAGAGTTGAAGAGCCATCCAGAGAGGGTAGGGAAGCTGACTGTGCCTCCCCATGTCTACACAGCCTGCTGGCAGCAGCAGGCATGAAGACAGGCATCTTGTCAGAGCTGGGCAGATGGCGTTCACCTGCTCGGGACACACTCCCTGGTGCTAGGGGCCCTTGGAGTTGTTGGGATAATAACAGACAGCTGCCAGCTCTGGACCAGGATCTGCGGGCATTCAAAGGCTTGGAAGTGCAGGGGGCGGGGTGGGGGGGGGGTGAGCCGGCTTGGGGCCTCCCCACCCGCCATGTCTTTCCTTTTGTTTGAGATTTGTGCCTCTACCCCCCTTTCCTGCACCAACATCCGAGCAACAAGAGTGTTTTAATAGAGGACAGTTCTGTTTTGGAAACGACAAGAAAGCGCCTTGTCGAGTGTGACCTGGCCTCTCCTTTGTCCTGCCTCCCCTTCTTTGTGTGTGCCTGCAATGGGTTTTGTTCTAAGGGGCAAAGGATTTGGACATGAATTTGGTGTGTTCCTAGGGTTTTCTTTCTTTATTTTCTTTTTTCTTTCTGGCAGCAGCTAAAGGTTTGGGGTGGGTTTTTTCCCCCCTGAGTACAGGGTAGTTGGGAAGCTAGGGATTTGAGACCACTCCAGGTCTTTCAGTTAACAAGTGGCATCAAAAACAGTGAGTGGCAAAGAAGCCAACTTTCTGACTGCTTGGCGATTTTTCAGCTTCTTGTGTCTGTGCATGAAGGACAATAATTTCTCACAGTTCAGTCTGACTAAAATCCTAATAGGAACTTCTACTTAAATATCATTTGAAGACAAGGTTGGCCGTTCATGACCCAGCTTCCTCTCTGTGCTATATCCCAAAAGGGGCTGGTATTCCCTGAATTATGGGCTGAAGTCTGCGCTTGCCTGTGTTGACTGTATTTAGATGAATAAGCACCATCACTCTCATTAGGCCACTTAGAAAATTATGTATTATTTGGGGAGGACTCACTTAGATGGGTCCTAACAAAAATTATGACTTACCCTTGTGGTGGGGCTCAAGATCTGGGCCTCACTCCTTTCGGTCAGCTCAACAGATCTTTGGTACTTAGAAGATTGGGGAACATCACAGAATCAGCCCAGTCACAGTTAAGTACGCTATGTCAGAGTTGTTTGCTTACATGCGCTGAGCATGCAGGTGGCAGATGCCCCTTGTTAAACATCTCTAGAACTGTATTCTGTGCATGTCTCCCCAGAGTTCATCAGAAGAACATTTTAGTTTTGTTGATAGCTTAGAGTAGCATTTCATTTCCTATCCCTAATCATTCCAAGCTGGTAGGATTTGCCTTCTCTAAGAGTTTTAAGAACTGTCTTAGGAATGAACTCACACTTTTCTGGTAATCATGGCCTCTCCTGTTTTTGTTTTATTTATTAATGAGCATCTCTAGTGAGTTGGGCAGTTTGTGGGGAGAGGTGCTTAAAAACATGACTTAATGTATCCCACATACACCAGGGATCCGAAGGCAAATGAAGGCAGGGTCCCACCCTTCAAGGAGCCCCTCTAGTATAGTGAGACCAAGGGAATATAAAACAGTGAGGTGGAGTGGGCTCCCCAGGTGCAGAGGAAGAGAGGTGGTGAGGTGGGTGTGGAAGTTGGTGAAAAAAATGATGTTTTTGTTATTTGGGGAGCAAAGAGCATTGCTTGCTGGCTGAGCAAATTAGTAGGGAGGCAGTTTCCTTCAGAGGAGGCAGTGAGCCTCCAGGCTCCAGAGCTGAAAAAACAGGAGAAAGAACACAGTGTGACCCTGAAATAGGAGTGCAAATTCACCCCTGCAGGGTCCACATAGCCTCTTGAAGCCCATGCTTCGGCTTGGGGCTATAGGGCACTAATGTCTAGAATGCTGTTTGAGGCTTTGTTTTCCTTAGAACTCCAGGTTGAGTGACAAGAGGAATGGTTTGGTGGTCCTCGAACAGTTGTAGTCAAATTAGCTGAGTGTCAGGTGACACCAGTTACCTGTGTGTGACCTTTAGCAGTTAAAGCCTCAGTTTCCTGCTCTGTGAAATGGTTCTTATAAACCATCTGCAGTGCAGTGTGGGTTGGTGTAAAGGGAGGTGTCACACAAAGTGCTTAGCTATTTTCCTCTTTCTGGTGATAATGCCAGTGGTGCCTCCTGAGAAATGTCAGCATCCAAGCTCCCGAGCCCACCACAGGTCTCCCACTCAGTGCAGGAATGAACCATGTAAGAGGGAAGATGGCCTCAGGTGAGGCTGTACTGTGGCCCTGACTTTTTACCTGTTACACAGGCTGGTTTCAAATAACCTAACTTTTGCCAAAAATGAGCCTGGTATCCTGCCTTGAAACTCTATGCTTGTTTGGACTTGTAGCCTTCCCCATTCGGCAGTGGATGAGCTCTTTGACACATGGCTGACACCAGTCTGAGGCTTATCGTACCAAGGTATGTGTTATATTCCTCGCATTCTCATTCAGCCAGAGTGTATGTCATACCCACTCAGGCTGTGGAAGGCATCCTGTGAGCTCTGCGCAGGTCTGACAGTCCTGTCCTGGAGGAAGTAGAGGAGTAAAGGTGGCTCATATCCTAGGAGGGAAATAAGAAATGGGTATCCTGCTAGTCTGGCCTGAAGGATGCCAAAAGTTAGGGACAGATAGAGGGGGAGCTCACTCAGTAAGAAAGTCCTGGAAAGGATTTCTGAGGAATGTGGCATTCTCTAGGATGCTGAAGAATAGCAGTATTTGCACACAGGAGGAGTGATGGCAGGGTATTGTGGGAGAAGACAAAGCCATGGGAAGCAACTTGCAGAAAGATTGAACTTGGGATGAGACTGGCAGCAGAGGAGAAAAGTCTGTAAAACCTGGAGCCAGACAGGAATGCTTATATTTGAGGCTCCAAACCAGATGAGGGTTTCTTTCTACCTATGATATGTCTGTTATGAGAGGATCCGAAGTTGAATTTCCTTGCTTTCACTCCATGGCTCCAAGTTGCTCAGTCTGGCAAAGGCAGGCAGTGGTCTACAGCTTGGAGCTTTCTTCCATTTTAAGAATGTGCATTGTCCTGTGATTGCTCAGCGAAGTAACTTTTTGGTCTCCTAAATTCCATCTCTAGCCAGAGATGTGTATAAGTTGTATTACCTTAGTTATGACATACGAAGATAGGAGATTTACTATTTATCGAACCCCTGCAATGTAAGAACCATTGTGTGCTAGGCAGCTATTGTGTTCTCTGAATAGGGAAAGAAAGAATTAAGAGGACTAGTGACACTGGAAGGGAAGTGCCTGGTTCTATGCTAGGTAGTTCACTGCTGGCTATCCAGTCTTTATGTCACTCTCATGGGCTCTAGGGAGTAAGAGTTCCCTTCTTATTCAGTTAAGAAACAGCTTAAAGCTGAGCACTGGTGGCTCATGCCTGTAATCCTAGCTACTCAGGAGGCTGACATCTGAGGCTCACGGTTCAAAGCCAGGCCAGGCAGGAAAGTCTGTAAGACTTATCTCCAATAAGCCATTTAGAAAACCAGAAGCGGCACTGTAGCTCAAGTGGTAGAGTACTTGGCCTTGAGCTGAAGAGCTGAGGGTCAGCAGCAAAGCCCAGAGTTCAAGCCCCACAACTGACCCCCCCCCCAAAAAAAAAAAGCTTAAATGGACATTATGGTGGTGCACATCTATAATTCTAGCACTCAGGAGGCCGAGGTAGGATACAGCCTTAGACTGTGTATCAAAAAACAAAAGAAATAGCCTAGAGTCCTGCACAGGATTGCTATTTCATGTTGATGGCCTAGTGTTTTTCTGGGCTTTGTGAATGCATTTATATGTGATCATCTCTGCTGTCCCAGCTGGATCAGGGCTCATCTCAACAGAGGTCAGCTGAGAGGCTTGCATACCAAGTGGGGTTGTTTCCACAGGTGAAGTCCTATATATTCTCTGACAGCATCCCTACACTCAGCCTCCAGCCTTGCTTCTGCCTAAGAGCAAATCCCAAGTCTGACTCCAGTGACTGCCTGGCCTGTGGCTACTGGCTCACAGGGGCTGCTGCTCTACTGTACACAGGATCTTTGTTCCCTGGGAGCCCTACCCGCTGTTACTCTTCTTTACCTCCTACACACACCTCTCTTAACTCGCTCCCCCAGCCTTACCTGACTAGTGCCTCTTGCTCTGCTAGGACATATTTTACCTGGCACACCTAAATGGCCTGTATTTTTAAAAACTCAGCAGTCACCTGTGGCTAGGGCTTTCCTGCAGAATTTTATGGGTGCAGAGAATAAGAGCATGGGGTTCTTCTCTGAGCCTATGTGCATGTGAACGTATTAAACCAGGTCTTCGTTTAGTTAGTGCCAGAACTGTTCCTTCTTCCTGGGATGGGAGAGCTAGCTATCTAGGTGGCACTGTGAGGCTGCTTGAGAGAGGCAGCCTAGATTGGAACAGATCATCTAGGTTAGGGATAGGAGGTAATAGGAATGGAACTCAGGAGAGCTTTCTAGTGGAGTCACCCACACCCCAACCTCTCTTCTGGTTGCTTGTTTGGACCCTAGAGCCTTCTATGACAGCACTAGCACCCCATGGTTACAGCTAGCTCACTCTTTGTCCTGTGTAATTAGTGCAGTGTGCCTCACTCTTGTCTCTAATTGTGTTGTACATCGTGTACTTTATTATATCAGGATATAATACCGTTAGCTTGGCAGTTATCTTGTTCACTAATTGTTCATGTGTCTGTCTCATCTGCCTCGCTGGATTACCCACTCCTTTTGAATAGCAGGCGCCGTCTTCTTTGCTTTGGAGGCCTAGCACTGTGAGGGTGTGGCTTGGGGGCCCAAGTGCAAGTTCCATATTGACCAAACACTACTTGCCCGGGGCCTCATGTTACATACAAGCAGGGGACAGAAGTGGTCTTCAAGCCCCCAGGAAGCCCTATCATTTCTTAATGTAGTGTGTCCCCCTCTGATGCTCGAGTTACAGTGTGAAAAAGTGGTCCCCACTGCTCCATAGGTATTTTTTGAGTGCCAACTAAGTACTGGGAGGAGACAGTGGTAAATGAGAAATAAACAATTATCTGAGGATTTAACATGTTGGCACTGCACTTTTATTCATCAATTGCACACAGCACACGCTGTAGTACATTTTGCACATCCCTCATCCATGCTGAGCACTGGGATAGCCCAGAAAGCAAAACAGATTACCCCACTCTGCCTTCATTCTCTAAGGGAGGAGAAACAAACAGACACCCTGTGGGAAGAAATCCTCATGCACATGAAGGTGCCCAGGGGGAGACCAACAGGCATCAGGCCAGGGAAGGTAGGGATGAACCATGCCCCCCAAAGACCTGAACAGACCCCATAGAGGAGCACACCAAGTTTGCACCTCCCTCCTCCTCAGGGCAGCGATGCCTACGGCTGGTGTGTTTGTATTTCTGCCTTTGCATATGTGATGAGGGGAGTGGGGGAGAGACTTGGGCAAGATTCTAAACCCAAACCAGATGAAGGTGGTGCTGCGGGTGCCTGGGAGTAGGTCTGGCCTTGTGAGCATGTGGCTGGGTCACCCTTTATAATTACACTGCTGTGGTAAAGGCCCCAGAACCCAGGGTGGTGGCGGGTGGGCCAGCAGGGAAGCCTGCTGCCTGTCTTCCCATCTGCTCAGCCTCGCTTGGCTCTGAATGGATTAGTTCTGTTTGGGTTGGAGCTTAGTGTTGTGTGTGTTTTCAACCCCTTCCCGTTTGTTCTTCTTTCCCTGGCCTGAGTGGCTGCCCAGGGTTATGAGCCCAAGGAGCTGAGATGGTCTCTGTGAGGGGGACAGAATGGTGAAATGGCCATTATCCAATCAAGAAAAGGAATTACTAAAGTTTGTATTTTTTCTGCGCCACTGTGGAAACTGGGATGTAGCTGGAGAGCTATATTGAAACCCTGTGGAAGCCAGAAGGGTAGTGTTCAGCCTATAGAAACTGGTGGTACAGTATAGTAGGTATGCATGAGTACTGCCTGGCACAGACTGCCCCTCGATGAGTTTGCGCTGCTAAACCAAAAGTGATATGCCAGTGGTGATTTTTAGTAAGACTTTCTTGCAGGTGAGATTTCTGAATGGGTGCTAGTTGTTTCCTGCCAAATGATCAGGGTGAGGCTTCTTTTTGCAGGCAGCTGTTGGCAGATAATTAATTTTACAGGCAATGTGATGTGGTAAAAGGTTGAATATGGTCTTCCCCTGACCTCCTGAGCCCCGATTTCTCCAGTCAAATGAGTATATCCACTCTTACAGGATTGTGGAGCCAGGAGAGTTGATAAGATGCAAGAGACTCAGTGCTGTCCAGATGTACACTGGCAATGTTCAGTGCCCATCTCTGCACTGCCATACTAGGGGCATGGGATGTTGGGAGCGCCTGTGGATACCATTCTGTTTCCTGAGGGGCTTTGAGGAGCTTCAGGGAAAAGCAGTCTTGTAGAAAAGCTGCTGTTAAAAAGGTGTGGTCCATTGCTCTCTGTGGAGTTCCTCCAGTATCTCCTGGAAATGGACATTGTGGAGAGGGGGTTGGGGCAGGCAGAAAGCAGCCACAATCTTGGCTCTCCTGGAGTCTACATTCTAGCTAGAGAATCAAAATTTCACACATGTGGAACAATTAGAGAAAAATAACAGATGGTGTCTGGTCAGGTGTCAGTGCTCTGTCCCAGACTTCCCCACACTCCAGCAGAAATAAAACTTCTTTTCTCTGGAATCCCACAGCTGAGTACAGGCCTATTTAATACTATATATCACATCAGTTTGTAATTGGTCATTTATGTCATTGACATAAATGTGCATCAGTATTTGCTGAGTATCCTTACCTGTGTGCCAGGGACCATCCTGGTCCTTCCTCCTGTCCTTGCTGAGCACCAGTGCTGGGCCCTGTGTTCAGTCAGCATAGGACTGTCTACTCTCATGGTTTCCAGCCTGGTGATGCTTTTGGTTTCTTTTGGGCTTATAAGCCTCAGAGCAAGCACCTCCCAGGCTGCCTTTGACCTTCTAAGGAGGACAGCACTGCCCTGGGTATAGACTTCATGTGTGGCTGAGGGACTAGGCAGTGGTCTTTTCCAGTCTGGAGGAGTCCATGAAGACTTCCAGTTCAACACTGCTAAGCACTTGGAGGACTGATACCCTCTTATCCTCTCTGGGCCTTTGTTTTCTTGACTTTTAAAACTAGGAGAGAGTAAATGAAGAGATAACATTATCCAAAAAAAAAAAATGTATCATTATCTGACTTATGTACATGTAATCCCCCTATACATCATCTTTATAATAACAGTAAAAAAAATTTAAAAACTTAGGTGGGATGAAATGATATCTCTGATGGTATTGGTTCTGAAACATTTATGTTTCTGTTTCTTTTTGAAATGCCACTGGAAGTACCTTTGGTGTGCTAAATCCTTATCTGGGTGCTGAATGAAGATTTAGAGGATACCACCTGGTTTCTGAGATCTCATTGCCTAGTAGGATAGATGCCAGTCATAGATCTAAGGGACCTATTTGCTGGGTGTCCTAGGAGAAAACCAGGGGGCCTGCTGATGAGGTGGCATCTGTATGGACCTGGAAGAGAGAAAGAACTACAAGTTGAGGCCTGAGGGAACCAAGAGTGATAAATGTGTTTCCAGGCAGGGAAGAGTCTATGCAAACCCAGAGCTTTAGGAGACAGGCTGGTCTGGTATGGGGAAGCAAGCTTGGTTCAGGCCAGGCTGTGGAGGGCCTGCCAAGCTGCTGTGCAGTGGGGAGATGAGTGTCCCCAAGGCAGTGAGCAAGGTAATAGTCATCTGGAGAGAGGAACAGGGACAAAGGGAGGATGAGGCAGGCAACCAATGATGAGACAGACCCGTACAGTAAGCCAGGCTTGAGGTCTGTGTCCAGATGGCAGTGGGGTTACTGTGGAACCTGAACCATTGCTTTAACCCATGGAGAGCTGGCATGATTGGGAGGAGTACCCACAGTCTCCTCAACTCTCAGATTCCTTCCTAATAAATGAATGCCCTTGTGCCTACGAGGGTGGGCTTAAGTGTGACTGCAGACAGCCTAGATTTTCTCAGTTCATGGAAAAAGGAAAAACTCAGATCTTCTAGTGACAGTATGCTGGACCTAGAGGCATCCTGGCTAGGTGGTAGGCATGTCTGCCTTCCACTTTGGGTCTTAATTTCTCTTTTTGTAGAGATGGTAGAGGTGGAAGGACATCAGGGCAAAGTAAAGGTGTGCTAGCATGCCCTGTGATCCAGTGTCTGGAGGCTCAGGCTTGCAAGGCAGGGTGGCTCCATTCTTGGCAAGTGGAGTGGAAAATGCCAGTGTCTTGTAGTGAGTCCCAGAGGGTGCGGACATGGGCGTGTGTGTGTGTGTGTGTGTGCGCGCGCGCGCGCGTGTCCGCACATATGTGGCTGGGTGTGCCCCCAATGTGTCCTTTGGACTGGGCATCTATACTAGCCTAGCTAGGAATCTACATGGAGTCCCTTCCCTTCTGTAATCTTAACTTCCTTATAACTATTCTTAGTAACAAGCAGGAGCCCTTACCACCGCTGAGCCCTAGCACACACTGGGTGTTTGTTTCTCCATGCACATCCTCAGTACTGTGTGGCACCTTGAACATTGTGTGTGTGTGTGTGTGTGTGTGTGTGTTCTTATTTTGAACCTATTGCAGAATTTCTCACTGCTGCCAAGTTATTTTCTTAGGATATATTTAGATAAAGTGAGATGATCGAGAAGTAGGTGACGTATATTTGCACAGTGATGTTTGCACACGACAACCATGGTGTTTTTGGAGCTGATGTCCAGAAGTTTCAACCTTCCTGGACCCTCCTTATATGCTTGGTGGAGAGGTAATATACCTCCTCAGAGGGCCTAGGGAGAGAATGAGTGGCATTACAAGCCCTCTCTTGCAGAGATTAAACACAGCTGTTGGACCCACACCATACTTGCTGCCACCTCCTTTCCATTGAGTGAAGGAAGCATCCAAGATGACAGAAAGAATGGGTAGGAGAAAAATCCTGTGAGTCCCACTCTACCAGAAAGGCAGCTGTCTCCCGGGGGTGGTGTGGACTCTGGGATTGCACCTGATAAGACATGAAATAAACTTATCCTGTGGTTGGTATTGATTGAAAGTCTTGGGGGCGGGGGACGGGTGTGGGGGGAGATGGGAAGGGGAAACAAAGGAGGAGGCAACAATGCTTGATAAGAAATGTACTCAGTTACCTTGCTCATGTAATTGTAACCCCTCTGTACAGTATTTTCACAATAATTTTTTTTTTTTTTTAAAAAAAAGGTCTTGGGGACAGCACAAGCTTCCCCAGGTGGGGTACACAAGCCTGGTCCTGTACTTCTCCTGGCAATACTTCTTGCCCCCTGCCATGTGCCTCTTTTTGTCTGAGTTTATATTGTCTGCATATTGATACAGCATGCTAGGGGGGAGAAAGGGATCTCACCCCTCTCCAGACCTATTAAGCTTACAGTGGGGCAAAGCAGCCTCTTCTGTTAATACGTTTAAGACCTCCATCTGCATGATGGAGGCAGCTTTAATGAGATTAGAAAGCTTAACCAAGAGGCCAATTAAATCTGGGCCCATACCTGTTTGGGCGGTTGTCTAAGCCCTGACCTGCTCCAGAGGCATCCTGCAGGCCCTCCTGGGAGCCTGGCTGGGAAGGATGAGGGGGCAGAAGACAAATGCCCATCTGGCCCAGCTGTTCCCAGACCTGGGGTCTCTCTCCAGCTGGAATCAGGGTAGAGACAGAACCCAGGAGAGTTCTATCTGATAGAACATCTGGTCCTAGAGCTCCCAGAGCTGGACCCCTACACCCTTCCTGCAGCCTGGGGCACAGGCAACTGGGTAGTTGCAAAGGTACCTGGTGATGTTGATGTGTGACAAGGCTTGTAAACCAGGAACTGGGTGCACTCCCTTCATTTTATAGGGAGGGGAGGGCCTCACAAGGAAGCCAGCCATGCCTGATTCCTTGCTGGTGTGTCCCTTGGACTGTCCAGGTAGAAGGGCATGTTGCTCTCTGTTCGCAGACCTTTCTGTGTCATTTGTGCTCGCCACTGCTGTATAAGGAATGCTAGGCAGAACAAAATAAAGTTGAGGAGACCTGTGCCAGATGGATACTAGAGCCAGAGGACTGACCCTCAGATTAAGTTCTCCCTCCCCCCCCCCCCCCCCCCCCCATGACTTAAGCTTTCCTTTGGTTCCCACTGGAGGTTGGAGGAGTATGTAGGTTTGAATGTTTAGACCCAGCCAGGAGGAAAATTCTAAAATCAGTTAACTATGACCTTGTGTAAGACACTTACCATTCTGGCCAGCACTGGCAAGATGGGTCGATATAAAATAAAGGAGTGGATTTACTCACTTCGGGAGGCTGTTGAGGATTAAGTGAGATCAGCCTCCCTTGGTGCCTGCATTGTGTAAGCAGGATGTGAGGGCTTGTGCCCATGTTCCTGGGATGTAGAACCCGGAAGCTATGGGGACCCGGATGGGAGCACTGAGGCTCTAGTTCCTACTGGCTTGGCCTTCCCCACTGGAAGACAAGTGGAAGGGAGGGTTTCTTTCACAGGAGTTTGTTTGTGGAGCACCTGACTGATGCATGCCAGGTAAACATTGTTCTAGGATGTGGGAGAAACTTCACTTCATCCTGGGAGGTGGCAGGCAGGTTTTCTCACCCATTTTCTTTTTTCTTTTTGGGGGGGGGGGGGGTGGTCTGTTCGTGGGGCCTGAACTCTGGGCCTGGGCGCTGTCCCTCAGCTCTTCAGCTCAAGGCTAGCGCTCTACCACTTGAGCCACAGCGCCACTTCTGGCTTTTTTCTTTTTGCTTATGTGGTGCTGAGGAATCGAACCCAGGGCCTCATGCATGCAAGGCAAGCGTTCTACCACTGAGCCACCTTCCCAGCCCCTCTCAACCATTTTCTAGATAATAGCCAGCCCAGACAGATACCTTGGGAAACCAGGTTCCAAATCCCTGCTGCCCTCCACCTGGTAGGCATGTCTTTTTCTGTAGTTCCAGATCCAGCTTCTGAAGGCTCATACACTATACATATTTAGTTAAAAATTCCTATCTTGGATAGAGAAAACCTATTGGCTTTGGGATTAGGGGAAAATAAAAGAAAAACAGACTGCTTAAGATCAGGTAAGCAGCAAAACAGGAAGGTTGGTCATTTGTCAAGGACAGCACTGTCATCCCTATCTGAGTTCCAAGTTTCAAGCTGGGAGCAAACCCAGGACTCAGATTGAGATCTCCCCAGAGGCCACCATGTTTCTGTCCTCCAGCTACCAACAGTGTGATGAGAGAAACAAGCATGTGGGAGTGAAGGCCACACTTCACTCTCTTGACATCTGGG
The DNA here is from genome assembly GCF_019054845.1 of Dipodomys spectabilis. Lineage (NCBI taxonomy): Eukaryota > Metazoa > Chordata > Mammalia > Rodentia > Heteromyidae > Dipodomys > Dipodomys spectabilis. The sequence goes on from NW_024871181.1 coordinate 632,142, forward strand.
TTTTTGCCAGCCCGTCCTGTGCTTTGAAAGGAAATGAATAAAAAGGAGAGAAATTTATCAGAAGAGACAGGTTTAGCTTTCTCTGAAAAGTTCTTTCTCAGTCCCTAGTCATTTCGGTTTTTATCGATTACCAGATGTAGCAAACATTTGGATTCTACTTCTTAGGAACCAATAGTCTGCAGAAAAATAAGCCCTTCTCATGGGATAAAGCCAGGTAGGAAATAGTAGAGATACAGGTAGAGTCTTGTGAAGTTGGAACAAACTATCTTGCTCCAGGCAGGCTGAAGGATGCATTGGGATGGCAGAAGCTGGCATAAAATGGCCATTCTAGAGGGCAAGGCATGTGCAACAAGGCTGAGACCAAGATTTCCTGTGGCTTCAGCTCTGTGTAGAAAAAGAGAGAGGGGATGGAATGAGAGGTTGAAATGAGATCACAGCCCTTTCATTATCTCCTTGGTCTCAGTTCCCACGCCAAACCCAAGAGAGGACAATCCTTGTCCTGCAGTAGAGGGGCATATCTCAAGTCTCTGAGTTAGCCTGGGAGCTGGGAGCTAAACTTCTTCCCTGCAGTCCATCCAGTGCTCTATTTACTTTACAGCTGCAGCCCATGGTCTGTTGAATGTTTATTGGACGTTTGATTAAAGAGACATAGGTGGAAACTTTCTAGTGTTGAGTTCTAATTTAACCACTAAAGGGCCTTTGTGCCTGTTTAGAACTGGTAAGCAAGAACAGACCAAGAGTTTTATGCATATATAAATGGAAGGGTTTGGAGAGCTTGTTGAACAGAGACAGTGCAAGTAGCACTAAGTGGACCTAAGACCTGGTAGGTGAGGAACTGGCTAGCCATATGCTTGGGACGTGGTTAGCCCAGGGAAGATACAGAGCCGGGTACATCTAGGGTTCCACACCAGGCTCAGAAGCAGCTCCAGGCCCCATGGTTAGTTTGCTATTTCTCTTGGTCCTTTTCCAATGCTTATGGAGGAAGTAACCCCTTGGAGCCAGTGGAGCAGACAGCTTGGTCAGAGAGCCCAGGCATTGAACCTGCTGAGATCAGGGGATGGGATGGCAGGTAGATCTCAGCAGTGTACAGACACTTAGGGTCTTCTTCTTGAACCCAACCCCTGAGGCCTAGCTGTGACTCGAATTCAGTTCCCCACTCCATTCATTGATTCTGTCCTTCTTCAGAGCTACAAATGCTTTCCCTAGATGGCAGCTGAAGTCATCCTTACAGTTGTCTTTGGGTGGGGATTTAATGATGATTTCCAGTATACTGACAGGACTCGTGGCTAGGAGGCCTGCCTAAGGCATTTGGCAGCAAGGGACACGCAGTTCCAGCTCCCAGGCCTTCTCATTGCTCAAAGTTGGGGTGTTTCAGAAAGAGGGAACAGTGTGTCCCAAAACTTGCGTAGGCAGGGGCGTGTGGTAGTGGTGATGGTAGAGGTTTGGAAGGGAGGGACTAGTTGTTTGGATGGGATCCAGTGGTAACTAATGGAAGATCATTTGAATTAGCTAGTCTTGCAATTTGACCCTGTAGATGTGGTGAGCACTCTTGAAAGACAGGATTTCTACAAGAATTTTATTCATCCAAATAATATTTACTAAGCCAGCAACTTCTCTGTGCTTTGCTACACCATTCCTGCCACATCTTTGAGAAGCCAGATTATTTAATAAGGAATTAACAGTCAAGTGCTATGAGGAAGAACATGAAGAGGACACGGAGGTAGCACCAGTCCCAAGAGGAGAGTGTTCCAGAGACAGGGACCAGCTTCTGCCAGAGACTGGGACCAGCCTATGCAAAGGTGGTTGGGCAAACTTATCAAGTAAATATATGGAAAGAAAAGCCTTTGTAAATTGCTACTAAATATGTAAGTATTAACAAGTTATTCTCTGTCAAGTGTTGGGCCTTGGGGAAGGCCTCCTTGAAGACCCTCCTTTGTACTGCCAGCACCTTAGGGGTGGGTATCCTCCAGGGGAATTTTTTTTCCCACCCCCTGGTCCGGGGGTTTGAACTCTAGACCTGGGTGCTATCCCGGAGCTTTTGTGCTCAAGACTAGCGCTTTACCACTTCATCTACAGCTCCACTTCTGACTTTTTGGTGGCTAATTAGAGTTAAGAGTCTAACAGACTTTCCTGCCCCAGCTGGCTTCAAACCTTGGTCCTGAGAGATCAGTCACCTGAGTAGCTAAGATTATAGTTGTTAGCCACCAGCGTCCAGTTCTCCAAGAGAAATTTTGCATCTGTTTCAGAAGCCTGAGTAGCCACCTCCAGCTTTTCCCATCCACGCTCTTGCCCACTTATTTTTTTGGGGGGCGGGGCAGGCGGGGGGATCCAGTAGTGGGGCCTGAACTCTGGGCCTGGGCGCTGTCCCTCAGCTCTTCAGCTCAAGGCTAGCGCTCTACCACTTGAGCCACAGCGCCACTTCCGGCTTTTTTCTTTTTGCTTATGTGGTGCTGAGGAATCGAACCCAGGGCCTCAGGCATGCAAGGCAAGTGCTCTACCACTGAGCCACCTTCCCAGTCCCTTGGCCCACTTCCTTAGCAGCTTCTTACTACAATTGTAAAGGATGTGTATGATCTTGAAAGTTCTGGACCGATTTTGGGGTGTACCAGCAAGAAAACTGTGTTCTATACACCTCCAGATGAGGCTGTGGACTTGCCCATGGTGAGCTGGAATGGCAGCCCCCTGCCTTAAGCCACAGTCTAAGCTGACAAGTCGAGGACCAAAAAGAAAGGAGCACACTAGCTCTTGGTGGGTCCCTGACCCCACTCTTCATCCCCTCTGCATCACTTCAGGAACAAATCAGTCAGCACTTTCTGAGAGCCTCCTCTAAAAGCGTGCTGGGGCAAGCTCTGTTCTAGAATGGTGCTGTGCTGGTCAGGGGTGTGAGACCCCTTTATCAGCTGATAACTGTGATAATAGAATTTGAGACATTCAGAAAGGCTGTGGTGTTCCTAGGGAAAACAGGTATTAGAGCTATTTTACCTTTTCTTCTCTTCTACAGACAGATGTAGTTATGTGCATACACATGTACACATACACACACTATCCATATGTACATGACTGTGTGAGTCTGTCATTCGAGATGTTAACATTGCTCTCAGCTCAGTGTCATTCCTTTCTGTGTTTGCTGAGAACGCTGACGACTGGAAGCTGGGTAGCCTGAACCACTTTGGTCTGGTCTGGTCCAGTACAGCAGACGTCCCTGGACCTGCTGCCATGTGGCTGATGGGGTAGCCGGGAAATGTGGAATCCACATAGGGCCCAAGGAGGCTCTCTTACCACATAGGAGTACTCCAAAGGGAAGCAGCACTAAGTGGCATGGTGTTGGTTGATTGTGTTGACACAGTCAGTGTGGCCATTGCAGAGAGAAGTAGAAGGGACTCCTTACAGAATCTCATCCTTCGGTGTGGCATCAAGGCTCACCCTGTAACCATGTCATTTTGTAATTGAAGCACTTGGGGCTCTGAGAAGGGCAGGGGTAGCCTTGTTTCTGGTCTCGTGCCTGTTTCTGTCAGGGTTCTCATGGAGTTGAGCTGGAGGTATAGGGCCTTTTGTGTCTGTCTGAAGAATTTGGTAGAGGGGAAGAAATGTGGACTTTGAAGTGAAGTACGCTGGGTTTGCGTCCCAGACTGCCACTTCCTGACCTGCCGTGCAGCCTGGGGCAGGTCAGCTCTCTGAGCTTCAGTATTCTCTCTGTAACAGGGAAGATAATGCGACTACCCGTTGGACTGTTGAGAGGATCAGAGATAAGTACATAAAAGGCCAGGCATTAGGAGGCACATGTTAACGCATCCACCAGATGATGTCGTATGGCTCCTGTAGGCAGTGCAGGGGGAGTGTGTGGGCTCAACTGGAGTATGTCACCTCCAGGGGAGTGGAACCCTGCCTTTCCGGGTTCCTTGCCACAGATCCAACCATTACAACTTAGTGCTACCAGGGGGTGGAGGCCCTATAGGCTTCTTGCCTCTCTTGTACCTGAATTTCAGGCAGGAGGGTCATCTATGCTGTCCCTCAGCAAACAATGGAGTGCACAGGACTTCTGGAGTGGACAGTGGAAGTCACTGAATGCCCAGTTCCTCATGGCATTGTTTGGTCCAATTTCCTTTGCATTGTGACCTACATCATTCTTTATTTGCTAAACCCTCTGAGCAGGCAGCAGTAATAAATCAATTAATGACTCCGATGAATCGTTTAATGGCTGACAAAATAACACTAAAGCCAACAGCTTGCATCTCTCCAGCAGTACCAAAGGACGCTGGTTGACTCGGGTGGGGGACGAAACAGAGACTGTTAGCTAAATTAGCGCAATTAGTGTGTGCTTTAAAGGCTTAGGCGGCATCTGCTCAGCTCTGAGCCAGCGTGTCGGGCGCACTGGGGAAGGCTGTGAGCACCGTGGTGGGCAGCTGCTTACCGGCTTTCCTCCTGGCCTAGCAGGAGAGCAGGAGGCTCCAGTCCATTCCTTTACACACAAGAGGCCTTGGCAGGTTTGAATTATGTGCCCCCTTCCCTGCCAAGTATAGACGTCCCCAGCTTTGATATCAAGGGACCTTGGTGAACTTTCTAGACTGCACATTCGTCCTGTCAACTGCAGAGAAGGAGGTGAGGGAAAGTGATTCTGTCCCTGCTAAATTGGATGCCAGCTGAGGAGGTGTGGGCTCCCATCCTTGAAAGATGCTTGGAGTGCCTTGCCTTTAATGATTTCTTTTAAACTAAAAAAAAAAAAAAAGTTTTAAGAAGTGAATCGGATGGCTTTCTGTTCTCTGCACACCTCGGTCCTGGCAGGATTAAGTTGTCATTGGAACTGAGTGTGTGTACGGGTCCACGCCAGGGAATTTTCCACTTTGCAGAAGCGACTGCCAGTGTTCTTGTTAAGGAGCTGTCACTGGCCTACTATGACATGTTTGTGGTTTTAAGTAAGTAGCTCCTTAAGACAGTAGGAAGTGTTTGTGTGTGTGTGGGGGGGGGGGGGGCGCTAATGGTACAAGCCAGGGTCTGAAGCTCACCTTTCTTTAAGAAGACAACCAGTGTTGAACAAATATCACTGATCCATTCACAGTGTTCACCTGAGGGGTCCCCCACAACCCTGATCTCTCTAGCCTTATTGTACAGGCCATAGACCAAGCCCCACATCAGGTTACCCAACTAGGGAGGGGTTTGCACAAAGAGAAGGGTGATATCTGGACAGTATCCAAGGTACATCCAGGTGTTAATTACATAGGGATCCACCTCTTAGCTACATTGTGCCCTTTGATGCAGTTCCCAGAAGATGCTAGGTGCTTCCTGGGATGAGTGGGCAGGGCCCAGTGATGTGATAGCCTCCTCTCCTTAGCCCAGGGAAGTCAGTTCCTCAGTTCTTTCTGTTGAAATGTTCTGACAGGCATACTTTTCTTTCATCCCTCTCCCCACCCCACCCTCCTCCCTAGTGCTTACTAAGGTGACATTGAGGAGAGAGACCACAGCTACCTCCAGACTATTCATGGAATCATCAAGCGTGAGCATATCTAGCCAGGCTCAGTAGTTGGCATGCCTATGAGGCTGGGGTAGGAAGATCACTTGAGCCCAGGAGAATGTGCAGCAACATACAAGAGCCTGTCTCACAAACAAGCAAACAAACAACTAGACATGTCTGCCATTGCTGGGTGCTGTGTCAAGTTCAGGGGCTATCTTACCCTGGCCTAGTGGAATGCCTGTCCTGAGAGCCCATATCCCTATGGGCTAGAGCATCCTTCCTTTAAACGTGACCCTGAAAGACTCAGAAATGTAACATGAGGTACCCAAGTGCTCAAGCTCCTGGTAAATGGAAGGAACTGGCCATGAAGCAGACCTCTGTTCTCAAGTGGCTGCTGTAACTGTCTGAACTATATGACTGTATGACTCTGAACTGTCTGAACAGAGCCTCTCTTTTCTCCTATGCAGCAATGGTGGGTTGTTGGGAGGACTTGGGGGAGAGAAGCTTCAGCAAGCTGGGCAGAAGTGACAATTGAATGGCAAGCCCTCTGGGAGTGGGTGGGCTACGTAACTCCTGCCAAGGAGCCCCCAAGGTAAGGGAGGGCAAGTAAGCTTCACCCCAGCTAGGAGGTGGGATGGGCATGGGGTGGGTAGAGTTTAGAGGGATTTGCACTCTAAAGGAGGCTGTTAGGAGCCCTGTGCCAGGAGGGTGAAGATGACAGCAGTAATCTCTTACCTCCATATCTCCTTTTACATCTTTCAGTCCTGCTGTCCTTTAAGGCCCTGGCTTGAGTGCCACCACTTTCACAAAGCCTCCCTGATCCCCCTAATCCCTGTCTCACAGTGCCTGCCTGGAGTACCTTCACACGTCCCTCAGTTCTCTGTCACCAGGACACTTTTCATCCTCCAGACCTTCGGGGCAGAACCTGACTCTCATCTCCCATCCCAGTGGGCACAGTGCCATCCATGCGGCCACAGGAGCAAATGCTAAATGCACCCGCCCTGTATCAAGTACTCGTAACCTTTTTACAGCTCCCACCTACCTTGTTTTTCTTTTTCTTCCCAAGGTAATTTGCCAATTAGGCCCAACAGACTCTTCAGTGGACCTTCTTTGACACACACGCACACACATATGCACTCACGTTCTACCTCTTGTTAAATGCCAACTCATTGAAATATTTGTCAGAAAAAGCCAAGTAAGAAGGTCATCCTACTTGGTGGAGAAGAGTAGAATACATAGGTGATCTCAAACACAAAGAAGGACTTGTGATTGCCAGATGTTCTTAATGCTCTGTCATGTGCATCTGGCTCTTTTCATGAGCCAAAACCAAAAAAGCACACATTTTTCAGAACTTACAGATGTTGGTAAGAGGGAACTGTTACTTGAGATTTTTGAACCCAAGTTCAGAGGTGAGGGGACAGAGGGGCTGAAGTTAGAGCCACATGTGAGCTGCATGTCTTTAAGATAACACTCCTCTGTGCCTCAGTTTTCTTACTAGCTAAACAGAAATGACATCTTCCTTTTGGGACATGAATATTTCCCTCCTTTAACCTCTCCTGGTTTATGGGATCAGCATGAAATAGCAGTTGCTTCCCCTACTTTCTCTGTTGTTGTTAATCCTCTCCCATGGAAGAGAGAAGTAAGATGGAACCTTGAGAAAGAAGATTTTACCATGACTTTTGCCATGTCACTACTGAGCAACCCAAAATTACCATATCCTACCACCTCCACAGCAGTTGGTTCTGAGACATAGATCAGGGAGGCTTTGTGTACCTTGGAACAGCTACTATTGGACCCAGAGCTGTCTGTCTCTCCATGCTGAGTGGGCACATCCACTTCTCTTCCTGTGTGACAGCCCCCTGACTATTTGAAGGCAGGGATCCTATGTCATTCCCTTGTGTCATTAGAACCTATTTTTAACGCCAGCTGGTTCTCTCTTCACATAGCAACAGTTCTTTGTTTTCTCTGAGCTGCAAAATCAAGAGCATCCATTCCCCTAAACGCATTCTGTTCTGTGGTCTGTGAGTAAGACCAAGAGACCTCTTCTTCCTCTCTGTTCCCTTCTTTAGACTCCATTGCTCTGGTCTTGGCCTTTCTGCATGGGTGATAACATTGTGACAATTCTTCCCATTCCTCCACCTGAATCTTTACTGTGGTGATGTTGTTAGAATTCCCTCCAGGAAACTTGGCTGGCCCAGAGGGACCAAATCACTTCAGCTCTCTGAATTCGGCCCTAAGTGAGATCTGAGTGAGCCTTCTTGCCTTTCTGGAGTGCCAGACAGGCATTCTTGCCTTGTTCCTATGGTCATCTAAAGAGGCCCCACCCACACCCAGCTTCATGACCTCTGTTTCCCAGCCACACCCTTAGTACTCCTCACACCCCAATTCCTCTGGCCCTCCCAGCCATGTGGCTAGGGTTGAGTTTCAGTCAAGGAAGGCTGTGCTTGGTGGTTTCACATGTGGCCTGAGTATTGGGGCAGGGGAAGGAGGAAGGGGATTTACCAAATAAAGTACCATTTTTCTCACTAACCTGGCAGGAGTCCAAGGTTCACTCTGAGCATTTGTTTTTTATTCGTTTTCCAGGAGCTTCATGTGCATAGAAATATTTATTTGTAGAAAATAGCAAAAAAGTAGATGAGGAGACCTCAGTGCTAGTCTGGGAGTGAGGAAGACGGGTTCTGGGCTGGGGTCAGGAGGCAATGCTTTACAGGGAACATCCTCAGCTCCCCCTTTTTTTTGGGTGGAGGGTCCGGTTGTGGGGCCTGAACTCTGGGCCTGGGCACTGTCCCTCAGCTCTTCAGCTCAAGGCTAGCACTTCTGGCTTTTTTTTCTGCTTATGTGGTGCTGAGGAATCGAACCCAGGGCCTCATGCATGCAAGGCAAGCGTTCTACCACTGAGGCACCTTTCCCCATTTCAGCTTTTTAAGTTGACTCTATCCCCAAGAGTAGGCAGCTGGCCTATATCACCATGTGCAAAGCTCTTTAAATTAGTTTCTCTTCCTCCCTCCCTCCCTCCTTCCTCTCTCTTCCTTCCCTCTTCTCCTATCTCCCCCCCCCCCCCTCATGAGTTTATACCCCGTGGTTGTGCTTTATTTAGCCATGTGGGTAGCTAGAACCCAACCAGTGTTGTCTGCCAGTTCAGATAACAGGTGGGTCTCTGGGTTCTTTATAATCTTTGATCTCTGAATGTGCTCTAATGAAAAGAGAAAAGCTGGCATTCATGGTCCTCTGGGAAAAGCATTGTTGTCTTTTCCTGTAGGTACTGCTTTTTCAAGCCCCTTCTTCCTTCAGTTTGTGGGATTGGATGGGCAGAGAAGCTTGGAAGAAGAGCCATCGTGGACAACTCTTAACTAACCCTGTGATACATGGGAGAAACTAAATCCCAAGTGAGAAAGGACTTTTCCTTGGGTTGTCAGCTGGGACCTGAACTCATAGGGGAGGCCTTGGCCTTCTAGATCCATTATTCTTTATTCTCTGACTCTGATGGGGAAGTCCTTCCTGTGTAACCACCACAGCTAGTCATGCTGTAGGCCTAGGGAAGGCCACGGGTTTGGGTTTTGTGTTTTTAGAGAAAACTCACATGAGACACTTTGCTGAGTGCCTTAATGGTGTTCTAACTCAAGCTGGAAACCACAGGGAGAGGCTGACTCCTAGCAATCCAGAAAGGCCTGGCTCCAGATGGTCAGGTTTGAGCAGGTCTTTGAATAATACAAGTAGTAATCATTTATTGAACACCTGCTGTATGCCTCGTGTTGTGCTGGGTAAACAGCCCCTGCTGTCAAGGTGGAGGCTGGGATGCAGCACACTGTTGATAGAATAACATAGGGCCCCTTGGTCTGGGTTTTGTGAGTAAGGGTTATTTCTGAGGCCTTCCAGCCTCTTTCCCTTGTGCCTCCCAATACACCAGTTGCTGCTTTCTTGCGCTTTTAAAAGTTTGTTTTTTTTTTTTCTTCTGTGAGTTTGTAATTTGATTTTTTTTTTTAATTTTATTTTATTGTAAAGCTACTATACAGAGGGTTACAGTTACATGAGGTAATGAGTACACTTCCTCTTGAACATTGTTACCCCTTCCATTGTTTTCCCCCTACCATCCCCTCCCTCCCTCCCTTTGTAATTTGATTTATAATCAAAGGGGAGAAGCAATCACTGATCCTGCAGGGCACAGACTTAAGCATTGCATAACTACTTGGTTTAACAGATAGAGAAGGCCTCTTCTGTCATAAAAGTTGTTTCTAGGCTCAACACAATAGCTTGTACCTGTAACTCCAGCTACTTGAAAAGTGGAGATCAGAAGATCATTAGAGGCAAAAAGTTACTGAGCCCTCATTTCAACAAACAAGCAAGGTGAGAGAGTTGTATCTGTGATATCAAGAGGATCAGGTTCCAAGGCTAGCCCAGGAAAAATGCAGATCCTAACTTAGGGAAGGAGAAATAGCAAAATAATAATACAGCAAAAAAAGTCTGGGGAGGTGGTATGGCTCAGGTGGTAGAGTGTCTGCCTAGCAAAGGCTCTGAATTCAAATCCCAGTAGTACAAAAAAAGAAGTTGTCTCCTTGGCCTCTTGTCCCTTAGTCATTGCTACCATATCTGCCTTTGCTGTTCTTCCTCCAGGAGCAGATGGTGAAATACATCTTCCATCTCAGATTTCAGAGAATTACCCCACCCCTTTACTAGCATTTCAGTTACCCTGGTCTTGCCTTCAAAGAATCACCCCTAGAACTATTGACTCACTCTGATTTCATAGGAACACCACATCTCAGGATGAAGGAGCCTCATAAGCAAAACAACAATGCATTTGCAGGTTCAAGCTTTCACTTGAAGTTGTTTTCTTCATTTTGACATACTGAACCTATCTATACCTCAATATAGGAAAAGTCAAATACTCCAAATAATGAAAGGCAGGAACATTTTACCATAAAAAGGTCTACCAGTGTCCAATGTGAAAGCATTCCAAAAGGTAATGATCCAAAACACTCAAAAGGTAACTATCAGGTTACCTCAGCTCCCCCGCCCTCTTTGTAAGTTTTTTCTGGGTGCTATGGACAAGTAGTTGTTGGTTCTTAATCACAAAACGTCAAATTACACAGAACCACTAACCTTAAAGAAGTAATAATGCAGCTGAAGAATTGCTTAGTAACTTTCCCTTTGTGGCCCACTCCCAGCTGCCAAGGGGTCCAGATGAGGCAAGTGGATTCTCCTGCTCTGAATGGGCTATAGACTCAAGGAAAGGAGCCCTAGATCCATGTTTGAGGATGTTTGAAACTTGGAGCACACAGTATGGGGCATGTGTAAGAAGACTCATTTTGAAAATCTTCTACAGCTAACTCATTCTCTTACTTGGATCCGTCAGACAACCTTTTCGTGCCTGTCCCCAGTCTTAATTCCCATGTTCTCAGAGTAATCCCATCTCACAGACCATATCCCATCCCAACTCAACCCACCACACTCCTCTAATGCCAAGGTAGAAACAACAGCCATTCTGCTTTTTACAAGACACCAATTTGTAGAGGTGTAAGTAGCTGGTTCATGCCATTTGTTAGTACAAATGATAGCACTTGGAGCAGAGTGGGTTGTTCACTGTTATGTGTGGTATTAGTGGAAGATTGGAAGCCAGGAGGTCTGGTTCCTATTTTGTGACTTGAGGAAAGGAAAAGAAAGAAGTGAATCCTTCAGGGGTAGGTAGTAGGAGGCTGTATTCATGAAACAAAAGGAAGTGCTTGGTTTCCTGACCCTAAGGGTCATAAATTTGACTAAGAGAAGAGTCACAACTCTTGGGGTGATCAGTGGTGAAATTAGTTTTGGTCATAATTGAGACCAGGGACTAGACTGGAGATGGACATCTGTAAGAATGGCACCTGGATCAGGGAATGGGCCCAGGAAGGGAACATCAAGGCCCCTGGATATGTTCCTCAGGCTAGGTGCTTGGGCCTCCCAATCTTTTGCCCTGCCTTTGTGAGCACAGAGCCAGGCACAGACATGCCGGCCACATGAACAGGTTTGTCACAGATTGTTGGAAAGAGGCCAGGTGGGGAACGCAGCAGCGTCTGCTCACCCCTGGGAGGCATTTGTTGAGGCAGATGTACCAGGTGGGTGCCAGGATAGCAACATTTAACGAGAGAACTAAAAACAGTCTTCCATCGTACCCCTGCTTCTCATGAGACACCCAGGACCCTTTAGGGGCTAAATTGCATCTGTCTGTTTCTTCCTTACACTTGTCTGGGGGCATTTTCCTAGTTGCTTTGTTATTTATTTATTGAATTGTGGGTATTTATTGACCTTCTGCTCTGTGCAACATGCCAGCCTCTTCGAGAGACTACCACCATTTATAAATCACTCCACTTGCCCTCAAAGAGCTCTTTAGAGCTCTGGTGGGTAAGGTAGGGCATCCATGTCAATAGTAGCCACCGTGGGTTAGCCATGCACCACCACTGGGCAGGTACTGCAGAGGAAGTACCTTTGCTGCTTCCATCTCTTGCTATTCCTGTAGCATTCCTAAGTGGTGGTTCCCTAATTTCCTAAGTGAGGCAATAGAGGCTCCAGGTTCATCACCAGTAACATACCTGTGGATAGGGGCATGGGCAGACAAGAGTGGTGGTTTTATCTTCTTTGTACCTAGTTGGGGTTTGGCCACTGATTTCTACCTTCTCTCTCCACAGAGTGCAGCAGCTGCCCCGAGCCCTGTGCTTGGCAACATTCCCCCCAATGATGGGATGCCTGGAGGACCCATCCCACCGGGTTTCTTTCAGGTATGTGAGGGCCGTGGGTCCCATACTCTTCGTGTACTTGGACTGGGGTGGACAGGCAGGCAGGCGGGAGAGGAAAAAAGCAGCACAGCTCAGTTTGCCATGGTCTAAATACAGTTTCTTTGTGCTGGTTGAGGCCCTTCCCTTCCCTTCCTTTCCCATCGCTCTCTCCACCCCTATGGAAAGCTGGGAAGGGGAGGAGAGACTGGAAGGCAGACACCTCCCGCCTGGCAGTGCCCTTCACCAGTTTGTTTTTTTCACACCAGCTCCGCAGGCACAACATGGTCTGCCAGAGAGGTGGGGGTAGCTGCTTCGAGGCCAGTGTGGAGCTTTCTTTTAACAAAAGACTTTTTCCTTTCCTCTTTTTAAAAAATGAGTAAACTGTTCTCATTCCTGTTTTGTTGCTGCTGTCATTGTCATTGTTTATTTTGCCCGTCCAAACTACAAACCTAGGCATAATATTAAAACAACAACAACAACAGACTCATCCTGGCAGGTCTCAGAATCCTTTCGCTCTGATTAAGCACTGATATTTTTTCTGAGTGTGGTCACAGACTGTATTCTACAACATTCGTGCCTACACTTTGTACACCATGGGCAAGAACAGATCCCCCGTGAGTTGGGAACCTCGCCTCTTCCAGACACCTTGTTGGCCCTTTTCTAGGGTGTGTGTGAAATCAGGCTTTCCACTTTGTTAGGATTGGGTGTGGCTACCACCCATCTGTGCCTTCTCCATCCCTCCTTCCCTCCTGGCAGTTTGTCCTACTTCAGCCAAATTGGGACTGGGAGATGCCATCTTGGAGAGCTGTCAGTGTGCAGGGCTGTGAAGAACTTTGTGGTGAAGCTCTTGATTGTGACATCGTTCATTCCGTCAAGCCTGTTTAGGCTGTGTTGGATAGCATGCCTTGACACTCCACACCTTCATAAGAGTGACGCTCCGAGAGGAGGATGAGGAAAGAGCTGTTGTGGAGAAAGGAACAAAGATGTCCTCAGTGAAGCCAGGGAATTTGGAGCTAGACCAGTGAGGCAAAATTCAAGGAGACCTTGCTCAGTGTCATACATCTAGCAGCAAATCAGGCAGCCCTGGACAGACACTGGAGGTATCTGAGAAATGACAGGATAAGCACATCTTAGGGTATTGAAGGGGTTTTCCACCTTGCAAGATTTTACACTTTGGTTGATGTTTACTCCCAGGGGAGGAAGGTTAGGACATGTTGCTTACTAGCCAAGAAGGACCATGGTAGACTTTGGTTATTCCCTTAAAACAGAAGCAGCTGTTTGTACTTGGCATAAAGCCAAGTACAAAGCCAGGTACCAGTAACTTCTACCTGTAGTCCTCACTACTCAGGAGGCAGAAATCCAGTGGATTGCAGTTCAAAACCGCAGAAGCAGAAAAGTCCATGAGACTATGCCTCCAAAATAACTAGCAGAAAGCCAGGTTGGAACTATGGCTCAAGCATTCAAACCCCAGTAACACCAAAAGAAAAAGGCAGTGGGAAGAAAGGGGGGAAGTAAGGGATGATACTCTAGGGCATTAGGCATCTGTGTGCATTCCCAGCATTCTACCAAAGCCAGGGCTTTGTCCAAGGGGTAGAGACACGTTTAGCCTCAGAATGCTTTGAGGTGTGAGATTCTAGTTCAGACTGGACCAGGTATTGCTAGGGTCTTGGCTTGGCGAAAAGCCATATGTATGAAAGAGAGGCCAAGGGAAAGTATAACCTCAAAATCCCTGGAAATTCACGGACCCAATAAAGTTAGCAACATGGCTGTTAGCCCTCCCCAGAGAGGATTAGTCTCTGTAGGGGTGGGGGGTCACCTGCACCAAAGGCAACCGTGTAGCCACTGCAGACAGATACTCTGCATCCATCTAGTGGCTTCCCTGCCATGTTCTGTTCAGATTCACATATCCTTACCCATGAGGCCAGGCATGTCCCATATGGTGCAGGTATGGCTCCTTCACAGGCTTCTACGTGCCTGTTGCAAGCTAGTGTGGTGCAAACAGCTGATAGTAGCCAGTCATGTATTTTTAAAATATGCTTTGACTTATGTTTTGGCCTGAGTCTAAGTCAAGGCATAAGTCTGCCTGAAATGTGGGCAGTTCCCTCTTCCTGCTTTGGTATATTCTCCTGTAGCTAAGGCTTAATTCCAGACATACTTCTTTAGCTCTCCCCTATAATATTTTGAGGGGGTGTGGTCAGAAGGCCCAGATTGATTCCTGTCCTCACTCATCTTCAGCCATATCAAGTAAAGGCAATTGTCTTGACCTAGAGTCATCTCTGTTCTCTAGATAGGGTGGACTGTCAGAACTCGCTGGGTCTCCAGCAGGAATCTCTGTGCCCTGTCCTCTCTGCTTCCTTGGGTGGTCCTTCTCCCTTACTCTCTAGCATTATTTCCCCATCAGCCAGATGAAGTTACATGTGAAAGCCTGCCTGATCCTTTCTGGTCATGATGCTGACCACTTGGCCTGAGTGCCTGCTAAGAGGAAAGAGTGTCTTTTCTGGAAGGAGGTACTGGCAGCCCATTTCCAGAGCAGGTTGTCTCACAACAGGAATATTAGCTATTGATTGCTGGCCCTGCCCCTTGCTCATCTTCAAGTGGCCACTCTGATATTAGAAGGGAAATAGAGATGATATCAAGGGTTTTATCTGCTGCCAACAATTGCACTTCTTCCCCTCTTGGCCCCAGCCTGGGCGGCTCTGGCACAGAAGAACTTTGTATGGGGAGCCAGCCTGGATGTTTGGTCCAGTCTGTCCTAGTGACTGCCCTGTTTTCAGGTCAGATCTGTGCCATTAATCGGACCTAAATTTAGGGCTTCCAGGATAGATAGGAAAGAATAGCTGTCTACGCCTATTCTAGCTCCTCAGAAAACCATACATGGAACCTATTCCCTCATGTTTCTGACATCCGGCTGCAGGGCCGAAGGTTGGGCCATCCACACATTAGGCTCCATCTGTTTGCTCTTTTTTTCTTTAGTGCTGAATTTCACCTATCTAGTGCTGTGGCATGATGAGGTGATATCTGTCTGGTAGCAGTTAAGGGATGTCAGGGAGAGGTTTCAGCACTGACGAGCATACCTCAGCGATAGTGTGGTGTCTTCTATGTAGAATTTAGCAAAGGAATTCTGTGATTTAGAAGAAAAACTACACTAATCTTGGCATCTCCCAGCATGTTTGCTCATGTTACAGCACAGGAGCCTGGCCAGCCTCAAAGCACTGGATTGGCCTTCTGGCCAGGTTGGGTCTAACAGGAAACTGGCCTAAGAGTCTAAGATTGGGTTTATTGAGTGAAGAAGGACACAGAGGACTTGACTATGCATTGCTGAGTGACTGAGGGCCAGTTGCTCTCTTTCTTTGGGCCTGTTTTCTCACCATTAGATGAGGCTGGACCAGATGGTCTCGTGAGGGATCTTGTAACTGATTTCTTGTTTTGGATGGATTTTCATAATCAAGCAGTAGCTTTTCTCTTCCACGCAGCGTAACTCAGGCTGCACATCTGACAAACCCAGCTTGGCCAGGCATGTTGGTCTGGGTGGGTCCCTTAATTCCTTGGCCCCAAGGGGGCATCATACAGTTAGGATTTCTAGATCTAGCACTGGAGGTCACAGAGAAACAGCATTGGGTACAGACTGTTTTTGTTCTTGCTTTGTTTTTAAATTCCAATGATTGTTTTCAGTCATGTAGTGTTTTTGAACATTTTGGTCACAGTGTTTCTACAGAGAAGGGATGGCTGGTTGGGAAAGGTGAGTGGCTATCCAAAATTATCAACCTGGGGCTGTAATTGAAGTCTTAACACCAGGTTTCCTGGTTCCCAGTCTACTGTTCTTTCACAGTACCATCAATCCCAAGTGTAGATTCATGTCTGCTTGTCTAGACAGAGAGAGAGAGAGAGAGAGAGAGAGAGAGAGAGTAGCCATCTTCTCTCAAAAGTAGCAAAGAATTTTCCACTCACTGCTAGCTGAGCTGGACTAGAGGTGGCTGTTTAGAGTCACAATGTTGAGAATGATTCTGAAGCCATGTCTGAGCTCAACAGTTCCTGATTGGCCATGTCTGTCATGACAGTGAGCCTGTAAAGGGGAGTGAGTGTTCTGCTTATCTGGTCCAGACTTAGAGATGTGAATATGGAATCCCTGAGGGAGCAGGGGTGGAGTTTGGGATAGTCATTAGCCATACTGGTGTACAAGGGTGTTTAATTTGGCTTGGGTTTGGGTTCTAAGCTAGAACTGAAATCAACCATCTGTCTGCCCAGAGAAACAGATCAGCAACCCTGTACCTTCACATGGTCTTCCATGATAAGGTAGGTTGCCTGCCTGTCTACTTGCCTGCCAAGACAAGAGAGCCAAAAGGACTACCTGTAAGCAGCACAGCCCTTAGATGTCTCTAAAATTAGGTATGAGACAGATACTTGGCAGGACGCTGAAGAAGTTTCTGGGTAGTTGCGAATGGACCTCTAATATTGCGGGCTTCAGCTAGAGGGCAGTGGGAGACCACTGGGGCACTCTTGTCTGGCTCAAGCCAGAACAGTTACTTCACAGATAGTCTAGTAGCTCTTGGACCTGGGTGCTACAGTGGATGTTCAAGTGGTTGACCTTGTGGATGCTATAGAGACCCGGCAGAGGTTATTATAAGGTAAAGATAAATCCTAGAGCAACATAAAGGTCCTGCTTTCTTCACCAAAAGCTCATGTCCTGCTCTGAGAGACTCATGGTGGGAGCAATAAGGAGTGATTGACTTGCACCCTCACTTCAGTTAGGCTTTGATCCTGCCCACCTTACCTGAAGGAGGTAGAAGTCTGTCTCCAGAGACACTTCCCCCTCCCGCTAACAACTCAAAGGACAGAACTAACTAAACAGAGCAAATGCTGTGTACAGCCTGGAACCAGAGAAATGATCAGCAAGCTAAGAAGAGAAGATACATACCGTCCCATACTTTGCCTTCTGTGATTATAGGGACGGCTCTTCTCGCCTCCCTGTCTCCAGATGTAGCTGGGGTTTCCCCAGGAGAGGGCAGCCTCAAGAGGGCTCTAGTGACTGTCTGAAGTGTCTGACATTCTGCCAAGTGGCAGCCTTAGATCCCAGGTCCTCAAGAGAAAAGAAGAGGAAGCCAATTTGAGTCTGTATGGAAGACATTTATACTATCTGCCAATTTTATGATAAAGCAGTGAGCTGCTTGACAGTGGTGGTAAACAAGCAGAGACAAGATGCCCTGTAGACAGCATGAAAACCATGAGCTTTGTCATGGTGATGTTTCCAGGAAGGTCAGAGTCAATGAAACATACCAGTGGCTGTAACTGGGGCAGTTCCAGCTGATCTGGGTGCTGTTCATTTCCTATCCTGCTGTCTTATGGGAAGAGGAGAGGAGCAGAGATTGAGCTGGCATTACTCCTTCCAGAAAGCCGCCACAGGAAAGGTCTCTCTATGCTAACTGGTACAGGTCTAGTAGAGGGGAGACTTGGAAAGAATCAAACCCCTTGTTTTATGGTTTCCAAAGCCTGCTGCTAAGCTGCTAACAAGGACTTGAGGGATGGGATCTTCATCTGACAGATGGTAAAGCAAGGCAGGTGAGAGAGCTAGAACTGAGGCCATATGAGGTTCCTTGGCCCCGGGTTATATGTGGTTCCTAAGATCAAGGCCTTTGAGGAGCACTGCAGATCTAGCAAAGGGATGAGGGGTGGACAACATCAGACAGAGTGCCATAGGGCAGGCAGAGAAGCAGCCTGTTTGGCCTGAAGGTCTTCTGGGAAAAGGGGCTAATGTTTGAGCTGTAGGCTGCCAGGGAGTGAGGAAGGTGGGGGGGGGAGGGGCGGTGTGCCAGGGTGTGGATGTGTAGGGCATGTTTGTGATGGCAGCAGGCCTGGAGGGCTGGGCTGGGCTGGGCTGGGTTGGGCTGTGGGAAGGATTTAGGAGGTGACCAGGACTAGCCTGAAGTGAGGCAGCAACAGGCACAGGAAGGACTGGGGACCCATGGACCACTCCTAATGAGGGGAATGATGGTCTTGGGAAAAGCACCAGATGCTGGTGGGGCTGGCACTTGGAGGGAGGCTGGCCAGTGCAGTGTCCTGCTGTGATCTCCTGAGGAGGTGCCCCAGCCTGAGCCAGAGTGGTGACTAGGTGAAGCTGAGACTGTAGCCTGTGCTTCCTGCTGTAACTGGATGCTCCTGACAGGTGTTGGAGCTGGGGGGAGCCAAGCTAGGAAGTCTTGGTGAAGACTTCTGGGATGGTGATGGAAGTGGGGTAGGGCGAGAAAGGGTTGATATGGTGGTAAAAAACTTAAGTTTGAGAACCTTCTACCCCTTTAGATCCTTACCATGAGGCCAGGAGCAGCATGGTCCTCAGGCTGCCCTGCATGGCCCTCCCTGTCTGCTCCAGCCAATGTGCTCTGAGTGGAGCTGTCTAACCCTGCTTAGAGTTCAGGTGGAAAAGGTGTCCTTCCCATCTTCTGTTACTGTGTTTGACCCTGGAAGGTAGGCCCCAGATCCAGTGGCATATCTGCTGCATAGATGAGGAGACCAGGCTCAGACTGGTCAGGAGATCTAGTCAGAAAGACTGTCCTGGACATCAGTGGGACTGTACCTTCTCCATGAAACATCATTTCAATGCCTCCTATTCTGGGCTCTGCTTCCAGGGCTATAGCCCCAGCCCTGACGGCTCTGTTGCTTGTGGGAAGAGGACAGGACATGATGTGTCAGTTCCCTGGAGGACTGAAGTACCACCCAGCCCCTAGCCTTGCTGTCTGCCTCCAGACTGACAGAAGGCAGGGTCACCCCTGCTGAGAGGGATTAGAGAGGAGGCGGGGTGCCCCAGCTGCTGGGCTCCAGGCCACAGTTGGTGGTGGGAGATTGCTGCTCTTTCCTGACCCAGGCCCACCTGTTCAAACCAGCTTACTCAGAGAGTGGCATCCCCCTCTTTTGGTTACTATGGTGGAAGCCAGCTGCAGGCTCTAAGCTTGAATCTCCTTACCCCCCATTCAAAGAACTGGATACCCTGGTTTGAGTGTCCTAGTGTGTACTTAGGCAGCCCTACTGCCAAATGCCTGTGCATCCATTAAGGAGTCCCCTTGCCTTCTCTGAGCCCTAGTTTGCCCCCTAGTGAGAGGGAACTAAGATAAGCACTGTGGTTCAGAGTTTGACACCACCCTCTATGGCTCCCCCTAGCCCCAGTCCCCACCACTCCCCCAAATTGCCTGGCTTGGGCAGAGGCTGGGGACAGGAGAGGGAGAAGAAAGGCTCTTTTCCTGGCCAGCACCACCTCCGCAAAGGTCAGACTGAGCTCCGCCCGGCAGCCAGCCTGGTGCCTAGCCTCTGCCCAGTGGCAGATGACCGGCACCAGGACTCCTAGCAACAGTGGACAAAAGGTTACTCCTGACGTGCCAGGCTAGCTCAGCAGCTGGCTCAGCCTCTTTACCCTCCCTCTTACACAGGAAAAAGTGGTGCTTATTGCCAGTGTATACGTTTGTGGACATGTTTGTGTCTGCACACTGGAGCCTCCTCTCCCTCCCCTTCCCCCTCCAAAAAACGTGCACTCCACATGTAGCCCCGTAACTCTCACTGATGAAATGGAAAGTTGAACATAAATCAATGTCTGCCTCCCGGTTAGCTATGCATCAGCAGTCAGCACCAGGGAGATTTGCTCGGTAACAAAGCCCCTAGCGGCTCCACAGGCCTCGACTGCCCCCTAACGCGGAACCAGCCCCACACTGTAGAGCCCTATGGGCTGCACACAACTCCTCCAACATGATATGGTTCTCCCACCCTTCTTTCCAAGGTCTCTCTCTCTTCCTCAGGGTAGTTTTGGAGATCTTGGTAGGACTCTGGGACCAGCTAGGAGGCCTGGGCTGTGTATCTACTGCTCCTTGCCCCTCTCTGGGCCTCCCCTCCTGATCTGTAAACGGACTCCTGAGTCAGGTGTTTATGGATCTGATACTGGGAGGATTGTTGTCACTGCTGCCTTTGCCACTGTTTATTAAGAGCTGGGACTGGTTTATCCTCTCTACTTTAGACCTACATTTGCACCTGAATTTCTCTTAGCACTGAGCTCTCCCTGCCACTGGGAGCTGCCAGCCTGACCAGCTCTAGGCTGTTTCCCTTCTCCTCGAGAGCCTCTCATGGGGGACCATTTTTTGTCTTGTCTCTATCATAGCTGATCAGAGTACTTAGACTTTCCTCTGTTCCTGTCCTGCCTTGATCGCAACAAAAATTGTGTGAGGTTTTTCTCCTTTACTTCATTTTATTTTGTTTTTTAAAGGACACATTCCTTAGCTCTTGCAGCAGTAGAGGTTTGAGGAAAATTCCAGCAGAATCCTGTAATAACAAGCTTCAGCAGTATGTGTATCACAATCAGATACCCGCTCTCCAAGTCAGATAATGCCACAACCAAAGGACCTGCCCCTTTGGGAATTCTAGGCTAGCAGCCTGGGACTGGGTTAGGGGCTGCTTATACATCTAGTACATTATGGAGGACTCATCTGAGACCTGGGACATGGCAGGAGCCCACCCTGTTAGTTTTTAGTCTATGCCCTATTTCTGCTAAAGTCCCCTCCCCAAGCAACTTCTCTATGAAAAGCCACCTCTCCCCCATAAAGCAAGGCCTTGGAGTCACTGGAGCCTCTGATCCAGGCGCACTTGCTTCTGCAAGCTTTCTCCTAGAAAAGCCCCCTCTCATGCTAAAACAGAATGGTAGGGAATAAGTCTGGAGATGCGGGGGACAAGACACAGCCTCCATACTGTGCCAACTCTCTATGCTCTATGCAAGGCAAGACAGGAGCAGACAGCATTGGGCTGGGGCCTCGGAGATGGTGAGTGGCTGTAGATAGAAGGTCCTTTGGCCCTTCCTGGTGGAAGGTGTAGACAACCACTCAGCTTCCTAAGGTACTGTTTCTTCAGTGCTCTGGGAATCCTGTTGCTATGGGAAGACTGAGTGGACATGTAAATATGTATGCCTGTTCACATGGTTTATGGCTGAAAGATGAATGATGGTTTCTGGATTTGTGCTGGCAGTGGATAGACTCCATTAGCTGGGTCTGAAGATCCTAGCATGCCCATTGGTTCACCTGTTCCCTCCATCTTAGGCAAGGAGATGCTGGACTCACCCCTTCCTCTCATCTGTGTCAGTGTATCATCCTTCCTGGTAGCTTTTTAAGTCATTCAGCCTGGGTGGACACATGGTTGCCTGAGAAAGTCAGTTGACCTCTCTGAATCTCAGTTGTTTCTTGTAATGATAGGGGGTGATGACAGCCCCAGTCTCTTACAGCATTTTGAGAATGCTGTGATACAATGCATAAGGAACCCACCTGGTTCCAATGAACTCCTATTAGCTACCTATTAGCTCTTGGATTGTTGCTGTGCATCCTAGGACTCTTTTGTTCAGTGAGCTAGAGGCCAAGGTAAAGCTAAATCCTTCAGCTTACCCAAGTGAGGGCTACCTCAAGATTTTTTGGTTTTGGTTTTTCTTGTCAGTCATGGGCTTGAACACTGTCCCTGAGCTCTTCAGCTCAAGGCGAGTGCTCTCCCACTTGAGCCACAGTGCCACTTCTGTTTTTATGGTTGTTAATTGGAGATAAGAGTCTCAGGGAGGGCTGGGAAGGTGGCTCAGAGGTAGAGTGCTTGCCTTGCATGCATGAGGCCCTGGGTTCGATTCCGCAGCACCACATAAGCAAAAAGGAAAAAAAAGCCAGAAATGGCGCTGTGGCTCAAGTGGTAGAGCGCTCGCCTTGAGCTGAAGAGCCGAGGGACAGCACTCAGGCCCAGAGTTCAGGCCCATGACTGGACCTCCCCCCCCCCCCCCAAAAAAAAAAAAAAGAGTCTCAGGGACATTCCTGCCCAAGCTGGCTTTGAACTGTGGTCCTCAGATCTCAGGCTCCTGAGTAGCTAGGAATACAGGTGTGAGCCACTGGTGCCTGTCTTCAAGTTTTTTGTCTAGCTACAATGGAACCTTGGAGCACAGCATAGCCTTTATGGCATTGCTATGTGGAGACACATGGGAGACCCGAACAGTTGGCCTTCCCGCACAAAACCCTTTGGTTCCACCAACAGATCTGGCACCTGTGAAACACCAGGTATTGGCTCATTAACACTTTAACATATTAACTTACTCCATCTTTCACACCTGTCTAGTCTGCTCAGTTCTCACCACCTTGTCTCCTGTTTCCTGTCTGCCCAAAAGTAGGCACCAGGTAGGGCAGGGCAAAGGGGTTGCAGGATCAGGAGCTTCTGGTTCTGTTCCTAGCAGGCTTGTTTGTATGAGCTTGTCTCACTTCAGGGGATGGGTCTTCGCCTGTACATCCAAGCCTTTTAGTAGTGAATTTTGCCTGCGTCTCACTTGACTTTCTTGGGAGAGGGGCTATAAAATAGAAGTAACCTCATCTGCTTCACTAGCTATGGTTTGAAAGAGTTTGGGAATGTGATCAGGTCAGGAAGCAAGGTGCAACCCCTTTACTCTGCTAGCATTCAATCATGTATTCACTTAGCACCCAGGCATGAACAACAGCTTTTTTCCTGGCCCTGCTTGGGTCCCAGGGTTGGGAGAAAAGGCAGTCCAGGGCCCCAATGGGTTCATAGCTCATGGGTCAGACTACAGCCTGGACTAATGCCAGGTCAGTAATGGTGTGTTCTCCTCCAGCAAGTACTTTTTCTCTCCAGGGTGTCCCTTCTTTAGAAGAACAAAGCCTACATTCTCGGTAAGGTTTTTGGAGTTCTAGCTGTGCTACCTTCATGTCATTGTTGGACCATCTTTTAGTCCCCAGGGCAAAGGCCAGAACTGTTGCTTTCAAACCTACATTAGTCTGCATGTTTGGTTCTTCTTTAGGCTGCAGATGTCACCTCTCACTTTGAAACCTCTTTGCTCCTAGGTCATTTAAGAAGGCTCTGACAAAATCTCGGCCCATCCTTGCCCTAAGTTCAAAAAAGATATGCTCGACATATGAATCTGATCTTATTTTCTCAGGTTATATAACTAATCTCAAGTAACTTACTTGGAGTTTTAGAAATGGTTTAGATTTTGGAGATCCTGTGGTCACTTCTGGGCCAGAGGCCCAGTTTCTGAATGCCAGTCCCCAACATCATTAGAGGGAGTAGACATGAGTGCTATGGGAAGCCTTAGACACCCAGTCCCTGCACTCTGGTGCATCAAGGGCTTTGGAGGTAAAAGAAAGAGGGGACCACTTCCAGGGCTCTGGGCACTTCCAACAGCCCCACAGACCTGTTCCTTATGTTTCTGCTAAGGTTTGCTGCATGCTGCCTGTGTCCCCTGGTCATATTCCTTAAACATCAGTGTGTTCCGAGTCTTCTAGACTTTTGCTTTGCCTCCATCATATTATTTCACTTTCACTGAGAAAGGAAGAAGGGATCTTGAGCCATTTCCTGAGCTTTTTAGGGAGAGAGAATCATGAGAAACTGCAACTGCTCATGTGTCTCTAGAGCTGCAGGAGCAAAAGGGGACATCCTTGGCCCTTCTTCTGGTCCATTCTTAACCCTCGTCCTAGTATATTAGCAGGGCTGAATTCTGGGCATTCTGAATTTGTGTGGCACTACAGTTTATGATAAATTGTTATTTTGGAATCATTTTTGAGGTGTGCAGTAGAAGGGCAGGAGGGCTGTGTGCATATGGGTGTCTGGAGGGCTTTGAGTGGAGCTAAGATTTCCTGAGTGGACAAGGCAGTGCCTCTTTAACATACGTCCCTTACCTTTATGTGCTTTTGTGATTGACAGTGGAATTTGGGTGCTGGCAGAGATGACATGGAGGAGTGGGCCGCGTCTATATCAGTATCCATTTTCACAGCAAAGAGCAGCCATTAGGAAGGGAGAGAAGTTGATTACTCTGGCAAACTCCTTCTGCATTCCAGGGACCAGCATGGTTCAAGATGGTGGGGCCGGGGGAGGGGGAGTGTCTGTCTCTATGTTCCCACTTACCCAAAAGCTTCTGCAATAAGTAGAAATCAAGGAGGGAAAAATCTGCCTAGACTCTCTCTGTATTCCCTGCTCCTTACACATAGACTAGAAGAAGGGGTTTATTAGGGGTAAAGGTTCAGTGGACTCACTCACAAATGATAATCGTGATTTTTTTTTCTTATTCACTGCATAATCCAACAAGAAATGGGAATTAGCACCCCAGAATGCTGTCAACTCTTCTCTCATGACCACAAGTCTTGATTTCTGACTTGAAAAGGCATAGAAACATCTTTGAGATGAAACAAAGTAGATGTATGATTTCCTGACACAGATCTGATAGCCACTTTCTTGCACTAGTTCCCACAGGCTAATACTCCCTCCACAGCTTGAGCTCCCCAAGTTAAGTGTGTGTGTGTGTGTGTATGTGTGTGTTCCTCTACAACTACCAGCCCCATGCATCTGGATCCTCCTTTTCTGCTAGAAGATATTGTTTCATCCTTTGAGGACAAGCCTAAGTGTGCTTGTGTTGTGATCACTGCCAATCCAGCTGCCCAGTGCACCAGTCCCTGCCTCCGAGTACTGCTGAGATTTAGTTATAGTTTGTCTTCAACAAGTCTGTTACTCCACTTATTTGTGTGTCTGTAGTGCTTAGCACATTCAGTTCATGGAATGGTACTCAGTGACTGGATAGACTTGCAACTCAGAAGTGAGTTCAGCTCATTTGTCTGGATATTGATGCTTTTCCTTTGTCCCTGAAATGTCTCCTTAGTTGTACAAACACAAAAACATATAATCTTCAGAAAGTATACTACAGGGCTTTACTGGCCCACAAAACTACCTCTCTTCTCCCTTGTCCCATTGTAACTGCTGCCATTCAAGGTTGAGCCCTCTCCTCGTTAATAATGCTAGAGAACCCCTCCATGAACTCACTGGACAGGAAGAGACCAAGCAGTTTGAACCTGCTGAAATAACACAGGGCTGGGAGTCAAGCCCTAAACTATCTAAGTCGGCAAGTGAAGGAATAGCTTTTCCCTGCATTGTGCAACCACAAAATTGTGGGGATCATCAGCAAGGAGGTCATCTGGGACCAGGCTCCTGGACCCAAATCTGGGCTTATTGCTATGGTAACAAACTATACATACATAGGTTTGGTCTTACAAGCAAAATATGAAGTTAAAATCAAAGTCACATATAAGACATGAGTACGATGGTGCTTTTTTTCTGGAGAATTAAGAAATCTCCCCATTTGTCCTTCAAGTCTTGAGAGCTATCATGTAGCTCTGGGGTCTGCAGATCTTTTTTGTGAAAGGCAGGTAGCAAGTATCACAGGCTTTGTGAGTCACTTGGACTTTGTTGAACCAGGCTTCAATAAACATGTCGGCATTGCAATAAAACTTTATGCAATTTCAATAAAGCTCTTTACAAAACCTGTTGGCAGGCTGGATTTTGCCATGTTCCTAGGGTCTTAGTGCTGCTGCTGACCCCAGCCTCCACTCTGACTGCACAGTGCAAAGCGGGTGACCAAGCCTGACCCCTTACCTTGATATAGATCCTGACCCCCTACCTACTGTAGATCTGGCCTCTCTGTGCCTGAACTCCATGAACACATCACTGATACTCAGTCTTCCCATCTGTGTACTGATACAGTCATATTCCAAAGGTGAGAAACAATAAGCAGTATGTAGAGGAACTCCTAGTTAGGTCACAGTGGATAACTACTTATGTTTTCTATTTCTTCCCTCACCCCTCCCCCTTTTTATTATTAATTTATTTTAATTTTATTATTAATTTATTTTTTTCCAGAGCTGAGGACCGAACTCAGGGCCTTGCGCTTGCCAGGCAGGCATTTTCCTGCTGAGCTAAATTCCCAGCCTCCCTTTTTAATTTTTTTAATGTGAAGGTTCTGGGCTTGCACTCAGAGCCTGAGCACTGTCCATCAGCTTTTTTTTGCTCAGGGCTAATTCCCTACCACTTGAGCCATAGCTTTATTTCTGGCTTTTTGGTGGTTAATTGGAGTATGAGAGTCATGGATTCTTGCCTGAGCTGGCTTTAAACCACAATCGTCCAAACCACAATTGTCAGATCTCAGCCTCCTGTGAGCTAGGGGTGAGGTACTAGAATCCAAGTTTCGCTTTGTTTTGAAAACCATTGCTTGCTGATTCTGAGCTTCCATGGGGCAGGTGTGCCTTATACCTATTAAGCAAAACCTGAGTTGCTCCCCCCATCCATACTTTGTGTGACTTAGCAGGCCATCTAGGAAGTCAGATTCACACAGTGGAGGCCTGTGTCTCCACTGTTTGCCCAACACTGTCCTGACTTCCTGGAGAGATGCCTGGTAGGAAAGGAAGTAGCTGGGCCTTATCTCAGGTGGAAAGCAATGAGCCCTTTTTGGTCTTTTCATGAAATAAGTTTCTGGTTTAGTCTCTGATATTGCACCCAGGCGGCCCCAGTGAGGAGACATTATATATTCCTTCTCATTAGCGTGAGTTCCCCACCATTCCAGGAACATGATGCACCACAACTTGCAGAGAGTTGTGGTATTGTGGCTCATCGACTGGCAGCCAGGGAGCCAAGTCTGGCTGAGCACTTAGGTAATAGGCCCAGCTCAGACCCCTGAAGACCTGCTGTGCATGAGCCAGGCCTGTGCTGGGCACTACCACAGACATTCAGACCACCTCTCTTGGAGTTGGGAATCTCAGCCTCAGCTCCACCCTGTACCACCAACCAAACATGCATACATATAAAGAAGTCTCTTCCCCAGGGGGATAGGTTGAGGCAGGATTGGAAGACAGCTCTCCAAGCTCTGCTGAGTTTATTCCTGAAGGTTGAAATGAAATTATGTTCCCTCCAACGAGCTGCATGTAAAATTGACTCCCTTTCCTTCTCCCACCTTGCCAGGTCCTACCAGGTGAGGGTGAGGCAGCCCATTCCAACAGAGGCGTGGGTTACTCATGGTTCACAGACACCTTGACCCTCTCCCCAAAGTGGGCTTACAGCATTTTCTGTCCACATTTGTGTCTTAGGAGCAAATTGGACTTGTCTCTTGAGTGTCTTTTGGCATGTGTATAATCACCATAATTTTATATTCACTTACTTTAAGCAGCATGCCCAGCAGGCAGATTACACTGGCCACCAGTACAGAAAGCCCTCCATGTCTTGCTGCCACTTGATAAAACCCAACCTTCATCCAAAGCAGACCAGTGTCCAGTGTCCATAGGATATGTAATCCTACATATCACAACCTAAAACACCAAGTCCCCTTAAAGTCCTGGCAGAGGACAAAGGCAGATTTAGCCTAGATGATAATGACAACCCCTGCAATTTACAAAGCACTCTCCTGGCTCTCAGAATCTGGGAAGAACAAACAACCTGGGGAAGTTGGTACTCAACATCTTTTTGTGCCTTCTAGTCGTTTAAGCTAGAGGATCCATTCCTGTCTGCTCTGTCTGCCCTGACACTGGGCATGGATGTGTTGCAGTCGTGCCGAGTGGTGAGCCAATCTAGATTCCCAAAGCTCCAGACTTTGAAGCCTGAATCTACTATTTAGTAACTCTTCATTCAGTGAATGGCTTTGCCTTTCTAAGATTACTTCCTCAGCTCTAAAATGTGATTAGTGGCCCTTCCTGCGTGTAGCCTAGAATTAAGTGAGATGGCACGAGAATAGGCCACACTCTTTCTTGTTACCATAATTGCCCCCATTCACCAATGAAAGGACAGAAGTATAGTCATTAGAAGATGCAGGATTTAAATACAGTTTGGGGGATATTGTTTCTTTTTCTAAAGTATACATAAATAAGGACATGATATCGTTGCTGGAGTTAAGACATGACTCAGCCACCAGCTAAGTCTCTGGCCATGGACAAGTCCCACCTCTACCCTGTCTCTTTGCTCTGTAAATGAAAGTATGTTGGAGGAAGAGGTAACACATCTGCCAGAGCAACTTGGGTGCTGGACAGATGTGAGTTTCCCCTAAGCTTCTAATGAAGCCACTTGGTGGTCTAGACTGGGCTTGTTATTATGCAACACCTGTGATAGAAAGCCCAAGATCTGCTGGAGAGACTCAGTGGAACTGGTCTCAGAGGCTTGTCATCTCCAGACAGACTTTCAGATGCACCTACTTTGTGTTCCTCAAAGGCTTTCAGCAACTGGCCTAGGCCTATAGGGGAGTTGTTTTGCATAGGAAACTGATGAATGACATGAACTTAAGGAACCCTGAGCCCCCTTGTAGGCCTCTTCACCTATCTGTTCTGTCTTCGTGGGTGAGAGAAGCTCCCACCTCTCAGTGAAGGTCAGAAGCCTCTAACAAGGTTCTTTTTGTATTTGCCATCTAGGTAGTAGCATTTGGCCCATGTGGGTAAGGAATTGAAAAGGCAGTAAAGTCCTCTCTCTGTAAACTTAAATGTAGGTCTCAGTGAAAATGCTGGCTGGGGAAAAAGGGAGTGAGACTGTTCATTTGTGGCCTCAATAAAACAGGGCAGTGGCACCATTGCCTCCTGGTGGAAGCAGAAGCAAAATTTCCCCAAGCACCACTCTGTCCTTCCTCTTGGGGATTTGCCAGGCTGGGTGGGGTTTCTCCTGGGATACTGCAGGCAGTTTAAGGGACATAGACCAGAGAGAGAACACAGTGACAGCTCTAAGATGAGCAACGATGGGATGTAGAAGATGTAGATGACCCAGTGGGAGATGATGGCTCCTGGCCAATCAAGCTAGCTTCTGGTAGGACCAGGGTTGTGGCAGAAGGTTCATAAGCAGAGCATAGTCAGCACCTGATGGAGGTAGGAGGGGAGCTTCACTCCATGAAGAGACCAAATTACCTTCACCTGGGTAAAGATTGTGGCGGGATTTCCTCTAGGGTAAGCAGGGCTTAGGCCAGGGTTCCCTGATCTTCGGTGTTGTGAATCCCAGCTCCAACTCTACATGGAGATTTCAAAGCTGCAGCTCCCTCCCCAGGTTCAGCAGCCCGTTCCTCACTGTCCCCACAAGGCAGGTTGGCTGAGGCCTCTTCAAGAACATTGGCCCACAGGTTTGTCTTAAAGCACTGAGAGCAAACATGACACCTCCACTTGATCCAAAACAGTCCCCAAGTCCCTGAGTCAGATGGAGATTTTCTGAGGGAGATAATAAAGGTGAACTTCTGAACCCCATGGAACCTCTCAGGGGCAAGGTGTGGGGGTGGGGAGAAGGGGGGGGACTCAGACCTGGGGTTGAGTCCTGATGCTCTGAAGACTGCCATGTAGAGGCCCACAATGAGCACTAGGTGCTCCAGAGTTCCTCATTGATGTCTCCCCTACTAATTGAGCAAGGCAGGTACTGGTGGCCTCTCCTGCCCAGTGAGGTGCACAGGTATGAGGAGCTTGCCCAGAGCCCCGCTGCTTGCTCTGCAGAGGTACTATGTGAATAGGGAGGGGAGATGAGGATTATGAGGGAGGAGGTGCTCCCTTGTTGCCAAGAGCTGGAGGGCCAATAGAAGGCCTTTTGCCCCCTTTTGGCAACTGGACCTCACCCTTGAACCCTCCTCCTTGGTTCTTTTTATTTTTCTTTTTTTGGGGGTTGGCTTCAAATTATCTTGTTTTGTTTACATTACACCCAAGTTTCATGGTACAAAAGACTTGCAGGTGCAAATATGTCCCGCCTTCATTAACTTCCCCTCCCTTTTTAATTTATGTGATTTCAATTTTCCTTCCCTGTACTGTTAATTAGGGGACCCTCTAATCAGTGCCATTATCACAGTGGTATTCATGTTTAGGAAAGCCGCTAAACAAATGCTTGCAAAATTGCTAAATGGCTAATTAATGTCTGTTAATTAAGAAAATTGCTCATGGTAACAAACCATGCCGTTGCTGGCAGCCGCTAGAAAGACACACACTTGTTGAAATTAGTATCGTGGCAGGTAGGGGAACATCTGCTCCTCAGAGCTTTCCGGAAGTGAGCAGCCCCTTGCTCAGCCAAGAAACTCCCAGGCCTGTCCCCAGGTTCTTGTGCACACTTCCATCCCAAGCCCAGCTCCTTCCTATCTTAGGGCTGTGTCTCCCAGTGAGCAGAGCCTTACTACTATGGTTCCCTCTCTTTTCCACGTGTAACCACACCTATCCCTCATACATGTTTGAAGTTTTTCTCAGAAATGGTACAGTACAGTGAGAATGGAGAAGGGTCCAGCTCCCAATGGCCTAGTGGGCTAGGAGGCACTTTGAAGGCGGGCTCATCACACCCCCTGTTCCCCCAATTCCCCCCACCACACACACACACACACACACACACACACACCTGCCACATGTTTATATTTACACATAAAAGAGAGGCATTTGAAAGATAATCTTCCTTAAAAACACATGGCTGGAATTTTTTGTTTTTAATCTTATTTTTTATAGTACTAGAATACTCACACTTGCTAGGCAGGCACTCTACCACTTGAGCTACACCCCTAGCTTTTTGTTGTTGATTGTTGCTGCCTGCTTTTTGCTTGAGTTATTTTTTC
This sequence comes from Dipodomys spectabilis, assembly GCF_019054845.1. NCBI lineage: Eukaryota > Metazoa > Chordata > Mammalia > Rodentia > Heteromyidae > Dipodomys > Dipodomys spectabilis. The sequence goes on from NW_024871181.1 coordinate 662,689, forward strand.
CTATGAAGTATCACATTCTTAGCCAGGCGGGCCTTGAACTGTGATCTTCTTGATATATGCTGAGTAATTGGGATTACAGATACACACCGCCATTCCTGGCTGTTCTTCTTTTTCTTCATCTCCCCACCCCCACCCCTTTGAGGTTTCAGGTTTTTAAAAAAATAGTGGTTTCAACCTTCTAAATTGATTTTGCCACCCACTAATGGGTTGCAACCCCACAGTTTGACCAGCCCTGTGGTTTAAATGAATTCATCTTCCTCCTGTATTCTGTGGGATCCAAGGTCAGCATAGCCTGGAGTTTTGGGTCAGTTTGGTACTGGAGGTGACTCACCACCAACTGGTGAGAAAGCCCAGCCCTTTCACCCACCAACCTGCCCAGCAGCCAAGGGTAGCCACCCTCACCCCCTTCTATCCCTGATTTACCCTTTGTTGCCCTTGAACCATCAAACTTCTCATCTGACTTAATTGTGTGGCCATAGCCAAATCTTTTCAACCTTTGCAACTCCATTTCCTCATGGGTAAAAGTTAAAATAAGAGATCCCTATCTTAAAGGGTCATTTTGCAATGTAGGTGAATTGCCCAGTGCAAAGCCCCACAGCACCTGTCCTCTCATTCTCCTTAGTTTAAGCATTACCCTGGTGCTTCACTTCTGTTCATCCTCATCTGCCATTGTCCCCTATCTCCAGCAGGCTTCCTGCTCCACTTCTCACTAGCTCTTGGTCAGTTCAGCCCTGAGGGACCCAAGTTACCTTGTCTCCCCAAGACTGAGCTTCTTGGGGGTAGAGATATCACCTCCCCCTCCTCTGTGAATGGCACTTGCAAGATTTGTATTAAAGCCCAGATGGCCTCAGGAGACCTTTGTCTATATCGCTCCCCTCCCCCTCCCTCTTGAGTTCATCTCAACCAACGTATTTAACATGGCAAACTCTGCTCAGATGGATAGACTGTGTCTAGCCCTCACTCCTGTGTGCTTTGAATAAGGTGCTTCGTTTTATTTTTTGTTCTTCCAAATCCCCTGTGAACGTACTGATCAGCCTCCCTCCCTCCCTCCCGCCCGCCGTTGTACACCATTGAAGCAGGACCTAAGCAGCCGCTCCACCACCTCCCGCCAGCCAGAGCCCACCACCCGCACGCCCGCCGCCACCCTGCGTTTTGGTTTAATTTTTGTTCTTTTAAGCTTCTGCGCTTCTCCATGTGCTGTGATCTATAACCTGCCTCTACTGTCTGGCCTCACAGGGTCCTCCGGGGTCACAGCCCTCGCCGCACGCACAGCCTCCACCTCACAATCCCAGCAGCATGATGGGACCCCACAGTCAGGTAAACGCACTGTGGCTCGCCCCCCGCTGGCCGGGGCTCGGGGCAGGAGGAAGGAGAGAGCCCGCAGAGGAAAGACAAAAATCAGAACGAGCTCTAGCCATTGCCTTCTGGTCTTCATTGACAAGTTTAATTTTCCCAAAAAAAAAAAAAATTCTTTTTTCCCCCACCAAAAAAGTTAGTCTTCAGCCCTTGGACATCACACCCAGCAGCATGGATATAAACAAAAACAAGAAAACAAGAAAAAAATATTTCTGTGACCTTGTCAGCGGCCTTTGCGTTTTTGTTTTTTCCTCTCTCACTTTTGGTTTGGTTTTGAGTTTGGTTAACCATTTGTTTGTAACTGAGGCTGCATCCCTAGCCTTTTCTTTGTGCACTCACTGCTGAGAAAGCTTCCTTGCCCATTCCCTGCATAAGTTAGGATGCCCGCTGCCCCTCACTGTTTCCCATTGTGCTTTCCCTTTGAATCTTTGCTCCCCTTTCCACTCCTTCTTGTCAGTGGTTTCTATATATGTGTGTGTGTGCGCGTGTGTGCGTGTGTGCGCGCGCACGTGTGCGCGTATGCATGTATTCAGCTCTGTCTGCAAACCCTGAACATGTTATGTGTCAGTCCTTTGTCTTGTTCTTATATTTGCCCTTATGGAGAGCAGAAGTGTTCTCCTTTGCCCTCCATTGATTTCCCTGTTCTTCTGTGTCCTGTGCAAAGCCCCAGCCGCTGCCCCTCTGCCCATAGTAGGGCTCTGCAAACCAGTGCTGTGTTAGGGTTCCTTGTTCCTTTGCCATGGGAAGTTTTGCCCAGAGGGAAGAGGCTACCCAGAGGAAAGAGAGCTTAAAAGATCACTAGGCATAACAAACTAGACTTGGTGGAGTAGAGAGCATTTGTGTTTATTGCTGTACTGTAGCACAGGCTATCATTGAACTAATTCCCTGTAATTGCAGCCTTTTATGTCACCGCGATACGCAGGCGGCCCCAGGCCCCCGATCAGAATGGGAAACCAGGTACTGTACCTTTTCATGTTCTCTCTCCCCACACTCAGCCATCATTGGCCCTAGGCAGACTTGGTCTCAAATCAGAATTGGACAATAGGATTGAGGAGTGAAGGGATTGCAGGTGGAGGACAGAATTGAGGTGGAAGATAACTTCTGGCAGGACTACTCTGAGCTCATGGTGCTGTGTTTGCCCTGCCTATGTGGGTGGTATTAGGAATCCTCTCCTGGGGTTCAGAGGGCAGTAGCAACAGCATCTTGGGTGGGACTGCCAGAGACTTCCTTCCAGCCCCTTCTCTGAAGGGGGTCTGCCTCCTTAATGAAGTTAATTGACAATGTGAATTTTTTCTGGAAGCTTTTGAGAATCGCCAAGGCTGGTAAATGCGATCCTGCTCCTAGCAGGAGAAGTGGCCATAGGAATGCCTGGATCAGGAGCCTGGCTGCATCAGAACAGGGTGTCAATATAGTCTGTCTGCTTCCCAGACCCAGCTTGAAACAAGGATGGATTGTTCCTGTAATTAGAAAAGTGATGAAGAGGGTTTTTCAGCTTGGGCCTGTGAAGGTTGGTACCTCTTAAGTGGTCTGGAGAAATCAGTTGCCATGCCACCCTTCCTAGTCCAGCCCATTGGGCAGCAGGAGCCTGGCAAAGTGCAGATGAGTCGATGCCTCTTCTGAGGACTGACAGAAAGAAACAACCTTCAAAGAAACCTTAGGGGCATTTCTCTTTAATGTATTTTTTCAGAAACTTTGCAAAAGCCCTTCAGAAAATCAGACAGCAGTGCCGGCACACCCAGCCCTTGTTGCTCTTGGAGTTGGGAGTTTAGTCAGTGACTACATTGACCTTACTGTGTGGGATTCTTTGCCATCCCCAATGCTCTGCAAGAAAGCTCCAGGGCAAGTCACTTCAGAGACTGTAGAGTGGAGCTTCTATGCAGGGTCTCCAATGTTAATGTGGAACTATGCATCGAAATTCCCAAAGACCTGTTTACTGTTTTCTTTGGAAGGATGGATGAGATGTTAGAGGCCCAGCCCTTTGAGCAAGAAGGGATTCTTGGGTATATCATAGATGAGGAATCAGAAGGTCAAAGTAGATGAATGACTTTCTAGAACCTCACAATAAGTTAGGCTTCAGTCAGTTCCCCAATTCAGCCCAGTGCAGATTCTCCTTACCCAATCCCATTTCACTTAGCTTTCAGAGTTAGAACTCCACTGCTCTGACTTGGCCTTCACTCCACCAAGTGGACTCCTTTCCCTGTCCCTTTAGGGGCTCTGCTTGGACCAAGCTAAGTATAGAACAGATATTCCTGCCACTGATTGTGGCCCTTCTTCCATCAACTGAAGGACATGAGAGGGCATGTACATGCTTCTATTCAGCAAGTAAGCATGAGCAGCAGGCACCCTAGAATATTCAAAGAATAGATCATCCACACCTTGCACGGCAAATGATTCCGACACACTTGCATGAGAAATCCATGCAGATTTCCCACTTTCCTACAAACTCCAGAAATCTTCATCTTCCACAGAGGGATCTGTCCCTTCCACAGGTATTGTCCCTCGGGTTCATGGAGAGTGCCTGAGATGGGACCCCCGAGTGAGCTCGACCCTTTCCTGCTACCTGTAGAGGGAACAGAGGCAGGAGGTATACCGAGGCTCACACACCTGTCATAGGTGCCTTCTGGGAGAGGGTGTTGAGTGGAGTGCTCAGGAAGACAGTGATCCCTGACTTGGACTCTAAGACTTGCCTCCCTGACTGGAGCTTTACGGCTGTGTGTAGAGAGTACCATTGTTGTCCAACAAGGGTATTTGGGTGAGTGGTGACCAGTGTGGTTCACCATGGTTTAGGAAAGCAGGGGTTGGAACCCAAGGGTGTCAGTGCCACCCGCACACAACTTTCTGTAGCTCCCACCCGGCCCTGATGCTGTCCTGGCAGCGCAGGTGTGCGCTGCAAGGATAGCTGGCATTTGTCCATTTCCTGCCACATGCTTTCTGTGCCTCAACCCCAAGGTTGTAAAACTGTTGGCCCACCTCCAGAAACATGTGGAACAGCATCTTTCTCCTCTGTGGCCCCAGGGGGTATACACAGCAGTATGATAGACCCATCCACAGCCATTGTTTTCTGCTTAGACTTGAGAGCTTCAGCCTTCTCAGTGTGAGACCTGTTTTCCTTCATCCTACCCTTTTCTGCTTAATAGAGGTCCCACACAGTCCTGTCCCTATATCAGGATCACTCAGTGAGAGCTGCAGCTTCCAGGCCCCTCTGTCCTAGAGTCCTGGTGTGTGGCAGGTTTAGTGCAGGCCAAAATGAAAGCCCAAGAAGAGCCTTCTATAAGAATTGGCAGTCTCCACAGGCCGCCTGAAGAGCGAAGGAAGGGCTGCCATCCCTGTGCTACTCCATCAAGGTCAGTAGGGAGTTCCTGTCCTCAGGACCAAAAGGTTCCCCTCTACCTAAGTCTCCTAGATTTCCCCAGTCAAGCCCACCACAGAGGCAGGCCTGCCTGGGTCCTCTGTGTCCTATAACTAAACTCCAAAATACTCCCAGCCAAGAGATTGAGAGTGAGAACTTAAATGGAGAAAGCCAGAAGCAGGACAACTAAAGCTCAGAACATAGAGAAACAACCTCTAAGCTCCCCGAGGAAGAAGAAACAGCAAAAGCTAGTAGCACTTGACCTGAGGTATGTCCAGCCAGCAGGCTTGGGAGATTCTCTGCAAACCTTCCCAAGTAGCCATACCCGCCTGTTAAAAAGGAAAGCAGGGCAGGTCAGTCCCTTGACTTCTCACCTCAGAGCTGGCCAGAGGCAGAAGCTCCCTACCCAGCTAGCCCACAGTGACAGCCAGAACTGGTTGCCCTCAAAAGGGCCTCCCTGCTATAGGGCCTCACCCTTCATAAGCACTGGCACCTGCTACTAGGGAGCCATGAGCATGAGTCACCAAAGGCTTTTCCCTAAAGGTGTAGGTCCTAGAGTTGAAGCCCTGGAAGCACACTTCCCTCAGCTTCTCCTGCAGCTGAAGTAACTTCAGTGCCAAATGCTTGTTTTCAGTAAGCTTTCACAAGGCGTACCAAGCACTCCCTCAGGAACCCACAGCATCCTGTCCCACTTCGACAGCAGTCACAGAGAGCTGCTACTGCAGCAGGCCAAGAGAGAGGTCTGTCCTTCAGTGGCTTATCTCATCACTCCTGAATGCCTGAATGGGAACAGATGGGAAGCTGGGAGCTTGGAGGGCCCAGAGTGCCCTTGGATCTCTCTGGACTGCAATTGCCCTGAGTCTCAAAGCCCTCCTCACCCTTCTCCCCTTAGAAAGGGCTTCCCATGATGATAGGGTTTTAGCCTGTGGGCCTCTCCATTCCTGTAATTTGGAGGCAGAAATAAAATGAGTTACCTCTTGAGTTTAGACAGGATTGGGCTTAAACTGCGGTATCTGGAGTTTTAGGTAACTAAGAGGGAGTGGGCTCTGCTGCCCTCAAGAATGTTCTGGCTCTGGATACTGATGGTTCACAACTCTAATCCTAGCTACTCAGGAGGATGAGATCTGAGGATCACAGTTCAAAGCCAGCCCAGTCAGGAAAGTCTGTGAGACTCTTTATTTCCAGTTACCTACCAGAAAACCATGGCTCAAAGTGGCAGAGCACTAACCTTGAGCAAAAGAGCTCAGGGACAGCGCCCATGCCCCGAGGTCAAGTCCTATGACAGACCAAAAAAAAGCAAAAAGAATGTTCTAGCCTCAACTCAGGGTTCTGCAGTTCCACAGATCTGGAAAACAGAGTTATGGTTCCTCTTCACCACCCTACACTCTCTAGTCCACCCTACTCCCACCATAACCTTCCCCCCCCCCCCCCCCCCCCATCATGTCTGATGCTACAATTTGTATTTGCCGGAGCTGATGGTCCCTTACTAAGGGATCCTCCCCAGCCAGCATCCAGCTGCCCTGGTCTTGAAGCAAAGTACTGGGTGAAGTAGACAGCTACATCTCCTTCTACCCACCAGCGCCAGGAAGCTGCTGCTCAACTTGTGTCTCAAATCTCTTTCAGCCTCCAGGAGGAGTTCCTGGGACACAGCCATTGCTGCCCAATTCCATGGATCCCACACGACAACAAGGTAGAGAGGGCAAAGCAGGTGCCTGGGCATGGGGAAGGTTTGTCCTGCCTTGACCTCTAACCTACTCCCTCCCACAGGCCACCCCAACATGGGAGGATCGATGCAGAGAATGAACCCTCCCCGAGGCATGGGACCCATGGGTCCTGGCCCACAGGTAACCAGCCATCTATCTGTCTGTCCATGTAGCCTTCTCCCCTGCCATCTGTGTGCACCTGCCTTCTCTCCCCTTTCCACAGTCTGTCTTCCACATCTCTGCAGGGCTAAGAGCAAGGGGGTGTCCAGGTTCCCAGCTCCAACCCTGTCTATAATGGGCAAGCAGCCATCAGTGCAGAGGACCTGAGAGTGGGCATCATGAGAGCCGTCTCATTGGCAGAACCTGCTAACAACCTGATAACTTGGAGAATTTGAAAGGCAGAGAGTCTGGTACCATGAGCTGCGATGGGGGCCTCCAGAAATCCATAGCTGCCTGCCACTCAGCATGGAGTAGACCTGGGATAGGTTAGGAGTCATTGTATGTAATGACCCGGAGACAGGACAAGTAAGTGGCAGTGTGTCACTCACTAGCAGTCTTTATGTGTCCTTGGATGAGTCACTCTGAATTCTCTGGCCTTCAGTTGGTCTGAATTTCTCTATCTGTTAAGGAGGGAGTCTCAGGGAAGGAGGAGCTCCTGCCCATTTGACCAGAGCGCACCATTGCCCAGAAGACATTATTTCAGGCGCCCCATGTACCTCTTCACAATGATAAGGAAAGCATTTGCTCCATACCCTATAGAGCAGGGCCATCTACACAAGAGTTGGTGGCTCTTCCTGCCTAGACCTTCTCACAGTTCCTCTCCTGCCCCTGAGTATTCAATGTGGCAAAGTTTAGTTTCACTGGGAATGCTCCAGAACCTGATTTACCTTTTTTTTTTTTTCCTCTCCTAGTCCTAGGGCTTGAACTCAGGGCCTGGGCACTGTCCCTGAGCTTCTTTTGCTCAAGGCTCACACTCTACTACTTGAGCCACAGCACCCCTTCCAGCTTTTTCTCTTTATGTGGTACTGAGGAATTGAACCCAGGGCTTCATGCATGCTAAACAAGCATTCTACAACTAAGCCACATTCCCAGCCTATAGAACCTGACTTTCCTGAGGGAGAAGGGCAGTACTGATGTTTGAACTCAAGGCTTTATGCAGGCTAGACATTGTTCTGCCATGTAAATCACATCTCCAGCCCTTTTTGCCCACCCCCCCTTCTTCAGATAATGTCTTATAATCTTGCTCAGACTGTGATATACTATGTTTCTGTGTAGCTGTAATTATTGGAATGTCCCACACATTGTTGTGATGGAGGTGTCACTAACATCACCTTAGCTGATCTTGAGCTATAATCCTCTTGATATCTGCCTCCTGAGTAGCTAGAATTAAAGGCATGTTCTGCTGTATCTAATCTAGAACATGACTTTCCCAAGGAAGCTAGAAGTCCTAGGAAAGTGGCTTCACATACTGAGAAGGTGGCTAAGTGGCTTCGCACAGGGTTATATTCTAGAGCATTCCTTCCTTCCCTCCTTTTCTGCCCTGCTTAGATTTGCCTTGTCTCTCCCTGCCTTGGTTGTAGGTGATAGAGATTCTCTGGGTCCTCCACAGGTATCTGGTTTCTCCAGGCTGGTGTAGTGCCTCCCATTTACACATGTGTTTTCTCTCCCTCTTCCTCTCCCATCTCCTCCCTCTCTTTCTCTCTCATTTTCTGGTGGTTAATGGAGATAAGAGTTTCAGGGACTTTCTTACTAACCTTGCTGTCTTGGAACCACGATCCTCAGATTTTGGCCTCTTGAATAGCTAGGATGACAGGCGTGAGCCATTTAGTGCCTGGCTATGTGCTCTCTTGAAGGGAGACATCTAAGACATCTACCCCATAGACCTAAAAGCCTCTGCTCACTCCAACAAACCGATCCACTGCTTGAAAGGTCTTAGGGAGGTCCTGTCTTTGGCTGAACCCATTCTGGAAGAAAATGAGCCTGCAGCATTTGCAGCTCTGGCGTTCTTGTTTTATTCTTCCATCCCTCAAAGTTCACGTGTTCACCATCAACTTTTAAACCTCCAAGTGACCTATGTGGGGCTGCTTATAAGAGGGGACAGGATCTGAAAACAGCACCCCTCTTCAGAGTCAGAATGGCTCTCAGTACATGACCTGCGCCACGTGGTAGACACTCTTGGTAGTGGATTTGGGTTTTCAGTGTAATATGGGAGGGTGGGATCTGAGACCCCATGATGGGGATGATCAGAACCTCATTTGTAAGATGAGAGCAAGTGCAGGACCTTGCCTATAGGCTGTTGAAAGAAGGAAGATCAAGTTCTTCATATGATAGCTAGACCTTGGTTATGGCTATGAAGTGTCCCAAACCCCTTATTCCTTCAAAATCATAATAGTTTTTTAAGCATAAAGATTAAGAGGTATAGCTACAGCTCAGTGCTTGCTTGCCTAGCATGTGTAAGGCTCTGGATTCTATCCCAGCACAGAAGTGGGAGAATTTGTGTAACTAAAGTAAGTGTGGGGCTCTCGAAGCTGGCAATGGCTGCCATGCCCATGTCTGAGACGAGAGTCTTCTGGAAGCTTAGTTAGGGCTTCCTCCTGGCTTAGGGTCTCTCAGGTGAACCAAGCATCCTCCTTTCAGTACAATGCAAAGAGGTGAGGGCTCTAGTGGCTGAGATCTTGCTGAAAAGTCCTCTTGGTCTGAGAAGGCTGTTCTGGCCTCCCTCAGCAGTGTACAAGGGAAGGTTTCCCCTGGAAACCTCAAGGGCTCACAAACATCCCTCCTGCCCTTTATTTTCTGTACCAGAACATGGAAACCCTTAAATATTTTGCCCATCTCTTGCACCCATATGGTTGGAGTGTAGTATTAAATTCCAGAATCAAGCTCCTCCACAGGCAGTCTAGAACATCCGTACCAGCCATCATTGGAGGCAGGAAGGCCTGGTGTTTGTATAGCCCTGGACCGTTTATAAAACAGCAGGCCAGGTGACGTTCTCACTGGGCTCATGGTATGGCAGGGTGAGACAGTGACTGTGAACACCCACTTGGTATCCTGTGGATCCTGTCTTCTTCCTACAGGTCCTGTGCTCTGCCTCATGCTGCAGTCCAGGCCATAGTAAGTATGCAGTCGCTGTAGATAGTCGACAGTAAGCGCCACTGTATCATGTTGTAGTGAGACCAGACACAAAATGGGAACACCACCATGTGTGATTCCCAGTGGGAATTAAATTGTGTTTAGCCAGTGACCAGAACTTTTTGAACCTGGGGCTACTTTATTGGTTTCAAAACAAGTAGAGTAACTTCTACCTTTTGAGCTCTATTGTGTTTCCACGAAAACATCCCAGAGGAGCCAGCATCCCAGGTGGTCCCTGCCCTTTGCCTCAGGGTCTCAAATGAGGTTCGCTCTGGGTTTCTGAAGTGACCAAGAGCACAAGGGAAGCAATACCGCACTTGGTTCCAGAAATTATGTGCCTGTCAGCTCTGCAATGACCTTTGGTCCAAGAGTTTGGAAGGCAAATCCTGTTAGATGAGTCTAAAACTACAGGGCTTCTGATCCCCTTGGGGTACAGAGGGTGCTACACCCCATGCAGGTCCCAAAGAGATCAGATCTCAGGGCATTGCCTGAGTAGTTGTTGTTCAGATTGGGAGCTAGAGTTAGATTATTTTGGCTTGTCTGTGTTTGAAAAGATTCACAGGAAGGATAATCTGTACTCTTCAGGGACTATCCTGCACTACTCAGAGAAACTGCATCTGTTGGTGCCCTTGCTGATCCAGGGCAGAGTCAAGCTCGGGGCTTCTGAGGAAGCAGAAGCTGGACTGGGAGCCTAGCTCAAGTGGTAGAATGCCTCCCTAGCATTTGAAGGCCCTGAGTTCAAACTAAGGGTGAGGATGAAGGGTCATTAATTCTGGTGCAGAAGCCTCAGGAATGGGCAAGGATAGAGTAGGGCCTTGAGGAACCTCTCAGGGTAGGATGGCCATCCCCTGTGGTTTGAGGTTGGTTCCCTGGACAAGTGAGCCTAACAACTAGGTGGTTCCTCTACTGTTTAAAGGTGAAGAACAGGGTGGATCACAGGAAGCACTGATAGCCCTGTGGAGGTCCCATAGGCCACTACAGGAGGCCCTGCCCCTGTCCCATGTCTTCTCATCACCCCTTGGGCCAGAAGAGCAGATGGAAACCAAGAGGGTACAAGGCCTGTATTATTTCTGACTGTGAGTCAGACCCCTCTGCCCAGGGGATGAGGGTGAGGAGTGGGAGAGGATGGACCTGGGTGAACATGGCCATCCTGTTGCTACAGAGCAGTGCTGAAAGAGATAAAGGGACAGCTTCTGGGTAGTGATGTCCCCTCCAGCAACCCAGCACTTCTATAGGCAGGTGCTGCTGTCAGAGAGGACCCATCTCCAGAGTCTGAAATCTAGCTAGTAGTAAGCTTCCAGCTTGGTGTGAAAAGCTGCTCTTTCTAATTAGAAAACTTTGCCTCCAAACTTGATTTCAGCCTGGCTTTCACTCCTACTTACTAAGGGACCTGGGGCAATCCTTGGCTTTTGTGGGCCTCCAGGTTGTCACTTGCGTAGTGGGAAGGGTGAGAGGCCCCCTAGGGTCTACATCTCTGGGAGGGAGATGTGGGGTTTCTCCATGCCGGAAGCTGCCTTGCTGGCTGGGTGAGAGGCTACTGCAGGCTGTGTAGGTTGGTAGAGTTGGGAGTAAAAGGAGACGACACCCTGCCCTGGGGTGTGGGCTTTTCCCCTTGCCTGGTGAGGGGCAACTGTGGTTTTCTAGGAGGTCTTTTCTCATTAGCCAGCAGCATGGTGGGCAAAGAGCGGCCCTGAACGTGGTGAGCTTCCTTTGAGGGCAGGGGCTGGGTTTGTGGGGGACAGGAAGGAGTGGCTAGAAAAAGCATTAAGGGGCTGGGAAGGTGGCTCAGTGGTAGAGTGCTTGCCTTGCATGCATGAGACCCTGGGTTCAATTCCTCATCACCATATAAAGCAGAAAAAGCCAAAAGTGACGCTGTGGCTCTAGTGGTAGAGCACTAGCCTTGAGCTGAAGAGCTGAGGGACAGTGCCCAAACCCAGAGTTCAGGCCCCACGACCAACAAAACAAAAGAAAAAAGAGCATTAAGGGCTGCTGCTGCCATTCCAAGTCAGTATGCACCCCTTTGGCTTTCAAAGCACTTAAGATCCAGCACTACACCATCTGTGGGAAGGGGTAGAAGTTCATGGGCTCTTGGTCCCCATTTAAAACAAGCACAGCCCCGGCCACACTGTGGGCCTTGTCCCAGCTCAGTCATGCACACTGTGAAGCAGCAGCATCACTGTTCTGCAGCACCTCATTTCTTAAATCTCTTTTATGGAGATAGTAAAGTGGTTGCCACAAACATGTAATGTTGGTAGTAGTTCCAAGTTGATAGCTTACACCTATAATCCTAACTACTCCGGAGCCTGAGATCTAGAGGATCACAGTTCAAAGCTAGCCCAGACAGAAAAGTCTATGAGACTTCACCTCCAAAGTACCCAGAGGCATGGCTAAAGTAGTAGAGCTCTAGTCCAGCAATCATGAGGCTCTGAGTTCAAATCCCAGTACTGCAAAAAAAAAAGTGGGGGGGGGGCGCATGTAAAGCACATGGCCATGACTGTCATAAGAGTAAGAATCGTCATTTGTAGCTTGCCAAAACATCTGTAAGTGGTCAAGCAGAGGCTGGGTATCTGATTGCTGACCTCAAATCTCTGGCTCTGCTCACTACCTGCAGAGATGGGGAACATCTGACCCTATAAAACAGACCCATGAAATCTTCAGAGACAGACATTTGCTGCTTGATGGCTGCTGGCGATGGCTAAGAATGCTGGCCTGCAGGATCCTGTCCCTGCCCACTGTCTTCTCAGACCTTGATCTCCTTCTCTGTAGGATTACAAGGACAGAGACTGAATAAAGGTGTATTGTGTGCTCAATAAAGAGCAATACATGTTGGCTCTGCCATCCAAATTCTACCAAACTGTTACTTCAGATTCCCCTGCCACAGTAGAGCTGCAACAAGGCACAGTTTACTGCCCAGGCATGGGAGCATGCAGGGGCTTCTGGGAACTTACTCCCCTGGAGTCCAGCAGGAGAGGTGGCACCTTAGGAGTAAGTGGGTAGAGCAGTGATCCCCTGGTGGACAATGATGGCTCGCAGAGGTACTGCCCTCTGAGCTCCTACTCATCTGCTCGAAGCTTAAGTAGCTCCATGGGGGAACCCATACCTGTTTACCTTCCCCTGAGCCCTGTGAGAAAGGTGTCTGCTAGCAGCTTGCTTGACAGCCATGTGCTTTTGAGAACATCATCTTGAAGCCCCTATAATTGCATTGACTGTTGTGACTCTCCCTCTGTGCTGGCTTGTCATCATGGTCCCTGTCACTTGGTCCCTACCCTGCCCCACCTTTTTCTGAAAGAATGTATTATTTTTTTCTCATCAGATCCTCTTCACAGACTAACCCTCTCGCTTATGTTCTGTGTTTGTCTTCCCTCCCTCCTTCTCTCTCCGGTTCCCCTTCTCCTTCTCATAGACTGACCCTTGGTTATCGTTGCAGAATTACGGCAGCGGCATGAGACCACCACCCAACTCCCTCGGCCCCGCCATGCCCGGGATTAACATGTAAGGCAAAAAGGCCCCAGCCAGTGGCTCAGAGCCCATGGCTTCCCTGCCCTCTGTTGGCACCTGGAAGACTCTTGATAGGAGTCGGTGCTGGTGCTTCTCTGCCCCTCAGTGTCCTTATCAGTAAGAGGATGTTGACAAGCTGGGAACAAGAGTTCCGTGCTTATGTGTGCCAGGCCCAGTGCTGGGCGCCATGTTGCAAGCAGCCCACCTCATGTTCATATCACCCTGTGAGGGAGCTGTTAGGATCCTCCTCTTCCAGCAGGGTCACTGAGGCACAGAGAGGTAAAGCAGCTTGTTCAGGCTCACACAACTTATTGGCTGAGTCCAAATTTCAATGCCTATATAGATAGCCACTGTTCTCTAATGCTTTAGTCCTTTTTTAAACATTTTTTGTGAGAATCTGTGGACTGCCTTCCCGAGAAAATGCACATGTAGGAATTTTATGTTATTTTATAAGCATCATGTAATATGCGAATTTTACATATAATAAAGGGGTTCATAGATTTCCACATATGGACTACTCGTTGCTACCCCAGAGCCAGATAGCCTCTGGGACTCGGATTATGTGAAAGGTTTCCTTACTGGTGTCAGCCTGCTCCTTCTGCCCCTGCTGGCTCATCCTCTTACATTCTATTACAGCATTTTCATTGTCTCCATCTTTCCCTCTCAGGGGCCCGGGAGCTGGCAGACCCTGGCCCAATCCCAACAGTGCTAACTCAGTGAGTATCCAGATCAAGTGGGGTCCTGGTGGCCAGTGAACAGGTCCTGGGAACAGGGTGGCTAGTGTCACTAGAGGAAGAAATACAGTAGAGTTCTACCTAATGCCTCCAAAGAGGAGGCCACATGTATATAGGTGTAGCCCTGGGACCATGATAGAGCCAGGCTCACACTCAACACAGTTCTCAAAAGGTGAGAACCTGAGCTTCAGGCATGTTGTCTGAGCAGGTTCTCCCTGCAAGGTGGCTTCTAGCCTTCAGAGGAAGGAGTGGTAAGGGGCTTGGCACAGACAGGCTGGAGGAGAAGAAGCACTATCTCCTGGCCTCCTACACCAGAGGCCACCTAGGCCCCTCCCCCAGGCTCCTCACAGGATGGGACAAGTGACTAGCCTCCAGGAACCACTTCAGTGTGGCATCAAGACCCAGGCCTTACTTCCATCCACGGCATCACACTGCTACTCACTAGGTCCCAGTCTTTTACCTAGAAGAGTGGGTGTGTCCTCAAGTGGGTTTGGAAACAAAGGGGCACACCCTACCTATTGGGGAAGATGACTCCAACATAGGGCTCCTACATCTCATTTCCAGATCCCGTACTCCTCTTCATCACCCGGTACCTATGTGGTAAGTGTGGCTATGGATACTGCCTGCCTGTGTGTGACTGATGGTGCAGCAGGGGAACAACTTAGGGTCCTATCTCATTCCCTGTCAAAACTCCCACTGAACACAGGTTCCAAAGTCCTAGGCATGTACAGGTCTACAGGGGCCCCAGGCATCCCCATAACTGACCTGGGGGCTCTGAGCTTCCATTTAAAACTTCTGACTTACCAGTTGCCATACACATAAGCACACGTGTACACATGCCCCCACAAATGCCTGTGGGCTTGAGGAGAGGAAAGAGAAATTCAAGAACTCCCTGTAAACTCAGGTTTACAGCTCTGAATGCGCACCAAGGTTTAGCAAGAGATGAGTGCCAGGCTGGCCTGGGCATTGGGAGGGAACACGTGTCCTCCTCATGCCTGTTACCACTGTGTGTAACTGATGCCAGCTTTTATCTCATCTCAGGGACCTCCTGGTGGTGGCGGCCCTCCAGGAACACCCATCATGCCTAGTCCTGCGGGTAAGAGGGTTTGAGGGAAAAGAATCTGGAGGGAAGATTGTTGGTGGACCTGGAGTATAGGGCCCAGCCTTTCATCACAGGCTCCTGAGCAGCGTAACCTCCTTTGGAACTGTGATATTCAGGGATTTAGGGAGCTGTCAGCCTGTGATGCCCCTGCCCACCCTGTGGCCGCTGATCACACTTCTGGTTCTTGGGTACTGCTCTGTAAAAAACAAAGCTTTGCAGAGAGGTCTGGGAACAGGGGTCTTGTTGTCTTATTGTCCTATGTGGGCATTGCTCTAGACCACTCAAAACAGCCTGTAGGGCTCTGGGACCAGGATTCTAAGGAGAGTTCTATGCTTCTGTCCTCCTGAGAGGAAATTGCTTCTATCATGTTCTTTACCCAGAAAGCACATGTGAATACACATGAACATGTGCACACATGCATGCACATAGTTATTTCTTTCCCAGCTGAGCCTAGCCAGCCAGAGGAGTATAACATATAACCCCAAAATAAGAGAGGCAGCCAAGATTTCTGCCTGAGAAATACGGTGCCTGTCCCCGACAGAAACGTGTTAGCTGATTGCTGATTTCCTAAGGAGACTTCTGTGGCTGAGTGGGGATTCAGAGACCCCTCACCCCCAGCTTCCCATAGAGGGAAGCTGCTCAGCTACAGGGGTGGATACTGGCGGCAGCTGTGATGCTCAGCTCCCTCCCACACTCGTTCCCTCTTCCTCTGCTGCATTTTGATGAGCTTTATGACCTACATTCACACTGGGTCACGTTAACCCACTCCGTATGTTAATGTGCCTCCAGCCCCATCTCTGCTCCCCCTCCTGCCCACTCCGCTTGGCAGGATAGCCCCTGGGTAATTTGCAGCCTTTCCCTTTCCCTGATTTGATTAAGGCCCGTGAGGGTGGCTATGGGGGCAGCACAGGTGCATTCTCACTGGCCCCACGGTGCTCCAGTGTCTGGTGAGGACAAGGACGGGCCTGTAGTCCTCCTGGGTCATGTCCACACTGATGCCCAGACACCCTGAAATTCTTCGTTTCGTGGTTGAGTGGTTTTTACAGTTAAATTTTCTGTGATTAAAAACTTTGTGAATCTTCATTAAATACAAATTAGCCAGAAAATGGTGGTACTTAGAGGAAATTTTAGGTGATAAAATACAAAAGAATGAGTTCAAGTGCCACAAGTTTGTTTTAATTAAGAAATGAATTAATCACCTCAACTTATGGGTTTGCACTATCCTACAGATTCAACAAATTCCAGTGACAACATCTACACCATGATTAATCCCGTGCCGCCTGGAGGCAGCCGGTCCAACGTAAGTCTGCTTTCTACTCATTTACATAGCAGATACCATAACAAATCATAATTAACTTCATCAGCTGAGGGGAAAGCAAGTCTAATTGATTTCAGCCATTTGTTACCAAAGATGAATAAAATAAACCATCAGAAAAGTGATTAACTCTTGGGCAACTCAGTTCCTGTTTCATAGCTGGCCAGGGTGGAAAGGATAGCATAGGGTGTCTCTGGTCAGGGAGGGCACTGGGCTTACTTTGAGGACCTGCTGTTGCATGCGGGGGGGGGGGGGGGCATACTTTGAAGCACCAGGCTTCGAAGGCCTGCTCCCTGTGCCAGTGACTAGTTCTGCTACCCTGGGCATCCTCTCTCCTGCTGTCTCTTTCTTGGGCTAAGGGTGAGGACCCCCACCCCCAGGACGTGTGAAACTTTGGGGGACCCATCTATCTGCTGTTGTTGCCCTGAGCTCTGTTACGCCTGGGCCTGGCAGCTGTTTTGCTGCCATTCATGCCATACTCATGTCTAGAGGCCACTTCCCTCCCTTCTTCCTCTTTAGTTTAAAGTTCCAAACTTTGAAGGGCATTCCAGCCCAAGTCCCGCCTGTTCTGACTTCCACTTGCCCTCTTTTCTGGAGCCCATTGGACACAACTTGCCTGTGCATCCATAGGCGCCTCACTCTGCTACCAGCTCCCCACAGATAGCCCCGGGTCCCTCTCTCCTCCAGATGCTCTGTTGGCTTTGTTGGCCCAGTTCCTGAGCTGAAACCTGAGTCATCCGAATCAGTGCTCAGTGTGGGCTGTCTCTACTATGACTGCACACAGTTTTGTTTGCTTATTGGTGGTATTGGGTAACAATCTCAGTCCTTTGCATGTGTTAAACATGTGCTCCACTACTGAGCTGCACCTCAGCCCTGAAGACCAGACACATTTAATATCCCCAGCAGCCTCCAAGGTCAGGCTCTTTGTTTGTGGGGGCCATATGACCAATAACTGCAGGAAGCTCCATGTTCTTACCCTCCGCTGTCTGGTCCCCCAGCTTCCTCACACCTCCTTACTAGGGTGACCATTGTGGATTTGGGCATTAAAAGTTCTGTTCCCCAGGGCACCACGTGTCCTTTTTCTTGGGAATGAATGTAGAGCTTGAGCGGAAAAATATGAAACCTATATAGGTCCTGAAGAGGTTGGTACACTGTTGAATTGGACATAGAGTCACTGTCAGTGCATTTTCCCTAACCAGCATGGCTGGTGATTGTGACTTGGGTTCCTTGTCCCTAGAGCTGTGGCCTACCACCGAGCTGCCTCTAACTGCTTGGTCATATTCACCTTGTATTTGTGTTGAGGTGGTGCTTGCTTCATTTTTAACATTGCAAATATGGTGACCGCGTGTCTCTAAGCGTTCACATTGTGAAAATGGGAACCATGCCACTATCAGCAACAGCATGACCCAGACATAACAGAGAAAGAAAGCTGAATGACCATGTTATTTTAATGACAGGTAGAAGGACATAGACTGCTGGACTAGGGCAGTAGAGGACACGTTGCACAGCCTGTAGACAGGAACTTGGGGGTAGGTGTGGCAGAAAGGGGATGAGGAAGCACCGGAGCCTGCATCTTTCAAGTGTGGGATGACACAGCCACGTCCTTCTGAATCAAAAGCCCTTTTTGTCCTCCAAAGACACACCGGTCTCAGTCAAAAATAGCAGTCACTGAATTAGCTTGGGCATACCCTGGAAAGAACACCATTATCATCTCGTTCCCTGATTGCACCGTGAACTGAGAAGGTTACAGTTCCTGTTTGAGAGATTGCAATGAAAAGTCCTATGTGTGAACCAAATGGGGGGGGGGGGGGGGGGGAGTTGGTAACAGATTTGACTCATTTTGATCCTGACTGATCTTACCCATGACCCAGTGAATCAAAATTGATGTATTGAATCTTAGCAACACAAGCAAGTTTGTTATGGCTGAGGGTCTAGCTCAGTGTTTGAGCACCTGCCTAGCATGCATAGTTTATTGAGGGTCCTCAGCACCCCCAATAAACAGAACAAAAAAGAAGCTCCTACTAGGTCTTTTGAGCATTGATTTGAAAGTTGGGAATTTTAGATCACCTTGGTTTCTATGAAGATTGAAACTGAAGGATGAACACAGAAGAATGTTGCTTTCTTATACAGATAGAAAGTAGGCTTTACTCATTTATCTGATAGCTGGCAAACAATACACAACATACTAGTAGCTTCATTTAGTCTTTATCTTGTTTTTGTTTTGTTTTGGTCCATCATGGGGCTTGAACTCAGGGCCTAGGCACTGTCCCTAAGCTTTTTTGCTCAAGGCTAGTATTCTACCACTTTGAGCCACAGCTCCACTTCCAGTATTTAGGTGGTCTATTGAAGATAAGAGTCTCATGGATTTTCCTGCCTGGGCAAGCTTCAAACCTCAGTCTCAGCCTACTGAGTAGCTAGGATTACAGATGTGAGCCACCAGCACCTGGCTTAGTCTGTATCTTTTTACAACAAAAACAGAAACATCTTAATGTTCTATACCTTTGCACCTAGTTACTACCACAAAAGGTATGATTTGCCTACCTGGGACACTAGCCTTTATGATGGAAGTTTGGGTCACTTTTCAACTTCCTCAAATCATGCAGAAGAATTGAATGAGTTTTTTTACTCCACAGAAACAGAATTTCTCAAAACAGGTGCCCACAAGATAAGGTTATCGTTGGAGCTGGGAATGTGGCTTAGTGCTAGGGTGCCTGCCTAGCATGCATGAAGCCCTGGTTTCAATTCCTCAGTGCCACATAAACAAAAAGCTGGAAGTGGCACTTTGGCTCAAATGGTATAGTGCTAGCCTTGAGCAAAAGAAGCTCAGGAACTGTACTCAGACCCTGAGTTCAAGCCGCAGGGTGGGGACTGGGGGGGAAGGGGGTGAGATGGTTATCATTGTTGTGGCCATAGAAAAGATGTTGAAAGACTGGCCTGCTAGGAAAATTCCTATTTTTTGAAAGTGCAAAGCAGGAAGGATATCCATCTCTGATCTGGAAGTCCATTGCATTGAAATCAGACAAAGAATCACAGTAAAGGGGAGAGGAGCACATTCTTTCTCCCACAGTGTGTTCATCTTTAAAGAGGCCATGATGGGCCCAGAAGGGGTGAACCAATCACACCTGAATTGTTCAGCATCATGTGGAGGTTGCGGCAAGACCTGTGCCATAGAAATCACGACTTTTTAAATGAGACTGCTTGAAAATTCAAAAAACAGTCACAAAGAAGGGCAGCCAAGTTAAACAGTACTTTCAGTTTCTTTATTAAAACTAACTTCCTTGGAATCCAGGTTGGATCTCAGAAGTTCAGATTACCTCTGTGTTTAAACCCATTTTTTTCTCTCTAGTACTCCCCACCTCCACCCCCCAAAAAAATGTCACTGTGTTGCCTAGGCTTAAGCCATCCTCTGGAATAGCTGGGAGTGCAGGGACTAAGAAAATGAGCTTTGATTGATCACAGCCTGTATCCCACGTGTGCTTGGTGTGGTTTTGCAAATGATGGACGTCGTAGGCCAAATGGTCATCCAGTGAACTTGTAGCTAACTGCAGGTGCTGGCTGCCAGGCAGCTGGTCAAAGCCAACTATAGTCATAGGGGGATGCAGCTCTTGAGGTGCTGGAAATAATTCCACAAACCTGTGCTGATAAGAAAAGTTCTCCATGGTTCTAGTGTGAACAGGATTGTGAAAGGATTATCTGGTGTTAGGTTAAACTGATGGTTGTCCTGCAGGCTGCAGAAGGGCAGACAAGTCAAGTGAGCTTTACATTTGACTCTGTACCTGTTTCCACTGTATTAAAAAAAAAAAAATGTCCTAATGGCTACAGGTACTTCAGACATTGTCAAAGGAAACAAAAATCTCCTATGTGGTAATGCAGAAGGAAAAGGCTAAATTACTGTATTAGAGGACAGAAACATTATAAAAAAATATTTTATTTTTCTCACATTATCATTACTTAAACCAGCCTGCCTGCTCCTGTTACATTATTTCAATAGTAGCATTTATGTAACAGAAAAGTAAGTCTTGCAGAATACATGGTTCCAGATAAGACAGCTGGCCATCCACAGGCAAGCTATAGGGATAAACCTGTAAAACATGCAGAAGAAATACAGCAGCAATTCTTCATGGTCTATGTTAAACATGCTTAGATATAACATCACCTGCACAAGGAACAGAAGAAAAAAGTAGAAAAACTGGACTTTTTGTGCATTGGTATGTCTATAGTCACAGATACTGCAGATGGCTTGAGCCTGGGCAACATAGTGACACTTTTTTTGGGGGGTGGGGGGAGTGGGCAGTACTAGGGTTTGAACTTGGAACCAGACAATTGCTCCGCTGGTGCTCTATCACTTGAACCATGCCTCTAAGCCCTGCTTTTTGCTGGTTATTTTGGAGATGAAGTCTCATAGACTTTTCTACCCAGACAGGCTCCATCCCTCAGTCTTTAGATTTAAGCATTCTTAAGTAACTAAAATTTTTTATCTATTAGGAAAAATCAAATGGAACACAGTAAAGTGCCACATCACCCCCCAAATATATAGATATAGATATAGGTATAGATATTACAATATATATATATAGCTAGTGACTAGTTCTGGGAGGATATGGAGACACCAGAACCTTGCTTTGCTGGTGAGAATGTTCAATGGTGCAGCTGCTGTGGAAAACAGTCTGCCAGGACCAAGAAAGGTCAAACATAGGATGACCATATGACCCAGCAATTGTATTTCTAGAAATGAGCATGTGCCCACACAGTGCCTTGCATGCAAATTGGTGTTTCAACAGCCAAGACTGGGAACATCCTGAATGGACTGTCAAGTGATGAGTGCGTAGCTGAAGCATGATGCACCCGTACAGTGCAGAAGGAATAATGCAGCTGGGTGCCAGTGGCTGTTGTCTATAACCCTAGCTATTCAGGAGGCTGAGATCTGGAGGATCATAATTCAGAGTTAGGGTTAGAGACATGGCCCAAGTGGAATATAGAGTTACCAGCTTAGCTAGCAAATCCAAGTAAGCAAAAGGGCCCTGAGTTCAAACCCTAGTACTGCCCCTCCCCCTCGAAAAAGTCAAATTCTAGTGTATTTAACAACATTCAAAGTGAAAAAGTCAGCAAAAAAAAGTGTGTGATTCCCTTTATACTCGATATCCACTATAGGCAAATCCACAGACACAAAAAGTAGATTCATGGTTGTCTGAGGTTGGGGGAGAAAGAACACTGAGGACTGACAGCTAGCAGGCACACAGTTTCTTTGCGGGAGATGGAAATATTCTGAAATTGATTGTGGTGATAGTTGCACAACCCTATGAGTGCACTAAAAACCACTGAATTGTACATTTCAAATGGGACAAACACAAAAATGTAATTTCAAGTAAATACCTGACTGTTAAGTATTTATGTTAAGGTAATGATATGCATTTATGTTGAAGTGACGTTTATATGAGCCTATATTATGGTAGCATGTTGGGGATATTTGGCTAGATTCTGGGTTCCAGGGTTTTGGGGGGCGTTTTTTTTGGTCAGTTGTGGGGCTTGAACTCTGGGCTTGGGCGCAAGTGCTCTACCACTTGAGCCACAGCACCACTTCTGGTTTTTTAGTGGTTTATTGGAGATAAGAGTCTCACAGACTTTCCTGCCCGGGCTAGCTTTGAACCGTGATCCTCAGATCTCAGCCTCCTGGGTAGCTAGGATTACAGGCATAGGCCACTGGCGCCAGGGTTTTGAAAACATTATTCACTCTTGTTCTCATATTGCATAGGATAGTAAACACCAAGTTAGTTAGCACAGAGGGAGGTAAGGTGCTAAACCCCAGAGTGGCATAGGGTGGGTGAGTAGGGAAGCAGCTCCTGCCAGCCCCATCTTGGAATCTGTCTGGGCCTTGCTTCCTGCACGCCATGCTCTTTCCTGCCCCTCCATGCTGCCACCCCCCTACATGGCTTTTTGCTCTTGCAGGATGTCTAGCCTGCCTTTGCCTGCCCAGATTCTACCCCTCAGTTGTGCTCATGCTCAGCTTTGTATCCTCAGCACCTAGTGCAGGCCAGGTGCCTAACAGTGCTCTGGCCTCTGGTTGCCTCCTCATAGGTGGGTTTGGTAGTTGTAGGCAGCCTGCGGATAGAGAAGGATGGATCTCTGTAGGTTCGGATTTGCCTGCCCTATCTGTTTGTGAAAGGCTTATCAGCTATCCCAGCACGGACTGGTCCCGTTTCTGTTGCCCCTAAAATGTATTCATGCTTAAGGAGGTACATGGAGGAGACTAGTAGACAGCCCTGGGCCAGACTGCCAGGCCTTCATCTCTGCTGTTTGTAAAAGGCACATAAAAAGCATGCATAATTTTGGCCCCCGGCCTGCCACTGCCAGATACCTGTGTGGCTGCAGCTGGTGAGTCAGGCTCTGCACGTAGGGATGGAACGAGCACTATTGATTGAGAACTGGGTGGCCTTTAGCCAGTCCTTTTCCCTGGGTTTGTCCCTTTGCCCAGTACCCAGTTGGGTGCACTTAACTCGGGCTGGTACAAGGAGCAGGTACCAGAATGGAGGTTCCTGGGCTGCTGTGGTGTAGGGCTTGTGTCCTCGAAGGTTTATTGGCCAACTCACTGGGTAGGGGAGCCATGAGGGATGTTGAGAGCCTGGGCCCACTAAGCCATGCTCTGTTGCTTCTCCCTCAGTTCCCAATGGGTCCTGGCTCAGACGGCCCGATGGGAGGCATGGGTGGCATGGAGCCACACCACATGAATGGATCACTAGGTAAGCTAACTCCGGTCCTGAGTCACATTCCCACTGTCCCTTGCCTAACTCTCCTAGCTACTTGCCCTCTGTCTGGGCTCCTGGCCCAACAGGACTGGTATATATCATTCTTAGATGTCTTTCTTTTGTGGTTCATGGGGCTTGAACTCAGGGCCAAGGAGCTGTCCCTGAGCTCTTTTGCTCAAGGGTAGTGTTCTACCACTTTAAGGCATAGCTTCACTTCTGGTTTTCTGATAAATTGGAGATAAGAGTCTCAGGACTAGCCAGGCGCCAGTGGCTCACGTCTGAAATCCTAGCTACTCAGGAGGCTGAGATCTGAGGATCGTGGTTCAAAGCCAGCCCCGGCAGGAAAGTCTTGAGACTCTTTATCTCCAATAAAACCACCAGAAAACCTGAAGTTGTGCTGTGGTTCAAGTGGTAGAGCACTAACCTTGAGCTGAAGAACTCAGGGACATCACCCAAGCCTAGAGTTCAAGTCCCACAACCGATTAAAAAAAAAAAGTCTCAGGATTTTCTTGCCCAGGCTTGCCCAGGTTTACAGACATGAGCCACCAGCGCCCAACTCTTCTTAGATGTCTTGACACATAAGAAGCTCCATACCCAGACAGGAAGTTCTCTGCATAGATAGAATGTGGGATCTAGGGGAAGCCCAAGGAAGAGGCTGGAGACCTTCCAGGAAAAATGAGAAAGAAACTAAATTGGATTCTTCTTTCCTACCAGGGTCAGGTGACATAGATGGACTTCCAAAAGTGAGTATGCACTGTCTGTCTCCTCCCTGGCATACCCATTCATGGGGGCAGGAGCTTGGAGAGACAGGCTCACTCTCCTCTCTTCGTTCTACAGAATTCTCCTAACAACATAAGTGGCATTAGCAATCCTCCGGGCACCCCTCGAGACGATGGCGAGCTAGGAGGGAATTTCCTCCACTCCTTCCAGAATGACAACGTAAGGCAGCATGTTCCTCTTACACCTGGGTCCTAGTCCTTTTGGTCAGGCCTGGGAACCCTCACAAGCTACTGACTGTGAGTCTGGTCTGCACTCAATGCTGTGGGCTTCTCACCTCCATTTCACCTAGCCACTGCCCAGCCTAGAGGGACCACAGGCTAACCTGACAAGCCTTGGACTGAGAGCGAGGCAGCGGCAGGGCAGCATTGCCCCCAGGAGCCCGTTTCTACTTGGCCTTGGGAGGAAGAGCCATGCAACCAGGCATTTCAGGGTGTCAGGGCCCAGCCATATGCTGCGCATAGTGGGCTTTTTGTATACTTGCCTTTCCAGAAAACAACCTTGGAGAATCCCCGACTGGCCCCCAGCCAGGGTACCCTGGTGGAGCCCTGGCTCCCCAAAGCTCAACTCCCTGCTGTCTCTGCTGCCCAGAAGAGGTGTGTGCCAGAGTTCTGAAGGGCACACAGGCTAGTCCTAGTAGTGGCCTTTAGCCCTCGCTTCCTAGCCCTCATCTTGGCCCTGTCCAGCTGTCACTGAACCTTAAAAATCTTTATCAGGCCCCTTGGGAACTCACGCCCTTCTCTCTTCTCATTCTTCCCTCAGTATTCTCCAAGCATGACGATGAGTGTGTGACCCCCCTGTCCGAGACGCTGAGAGCCGGCATTGTAGGCGGAAGATGCCAGAAATTATGCAAGAAGTGAGGTGTCGTTACCAGGAGCTGGGGGAGGGCATCTCCCATCCCCTCTCCATCCCCCTCCACTCCCTCCTACCTTTCCAGTTTTAGTTTCATGCAATAAAAAGGCTGAACTTTTTATTTCATAAAACATGAAGGACAGAACTCAAAAGCAAAAATGTATTTCAAGTCAGTGACCAGAAAAATCCCACCCCTTTCCCTTTCTTGAAAGGGCCTTTTCTGTAATGACATTTTTTGTTTTTTGAGGGTTTTTTTTTTTTTTTGTCTTGGGTTTTATCATTGCTGGGATTTTGTTGTTGTTTTCAAGGGGAAAGGGTTTGGGACAGTAATTTTTAAACACGGAAGCTTCTAGCAAGCCCTCCACCCCAATCAACCTCTGTTTTCTTCTTTAAAAAAAAGGAAAAGGGCAAAAAAAAAAAAAAGAAAGAAGGAAGGAAGGAAAAGGAAAAAAACCCCACAAGCCCTGCTGTCTTATCTGTCCGTCCCCAGGCCCTTCCACCTGGAACCTAGTGTAGGTGTGAGATGTCACACTGTAGCCATCTCAAAACAATAAACTGGACAGTTCGCAATCAGTGGTTTCTTTTACAAAGCTGCTTTGGGAAAGGAAGGAAAGGAAATCACCCTTTTCCAGCTGGTGTTTTGGCCTGGTTAGTGACAGCAGCGCACCTGGACGCCCAGCCCACCCCCATCACACGGGCCAGACCACCGCCCTGCCACGCGCAGCCGAGACCACCGCCGGACCGGCGCATGCACTGTGTTCCCAGGACTGCTTCCTCTCCCGGACTTCTGTCCGCCCAGCCTCCCTGCCTCCACAGCCCCTCCTCAGCCCCCACCAGCTTCACTGGATGACTGTGACCTGGCCATGGAAACTGTGACCTCCACGTTCTGGTCCCGGGCTTCTCACACCGTCACTTCCGTGCGCAAGGGCAGGGTGGGCTGGAGTTTGGGTTTTTTTTTTATTCTCTCTGTTTGCCCTTTTTCAAAGACAAGAAATTGAGCAGAATTGCTCTGTATATGCTTGGAACTGGATGGAAAGACTTTGGCATAGCTGTGGGGGTGGGGGAGCACCAGCAACCAAACAGACATGCTGTTTCCAGTCCTATTTTTTTGTTTTGTTTTGTTTTTCAAAAACCGACAAACCCAATGGTGGAGCCTGTCCCCTCCCGGGAGGGGGAGACTGGCAGCCTCCCTCACCTCACCCCTGCGGGAACCTGCGTGTCTTGCCCTGGAAGACACGGAATTCTTTGTACATTTACACTCCCCCCTCCTCGCCCCCCCTCACCCCTCCCTCGTAGCTGGTCTTTGTTTTCTTACCTCCCCTTTCTGACCCATGTATATCATATTATGTGAGATACCATCTGCCTGAAAAAAAGACCTTGTGCGGATTATTGGGAACATTGTAGCTGTTTCTGTGTTTTTTCTTACCTTGTAGTCTGGTTCTGAATTATGAGAGGAAAAAAAAAAGTAATTATGATACATTGTAGTTTGTGTACGATATATGTTGATAACGTTTTATTAAAGGGACATCTTTTTTCCGCAGCCCTTCCTGACATATTTGGGGGACATGGGTTGGAGCTTATTATGCTGATTGTAAAGTACATGGCAACTCGTGAAGTATAGATTCTGTGCCTGGCTCAGGCCTGGTGACATTGCCTTCTTTTCCTGGGCATGTCCGTGCTGTGTTTTGTGGAAAGCTGCCCCGGTGGCCCCTGGGGATGTGGGTTGGGAGGGTCCCCCCAATCTCCCTCAAAATATTGGGAGCCTGCTAACAGTTCCAGTTTCTTGTCCTGAAAACACGCTTACTTTGCTGGAACATCTTTGTTTCTGGAAATAGGAAAAGGTCCCAGGAGCTCGCTGTTTTGTAAGGCTCAGATGGCCAGGCTGGTCCTGTGGGTCGCCACCACTTCCTCAGATAGGAATTTTGCCAAGGCCTTTCCCTGAAGTGCCTGGTGTGTTAGCGACTGTGGGGTGATACACCAGGCTACTGTTTTCTTTTGTTGGTACTGGGGTTTGAACTCACTCAGAGCCTCATGCTTGCTAGGCAGGCGTTCTACCACTGGAGCCATACCCCAGCCCTTTGTGCTTTAGTTATTTTTCAGATTAGGTCTTACATTTTTGTGCAGGCTGGTCTGAGTCAGTATCCTCCTACTGGAGGTTCCCAAGTGGCTGGAGTGACAGCTGTATACAACTGTGTCCAACCTTTTTTAACTGTATTTTTTTTTTTTTTTTTTGTCGGTCGTGGGGTTTGAACTCTGGGCTTGGGTGCTGTCCCTGCACTCTGCAGCTCAAGGCAAGGGTTCTAGCACTTGAGCCACAGCACCACTTGTCCAACCATTTTTTAGAAAGGATCTCAACTATTTTGTTTAGGCTGGCCACCTACTCCTCCACGACACTACCCACAAGAAACTGGGATTTCAGGCATGAACTACCATGCCCAGGCACTCTAGAAGGATTTTGGTGGTGGTGGTCATAGGGCTTGAACGCTGGTCCTGGGCACTCTGATTTTCTGGTGGTTAATTGGAGGTAAGAGTCTCACGGACTTTCCTGCCCAGGCTGACTTTGAGCCGCAATCCTCAGATCTCAGCCTCCTGAATAACTAGGATTACAGGCGTGAACCACCAGTCCCCTGCTACCCTGGAAGGATTTTAAGAGTAGCACAGACCTAAAGTTTAGAGAGGCCAACAGGTGAGGCTGTCAGGATGTGGGTAAACTGTTCCCAGCTGTCATGTGGGCAGGAAGTGCTGAGGGCAGGGATAAGAAGAGAGGCAGAAGACAGGGTGGGACTGACTTGATAGTGTTTGGGGAGCAGAGCTGGCACCCTCGAGCATCTCATTTAAAGCCTAGGCAGAGCCCAAGCAAGGTGAGAATTGAGTTTCTAAGGTTCGTGGGAACAGATGCGCAAGGCCATGTAAAATCTTGCCTTTGTCTCTACTTGCAGTGTGGCAAGGTTTGTGTGTACCTCTGTCCCTGGGTTTCCTCATCTGTGAAATGGGGATAATGATTTACCTACCTCGTAGGATGTGAAATACCCTTGCTGGACAGATGAGGGGACTTAGGCTGTGACTGGCCCTCACTGGCACCTCCTCAGAACTGCCTGCTCAGTGATGGGGTTCCCCAGAGCAACTGAGAGCAGACAGGGACTGTGGACAAGTGCTGGGAAAGAGGAAGAGCTAGATCACTGAGAGGCCCCATGAGCGCTCTTTCCTGCCACCCTACTGCTGCAGCTCCCAGGCAGTGCCTGTCATTCCTGCACAACCGGATGGCCCTGGTGAAGGTTCATTCAGGCTGGCCCATCCAACCTTGAGGAAAAGACTGATTCTTCCTGCCATATCATCACTGCACTTCCAGGCCTGGCCAAGAGATGAGGACCAGGCTGGAGCTCTACTTCGTGCTGGTGCCCAGCATCCTGAAGGAAAGGCAGAGTCCTACCACAGAGGAAGGCTTTAGTAGCTCATCCCAGAAGCAGACAGGAGTAGTACAGGAGTCAGACCCAGGGTAACCACTGCTGCATGTGAGCATACATGTGAGTATGTGTGCCAGTACTGGGCCTTAAACTCAAGACCTTATACTCTCATTTGGCTTTTTTTACTCACGGCTGCCCAAGCTGGCTTTAAACCGTGATCCTCAGATCTCAGCCTCCTCAGTGGCTATGATTATGGGTGTGAGCCACCAGCACCTGGCCCACTCCTTTCCTGTTAGTCCACACTGTCCACAAGACACCTGGCTAGGAGCCCACAAGAGGGGAAAGGCTGGCCTTGCTGAATACCTGGTTTCTCTTGGCTCCCTGAAATCAGTATCTACACACACGTGTGTGTGTACATGCGCACCTGGGAAAGTAGAACCTGGACTTCAATGACCTGTGGAGACCCTTCTGTCCATGAATACAGGGGGACTGGGTGCTTCAAGATTCATACACCTGGCTGGGAAAGTGGCTCAGTGGTAAGAGTGCTTGCCTCGCATGCATAAGGCCCTGGGTTCGATTCCTCAGCACCACATATGCAAAAAAAAAAAAAACAGAAGTGGCGTTATGGCTTAAGTGGTAGAGCGCTAGCCTTGAGCTGAAGAGCCAAGGGACAGCACCCAGGCCCAGAGTTCAGGCCATGACCAAAAGATTCATAGACATCAGGAGCCTAACAATGGCCCTGGCCCTGACTCAGGTGGATCTGGGCCCACTGGCTTCCCTGGAGCTTAACTTTAGGGCTAGGCAGAGAAGGAATTAGAGCCTACTCAGGGAAAGGGCTGACCCTACTCTACCCCACTCTGGGATCACAGGGTTTAGCATTGGGGCTTGAGGTTAGACACAAAGGACCAGATGTCGAGGAAGGATGGGACGGTGGAGCCAAGAATCTGCCATCTAGACATTCGCCACCTCCTCAATTCTCTGCGTCCATCTCAGCCTTTCTAGGGCCCCCAAAGATCTCCCTCTGAGCCTCTACAGACTTTCATCCATTCACCATGTGTTTGTTGAGAAGACCTGGAAGGATAGTGCTGCACCTCCCTCCCCAAAGGTGGGGCTGGAATGGCTCAGGCAAATTAAATTGAGGTGGCATAAGACTGGCTGAAATCACCTGGGAAGTGGAGACAGGCCCAGGATAGGACCCTGGGGCTGTCAGTAATCAGAAACAGGAAGTGATTGAGAAACAGGAGGGACCAGCTGAGGCAGAGAAGAGGAGAGAAGAGAAGAAGGAGGGAAGGAGGGCCTAGGAGGAGAGCAAAGGGTTCTAAGGCCGAGTACAGTGTGCCCTGAGCTGTGGGGGCCTGAGGCCAAGTTTACACTCGTCAACCTCTACAGATATGGGCCATGGGCTGTCCTGCATTTTCTTGTTCCTCAGCACTTCAGGCCCCAACTGTGTAGAACTCTAGAGGGCTTTTTGGCCTAGGACATTGGTTCTCTCTGTGCCCTGCTCTGGCTGGGCCTCTCCTAGTTCCTTATGGAACCCAGATCAATTGGTTCCTCCATCAGGAGGCTCCTAGGCTGGGGCAGCTGCCTGGGTCCCCAGGGCTCCTGTGCTCTGTGGTTCTATACCTGCCCCCTTTAACAAGGAGCTATGTCATCCTCATCCCCATCCACCCAGCTCAGAGCCCAGATCCCATGGGTGCCCAGTGAGTGTTCCTGGAGCAACTGGAAGCTAATGAGTAGCTGTCCCTAGAATGTGCTTAGGACACCCGTCCCCATCGCATGCTGTCACCTGAGGCAGGTGCTTAGGCAAGGGGTCTAAAGGAACCTGGCTGCAGACTGGAGCTCCCGGGAACAGAGAGTATGACACCCTTATTCTATATCCCTAAATTCCCAGCACAATACCTGGCACACAGTAGGTACTTCTTTATTCTATTTGGTCAGTCATGGGACTTGAACCCAGGGCCCAAGCACTGTCCCTCAGCTCTTATTGCTCAAGTCTAGCACTCTACCACTTTGTGCCAAAGTGCCACTTCCGGTTTCTGGTTAATTGGAGATAAGCATTTCACAGACTTTCTTGAACTGTGAGATGGATTGGCCGAGATCTGTAGTGGGGAACCTCATATCTCAGTCCCGGGTCCTGCCCAGTTCTTGGGTTCCTTCACTGGCCTGTCTGAGGAGACCCATGGTTGTGGGTATGTTGGGCTCAGGTGGAGGTCCTGCCCTGAGCAGCAGGTCCACTCCCTGGATGTGACTTTGGGTCTGAGGAAATGTGGCTTGAGATGTTCAGCCATGGGACAAAGAATCCCAGCAACAACCAAGACAGTGTGTCCAGGATGGAAGGCACCAGCCTTGCTCTACCTGTCCCCTAACCAGCTGAAGCAGCAGGGCCCTGGCCCTGCTGTGATGTGGACTGGAGCAGGCAGCTGAGACATGGTGAACTGAGAAGTGGGACAGGATCAGAGGGAGAGAGGCAGACGCTGAGCTGAGCACCCAGTGCCCAGCCTTTCACCCCTTCAGGGGTGGGAGACTAGCTAGCAATGGGTCCCCAGAAGGCAGAGCTGGGACCTTGAAGTTGTAGTATAACACTCTTCCTGTCAGAGTTGCCAAGGAGTGAGTTCCCAGTATTGGGAGTGTGCAAAGTAGTTGGGGCAAGAGAGTGGGCATGTTTTAACAAGTGTGTTGGTTTGGAATCCCAGGTCCGTGGCAGGGGAAGACAAACATGCCCTTCCCAAGGGCAAGGCTAGAGTGAGAACTAGCTCACTTGGACCCTAAGAGGCCCCTCCTGACTTTGGGCTGGATCACCAACTATAAAAGAAGTCAGTCCTATGCTGGGTGTGGTAGTGCACACCTGTAATTCTAGCTACTCAAGGTGGAGGCAAAAGGATAACCAGACCCTATCTCAAAACAAAAATAAAAGGGCTGTGGGTGGGGCTCAAGTGGTAGAGTATTTGCATAGCCTGTGCAAGGCACTGGGTTCAGTTCCTGATACTTGAAAATAAAGTAAAATAGACGTCAGGCTTCCGTAACTTCTGACATGGTGGAGCAGGGGCACAGGTCCCGATGGCTGTGCCCCATGACCATGACCATTTCAGAGCTCCCACAGTGTCCTCAGGTATTGTCCTGGCCTGCTCCCACCTTCCACTCTGGCCTCTATCCAAATGGCAGTCTCAGAGGCCCTTCTGGACTTGTTACCTAATGTAGCATCCCCTGGTCCTGAGAGGGAAGGGCTGACAACCTCGCAGCAACTGCCAGCTGGTCTATGGGCTGCATCCTCAAGGTTTCCCCCTCCCAAGTAGTGGTCGTGGTTGAGGTGGGCCCAGGCCCCACATTACTGCTCTCTGAATGGCCATCCTAATTTCCAAGTTCTCCACAGATCAGCTAAGGCCTCCAGCCCTCCCTCTAATTCTGCCTCCTGAATACTTCATGGGTGTCTCTAAGGGAACACCCCGATGAACAGTCAACCCCAACTCTTTCTTTGCATTTCTCCTATTACTGACACACCAGGTCTCCCCCACAACCCTTCTGGCTTCCCACAGAGGAATGCAAATGCTTCCAGAGCAGGGACTTGCTTTGTTTGCTACTCTGAATCTAGTCACATGCTCAGTGCTCCCTGAGTGCTCCTGAGTGAACCAAGTGGCTAGGAACTCATCATTCAAATCAAGGAGCTGGCATTAGGACTGCAGCACATGCCTATTTCTGAAGGTACCTGGTGTGTCAGCAGAGGGTTCCCACACCAGAGGGACCTTCAGCAGTCACATGGGAAGGGCTAAGGTCACAGAGACTGAATATTCTCAATGAAGGGCCAGGATGAATGACTTGGGTGACAGGCACACGGCAGAAGGCACCAAGGAGATGTCTGTGTGACCTGCCTGGTGCCTTCCCAGCCTTGGGCCAGCAGCAAGCCAGCCTTGGGAGAAGACAGAGAACAGTCTAAAGTGAGCAATGCCCCCTGCCCTGAAAAAAAAGCCCCCAAACCTACCTCTCAGGGGTTTCTGAAAACTCCATATCCATCTAGACAAAATCTTTTAAGCAAGAGCAACTTGACCGAAATCCTGGAGGGAAGCGCTTTAGCCCCACTCACCAAAGAGGCTGGGGATCTGAGGCTGGCTGCATGCAGAAGGCTCTTGGGAATGCCCCCCCACCCCCACCCCATCCCCCGCTACCAAACTCCTAATTCCCTTGTCCATGAAGTCTGCTGGAAACAAACTGAGCTCACTAGTGAAATCAGCCAGGCACTTACATAGATGACACTATGAGAAATGTATTCACATCCAAGTTCACAATAGGGGTGTCATCTTGGTTCCAAGTCTACTGCTTAAGAGGTCCCTTTGTGGCTTTCCATTGCCAGTGTTTCTCCTGCTTCCTTCTCCCCGACTCAAAACTGCCTGTGGGAAACTGCCCACAGGTTCTAAAGCCAGACTTCACACCACCCCATAAGGAATGCAGGGTGGTAGGGATGAGGCAGTGACACTTGGGACTTGGGGAAGGGAGTGTATCTGTGGAGGGGGGAGTTGTCACCACATAGAAACTTTGGTCTTGGGCATGCTCGATGCACTGGCCACCCCTGGCCTTAGTTTATGCCGCCCTGTATGTGGAACGTCATAGGCTCCGAGCTGCCAGAGAGGGCTGTGCTATCTGGAGCCAGAGGGAGTGCAGGCTGCCTGCCACCCTGGCCCATCCAAGGCAGACCTCATGCCATTAGCTCACATGCTGCCTGTGCGTACTCTAAGCCTTGCTCAGCTCACCCTCTCACTCCCCATGCAACCAGTTCCCAGGAGATTCATTCCCTTAAGATTACACAGTAGCTTCCAGCTGGATGCCTCCCTGGGGCCCTGCCAGCCCAGT
The DNA here is from genome assembly GCF_019054845.1 of Dipodomys spectabilis. Taxonomy (NCBI): domain Eukaryota; kingdom Metazoa; phylum Chordata; class Mammalia; order Rodentia; family Heteromyidae; genus Dipodomys; species Dipodomys spectabilis. The sequence goes on from NW_024871181.1 coordinate 695,493, forward strand.
CTGCACTCCCACCAGTGTTCTTAAAAAAAAAAAATCCCTTAGACTCAGCAATCACACTGTCTGGAATTTACCCCATGGCTACACTCAACAAGAACAAGAGCAGACCATGATGCATAGATAGATACGGGTGTGCACGGCAGCCTTCTTCCTAACAATAACAACTGGAAACAACCTAGCATCTGTCAGCAGACACTAATGTGGCTGCTTGAAGAGGGAAAGCCAATGTGCCAGGATGACACTAGGCCTAGTCCACAACTGCAGCTTATTACACATACATCCTGACTGGAGACGCCCCGCATCAGGGTAGAACAACTCTGGCCCCAGGGCCTTGTGGGCATGGCTGACGCCTCAGGTTTGGCCATGGGTGTGACACCTTGAGTTCAGTCCCTCCCACATAAACTGCTACCTGTGATGCCACAGGTGCTGATCCTGAAGCACCTCTCCTTAGGCACATACATATCTCCAGAATGTCCTAGGGAGGCTGACCCAAAACACTCGACTACAGACAACGGAGTACATTCTTCCTATTATCTGTTTGCTCATTTTAGGCATAGAGCAGTGCCTGTTTACTTGAAGCAGAGATGCCATTTACTGTACCGTTGGTTAAACTGTAGGGGTTGTGTGACAACTAAACAAGATGTTTGGTACAAGGTGCCTGGCAATAGTGACACCATGATAAGAATTGTTATTTGGACAAATGAAACCCAGCTAATCCAGGCAACTAGAGAAAGCTACAAATATTCTCTTCAGATTCTCTGCCTGATTTAAGCAGTTCTGCAAGAACTCGGTGCCTTTTACTGCATCTGTCACGAGGCAGGCACACCGGAACGGCCTAGAATCGCCAAAAGACTGAAGTGGCCAAGTGTGGTAGTATTTACTTAGAATCTTTGGGAAGCTGGAAACAGCCAGTCCAAATTGCATAGTGGTTTCCAGGCAGCTAGGATACATTGCAAGACCATCTCAAAAGAAAAAGAAAAGCAGAGACGAGCATGTTAACAGCAAGTGCTAGATGAAGCAACTGAAACCTTGCCCCTACCATGGGTCCGGGGCAGTGCTGGGCTTGTACTGAAGCAGGCCAGGTTCCCAGGCCTGCACTTGTCTCGGGGGGCAAGAAGGCCACATGGTATGGCCCACATGAGATGTCCCCCTTGACAGCACCCGCACACCCACACAGGTCAAGGAGAACAAAGGACTCTTTATTGCCATCAAAATCACCAGGCTGAGCAAGTGTGGAGTGCCTCCATGACCCCAGCACCTCCTGGCTAGGACACAGGCTTCTTCAGAGGGCCACGAGCAGAAGAACATTCTTGACTCACAAGGCGCCATGCAGATACAGAGCTAAAAACTTCCTGAATGTCTCTGGCTGGAAACCAATTGGCCCAACAGGTTCCTGGAAAGAACACAGCCCATTAGGATCCTGCGACTGGGTTTAATGGCAGCAATTAAAGCAGAGGTCAGTCTTATGTGGATAGTCAGTGTGGATACTCACTGCTTTTCCCCCCATCACCTCTCTCAGGGGCCAAGGACCCTGAGAGATGGCCCTGACGAGATAGACGCCTGAGGGGCTGCAGTTAGAGCAGGAAGCACTCCTGGCCCTGATCAGTCACATCATCTGCTGACACTGCCCGGCTCCCTAATTCCTCTCACTTCAACCGCCAGGAACAAAAGGCCGGCTGCCCTCTTTAATCCCGGGACAATAATCCTTCACCCATTCAACACTCGTTTATCAGGCTCTGGCTCTTGCTGTCCTGGGCCTCTGCTCTGTGCGAGAGACCCAGAAGCACCATGATCTGGTTTCTATCCCCAAGGAGCTTTCAGTCAGGTGTACAAGGAGTGATAATAAAAGGTGACAGACCTCGCTGTGGGAGTAAAAAAGGTGCTGCAAGAAGGGAAACGATTAACTCACACACACAAGGGTAGGCGGAATGGACTAGAAAAAGAAAAGGAAGGCAGCACTGGAGAGGGCAGTGTTTGCGATAGCACGGGGATACAGTGGAGGCGAAAAGGGTGGGGGCGGCTGGAGCCTAGGCTCACTGTGGTGAAGGGAGGGGATGCACAGGTGGGAGCTGGAACTGGAGAAGTGGAAGCCATCTAAGCAAACCCAGCTTGAGGCTTAGCCCTGAGCTCAGATTCTAGAAGAAGAGGTTATAGCGAGGGGACCTTAAAAACAAGGGGAGAAGGAGAATGGGGGGAGGGAAAGTGGGAGGATAGGAGGTAGGGGGCAACAATGTTCAGCAAGAAATGTACTCATTACCTTACTTATGTAACTGTAACTGCTCTGTACATCGCTCTTAAAATTTAAAAACAAAATTCAATGGAATGAGGCTAAGAAGAGAAAGGAAGTGGCAGGTGAGACTGCATGGGTCACAGGGGTCTAGAGCCTTGGCTTGGAAGGTGTTTCCAAAGAGAAACAAGAGCTGACACTCAGCAAGTCTAGACTCAGGTCTGTGTGGGACACAGCTGGTCACAGACCCAGCAGCACCCCTGTTCTGGCCTGCTTTCCTCTGAGTGCAAGATGGCTGCCTGGTGTTCTAGAAGAAAATGCTTCAGGCACCATTGCTTTTCTGAAGACAGCCACATGGATGGTCCACTGAGCCACAGCAATTATGCTAAGGACAGATCTGGGGGTGAAACGTGTGTGTTGTTTCCAGGCTCTGCCCTGGTGGAGCTCTGAGCTCGGGTGCACAGGTGTGCACAGGTGGTCACCACACTGTGATGGCAGCAGCATCTCTGGGGCCCATGGAGGCACCGGAATGAGGCAGTGCAGGGACCAGTGGTGCTGAGCAGAACTTACTAAACCTGGAAAGACAAGGAACAGAAATGGTAAAGTGAGAGAGAAACCCCTAAGAGAAGGGGCAGTGGTGACAAAGCAGGAACCTGCAGGATGCTAGAAGGAGCTGGATATGATGGCTGACAGGCAGGCAGAGGGAAGCTGGAGCTGAAGGGAAGGGCGAGGAGATGCCCAGGGTGAGCAGCCCTAGGGCTGCGGCCCTCCTCCAAGACCAGCCTCAGCGCTCCCAGGCTGGCCCTCGTGGGGTGGGTCAAGGTGCTGTTCTAACCACCCAGCTGGAGATGGCTGGACTTACCACCACCACCTTCTTTTTGATCACTGGGCGACACCAGAAGTGCTGGTAGAGAAGCTGGTCTGAGTCTACCCATACCAAATTCTTGACGCCCTCATCAGAGTCCAGATCTGTGGTATTCAACTGCAACACCAGGAACTGGAAGACACGTCCGTCTGTGCCCACGCCTTGCACAACAACGGGCTGCTCCAAGACCCTGGGGGTGTTCTGAGTGGAAAAGGGGACCAGTAAATGAATCGTAAACTGTGGGGTGCAACAAACAGCACAGAGCAGGCAACCTCCAGTTTTACCCTTACAATCTACCCGCTCCCAGGTAACAACTCCACCATCGGTCAGTAAGGATAGAATGAAGGGTTGGCATACTGCCAGGCCAGGTCTCCCCTCACCCAGCCTGGCTCAAGGCCCCAGGGGGCCCGCTCTTCAACTTGAACACTGAGAGGTAATTACTGGGTGAGCTGAGGAGTGCAGGCACTGAGCTGGGAGGTTAAAGATGGAAATCCTTCAAACTCGCTCATTATCTGATGGGGGCAACAGGGACATCAGCTATCAAATGCTAACCTGGAGGTTAATGAATAGACACAATGTCATTCAGCCAGTTCTCGCTCTATCTGACAGATGAGGAAAGACACCCAGTTAGGTGAACTGATGAGTTTGAAGTCACAAATATGTGTGGCCCCAAAACCAGTGTCCCTGGCAGACAGCACATTATCCACTTCCACCCTGCGGCTGAGGGCCTGGCATGGCTGTAACCTCCTACACGTGTACACCGATGACAGCCATCTAGGCTTCATGCTCTCATGCAACTCAAAATGGGCCTCAATCCTATACGTTCCGTTCCAGCTGTGTCACACAGGATCTCAGCAGTCAGCATAGCGGTTAATGCTCTTTCACTTAAGTGTCATTTTGTAAGGATAATGACACTAAAACCACTTACTCAAGGCCTCTTAGGTGCCAGGTGCCTCAACTGTTTTCCATAAGCTAACCTCTACAATCAAATCTAAACATATATTTCTATCTAAAAGACAAAGAACCAGGTTTGGAGAGGTGATACAATTTCCTCAAAGTCACCAATGAGGTATGAACCAGGCTCGACCCCCAGGCTATTAAGTCACTTAAAACCCTATCACACTGGCTTACACCTGGTGTCCCAGGATATCTATTGGTAGGAACTCTCTTGTTTGCACAGCACCCTATTGGATGATAAATCACAAGGTCACTCTCCAGAGGCTTCCCACAAATTCAGTTTGGTAACTGCTACTTATTAGACAAAGAGCTAGCAAGCAGGCCACACGAAGCAGGGTGTCCCTGATGCAAAAGTACTGCAGCCTCACTCCCCAAGGATGATCTGACATTAGAACTAGCTAATGGCAGACCTCAGTGTAGGCCACACTGGGGCTGTTGGCCTTAGAAATACCTGTTCTTAGCTGCATGAGAAATAAATAAAGAGAAAAGCACCTGTAAGTATTAGCCGAGAATTCTGTATTGACTCTTATCTCTCTCTACAGATCAATAAAACTGCAGGTAGTACATAAATTTCTCAGCAATTTTACCTTTTACATGGAGGCTCTTCCCATAATTGCTCAACTTCACATCTCCAGGAATAATTTGTACCTGGAGGGGCTGGAGGAGGCCTCTCTCCTACCCAACTGGGTGGCAATTAGTGGCAGCCTTACTACTCAGGCTCTTCCAGCACAGCTGGCACAGACTACAGTGAGCCTGCAGACCTGGGACATGGCATGTCCCTGGGACATGGCATGTGGCTGCTTCCTTCCTGTGCCCAAGCTAAAAGGCGCACATTCTTTAAAGCTGAAGGATCCAGGATCCAGTCCCTGCTCCTGCTCATCAGCAGTGGGAACCTGAGTGAGTTTCCCAACCTTCCAGAGCCTTCAAGAAGTCTACCATGAGGGAATGGGAATAAAGCCAATCTACTGAGGATTGGAAAGATACAAGGAGGTCATATAAAGATGTGACAGCTAGAAGCTGGCCACACAGTGGCTCACGCTATAATCCTAGCTACTCTGGACGCTGAGATCTGAGGATCTCCCTCTCTCCCGACAGGAAAGTCCATGAAACTCTTATTTCCAATAAACTATTCAGAAAAAAAACAGAAGTGGCACTGTGGCTCAAGTGGTAGAGCACTAGCCTTGAGCAAAAGAAGCTCAGGAACAGTTCCTAGGCCCTGAGTGCAAGCTTCAGGACTGGCAAAAAAAAAAAAAAAAGACAGTGACAACTGCTAATCTGTTCTTTGTTGTTGTCCTCACTGCATTTGCCATGCTAGAAATAGAACTTACACATGCTAAGCCACACCCCCAACCCACCTGCCAACCTCTTGGCTGTATTAGCATGGTCAGGTAGCTCAGCCACCCCTGTAAAGTAGAGCTAACAGTGTCTCTAACATGGGATTACTACAAGGAGTAAATCATGCAGTGGTCTTCAAATTTCAGTGCAGAGCTTTTTTTTTTTGGTCATGGGGTTTGAACTCAGGACCTAGGTACTATCCCTGAGCTTTTTCACTTAAGGCTAATATTCTGAGCCATAGCTCCACTTCCAGATTTCTGGTGGTTAATTGGAGAGAAGAGTCTCACAGACTTGCCTGCCCAGGTTGGCTTGGAACTGCAATGCACAGATCTCAGCTTTCTGAGTATCTAGGATTATAGTAAGCATGAACCACCAGCATCTGGCTAGTGCAGGGTTTTTTTTTTTGTTTTGTTTTGTTTTTTGTCGGTCGTGGGGCTTGAACTCTGGACCTGGGCACTGTCCCTCAGCTCTTCAGCTCAAGGCGAGCGCTCTACCACTTGAGCTACAGCGCCACTTCCGGTTTTCTGGTGGTTTATTGGAGATAGGAGTCTCACGGTCTCTCCTGCCCGGGCTGGCTTTGAACCACGATCCTCAGATCTCAGCCTCCTGAGTAGCTAGAATTACAGGCGTGAGCCACCAGCGCCCAGCTAATGCAGGGTTTTTAACCTTGCGCTTATACCAGCATCACCCAGAGGCTTGGCAATGCTGACTGGTGGGCCCCAACCCCAGAGCTTGTGATTCAGGAAGTCTGGAAAGTGCATTTCCCACAGTTTCTAGGACTTGTTTTAGGACCCACTGCTAACAAATGCCTAGGATGTGGCAGGTGCTCAATAAGGCAGGGTCCATTCAACTCCCTACCCAAGTAGCTAACCACAATTCCATAGCCCCACCAGAACCTAGCCAGTTAGGATGAGAAATGGTGGTTAGAATTTCCTCATTCCTCCTGGAGGGCCTTAGGGTCTAGCCAAGACCTAGGAGTCCGATAGTATCTCAGAACCATCAAGGCCAAGGATCTGGTGTACCAGGTTTGCTTAGGGCTCCCATATAACCCTCTTGGCTTTTGCTCTAGAGTCAGACTTTCTGCCCATCTTGGGACACCTCTTTATGACAACCTAAGTCCTCGGATCAAGGTACTACCAGCAAGTGGCTTATTTGTTTCCTACAACCCATTCTAGTTGTTGGCAGCTATGAGCCACCTGCATAGCCTTACTTTCTTCTGCCTCCTCATGGTGCCCTGTGCTCTAGTTCTACACAGCAGAGAGATGTGTGCAGCCTGGACAACAGAATGCTCTAGAGTGGGGTACATCTTGTTCCAGTCCTTTCTCCCTCACTCATTGCTATGAAGCACAGATCAAGCTGATTAGTTCCTGGAGATTCTGCAGATTAAAAGATGGGACTCCAATGACACCTGGTGGGCTACTGCACAAAGTCATGCCCCAGAGAAGGTCCACTATTACCTCAGGGTAAGTATAACTGCTTCTTCTTAGGATTCCTCAATAAAACATGAGTCCCGATCCCTCAAAGCCTTCTTCCTCCAAGCAACTCCATTGTCTTCCCCATATACATACCCCATAGAGAAGCCGAGCTTGAGCCAGGGCATTGCCAAAAGCAAACAGGATCATCTTGGCCCGAAGCTGATCAGGTTGAAAGCGGTATGTCCGTGTGTTGGCTCTGTCCAGGAAATACAGAGTATGTGGATGAGGGTAAGGATAGCCTTCCCGGAATCCTGCAAGATTCATGTGGAGAAGAGACAGATTCACCAGCCTGGCAAAGAGCCTCAGGAGTAGCCCCTCACCTGGGCTCAGGGCAGGAACTTCACTCTTAGAAAAGGTACCTGCTATCCTTCCAGCTCAGGTGGGGACCATTCAAGGCCATAGAGAAAGGTAAAAAGACATTGGCTAGAGTCTATAGTGCAACCAGAAAGAGGTGCCTTTCACACAACCCAGGAAAAGCCCTCAAGCCACCCATAGAATTCTGACATCAGAATTGTTTCTCAGGAGTAAAGTGTGAAATCAACTTTTGAGCAAAATCCCTTAATGCCGCAGTTTCTTGGCCCATAAAATGGGAGTCTCAGTACCTGTCATACAGGCTGCTACCTGGGTCCTAGAAGATAATGCACAAGAGGTTTCTAACACTGGTAGGTATCTTGTATAGCCTTTTCCTTCAAAAGGTCCCAAGTCCTTCACCTCCCTACTGCCTAAACCAAAGGCACTGCTCCTTACCTGTGTCTTCTTTCACATCATAAACATTGCATTCCTGAAGATCAATAGTGGGAGATATGGGATAGAAGGTCTCAAGAACATGGCTCTTGGTAGCTTCAACCTCTTCTCTGGGGGCAATTGGGGGCAGAGGGTCCTTGGTGCTCAGTCGGGTACCACTAGTACCACGGATCTGAAGGAGAACAGATTCTAAAGGGAGGAAAGATGATCAGTCCAATCTGTCTAAAGGCCTTTCTTTCTTTCTTTCTATCTTTTTTCTCAGCAAAACTTGAAGCCTTTTAGTCCCTATGAGCTTCAAATCCATTATAGTTTTTCTAGGGGACCAGCCAAATCACACAACACAAAACCTGGCATTCGGATGTTAATCCTGGGATCTCTGCGAGGAAAACAAACCAGATCCAGGGTACTTTCTATTTATTTTTGGTAGTACTGGCATCTGAACTTGGGGCCTCACACTTGCTAGGCAGGTGCTCCACTGCTGAGCCATGCTTTTAGCCATATTTTTAGCACTGGTTATTTTTATACAGGATTTCACTTCCTGCCTGGACTATGATTCTCTTATTTTACTTTCCACCATAGCTAGGATGACAGGCATGTGCCACTATACCCAGCTTCTTTCACTGGGATAGAGTCTCTCAGACTTTTTCAGGCTGGCCTGAAACCATGATCCTCTTGATCTCATCCATCTACACAGCAAAGGTGACAGGCATGAGCCATCAGTGTCCAGCTAATCACTCTTCTTGTATCCCATCTTGACAAACCCCATACCTGCTGGGTGTTTGGATGGCCCCATATAGATATCCCTGAGCACTAGCTCCAAGTCAGACTCCAGAGACAGTAAGAGTTACTCTCTATATTCAAGAATCTTGCTATGCAGCACGTATTCCAGCAAGAAGTGTAAACCATGTTTAGATACAGCCTGGGAGTCATAGCTGTCTCCAAGGCCTAGGGAAAGCCCAAAACTGAGAGCCCTAACCTCTCAAACGGAAAGTTTGGCAGTCAGAAAACCTTGTATGAATCCAACTATGCATGGAGATGTAGGTGTCTGAGGAAACAAACTTGCATCTCATTCTTCTCAACTAGTGTGCCACCATGAATGTGTGTGGAAGTAATTCAGTGTTGCCCACGGGAGACTACATTCCACCAATAGACAAAATATACCTTGTAGACTTGTTTGAGCATGGGCCCCTGCATGGGCTCCATGGAGGCAAAACTCCTCAGCAGGTCAAATCACAGTGAAAAGAATAGATCAGGACCAGGTCCTGGTGGCTCATGCCTGTAATCCTAGTTACTCAGGAGGGCTGAGATCTGAGGTTCAAAGCTAGCAGAAAAGGCTGTGAGACTCTTTTTTTTTTTTGGGGTCTGATAGTAGGGCCTGAACTCTGGGCCTGGGCGCTGTCCCTCAGCATTTCAGCTCAAGTCTAGCGCTCTACCACTTGAGCCACAGCACCACTTCCAGCTTTTTTCTTTTTGCTTATGTGGTACTGAGGAATCAAACCTAGGGCCTCATGCATGCAAGGCAAGGGCTCTACCACTGAGCCACCTTCCCAGCCCTGTGATACTCTTATCTCCAATTAACCACCTAAAAATCAGAAGTGGAGCGGTGGCTCAAAGAGGTAGAGTACTAGCCTGGAGCAAAAAAGCTCAGGGACAAAGCCCAGGTTCTGAGTTCAAGGACTGACCAAAATAGCAGTGCCACTCCATCAGTGTGGCCACCCTGACTGCAGATGTAAACACTGGATATTCAAGTGGCAAATGGATAAACTTTGACTGTTGGTTAAAATACATCATAACTGTACCTCAAAATTAGTTTCCTAAAGCATTTCCTGTTCCTTCACATACACTCTGCAAGGAACATAACTGTGCCTGGACCTCTCCTAACCTTGGGTTTTAGATTCTCCCCACAGACCACTCTAGTGTGGTTTCTAATTCAATTCCCTCCACATCCCTCCTTCAGTGACAGCTCCAAATGGGGCAGTTTAATTAGAGGTAATACTTGACGAAGGGCCAACAAGTACTCTCCGTTAATGAGGCTTACTAATTTCCTTAGTGGTGCCATTACCTCTGCAAGGCTGACTTCTTGCCAGGAAGTATGTATGCAAAGGGACAAGCCAGGGAAACCTGACCAAACAGATGTCCTGAAGTCCCCAATTACTCCACAGCTGGGTTCCCTGCTCTAGGACTTCACTACTTAGAGCACCTGTGTCCTCTCCTCTGATACCCCTGACTGAAACACTCAGGAGTTGATATTGGTCACCTGCCCTTTCAATCATGTCTTCCTAGGTGCCATGACCTGTTAAATAGTTGGACAAAAGGAACAAGACATGAGCCCTGCCATCAGGAGTGCAATTTAGTGGAGCAGACAGAAGAGATACAGGTAACTGTGATATGGTATATGTGTTATATATGTGTTTTATATATATATATATGTGTGTATGTGTGTTACATATGTGTTATGATGACCCAAGGAACATAAAGAACACTGAGGAAAAGCATTTAAACTAGCCTGATTCACAAAAGAAGAGGCTTAGAGTTTCATGCCAATGGCTCACACCTGTAATCCTAGCTACTCAGGAGGCTAAGATCTATGGATCACTGCTCAAAGCCAATTATCTCCAGTTAACGAGCAAAAAGCCAAAAGGTAAGCTCTGGCTTAAGTGGAAGAGCACTGGACTTGAGCACAAAAGCTCTGGGACAGCACCCAGGGCCTGAGTTCAAGCCCCAAGACTAATATGTACACACACGTATACACACAGAAAGAACGAAAGAATGAAAGAACGAAAGAAAGAAAGAAAGAAGGAAGGAAGGAAATGGTCAAAAAGAAAAGGATATGGCTAATGATACTGAGGACGGTCTGAGCCTACAAAACCAGGTCATGAAGGAGGGAGGATACGTAAATGAACAGGAGGGGGGGGGTGGGGGGGTGTTAGTTGGACAGTAGGAAAATAAAAAACGTAGAACAAGGCTTTCTAGAACACAAGATGACCAACCTCGGTTCCAGCTGGTAGATAATGTATAGTTTTGGGCAAAGATCCGCTTGGCCAGAGAAGGGTACTTGAGAATCTGAGATTTACACAGCTGTATCAGGCTGTCCATGATGACTGGACTTGGAGACCAAAAAAAAAAAAAGAGAGAGAGAGAGAGACATTTAGAGATTTAAAGCAACAGGTTGACTTTAAAATCTACCAGTTAGAAATCCTATTTACTATGAAGGAACTTACCAGTAGGTCACTCTCTTGGGGATGTCCTCAGTGGAGTGCCAGAGACGAGCGTGAGAAATGATGTTCAAAACCTGCTCATCTTGGTTCTCAATGTGGTTCCTTGGATCATCAACAAGACTGAGCACTTTCTCAGGAAGACCTTCGATTAGCTTGGTCTTGGTAAGCCAGAGAGCCTGCTTCACACCTTTGGGACAATCAGCACAAAACAATGAAAAGAGAAGGTGGTCTGGAAAAAGATGCTCAAGCTGCCAGGTAGCACTGCGGGGAAACAATGGGAATAACTTCTGGATCTTCATGAATAACTCAAGGAGCCCTGAGTTTGACCTAATTTTTTTACATCTTTTTGAAGTTAATTCTGACAATCGATAATTACTTTTTTTTTTTTTTTTGTCCAATCCTGGGGCTTGAACCCAGGGCCGAGCACTGTCCCTAAGCTTCTTTAGCTTAAGGCTAGCACTCTACCACTTGAGCCATGGCGCTACTTCCAGCTTTTTCTGTTTTTGTGGTACTGAGGAATCGAACACAGGGATTCATGCATAGACAAGTACTCTACCACTAAGCCACATTCCCAGCCCAATTAGCTACTTTTTATCAGACTTGTATGAAGTAAATCTATGAAACATACTCCTATATTTGTCTAGTCATACTAAACATGTTGTTTTACTCATGACACTGAGTGCTGAGACCTTCTGAACCTTTCTCTAATCCCAGAGGGTCAACCAACATTTTCTCAAAGGGTGAGACAGTAAACACTTTCAGTTTCTAGGCAATAATTAACATGTGTATGTGATTATATTCAAATAAAACTTCACTTACAAAAAAGGGGAGTTGGCCTAGTTAACCAACCCCAACTCTGTAACCTGTACACTGCCAGCAAGTCCCGAGCCAAATCTGCGTCTCCTCTTCAGCAAACAGACTTCCCAGAGTGGACTTTTTTTTTTTTTAATTCACCTCATCTTATTTTTACTTTGTGCTGGATTCCTTCACTGATTTTTAATTTAATCTGGTTTCACTAGAAAATTTGTATATATTTTTCGGAGTCAATTTAGAGTGACAAGAGTCCTTAAACATTAAACAGCTCTCACTACTCTCAGGGGGGATGGGCTGCTGCAGTGCCTGGCAAAACCTCCCCAGCTTCACTGTCCCACAATCTGGTTTCCCTACAGGAAGAACAGACACAGCCTTAGAAGCTTAATTCTGACTCAGGTAAACATACTAATCCTCCTTCTCGGATGAAAGTTAGCACTATGTGTTTTTTGTTGTTTGTTTTTAGTGCCAGTTCTGGTGCTTGAGCTCAGGGCCTAGGTGCCATCCTTGAGCTCTTTTGCTCAAAGTTAGTACTCTACCACTTGAGCCACACAGCTCTACTTCTGGCTTTTTGGTAGTTAATTAGATAAATTATCTTGGATTTTCCTACCTGGGCTGGCTTTGAACAATGATCCTCGTATCTCAGCCTCTTGAGTAGCTAGGATTACAGATGTGAGCCACCAGCACCCAGCTAGCTGTACTATGTCCTTTGTAGTAATTATACCCACAAGTTGAAAGAAAGTTGTTGGCAGACAACTGCATTCCAGCTGGGAAAACATTACTGTGACTCCAGGACACATCATTTAAAAAGCTTTTAGGTGGTAAATTCCCTAGGACATGCCAAGTGCCACTAGGACACTTTGCAGGGATAACTCAGTCAATATCTCTAGTAGTAATAAACAAGGGCAATGAGATGTTTCACTTTGAAACTGATAAAGACATTACAATGGAAATACAGGTTTCAAAACAATATCTGGATAGGGTGATAAAACAGAAAGTCCAGAGGGAGTGGGTTTCAGGCAAACTTGATTTCGGGCTAAAGAGTGCCACTGTTGCTTAAACTTGAAAATTTACAGAGAGCCAGGCGCTGGTGGCTCACGCCTGTAATCCTAGCTATTCAGGAGCCTGAGATCGCGGTTCAAAGCCAGCCCATGCAGGAAAGTCTGTGAGACTCTTATCTCCAATAAACCACCAGAAAACTAGAAGTGGTGCTATGGCTCTAGTGGTAAGAGTGCTCACCTTGAGCTGAAAAGCTGAGGGACAGCACCCAAGCCTAGAGTTTAAGCCCCAGGACAGACAAAAAAAGAAAAAGAAAAGAAAAAAAGAAAATGGACAGAACTAACATGTTATCATTCATTAGTATATACAAGTAACATGTAATCATTAAAGCTGACATTTGTTGAATGCAAGTATCTATACTGTGCCAGAAGTTTAACCTACAAGTTTAACCTACCATTTTATGAAATGAAGGAGGAAATGTAAGATTAAGAATTTACTGCTTCAGATCATACTACCTTGTAAGTAACAGAGCCTAGGAGGAGGGCCTCAGTCCGTCCACTCTAAAGTCCATAATCACGCCATGATCTCAACTGGCACTCCTACCAATATATCTTGCAAGTTTTATTACACACTTTGCAAGACTTCTCTGTGAGTGACAGACTGTAAGATATAGGATACCTTTTCAGTCTAGCCAAATGAGCATGATCTTAACTTCCAAAACATCATGCTTCTACTTGGATGTTTCACTATCAGGATCACTCAAAGATGCCCAGTCATGTAAGAACCTTCCTATGAAAGTGTTCAATGGCTAGTCAGCTTGCAGAAATAAGATGGCGCAGCTTAAGTGTATGACCAAATAACTCAAATTTTTATTTTTGTTTGTTTTTTCAAATTTAGGATTTATTTTCTGGCTTAGTTCCCAAACCCTGCCAGATCTACTTTTCTTTCCTAATCCCACCCTGGAAAACACTGTTCCCACTGACCTCAACCATTTTGCTATTAGAAGCTGTCCTTTTCCAATCTTGATTTGGGTAAGAATAGAAAGATTAAAGAATGGGAAAAGGAACTCTTTTTTTTCTTTTTTGGTTGGTCATGGGGCTTGAACTAGGCTTGGGTGCTGTCCCTGAGCTCTTCAGCTCAAGGCGAGCGCTCTACTGCTTGAGCCACAGCACCACTTCCAGATTTCTAGTGCTTTATTGGAGATAAGAGTTTCACGGACTTCTCTTGCCCGGGCTGGCTTTGAACCGCAACCCTCAGATCTCAGCCTCCTGAGTAGCTAGGATTACAGGTGTGAGCCACAGGCACCCGGCAGGAACTCTTTCTTTGGTCAGTTGTTGGGCTTGGACTGGGGGCCTGGGCACTGTCCCTGAGCTCTTTTGCTCAAGCCTAGTGGTCTACCTCTCTGAGACACAGTGCCACTCCCTCATCTTGGACTCTGAAAAATAATTCCTGATACTGCTCAAGACAGGAATCCTCTGCCTGGATGCCACTTCCCACCCTTCAGAGCATCCTCCTAGTTAGAATAACAGTCACAAGCCACAGGGACCGGCCATTTGTTAAATTTTCATAAACTGATTCTTGCCTAAGCTTGCCTCAAACCAAGTCGTTTCATTACTCCCTCACATCATTTTTTTTTTTGGGGGGGGGGGGTGGTTATGGGGCCTGAACTCTGGGCCTGGGCACTGTCCCTCAGCTCTTCAGCTCAAGGCTAGCGCTCTACCCTTGAGCCACAGTGCCGCTTCGGCTTTTTCTGCTTGTGTGGTGCTGAGGAATCGAACCCTGGGCCTCATGCATGGGAGGCAAGCACTCTACCACTGAGCCACCTTTGCAGCCCCGCTCACATCATTTTTTTTATTGTCAGGGTGATGTACAGAGGAGTTACAGGTCTATAAGTAAGGTAGTAAGAACATTTCTTGAAAAATCTGTTACCCCTTCCCTCATTTTTCTCACATCATTTTTTTTTTTAATCTTTTTACATTCCACTCAATCCTATCCCGGAAGATAGAAGACATTCTTAGAGCAGATGAAGAAATCAAGAACCATGGTTTGGAGGTCTGCCCAAAGCAGAGGGTCGGAGGCCACGCAGGGCACAGGGACAAGTTCCCTCCCACCGACCCTGGGCCTCACCCTCGAGGAGACGGCAGCGCTGGTGGAAGACGTAGCAAGGCTGATCCTTGTACAGTGGGTGCTCGTGAAAGGGGGGCGGGCGGTGGAACTTTGGGTGCTTCCAGCCGCGGTCCCAGGGCGGGAAGATCGGCCGCGCCAGCCCAGGCATGAAGTGCATCTTCCCCGCGTAAGTGATGGGCTCCAGTCCCGGGATCTCATACACGCGGTCCGGTGGAGGGGGGCCGGGTTTCCGTGTGGAACGCACGCCCCACTCGTACGCCCCGCGTCTCGGGGCCCCGCAGCCCCCAAGGCCAAGCCCCGCAGAGCCAGCTAGCGCCCGCTTAGCGGGCCCCACCGCCAACGCCATACTGACTCGGTCTCCCCAAGCCCTCCACTAGGAGGCCGCCATCTTCCCTCGCGCAGAGCCTGCCGGGAGCGAAAGGGGCTGGGCGCCAAGGTTCTTTAAGTGAGTGGCAGACCCTTTAACCAGTAACACTCAGCATGTCTTTCGCCTGCTCCGCCCTTCAGGATTTTCTCATTTTCTTATTGGTGAGATCTGATAAGCACTCCCCGCCTCCAGAGGGGGGGGGGAGCCTCACGTCCTTACGTGAGGGGACTGCTGGAGTTTAGGTGAGTGGCGGAGGCAGGGACCGGGGAGCGACAGGTGAGCTCCCAAACCTCAAAGCTGAGCCTCGCTCATCTTTGTCAGCTTAAGCGCCGTAGGAGCTTGGAGGAGCTCTCAGCGTATCTTGCTGTAAACATAGGGATAGAAATACCTTAGCGGGTGTACCTGTGCAGCTCCATGCTCTTAACTCAGGAAAAGTTTTCTTTCCACCCACGTCTTACTACAGCCGAGCTTCCCGGCCTCCCCTCCGCCGGCCTGCGAGTGAGTGCGGCCCTGTCCACACCACCAGGCCCGCACACCACTGCTGCTTCTGCCGATCTCTTCCCCAGAGCCTGCCTGCAGCGACTTTCTTCCTGTTCCTAAGGAATTTCTCTTTTTCTCTTCCTGGAGGCAGGGCCTTAGCGTGCAAGGCTGCTCAAAACACCTTTGCTCAACACCTGCTGTTGCATGCCTGGCTGTGCTGAGCACCAGGTTGGCATTGGTGAGTAAAACATGAGGTGTAGAGCTTACGTTTTAGTAGGAGACACAGACAGAATGCAGGCAGAGTAAACAAATAATAGCAGCACACACATACACTTCCTGTCCCTTCTCCCTAGTTCTTTTTTCTTTTGTATTTCACATTGTCATACTATGTTTTTCATTTTTATTTTAATGACAGTCTTTCCCATGAGTGCAGGGGTTTCTGTTTCTTTACTGCTGTTTCCCCTGTGTGTTGAAAGTGCATGTATAATGAATATATAATAGAATCAAATAGAATGCAGGAGAGAGTAGATAAAGGGGAGGTTTAGGGAGGGCCCCTAAGGGGAGATGACCTTTTAGCCAAGGCCTGAAGAGTAAAGGAGAGGCATCCAGGCAGAAGCAATCATGTATGTCAAAGCCTGGCTTCTTAGACTGGAAAGATAGACTTGAGAAGAAGGAATGGCATGAACCATGTCTTTAAATTTATGACTGAATGGCCAACTTCTACATTAGTCTCCCAGAGTCACAAGGAATAAGAAACTGGTATAAAGAGACCAAACTTTATTCACTATTGATATATACGTGGTACACAGCATGTGGTAGAAATGGATTGGAATGGATTGATGTAACACCATGCTAGATCTTTTTTTTTTTTTTTTTGTCAGTGATAGGGCTTGAACTCTGAGCCTGGGTGCTGTCCCTGAGCTCTTCAGCTCAAGGTGAGCGCTCTATCACTTAAGCCATACTGCCACTTCCAGTTTTCCAGTGGTTAATTGGAGATGAGAGTCTCACGGACTTTCCTGCCTGGGCTGGCTTTGGACCATGATCCTCAGATCTCAGCCTCCTGAGTAGCTAGGATGACAGGTGTGAGCCACCAGTGCCTGGCCATGCTAGATCTTTTAAGCTAGGGAACCATGCCTTCCATTGTCTCTCAGCACCTACCACTGTGCCTAGCTCCCAGTCCATGTTTATAAATGGGCTGAGCATCCACTAGTCTCCTAAGAGCCTACCATATGCCAGGCTGTATTTGATGGGAAAATGCTTAAAGAATAAAATGTGATCTTTGCCCTCACAGGGCTCCCAGCCCTAGACCTTCTTGAAGTTGTAGAATTCACATGCAGTGGAGTTCTCTGAAGCCAAATCCTTTCTCTACTAAGAATATTTCACACTGAGGGACTGTCCTTCTAAAATCAATGGGAGTGAGTGGTAAGTCCACTCTACCAAACAACAGATCTGTGGTTGATCCATCCTTGTCCCCAGAACCTAATACTTGCAGGCTTTGAGGAGAATGAAGAATAGAGGAGTCCAGATTATAACCTCCATGTTTTCCTTCCAGGTAGGCAAGACAGAAGAGCTTGTGCCTGTGACATTACAGAGCACAGACTGCTCTGGGAAAAATGCCTATTTGTCCTTCCCAGGCTGCCCCTACCCCACTAACAATGGAAGAGAGGACGGAGGATGATGCTGAGGAAGACTGGCTGCAGCTGCGACCAATGGAGCCCTTGCCTTCCCAGTGCTGTGGCAGCGGCTGCTCTCCCTGTGTCTTTGACCTGTATCACCGAGACCTAGCAAGGTGGGAGGCAGCCCGAGCCAGCAATGACAGGAACCTACTAAATGAGAAGCAATCACAGGTGAGGAAGTCAGTCTTCAAACTGGAGGCCCAGGGTGACAGAGTCTATGTGGTCTTGCTTTTGCCAAGTACCTTGAACAGGGGAGAGGAAAGAGTGAACAAAATGGAAACAGACAGATCCAGGATTAAAATCCAGGCCTGGAACAAACATTTTAACAGCTGTGTGGTTTTTATTTAGGCAAAGTCCATTAACCTCCCTCAGCCCTAGTTTTCCCTTCTATAAAATGGGACTGAACATTTGTAATGTTTAGTACAGAGCCTGACATTTCACTTCATTATCTACTGAGTAACCATTATACATCCAGCTCTAAGCAATTGAGGATGTGAGAATGAGCAAGATAGGCATAGGCTTGATTCATAGAGCAAATAGCATATACTAGGCCCATAGGGAATGTTGTTTCTTCTTCTCTGACCCTAACTGATTTTTCCTTCCTTTTCTGAACTCCTAGGGGACTGCAGTCAGTCTGAACCAATTTAGTCCTTTTCGATGCTTGAGAGTTTTCACAGTTAATAATTGTAGGTATCAGATCACTATAGAGTTCAACACCTATACTAAATAGACAGGGAAACTGAGGACCCTTTCCTTCTGAGACTGCATACTCCTGGTTTTGAATCTGTCCCCATCCTGGCTTTCCACCTCAGAGTAGGTTTCCCACTGCTCATGTTCCTGTTGACCTTGTAGTGTGATGGCATTTCTTTCTGTTGCTGCCTCTGTCTATGCAATAGGCCTCCTCATCACTCTGGCTAACTGTCCTCCATTGTTGGGGCCCCAGCTAGAGCAAAGCTCAGCCCTCTAGAGTCATTTATGTTATTCTGAAGCTGTAGATAATACATCATAAAGAAGTGCAGTTGTTTCTTCAAACCACAAAACCCAATTTTGTATCTATTTTTGTTAAATCCTTGTAGTTCTGCCACAGAAAAATGGGGACCAGAGCATAGTGGCCTCTGCAATGACTGGAAAATGCTCCTAACAGTCTATGTTTCTTCTCTCTCTCTGCCTGCATCTCTATGTGGCACGCCCCTTCACTTCTTTCTGATCTCTGTTCAAATCACATTTCACTCCTTTTATTTGTCGGTCATGGGGCTTGAACTCCAGGCCTGGGCACTGTTCCTCAGCTTTTCAGCTCAAGGCTTGCTCTCTACCATTTGAGCCACAGCACCACTTCCAGTTGGAATTGGAAATAAGAGTCTCACAGACTGGCTTTGAACCATGATCCTCAGATCTCAGCCTCCTGAGTAGCTAGGATTACAGGCGTGAGCCACCAGTACCCCGCCACATTTCTCTCTCTCTCTCTCTCTCTCTCTCTCTCTCTCTCTCTCTCTCTCTCTCTCTCCCTCTCTCTCTTATTTTTTTTTTTTGTCACTTATGGGGCCTGAACTCTGGGCCTGAGCATTGTCCCTCAGCTCTTCAGCTCAAGGCTAGCACTCTACCACTTGAGCCATAGCTCCACTTCTGCTTTTTCTGCTTATGTGGTGCTGAGGAATTGAACCCAGGGCCTCATGCATGCAAGGCAAGCACTCTACCACTGAGCCACCTTCCCAACCCCCACATTTCTTTTCTTGATTATCAGTTGTACTAGATATCTTCAAGATATAACTGTTCAAATGGATATTGTCTATCTCCTTTGAAAGTTCTTTGAAAGAAGAGGGCTTTGTCTTGCTCACTGTTCAATCCTTAGCAACTGAGTAAACCCTGGCATTGCAGTCAATAAATAGTTGTTGAATGAATAAATGAGTTTCTTGAGGATCTACTAGGTACCATGTCCTGTGATATAAGCACAAGGAAGTGAATAATAAAATCAAGATGCCAGGATGCCAGCTTTCAAAACCTCAGCTATAAAAAGGGAATGGAATTGCAAGGTTATAATACAAAGAACGTGAGCTAAAGTTCCATTCAGCCAGTTAATTGTATGATGATAAGTATGTAACTTTAGTTTGCTAAACCTATGTTTTCTGATCTAAATATGGTGAAAAGTAGTGCCTAATTTGTAGGCTACTGTTAGGATTTTATGGGATAAATATATAAAACACAGGGCACATAGTAGGTGCTTAATAAATAGTAGCTGTCATCACCTAATAAAAATTAGCATATTTCAATAAAAATAGTGAATGTAAAAATAGTGTATTTCAACCTAATAGTAAATTCATTTTAACTTTTACTAAAACACTCATAATAGAAAAAAAGTTACATTTCCATGGCAATTTATAAATATAAATTTTATAAATATTCCTACATTGTTATCTCTTTCAACCTTCATGATATCTTGTAAAGTTATATGGGATGAGTGGCTCCTTTTTATAGATGAGGAAACTGTCACCTACAGGACCAAATAACCTGTGTTAGTTCTCAAGGGTGGGCAGCAACTGAGCTAAAGCTAAAACCACTACACCTGACTCCCAGTCTGGAGCTCTTTCCTAAGCCCCAGAAGCTGTGATAGGGGGTACCCAGGTGTTCTGGCTGATGAGGAAAAGGTCATCTTGACCCAGATGAAAGTATAGAAAAGAGATAAAGCCTTGGTTACTAAGCCCGAGAATGTATGTCAATACTGTGACACTGTCAACACTACAATAAGTTAACTGGAGTTCCAAATTTTGCACTGTGCCCTGACCTGAGTAGGTCAGTTGAATCCAATGTGGGCATTTCATAAGAGAGAGAGAGAGAGAGTGAGAGGTATGAGTCATGACATTCAGAAAAGACTTCCTGAGAAAGCATAGTAAGGGTTACTAAAGGACAATAGGCCGATACTCAGATGACATGAATTTGAGTCCCTTCTCACAGTATGAGTCTGGATAAAACAAGCCCTTACCATACAGCCTCAGTTTCCCCATACATGATAGAAGGATATTGGATGAGATTGTTTTTGGGGTCTCATTAGCTTCTCTACTTTATAGGCTTGAAATTTAGCAAGTTGGAAGATGAGCAGATGTTTTATGTGTTGGAAGTAAGTACTCTGGATACAGGATACTGCTTAAGCAGTAAAGTCTTAGAGACAGGAAGGAGCAGGTGGTCTTGGAAGAAGGAAG
Source organism: Dipodomys spectabilis (assembly GCF_019054845.1). Taxonomy (NCBI): domain Eukaryota; kingdom Metazoa; phylum Chordata; class Mammalia; order Rodentia; family Heteromyidae; genus Dipodomys; species Dipodomys spectabilis. The sequence continues at coordinate 715,964 of NW_024871181.1, forward strand.
AAAAGTCTGGCACCTGAAGTTGGGGAGATAGAATGAGGCTTTCAGATGGGTTGTCTGGGCCTTTAGGAGCATACTAAGAGCCCTGCACTGTAGCCTGAGGAGGTAAGGTGGGACCGTCTATCACACAGAACATTCACCAGCTGACACAGCTTTCACTGGGGAAAGTGGGAAGGATGCTGCGTGTCCTTGGGCTGGCCACTAGCCAGGTCTTCCTCTGTTGCAGAGCTGTTCTTCTGAGCTGAGCCCAGAGACCTTCCTGGCCTTCCGCATCAGTGCCATGGAGAGACTCCCTGCTGACACCTACCACATCCGGTTTGCACTGCCTGGGAACAGCCAGCTTGGCCTTCAGCCAGGGCAGCACCTCATCCTGCGGTACACTCAGATAGTGGGAGGACCAAAATTTGCTGCTTTGCTTTGCCATTTGCCAACTAGGTAGTCTTGGGAAGCTTGCTTGACTTCCCTTAGGACTTCTTGTCACCTCCTTCAAGATAGGCATAGTAACATGTGACTCAAAGGGTTCTTGGGATAAAGTTCAGTAATGTGTTTTTGTGATAAATAATAGTACACACATCCCATGGCCTAGAGTGTGTGCTTTATATGCATGAGCTCATTTATCCTTCAGAAAGTCCTGTGTGATAGGTGCCACTGTCATTCCCCAGAGGAAACTGAAGTCAGGTTCAGGATTTTGCCCAAGGTCACACAATTTGGAAGTATTGGAGCTAGGAGTTGAAGACAAGCAGTCTGGCTCTAGAACCTGTGCTCTTGACCTAATGTCATTAACACCCATTGTTTTAAAAAATAAAAAAGGCTACTGTCATTGTAAATAAGGAACTGCTCAGAGCCACTCAGTATCCCAAAGTTACTATGTCACGGAGGCAGAATTCAAACCAGACTGCCTAGCTACTGAATTACAGTCAACCACTCCTCTGAGGTTCCTGCTGGCCCATTTTTGGTACTCTACTCCCATGCTGGTCCCCATAACTACCTTGTCAGGAACAAGACTCTGTTGGATGCCAGGTACAAGTGTTTGCCAGGCAGTCATCTAGGGGGGGCCTGAGGCTTGGAAGAAAGATCTGAGCTGTGGACATGGATCTGGAGTCATCTGCACATAGTTGGATGGCAGTTGAGAGCATGTGTGCATTAAAAAGAGGTAAAGGCTTAAATCTGTGCACTGAAAATACTGAAACTTATGGGAAGAGAAAAATGTAGCTAGAAGACAAGGTGGGAACAGGAGAGAGCTTATTGCTTATTGCTGCTCAGACTCTGGCCATTGATCTCTTGGTGGACTCTGGTGTTTGTTTCCAGCTCCTTCTGGCCTGTGGCCTGGTTGGCAGTCCTTAAAGTTCGCTGTGGCAGGTGGCAGGAAGAACCCAGTGCAGGCTTCAGTCCCACACAACCTTCCATGCATAAACCTGTGAACAAACAGAACACCCCATCTCTAGGATGGCCCCTTATTCCCTCCTTTTTACTACCTCAGTGATATTCCTAGCACACACACTCTGACCTCTCTCCCTATTCAGATACTGCTGGTGTGCTTCATCGCTTCTGAGATGAAGCCAAATCCAAGACTCTCAGCTTCCTTTCTTCAAATTCTCGCTCCCCACGCCACATGTGCTCTTGTCTTGGTCTCGCAACCCCCTGCCAACTCCTGACTTACCCACATTGTCCTTTCTCTAAGCGTCTGCCTGCCAGCAGCTTGTTCATCCTCGAATACCCATTGCACAGAGAGCAGCCATTTCTGTCTCTGAAGCATATCAGTTTGACCTCTGTACAGCAGATTTCATGGTATTTCTTTGCATCTAACCAATGCCATATGTTCTTTTCATTATTTCTTCATTTGCTTCCTTAACATTTCTTTTTTTTTTTGGGCGGGGGGGGGGGGGGGGGGCCAGTCGTGAGGCCTGAACTCTGAACTCTGGGCCTGGGCGCTGTCCCTCAGCTCTTCAGCTCAAGGCTAGCACTCTACCACTTGAGCCACAGCACCACTTCTGGCTTTTTTCTTTTTGCTTATGTGGTGCTGAGGAATCGAACCCAGGGCCTCACACATGCAAGGCAAGCGCTCTACCATTGAGCCACCTTCCCAGCCCCTCCTTAACAGTTCTTAATTTTCCATTTCACTTAGTACCTTGAATGCATTGAGACAAGGCCTTTCTAATCTGCAGAATTTAGAGCACAATGTTTTTTAGCACATTGGGCTGGAAAGAGGAGTGTTTTGGTGCTCCCTCCTGTGCAGTCCTGTTTTTTTTGTTTGGTTGTTTGGTTGGGTTTTTTTTTTTTGTTTGTTTGTTTTTGCTTTTTTTGTCTTTATTTTATTTTATTTTTGGTCAGTCATGGGGCTTGAACCCAGAGCCTGGGCACGTCCCTGAGCTTTTTCACTCAGGGCTAGCACTCTACTGCTTTGAGCCACAGCACCACTTCTAGTTTTCTGGTAATTAATTGGAGATAAGAGTCTTACCGACTTTTCTGCTGAGGCTGGCTTTGAACCATGATCCTCAGATCTCAGCCTCCTGATTAGCTAGGATTACAGATGTGAGCCACCCCCCTCTCCCCCACACACACACAGCTTTGTCTTGTTTTTGTTTAAGAGGTCTTACTGTGTAACCCTGGCTAGTCTCAAACTCTTGACCATGCTGAGATAATAAGTGTGAACTTCCATGCCTGGCTTCCATAGAAGAGCAGTAGTGAAGAACCTAGCTTGGAGTCTGAGCTGTGGTTGAATTCTAGCTGTGCAAATGACTCTCCTTCTCTGAGCATTAGATTATGCATTGGAGTCATTGTTTAAAATAAAATAAGGCATGTACTATACTGGAAGCCTACTAGGCATTAATACAACATGACTATTATTGCTACTGCTGACTGATATCTTGACCCTGTTTTGATATTGTAGAGATGATTAATGCCGAGGGCAGGCCTTTGTACCAGGGCCCTTTTGAGGATCCTTCCAGTTCTGATGTTACTGGAATTAGCAGTTCTTTTTATCCTTATCACTCTGGTGGAGAAGAAGTCAGGGCAAACCACAGTATTGTTCCCTAAGCACATCATCAGTGTATTTTTTGAAGCGATTCCAATGAAGCCACACAAACAGGACATAGACAGCTGTCCCCATTTTTCAGGAGGTGCTGCTGAGAGATTAAATGACCTGCCTGGGCCTCACAACAAGAATGTGGCAGTGGGTGAGCCCAGGGCTATTTCTGTGATACTTGGCCTGCCTCTTGGTGAGGGCTTCTGGGGAAGACTGGATCCCACCTTCACTGAAGAAAGTGCCAGGTCAAGGTCTGTTAAATGAATGGCTGACCATCTGTATGCTTCTTCTCAGAGGGATGGTAGATGACTTAGAAATTCAGAGAGCCTATACGCCCATCAGCCCTACCGATGCAGAAGGATACTTTGACGTTTTAATCAAGGTGAGTTGACTGTAGTAGAAGAAGCTCCAAGTTGTCAGACTTGTACCTCCGTTGCCAGTGTGGTTGGAATAGGGAGTGCTAGCATGGAAGAAGATTGCACTGGTGGTAGGCCTAAGTGAAGGGTCATCCTTTCCTTTCCTTATCTACTGGAGAGGGGGCTGCTGGACCCCCTAGGGGGGACATGTTCCTGTGGGATTTTAGGGAAAGCCACTCCTTTCACCTTCTGTCCTTGGGTGGAAAGTGAGCCTGATCTGGGCTGAGAAGGGAAACAAGTCCCCACACCTAATGTGTGTTAGGATGGGATCCAGAAGTGAGTCAGACACCTTGCCTGCCCATGAAGAACTGCCCCACAGGACAAATGATGGAATCAAGACTCTTAGTGTTAGGTTTTTAAAAAGAGGTAGCCGAGTAAGGACAGCACCACACACGTGGTATTCAGGTAAGGGGTAGGTTTATTCATCGTTCTGGCTGGCACCAGGCCATGTTGGCCCTCCACATGGCTGGGAAAGGCCTGGGAATGAGAGTTGGGAAAGAGAGAGAGCTGGGAAAGAGAAGAGAGAGCTGGGAAAGAGAAGAGAGAGCTGGGAAAGAGAAGGAAAGAGCTGAGAAAAGAGCTAGAAAAGAGAGCATCTGGGCCTGGGCTAGGCCTTATCTAGGGTATGGGCGGAGAAAGGTGTGGCCACATCAAATTCAGATGTGACCTCAGCAGATGCAGATGTGACCTCTTCCAGGTGTGCCAGTTGCCTAGGTAATGCAGGTAACTGGGCGGAGACTGCTGCGAGGAGGGTGGAGTCTGCTCACCATCCAGGAGCAGACCTTACACTTAGTATGAGGGAGAAATGCTCTGACAGAGGAGGCAGCTGGGATGCAGGGAAACAGACTGCAAAGCAGAGCTTCATCTTCACACTCTCTGCTTAAGGAGTGGGGAATGAGGGAAATTGTGAGAAGGAAGCTGGGTGCTGGGAACAGCACAGCAGAAGAGGCATGAATTGGGGTAGTAAGTCTTTGATCCTGACACAGGAGGCTAGCCAAGCGGGCAGGATGTAGGTTGAGAAAGTCAGACAGAAGGTAGGGCATGAGAACCCTGTGGACTGAGCTAACCTGACCTAACCTCTGAAGAAAGAGAACAATTAATGGTAGCAGGGAATCGCACTTTAGGCTGTGAGAACAAATAGCCAGACAGAACAAGTCGTCTGGGAAATGTACCTGGCCTGAGTGGCAGGAGGAAACAGTGCTTGTGAAGCAGCCATAAGGACAGACAAGCTGGTAGAGATAGAGTAAATAAGTTGAACACTTAATGCTCCAGAGACCCAAGGACTAAGCAATAAACACATGAAGTCATGGAGGCCTAGTTGTGTGGAGAGTGTTAGGCTTTTAAAAAGAGGTAGCCGAGTAAGAACAGCACCATGCACGTGGTTTTCAGGTAAGGGATAGGTTTATTCATCGTTCTGGCTGGCACCAGGCCATGTTGGCCCTCCACATGGCTGGGAAAGGCCTGGGAAAGAGAGCTGGGAAAGAGCTGGGAAAGAGAAGAGAACTGGGAAAGAGAGTGTCTGGGTCTGGGCTAGGCCTTATCTAGGGTATGGGTGGAGAAAGGTGTGGCCACATCAAATTCAGATATGACTTCAGCAGATGCAGATGTGACCTCTTCCAGGTGTGCCAGTTGCCTAGGTAACGCAGGTACTGGGTGGAGACTTTGCTGTGAGGAGGATGGAGTCTGCTCGCCATCCAGGAGTGGACCTTATAGAGAGAATACTTGGGTTGTTGTACATGAAGCTGCTGGTTTTAACATTTGGACCTCCAGCAAGCGCAGTATCAAGTATGTAGCTCTCAACCATTATTTCCTAGATGAATCCTGGGCAACACCAATGTGGGTAAAGACCTCTCACATCCTGACCCCTTGTGAGGCAGCTGTGCATTATTATCTTATCTCACTGATGAATTGTCAGACACCAGAAGACCCGTGGTCCACAGCTAGTAAGAAATGCTATAAAAGGGGGCAAGCCCCAGCCCCCAGCTCAAAGACCCCCGTGCTGTCTCTGGCCCCCACCTTCCCTGCTTGCCTTCCTGCAGAACCCGAATGTTTACTCCGTCACACATAAGCCTGGATGGGCTCCCTTCTGCATGAGAATGTTTGTCTGGGAGATTCCACAAATCCTCTCCAAATGGCCTGCTTCCCTGCGCTGCTTGTCTGGGTGTGTTTCTGCTGAGAGGATAAGCCGGAGACAGCCCTCCAGAGCAGCTGGATCCCTCCCAGCTGCAAGGCTGATTTTCTCCTTCGTTTGCCGGAAAGCCTCTCTTTAGAGAGGTACCTCATTATCCCTAAGCCGCTGGCTGGGAAGAGCCGGAAATGTCTTTGCCAGTTGGGAAGGCAGCAGGGGGCCTGGGGTTTACCTTCCCAAGCAGACAGGAAGTATGTGTGTATGGGGGATGGCTCCCCCTTCTCCAGTACCTGGGACTCTGGGCTCTGCTTCTGGATCTTTGTTTTCATTGCTGCCTTTCAGTAGATGATATTAGCACTGCTTTCCAGATGAAGAAACCAAAGTTCAAAGGCCCCTTAGGCAATATGAGCCCAAGTAGGACAAAAGCTCAGTCTCAATTGTGTTTCTAAGTGTGTATTGTGCACTTACTCTGGGCCAGGCTCTGTGCGGCTGCTGGAAATGCAGAAGAATCCTTTCCTTCTCCTTGGTGCTCTCCGTGCCACGGGACTGCTTGGGCCACAGCTGTGCTTCCTCAAGACTGGTGCCAAAAACCAAAGTGTCCTCAAGACACAACCTGTAGCAAAGCAGGAGTGAAGTAGAAGGCTTCCTCCCAGCCGAAGACTTCCCTTGCCTTGTACAGACAGTGTGCACTGAGTCTGAAATGGTATCAGAAGTGGCTATGGGTACTCAAAAGTAGGTCTGGGTACGAAAGCCTCATGTCCCCTTCAAGCCTGGTTAGACTCATATAGTCAGATCTTCTAGTCAGGTCTGTTGGCGCTTCCTCTCACCCCCTCTCACCATGGCCATGTGTCCCTCCCAAAACAAGACCTGGGCTGTCTTACCTCTGACCCATACTACTCCTGATACCCAGAGCCCCGTCTGTATGTCACCTTCCATTCCCAGAGAATTAATCCTGCTTATCCTTTAAACTGTCTCAAATGCTCCCTCCTCCAGGAAGCCATCCTTAGTAGACTCTGTGCTAGGGTCCCTAGCCCTTTATCTTTTTACCAGGTATTAGACAGTTTCTGCCTTGTGTCTGAGATACAGTTCCCCCATAGGCTGCAAGTTCCTTAAAGGAAAAGCCTAAATCTAGATTAATTAATTGGTTCATATATTAAGTCCTTTTCCTAATCCAGGTACTTGCTGCCTTCATGCAGCTTAAGGCCCAGCGTGGTGTCTGGCACAGAGCAGGCAGGTGCCCAGGTAGTATAGACTGCCCACCCCTGTGAAGGAGTCCTTTCCATACCTTCATTTCTCATTCAGTCAGGAAGTGATATAAGACATAATCCAGAAAGTATTAATGAGTAGCCTACAAACTGAATCCAGAGTACAAATCTAGGGCTGGGAAGGTGGCTCAGTGGTAAAGCGCTTGCCTTACATGCCTGAGGCCCTGGGTTCGATTCCTCAGCACCACATAAGCAAAAAGAAAAAAGCCAGAAGTGGCACTGTGGCTCAAGTGGTAGAGTGCTAGCCTTGAGCTGAAGAGCTGAGGGACAGCGCCCAGGCCCAGAGCTCAGACCCCACAACCGGACCCAAAAATAAAAAAACAAAACAAAAAAACAAAAACAAATCTACTTGGTTTAGGTCTATAGTGTTTCACAATTTTGAATTAATTGCTGGTACTTCAGAAATGGGAGATGTTAAAAGTAGGGATTTCTGCTCTTGGAAAATCAAAAGACTTGGTACATCAGCTCCACATACTGTGTACTGGAACCTCTGAAGTGTCCCCTCCCCCCAGTCTCACAGTCCCACCACTCCCTACTATCCCTGGCACTGAGTGCTAACTGTAATTAGTTATAACGAACTCTTCCCTTAGTCCTGTTACCTACATGATCCTTGTGGTTTGAGATTCTGAGGAAGGCTGTGGGCCCTGTGGGTTCTCATCCAAAAGCTTTGTCATCTCCTTGAATGTGAGTATCTGGACTTCATCTGAAAGCTCAGAGTGACAGTGCCAGCCTGTATGATGGGAGAAGGACAAGATGAACTCACGCATAGGAAGCACTGAGCATGTGGGAAGAGCTCCACATAATGGCAGTGTGGGCTGGACTGTGGTCATGTGTCTTCCTCACTGAGTGCTCTCCGTCTTTGATCCTAGTGCTACAAGACTGGGCTGATGTCCCGGTATGTGGAGACCTGGAGAGTAGGAGACACAGCTTTCTGGCGAGGACCTTTTGGAAGCTTCTTCTATCAACCAAACAAGGTCAGTGCCTGCATCCTCAGCCTTGAGGACTCCCCTGCTTGTCCTCTAGAACTGTAATTCTCCTGTTCCAAGCCATAGGAGCTCATGTGCCATTTTTCCCAAGCTTAAGCTCAATCCCTAAAGTATCGTTGGGGTTGGTCATGGGAGGAGATGGAAATGGCACTAGCAAACAAAATCCAACACTATCAATGGCTGCCCTTGGCTTTAGGACTGATACCTTCTGTCCTTAGATGCTGTTCTAGTTGTACCTTCCTCTTATGCGACTAAATACAGTCCAGCCCCTGCTCAGGAGCAACTCAAGAAGCTCTTGCCCTTTTCTTCGTGGCATGGTCAGATCCCAAGCCGAAATTATTTGGTACTCACCTGGAAAGCAGTTTGCCAGGATAGACCAAGAGTCTTTAAGCATCTTTAAACCCTTCAGCCCAATAGCTCTACTTTTGGAAATCTATTCTGTGAAAAGAATTCAAAATGCTGACTCTTGCACATATTCATGGTATCTTTATTTATACTGCAGAAAAAAAATGGAAGCAACTGAATAGCCAACAACAAAGAACTCTGTATGCAGGGTTATAGGTACTAGATAAAATATTATCCTGAATTTTAAAGTTGTGGTTATAAATGATGTTATATACTTCTACCTACAAACAGTAAGTATATACTATGAATATACATAGGTTAAAAAACTAACATAAAATTCACAGAAAAAAAATAGGAAAGGAAAATTTAATGAAATGTTAGCAGCTCTAGGTGGCAAAATTATGGGTGATTTTTATTTTCTTCATTATACTTTCCAAATTATCTGAAATGAGTGCCTATTATCTTTATAATTAGGAAAACAAAGCAAAATGAAAACAAATGGAAAAGAATGAATCATGCTTGTGTGCCATTCTTTCAGTTTAATTTTAAAATAGCTTTTATTGTTTTTTTTCCCCCTCATTACAAATGCAGTGCATGTTCACTACCAAAAAAGAAATCAGCAGCTAGAGATAGAAGAAAACAAAAAACATCTGCAGGGCATCTCTCTAAACACATCAGTCTTACTACCTTGGTATTCTTCCAAGTCCTCCTCCGTACATGGGGATATAGACAAACACATGCACACTCATACGTGTGTATGTGTAGAGTGATGCTATCAGGGATGTGGTGTAGTTCAGTGACAGAGCACTGCTGAGCCCAGTGATCCTCTAGGTAAGAAACATGGGATTTCTGTGTGATTTGTTGATGTATACAAGGCATCCAATAGGTTTCTTCTTGGCCACCCAGTGTCCACTTTAGGCCAGAAGGAAACAGGAGTAACTCCCCCCTGCCTTCCCCTGCCCCAGAGGCATGGGAACACAGCTGGGCTGAGCATGGCTAGTACCAGGAGAATGCTGCAGAAGAGCACTGTCCTTGGCACGTGTGTGTGTATAAGATGAGAGACTCACTTGAGCACTGTTGGAGGAACTGAGCGAGTCTCACATACACATGCTAAGAGTGGAGCATGCACATAGGTGCTGTAAATGTGTTCATGTGTTATCATCATCATCAACATCATCATCACCATTGATGCGGTGCTCAGGGGGAGCCCAGGGCCTCATGATGTACCAGCAACAGAGTTAGAATGGAGTTGGGTATGAACAAGGCTTTGATGGGGGCAAGTTTCAATGGAGCAGGAGATGGGAAGACCTCCCTAGCAAGAACAGTTGACCTGCGAAAAGCAAGCCACCTTGGGAGGTAGTGAATTCCCTGGCAGCAGAAGCATGTAAGCAGAGTTCTTAGGGTGCTTTAAAAGACAGCCAAGGCTGGGTGCCAGTGGCTCACGTCTATAATCCTAGCTACTCGAGAGGTTGAGATCTGAGGATCACAGTTCAAAGCCAGCCCAGACAGGAAAGACCATGAGACTTTTGTCTCTAATCACCAAAAAAGCCAGAAGTGGAGCTGTGGTCAAGGGTAGAGTGCCAGCCTTGAGCACAGAAAGCTCAATGATAGCACCCAGGCCCTGAGTTCAAGTCCCAGGACTGGCACACAAAAAAATAAATAAATAGCTGGGTTATGCTACGTTAGGCTCCCCCTCCTGCCTCAAATTTCCATAATCTCTGTTGAATAGACTTCCCTCAGGATGCCTTCACAAGTCAGGATGACTCTCTTAGAGCTGGTTAAAATTTAAAAGTGGGGGGCACTGAAGGGTGGGACACTGGGAGAGACACTTCTATTCAGCTCAGGCAAGCCCAAGAAAAAACGTGGAGTGGGGAAGTGAGCCCCCAGTCCATCAACCCTCCCCATTCTACTCCCCAGCATGGTGAGCTCCTCATGTTGGCTGCCGGCACAGGCCTGGCCCCCATGGTACCCATCCTACAGAGCATCACAGACAATGCAGACGATGAGACCTTTGTCACCCTGGTCTGCTGCTTCAAGACCTTTGAGGGCATCTACCTGAAAACCTTCCTCCAGGAGCAGGCTCAATTCTGGAATGTCCAAACCTTCTTTGTACTCAGCCAGGTAAGTGCCCTGAGATGCTGCAGTCCGCTTGCTTCCAGTCCAAGGAGCAGCTGTGGTCTCTTCACCTCAGGCTCTTCACCTACCTGCTTCAGGTGTTACCATGTTCATTACACACACGAGGGAAGGAGCTCAAAGAGGTCTAGAGTTTGTATGTCATGCTGTAGATGGGTGAACCAAGTCTTGGACCCAGGCCTGGGTGTATTCCTGAGCTCCAAGGGGTATCACCAGTCCTGTGGGCTGGGGTCTGGATGCAGAATCAGAACAAATTGCAGCCTTAAGGTCTTGGAAGGCAGGACCAGATGAGTAGCTCTGTTAGTGCTTAGCATGGTGCTGGGCTCAGGAGAGGCTCCATCTAGAACTGCCTAAGTTCACGGTATGTAGTAGGCTCCCTGCCACCTTACTTTATCCCTCTAGCTGGACAGCTGTGATCAGACTCATCAAGCTGCAGATACTTTAGCTAAAAGCCCCTTCCTCATTCCAGTGATCCATCCTTCCCTCCTCCTAGGGCCACAGTTTGGGGGCCCTCAGCTACCTTTGTTCTGCCTCCCTGGACTCTGTAGCTTTGCTTCTCTTTCCTGTACCCTCTGGGGCTGGGTCTCCTGCTGGGACCCCCCACCCCCACCCCATTCCCTGTTGCTCAGGGTCAGTCTCCTTAACCTGTACTGTAGATCTCTTCCTCCTCAGTGTCCTCTGTGAAGACAGTTCAAGGGATCCTCAACAAGGTGGATGGGAGGGTCAGGAAATTGGATATCCCTTTCCAAGCCTGAGTTCTTGAACTCCCTTGGGGCCAGTGGCTGCAGGGGCACTTGTGTCCAAGGGCACAACACTCCACGCCATGAACATAGAGAGGGTCATACGTGGTGATCATTACCAGCTATAGGAAGTGCCTAAAGCAGGGGTGTGAAGCAGGATGAGCAGCCTGAGGGGGAGGGGCAAGGACAAGCTACCAGCTAGAAGCATGTCCGTTCTGCCCAAGAGCCTGGGCCAGGACCATGGCAAGAAGGCAGGCAACTGGGAGGCACACCAGGGCTGCCAGCCAGCCAGCTTTCCCTTCCCACTGTGCTCCAGGTGTGAGATATCCAAGCGTGAAGATGCCCATTCCCTGCCCTCTAGGCACTCAGCTGTGTATGGGGCGACAGCCACAGGGATGGCTGAGCACATTCCCCTTCATGGAGCACTTCTCCATGCCTAGCACCCTTTAAGCACAAGTGTGTATTGACTCATTTAATCCCACTACAATCTCATAAGACTTGTATTGCCAATGTGCCCCCTCTTACAGGCATGGAAACTGAGGCACAGAAAGATTAAGAACAAAGTAATGCCCGGCACTAGTGAATCACACTTGTCATGACAGCTACTCAGGAGGCTGAGATCTAATGATCACAGTTTGAAACCAACCTGGGCAGAAAAGTCGATGAGACTCTTATCTCCAGTTGATCAGCAAAAAGTTGAAATGGAGCTGTGGCTCAAGTGGTAGTGCACTAGCTTTGAATAGAAAAAAAAAAAAAAGCTCTTGGACAGCACCCAGGCTCCAGGACTAATCCAAAAATTAAAAGTAGCACAGCTAGCCAGTGGAAAGCTGGGTACAAACAGTACTGCTCAGAGGTTATTCTCTTACTGAACCAGCACAGCGTGCTCATGCTGGAGGATATCCAGGGTGCTGGAAGCCAGTAGGGACCCAGGAAAGATTGGGATGAGAGAAAAGGACTTCTAGAGTAAGTGCATTTGAGGTTGGCCTTGAGGGTAGAGGGCTCAGATGGTGACGGAGGCTGGTGAGTGGGCTGGCTGTCAATGCCATGGTGGTGAATAGGAGTGACTGCATTGGTTCCTTCTGTCCACATGCTCTTGACTCAGGATGCTTCCTCCCCTGCTTGGATCCTGGTAACAGTGTCCTCATGGGCTTCCTGCTTCTGCCAATTTGTCCTTTATCCTGCAGCTGGAAGGACACATCTGACCACATCACCACCCTGCTTCCAGCCCTTTCCTGGCTCCCCATTGCTCTTAGGATCTTGTCCAAGCCCATCAGCCCTACCAGCCTCTACAGCCTGTCTCCTGGCCCGCCTTCTCTGCATCTGTGTCCTGTGTCACTGGTCCACTTGCAGGTGCCAGTGTGCTGTGCGTCCTGCCCACTAGATCTTTGCTCCTGCTGCCCCCTGCCAGGAGTGTTTTCCCCGACTTTCCTCACACCTGCTCCTCCTTCCCCTGATGAGGTAGAAGCCCAGCCTAGAAGCTCTCCGGGAACCTTGGCTTGGTGTTGGAGTTTTGCTATCACAGCCCGGGCTTCTCTGTCACTGTCCCACTGCCCTGCACTGCACTCCTCTCTCACTAAAGTTCTTCAGCTACATGCACTTAATGATATGTACACTTAAAAATGTTTGCTTAAGGGTGACATTGTCCAAAAAGAAACGTACTCTTTATCTGGCTTACATAATTGTGCATCTGTCACCTTTATAATAACAATTTAAAAAATTTAAAACAACAGCAACTAGATTCAGCCACCTAGAGAGAAGACACAGAGAGGCTGGGAAGGTGGCTTAGTGGTAGAGTGCTTGCCTTGCATGCATGAGGCCCTGGGTTCGATTCCTCAGCACCACATAAGCAGAAAAAGCTAGAAGTGGGGCTGACACTCAAATGGTAGAGTACTAGCCTTCAGCTGAAGAGCTGAGGGACAGCACCCAGGCCCAGAGTTCAGGCCCCACGACCGACCAAAAAAAAAAAAAAGAGAGAAAGAAGACATAGAGAGGACAGACCATGCACAGAAAGAACACAGAGCAGCAGGACCTTTATGTAAGATAGTTCTAAAAAGTTTTCATACTCATTTTTAAAAAATGCTTACTTAAAATAGTAGAAGTTACCATGCACTGGTGGCTCATGCCTGTCATCCTAGCTACTCAGGAGGCTGAGATCTAAAGGTCACAGTTCAGAGCCAACGCAGGCAGGAAAGTCTGTGAGACTCTTATCCCCAATTAACCACCAGAAAACCAGAAGTGGCACTGTGGCTCAAGTGGCAGAGCCCAAGCCTTGAGCTAAAGAGCTGGGGGACAGAGCCCAGGCCCAGACTTCAAGACTCATGACCAACAACAACAACAACAAAAGTAGAAGTCCTTCCATGAAGCAAAGTAGAACTTTCATTTTATGACCCTGAGGAATAAACTTTGAGCCAAGGCTGGGGGACAGAGGAAGGGGCTCTGCAGTGCTCAGTGAGCGACTTATGTATGGTGACAGCGCTGCTCCCTGGGACCTGGCTGACATGCAGCCAGGGCAAGACCTGGAGCCTCACCCTTTGAGTAACTTTCCTGTCCCCAGTGCCTAGCACAGTGCCTGGCATGGAGTGAGCATTCAAGAAGCATTTTCAAAGAGTGTATATAACATGGAAATCTTTTTTTAATGTAAAGTTTTACTTTTTAATTGTTATTCTAAAGGTGATGTACAGAAGGGTTACACTTACACAAGCCAGGTAAAGAGTAAAATGCCATCCCTTTCCTAGCTTTCTCCCAGTTTTTCCTTCCCGTGCCCACTCACAAGTGGAATAGTTCATTTTCAACATCCTGTCTAATGAATATCACTGCTGTATTTGTTCACCTTTTGTCTCTCCATTTCAGTGCCCCCTGTGCCCTCCCAAAGACAGATCAACAAATAAGACAAAAAAGAAAACAAAAACATCAGCAAAGGAAAAAAACCTCTTGTTTCCATTTCATTTCAATAACTATTATTCTATCTGATCAAAGGCACAGAGACACTGAACCTTTGTGTTCCTCCTTTGGTCTCACTGTGTGTGAATGCCTCGAGTCCCATGTTATTTATCATACCCCAGTGTATTTTACATCTAGCTTCTGCATATGAGAGAAAACACGTGACATGACATTGAAACCTTAACACAGATGGACAAAAGCATGCAGAGGTGATGGGGATGGATCCAGGAGTGCACCAGGTGCAGCTGCTGCAGGGCAGCGGCATGCGGTGATGGGCCTCGAGCTTTGGGCCTGCCAGCCCAGCCTCCCGTGTGTTCCTCCCTGTGCCTTACCTGCTCTGGGAGGAGACAGCTTTCGCTGCTGCTGGGCAGAAGGGCTTGGTGAAGGCTGGCTTTCCCCTCACCTCACTTTCCTCATTTGACTCAGCAGAGTGGCTTTGGGAACTCTGAGGACCTCCAGTCACCACCTCTGCTTTTTCCTGCCTTCCCAGGAGAACTCCCCAGAACAGCTTCCCTGGAGTTACCGTGAGAAGACCCGCTTTGGCCACCTGGGCCAGGACCTGGTTGAAGAGCTGGTGGGCTGCTGCCGAAAGAAGCCATTTGCATTGGTCTGCGGCTCCCCTGAGTTTACTAAGGACATGGCTGGGTGCTTGCTGGGTGCAGGCCTGACCAAGGACTCCTACTTCCTCTTCTAGGCTAGCCTTGCTGCTGAGTTTCCAGGTGACCTTGGACTTCTATTTCCCACCTGGTTCACAAGGTTGGGTCATTCCCTCCTGGCATCTTGCTGTGTGGAGGGAAGATGGGGTTACAGGCACTAGCCTGGGGACCAGGAAGGCCTTCTCTAGTAAGCCAGGTCCACTGCACTCACAAGGCATAGGTGTTGAGTAGGAGAAATGGGGAGAAGTCTCCCTCATCCCTCCAATCAGGGGTCCTGTTAGGGGCTCCTCCCCTCAGCTCAGGTGCTCCCTGAGTATTTAGGGAATGACCCCAGGAGCAGCTCAGGACTCTTTGAAGAAGCATTTTAACTTCAGTGCCATGAGTCTGGCATGCTGAAGGCCTTGGGCTCTATGACCTGGTCATATTTTCAGAGCAAGGACTTGCCCTGGATTATCTATCTATTGGCCTCAAGCCTTTCCTGCTGCAAACAGCTTCCCTCTCAGTCTCCTTTTCCTGGCTCAGGCTACCAGGCTAGAGTTTTTTTTTCCCCCAGCAAAAGAAGAAACATGGGAGGCAAAAGCCCCTCCCTCTAACAGGCAGTCAGCTCAGCCCATGCCTTCAGCTCGGTGCCCTGACAACGGTTGCTATGGAGATCTAAAGATAGAGCAGGAGTCTGGAGACCTGGGTCCCTCTCCCAGCTCTGCCCACTGAGTGGCTGCCAATTCAGGTCCACCCAGCCCCCCACCCTACCTCCTCCATCCTGCACAGGGCATGCCCTCTCCAGGGAACCTGGTGCCCCTGGGCAGTGCTCTGCAGTTAATGAATTCCGCTTTTCGCAGCCTGGGCCCCAGGGTGCTGCGCCAGCATAGGCAGACTGCAGGCAGTCCCAGACTTGGAATACTCAGCAGTGGAATGTTGGAATCAGAGAGCCGTGAAACCTTAAGAATGAGACTTTTATAATCATAGAATTGCTGTCCTCCCAGCAAAGCTGAAAGTCTAGCTTGCCAGATGGTCCAGATTCATTGTCTGCATAGGAGACTGAGGCCCGGTGAGGCTGCGTGACTCACCCAAGGTGGAGCTGTGACAGCACCAGAAGTCGCACTTCAATCCCAGCTCGATCTACACCATGGACTCCATCAGGGCTCCACGGGCACTAGGGATGCTTGCTGGATGGCAACAGTGAAGGGATGGCCAGAAGGATTTCCATTTCTCCTTCCACCAAGCAGGTGTTTTTATCCCACTTACATAGTGAAACTTGGAGTGATTTTGATTTGTCCGGAAGGATTTTCCTGCCCCGCCCAAAAAGCCACAGGAAAACCCTGCCTGTGCCATGGTCCCTAAAGAGTCACAATGAACTCAGAGAGAGAGAGAGAGAACAGAGGTTTCAAACTGTAGGGTTTTCATGTCAGGCTACAGGATGTAGCCTCCAAGAACCCTTCACACATGGACACAGTAAATGCTCTGAAATCATAAGTCAAGAAGTGTTTCCTTTTGTCTAACTAGATTTCTCAAGCTTCTTCCCATAAGCATGTCTGTGGGGTTCAAGTTCTGTCTTAACAACGTGAGGAGAATAGAAGGCCCTGATGCAGAGCCAGAATTCCCAAACAAGCACTTTGTGCTTCCCCTGCCTGGCCTGTGACTTGGCCAAGATACTTTCCCTCTGTCAGGGCTTCTGGGATCTGTGTGACCCTCCTGCTCACCTGGCCTTCAGTGCTTTGTGAGTTCTATTGATTCTACTCAAGATGCTGGCCAGAGTGTGTGTGTGATGTGATGAACCAGACTGTTCTAGACATCAAAGAAACAACACAAATGAGGCAGATGCCACCTTTTTACTGGGATACTCCCCAGTTGGACATATGTGTTTCTGTGTTGTTCTAGGAGAGTAGAAGTCAGGATGTTAGCCTGGGCAGGGCCAGGGCCATACCTCTGCACTGAGAATTCAGGCTAACAAAGCAATGCCCTTACCAGTAATGAGGGGAGGGTCCCACTAAGGGCTGGGGAGTCTAGGGTGATTCTTGTATGTCTCTCTGTACCATTTTAGATATTTGATGTTTAGACAGTAGAGGAGGCCACCAGAGGTAACTGACCATCCTTCCCCTTGTCCTAGAACAGATCATCCTCCCCTTCCCTGAGCCATATAGGATCTGTGGTCTGGCCTCTAGTGGGAATCGCTTATCATGGGACATTGGTGAGGACCCAGCCGTGTTCTTGGTGCCAACATGCCCAAATTACTCCTGTCACACTTGAGAACTCATGGCTGGTGCTATACTCCAGAGTGTACGTGAGCCCCAGAAGAGGACTGGTCAGAACATATGAGGACAGCCCTCTTGGGATTGGGGTGAGGTTCCTGTCATTTAGCCAGTTCCTCTCATTTCTCCTGATAAGGGCCTCATGCAGACTTGGGGGGAAGGGGGTGTGTGCTGCTGGGTGACATCACGTGAGGCTGCCGTGGGAGAAGGGAGACTCGTGAGTTAGACATGAGCCCAGGGCATTAGGAGATGAATAGTGTTGTTCTGTGAGCCAGACAAGTCTTGACCCAGAGCTTAAGGAAGATGACAGCTACCAAAGGGCTTGGAGGACTGCTACCAAGGGGCCTTAGTGACAAGAGCCATGATTGCTTTGGTTCAGGTCTTACCTCTTCAGCATTGCTGCCATTGGTCTCCTGGTCTCTCCCCTCCATACTACTCCTAACACTCACACATCGCTGAGCCTGTCACTGCCTCACCTGAAAGCCTGAAGTCAGGGTATTCATCTCAGCTTGGCTCACCTTGCACACCCGGATAATGCTGCAGCCCCTCATATCCACCCCCCACGCCCCAGACAGGTACTTCGGTGTCGGATACTTGCTCTGCCTCTCCTGCCCGTCTCCCATGTGCCTTCCTTTTTTGCCTTCTCCTCTTCCAGCCATTAGCACAGTGTGACTTTCTAGAGAAGCTCCACCATGCCTCCCGCACCACGCTAGATCAGTGTGCAGAGACTCTGTTCTTCCTCAGCCACCCTCATCAGACTGGGCGCAGCAAGGGCACATGGGGCCGCTCCACAGCCTCCCTAGTGCACAGGGTACTTACACACCCTGAAGGTGGAATGCCTGATGGATAAACGAGCAGTATCCAGGGAGCACTTTACAGGTGCCAGGGTGCTCCCATTCTACAAGGGAGCCAGAATCTTTATGTCATTTTTTTTTCTTTTTACCACAATTTGTAACTGAGGAAAACAAGACATCAAGCACTTCTCCAAGATTGTGTAGGGTGACACAAGTTCCAACAAGCTGCAGTTGCTGTAAAGGTTATGTATGACATGTAAGTACACCTGCAGATATTTATAAAGATTTTTTTTTTTGTCAGTAGTGGGACTTGAACTCTAGGCCTGGGTGCTCTCCCTCAGCTCTTCAGCTCAAGGTCAATGCTCTACCACTTGAGCCACAAAACCACTTCCAGTTTTCTGGTGGTTTATTGGAGATAAGAGTCTAAATGGACTTTCCTGCCCGGGCTGGCTTTGAACCATGATCCTCAGATCTCAGCCTCCTGAGTAGCTAGGATTACAGGCATGAGCCACTGGCACCCAGCTTATAAAGATTTCTATTGGGGCATTGTTTGAAATAGCAAAGACTAAAGTCTATTTGTATGTTCATGAAAAAGAACAGAGAAACAATAGCTATAGTACATGTATATAACCCTGGCTACATGGGGGACAGATCAGGAGGACTGCAGTTCCACGCCAGCCCAGGCTGGAGGGAGTGATGGTGGTGGTACACTTCTATCATCCCAGTGATGGCAGGAAAAGTGAACAGGAGGATCAAGGTAAAGGCCAGCCCAGGGCGGGAGTAGAGAGAGAGAGAGAGAGAGAGGAAAGAGAGAGAGAGAAGAGAGAGAGAGGGAGAGAGTCCCCATCTCAAATAACCAAAGCACAAAAGGGCTAGAGACATGGTTCAAGCAGTAGATCACTTATCTGACCATGAGTACCCTAGTACTGCCAAATAAATAAGCAAACACGACTGGTCAATGAGCTCCAGGCAGTAGCTCAAAACATTCACTTCACTCCCACCTTACAGTGGGCTTTTCCTTTCTTGCCTCCATGCGCTTCCATCATTTACTGAAAATTCTTGGTGAGCTCCTACTGTGTATCAGGTAACCCTTTGGTGCAGGAGGCCAAACAGCAAGGAGAATACGTAAGTCACTCTCAGAATTGTGACCTGACAGTCTGTTCTCTCTGTGTGTCCCTCTGCTTGTCCCACCATTGCTGGGAGCAATGGTGGCAAGACGTCTTTTTAAAAAGTACGTTGAGCTAGGCACTGGTGGTTCACGCCTGTAATCTTAGCTTCTCAGGAGGCTAAAGATCTGAGGATTGCAGTTTGATGCCAGGCTGGGCAGGAAAGTCTGTGAGACTCTTATCTCCAATTGACCACCAGAAGTGGCACTGTGGTTCAGAGTGGCAGAGTGCTAGCCTTGAGCAAAAGAGCTCAGGGATAGCCCTCAGACTCTGAGTTCAAAGCCCACAACTGACAAAAAGTTTTTCCTTTTCTAAATAATGTAGACCTTCAACTCTTATTGATTCTTAGGACCCACAACAAGTAACTTATCTCTTATCAAACTGATCCTCAGTTCGTTCATCTATGAAGTGGGATGTAGCACTATCTCCATGTGATGAGGGAGGTTTTGTGAACCCAAGCATGGCACCAGACAGCAGTATGAGGCCCAGTTCCCTTGTCTTATCTCTCCTCTCTCTGGTGACCCTGCCCAACAGTGTTTAGACCATGGATATCTGAGGACAGTATTTCTTTTTTCTTTTCTTTTCTTTTTTTGGTTGGTTTTGGGGCTTGAACTCTGGGACTGGGCGCTGGCCCTCAGTTCTTCAGCTCAAGGTGAGCACTCTACCACTTGAGTTACAGTGCCACTTCTGGTTTTCTGGTGGTTTATTGGAGATAAGAGTCTCAAAGACGTTCCTGTCTGGGCTGGCTTTGAACCACAACCCTCAGATCTCAGCCTCCCGTGTAGCTAGGATTACAGGTGTGAGCCACTGGCACCCAGCAACATTATTTATTTCTTTTTTTCTTTTTTTTTTTTTTAACATTTTTTATTTTTATTTTTTTTAATTTATTTATTTTTGCTTATGTGGTGCTGAGGAATCGAACCCAGGGCCTCTGGCATGCAAGACAAGCACTCTACCACTGAGCCACCTTCCCAGCCCCTATTTATTTCTAAACCCTTTGCTGTCAGGTATTCCCCACCCCATGTCATATATGATGTCTCAACAATTTCAGCTACTCAGGAGGTGAGACAAGAAGGATCAAGATTTGAGGCCAATCCAGGTAACAAGTTAGCAAGACCCCCATTTCAACCAACAAACTGGCCCTGGTCACAAGTATCTGTCATCCCAGCCATGTAGAAAGTACAGGGAAGATGATCACAGTTGTTTGAGACCATCCCCCACACAAAAATGTAGGACTTTATCTGAAAAAAAAAAAAGCAAAAAAGGGCCAGAGGTGTGGCTCAAGTGGTAGAGGACCTGTCTAGCAGGGGCAAAGCCCTGAGTTCAGACAACATACATTTAAAATTCTTATTCCACCAGGTTGAGATATGCCTGTAATCCTATCTACTTGGGAGGTAGAAGCAGTAGAATTGCAAGTTTGAAGCCACCTGGGACAAAGTAATACTCTCTATCTCAAAAATAAAATTAAATAAAAGCAACACAGGGCTAGGGACATAGCTCAAGTGGTAGGGTGTTTGCCTAACAGGGATTTAATCCCCAGTATCAAAACACACACAAAACAATTACCCACCCACCCCACTATAGTGGCATATACCTATAGTCCCAGCTACTCAAGAGCATACAAGTTTGATGCCTGAGCAATATAGCAAAACCCTGTTTCAAAGAAAGAAAAGAAAACAAACCTTATTATTATTTTTCCCATGCTCTGGAAGATTTTGATCCCAAATTGCTTGTATTAAGTCATTATTAATTTATCTCCCATTTTTTATTAATCAAAGACATTGATAGCTGCTGTTCAGAGCTTCTGATCTCTACATCCAGCTGGGAGTAGCACGTGGCTGACATGCTCCTGGCCAGAGGCGTAGGAGCTCTACAGCGTGTGTGGTCTGGATGGCCTGCGGAGGGGTCAGTGAGCAAGCGTTGTATGCCTTTTCTTCTCTAATTGGCCATGAGTGGTGACTGCTGCTGGCCTTACACAGGTGAGCACTGGCAGGCAGAGCAGAGTCTGAGTTCCCAGGCCAGACCTTAGTGTGGGATCCCAGAAGAATCCCAGGTCCCTCATCCCTCAGGGTTCACTCCAAATAGATGGCGTGAACCAGTGCCACACAGAAGAGGGTGGGGTTCACGTAACAGGAGGTGGCAAAGCAATCTGTGTGTGGATCCCACAGGCTTTGGCTGGACACCACCACATCCCCCTGCCCCTTGCTCCCAATGCTGACAGAGCACACGATCTTGTAACGAGGTGGAGTGACAGCCTTTACCAGGTCCCGGATCTCAGCACTCAGAACAGTGGCCAGGTGGGCACATTGAGCAGGATGGTAAGCCACGCTGGCCAGCTTGGAGGGCAGGTGTGCCTGCATCAGCTCCTCTGCCTGGGCACAGGGGAATTTCACCTTGGGCCTGGCTGACCACAGGGGAACCTGGAATTAAGAGAGAAGGAAATGAAGGGTGTTGGTGGCAAGCGGAATTTGGACTTGATGCTGGATTTGGAGCAGAAGTTGGGATGGAAGATGGATGCAGAGCCTGGAACACAGGATAGAACTCTAGAAACTGCACTGCTCTGTATGGCAGAATTAACCTAGCTTCCACGTGGCCCCATCTCTAATGTGGCCTGGTGGCCCGTGGCCCTGATGCCCTCTCACTGCTACCTTAAGGCTACAGGCATACCTGCTCCTGGATGATGCTGACGGGCCAGCTGTGGCTCACTGTGGGCTGCGCCTTTGTTTTCAAAGATGTCCGGTTCTGAAGCAAGGAAAATGAGAGTTGCCCCTGAGTGTTTGGGGCAAGATTTGCCTCAGAGCTGACTCTTGCATGGAAGGAGATTCAGGTAAACATGGAGAAGGCGTTGGGGAGGGAAGACTGGGTCGTTGGCAGGAACTCACTGGAGGCAAATTGGCGCTCACCTAGCTGGGATCCTGCCAAAAGGCTGCAGGACAGGCCTCACTCAGAATTACCCCCGCGAGGGTAACAAGGCAGGGGCATCCATCCACCAGCAGCCCGTCTCCTCACTGGCTAGAGCCTAAGTCCCCAGCATTTGTAGCCTCCCCTGGGAGGGCTCAGTGAAGCCCTCGGTGCATGTACAAACATCCCATAGGAGCCACAGGTAGACAGGGTGATTCAGGTGGCCTATTGAGTTTACTACATTGTCTCCCTGAATGCTGTCCCTTGGCTTTTTTACCCAAGGCTGTCACTCTACTAGTTGAGCCACAACTCTATTTCTGGCTTTTTGCTGGTTCACTGGAGATAAGAATCTTACAGATAAAAGTCTTTTCCTAGGCTAGTTTTGAACTGTAATTCTCAGATCTCAGCTTTCCAAGTAGTTAAGATTACAGGTGTGAGCCACTGGCACCCATTTTATTAATAAGTAAGAAATGAATTCTCAAGGGCTGGGAAGGTGGCTCAGTGGTAGAGCGTTTGCCTTGCATGCTTGAGGCCCTGGGTTCGATTCCTCAGCACTACATAAGCAAAAAGAAAAAAGCCAGAAGTGGCGCTGTGGCTCAAGTGGTAGAGTGCTAGCCTTGAGCTGAAGAGCTGAAGGACAGCGCCCAGGCCCAGAGTTCAGGCCCATGACTGGACCTCCCCCCCTCAAAAAAAAATAAAGAAATGAATACTCAAGAGGTAACGCATTCGTGGAGAATGGTATTCTTACATGAGGGCTGGGCTCAATATGGTGTCCGCCCTCATCCCATTCCTCCATACAGTGCAAGATCAGGCCAGTCAGCATTGTACTAGTGGTGGTTGACGGTAACCACACACCTGTGGGCTAGCTCCCACTACCCTGTAAAGGGAAGAGGCAGCTGTCTTTTCCTCTTAGGATGGCATCCAAGAGCACAGGGAAGAACTGTATAAGAACTGGCCCACAGGCCATGTTCTACAGGGTTCATTACCAGCCCCTTCAAGGGGAGCTATGATCCCCTAATCTCCAGATAAATGTATCTTTTCTTCCTAGAAATCTCCAGATTCTCTCTCCTGGCGTTGTTCACCAGCACTTAAGTCTGTCCCGGTTGCTCCTGCGGTAACACCACCAAAACAAAGCAACCTTACCTGGTACTCCCTTGGAAAATCACCTTCTCTCTCTCTCTCTCTCTCTCTCTTTCTCTGCCTATCAGTCTGTTTTTCTGTCTGTCTGTCTCTCTTACTCTCAGTCTGTCTCCTTGGGGAGCAGCCTGTTGCCTACAGTACCTACTTATACCCCTTGCCCTGCTGCAAGCTGGTATGTGCTCTCCCCACCCCCTCAGGTGGCTCCTGATAAGACCTCTGGGGTCCCCAATCTTCTCCCAGGTGCCCTTGTCCATTCCCTCCTTTCTGAACCTTGATTTAATTAATTAATTAGTTAATTAATGTTGTCAGTTGTGGGACTTGAACTCTGGGCCTAGGCACTGTCCCTCAGCTCTTCAGCTCAAGGCTAGCACTCTACCCCTTGAGCCACAGCACCACTTCTGGTTTTTTCTGTTTATTTGGTGTGGAGGAATCAAACCCAGGGCCTCATGCATGTGAGGGAAGCACTCTACCCCTGAGCCATCTTCCCAGCCCCTGCTAAACCTGTATTTTTTCCTTAATGTTGTAAGGATTTCGCTATCTCCCACTGTCTTAAGGACTAAGTAAGTCATCCACTTCGCTATTTGGCAAGCAGTTGTGAAGACTTGCTTGGGAAGGGTTTCTGGAGGTTCTTGAGGAAGCTGGCTCTAGGGGTTATCCTACTGTCCTGTGCGGGTGGCGGCTGCAGATGCTCTTCCGGCAAACACATAAGGCCTGGCCCTCTGCCTGGCATACAGCAGAGCCTCAGTGACCGTGGAGTTCTGTTTTCATTCTGTCCTGTTTCCACAGCCAGAAGATGGGCAGGAAGAGGGAGGATGGCCTTGCTCTCCAAGCCCCTCCACCCACTCAGGCTGTAGGCCTATGGGGGAGCCCCGCCTCTCACCTTGAACTCCCGCATCAGCCTGCGTGCAGCCAGGAGACCCTGGAGGCTGACCTTGGCAGCTCCTGCCTCTGGGCTTTCAGGAGTTCGGCTGAAGCCCCTTCTTGCTGGAGAACCTGGGGAAGGAGTATTGCTGCCCTGACCAGCATGGCCAGCAACCTGAAGAGACGGACGTGGAGAATAATCAGCCAGGGAGTATTAACCAGGGTAGTATTACCCCCAGGCTGTGTTTGGAAATACTGGAGGACACTAACACTTCCTCACAGACTATGGAGATTAAGTGTGGTAATGTGCATATAAAGTATTGATCATTGGGCCTGGCACCTAATAGGTGCTCAATAAGTGCTTGTTGAAGAAATTCAAGTCATAAAAGCAGTTCTTAACTGGGTGCTGGTGGCTCATACCTGGCAACTCAAGAGAGAGTTGAGGATCATAGTTTGAATCCATCCCTGGTAGGGGAATTTATGAGACTTTTGTCTCCAATAAACTACCAAAAAAGCCAGAAGTGGAGTAGTGGCTCAAGTGATAGACTTCAGTACAAAAAGCACAGGGAAAGTACCCAGGCCCTGAGTTCAAGCCCCAGGACTGACACACACAACCACACAAAAATTCTCTCTGAACCTTAGTCACTAAACAATGAAACGGACCCAGTAATCTTAGCCTGCAAAGTGGTTACAAACATTTGTGTGTGTGTGAGCTGGAGGATTGGACTCAAGGCCTCACTCAAATAAGGCAAGTGTTATGCGACTCACCTACCCCCACCCCAGCCCTTCTTAAATCTTGAGACAAGATCTTACTAAATTGCCCAGGCTGGCAACCTTAAACTTGCCATTCTGGCTCATTCTCTGAGTAGCTGAGATTATAGACATACACTACCATGCCCAGCCACATTTAAAAATCAGTTGAAATTAATGAACGCCTAAGGAGAGCTCACCACAGAGTATGTATTTTTCCAAATCCTTCACAGATATTAACTCATTATTTCACCTTTTCAGATAAGGAAACCGAGGCATAGGGGAAGTCACGTAGTTTGAACATGGCTGGATCTGAATGTGCTTAGCAACCAGTAGGAGTTCAAGAGTTGCTCTAATGGGGAGCAGAACCTTTTCTTTAGACTTGGTAATACAGAATGATGCCAGCTGGCACCGGGTTGTGAAGGAGTAGCTGAGGTGTGGTGTGTAGGGGATAGGGTAGGATGAGGAGAGGTGAGGTCAGGAGGACCAGAGCTGTGAGCAGAGGCAGCCAAACCTTCAAGACCATTCCCTGGAGGTCCAGGGAAGTCCCCGGGGCCTCTCCTGAGGCAGGGAAGGGCCCTTTATATAAGCCATGAACTTCCGCTAGTGAACCTTGGCTTGTCAGAGGCCCCCACTTGGCCAAAGAAGCAGGACTAATTGGTCATCAAAGGAGGGGAGGAGAAAAGCTGGAGCAGCAGGAGGCTTCCTTTATGTGTCTCCTCCCCCCACCCCACCCCCACTCCTGGCCTAGCAACACCTATCAGGACCCCTTCCCTTGTGATAGCCAGGCCACCGTGGCTCATGGGCAGTGGGTCGGTGGGCAGCTAGCTTTTCTCCGTTCCTTTTCTGCGCTTTGGGCAGTAGTGGCGCCCCCTGGGAGGGCCATGAGGATGGCTGGTTGCAATGACCTCCATAAAGTATGGGTGGCCAGGCCGCCCCAGCCCTTGCTAGACTTGCCGCAAGCACTCCTCCGCTGTGGCTGCAGACACCACGGCCATCAGCACTTCAGCTCCCACAGCCCCTTCCCCTCCGGACCAGGCATTCAGTTCTTTCAGAACCCCATTTCACACAGTGGGAACCGGGGTTCAGGAAGACGGGCATGGGTTTCTCAGTCTGAACCCAAACCTCTCCCCTAAACTGTGGCTGATGGCCGTGCCCGAGCACTGTTGGGGACTAGCAGCTCCATGGGAGGCCCCTTCTCTTTCTGACCCCCTATCCTATTCTGTTTCAGGATAGCAGGTGCTGTCTCTGTCCAGCCCTAGCTCTGGGGCAAGACTTTAGGGTTCAGGACCTTCTTTCCCTCATCAGTGGCTTGGGGACAGACACCCCCCCCCCTTCTCTGCCAAACTAAATGAGATGTGGTCCCTGGGACACAAAGTACACATGACAGCAATTCCAGCCCCTCCCCCCCCTTCTCACTTTTTTCCCATTGGCCCAGGAGCTAGAGGCTGTGAAGGTTACACTCTTGTCTGGAAACCCCTGGGAAATCTTGTCCTTGTCCTGTCTGGCCTTCTGGGACATCATTCCTGGCAGTTGGCATTCACACCCCAGCCTTTGGGAACAGGAACAGGACAGAGTGACTGTGAAAGAAAAATAGAGATTCAGAGAGATATGGTATCCCAAGTGCTGAGATTATAGGTGGGTGCCACCACACTTGGCTTTCTCCGCCTCTTGTATTTATTCATCTCTTGGACCCTTCACCTCTTTCTCCTGTGTTCTGCTTCTTTTCTCCTTCCCCTCCTCCATCATCTAAGAACCACATTCCCACTCCCACTGTATAGCCCCCAAGGTTTCCTGTCAGGCTCCCATAGAAGTACGGAGCACAATATGCCCCTCATACCAGGCAGGATGCAGAGGACAGATGCTGCTCCCTGGTGTCCCTACCTCCTGGCCTCTATCACAGGGCCCATAGTCATGGGAAATTCCCCCAACCATTAAGAGAAAGATATAACTCTTAGGATTCAGGAGTAACCTCTTCCCAAACCCAGGCCTTAGTAGAACAGCACTAAGCAGCACCCTTGCTATCTTCTGGGAATCATCCCTGTATCCAGCCACCAGTGACAGAACAGATACTACAGGCATGTACCCCGGGATATACAGAGACATGCGTGGAGATGCACAGATGTGTATCCCCAAGGGGTGTGAGCACCTGTTTCCATTGTTATATGTACCAGGCACAGATGTGCACACCCCAAGAAGCAAAGATCTGTACGCCTGCAGACTTACAGACTGTGCACACAGAGGGACGACGGTCACTGGGATGGCCATGCACACACAGCTCTGAGCTGTGGCTGTCCACGCCTCAGGGGACATTTACTTACCTTGCTTATCTCCAGAGGGAGAAGTGCACACATCCACAGTGGGAATACACCGATCAGCATGTGTGATCCAGGTGTATGCACACAGATGGATGTGAGTACAAGAAACACAAACGGGCCGGGCGCTGGTGGCTCACGCCTGTAATCCTAGCTGCTCAGGAGGCTGAGATCTGAGGATCGCGGTTCAAATCCAGCCCGGGAAGGAGAGACCGCAAGACTCCTATTTCCAATAAACCACCAGAAAAGCGGAAGTGGCGCTGTAGCTCAAGTGGTAGAGCGCTTGCCTTGAGCTGAAGAGCTGAGGGACAGTGCCCAGGCCCAGAGTTCAAGCCCCATGACTGACAAAAAAAAAAAAAAAAGAACACAGACAGCGTGGGTGCCGTCACACAGAGCATCTTCACAGCCAGAAAAGGACAGCCACACACAGACAGTGCACTGAAGGCCCTGTGCCTAGACAACCAGAAAACAGCACAGCCAGGTGATGACAGAAACGGGCGCACACGGCATCGGCACCCTCCCTTGGAAGCATACTTACATCTTGGGGGGCTCACACCCTTCACTGAGGTCCCCTGAGCCCTTAAGTTCTGGGGGCTGCAGAGCCAGCCATACTGAAGAGAGTCACCTTATGCCAAGATACCATACCTCCCAGACCTTGCAGAGTAGGTCCTCAGGCTCAGCGGGACACTGACAGAGCGCAGGCACCAAGAGCTGACTCTGCTGTGGGCAGCTTAGGCATACCTTGGCAGGCAGCAGCCTTTGTTCCTCCCCTATCACCTCCCCTGGGGATCCTGAGAGAATGATGGCCAAGTTCTGATTGGAGGGAGGGGCAGCCCGGCAGCAGGAGGTGCTCAGAGGTGACTTCAAGGAAAGGTGGGTTAGAATGAAAGACAAGACCTGAGGTCTGAAGCATTTGGGATTCCCACACTTGGAATATGGACAGGAAGGCGTGCTCAGCGCAGCCCGTGCGGTGCTCTGCTGTCTTGTACACCCCACACCTGCCTACTCATTCCTGTGAGGACAGCGCCCAACAGCTGCAGCCCCTCTCCTCAGTTCACACGTGAGGAAACGGAGGCTAGGAAGGACAGAGGGACTTGCCCAAGGTCACACAACTAACTTCCACCTTTGTGATTTGAGCTCATGTGGTCGAGGTTCTAGAAGCTACAGGCTTAACCCCTATGCCTATCACACCTGCCATTCCACAGGGCAGGTTCGGTGTGAACATTGTGTCCCCTCTCCCCCCGCAATCCATCCAGATACCCAAGGCAATGGATTTAGGAGGTGAGGCCCTTGGGAGGACCCTTATCCTTTTAACCATGTTGAGAACAAAG
Source organism: Dipodomys spectabilis (assembly GCF_019054845.1). NCBI lineage: Eukaryota > Metazoa > Chordata > Mammalia > Rodentia > Heteromyidae > Dipodomys > Dipodomys spectabilis. Next base: position 744,102 of record NW_024871181.1, read on the forward strand.
GCAGGAAATGGACCCTCGCCAGTCACCAAGTCTGCCAGCACCTTGCCCTTAGAATTCTGGTCTCCAGGACTCTGAGGAATTAATGTCTGTTGTTTATAAACTTCCTAATCTTTAATAGTTATAGAAACCTGGACAAAGACAACAAGATGAAAAACTTATTCTAAGGAAAGGAAGGGATCCCCAGAAAGGCCACCCAGCTAACACACAGAAGCATTCTGGTAGTACACACCTGTAATCCCAATATTTGGGAGGCTGAGGCAGAAGGATTGAGAATTCAAAGCCAACCTATGAGCAATGTCAAGAAAAAAGGAGAGAAGGGAGAAATTGGGATGAAGAAGAAGAAGGAGAAGGAGAAGGAGAAGTTGAAGGAGAAGGAGAAGGAGGAGAAGAAAGGAAAGAAGACCAGCCAGTTAGAGGCACAACATAGTCTAATTAGATTCCAGAAAGCTCAGAGTAGAGAGCAGGTGGGCCACGAGGAGGAAAAAGATGAGAACAAAGACACACAGACCAGCCAGGAAGATGCACAATAATGCAAGTGAGATAATGAGCTTGTGTCGTGATGGCTTCAGAAGTCATTCAGAAGCAAAAGAGTAGTAAAACTCAAGGGTAACCAGTGCACGTTGGTATGAGAAAAAGGGAAGTTGAGGCAGGCTCCTATGTTTCTGGCTTGGTGAGTTGTCTGACTCTGGAAATTACACATAGCAGATAAATGAGGGGATAGAGAAACTGAGTATTCAGCTTGGGAGCTATTGATCATGGAGACCCAAGGGACACTAGGACAGTTAGCAGGGTTGGCCTGTGATTGGAAAGATTGTCATTCTTTCTAAGGAGTGGGATGAATGCTCCGGAGGGGTGGAAAAGTCTGGGAGTCACAATAATAACTATGAACATCCTTGTTATGTATGTGTGCAAGCATGTGTACGTGAGCATGCATGTGCGCGTGCACATGTGTGGGCACATGCACGTGCACGTACCAGTCCTAGGGATTGAACACAGAGTCTGGGCCCTGTCCCTGAGCTTCTTTTTGCTCAAAACTAGCACTCTACCTCTTGAGCCACAGCTCCACTTCCAGCTTTTTTGGTTGGTAGCTTAGTGGAGATAAGAGTCTCATAGACTTTCTTGCTTAAATTGGCTTTGAACCTCAAACCTCAGATCTCAGCCTCCTTTTTTTTTTTTTTTTGTGGGGCTTGAACTCTGGGGCCTGGGCACTGTCCCTCAGCTCTTCAGCTCAAGGAGAGCACTCTACTACTTGAACCACAGCACCATTTCCGGTTTTCTAGTGGATAATTGGAGATAAGAGTCTCACGAACTTTCCTGCCTGAGCTGGCTTTGAACCACAATCCTCAGATCTCAGCCTCCTGAGTAGTTAGGATGACAGGCGTGAGCCACCAACGCCCTGCTACGATCATCTTTTACTGTGAGTGGTAGAGGCTGCCATGGCCCTTCTCACATGTCTGTAAGCATTGACCATTGCTCTGCACACACAATTTTACTTCATCCCTTCTACACCCTCTGGGCTTCTTACCTTGGACCTTTGGGGCCAGGCCTGAGCAGTCAGGGAGCTGAGAGCTAAACATCTGCTTCCTCACCTTTTATTTTATTTTATTTTTGTCAGTTATGGGGCTTGCACTCTGGGCTTGGGTTCTGTCCCTTGGCTCTTCAGCTCAAGGCAAGCACTCTACCACTTGAGCCACAGTGCCATTTCTGGTTTTCAGGTGGTTTATTGGAGATAAGGGTCTCACAGACTTTCCTGCCTGGGCTGGCTTTGAACCATGATCCTCAGATCTCAGCCTCCTGAGATGACAGGTGTAAGCCACTGGCACCCAGCTTCCTCACCTTTTAGTTGTAATGATTTAAGGACATTGTCTGCTCTGTGCCTGAGCAGTCACCCTCCTAGCAACATAGCCTGAGATAGCCTCCTTCCTTCCTGTCTTACCCCCCACCACACACACACACACCCTGAACTCACTGGGATTGCCCACCAGTGAATGGCTTATGCCAGGAACTTCCTAAGAAGGAATTTACCCCAAGGCCCAGGCCTAGGATTCTTCTGGCGAGTGGAGAACACACTATATGCTGTCCTGGCTGGGAGGTAGCACCCAGGACCATGCCCTTCTCCTCTCGCTGTCCCTTCCTTACATACATAGTAGGTGCTTCATAGAGTCTCCCCCTCCTCAAATTGCCCAGAATGGCAAAACCTTTTCTTTCTTGCCAATCCAGCCCTAAAGGTAAGCCAGCCCTCGGGCTTCTAACCATTTCTGGTTCTCTTTGCTGAACACCTGCCAGGTGGCCTCCTCCTCTGGCAGTCCAGGGCTCCCTGGGGACTTCCTGTTGAAAGGATGGGCCAGAGGTGACATATGGTCTGGCAGATGGATGTCTGGGTTCCTCTAGGGTAAATAACAAGCGCACTTGTTTCTATGCACTGACCCAGGCTGGCTCCTATTGGTGGTCCCCACAGACTGCAGGCTGTTGCCCTATGGACAAAGCTGGGCCTCAGAGGGCAGGGGGTATTTTCCCAGGCCCCTCAGCCAGCAGTATGAGATTCAGGTCTGACTAAGACCTGGATCAGTGAAGAACAGGCCTTTCCTCTTCTTAGCCAGAAGGTACCCGGTGGCCACTATAATGTATTAGGAGTTGCCCAATTAAATTATGTGTGTGTGTGTGTGTGAATCCTGGGACTTGAACTCAGTGCCCGGATGCTCTCTCTGAGCCTTTGTGCTATGCCATTTGAGTCACAGCTCTACTTCTGGCTTTTTGATACTTAATTAGAGATAAGAATCTTACTGAGTTTCCTGCCCTGGCTGGCTTTGAATCTCAATCCTCAGACCTCAGCTTCTTGAGTAGCTAGAATTACAGGCGTGAGCCACCCGTGGTCAGACCAATATGAGTCTGATCCAATATGTGATTCCCACAGATTCTACCATACTACTCCCTTCTCTCCCCCTCCCCCTTCTGAGCTCAATGCTCACATCTGAAGAAAGCTTGTCCCACAAATTTCAGGCTCAGGGCTTCCTCTGGAATGGTGGATGGGGAAAACCAATGGTAAACATCTACTCTATGTGATAGCATATATTCAGTGCCTTCTGTGTAATTCAGTATAGGTTATCTCAGAGGCAGGGTTGAATAGCCCCACTGGACAGATGAGAAGAGCAACACCCCTGTGTGTTGACTGTTAAGGTCACTGGGCAAGTCGGAGGCTAAACTGGGATTGATCCCTGACCCTGGAACTCAGGTCCTGTCTCCACTACCCAATTTCCTTCCAGGCCCAAGCTGCTTCCCTTCCTTCTATACTGTGGCCAGTACAGATCTCAGAATGTGTCAGCCTAGTGACACTAGATCGGCCACCTTAGCAGCGTGAAGTGAAGGAAGCACCTAGAGATCAGCTTACTAATTCGAGGGCCAATGAATTATTCACACCACCATTAACTTGAAGGCCTTTCTAGCCTCACCTCTCTTTCTGCGACTGAGACCCTTTGCTCCTGGCTCCCCTGAGCTCAGTAGCCCTGTGCAGGCCCCTTGTGAGAAGATGCTGGCGGAGTGGGGGTCTTGCCTGCTGTTAGCAGTGGTACTGCTCCATCCAGGTTCCAGGGCCCAAGCCACGAAAGGTAGGAGCTATGGGATCATGGAGTGTGGGTGGAGAGAAGAAGATGGAGCCTGGGTTTATTCTCTGGGAAGTCAGAGCTTGGATGGCAGGGAGATCTTAATGCTCTTAGTTTCTAGCCACCAGGCCTTCTTTAGAGGACACTGGGGGTCAATGTGTCTGGCTAGGGCCTAGTGGACAAGGTCTTCATTTGTGCTGGACCTGAGGACTTCTGTGCTGACACTATCATGGTGCTTCTTGTCCCGTGGGCAGGCTGGGGCGGGGACGGGGGGGGCGGGGGGGACGGCAGTGGAAGATAGGCACGGGACACAGTGCCCCTTTATTCTCATGCCATAAAGACAGGAATCAGATGCCATTCCTGGTCCTGGCCCCAGAAAGGGATGGTGCCTGCTCCCCCAACTCCACAGGTCTTCCGAGGAACCCTTCTCACTATTGAAGTATCACCTCCTCTGGGAATCTCATCCCTTCCCCCATACTGCTGTCCTCAGTAAGATGGTTTCCCTCCCTCTAGAGCCCAGAGCCCCTGGGAGGCAGAGCACTGGTGTGTGGCTGTGTCCCAGCTGCCTGGCTCTCCTCAGCCCCACCTATTCTCTGTGCTCCCCAGGGAAGGTTCCTGTCAGAATCAGCGCAGATCCTGAGCAAGGCACGTGCCTGGCCAGTGTGTCTTTCTTCCAGGGATGTTATTCAAGTGTGTGCTTCAGGATGCTTCAGAACCTGCTCTGGATAAGCTTCAACACAAAAGGAAAAGGCATTGGCTCTGTAACCAAGCAGGAGACAGGGATGGAGCTGAGCTGAGCCCGGGGTGCAGCAGCCTAGGTCCCATTGGCTTCAGGGCCATTTCCACTCTTCACATGATTCTTGCCTTCTGCCAGTGTGATTTTTTTCCAGGGCTCCAACCTCCATCCTAAAGCAATGTGCTGTTCCCTGGACAGAGAGCACCTGAGGCAGATAGAGGGGTGCAGAAGGCTTCGCGGAGCACAACTTGAGCCTAGCCTGGAACACACGCACACTTCACACACACACTCCTCAGGCTAGTCACTGGGGAAGGGGGGCAGGATTACCCGGCTAAGGTCATGTGCCTGCCCTCCAAGGAAGAAAGGAGAACATGAAGAAGGAGGGAGGGAGTGGTGTAGAAAACAGGGGCCTGTGGTTGCAAGAGGTGGAAGAGGCACTGGTAGACCAAAGCAAATGATGGCAGACAGAAGCTCCCTTTCTGGGATGTTTTTCTCATCTGTGAAATGGAGTTCTTAACAGCTGCCCTGCCTGTTTCCCATATAGGGCTGCAGTGAGGACAGTTACGAGTTCATCCGCTCATGCGTGCAGTCCGCAATACACAATGAACACCTGTTTTATGTATGCCACAGCTTGCGTTATATCAGGAGAAAAAACGACAGTGATCCTTGATCTGAGAGTGTACATATTTATGGAAGAAAAACAGAAAGGCTGGGCGCTGGTAGCTCATGCCTGTAATCCTACCTACACAGGAGGCTGAGATCTGAGGATCATGGTTCAAAGTGAGTCCAGGTAAACAATCCATGAGACTCTTATCTCCAGTTAACCACTAGAGAACTAGAAGTGGAGCTGTTGTTCAAAGTCATAGAGTGCAAGCCTTGAACAAAAGAACTCAAGGACAGCACCCAGGACTTTAGTTCAAGCCCCACAACCACCACCACCACCAACAAAAAAAGAGGAGTATCAAGGAACCAAATAAACAAGTAAAATCAGCAGTATGCTACTGGTGTGAATACTACGGGGAAAATACTGCAATAAAGAGAAAGAAGGGTGTAGGGAGGGGAGAAGAAAGAGAAGAGGGGAGGAGGAAGGGAAGAAGGAAGAAGAGGATTGTAATAGAAACACATCAAGCATATAAAATCTCATGAAATAATGGTGTCTCCTGCCTGTAACCATAAGAAAGAGGATCAAAGTCCAAGACTGGACAAAAATGAGAGACCGTATGTGAAAAATAACTAAAGCCAAAAATTGGCTGAAAGTGTGGCTTGAGTCTGCCTAGCAAGCACCAGACTGCATTTGAATCTCAGTACTGTAAAACAAATGAAAGACCCAAATGAATTTACAATGCAATTCAAAAGAAATTAAGAAAAACACTTATTGGCTCTGTGTGTGTGTGTGTGTGTGTGTGTGTGTGTGTGTGTGTGTGTAAGTAGAAAGGTAAGTAGAAAGGGCAAGAAATGAGACATCCACTTTATCATCATTATATGGACTAGATTTCTCAAAAGCTAGCGAGGGAACATTGTTATTTATAGAAGACTACAGAAAAAAATACCATTAGAAAATCAGACGTTTGCAAACCACCATGGGATATTGGCTCTAGTCGTATAGTTCTTTTTTTTCCAACTAGAGTTTTATACTTATGAATCTCAGTCCTTCTAATTATGCTTCCCAAATAGCTGGTATGACTGGTACATGCCACCACACCTCATTTTTTATTGGTTGAGAGAATCTCATGGAACTTTTTACCTGGGTTAGCTTCAAACTGCTATCTTGACCCTATTGTTCCTTACTGATGTCCAACTTGTATTTTCTTTAGCCTTTAAGTGGGTTCCTGTGTCTTCTGACAAAAATCCCAGCAATCCTTGGGAGTGTCTTTCCTATTTAGCATGATAAGTGTGTTGAAGTGCATTTTATATATTTCCAGTACTGGAGACCTGGTTACCAGCCAGTTCTCTATGGAGCCCCAGTTCAGTTGGGCACAATAATCTGAATCTAAAGCCTAGGGATATAATGCACAACTGCAATATTATTGCTCCTGAGCTTGTTTAATAAACAATGTTTTAAAGCAATAAAACTAAATCTATGACATAGTATACACAAGTGATTCTAGTACTCAGGAGAGTAAAACAGGAGAATCTTGAATTTGAAACCAGTCTTAGCAACATAGTTACATAGCTATATCCTGTTTAAAACCAAAACAAGGAGGGAAGGAAGGAAAGAAGGAAGGGAGCAAGGGATGGAGCGAATATCAGTTCATATTGATATTTCAACTCATGTCAAGAATCAAGAGTTTAAAATTTTCCTGATATATATGTTTTCTTGTTATGTATAGTTCAGGCTGGGCTCTAACTCACTGGGTCCCCCTGACCCTACGCTACCATGCCATACATACATATATACATACATACGTATGTATGTATGTATATACACACATAATTTTTATTTTTGCCGATCCTGGGGACTTAAGCTCTGGGCCTGGGCACTGTCTCTGAGCCTCTTCGGTGTTCAAGTCTAGTGCTATACCACTTGAGCCACGGGGCCACTTCTGTCTTTTTCTAAGTCATTTATTGGAGATAAGAGTCTCACAGACTTTGCTGCCAGGGCTGGCTTCAAACCATGACCCTCATATCTCAGCCTCCTGAGTAGCTAGGACTACAGGCATGAGCTACCACAGCCCGACTGTAGTAATATTTTTTTCGTCTCTCATTTCACACTGAACATCTTAGTTTCAATTGACATGAACATATTTCTTTGCTTTAATCCATATGTGTAATATTTATAAATAATACTTAATATTGTTTCTAAGAGTAAGACTACTGCACATAGTTAAAGATGTCTTTGTGGTTCATTTGTCCTTGAGATCTGTCCTACTAGAGATGTACTGTCAGAACTCAGGATTCACACTCATTCATAATCATTTTTCTCCATGTGACTGTGTCTCCAACTGATACGTAGTTCCACTGATTTGCTTCAGGTTGAGATTTTTGGGGGGTGCATTAAATTTTTTGATTTTATATGAATTATTTCATGTGGTTACAAAGTCAAAACTCTGAAGAATGCATTTAAAGAGGTCTGATAGTCAGACATGATTTCTTTCCTTGACAAAATTATTCTTATTAGTTTCCTTTCATTGTTTCCTTTTTTAAAATGTACATATTAGGATGCACTTTTAGCATGGTAATGGGTCGTGTACATGTTCACCAAGGGGAATTGTTACCCTTAATCTCTACACTCCCTGCTGTGTGTATCTAGGGGCCTGGCAGATGGTAATGTTTTATCTAGAATTTGAGGCACACCCTAGACTGTTAGGGTTTAAACATGAAGTACTTCCTGAAAGGCTCATGACTTCAGGGCTTGGTCCCCAATATAATATTGAGAGGTGGATGAGGCTTTTAAGAAGTGAGTGGATCATGAAGGCTCTGACCTAATCAATAGATTAACCCATTGAATGGCTTGTTGGAGGTTGTAGAAACTGTGGAAGGTAGGAAATGATTGGAGGAATGGTCAGTATGGATGAAGACTGTATTTTATCCTTGGGACCTTCCTTCTTCATTCTCCTATTCTCCCTCCCTCTTCCCTTTCCCTTCCCTTTTTCTCCCCTCTCCTCCCTTCCCCTTCTCTCCTCTCTGCTTCCTGCTACCATGAGGTCACCAGCTCTGCTCCAACCCACCCTCCCCACAATGACATGTTGCCTTTGGAGCCAAGAACCATAGACTAAAACCTCTGAAACTATGAGTCAAAATAAATCATTTCTCCTTCATGTTTTCTGTCTCAGGTATTTTGTTACAGCACCAAGAAGTGCCTGACACACTAACCCTTCTTTAGTCCCTCTTTTCCTTGTTCTCTGTGGTACCTGTCACTTTTCCAGACGTTCTTCATTTCACTTGTCTGGTCTCTTCCGGCGGTGACCCTAGCATTTAGAATGATGTCTAGTATTCAAACAATATTTGTTGAATGGAGCAAAGAATGCTTCAATATCCAGTATTTGAAGGACATGCAAATACATGGATGTGTGAATTGACTTGGTGGCTATGGCTTGTGCTTTGTGCGCTCTCTGTCTGTCTGTCTGTCTGTCTGTATATATATATATATATATATATATATATATATATATATATATATATATATATATATATATATATATATATATATATATATATATATATATGTGCGCCAACTGGAGCCATCCTTCTCTCTTGCCCCAGGTGTCAAATGTGGAGGTGTACTCTCAGCACCTTCTGGAAACTTCTCCAGCCCCAACTTCCCAAGACTATACCCTTATAACACAGAGTGCAGCTGGCTGATTGTGGTGGCTGAGGGATCCTCTGTGCTGCTCACCTTTCATGCCTTTGACCTGGAGTACCATGACACCTGCGGCTTCGACTTCCTGGAGATCTACAACGGGGCCTCTGGAGACAAGGGCAACCTGCTGGGGAGGTTCTGCGGCCAGGTGCCCCCACCGCCCTTCTCCTCCTCCTGGCATGTCATGTCCATCGTCTTCCACTCAGACAAGCATGTGGCCAGCCATGGCTTTTCTGCAGCTTACCAGAAAGGTGAGTGGAGTCTCAGCAGCAGAGAGGCTGGCCCTGGGCTGGAGGAGGGGGAGGGCAGCGGCTCAGGTTAGACCTGTAGGTAGCATCTTAGCAAAGACTGTTCTGTGACCTTGGATGGCCCTGCTCTCCTGCACAGCAAGGGAGAGGTAGAGTCCTTGGTGCTCATGGCAGATATAGTCTTGGTGACTATAGGCCCTGCTGCCATGAACACTCCAACTCCTCCTCCAGGAGTCCCTGGTCCCCAGAGGCTCTTGCTGTGCTTGGAGTCCAGGCTCATCATGGCCTTCTATCTGCCCTGATGATTCTTATCCTGTGATGTGGCATCAAGCCACCGAAGGGTCCACACCTCCTCTCTGCACTCAAGGCCAAGATCAAAGGTCTTAGTCATGCCAGCCCAAGCAAGGGCTCCTGGTCCACAGGGTGCACCTGCAATAACCCCAGGACTTGGTGAGACACCCAGTCCATGTCAAAAGTAGAGGTTCGGGAAGTGGCGCTGTAGCTCAAAGTGGTAGAGCACTAGCCTTGAGCTGAAGAGCTGAGGGACAGCACCCAGACCCAGAGTTCAAGGCCTATCACCGACCAAAAAAACAAAAGCAGAAACAAAAACAAAAGAAAACAAAAGTAGAGGTTCCGAATTGTGGGATATTAGTACAAGAATGGTGGTGGGATGATCAAATCAGAGTTTGGGAATTTTAGTCCCTTGGATATTTTAGAATATAACGATATCCAAATCATGTTACCATGTGCCATGTTCTCCAACATCTTATTAGATAAGAAAACCCTTCTGTTGAATGGAACTGTCTATTAATCCCTAGAGTATATTTTAAAAAAGGCAAAGGCAGCATCTTTGTAGCATGTATTTATTTGACAATAAACCAATCATTGAAAAACACATGACTAATGATGGTCTCCAGGGACCCAAACTATGGCATGTAAAACTCATGACCATGGCTGTCTTTTAACTGTTAAGAGATAGTTTGAAGTAAAACCTAAGAATAACCTTTTTAGCCAGGTTCCCTGGACCACTGGGGAGTCCCAGAAATTGTTTGGAAGCCTTTACTAAGCCTTTATTAAGGCTGGTGGTGTCGGAGCATCTCCAAGACTGTCTGTTACACGCTTACTTTACAAACAGTAATATTCTGAGGCCAGAGAAGGAATTTACTTTCCCAAGATCACACAGCATGAGGACAAGAAGCAAGATTCTCAAGTCTTAGGAAATAGTGCCCCAACTGCCGCCCGCCTCCCCTTCCCCCTTCCCCCCCCCCCCCAGCCTTGCTGGTGACTTTCAGCAAGACACAGCCTTTACCATCACCTGCCCATCTTCTCAGCTCTACACCAGTCAGACCCTAGTACATTATGATTTCTAATGTATAGATAAGGCTCAGAGAGGCTGGGTTGCTTTCCCAGAAGGCAGAGCTGAGAGACCATTCATCTTCAGATCTTCCTCTACATCACAGTTTCCTCATCAATTAGGGAGATTTGATCTAATTCCTAGACTCAGGGACTTTGAGCCCCATGTTTGGGGATGTCTGGTTCCCCAGGGGAGGTCAGGAGCCAGAGGAAGGAAGGGCATGTCAAGGACGGCTTCCTTGCAGATGTGTGCGGTGGTGTCCTGACCGGCCTGTCGGGGGTGCTCACCAGCCCTGAGTACCCCAACAACTACCCCAACAATGTAGAATGTCACTGGGTGATCCACGCGTCGGGACCCGCCGCCGTCAAGCTGGTGTTCATGGACTTCCAGGTGGAAGGCAGCGAGCAGTGCACCTATGACTATGTGGCAGTGCTCGGGGCCCCTGGACCCGCCCACGGACACCACTACTGTGGCAGCACCAGACCCCCCACCCTCACGTCATTGGGCCACGAACTGCAAGTGGTCTTCAAGTCAGACTTCAACATTGGAGGCCGGGGATTCAAGGCCTACTACTTCTCAGGTAGGAGGGGCTCAGTCCCCCCCACCCATCACCCCTGTGCTGAAGAATCCTGCCTCCCTGGTATGCTTGGAGAGGGGAGGATCAGTCCTTCCTGATCCTCAGGAACATAGGGTTTCTGTACTCTGTAAAATGTTCCAGCATTTCCTTCCTAGCCAAGACCAAAGTATAAGCTCATTACTTCTTTTGTAAGTCCCTTCCTGTGCTCCTCAGAGAAGTTTCTGTACACTGTGACCTAATACTTGTGCCATTAGTTAATTAGGTCTACGATTTATGTTTGCACAAAGGAGCAGATGGGCCTTTGGAGTGTTCATAGTTGGGGCGAAGGATAAGACAATGATGACTTGTAAGAATCTTGGGGGATATCCAGAAGGAGGAGAGAATTGAACAGTGCTTGAAGGAATTAGGCAGAGGTAGAAGAAAGGGAAAGGTCTTCCAAGCAGGTGGGACAGCTTGTATAAAAGGGTGGAGGACAGAGTGTTTGGGGTGCTGACAGTCTTGGGAGGTGCTTAGTAGGACTTGAATGTGGAAAGTGGACAATATGTTCTTAGTTGCTGTGACAAAGTACTGGGCACAAATTACAAGGCGGAAAGCTTTATTTTGGCTTAGTTTCAGCAGTCGGCCCATGATGGGTTGGCCTGGTGTCTTTGGGCCTGTGGTGAGGCAGTGCGCCATGGCAGGGAGTGCAGGGTGGAGTGAAGCTGCTCACCTCATGGCAGCCAGGAAGCAAAGGAAAGAGACAGACAAGGATCCACCCATCTCTCCTCTAGACCACGCCCCCTCTTTTCTTGTAGGTCCCACCTGTTATAGGTTCCACTGCTTTCCAAGAACACCGTGGACTGGGACCAAGTCTTTACTAGTTGGGAGTTGTGGGGGGGGGCGGGGGAGTGGTACTTACCCAAAACACAGCAATGTAGCATCAGGGAAGAGAGGCAAGACCCTGTCATGAACTCCCTTGTCTGTCTAGCCAGGGAGTTTGGGCTTCATCTTGAGGACAAGTATCAGGTATGACTACTAAGTTCCTAACAAGCCAGCATTCTTCCAGAGTTCCAGCTCAGGTTTGAACCATGCTTCGAACCAGGCTTGCTGACCATGGGGCTACATCCACCCGTAGTGATAGGACCCACAGCACCTGCTGTCGGAGGTATAGGGCTGCAGAGGATGGCTCCCACTCTCCTCCCATTGTTCCTTCCCCTCACTCTCAGGAGAATGCCAGGAGGTGTACACAGCTGTGCGCGGCAACTTCTCTAGCCCACAGTACCCGGGCTCCTACCCCAACAACATCCGCTGCCATTGGACCATCCGCCTGCCTCCTGGCTACCGAGTCAAGGTATTCTTCCTGGATGTGGACCTGGAGGAACCCAACAGCTTGACCAGGACCTGTGACTTTGACCATCTGGCGGCCTTTGATGGAGACAGTGAAGAGGCAGCACCGCTGGGGAATTGGTGTGGTCGCCACCTGCCACCCCCCATCACCTCCAACCACAACCAGCTCCTGCTTCTGCTACACACAGACCGCAGCACCACCGGCAGAGGCTTCTCCGTGGCCTACATTGGAGGTCAGCTGGGAGGGGGGGATGGGGGAAGGGAAGAAGCCAAGTGGGGAAGAAATTGGATCAGAATTGGAGCACAAGGGTTCTGCCACAGAGAGGGGACGCAAAGGTCAGGCTAGCATGGTCTGGAAGATCCTAGAAGAGGGCAGTGGTACTGCCAACTAAGAAAAGGAGGAGGAAACTTTGGTGGGGAAGGTCAGGAAATGATGGTAGGATGCAGGAAGGAGGGGTGTAGAATGAGGCTTCATCCTGGCGGTGGGGGGAGCGCAGTGCGAGCCTGGTGCCCTCCAGGCTGGCCCTGTGGCACAGCTGGCTCATCCCGTCTGCTCTCCACGCTTAGGTTTATCCATTTATAAGATGAGGACACAAGACAGAGGGTTTTAGACACTGTCCTGCCTCTGTTAGACTTACTTTCAGGCTCCAAGCCTCTCCCAGCTCCGTGTGATTTAAACGGAGCTTCACCTCCTTTCAGTGCCTCTGGTGAACTGAGGTAGAAGTGACTCGAATCCTGGCTCTGGTTCCAGGGGCTTTGGAACAGGAGCCCCCACCCCCTCCTCCCCCTCCCCAGGTCCCTGTGGGAGTCCAGGGTCAGACAGGGCACTTGAGCTGGGCCAGGCTCCAGATGGGGCCCAGGCTGCAGGCCGCCTCCCCATGGGGAGGGCAGCCACAGCATCAATCAGGGGTGACACACAGTTCAGCGCCACCGCGATCATCGTGGGAGACGGCGGGCTCATAAATCCCAGCCTGCCCAGACACTAGAGGCTGAAATATGTCTGAGGCATTTCCCGGAGAGGGGGCTGAGGGGTCTGGGCCTCTGCCTGCCAGATTTCTCTCCTTTTCCTCCCACCAGCTACCGCCAGCCATTCCCCTGCCCCCCTGTACACACACACACACATACACACACACAGAGCAAACACGACACTTAGTCACACTCATGTATCTTGCTGGTGGCAGAGTGCACAGGCGACTGCCAAATAGTTGGGAGAGACCGTGAACTTGGGAATCCTGTAGCCTTTGAGTCTACAGGACTCAACCACTCCCAACTCAGCCACTGTAAAATAAATAAATAAATAAAAAGTTCACTACTCAGAGATTCACTTTGCAAAACTAAAACAAGCTTAATTGTCCATTCCACTGGACGCTCTCAGGGAGAGGTGTGGGCTTCCTACCTCACACTCTTCAAAACTGTACCTCTCCTTCCCCTCAACCCATTGTGCTCTTCCTGTCTTCCATCTGCTTGATTTTCCTTCAGAGCATTCTATAGGTTCATGTACTTTGCATAAAATCCCTTCCAGTCACTTACAGCATAAGCTCTAAAGGGCAGTGATTATTTGCTTTCTTTTCATCTCTATATTAGTGATACTTAGAATAACACACATAGTAGGCTGTCAATAATATTTGTTAAATGTCTAAATGAATGACTGAATGTATTGCAGGGCCCCAGGGTAGTTTTTTGTCAGTCCTGGCTCTTGAACTGAGGGGCTAGGCATTGCCCCTGAGCTTTTTTTGCTCAAGACTAGCACTCTACCACTTTGAGGCTTAGCTCCACTTCCAGTTTTTAGGTGGTTAATTGAAGATAAGAGTCTCATAGCCTTGGGGCCGGGAAGGTGGCTCAGTGGTAGAGAGCTTGCCTTGCATGCATGAGGCCCTGGATTCGATTCCTCAACACCACATAAGCAGAAAAAAAAGCCGAAAGTGGCATTGTGGCTCAAGTGGTAGAGCGCTAGCCTTGAGATGAAGAGCTGAGGGACAGCGCCCAGGCCCAGAGTTCAGGGCCATGACCAGAATCCCCCCCTCCCCAAGAGTCTCATAGCCTTTCTGCCTGAGATGGCTTTGAGATCCCCATATCTCAGCCACCTGAGTAGCTAGGATTTCATGTGTGAGCCATCCGTGCCTGGCCAAGGATAGCTTTTATTCATTCATTCATTTATTCAGGGGCTTAAATTCAGAGCTTCATGCTTTTTTACCCAAAGCGGGGGCTCTACTACTTCAGCCACTTTTCTACTTTCAGGATTTTACTGATTAATTGGAGATGAGAGTCTCACAGATTTGTCTGCCCGGGCTGGCTTTGAACCATGATCCTCAGATCTAGCTTCCTGAGTAGCTAGGATGACAGGTGTAAGCCACCAGTGCCCATCAAGTAGCCTTTATTATACTCAGTCAGTCATTCCTTTAGTGTTCAGGACTGCCAAACTCATGCTGGGTTTAGAGAAAATCAGACACACTGTGTTGTGCACAGTCCCAAAGAGTTTACAATAGAAGTCGTGCATGTAAAATATCCCCTAGTATGCTCTGGAGGACTCTGTAAGAGCTTTTTGTACTTTGGGTGTTGGTTTTCCCATCTACTTCCCTTGGTGGGGCTTGGGGACATGAGATCAGTCTGCCTGTCCCTAACATCTCCCTCCGGCTTCCCCCTCCTGTTCCCAGTGGTGCCCATGAACGTGAGCTGCTCCCGCACAGACTTCCAGATCCTGATCTCAGCACAGGCACTGGCCCCACTGGAGCGGACCAAGATTTACCTGGGCAGCCGGAGCTGTGCTGCCCAAGAAGTCGGCAGCAACTTCCGGATCCAGGCCCGCTTTGACACCTGTGGCACTGAGTCTCAGGTAGGGGTGGGGAAGATGGAAGGAGGGCAGGCAGGAGGGAGGGCCTCCGAGCCAAGCTAAAAGGTTCCTACCATTCTCCAGCTTCTCCTTCTGCTAGTAGTGACTGCACAAGCCTGGATACAGCTCACTCAGTCCTTCTAGGCTCTTGTTCACCTTGAGGTCTTTCTCTGTGTAGCCTCAGCATAGCAGATAATTCAAAGAAAGAAGTTAGGAGAGGGGACCTGGCAGGCAGCCCAGCAAGAGCCCACAGTGCCCACTGACCACTCTTCTAAAAAGGTCCTGGTAAGCCAGGCGCCAGTGGCTCACGCCTGTAACCTTAGCTATTCAGGAGGCTGAGATCTGAGGATCTCGGTCCAAAGCCAGCCCAGGCAGAAAAGTCTGTGAGACTCTTATCTCCAATTTTCCACCAGAAAACCGGAAGTGGTGCTGTGGCTCAAGTGGTAGAGTGCTAGCCTTGAGTTGAAGAGCTGAGGGACAGTACCCAGGCCCAGAGTTCAAGCTCCACAACCGTCAGAGAAAAAAAAGAAAAAAAGTCCTAGTGGTAACCATTACTCAAGTTCCTTGCTATTCCTCCCCTCAAGTAACAGGGTCACCCTCTCTCTGAAGGCTGCAAAGCTCACAAATAAAATTTGTCTACCATCCTTAGATTTGGAGGAGTCTGTGAACAGAGGCTTGGGGCTCTCAGAGAGTACTGGGCAGTGGCCTGGCACCCTGGAAGTTTAGACTGTGTGAAAGAGAGCAGGAAGGGAGGTGGGGACAGAAGGAAGCATGGCTCACCTCTATTGAGATACACTCCAGTGTTGGCATCGGGGTCTTGCAGCCTGGCTTGGCAGATACGATGCTCCTTCCAGTGAACCACTCCTTGCCCTTCACCACTAGCTATGTGCCTCTTGCCCTCCAGTTCTCCCCCTGCCTCCTCTAGCCTTCTTTCAGCCACTATCTTTTGGACCTTAGAAGGGAAGTAGAATCCTGGCATTCTGGTCTCACCCCACTCCATGCCCTGAATCCCCAGGGGTTTTCTTGGGGACAGAAGCACATTTCATCAAATTGGGGGATGACGAAGACAAAGGATCCCAAGATTCCCAGAGACTCATGAGGTCCTGGAACCAAGGACGTAGGGATGTAGTCTGAGAGCTCCCCCTCGATCCAAGGCTCAGAGCCACAGAGCTGATGAGTTAATGCCTAGCAATGTGAGTGTGAGGGTCTTAGGCTCAGATGCTTAGTGTAACCTGCAAAAGTCCTAGACCCTGAGGCCCAATCTACATAGAATTACTGTCAAGGAGACTCAGCTAGCCAAATGCAATAAAAAATATCAAGGCTAACCTTTCGTGCACCCCTCTGTGACAACGTTAGAGACTAACCCTCCCAATTCCTTTCCCTTGCCACTCATGAAAGCCCCCAGCCTCCTACTCCTAGTCTCTAGGGTTACCCTCCATCCTTTGTGGCTCAGAGTGACCCCCCCACACAAACACACAGTGGTCTTCTTGCAGTCTCAGGTCCTGTCCTGCTTTGCTCATGTCCTGATTCTGTAACCCCCAAACTTATGTCACAAACTCCTCTCAGGGCTAAGGGAGGCTGACAGATTGAGGACACCAAAGGCTCTTTTAGAGACTAGAGATCTAGAACCTTCAGAAATCCAAAGTTGGAAGAGGTCCCTAATCTGCCAAGTTGCCTGTAACATTCTTTCAGTCCTTCTAAGGGTCCAGGCCAGAATCCTATGGCGTGGCAGCTCCTGTGACTTAATGAGTTGCAGAAGCCTGACTCACCGGGGTCCTCCCTCCATCCACACACAAGGCAGGCTGGGTGGCCTGAGCAGTAGTGGCAGTGGGGGATCTGGAGTGAGAAAGGAGAATTGTCCTATCTTACAAACTACACCAGAATGGCCTCTTGTGCCCTGGTCCACATGTCCTTCTAGCTCAAGGCCACCCAACTCCTGTCTCTTTCATCCACTCTTCCCATCTGGCTTTTTAATAGCTCTTCCCAACTTGAGGGTACCATCCAGGAGGACAAGTGGTGTTAGGGTAGAGACGCTGCTGCTCGCTAACTGGGAAGAAAAGGCTCCTAAAGGAAGCCCACGGTGCATGAGGGACAAAGCTACTGAGAGGCAGGAGATTTGCTTTTGGATCTCACTCTGGGCAAGTTATTGCCTGTGGGCCTCAGTAGTCACCTCTGCAAACCTTCCTAGAGTGGCGACTGACCATCTGCTCTTTGGTTAGAGTGAGATGTGACAGCAAACAACATAGTTAAAAGTGGGCAGGTCTAGGTCAGAATACCATCTCTTCCCTTTGACCTCAGACAATACCAGGCCTTAGTTTCCCCATTTGTAAAATGGGAGAATGCTAATGGCACTAAGACAGACAGTTGTTGTGAGAGTTAAATGAATTCCCACACTCAAAACACAGAGCCTGAAACATGACTCCCGGGTGTTAGCCATTGTTGTTTACACGGTCATGGGCTCTGCCATCAGATGGGATGTTGGCCTTTTATAGATGGGGTCTCTGTCTATAAGTGGGACAGCCCACTCTCACACTGTCCCATTTATAGATGCAACCGCCAAGACTCCGAGTCAATAGGAAGGAGTCAGTGGCTGGACCAGGCTTTCAATCTGGGCTAGGCGGGTGCGTGGGGGAACAGGCTCAGCCCAGGCTGCATCAGGTGTGAGTACATGCCCTGGTCCCCACAGAGAAGAAACAACACATCAGTGATCGTCAGCGTGTTGTACATTGACTTCTCGGCGGCCGGGCAGGAGGATGTACATGAGTATGAAGTCCGCTGTGAGCCCCGACGCAAGGAGGCTTCTGTCCACCTGCTGTCCGGCTCCGACTGGCTTGGGCCCTATGCTGCCACAGCTGAACACCTCCAGGAGGCGCCACCCGGGGATGAAGTGGAGGTGCCGGAGGGTCCAGTGACCATGGTCTCCCAGGACACCAGTGACATCGTCTTCCTGGGTCTTTGCATCCTGGCTGGAGTCCTCATGGTCATTGCCATTGTGGTCCTGATGCTGCTGTGAGCCGGCAGGGAGGAACGCCTGGCATCTGACATCCCTGGGAGGTGGCTTGGGTACCCACAACAGGGGCAGGATGGCATCTTGATGACTGACTCATAGGTGACCCTTGAGCAAGTCATGTCCCTCTCGGAGCCTCTGTTTCCTAGGGACCACCTCCACCCTGCTACCTTTCAGGACTGGCGTGAGGCTCAGAGAAGAGCATGACTGGGTAAGAGCTCTGTAACTGCAGCCCCCAGTGTATCAGAATGCAATCACTGCTATTAATTTCAAAGATATTCTGCTGCAGAAAAGGATCCGCCCATATGTGTCACTGGTTACCATCTTGGACAATGGCGATCAGTGCCGTGGATTGGGTGGGATTCACTTTGCATCATGTATGAATGCTTCACAAATTCTTACCTTATTTTCCCAATGATATCCCAAGCTTTTGTTAGCAACAGGCTCAATATCCACCCAGGGACCTCCACCCTCCTGAATTGATCCAGATACTCTGAAGATCTGTCTAAAGCAGGCCAGCTCTGGTCTCTGAATTCCAGGAATTGGGAGCAGAGCTGAAGCCCCATCTAGTGTTGTCATTTCATCCCCGGCCACATGATGTCACTGTTGAAGATCTGTCCTGTGCTTCCTGGTGGAAGCTGATTCACAGATGGAGAGGTAGCCCTGCTGGGTCAGGTCTCCCTAGAAACCACAGGTAGGCTCCACATGATCCTCAGAAATGAGGCTGTGGACAGGGGTTTCTCTCTCTCATGATGGAGTTTTTCCTTACATGTCTGTTTTTGGTCCATAGACTATTGAAGTTCCATGTATCTCTGTCATTGCCCAGATGTTGGGCTAAGGTAGAGCCCATCCATCCTTGCCCTGTGGCTCCCTGTGGCCCTGTCTGTGCCTTTTCTTGTCTTAGGGCTTCATTCAGTGTGGCTCCAGTCCACCCACAACACAGGGGGTGGAGGGGCGTGAGAGGTTGAATCCTTTGAATTATTATGCAAACCCATCAACCCTTCTCTGAAGCTCTCCTTGATACCAAGAGTGGAACAATCTTGTTAATGAAAAATAAACAAAAAAATCCATTTATAATACACCACTTTCCATGCTCACCTTTATATTTGCATAATGATCACTCAAGTAGTCCTTGTATAATAATAGAAATCTCCAAAGTGACCCTGCTGACCACTGGTATCAAGTTAAAAAAAAAAAAAAAAAGGAAACCCAATTACAGTGCATTCAACAACCAACAAGCGTCCCCCGGGCTCCAGATTTCGTATCTGTGGTTGTGAGTCTCCAGGACACAGCAACGCATAAGTCACCTGAGAGTCCTGCCTTAGTGATCTGAGTGTTGCAGAGCTGAAGTAAGGAGGGAGGGGGTAGGCAAGTTGGGAATGTGATAAAAAGATGAGAAAGTAAGAAATGAATTAAGCAAGAGAGAAAGAGTTGGCTGGACATTAAGCACTGAACTGGGTTCAAGTTTGCATTTTCCATGAGCCTGGACAAGTCATTTTGATTCTGTGAACCTCAGTTTCCCCATCTGCCAATATTACTGTGGTTTCTGTCTTGCTGTGAGGACGTAATACAATGAACTAGGAAAGTACATTGAAGTAGACGTGCCAGCAGTCGAGTTCTGAACCCACTCTGGGGTGTATGAGGCCCAGGCCCCATCCTCCCTCCTGCTCCCCTTGCCTTCTTGCTCTGTCTCTGACCTGGGTGCCTTCACCAGGCTATTTACGAATACCTCACAGACACCCTGGATCTTAGTTTCCCTGTCTGAAGATGACCAGACATCCTGTGAGAAAGCTCTGGGTGCAGCCTAAGCTTTATCTTGTCAGCCTATAGTGGTGGGGAGGAGAGAACAGCCCGTCATAGGCCAAGCCTGATCTCAAAGTTTGTGTGTGTGTGTGTGTGTGTGTGAGAGAGAGAGAGAGAGAGAGAGAGGGAGAGAGGGAGAGAGAGAGAGAGAGAGAGAGAGAGAGAGAGAGAGAGACTTGTGGAATGGGGCTACTGTGCAGAGGCCAGGGACTCTAGCTCTGTAGCCAGGTCATGTAGGTCAAGCTGGGCCTCTAGTACTTGCCAACCATGTGACTTTGGGCAAGTCCACTCCTCTCAGCTTAGCCTTTTCACCTGGAAGGTGAGTAATAATGCTCACCTCAGCGGCTCATCATAAGAATTTGATGAGACAGTGCCAGACCGTGCCCAAAACAGGAAAGGACTCTGTGAATCTATGAATTTTCAAACCTCTGACTTAAATAACAAAAAGTTCTAGGCCCAGTTTGCCACCATGTGATTTGGGAGGTAAGCCCATTTCCTTCACTGGCTTCAGCTTCCTTGTTTGCAAAACATACAAACATCATAATTACACATCCCGTGCATGGTAGATGCTTACAATACACCAACTTGCTTAAAGGCATGTTGCAAGGTAGGCATCACTGCCTTATTTTACCGTTGAGAAACTGAGGAGGGGAAAGTGCTGTGTTCAAGGTCATACGGTGCTGAAGTGTTGAAGCCAGGCTAGAGGACACAGACTCACCCAGATTAGGGGGAGCTGGGCTCTCAGGGCAGTGCCCCAAGCCTTGCAGGACAGGAAGGTCTGGAATGGCAGAGGCGTCTTCGAAGACTTTGAAGACGTGCCGGGAGCCTGCTATTCCCAGCCCTCCAGGCAGCCAGCACGCTGATTATCTGTGCGAGCTGCGGGAAATGACAGTCTTTATGACAGCGCAGTGTCTATTAGAACTGAAAGGGCTGAAATGATACCCATTAGCCAACACGCCTGGCTCTGGATGAGTGTGGGGCACTGCGGGCACAGCGTGGCCTGCCTGTTCATCTACTCACATGTAAGGGGCATCCTTTCCAGAGAGGGAAGGCTCTCTCCCACACTTGGGTCTACCCTGAACATCTTTGTGTCCTGCTGCCAGCCTGTCCCTGGGGAGCTGGTGTCACTGGAGGGGGGAGCAGGCCATAGGCAAGTGGATGCATTTGTCTTGGGGAAATACTCTCGGGTTGCAGGTCAAATGCATCTGGATACACACACATGCACACACACGTACACACATGCATGTGTGCGTGTGTGTGTATGTGTGTGTGGTTGCTTCTCTGACTCCGTGTGACCTTGGGAAAGGGGCTTAACCTCTTTGAGCTTCAGTTTCTTCATGTGTGGAATAGCAGTAGGAACAGTCTTTTCACAGGATCATTGTGAGAATGAAATGGGAGAGCAGCAGGAGAATGGCCCACGTGGGGCTTCAGTCCAGATGGGTTGAGGAGCCAGTGGCGGGTGGGCTTGCCCTGGGCAAGAGCTCCCCTGAGGAGTCCTCAGGTCAGAAGGGGTCTTGTAAGACAGTAAGTGCCCGTCTATCTCCTCCAAGTCCATGGCTGCTCAGTCTTCCCCAGCCTCCACCCTTCCCTGCTGTGGTCCAATAGATCAAGGTCACCCACCCACCAAAGCAGCCCCTGGCTTGGTCTCCAGGTTGTCCCAAGGCCTCTGTCACACGGCACCCACCACCATCCCTGAGGGCTCCCTGGTGTGGCTTGGTGTGGCTCACAGCGTCCCTCTGAAACGCTGTTAGATATTGCGTTGCTTGCTCTTGGTCTCCATACTCAGCCCCCTCAGCACAGAGCCAGCTCCTGAGAGCCTCCTCGCCTTCTCCACCCCTGCCAGGCTGCACCGTGCACGTCAAGGAGCCTTTGTGTCTGGATATGGATAGAGGCAGGGATTCACTGCCGTTCCATTCGGTTCCTCCAGCCCCAAGGGTGGGGGGTTACCAAGTCCTGACACCACCCACCTCTGACTATTCCTGAGTCCACTCTGCATCCTCCTCTGCCCTTGGAAGCAGAATGTCTCAAACGTGATCCCCTCCCCTGTAAGCTTCCACTGCTTAAATAGAGACAGGTGCGCCAAGATGGATGCTGGAGGAAGCCAGTATCAGGGATTTGGAGAACACTGGGGTGAAGGAACAGCTTACAAAGGCTGTGGAGAGACCCCAGGAAGGGTACAGCCTCTAGAGCTAGTGATGGGGAGGGGTGGTGAGCAGAGGAAATGTGCACATCCTGGGATCACAGTAAACCTGGGGACCCTGGGCGGTGCCCAGAGGAGGTGATGGCAACACAGTTCTGAAAGGAGACACTGAGCAGTTAGGAGAGGTGGGAGGGAAGGAGAGGCCGGGGGGAGGGGGAGGAGGAGGCTGGGGGTGGGGAGAGGGTGTCTCAAGCAGGGGGTGCTGAGGATGGAGACTTGGGAAGTTCTGCCACTCCAAGATCACTCTGTAGATCAACGAGAAGGGGATGGAGCAGAGGCGTGGTGGCCGGTGGGGACAGGACCTGGCAGCAGAATGCCCATACAGCATGACCACGGCCGGGGAGACCCAGGGTAGTCCTGCTATCTCTGGGTCTCCACTTGCTCCCCTTTGGAGGGTAGAGGTGATTTCCCAGATCATAAATCCAGCACACTGGCTGGGGAGAAGGCAAATGACCCACACTTGCCCACTGAACTGGACGCACACTGGTGTCACCTGACTTCAAGGGACACCTTGTCCCTGTGGCAGGCACTCTGCTCCTCCTCCTTCCTGGGAGGTGAGTTTCCATCTGATCGCCGTGGGGGGTTATCAGGGTCTCCAACCCTTGGGATTCCCCTGGCAACTCTGTTGACCAGACCCCACCCACATCACCAGGGCAAGGGAGTTTCCCTGTCTTTGAAATCAAACACAAACAAACCCCAAACAGAAACTGGGCCACACCTGAATGCCAGGTAAATGCAGCTGAACCTGTGAGGCCTACACACTTTGTGGTTGGCTCACCTCCAGGTTGGAATTAACACGCAGTAAACGCGAGCAGAGAGCAATAGTTTGCAACTCACTTTCCTCAGGTCTTCTGTCCTTTGAGCCTCCATTCCATCCTGAGGAGGGGTTGCTCATTCTACAAAGCGGGACACCGAGGCCTGGGGAGGCAAAGTCATGTGCTCAAGTTCGCATGGGAAGTTGGTGACCTTCAGATAAGTCTAGGGCTAGATCCAAATGGCCTCAGGAGGCTGCACGTGCTGACCACACAACGACTCTTTTTTCAGCAGTGTGGTGGCCAAAGAGCCATTTGGTGTGAGTGGGCTGGAAGAGGTACCACTGAGCTGACGTGCAGAAGGCATCAGGGAGAACGCAGTGGGGGTGTAGGGAGAGAGTTTCAGGGCAGGAGACACAGCAAAGGTAGGTTGTCAAGTGGGCAGCTCAGGAGCAAGGCAGGCTCCACTGGGGCTGGTACCCAGGTGCACGGGAGTTCCTGGGGGTTGCCCCTCTCTTTCAGCAACCTTCCTCACCCTTCCTCTGTCTCTGAGCTACACTCAAAACATGCATTCGAGCAGGGGGTGGCACATGTCTGTAATCCCACCTTCCAGGAAGCTGACCATAGGTTCCTGGTCAGCCTGGGCTACATAGGAAGAACCTGTCTCAAATTAAAAACAACAACAGCTGGGTGCTGGTGGCTCATGCTTGTAATCCTAGCTACTCAGGAGGCTGAGCTCTGAGGATCGCAGTTCAAAGCCATTATGTGCAGGAAAGGCCCTGAGACTCTTATCTCCAATAAACCACTCAGAAAACCAGAAGTGGCGTTGTGGCTCAAGTGGTAGAGCACTAGCCTTGAGCTGAAGAGCTGAGGGACAGCGACTAGGACCAGAGTTCAAGCCCCATGACTGACAAAAAAAAAAAAAAAAAGACGCATGTTCTGCTTCACTGTTGGTTTTAGATCATTCTGGAAGATCCTAGAGATCAAAGGCCCCATACAAAACATGATTGTGCTCTCAGCCCCTAGCACTAAGGCCTGGCACAGTCAGAGTCAGCAAATGAATGCAATGAGCAGCCAGCTTCCAGTGGCATGAGCCACCTAGCTATCAGGAGGCTGAGATGAGAGGATTTGGGGCCAAAGCCAGTCCAGATATCGAGGTCCATAAAACACCATCTCCAAAATAACCAGCAAAATGTAGGTCTGAAGGCATGGTTAAGTGGTAAAGCATTAGCTAAGCTAGCAAGCCCAGGAAGTTCGAGTCCCTAAGGACAAGCCACAATACCAGCACACAAGAAAGAATAGAGAGAGCAAGAGGAGGAGAAGAAAGAAAAGATTCTAGATGCCAGTGGCTCATGCCTGCAATCCTAGCTACTCAGGAGGCTCAGATCTGAGGATCAAGATCATGGTTTGAATCCAGCCAGACAGTAAAGTCCATGTGACTCTTATCTCCAATTAACCACTCCAAAACTGGGAGTGGTGCTGTGGCTCAAGTGTTAGAATGCCAACCTTGGGCAAAAACCCTCAGGAACAGTGCTCAGGATCTGAGGACCCAGGGCCAACAAAAAAAGAAGGAAAGAAAAGAAAAGGAAGGAAGGAAGGAACGAATGAAGGAACGAAGGAAATGAGGATGTGGTGGCAGTTGGATGTATAAACTAGCACTGAAATTCACCCAAGAGCTGAAGGCTACCCAAAAGCTATCCAGCAGCTTCTGAGTTAGGACTGCTGGACTCTCTAGCCCAGCCCATTTCTCTCTAGGCTCCTCCAAGTCTCCTTGAAGTGCTAAAGAGGATAACCAGTCTCAGGGATCTGGGGAGGGACCAGAGAGGGAAAAACCCTGTTATGGTCACACATGTAGAGGCAAAGAAGCTAGAACCAAGGCTGTGGTGCAAATGGGGCACCAGAGTGCATTTCTAGCCCACGCTGGACTTGTGGCTGTTGGACAGTGGCCTGGAAGTTTAAGTAAACCCTGCCTGGGCTCTGCCTCCCCTGAAGCTCAACTTTATAGCAGAAGGGGCCCAGGAAAGCACGCCAATGGGTGTCAGAGGTTCAGAGAGACTTTGGTCTGAGCAGTGGAGCAAGTTCTCATACCACGTGGCCATATGTCCCTATGCTAAGCCCAGGTGTAGCCCACCTTGGAGGGCAGGGCATAGGGGTGAGCAGCTTCATGGGTTAGGGTGGGTTGTATGTGTACACATCTATAATGTTTCTTCCACTGCATCCTTGGATGTGCCTAGTGGCTTCCATCTAGAAAACTCCATCTCCCCATTTATCTCTGTAATGTCCACCATGGGACTGGAGGAGCAAGACAGGGTTCCTGAGAAAAGGAGGCGGCAGGGGAGGCGGCAGGCCTTGGCAAAGCAGAGTACAAGGAGGGGCCAGAATTGCACTGGCACCTGGCTGTATGTGTTTTCATGTGTGTGCATGTGTGCATAGGTGTGTATGTGTGCCCAGAAGAACTTTCTCTGGAGGGGACTGGAGCTTTCCCAGGCTCTTGCAGCTCTGCCTAGCATGTGGGGTTGTATCATGGTATTTGGGGTCTGTGCCACAGGGAGGGGGTATGTGGGTTCTGTGGGCGGCTCCTGAGCCTCAGAACCAGAGCTGGGTGAGGTGGAGAGGACTTGGAGATCTGGAGTGGAGTCTATCTCAGAGGGCTGCTCGACTCTTTCCAGGCCATGCTGCCCACCTAGTAGAGACCTGGGCTGGCGTTGGACACAGCGCCACCTTGTGGGCCCACAGGAATGGACATGTGGCCAACCTGGGGAGAACGGATGGAGGACCTAGGTCAGTCCTGACAGTTTTGCTCCCATCCCTATTGTCACCACACACATCCTCGCCCAGCCTTGCTGCCTCCTGCCATTCTCTAAGCTCACCAGATCATAGATATGGCACTGAGGGGCATCAGCACTGTGATGGGGTTGGGATTAGGGGCGGGCAGAGGCTCCTGATGCAGGATGGGAGGAGAGACAAGTTTTCCCAGGGGAAATAATCTCTAGGTCCGGCTTCAAAGGACCTAGAGTTAGGGGCTAGAGGCAGGGCTCCATTGGTAGAGTGCTAGCTAATGAGTGAGAGCAGGTCCTACCAGTGAGGAAGCTGAGGGAGTTCTGTGTGATGCTCTTAATTTCTTGTGTCATGGAGGCAAGGCCTTCTATGAGGAGTAAGGCTGGGGATGTGGGGTTGGAGGCTGGGGTGAGGGAGAAGCTTTGACTAGTGCCAGGAAACATGTAAAT
Source organism: Dipodomys spectabilis (assembly GCF_019054845.1). NCBI lineage: Eukaryota > Metazoa > Chordata > Mammalia > Rodentia > Heteromyidae > Dipodomys > Dipodomys spectabilis. The sequence goes on from NW_024871181.1 coordinate 770,061, forward strand.
GGAAAATGGGAACCAGTGGATGTGGTAAGGGCCTTAAAGAAGACTGGAGGCCTGAAGCTGGAGGCAATACCAACCTGCTGCCCCAGGAATATCACACTATGTGACTCGAGGAAGCATCCTCTTCTGCATCCTCAGGGGCCAGCCAAGGCCTGCCACAGGCCTGGAGGTTGAGTCAGATTTGCGGATTTTCAAAGGTGGATAATCCCAAGAGCCTTTGCGAGTGAGAGGCTTGATCTAGAGAGATGGAACCAAGAGGCCTCGTGTGTGCCGCTGGGGTGGGAAGCACCCCTGTAGGTAGGTTTGGAGGATTGAGTTTGGCTGAGTGGCCTTGCTTAAATCCTTTCCCCTCTCACACATTTGAAGGACTGTTCTTGGTAGATCTGTGACTACTGTATGCTTTCCCAGCTGTACCTCCTCCCAGCTCCTCCCAGTGCCAGCTCTTACTTGGTGCTGTGACCTAGGCCCTTTGACCCTACACAGGTAAAACCCTTTGGGAAGGGCTCATGATGCCTGGTTTTAAGTGTTCTTGGGAAGTGGGTAGGTGGAGAGAGAGTGAGACAACTAGAAACTTCCAGCTTTTCTGCCAGAGTTTTCAGAATTCCAAAACAGCTATCTTGCCCTCTGCTCAGCTGAGATTTATTATTATTATTAGTATCTCCAACGTTTACAGCTGGGAGGGGGAAGGCATCTGGGAGGAGCTGAGACACCAGAAGCATGAGAACCAGAGCTGGCTCTGTGAGACAGGAGACAGATTCTGGTTCCAGCTTGGCCTTGATTAGCAGTCTGACCTGGGCCTCAAAACCTGTACAGACCAGAACCCTTGGAAGGTATAGAAAGCACAGAGTGGGCTGGGAATGTGGCTTAGTGGTAGAGTGCTTGCCTAGCATGCATGAAACCCTAGATTCGATTCCTCAGTACCACCAAAAGAGAAAAAGCTGGAAGTGGTGCTGTGGCTCAAGTGGTAAGAGTGCTAGCCTTGAAGGAAAGTGCCCAGGCCTTGAGTTCAAACCCCAGGACTGGAAAAAAAAAAAAAAAAAGCACAGATTGCTGGCTCCACCCCTGTTGGAATTCCTGACTCAGTAGGTCGAATGTGGAGCCCAAGAATTTACATGGCTAGCAAGTATTCTGGTGCTGCCCACGAAACAGGCCAGACCCACTGACCTAGCCACCTCCCTCTGCATTTGAATGACCTCAGATTTGACCAGAAGAGCAATGGTGCTACCCACCTCCTCCTAAGGGAGGCTGGGAGGCTTGTTAGAAAGCCAGGTGTATATGGAGTCTGAGAGCTGGTTGAACTCCCCGCTTCATAGGTGAGGAAACAAGACCGTAGGTAGCAGAGACAAAGGTCACATGCTCAATGTGAAGGTGATGGCTTGAAGTAGATTCCCCAGCAGCCCCCACACTCCTCCGGTCTCCCCATCCTGAAGAGATGCTGTCCTGTTATCTTTCCAGATGACTCTTCCTGGTAACTGTGGCATAAGCTGGGAGTTCCTTCTGTACTTCACAGTGCTGCGTTTCTGAGCATGCCAACCTGACTGCTTCTGGGTGCCAGTCCCTGTCTCTCTCTGGGGACCCTCTCTGGTTGTGGAGCCCCCTTGGCCTGGTCTGCATGCCTGTAAGAAAGGGAGCAGGGAGCTAACATCCATCCTTACTGCAAATCCAGGGCTCATGTCTAGGATCCCAGATCCTTGCCCCCTGGCAGAGACAACTTGGGGCAAGTTCTGCTGCCATCCAGAATTTCTCAGTGGAACTGAGCCTGGCTGGCTCCAGCAGAAACCTGCAGCACCCTGTTTGCTGGCTTCTTACCTTTCTGTTGCACCTTCCAATACATTTGTGAAGAATTGTCTGTTTCAATTACCTCAAAGCCCAGCCTCACACAGTGCAAGAATGAATGGCACATAATGTGTTGGGCATTGTTCTCCTAGGACCTTATTTGATCACACTTCCAGGTGGACATCATCATTTTGTGTCCTGCTAAGGTTGCCTGGGTTCAGAAGTGGGAAGTAGCCTGACCGAGGACTTGCAGTGGGGAAGCTTTCTATCCACAAAAGGCCTAGGTAGACTGCGTAGACTGTGTGTAGGACTGGCAGTCAATGACCCAGGGACTCAGCCTCAGTCTCTAAGACCCTGGTCATCATGCCCTGAGAAGAGGCAACATTGGCACCAAGATACAACCCCATGGCAGGTACTATCAAGAGTGGCAGTCAAGCCAGGCGCCAGTGGCTCACACCTGTAATCCTAGCTACACAGGAGGCTGAGATCTGAGGATCCCAGTTCAAAGCCAGCCTGGGAAGGAAAGGCAATGAGATTCTTATCTCCAATAAAAACTACTCAGAAAGGGCTGGGAAGGTGGCTCAGTGGTAGAGTGCCTGCCTTGCCTGCATGAGGCCCTGGGTTTGATTCTTCAGCACCACATAAGCAGAAAAGCCAGAAGTGGCACTGTGGCTCAAGTGGTAGGGTGCTAGCCTTGAGCTGAAGAGCTGAGGGACAGCACCCAGGCCCAGAGTTCAAGTCCCAAGACCAACAAAAAAAGGAAAGAAAAAGAAAGCTTTGTGGCTTGTGACGAAGTCACAAAGCTGCACGTGGTAAAGTGGCTCCCCAGGTGCTCAGGATCTGTATTAGGCCTCACACCAGACCCACTTTCTCTGGAGGGAATCTTGAATACACCTTCCTAGGTCTAGCCTCAGTTTCCTCTTATGTGACAAATGAGGCAGCTGAAGGAGCCCATACTTTCTGTGGTCCTGGGGTCGGGGCGCTCACCCTGTGACAGGGCCTGTGGCTTTCCCTCAGGGCCACTTGGCAATTGCAGGCAGGTTCCTGCCCTAGTCTAGCCTGGAAGCAAGTCTGTAATTGAGCCTGCAGGGTCACTGTGACAGGCAGAGCCCGTAAATCTCAGCTGGGAAGCAGCCTGGAGAGATCAACTGTGCTGCAGTCGGCTCTTCCCAGAGCTCACATGGAGTGAGAGGAGGACAGACAAAGGCATCCCCCACAGATGAGACTCAGCAGGATGAGGCCACAAGGCCCTAGGCCACCTCTGGTAGGAGGACTGGATGCAGAATGCTGTTTGCTCCTTGGAGCCCACAAACCTGACACAGCATGATTTAGACAAACAGCAGTGGAATGAACACATTGTCACGGAGTGTTGGAGGGGCCCTCTTCTCCCCAGGTTCTGAGGCTGGAGATGGCATCTGAGTCAGCTCACCATGCCCAGCACAGAGAGGGGAGGGGCAGAGAGCAGGCAGGCATCCCTGAACACAAAGCAAAGAAAATGGAATGATAAAGGCCTGTAGCCAGCGCTAATTCTGCACCACACCCTGTGCTTACCGCTCTCCATGGGCCAACAACACCCCCAGGAGCTTCTTCACCGTGCAGTTGAGAAAGGATCTGCAGATGTTAGGAACAGAAGTGGAAGGAGCTTGTTCTGCTCACTTAGCTATGAAGCTGAGCCATGCTTTAAACCCAAGCTCCTTGGCTCCCAGAACCTGGGCACTGAACCACTCTGCAAAAGCACCAATTTAGAAGTGATCACAAGGACAGTGGATACATCAACAACAGATGAGCACAAGGTACACCCCAAGCAGCTTGGAGACAAAAACAAGGGGTTGAGAAAGGTCACTGTGTCTAAGGAATGACAATCATTCGGAAGTCTGGAGTATGTAAGCATGGCTGGGATTAGGAGCCTGGGGGGGGGGGGGGGGGGGAGCCAGTGCTCAAACTGGCGGGTGTGGGCAGGAAGGTTTTCAGCAAGGTGGTGACAAGGCTATCCCTTACCAGTTCTGGTGCCTTGGCCAAGTCACTGCCCCTCTTAGAAACTCAATGTCCCTCTTGGCAAACCAGGAAGGATGATTTCTGCCTCACCAGGGTTGATCCAGAACAATGATGAGGCCCAAAAGGATTTTGTGACGTGTCAAAATTTTCACAAATGCCAGCTGTTTTATATATTTCATTTTATTTTTGTGTGTGTGTATGATACTAGGACTTGAACTCAGGGCCTGGGTGCTGTTCCTGAGCTCTTTTGCTCAAGGCTAGCATCCTATCACTTGAGCTACAGCTCCACTTCTGGCTTTTATGATAGTTTATGGGAGATAAGAGTCTGGCTTTGAGCCTTGATCCTCAGATCTGAGCCACCAGCACCCAGCAATGCCAGCTGTGTCACAAAGGGGCTGCCTAGGCAATGTACTCCAGTTTTCTTCTGTTATTAAAAACCAAAACCAACCAACCAAACAAACAAACAAACAGAAAAACCAGCCCCACTTGCAGGGGGCTTTGCTACTAACCATTGGCTCTCAGCACTTCTCCAAACTTTTTGAGTTAGGTGGAATGATTCCCATTTCACAGACAGAGTGAGGGCAGGGAGGCTGCTGCGGGTGTTTGAGGCACTGAGCTGGGCTTGTCCTGTCAGCCTTCCCATAACATTTTTCATGCAAAACACTAGTCTGAGTCTACACCTCCAATGGCAAACCAAGGGCACAAGACACAAGAAGCAGGAAGCAGCAAATACTGATGGCTAGCTAGATTCAGCACTGCCATATCCAAGGTTTTGACTATTTGTCAGTAATGTTGAAGGTCTGTGACAGGCCATAATTTGTCATGTTCCTGAGATCCAAACTTGAATTCCTCACTCAAATTTTCCCCCAGTGTGGGGTGCTAAAAATGCTGACTGCCAGCAGTGCTTCCTAATGACATTTTCTGGGTCTCTTTTTGACGTGGGAGGCAGAGTAGGCCTCGGTATACGGATTTTAAAGTGAGTACACCTAGGGCTTAATCCCAGCTCTGTGGCTTGACCTTGAATAACTGAACTTCAGTTCCTTGATATGCAATACAAAGATAATAAGACTGACCTGTGCGTGGATTAAATGAGACAGTAGCAACTTGCAGGCTATGCAAGAAACTAGTCAGTGACGTGGGGAGGAAGGGGGGAAGCACAAGAGTGCTGGGGGTGGGGTGGGTGATTACTTTCCTACATCCTTTATTGTAGTTTCTTTCTCTTTTTGAGACAAGATCTCATTATGTAGGCTGCTCTTGAAATTGCTTGATAGCCCAGGCTTTCTTCCAGCTCTTAATCCTCTTGCCTCTATCTCCCAAATGCTGGGATTATAGGTGTGTTCTACCATACATGGCTCTTATTTTAAAAATTATGCATAGGGGCTGGGTGCCGGTGGCTTACACCTATAATCCTAGCTACAAGGGGCTGAGATCTGAAGATCATGGTTCAAAGTTAGCCTGGGCATGAGACTATCTCCAATGAACTACCAAAAAGCTAGACATGGAGCTGTAACTCAAAAGGTAGAGCACTAGCCTTCAGCAAAAAAACAAAACCAAACTAAAAACACAAAAAGAAAACTAACTTCAGGGACAGTATCCAGGCCCCAGGCCCTGAGTTCAAGCCCTAGGACCAGCTCACAGAATATGCACACAGAATTAAGTGCAGGGAATGTCTTATTCAGATAAATTAATCAGTGGAATTTCATAAAATGAAATAGTATATGAGGCATTTAGCACAGTCTTGGCCCTGAGCTACTCCATAAATAGGAGCTTTCCTTGTTTTAATGCACATCATTACACAAGTGATTTTTTAGAACTTCCTGACTCTTCCTAAGGCTGGGTGCCAGTGGCTCAGACCTGTAATCCTAGGTACTCCAGAGGTTGAGATCTGAGGATGATGGTTCAAAGCCAGCCCAGGCAAGAAAATCCATGAGAATCTTATGGCTAATTAACCACCAAAAACCTGGAAGTGGAGTTATGACTCAAGTGGTGGAGTGTTAACCTTGAGCAAAAAGTTCAAGGGCCAGGCACCAATGACTCATGCCTGTAATCCTAGCTACTCAAGAGGTTGAGATCTGAGGATCATGGTTCAAAGCCAGCCAGGGCAGGAAAGTCCAGGAGATGCTTTTTTTTTTTTTTTTTTTTTCTTTGTCAGTCATGGGGCTTGAACTCTGGGCCTGGGCACTATCCTTCAGCTCTTCAGCTCAAGGCTAGTGCTCTACCACTTGAGCCACAGTGCCATTTCCAGTTTTCTGGTGGTTTATTGGAGATAAGAGTCTCATGGCCTTTCCTGCCCTGGCTGGCTTTGAACTGTGATCCTCAGATCTCAGCCTCCTGAGTAGCTAGGATTACAGGCATGAGTCACCAGTGCCTGGCCATGAGACTCTTATGTCCAAAAACTACTCAGAAAAAGCCAGAAATAGCACTGTGGCTCAGGTGGGAGAGTACTAGCCTTGAGCATAGAGAGGCTCAGGGACAGAGCCAGGCCCTGAGTTCAAGCCCAGCACCAGCTAAATAAATAAATAAAGTTTAGGGACAGCACTCAGGCTCTGAGTTCAAGCCCTAGGACCAGCACAATAAAAAATAAATATTCCAGGCTGGGAATGTGGCTTAGTGGTAGAGTGCTTGCTTAGCATGCAAGAAGCCCTGGGTTCAATACCTCAGTATCACATAAACAGAAAAAGCTGAAGTAGCGTTGCTCAAGTGGTAGAGTACTAGCCTTCAGCAAAAGCAGCCCAGGGACAGTGCCAGGGCTTGAGTTCAAGCCCCAGGACTAGCAAAAAAAAAATCCTCACAAAAGATAAATGGCTCCTGACAGAGCTGAAGGGACAATGGAGGGATCAGGGCAAGTGGTACTTGTAGGCAGAGCGGAGAAATTTCACCAGCTCTGACTTATCAGCAGCATCTAGGTGAAGGTGGGGGGCAGAGAAGGAAGGAGGAGGAGGGTGAGAAATGTGGGTAGAGGAGGGGAAAGGAGGAGGGTGGGAGCTTTCCCCTCGGCCTATGTGCTGAGTCCTTGGGCAAGTCACCCTCCTCCCTAAGGAGGGTGTTAAATGCAGGCTGCTGGGAGGGTTTCGGGGGACCAGTGTAAGGCTTTCTGCCTGGTGAGGGACGGCTGGCTGTAGGGATACGTGGGCCCCTCCCCTCAAGGTCAAGGTGCACAAGTGCTGAGGGAGATGTTCTGTCTGTCCTGTCCCCAGCCCAGCCACCCCATCTTTCCTAGGAGCAGCACCTGAGCCTAGAGCCTGGCTCCCCCAGCAGCAGGAGGGCTCAGGATTGCAAAGCAAAATCCCAATGTAACTAAGGGAGCTTTGCCTTATCCACTTGCTGGGTCGGTGCTTATGCTAATCCCATTCGGGGCCAAAGCAACTCAGACTAATAAATCTGCACCCACTCTGGGCTCCACACCATCTGTCGCTGCCCGCAAGGGCAGACTCTGGGCTGCTCAGACGAACTGGCCACCTGCAGGCTGGGTGGGAGCCACCTGGTGCCCCAGATCCATTCAGCACAGTGCTGGTCCTGCTCTGCCACACTGTGCACCTGCATGGTGGCCAAGGAAGGAGGGATCTAAGAGGCCACAGACGCCCTCAAGGAATAAGCAAATGTGGTCAGTTCAGATGTCATTACATGCTATGAAGAAAAAGCAGCACTGATTAGGCAGTCACTAGGGATGGGGAGCGGGGCAGTGGGGGAGCAGGGAAGGAATCAGCCTAATTAGATAGGGTGCCCAGGAAAACCCCTGGGAGGAGGGTCTGAAGGTCAAGAAGCCACCCTTAGATGATCAGAGTGTGCTGGGAAGGGAAACTCACAGCCTGCCAGTTTAAAGGACAGATACAGCCAGGATAGGAGACAAGATGGAGCCCATGCCAGAGGCCAGGACATGAAAGGCTTGAAGGCCACTGGACAAATTTGGATTTGTTCTTACTGGGATTGATAGAAGTCCATAGAGGGTTCTGGACAGGACAGTGACATGACCTGCAGTATGTTCTAGATGCTCATTGTCTGCTGGGAGAACAGATTAGATGTGGAGCAGTAGTGTCCCAGAGAAGCCATAAAAGGCTCCGGCACTAGGGATGAGAAGAGCCGGGAGTGAGATTCTAGGTAGGAAGAAACAGCGAGAAGAGGTAGAATATGAAAGGTAACGATGGTTCCTAGGCCATCTCTATCAGGAAGTCACTAATAACTAGGAGGTTGAGGCTTTTTATTGACTCCCCTCTGGCACCTAGTCTCCCCTAAGCAACCAATGTAAAGTATAATAGTTGATTGACTCAGGTACTGGCCTGATGTTCCCTGCAACAATTCTAGATGCCTCTTCCTTTGTGAGCCTGCCTCAAGGTGCATCCCCACGGCCATATAGACTGCTTCCCTCTGAAGTAAACCTGTCAGAGCCTTCTGACTCTAAGTCTCCTTACTGCTGTCTCAGGGAGGAGGTGACACAATCTTGCCTTGATCCATCACCAGCTTCTGAGCCCTGGGAATCCATGGCCGAGGGAGGGCATGACCCCAGTTCTGTCTGGTCTTCTACTTGACTCATTCAGTGCATGTTTACTGAGCCTCTGACCTGCACTAGGGACACAGAAATGAATGGGGCCCAATCTTTGCCTTGGAGAAGTTCAGGTTCAAATGCAGAGGGAAAGAGATAAAGGGCCTGGCGTGCTATAGGAACTCCATTTTTGTTGTTTGACAATGTGGCAAGCCCCGGATGATGCAACTAGGATTTTGCTTAGCAGGTTCCTAATCTCCCGTCTTTAAAATAGTAGAAGTAGTAGAAAAGCCCAGGCCAACATCTGGGCCACTCACAGACCAGTCTCTACTACATTCTCCAGTTTCACTTTAGGCCATTTTCCTTCTCCCCTGCTTTTACTCCAGCCACATTACATCTATGACTGCGCCCTGCATATATGCATGTTGTATCTTTGCTTGAGCCTGGATTTCCACTTGTCCTAGTCACTAGCTGGCAAGTTCCCTGATACCTGTCAAAGGCCTGCTCAGAAATCAGCACCTCACCAAGCCTTTGTTGGTCTGTGCAGATCAGGCCCTCCACAGGCTTTAGAGAAGCTGCCTACACACCTCAACCCTCCTGTCACCCCGTATTACACCGGACTGCTGTGGGTCAGTGACTTGGTTCCCTGTTGGGCCATGAGCCCTTGTTGGTTCACTTACAAGGTCTGTGAGCATCAACAGGGGCAGGATTAGAGATGATGGTGTCCAATCAGTATTCGCTCATTTCTACCAGGGCTGCCACAACCAAGCAACACAGGCTGTGCTGGAGACCACAGTTCTGGAGACTACAAGTCCGAGATCAAGTGGCAACAGATTTGGTTTTTCCTAAGGCTACTCTTTGGTTTGTAGGGAGCCATATTCTTGCTGTGTTTTTTTTTTTTTTTGGGGTCCGGTCGAGGGGCCTGAACTCGGGGCCTGGGCGCTGTCCCTCAGCTCTTCAGCTCAAGGCTAGCGCACTACCACTTGAGCCACAGCGCCACTTCCGGCTTTTTTCTTTTTGCTTATGTGGTGCTGAGGAATTGAACCCATGGCCTCAGGCATGCAAGGCAAGCCCTCTACCACTGAGCCACCTTCCCAGCCCTCTTGCTGTGTTTTATATCATCTATGTATGTCTGGGTCTGAATCTCTTCTCTATGTATATATCATCATAGTGGATTAGGGGCCAGTCACATGACTTCATTTTACATTAACTATCTCTTCAAAGGCCCTATCTCTAAACCTAGTCACAAGTAAGATCTCACCTCTGAATGTGGGGACACAAGCAGCCTATAAGAGGGCCACAGGATGATGGCATGCCTGTGGCACAGGTAGACGAAGGGCCCAGATGAGACCTTGGTAGGGCAGAGTCTCCAACACTGGGTTTCAAGGTAGATTTCAGTCACTGGAGAAAAAGCTGTGGTAGAAGAGAACCACTTCCCACTTAGAGGGGGAAAGGGCAGGGAAGGAGAGTGATTTTGGGTTGGGAAGGTGATATAAATATTGATTATATTTATGGGATGTTCTCCAAGGGCTGTTAGCTCTGTGTTTACTTTCCAACATAAATAAAAGAAGATAATCATTAAGGACTTAAGGTCTCTTTAACAGGCAGCAAAATACTCAAAACACTTATAAATACCATCATCTCCTTCATCACCCCAAGACCATCTCATGAAGCATCTATGTATTTGGATGGGGAAACTGAGGCTTGGAAAGTTGAAGCAGCTGTCTCAGGTTGCTACTTGAATAGTGATGAATAAATGCTTATCTCTTCCAAGACAGTCATGACTAGATGTGGGTAAAATGTCTTGGGCCATCATAGGACTTGTTTATTACACAGCATGGTTATTTGAATGTTTTACAAATTATATATATTATACAAGTTTATCTGACTGGATTACAATCCAGTATATAAATTAAGTATACATGAGTCCATATTGATATAAATAAAAAAGAAGGAAGAAATCTTCCTTAGAAAAGACTTCGAAGTATTGTAAGTAGACATTGCACCCTGCCCCCCAGGAGCTGGGGGTGGAACTCACCCCCATTGTCCAATCTTTGAGAACAATCTGGATTTAATCTTTCCTCCCAGGTACACAGCATAAGAAGGGAAAATGGGGAGTCTGGCAAGCACATCTTCAGGGCCCCATCACCAGGAATAAGCCATGCGTCAGGGCCCTGGTGGGATCTGAGAGAAGAGTCTCTCACCTCGGTGGTATTCTTGCCAGGAATTCACTGTCTCAGTGTGGACAGGAGGAAATCCTCATACAAACCCAAACTACCAAATACCTGGACTGTGCTGAAGACTGGTAAGTCATGGGAGAAACAAAGAGACTGAAAACCCACAGAGAAGGGGAGGCAGGAAGAGACAGGATGACTAAATGCAAAGTGGGGTCCCAGGCTGAACCCTGAGCAGAGGCGGGACATTGATGGTGAGGTCTGAATGATGACTAGGCTTAGTTAATAGTAATGTATGGCAGGGTGTGGTGGTACACGCTTGTAATCCCAGCACATAGGAAGCACATCCTACTCAGGGCACGGTCCCCGTACTTGTTTATCTAGTTTGTAAATACCAGGCAAGGGAAAAAAAAACAACAAATAGTCTTCAAGGGATCAATGGGGCACCAAATATCTAACTTCCTGCCTCTACTGTTAACAGCAGCCTGATGGTCAGGGTTAATGATCTCTGAAAGAATGTTGACTGCTATTCTTGCCTAACATGAAGAGTGGGGTCATAGCATAGCTAAAAGTTGAGTGGCCATCTTGTTTCTTCCAGCAGAAGTATTGCTTCCCACTTTGGGACTCAGGAACTCTAAATCCGCTGATCCCAGAGTTGTAGGAACAGAAAGTTTGAGGCCCAGGTGGGTCATTAGGCAATTTATCTCTACTAGAGACTTTAGTAAACTGGGAGCCATTTTTCAAGAAGTATTTGGTTATAGATGGTGTGGCCCTGCTCCAGATCTCTAGGGGTCTACCTTGTGATTCTCCTATTGGCTCTTGTAAAGTTCATGGGCATCTTTTCCTACAATCCTTAAACACCACAAGTTCTACTAGCTGTGTGGTCCACACAGCATGGCCACTTAAGAACACAGCCTGCAGCTCCTTCTGAGACTAGTGTTCTTGGCTCCTATAAAAACTGGCAGAACCCAATGAGGTCTATAGCATTGTGCTGCCTCCTCCTCCTCCTCCTCCTCCTCCTCCTCTTTTCCTCCTCCTCCTTCTTCATTTATCTGTTTTGTTTTTTTTTTTGTCAGTTGTGGGCCTTGAACTCTGGGCCTGGGTACTGTCTCTCAGCTCTTCAGCTCAAGGCGAGCGCTCTACCACTTGAGCCACTCCTGGTTTTCTGAGTGGTTTATTGGAGATAAAAGTCTCACAGACTTTCCTGCCTGGGCTAGCTTTGAACCATGATCCTCAGATCTCAGGCTCCTGAGGGGCTAGGATTACAGGTGTGAGCCACAGGCGCCCGACTATCTATCTACTTTTTAGTGCCAGTACTGGGGCCTGAACTCAGGGCCTCAAGATCTTACTTGGCTTTTTTGCTTAAGACCACTTTTTTTTTTATTGTAAGGATACTATACAGGGCTGGGAAGATGGCTCAGTGGTAGAGCGCTTGCCTTGCATGCCTGAGGCCCGGGGTTCGATTCCTCAGCACCACATAAGCAAAAAGAAAAAAGCCGGAAGTGGCGCTGTGGCTCAAGTGGTAGAGCGCTAGCCTTGAGCTGAAGAGCTGAGGGACAGCACCCAGGCCCAGAGTTCATGCCCCACGACTGGACCCAAAAAAAAAAAAAAAAAGATACTATACAGAGGGTTACAGTTACATGAGTGAGGTAATGAGTACACTTCCTCTTGAACATTGTTACCCCCTCCATTGTTTTCCCCCTATCATCCCCTCCCTCCCTCCCTTCCCCTAGGTTCCTTTTTTTTTTTTTTGATTGTGATTAAGTGATTACATAATTTCCGGAATTTCACAGTATTGTGGAATAATGATGCTCATTTAAAGTCACAAGTTCATTCTAACTTTCCTGGAGCAAATTGTCTATCACAGTCTGTAACATATAACGGTGTTCACATGTTATATACCATATATGTGATCAGCAGCATGGGGATATTTAGTAATGGTTCAACCAGATGAGTGGGAGTTCTTTGTTTCTTAAGTCCTGTTAGTTTTGTTGTATCACCTAACATTTTGGATTTAGCATCCACTCATCAGGGAGACCATGAACCATTTGTCTCTTCGTTCTTGGCTTACCTTGCTCAACATGATTCCTTCTAGCTCCATCCATTTCCCTGCAAATGCCATTATTTTGTCATTTCTAATGGCTGCATAATATTCCATTGTGTATAGATACCACAATTTTTGGATCCATTCATCTGTGGTGGGGCATCTAGGTTGTTTCCATATCCTAGCTATTGCGAACAGTGCTGCAATAAACATGGAGGTGCACGTGTCCTTGTATATTGGTTCCTGTTGTTCAGGGTAGATGCCTAGAAGTGGTATGACTGGGTCGTAAGGGAGGTCAATCTTTAGCTTTCTAAGGACCCTCCAGACTGCTTTCCAAAGTGGTTGTATAAGTGTACATTCCCACCAGCAGTGTAATAGGGTTCCTCTTTCTCCACATCCCCTCCAGCATTTGTCGTTGGCTGATTTGTGGATGTGGGACATTCTGACTGGGGTAAGGTGGTATCTCAGGGTTGTCTTTATTTGCATTTCCTTCACCACCAGGGATGATGAACATTTCCTCATGTGTTTCTTTGCCATTTTTATTTCTTCATTTGAGAAGTCCCTCTTTAGTTCCCTTGCCCATTTAGTAATTGGTTTGTTAGGTTTGGGAGGGATTAGTTTCTTGAGTTCCCTGTATATACAGGATGTTAACCCCTTGTCTGATATATTGCTGGTAAATATTTTTTCCCAATTAGTTGGTTGTCTTTCTAGCTTAGTTGCGATAGATTTAGCTGTGCAGAAGCTTTTTTATTTTAAGGTAATCCCATTTGTCGAGTCTCTCTCCAACTTGTTGTGACCCTGGGACTCTGTTCAGGAAGTTCCTTCCTGTGCCTATTAGTTCAAGTGTCTCTCCTACTCTGTCCTGCAGTAGTTTCAGAGATTCAGGTTTAATGTTAAGGTCTTTAATCCATTTTGAGTTGATGTTGGTGCATGGTGATAGGCTGGGGTCCACTTTTAGTTTTCTGCATGTGGCTGCCCAGTTTTCCCAGCACCAGTGGTTGAAGAGGCTGTTTCTTCCATTGTATGTCTTTGGCTTCTTTGTCGAATATCAGCTGGCTGTAGGCCTGTGGATTTATTTCTGGATCTTCTATTCTGTTCCATTGGTCTTCGGGTCTGTTTTTGTGCCAGTACCATGCTGTCTTTGTTATTATAGCTCTGTAGTAGAGTTTGAAGTTCGGCATGGATAGCCCTCCCATATTGTCTTTATTCCCTAGAATTGTTTTGGCTATTCTAGGTCTTTTGTTGTTCCATATGAATTTTTGGACTGTTTTCTGTATTTCAGTGATGTACGTCATTGGGATTTTAATAGGAATTGCATTGAATTTGTATATTAGTTTTGGAAGTATTACCATCTTTACTATATTGTCGGCCTATCCAGGAGCATGGGAGGTCTTTCCATTTCCTAGTGTCTTCTGCAATTTCTTTCTTTAACTTTTTATAGTTCTCATTAAATAGTTCTTTTACATCTTTGGTTAATTCCTAAATATTTTATTTTTTGGGAGGTTATTGTGAATGAGGTTGCTCCCTTTATTTCCCTCTCTTCTTGTACATTGTCAGTGTACAGGAAGGCAACTGATTTTTGTGGGTTTATTTTGTATCCTGCTATTTTGCCGAAGTGATTTATGATTTCCAAGAGTTTGGGGATGGAGTTTTTGGGATCGTGAAGGTATAGTATCATGTCGTCTGCAAAAAGGGATAGTTTAACTTCTTCTTTCCCTATGCGGATCTCTTTAATGTCTTTTTCTTGCCTTATTGCCCTGGCTAAGGGTTCCAGGACTATATTGAAGAGGAGTGGAGACAGTGGGCATCCTTGCCTTGTTCCTGATTTTAGGAGAATTGGTTGTAGCTTTTCCCCATTAAGTATAATATTGGCTATTGGTCTGTCATAAATGGCTTTTATTGTTTTTAGAAATGTTCCTTCTATTCTTATTTTCTCCAGAGCTTTTAGCATGAATGAATGTTGAATTTTATCAAAGGCCTTTTCTGCATCTGTGGCGATAATCATGTGATTCTTGACCTTGGCTCTGTTGATATGTTGGATTACATTTATTGACTTACGTATGTTAAAACCACTTTTGCTCTACCACTTGAGCCGTACCTCCACTGTATGCTTCCTTTCTTTTCTTTTTCCTTCCTGCCTTTCTTCCTTCCTTCCTTCCTTCTTTTCCTCCCTTCCTATTCTTCCCCCTTCCTTCCTTTTTTTTTTTGGTCGGTTGTGGGGCTTGAACTCTGGGCCTAGGTGCTGTCTCTCAGCTCTTCAGCTCAAGGCTAGTGCTCTACCACTTGAGCCACAATGTCACTTCCAGTTTTCTGGTAGTTTATTGGAAAAAAGCATCTCATAGACTTTCCTGCCTGGCTTTGAACTGTGATCCTCAGATCTTAGCCTCCTGAGTAGCTAGGATTACAAGCGTGAGTCACCAGTGCCTGGTCTTGTGTTTCTTTCTTAATAGTGGAAGTGGCAGGTACAACTTGTCCTTTACTTTGGAGTGAATGTCCCTAGCACATCCCAGAAAAAGTCACTGCCCTGGCCTCTGAATTATCATAGGGTTTTCTCCTGTTCTCTCAATGCATGTCTCATGGAGGTTTCTAACACATGTGCCATTTTTTTGATCCTCTGGTCCAATTAGCTGAGGGCTCCAATGAACTGGCTCAGTGTGACATCTAGGCAGATGTCTAGGCAGTGTAGGTCCTTTTTGGACTAGGTAGTGAGAGGGCTAGAGTTTACATTCCTAGGGTGAGTCTGCAAATGTATACTCCTATTTGTTCCAAGTAGATGGGAACTATTTCTGATCTCAGCGTAATGGTGACTTATGAGGCATGTTCATGCACTCTAGGAAAGATTCACATCTGCCACAGCAGCTGAACCAGAGCTACCTCTTGACAGGGTTTGCTTTATATAGTCATCTTCAGGGATCCCTCAGCTTCAAGGCCTCTCACTTGTAGGCAGATGTTCTACTGCTGAGCCATATCTTCAGTCCAATACCTGGTCTTGGTAGGGGCCAGACCAGGAATTAGAGAAAAATAGAAAATCTCCATTCCAGGAGGCTTAGGTTTAAGATTGGAGTCCATCTTTACCATCCTGATTACCAGTGAGCCTGAACATCTTTTAAAATTGGCCTAGAGGTGTGGCTCAGTGGTAAAGTACTTACCAAACATTCATTCACGAGGCTCTGGGTTCCATCTCCTGCATGGACAAAAAATTAGAGCTGAGTGTATTATTATATGCCTATAATCCCAGCACTTAGGAGGCTGAGGCAGGAGGATCAAGAATTTGAGGCCAGCCCAGGTAACATAGCAAGACCCTGTTTCAAAAAGCAAAATAAAACATTGTGATGGATTTTTAAATTTCCTTTTAAAAGTCCTGTCATAATAGCCTTAAAAAATGGACTGCTTATTGTCTGTCTACATCACTGAACTGTGAGCTTCCAATGTTTTACTTGTCCCTGTGACCCCTGTAACCAGAAAGAAAGAACTCAACAAATAAGCATTGAATGAATGATTTCAACAAGATCAAAAAATGGCATTTCATTGGACATCTTAGGCTTCTTGGACCTTGAAACCAATCCATCCAGCTGATGGCTAAGTACATCCCTGATGAAGCAATTGTTTCATTCTGGAAAGTTTAAAAGAAAGCACAATGTTGTCCAATTGAATTATTCCTCCTTTGAAATAAAGGCAGTGCCACAACCCAATGGAAGCTCCCAGAGCCTTGTCTTCTGTCTGGACTCCTTTTGATAGCAATAATGGGCAGTAACAAACTGAGCCCTCACCCCATCCGACTGTGATAAACACATCCAAAACACATTACAAATCTCACAGTGAGGCTCTGAGGCCTGAGGCTGCTGCAAAAGAAAACCAAGGTTGACAGGCACAAGTTTAAGAACCCGATATCCTATAAATGAAAACGGCCTGCTGTCTGTCTTCACCACTGAGCATGGTAAATGTGTTATCTAGGCCTTCTGTCATCTTTCAAACCTGGGACTCTCTAATATCTGGACAACTCTAAACTTCATTTGTCAAAAAAAAAAGAAGAAGAAAGAAAGAAAAAGCCTCCAATTTACTGAATTGCAAGTGTTTCTTTGCCTTAAACTATTGAAAAATTTTTGAAGGTTTCACTTTTTTTCTGAAGTTATAGATTAGGAACATTTTTTTTTTTTTTTGGGTCCAGTCGTGGGGCCTGAACTCTGGGCCTGGGCGCTGTCCCTCAGCTCTTCAGCTCAAGGCTAGCACGGACCACTTGAGCCACAGCACCACTTCCGGCTTTTTTCTTTTTTTTCTTATGTGGTGCTGAGGAATCGAACCCAGGGCCTTGAGCATGCAAGGCAAACGCTCTACCACTGAGCCACCTTCCCAGCCCCTAGATTAGGAACATTTTTATCTTTCTGAAACACATACCTAATTAGGTTGTTCATCTCCTTAAAAGCTTCTCAAGTTCCTCCATTACTTGATCAAGGTCCTGAATGTTTTCTTTTTTGGGTTTGTTTGCTTTTTTGTCTCCTCCTTATTCTGGGACTGGGTGCTGTCTCTTAGTTTTTTTTTCCCCCCTCAAGGCTGGTGTGAGCTGGGCGCTGGTGGCTCACGCCTGTAATCCTAGCTACTCAGGAGGCTGAGTTCTGAGGATCTCGGTTCAAAGCCAGCCCAAGCAGGAAAGACTGTGAGACTCCTATCTCCAATAAATCACCAGAAAACCGGAAATGGCGCTGTAGCTCAAGTGGTAGAGCGCTCGCCTTGAGCTGAAGAGCTGAGGGACAGCGCCCAGGCCCAGAGTTCAAGCCCCACAACCGACAAAAAAAAAAAAAAAAGGCTGGTGTGCTACCACTTGAGCCACAGCTCTACTTCCAGATTTTTTGGTGATTGATGATGGAAGTCTTATGGACTTTCCTGATCCTCAGATCTCAGCCTCCAGAGTAGCTAGGATTACAGGTATGAGCCACTGATGCCTAGCTCATTTTCCTTTCTTTATTGAAGAAGGAAGTGTTTCACACTGTTAAGAACTTTGACCTTTCCTTCCAGCCTTAATAAATTCTTAAACTCTTCTGTGAAGCTTTCCTCCTGGAGAGTAATTCATTCCTTCTCTATTTCCATAATATTCTGAGGTGCAGACTCAAGGACTCATGGTTGCTCGACCCCTGAGTCACAGCTCACTTTTAGCTGGTATTGTGGAGATCCAAACTGCAATTCTCCAGATCTCAGTCTCCTAAGCAGCTACATTGGCACCTAGCTCCCCACTTCCACAATAAATATCTACAGTGAACACCTAATGTGCTACATTACAGTTATTTAAATTATATGCCCATCTCCTCTCCAGGTTAAGTCCTTTAAGAATGAAAATCATATCTTATTAATTGCTATTCGCCAGTCTAGTCCTTGCTACACATAAGATATGTAATATTTGTTGAGTGAATGAACAAAGATAGACTCAGTTCCTATCCAATGGACCACGATCTCTAATTCAATCTCCCGAAGGATTATAAGCTGCTAGAACTCTCTAATGGTGTTTATGGCCCCAAACTGCCTCTAACAAATGAACAGGCATAGAAGCCTGTTTGAAGCTAGACTCAAAGGTAACTCAGAAGGACCAGGAACCTGTGCCTCATTCTAGGAACAACCCTTTTGTGTTTAGCAGGCCAAAGCAACAGTGCTTCTTAGTGTGTGGGCAAGTGGGGATTGCTGTCTGCAAGCCTCTTTCCTTTTAGCAAGGGCTCAGAGTAGCTCTATTAGTGTTCATGGAAATTCTGCTCATGCATCAGGAGAAAACAGCCACAAATAACACAGCTGCCTTCCCAATCTTCCAAGAACATCTCTACAATCATTTTACTTTCTAGCTATCACCACCAAAGCCTTTCAGCCAGAAAGCAATTTGCTACCAACTTACTCTAGGTTCCTAAGTTAGCAGAACTCTTTGGTTGGTTGTAAATGAAGCCCCTAACCTTTTCCCCTCTCTCCTGACTCCAGCTTCTCCTTATATAGCCTGTTAACACAAAATTGACCAGTCCGAATTCATCTGATGCTCAATACCCTTCAGAACTGGTCCTGGTCTTTGCCTTCCTCTGCTGCCTCATCCACAGCAACGTGTCCTCCAATCCAATCATGCCAGCTACCTTTGAGGTATCTCCACTTCTAGGTCTGTGCATAGTCTACTTTCTCTGTGGGTACTCACCTCAACCACCAACAAATCATTTCTGCTCTTGAATCACAAGCAGGTGTCATCTTCTTCAGGAAGGATTCCCAACTGGATTTGATGCTTTCAAACAACATGCTGTTATCCAACTTTGCAATAAATACTTAGGAGGCCCAATTTGTACTAGGCTCCATTCCAGGTGCTGGAGATAGAGCAGGGAAGAAAACGAAAACAAAGACCATGTCTACACAGAGTACATTCTTTTTTTTTTTGTCGGTCGTGGGGCTTGAACTCTGGGCCTGGGCGCTGTCCCTCAGCTCTTCAGCTCAAGGCGAGTGCTCTACCACTTGAGCTACAGCGCCACTTCCGGTTTTCTGGTGGTTTATTGGAGATAGGAGTCTCACGGTCTCTCCTGCCCGGGCTGGCTTTGAACCGCGATCCTCAGATCTCAGCCTCCTGAGTAGCTAGGATTATAGGCGTGAGCCACCAGCGCCCGGCTTTACACAGAGTACATTCTTGAAGAGGGGAAGACAATGAAGAAATAAATAGCTGGGCATGATGACACATACCTGAGATCTCTGCACTTGGGAAGCTGAGGCAGGAGGATCACACCTTTAAGGCCAGCCTGGGCTATATAATGAAAATGTCAAAAATAAGAAAGTTGAAAGTGGAGCTGTGGCTCAAGTTGTAGAGCACCAGCCCTGAGTGAAAAAGCCAAGCCAGAGTGCCAAGCTAAGTTCAAGCCCCAGTACTGGCACACACAAAAAGGAAGTTAAATAAGTAAATAAGTAACTGTGCCAAGGGGTAATAAATACCGTTAAGAACAATAAAGCAGGATAAGAAGGTTTTGTGTTTTTTTCTTGTTTTGTGGTGCTGAGAATCAAAGAAACTCAGGGCCCTGCACATGCTAGACAAATGCTCTACCACTGAACTATATGCCAGCCCTGAAGCAAGGTAGAATATTAAAGATTATTTGGAAGAGAATATTATTTTATTTAATCAGTGCAGGCATTTCCGATAAGGGCAAGAGAGATCTGAATTAACAGATACATGCAGATATATAGGGAAAGAACATTCTGGTCTGAATTATTTGTGTGTAAAACAGCAAAGGGCCAGTGTGACCACAGAGGCATGAGGAGCAGGAAGTGTGAGGAAGTGAATTCAAAGGCTACAGGGGCCAGATCATGGTGGGCCTTGTAAGGTCATAGTAAGGGATTACAATGGAAAAGACTCATTCTGGCTATTTTCTAGATAAGACTATGGGAAACTATGAAGATCACAGGCATCTGGACATCCATTATTTTCACTACAGTGTTAACTGGATAGTACCACAGACAAGTACTACTCTAGGCACTAAATGTATGCCATGAGCCCGAAACCCCTGATGGTAAGCTTACAATCCAGTAAGAACTAACCGAAGTACAAAACACATATGTCTAGGATAGTACACAGTGAACTCTGTAGGAAAGGAGTTAGGTAGACAAGCATTTCTAAAGACACAGCATGTGAGCTCCACTGCTTCAAGAGGGCACAGATTAGGAGGAGGTAAGAACAGAGAAGAGGGAGCTGGGTCAGAGACAGCCTTGCCAAGCAATGCTAAGGCATATGACAGGTGTGAGTCACCAACTTCTGGTGGATTTCCATTGTGACGTCACTTAGTTCATCCTGGAGGGGCAACTGTGGAGACAAAGGGACCAGGTAGAGGCCATGTAGTCATCTGGGCAAGAGGATGAAATCCTGAGCCGGTGCTGCAGATAGAAAGGGGACAAGAGGCAGGCACCAGTGGCTCATGCCTGCAATCCTAGCTACTCAGGAGGCTGAGATCTAAGGAACACAGTTCAAAGCTCAGCTTGGGAAGTTAAATCTGTGAGACTCTGATCTCCAATAAAACTATCAAAAAGCTGGAAGTGGAGTTGTGGCTCAAGTGGTAAAGAAGCTCAGGACAGTGCTAAGGCCCTTAGTTCAAGCCCCAGAACTGGTGTATGTGTGTGTCCACATAGGCGCGTGCGTGCGTGCACACGCACACACACACGCACACACACACACACACACACACACACACACACACACACAAATTCTAAATAAATTTAGGGAGCCAGGCATTGGTGGTTCATGCCTGTAATCCTAACTACTCAGGAGGCTGAGATCTGAGGACTGTGGTTTGAAACCAGCCCATCAGGAACAACACCCAAGCTCTCAGTTCAAGCCCCATGACTAACAAAAACATACATACACACATACATACATATGTACATAAAAATACATACATTTAGGAAGCATTAGGACTCATCTGGCCACAGGAAGGAGAGGTGGGAGCTAGTCTGACATCCTCCCTCCAATGTTGGTTCCCAGCTAGAGTGCTTGGGATGCTGGAACCAGTAACTTACAACACCTCTCTGAATCTCCTGTTCTATTCTTTAATTGAGCATTTCCTTTTTTGTTGAATGTTACCACAGTGGGAAGTGCTCAATTAGTATTCTAGCTGCAATGGTTACTAGCAGTGGGAAATTGAACAAGATAGTCCTGCTCCGTGTGCCTCAGGGTTTTAAGCGAAGCTACTGCTAGGTGTCCACCAGGTCTCATGGAATGAGAGCTCAGGAAATGGGTGTGGAACAAGTGAGTAAATCTGAAATGTGGGAACAATACCTAAATCATATAATAGGTAGGAACATTAAGCAGGGTTTAAAAAAAATTGAAGAAAGATTCATCTCAATCAACTATCTTGAGCAAGCAGCGCTTTGAAAGTAGCAGCCCCTTTTCTCCTAGCCTTGCTTTCCAACTCATCTCTTCTTTTCCTTAGCTTTTAAGCTTTCTCTATTGCTTCCTTCTCTTTTGATGGCAAACATGCTCCCTTCTCCCCTAATCTACAAAAAGCATTCCTTGGGTCTTACTACCTCCTGCAAACTCTTGTCCTGCTATTATTTGGTTACACCAATTGTTCCTTTTCTCAACCCCAAATGCTTTTCAATGAAGAAAACATGCCTTTTGTTTTAAAATACACATCAGTTTATTATTATTTTTAAAAAGCAAATATCATTTACATAAATGTTTACAGGGCAGGCCCTATGAAAGTATTCCATTTTGAAATCTATGTATGTGTTTTTTTTCAACAGCAGTAATTCATTGCAAGAGCAATTTCATTATGCATCTTCTACAGAGTCTTAGACTGAGAGCAGAAGTATTCAAATAAACCCCGAGGTGCGGGGAAGGCTTCGGGCCAGTTCCTCATTAGAAGCCTCAGCATGGGGGCTCCGGAGACCAACGCAGAAGGTCTTCCAGGGAGAGCTGAACCACTCAGATAAGTGAGCTGTGGAAAGCAGGGCTACTGCAAGGCTCTGGCAGGCTCACCCCTGGGGTAGAGCAAAGAGAACAGACAGGGAGTTCTGAGAGGCACCGGAGCTGTCTAAACTCAGGGGGATGGAACCGAGTGAGCAGCAGCGGTAATTGAGTTTCAGTTACCTGCAGGGTGGCGAAATAAAGTGGTAACTTCATCTGCCTGACATGGGAAGTTTAGAGGTGTCCTTGGCATGCTCACAGTGAAATCCATCACCCTTCCCCCGTGTTGGGTGATGGCAACCGTATGGCGCTTCCCAGTGACAGCCGGCGTGCGTCCTGTTAGGCAGCACCCGCGCACCGCAGCTAATGAAGCATGTTCCTGCAGGCCTGTCTCCCATGGCTCCAGCCTCCTGTCTGAAGGAATGGCACCATGGGAAAATTTAGCACAGCCAGTGCCCGCCGTCACCCAAACTCAAAAGAGTCTTTGAATGGCAAAGAGAAGCCCCTTTTCCTCTCTGCCCAGCCCAGGGTTGGAACGGTCCTGGGTCACTTTTTGTGGGTCTGTACAAACGTGCCGACCGGCAGTGAGCCGTTCTTCACCTGATCCCGGATCTCAGCTCGGTGCTTTAATGTGAAGACCAGAGCTCTCACCATCCGCCGGTACGGCCCGTTAATGAGGCGGGAGCAGAGATGAAACGTTTCCCGCTCAATATTTTCAACCAGTAGGTGATCCATCTAAAAAACAGCAAAATTATCAAATTAGGGCCTTGCATTGCATAAGGATTAAAAGCAAGAGAGGCTGGAGCACTCTGCTCTGAGGCCTCCATTAATCAACTGAAATTCAAGGACATCTACTTCCTGTCACAAGAGAAACAGGAAGAGCAAATTAATTCCACCCTGGCAATTAAGGAACAAGGCCATGTGCTTTGTGACAGGGACCTCATTCACAACCCCTGCCGGGTGGTAATATTTGCCATTATAACAGGAAACTGGCCTGAACTAAGCAACCGGTACTGGGCTCTGTACTTTCCCAACCAGGAAACGAAGTCCGAGGATAATAAATCAGTGTAACAGTTTGTACTTCTTTTTGTTTTTCAAGTGTCTTTTAACCCCTTACAGCATTCTAGAAACACTGGGCTAGGATCCTAAAATGTGTACGGACAGGTTATAAATCACTTTGCACACCGAATGTTCATAACTCATATGATCACATGTGCTAGCTAAGGTTCAAGGTAAAGAAGTCAAGCTTCTTGAAACTACTACAAGACAGAGCTGGGATATGACCCAGACTCCGATTGACCTCCTCCATGTCAGCATAGGTCCTGGCAACCCACTGAATTTGGAGAGACCTCAGCAGACAGACTTAGTTATTAACAAAGCAAGCCTATGGGATGAGTCCTGTAGCAATTCTGGGGACTTTGTCCACACAGTCTGTCCTACTTTCCTTTCCAGCCCCATCTCCTCCTCCTCCTCAATCCCATCCTGACTGTACAGTGTAACCACTAGAACCTGCTATCAGGCCCCTCTTTCTGTGCCTCTGACTGGCACATGTTCCCTCAGCAGGGCACTCCTTTCCCTAGGAAACATACTTCTGTGACTTTGTGTTAAAACCTAGGCAACACATGCATAGACACATACACACAGACACACAGAGAGCACAAAGGACAGGAGGTTTTTCAAGCTCCCCATAGCCATTGTTATATGTCATGCTATAATTATCTCTATTTGACTGCATCACCCCCCACCCCCAATAAGTTCTTTGAAAACAGGAACAGATTTTTCTCTCTTCCTTTGTTTCTCTCTTCCCACTAGGCATTATTCTACTATCTGATCAGCATTTACTATGCACCAAGCCCTGAGCTTGGGCGGAGGACCAAGCAGTGACCCAGGGAGGCCTGGCTTTGAGTCCAGGGGGAAGCTCAGGTGGGGATTATAGGGGCACTGGCTGACAGAAAAGAGGAGGGGCTGAACAGTGAGGAGCAAGGCTCTAAGGAAGCCACCTGACCCAGGAGGCCAGCACCTGATTTTGGGAGGAGACTATATCTAGCTTGGGAGAGTGAACAGGAACTGGCAAGCTGATAAGGTATTTGTTTTGCGATAAATTCACCAAGATGGACACCGTGTTTTATATACTATTATGCACATCTATTCTACTTCTATGTAAGAAGAAAAGATCAGGCTGGGTGCATGCCTTTAATTCCAGCACTCAGGAGACTGATGCAGGAGGACAGCAAGTTCAGGAGGAAGAGGCAAGAAAACTGAGAGTCTGCGAACAGCCTAGGAAACATAGTAAGACCTTGCCTCAAAAAGCACACCAAAAACAAAGGGTTACCTGACATTTGACAACATGTCCTTATGTAGGAAAGTAGTAGGCAGAGAGAGAGAGAGAATTTTTAAAGATGTAAGGACCAAGCTGGGCTCTGGTGGCTCATGCCTGTAATCCTAGCTACTCAGGAGGCTGAGATCTGAGGATTGCAATTCAAAGCTAGCTTGGGCAGGAAAGTCTGTGAAACTCTTCTCCAATTAACCACCAGAAAACCAGAAGTGGTGCCGTGGCTCAAAGTGGTAGAGCATTAGCCTTGAGTTGAAGAACTCAGGGACAGTGCCCAGGCCCACGAGTTCAAGCCCCATGACTGACAACACACACACACACACACACACACACACACACACACACACACACAGAAAGAAAGATGTAAGGACTAACAAGGGAGCAGAAGAGAGACAGAGAGAGACACACACAGAAAAACAGAGAGAGACAGAGAGAGGGAGGCAGGGAGGGAAGGAGAGAGACTCTGAGAAAGAGAACTCTGATGAGTATCCTGAAGTTCACAAAACTGGATACTCATACATACTCCATTCAAGAAAGAGTTGCTACTAGCTGGGAACCAATGCCTCATATTTGTAATCGTAGATACTATGAGGCTGAAATCATGAGGACTGGGCAGAAAAGTCTGTGTAGTACTGCATGCCTGTTATCCTAGCTACAGTCCAGGCAAATACTCAGGTGGGAATCCAGACTATCTACAAAATAATCAGCACAAAAAACAGTCTGGAGGCATGTAGATTGACTATCCAGCAAGCATGAGACTCTAAGTTCAAAACCGGGAACTGGAGAGAAAAAAAATTGCCACAATGTCTGGTCTGATCTTGGAGACACAGAACATAAAAGACCTGACCTCTCAGCCTAGAGGGGACAGAGTATACAAGAAAACTGTAGGCCACCGACCGGGGAGAACAGGAGCATCAAGAATTTTTGTCATGCTTCCTGCTAAATGATAGCCAATCAGTGAAGAAATAAATCACAAAGGAAAATGATTCATTATACATTATTATGTGTAACAAGTTCACTGAATGCAGTAAGGAACGCCTCTAGGTGACACAAACTTGCCCAAGATGATGAACCCTTTCCAGTGGGAGCTAAATTAGTGCTTTAAGGAAGTGCTTTAGGATGAAAAGACCAGTGTCTGACTGAGACTGAGAAAAGAGGTTGTTGTGAGGCACTTGTGGGAATAGGGCTCCTAGAAAGGAGTTTAGGGGTTTACTTCATTCAGTGACCAGATCTTTTCTTGGTATTTCATGAGCCGCCTGGTCTCTTTTTTACATGGTTTCATATTGCTTTTGCTTTTTCCTTGGCCTTACTACCAATCCCAACTGTTGCCCCTTTCCTTCCCTTTAGTCTATCCATCTCCCCACCTACAAAACCCAGTCAACCTCCTTTTTTCCTGTTTCAGTATCAAATGAAATTTGCTTTTCTTATCTATTGTATCTATGTGTTATTCAGTTCTTCAATGCTGAACAAGTGGCTGGCTATAGCTGGAAGAAGATAGAAAACACAACCACCTAGGGCTGTCCTTCATTAAACAATAGACTTATTAGCCAGGCACTCGCTGATGGCTCATGCCTATAATCCTAGCTACTTAGGAGGCTGAGATTTGAGGATTGTGGTTCAAAGCCAGCATGAGCAGGAAAGTATGTGAGACTCTTATCTCCAATTAACCACCAGAAAACTGGCAGTGGAGCTGTTGCTCCACTCAAAGTGGTTGAGTGCTAGCCTTGACGAAAAGCTCAGGGACAGTGTCCAGGTCCTACAACCAATAAAAAACAAAAGAGAATGGAACTTATTATACTTGGTAGAAAACTACCGTAACTAAAGTGACTCAAGTGGTAGAGAAAAAAAAATAAACAAGAGCATCAGGCCCTGAGATTAAGCCCCAGTACTGGCATGTACATGTACATGTGTGTGCACACGCACCCCCCCCCCCCCACTACATACACAAAGAAAGAAAGAGACAGAGAGAAGAAAGAGAAGAGGGAAACAGGGAAAATGAAAGAAAGAGAAGGAGAGAAAAGAAAGAAAAAGGAAAGGAAACTATCATAATCAATCAGTGTAGCTATAAGCTCTTTAAACACAAGGGAACAAGGTCTTTGTATGTTTCTCTGTAACTATGCATTTGTCTAGCTTCCTTAGAAGACTGTGAGCACCTCTAGAGCTGACACCATAGATCTGATCCATTTCTAAGTTTTCCATACCCAGTCTAAGTGCTGACACACAGTAAGTGCTCAATAAATATCTGTCGGATGTATGTCTTTTCTCCCCATGCATACTCCCTCATTTCCTACTGTTTCAAACAATGTCTACCACCTCTTCCATGAAGTTTCATGATCAGCTCAGTCTTAATTGCTTCATACTTGGTGTTTCTAATATGATTTGCTAGCACCACTATTTCAGACCCCATCACATTTTTATTGGTCATTTACAGGTTCTAAGACAACAGAATAAGCCTTCTTAGAACAAAGTATGCAACTTGACTGTCTGCAATATCCTCTAGCACCTTAGTAGATCCCCACCAAACATTTGTTGAATTAAAATATCTACTGGAAGCAAACTTTGAATGGGTTTTCTGATCATCTGATTAGGTTTGTATATATCTATCTACACTTCTTTTTGACCACTTGATAACATTTATGAGAGAGCTGGTCAAAGCCAGGGGTGCAGTCCGAAACCATTAAACAAAGGAAAAACTAATAGTCCCATATGAGAACGTCCCCCTGACCTGGATCTCATTAGCACCATCTGACAACCAACTGCGCCAACCAGCCAGTGTTTCATAACTCTTAATGATACAGGCTCACTTTGAGAATCAGGTTCATTTTTTTTTTAATGACATAATAGGAAAATGATCACAGGCCAAGAGGTAGGAAGGAGAGTGGATAATGAGGAAGGGGAAGTAAGAGAATGACACCACAGGGGATGTTCATGGGAGGAAAGATCTAAAAGACAAGGAAGAACAAAGATGATCCAGAAGGGAGAAAGAGGAAGGGAGCCTGGGTTTCAACGATAGAGTTTTTATTCATCTGTTCTATTATTCCAAGAACAAGGAAATAATCCATGAATTTAGAAAGCAAGATCTATAAGGCAATAAAGAAATGAACATTTGGCTGTGTGCATATTCTTCATTGGTGGTATTCACTATTAAAGGATATAACGGAAACAAATAAAATGGAAACATATTTTTCTATCAAAAAATGTAATGAGTAGATTATGGTATTTCCAAAAAACACATGCTAAGATCAAACTGTAAAGTCCTGTCAGTCACTGTGCCAATAACTTACCTGTGGTTCAGTACTGCCTGATAACAAGAACATTTATGGAAACTCAGTGTCTGATTTGAATACACCCAATATTGGTTATGGCCAAAGACAAGAAACTGGATTAAATGGTTCACTGATTTACCCTAATATGGAAATGTCTCATAATGATGGGTGCTAGGGTAAAAATGTTTGTATTTATATTTAGTAAAATTGTTTGTATTTATATTTGCTGACATGCCATACAAAAATATCACTAAATGCTGCTTGTGCAAGGAAGAGCCATCAATTTTTTTTTGGCCAAGGAAGATAGTAAGATACATATTTAAAAAAATTAATTTAGGCCCTAAACCAGTCAGTTATGCTTAATCTGATCTTTCCCCCAATTAAGTTGGAAAGCACTAACGAATGTATCACTTTTTTAACTTTGCTTTGTAACACTTGAGTGCTTACCACTTGATGTGCCATTTAAGGGATAATTAATGGATAAACTAAAAGGATAATTATTATGGAGTTTAATATAGCAGGCAAACTGCTCATTAATTCTTACAAGCATGGCTTCGTTATTATCATTTACTTAAAAAGATACCACAGGGAACTGATATTTACCACCACATTAGCTACATATTATATACCCACACTGTATGCGCAGTAATTTTAGTTTATTTCAAAAATAAACTTTATTTAAAATAGCAAGTCTGTTGGCTAATCAATACTCTGGAAAATTACTTACAACTTTCACATTTTTTCCCCCCTCTCTTTAATTCATATTGAAGTTTCCTTTAGGAATTCACTGAACTATCAAGAAGACATTAAAAATCATAAACATGAAAAACAAAGACATATAAACAAGGATACACAATATGACACTAATTGAAATTGATCAATATTCAAGAGACAACACAAATGTAAATAATTATGTCAATTTTCTGCATTATTATTTACATGATCAATAAAAAGTATTACAGAACATCTGATACATAATTCACTCTAAAAAAGCCTTGGATAATCATAATTTGCCCAGCACTTCTTTAAAATGCTGTAATAATTCACCGAAAAAGATTATGTCTGAGTGATAGGTTTAGTGATCATTTTTTTCTTTTCCTTTCTGCTTTTTTCTCATTTTCTTGTTTTAAAAACCCAGCATCTTATTTGGTATATATCAAACTCCAAGTGATTTTCTTTTGTGGATAAATAAATGAGCTAGAAAGATTAAAAAGGTTGGTTTGTTATTTTTTTGAGGATATAGTAGTAATAGCTAGAGATGTAGTTCAAGTGGTAAAGGACTTTCTAGCATGTACACAGCAGTGCAGAAAAACAAAACAAACTTCTCTAAGAATGTATGATATCTAGCACTTAAATCAGACTTCTGAATTCCATTGTTAGTAATACTAAATTATACTTCAAAAGTACTTCAATAAGGATATTTTGGAGTATGATGGGGAAAGAAAAAAATAAGTATGGTACATGTCTGATTTTTCAGGTACTAACTACTTTCAAGATTTGTTATTTGATAATGACTAATATTATTGTTAATGAGCAAAAATTCTCCGTCCACTATATATATATATATACATCTCAAACCACGAATATTATGGAAATTTCTGGTAATGGAGATGATAGGGAATATGTCTATCTAATTCATTTTGGTTTTTAAATTTATTTTTTCTTTTTTTTCCTTTTGTCAGTACCCGATCTTGAACTCAGGGCCTTGTTGTTTGTGTCTGGCTTGCTTACTCACAGCTGGTGCACTACCACTTGAGCCATGCCTCCAGCCTAGCTTTTTGTTGATTAATTAGAGATAGTCAGTTACTCAGATTTTTCTGTCCAGGATGGCTTCAAACTGTGATTCTCCAAGTCTCAGCCTCCTAAGTAGCTATACTTATAGGCATAAGCTACTAGCTCAACCCAAATCTTGGTGGTTCCAAAGCCTCTCTCCCAGAATCCTTAAAAGAATTACCTATTAGAATAAGACTACAGTGTTAAGATTGAAAGTTCTTCATGAAAAAAAAAAAGTTTAACCAAGAGACCCTAGTAATTACACTCCAATTAGTATATTACCTTTAATTCCAAGGCTTCTGAAAGTAATTTCTGGGCATTTTTTCTAAATGACTCAGTTTTGGGATCACTTCGAACTTCAATAGGAGGTCTATCCAAATGTTTTTCAATGAAAGTTTTCCACTCAGTATAAACTTCTTTGGCAAGACTAGCCACCTCTGAATCTGAGTGTTTACGCATCTTGTTCACGGCATGACCTGGAACAGAGGAGAGAAACTGTCTTCTGAAAAGCACAGGACTAGATGAACTGGTGTGTCCCTTACATACCCAAGGACGCAAAGGCTCCTGTGCAGAATCAGACATGCTTTCACAAATTAGACAACCTCTGGGAGAGAACCAGGACTGGCCAGTGTAATATCAATAGATTCTTTAAAAAAAACTAAGAGGTACTAACTCTTTAGTTCAAAAATGTCAAAGAAAATGAGCTAATCATTTTCTGTGCGTTTTTTTGGTATGTATTACATTACAAGACAACAAAACAACCCTAGGTATTAAAGGAAAATTCTTTATTTAACTAACTGATTGAAAAGAAATAAAAAATGTTTAGCCCCTGATGAAGTAATTCAACTCCATGGAAGGTTGATGAGGCACCTTCAGAGGGATGAACTGTTAGCACCTAAAAGCTGGCTATGGCATAAAGGAAGTGCTTGACAACTCTGCCTGTAAAGCAGTTCTACAACCTCCCTCACAGAAAAAGTGGACCACAACCCAATTAGCCATTCAAAACTAACCTCCAGTCAGGAAATATGAGAGACAGGGATAAGTTAAAACATCATTATGAAGAAACAAAGAAGTCTAGAATGTGGAACATTCTATAGCACAGCAGACATGTTTTCAATAGTCATTGGCTTTGTTTACAAAAGGGGCTTAGGGCTAGAGACTGCTAAAGATTAAAAGAGCCTTCGGAGTCCAAACTACCAAATGGGATGCAAATTCCTACTGGAGCCATTGAAAGATATTCTGAGATAAACAAGAAATAGGACTTTGCACTAGATATTAAAGGAATATATCAAGGAATATATCAAGATATATCAAGGAATGATTGTTAATTTTTTAAAGACAAAAATAGCATTAGGGTTACCTAAGAAAAGATGTGAAATTTGGCCTGGTGGATTGGTGAAGTGGTAGAGTGCTTGCCTAGCAAGGGCAAGGCCCTCAGCTCAAACCCCAGTACCATCCATAGCTTTTAGACACACAAACTCAAGTATGTTGGCCCCAAAAGACAAAAGGTTTAAGACCTGGCCTTAAAAAATACTTCAGTAAACACCCCATACACAAAAGAGAAAGATGAAATGGGACAAAAAGGGACTATGGGAATTTGTTAAAGTAGTGAGTTTATTTCTACGTCTTTCTGTGTAGAAAAAAGGGAAGTATAAAAAATATCAATATGCAAAAGTACCTCTACAAAAACAAATATCTAGAAAAGCCAGAGAAATGCTGCCTGAACTAGTGGAAATCACATAGCACCAAGTAACACACTAACAGCAATGGGATGAGAGCATGACAGGGGCTAAAGGTATACGGTGTAGGGGGCGAGTTTGCCCACAGTGCACTGGGTTCATATAGAGACATATCACACAGAAACCCATTAATACAAATGTATGCTAACTCAAAAATAAAATGAAATAAAGAAATATTTAAGCCAGGCACCTGTGGCTCAAGCCTGTCTGTAATCCTAACTACTCAGGAGGCTGAGATCTGAGGATCATAGCTCAAAGCCAGCCTGGGCAGGAAAGTCCATGAGACTCTACCTCCAATTAACCATCAGAAAACCAGAAGTAGCACTGTGGTTCAAGTGGTAGAGTGTTTGCCTTGAGCTGAAGAGCTCAGGCAGCTCCCAGGCCCAGAAAAAAAAAATTGACCGAAAAAAAATTAATTAATTAATTTAAATAAGAACTATTGGGGCTGGGAAGGTGGCTCAGTGGTAGGGTGCTTGCCTCACATGCATGAGGCCCTGGGTTCAATTCCTCAGCACCACATAAACAGAGAAAGCTGGGAAGTGGCGCTGTGGTTCAAGTGGTAAAGCACATAAACAGAAACAGCCGGGAAGTGGTGCTGTGGCTCAAGTGCTAGAGCGCTTGCCTTGAGCTAAAGAGCCGAAGGACAGCTGCTAGGCCTAGAGTTCAAGTCCCACGACCAACCAAAAAAAAAAAAAAAAAGAACTATTTAAACATCTATTTAAAGATGCTTCCTAGCGTACCAATGCTGAGGAAAATACTTTTGATACATATGCCACTTAAAAGCAAATTTACTGCTGAATACTTTCCTTTTCTGAGTATAATTTTCCATATCCTGGAGATTATTCACTCGGCCAATAGCATGTGTAGTTAACTACTATTTCAGATGGTAATAACAAAGATAAGATTGGGGGTATAACTCAGTTACACAGTATGTGTTTTATATATTTGAGAATTTAGATTTAATCCGTAGCATCAAAAATAAATAAACAAGGGCTGGGAAGTTGGCTCAGTGGTAGAACGTTTGCCTTGCATGCATGAGGCCCTGGGTTTGATTCCTCAGCACCACATAAGCAGAAAAAAAAAAGCCCAAAGTGACGCTGTAGCTCAAGTGGTAGAGTGCTAGCCTTGGGCTGAAGAGCTGAAGGACAGCACCCAGGCCCAAAGTTCAGGCCCCACAACCAGACCCAAAAAAAATAAATAAATAAAATTAAAAAAATAAATAAACAAAAGATAAATGTTTTTATAGGACTTGCAAGTCCTAAATTCAGGGTGCTTTAACACTTTTACTGAGCATCTACTTCATGCCTGGTACTAAGGACACAGAAATGATTAATACTCAATCCTTGGACTTTTGCCAACATTTATTCTGCTAAAGGGTGCAAAGAAGACAGAAATATTCACCTTAGTACTGTTTGAGATAGTAAAAAAAACACAACAACAACTAGAAACAACCTACAAGCTCATCATTAAGGCTCTACTCTGCACAGAAAAAAAGAGTATAGTCCATTGAAACAATAACTGCTGTGTTGTCATTAAAAACAGGAATAGGAAATCAGGTGTGATGGCACACACCTGTGATTCTTACTCTTGAGAGAATGAGGCAAGGAGATTATTGAGTTTTAGGCCAATCTGGGCTTAAACAAACAAACTCTGACTCAAACAAACAAAAACTAAATGCTGGAATAGTTCTACATGCAGTAACATGGAAAGACGATCACTGTGTTTAAAGACCATGCTCATTATGTGCCAATATTTACTTTTAAAATTACATATGTGTATACATGTAAACACCATATTTGTTTATAAGGAGAGAAAAAAAAGCCTTAAAGAATTTATAATAAAATTATTAACAGAGGAGTCGCTTCTGAGTAGTGGGACCATATGCATCTATGCAGTTCTGTTCACAATCTAGTGGCTAGCCTAGCTAAACATCTAATAGCTTGTGCTGTTCTGTAATAGAGAAACATCCAGGGTTCTTTGGAACAGAGCTCCTTCCCATCATGTAATCCTTACTTTATCCTTTTATTTTCTCTCTGGAAAGTCACTGTTGACCCAGTTTAATATATGTGAAATACAGATGTGGAGAGTCCTCATGCAGAGTTCTTCTTACCAAATCCAGTAAACCTTCCCTGTCCCGACATTGCTTATCCTGTCTGCATATAACACTGTTGCCTCATCCTTCAGAAATATGCTCTTCCTTCCTTGATGAGACAATACCTGTACTGGTACTGTTCCTTCTCTACCTCTTCTGCTGGCTGCTGATCCTTTGCTAAACATTTCATTAAAGAACTTCAACTTGGGACTGTACTTGGCCTTCCCTTCCTTTACCTGCCTTGCCTGGAGTAATCCTACCTACACTGGTAGTGCAACCTTTACCTACAAGTAGATGACTTCTAACTACTTAACTTCTAGCAAAAGTTTCCACTGAGTACAAGACTCAAATACCCAATTCTCACTGCACATGTCCACTTGCTTATTCCACATGCCCTTCTAACTCAGCATTTCCTGTCACACAGTGAAGCATCCTTCTGCAATCTACAATTTCTCTCATCCTATGTTCATGCAGTCATTCCAAGACGTACAGATCTACTTTTTTGTGTGTACCACTACTGTGGCTTGAAACCAGGACCCCATGATCTCCCCTGACTTATTTGTTCACAGATGGTACTCTACCACTTGAGCCATGCCTACTACCTAGCTTTTTCTGCTAGTTAATTTGAGATAGAGTCTCTCTGACTTTTCTTTTTTTTTTTTTGGTCGGTCGTGGGCCTTGAACTCTGGGCCTGGGCTTGTCCCTCAGCTCTTCAGCTCAAGCCGAGCGCTCTACCACTTGAGCTACAGCGCCACTTCCGGTTTTCTGGTGGTTTATTGGAGATAGGAGTCTCACGGTCTTTCCTGCCCGGGCTGGCTTTGAACTGCGATCCTCAGATCTCAGCCTCCTGAGTAGCTAGGATTACAGGCGTGAGCCACCAGCGCCCGGCTCTCTCTGACTTTTCTACTGGCTTCAACCACTCAGCCACCTGTGTAGCTAGGATTACAAGCATGAGCCCCAGTTCTTTTTTTTTTTTTTAAAAATATCAGCATAGATTAATTTTACAAAGGGGTTCCTTTGTGTTATTTTCATACATGCAAATATTGTACTAAATCACATTCACTCCTCTTTTACTCTCCTATCCATTCTACCTCCTTTGCAAACAATTTTATTTCCATGTAAGCATATATGGTGCTTTGATCACATCCCCCACTTCCACTGGGGGTTTTGGGATTTCCACCCACCCCCAAACAGTAACAGTCCCTAGTCCCCATTTTATACTTGTAAACATTTTTATTTTATTTTTTTAGGTCTAGATTGCATACATGAGAGAAAACACACAATATCTGTCTTTCTCAGTCTGGCTTATTTTACTTATATATGACCTCCAAGTTCCATCCATTTTCCTGCAAATGATATAATTTCATTCTTTATGGCAGACAGACCCACTTCTTATCATTCTCTACATCCTTTACTCTTCCTCCTCATTTCCCTCTCCTTCTTACTGCCCTGATTCAGATTCTCCTCATTCTCTACTGGTCTACTGCAGCAGTTTACTGAACAATTTCTGTCTGCAATCTGGCCCTCTCCAATTCATTCTCAACACTGAAGTCTGTTTTAATGACTGTTTTAAGACAATTTGACAGGCATGAGGATATACATCGGTGGAAGAGAGTTTGTCTAATGACTGTGAGGCCCTGAGTTCAAATTCCAGCATGGGGGGGCAGTGGAGGAGTGAGGAAGGAATGGGGGAGGGGGAAGGGCAAGGGAAGAGGAGAGGAAGAGAGGGAGAGAATATGAACTGGATCACATAACATACTTACTTAAAACCCCTCAATGACTCTCCACTGTCCTTAAGCCAAATGAATCATTAAAGCTCTGGATGTTCTGGGCCTTCTTGTCGTTACCTCTCACATGTTGCCCTCTTTCCTTCCTCCCCTCATTCCTAGTCCTTCCACAAGCTTTTCTCCATGAATAAAGTTCTATCTATAGAAAGCACCTTGTATGTCCATTTTGGGTCATGCTGTCTGGTCTTCTCCTACATTCCTGACCTATAGTTAACATTGTTCCCTCGCCTGAAATATTTACTTAATTTTTTTATGTGGTGCTGGGGATTGAACCCAGGATCTTATACATGCTATAAACTGCTAGCTTGACCCAGAGCTACCTCCCCAGCACTGCCTACGGTATTTAAGTACCTATTTTCTCTCTCAAGCAAAAACATCTTTTTTTTTTTTTTTTGGTTGGTTGTGGGGCTTGAACTCTGGGCCTGGGCACTATCCCTCAGCTCTTCAACTCAAGGTGAGGACACCACTTGAGCTACAGCGCCACTTCCGGTTTTCTGAATGGTTTATTGGAGATAAGAGTCTCACAGACTTTCCTGAGCTGGCTTTGAACTGTGATCCTCAGATCTCAGCCACCTGAGTGGCTAGGATTACAGGGATGAGCCACCGATACCCGGCAAGCAAAAACATCTTGAGGCAGAACATGTATGTTAAAGCAAAAAAAGAAGCTGGGCTGAAGGTGTGGCTCAAGTGGTAGCACTACCTGTGAGCAAGCAAGCTGAGCAAGAACATGTTATCCTGAGAATTCAAGCTCTAGAACCAGAAGGGGAAAAAAAAAAAAAAAACCCAGAAAGGTAGAAATGTCCATGGGACTCCATCTCCAATTAACTAGCAAAAAGTTGGGCTGGAGACATGGCTCAAGTGATAGAGCACCAGATGTGAGTAAGCAAGCTGAGTGAGAATATGAGGCCCTGAGTTCAAATGCCAGAACCAGGGGTGTAAAAAAACAACAACAAACAAAACAAGAACAAAACCCCACTGTCAACTGGTGGCTCACACTTGTAATCTTAGCTACTTTGGAGGCTGAGATCTAAGGATCATGGTTTGAAGCCAACCTAGGCAGAAGAGTGCGTGCGTGCATGTGTGTGCATGTGTGTATGTGTGTGTGTTTACATTCAGCCCTGCCTTTTGCCCTGTGTCCTGAGTTAACTTAGTCTTTCAGTACCTCAATTTCTTCACCTGAAAGATAGAAATTATGTTAGCCCCTACTTTGGAGGGTTGTTCTTAGGATTACATGAGTGAAGATACTGTGTTAGTTTCCCATTGCTGTGACAATTTCCTCAGAAAATGAACTAAAGAAGGAAAGATTTATTTGGGCTCATGGTTCAGAGATTTCAGTTGATAGTCACTTGACTCCATTGTTCCTGGGCCTGTGGTGAGGGAGACCATCCTAGGAAACATGTGATAGAACAAAGCTGCTCTCTCAAGCAAAAAGAATGAGGAGGGCATGGATATTCCAATATTCCCTTCAGAAGTGTGTCCCCAGTGATCTACTTCCTGCAACCAGCCCAACATTGTACAGTTACCTACATCTCACCTTTGACATATGGTTCTCAGATTTAACATACGAACCCAGGGCTTTAGGTGCTATCCCTGTGCTGCTGCTTCTGCTCAAGGATAGTACCCTACCACTTGAGTCACAGCTCCACTCCCAGCTTTTTGGTAGATAATTGTCATGAAATTTCACACCTGGGCTAGACTTGAACTGTGACCTTCAAATCTCAGCCTCCTGAGAACCTAGGATTATAGATGTAAACCACCAGCACCGGCTTATGCCCCTGCTTTTACTCTGTAGTACGGTCCATGCTGTGATCATTCAGATGGAAAAATGAGGCCCTATAACCCTTCCCTAAGGTCACAAGTTGGTCAGTAGCTACATCAAGGAAGTTAATGATCTGCAAAAAGTCATTATTTGCTCCACAAAGTTTCTGTTTTAAAATAAGCAATACCCCTTGCTGGTCCTATAACTTGGGTCAGATCCCCTGGGTTTAAAGTTGAGGGATTTCTGCATCCTAGAACACTGTTAAGGCAAATTCCTTGTGAAAACAGTCTTTTGCTCACTTAGTAAACATTACTAAATACTATATATAATACTAGGTATATGCCAGGCCCTATGCTGGGCACTGGAATAGAACATTAAGCCAGTCATTGCCTAGAACTAAGGGGCTCGAGGCAGGTCTAAGCATAGAAGACAGCTAAATACATGAAAATGTCACAGGTCCTAGTTTCACAGGAAAAAGAACTTCAAGGAGGACTAAAAGGACAGAAGAGTCAATTCAGCTGGGGAGGGAAAACCACAAAATTGACAGCATTTATCCTGAGTATTGACAATGACTCAAGGGGACAGGAATAGCACAAGAAATAAAGAACTTTATGGTATAATCTGATTACTATGGTAAACAAAAGAATGGTACCAGGCTGGGAAGTTAGCTCAGTGGTAGAGTGCTTGCCTTACATGCACGAGGCCCTGGAAAAAAGCAAGAAGTGGCGCTGTGGCTCAAGTGGTAGGGCACTAGCCTTGAGCTGAAGAGCTGAGGGACAGCGCCTAGGCCCAGAGTTCAGCCCCCACGAGCCACCAAAAAAAAACCCCAACAACAAAATGCTTAAATGGAGGGGTGGGGGGGATAGTTGTGGAGGTGGGAGGGAAGGGATGGTAGGTGTAAAACAAAGGAAGAGGCAACCATGCTCATAGGAAATGTACTCATCACCTTGTTCATGTAACTGTAACCCCTCTGTACAGTATTTTTACAATAAAAAACATACAAGAAATGGTATATAGCCATTCACTAGTCCTCAGAAGCTGTAGCTGTTATTTTAAGTGGCAAAATAGACTTCACAGCTCTGGTTAAAATTAAGGACTCTAAGAGGGGGATATTAGCCTTGATTCTCTAGGTGGGCTCAATCCTTAAGATGGACGAACAAAACAGTAGAAGAGGCAGAAGGGTAGGTTGAGAGACAAGGATGAGGAGAATTCAACTTAACCCTGCTAGTTTTGAAGCTGAAAAAAGGAAACCACAAGCCAAGATATTCAGGCAGCTTTCACAAACCAGAAAAGGCAAGGATACCAACTGTCCCCTAGAGATTCCAGAAAGGAATGTAGTCCTGCCAAACCCTAACTTAATCTTTCATGCAACTTTAGGTTTCAGGAGGAGATATCGCATAGTTTAAGAACATCTTAATGCTGTCATATTGTTTGATTATCTGACTTGAGGCAAATGAAAGTTTCCAAGCTTGAATTTTCATATTTGTGAAATGGAGAAAATAATTATATGACTTACAGTCATATGCACAGTACTGT
Organism: Dipodomys spectabilis; assembly: GCF_019054845.1. NCBI lineage: Eukaryota > Metazoa > Chordata > Mammalia > Rodentia > Heteromyidae > Dipodomys > Dipodomys spectabilis. The sequence goes on from NW_024871181.1 coordinate 808,208, forward strand.
AGGGTAGCACATGTCTGCTCACCAGGCTGAGTGCAAGGCCTAACTAACCCCATTGCCTTATCAGCTGTGATAAGGCAATGATGCTCCTTGCTTGCTGGTTTCTTTACAATAAAGGTTCCACTGTCGGGCCTGAATGCCAGATCCAGAGGTGTTTCCTGCAGCTTCCTCTCACCTTCCCAGATCACTGGGAAACCCTGAGGACCCTCATTTCCTCTGTCTCTGAAAAAACCCCAGGTTCAGTCTTCCAGTCCTTAATCCTTCCTTTTACTCAGGATGTATACATTTGGATGATTTTAAACAAACATTTCCTAGAAATAGTCAAATTTCTCATCTTAGCTTCAATCACACTTCTTCTATATTGGGACATTTCTACCAGAAGAATTTATATGGTAGAGCAAAACACTACAGAAATTGACTAAAATGGAAATAGTAGGATAAAATTCCCATCTAAGGTACAAGAGAGAAATAACTGAATTTTGATTTAAAAGAGGTTAAATCTGAGCAGATGGTAGAACCCACAGAGAAGGTCTGACAAAATAAAGGCACATATGGCTGGGGTCCAAGGCACAAGGCTGCATGCTAACCAGGAAGGAACTCTGCCCCAAAAGAACTGGGTGCTCCCTGCATCTCTGGGCCTCTCACTTCAGCAAAATGTGTCTTACATTCCTTGTTTATATACTGAGGCAGCTAAATGGATTTATGGAATTCACAAAAACAAGTAAGAAAACTCTAGGATGTCACCAATACATCAACAAGAACACAAACACTTTATGAGAGAGAGAGAGAGAGAGAGAGAGAGAGAGAGAAGGAAGGAGGAAGGAAGGAAGGAAGGAAGGGAGGGAGGGAGGGAGGGAGGGAGGGAGGGAGGGAGGGTACCAATAAACACATGGCAAATCATTCTATATAATAAATGAAGAGGCTACCTTTACCTATTAGATTGGTAAGATTTTAAGAAATGGTAGGGATTTTATTAGAACAACCTTTCTTTAAAAAAAACCATAAGATTCAAAAATGGATCAAGACAGGTAATGTATAATCTTATTCAACCTTATCATTTTTCACTCCCTTGACACATATTCACTAAGCTTCAGTAATATGCCACACTAAGGCTTAAAACGTATTGGTAAATTAAATAACATGGTCCTGACAGCATGGTATTACTGTCTAGCAAATAAAAAGTAAGACGTAAATAATTAAATAAATTATAAGCCAAAGCTGGCATAGTATTACACACTTGTAATCCCAGCACTAGGGAGATGCATGCAGGAGGATCACATGGCCAGCCCCAACTACATAGTGAGGCAGGCCTCAAACAACAATTACAAGACAAAACAAGAAATGATAAACCAAGATAACGTTTTGGTAGGAAAATGTTTAAAAATAGATGCAGAAGTGACAACCAGGTAGGTGTCATTTATGTCAATAGAAAGCAGAATCACTGATGCTGTCCAATTCATAGTTCTGGGAAGAGAACATCAATAACTCTGGATAGAAGGAAACCACTCGTGTCCAGACAGAGGAGAGAGGACTGACTATGACAGAAGCCACAGCTTGAAAAGGTTGGAAAGGTTTTCATAAAGAAGTGGGAGGGTCAGAAATTCAAGTTGTGAGTATTGGCCAGTTTTAAAGGAATCTGACTACAAAAGGAAAAAGAGAAAAACAATGTCTGGAAAAGGTGGCAAAGACAATTAAAGGGAAGATTTGTGCGTATCTGGAGGCAGAAAGAGCCAGTATAGAGAATAACAATGATAACAGTGTGAGAGGCATTGGGATGATACAGTTTGCCCACTTCCAGTCATTAGGTCCAGCACCTTCTGAGGTCTTGCTAAGGAGCAGTTTCCCTTCTCTACTCTCTGGATCCTCCATATGAGCACTGCCTCACCCAAACAAGCACAGCCATGCTCTGGGTCCCATGATTCACTTCTTTGCCCTCACTCCTCTCTGCTCATCTACTGCCACCCCCCACTGTACCTGTCCCACTTTTCCCTTTTCCACAGCATTTATCATCTTCTAACATACACAATATGCTTACGCTGCTTCTTTACTGCCTGTAAAGAAGGGAAAGTTCACACTATTAGGAGTTTTATTCATGTCAATCTTTGGCACTCCCAACAGAATCTGGCACACAGTGGACATTCACTAAGTATAAGCTGAATGAATGTTGGAATGACTTCCTGTCTGATCTCCCTTTCTCTTGTCCTGTCCTTTCCTACACATTCTTCTCTTGGCCACCTGAAGTCCTACAACCATATCAATCTATAGTTTAAATCCATTTAATAGTTCCATTAAGTTTTTGTTTCTGACAAAGCTAACACTGAATAAAACAAAATTAAACACATTTTTGTTGATGTCTATTTGTAGTGCAGAGGATAGAAGCCAAGGGCTTCTACACTGAGCTCATCCCCAGCACAGATTTCTTTGTTGTGCGATTTCTCAGTCTATGTACACGAGAAATTAAACTAAAAATCTCCAAGGGAGAAGAAACAGTCATGCAGCATTTTCCAGCTGATCTGCCTTTGTTCCACGGGACACTTTACTACACCAGAGTTCTGAAAAATATGCAATAGAAAACACTGACCCAATTAGTCAGCTTTTTAGTTTCTTTATAATCAAGTCCTATCTCTACCTTGCCCTTGCCCATCCTGGGCACGCATCCTAGATTCTAACTTGCTGTTCTCAGATTTTTAGGCCTCTCTTCCTTATACTTCTGCCCCCCCCCCCCCATCTCTGTCTCTGTCTCGCTCAGTGGCAATACCAGGGTTTCAACCCAGGGCCTGGATGCTATCCATTAGCTTTTTGCTCAAATCTAGTGCTCTACCACTTGAACCATAGTGCCACTTCAGGCATTTTGATGGTTAACTGGAAACAAAGGGTCTTATGGACTTTCCTGCCTGGGCTGACTTTGAATTGTAATCCTCAAATCTCAACCCTCTGAATAACTAGGATTATAAGGGTGAATCACTGGTGCCCAGACCCATGTGCAGTTTGTAGACTAAGCTATTGGGCCCCTTCACAGCCATAGACACTGCTGATCAACTTCCTCTGCCCCCGGAAAACACGATTTCCTTTGCATCCTATGACAGTATTGTTTCTGTTTCCTTTCTGTTCCTTTGATCACACTTTCTCAGTCTCCTTACAAGTCCCTTAAATATTGGTGTGCTTCAAGATTTTGGACTTGGTACTTCTCTTTCATTTTTGTGTACTGAGATAGTCTTAACTGTGTAGTTCAAGTTAGCTTGGAGTTCACAATATAACCTAAACTAGCCTCAAATTCATGATTCTGCTGCTTCAGCCTCCTGACTGCTGGGATTATAGGCATTTATCAACATGCCAAGCTTTTGCTTTTCTTATATACTTCTCTGGAAAAGCTTATCTATTTTCACCACCTTAATTCCTAACCATTTGCTGATAATAACTTGTGCATACATAATTACAATCGTTCCTTAGTTTCAGCCTGTACATCCAACATCCTGAGGGACACTTCCTCTGGAATGTTCTATAGAATGCCAAACATAGTAAGTCTAAAACTGAACTTACTATTTCCCCACCCCCAAACCTGCTGTTCTGTATTGCTATAGTAGTACTACCATCCATCCACTTACTTGTTCATACCAGACACCTACGCGTCTACCTTCCCCCAATCATCATTCCCAATATCCAATCACATTTATATCTCTTGATTGCATTCTGTACCCCTACCACTATCAGTCCCAGGCCACTCTCATGTCTTATCCAGATGTTTTAGCAGCTTCCTAACTGGGCTTCCTACCTCTAGGCTTGCTTCTCTCTAACACTTTCCCACAATAGAAACAGATAGATTTTTCTAAAATAAAGATCTGAGCTAGGACTAGTGGCTCACGTCTGTAACTTTAGCTAGTCAGGAGGCTGAGATCTGATGAGGATTGCAGTAAGAAGCCAGACAGGGGAGGAGGACTATTATCTCCAATTAATCACAGGAAAAGTATAGCCGTGGCTCAAGTGGTAGAGAACTGAGCACAAAAGCTCAAGAATAGTGCCCAGGCCCAGAATTCAAGCCCCAGGACCAGCAAAAATAAAAATAAAAATCTGAATGTCTTTCCTTCATTCAAAACTTTTGAATAATAACAGTATTACTTTTAGGATAAAAAGTAAACACTCTGACTAAATTTAGGCTAAAGCTATCATTTCACTACAGTACAGCTAGATATGAGATAAAAGTCACCTCATACCCACCAGCCAAAAAGTGAGCAGTAGCCAGAAAAGCAGGCTCAGAGAGGAATAGGCTAGGCCTAAGAGCTAAACCAATCAATAGTAATGCTGCTGAAATACTTGGCTTTGGACTAATGGTAGGTGAGAGAGCTAATCCTGAAACTCCTATATTGACTGAGATGAATCTTTGAGATGTGCTAAAGTGTCCCAGGCCTGAGGTGCCCCTGACTATTGGCAGAAACGAAGCAAGAAGCTAATCCTCTTTAGCGGGAAGCTTCACCAATTTAGTTCCATAGAATTCCTATACACTGAAAAATACAACAAGTTCACAATGGAAAATCAACAAGCTGAAGGGAAAACAAGCACCATGAGAGTCAGCACACACTAAATAAACAACAGATTTAGATCCCTAAGGACTATCAATATTAGAACAGCCAGCTGAAGGATACAGAAGAGCTATGTGCTAAACGTTTCAAGAAATAAAAACATAATCATAATGTACAAATAGCATTGACACAAGTCAGATTTAGAGGAAAGAGCAAACTTGCAAAAATGAAAAGCAGTTTTTGAAATGAGCTTAATGAATGGGTTAGAGTCAACTGAAGGAAGAATTAGTGGGTTGGAAGAAATATCAGAATAAACTACCTAGAATGCTGTGAGACAGAAAAATTATGGCAGAAATGCCATAAAATTGGCTATAGAAATAGCTATAGATATGGCTATAGAATTTGGAAAATGGAAGGCTTAACCTAATTCTTTTTTTTTTCCAACTTTTTTTTTTTTTTGCCAGTCCTGGGGCTTGAACTCAGTGCTGTCCCTGAGCTCCTTTTTGCTTAAGTCTGGTGCTGTACCACTTGAACCACAGTGCCACTTCAGGATTTTTCTGCTTATGTGGTGCTGAGGAATTGAGCCCAGGGTCCCATGCATGTAAAGCAAGTACTCTACCACTGAGCCACCTTCCCAGCCTGGCTTAACCTAATTCTAACTGTAGGATCTCAGAAGGAAGAAACAGGGATAATGAAAGGGAGACAGGGCTGGAAGTGAAACTCAGTAGTAGAGCCTGCCTAGCAAGCACAAGGCCCCCAGTCCAAACCCCAATACTACCAAAAGTAAATAAATAAATAAACAGGAGACACTTTAAAAAATATGGAAAGCCAAGCACTAGTGGCTCACTCCTATAATCCTAGCTACTCAGGAGGCTGAGATTTAAACATTGTGGTTCAAAGCCAGCCCAGGCAGGAAAATCTGTAAGACTCCAATTAACCAACAGAGAACTGGAAGAGGCACTGTGGCTGAACGTAGTAGAGCATAGCCTTGAGTAAAAAAAGTTCAGGAACAGCACCCAAACCCTGAGTTCAAGCCTCACAAACAACAACAATAACAAAAATATATGGAATGCTTCACTTATTTGCCTGTCATTGTTAAGAGGACATGCTAATCTTTGCATTATTCTTATTTTAGTACATATGCAGGCCAAAACAATCATAGGGAAGTATTTTAAAATTGAGAGATAATGGTTGAAGTTTGTTTTCAAGTTTGAGAATTATCTATAAGACAGCCCCCCAGATAGTCGCATCTCCTGGTATCTATATCTTGTCGAGTTGCCTTTCAAACTGTACCAACATTGGTCTAATAGAGATACAGGATGGGTATAATAATGTATTCCTTCTGAGATTAGGCTACACCAGAAACTGACTTTCACGTGGATTATTCTCTTGTTCTCTCCTGGATCACTTGATCTGAGACAGCTTCCATACCATGACAGCCCTAAGCAGAGGTCCACACAATGAGGAACTGAGACAATCCTGTGAGTAGACCATTTGGAAGCAGATCCTCACACTGGATGACTGCTGCCTTAGCCAACAGCTTGACTGCAACCTTTTAAAAGATACTGATGAGCTAGAACTGCCTAGATAAGTAGTTCATGGACTGCTAACTCTCAGAAAAACTATGTGAAATAATACTGTCTTATGAAGCTAATTTTTAGGATAATTTTTACACAGTGACAGATATCTAATACATTGCCAAAACCAAACAGTTTTGAATGGCTTACAAAAAGCCTTTTCCATCTGGTCCAGACTATCTCCAGCCACACTTCTTACCACGCTCTCTTTAGAGTATTTTATTTTAAACACACCAAATAAATTTGAGTTTCTGGAATGCACAACGTTCTTTCCCACCTCCACCTTTTTACAGTTTACATGGTGTACCCCCTGCCTGACACATTCTTTAACACTTTCCCCCTTTCTCTTAACACACACAATTGGCTAACTCCTCCCCGTCTTCAGAGCATTTATCACTGTATGACAAAGTCTTGTTAACTTGCATGCCTTTCCACTAAACTTCAGGTTCCAAAGAGATGAGGCCATGACTTTTCTCTTTCATTATTGTGCCAGCACAGTTCCCAGTACAAAGAAGGTGCTCAGTAAATATTTGTATCTTACAAATATCCTGTTCACAGGACAGGGTCAGGCAGGAAGGCCAACCATTGAAAAATACAAATATTCTTAAGAATAATCCAAATGAAATCTTCAAGCACCACACAGGGCATAACTCTCAGAATCAAGAAACCCCTGTATTCCACATATCCTTGTTTAGGAAAGGACTGGGTAGGTCAAGATCTCAAAGTTGGATGGTTTCCAGTCCTTCTAAGTCAAGTACCATTGCAATTTCATTATGATTCTTGAACTGTAATCTTTCAACATCAGACACACCCATTCTTGAAAATAAATACTTACCATTGTACTCAAAGGCCATACAGAAATGTTTTGAAAATTATTACCTGTTTTGCATTTTTAGGGAAATTCTAATTTATTATGCTGACATGTAAGATCTGATCATCCATGGCATGTGTGGCACATGCCTAAATATAAACATATACATACACATATGTACACATATACATCATAAAATATTAATCACTAGTACCCTCTACTGGTGGAGATGCCTCATGGGCTCATATGAAAGGTCTTATTGCCCTCTAGTGACCACAACCTATAAAGACAGGAAATCCAGCAGCAGATGGGAGAGTCTCCATGGCTATAATGATAGGGTTTTATGTTTTTTAAGCATCTAATTTTCTCCAATTCTGGTTTATATTACAGGGGTGCAACTCTAAAACTCCTGGGGGTCCTCCTGGGGATTCTACACAGCCCTTCCCAGCTGTTAGTGCCAGGGTGAAGCAGCTTTCTCTCCTCCTTCTCAGAACAAGAGGTCAGGGAAAGGCAGGCGAGGCACTGGCTGCACTACTGAGGGCAAGAGCAGCAGCTGTGAATGATGCCCTGGGCTCTCTGGAGACTCAAGAGCAGCTTGAGGAACACATGTTGGTCCTCCCTTGCATATTATCCACAGTTGTGTACTGTACTAAAATGGCAATTCAATGTGCCTCACTTACCTTTGAAATACCTCCAAAGCTACAATAAATGATATGGTGGAAAGCAAACGTTCCTATCATCTTGCTTTACAATCCAGGCTTTTATTTCAACTCAAGACAGAAAAGCTAAGTTTCTTTCAAGATTAACTAAAATGTCACTTCTTCTACGATGTCTTTCATTTAATTCCTCAGATCTAAGTGATTGCTCATTCTTTAGAGACAGCATAACAATTGTCCATAGCAGAACAGTGCTCAGAAAATTATTTATGTGTTTATTTATAACCTACAGGATTTTACCCCTCCATCTGTCCACATTGTTGTCTCTGACCAAATCCTAAGTTTTCTGAGGTCTCTTCATTTTGCATACCACACTCAAAATGTTATGTGTCATGTAGATCATTGTTAGTTACCATTCCACAAAGTTAAATACCAAAAATCAATACAGGCATTTACAAACGTACAGAAATTTGACAGTAATTTTACATCTGATGGGTTTAATTTTAAAATTGAAGTTTGTACATTATATATTCTCAATTTTACTTTTCTTGTTATTTTTACTATCTTACAAAAGTATTGGCTCATGGCCAATGAACATTTCTAAAACAATGGTCTTCTCCCAGAGATAGTTTTAAAAGCCCTGATGAGGGGACACTACTTCAAGGAAGGTAGAAAAGGGGGGAAAAGGAGACAAAATACAAGTATGTGTCAGAAAATTAGGCAATACCTATTCTCGTTGACTTTAACACTTCCCTTGAGGGTATCTTCTTCTTTAATTCTTGTAAGGCTTCAACTAGATTCTCTTTGGTTTGGTCAGGAAGCTCCAACATAGACTTCCATCTTTTTATGTCTTCTACAACCACAACTCTCTGAGAAAAAGAAAAGTCATTTGGAAAATGGAACATTTTCATTAGAAAGACATCTGCCTTCACCTGAGCTAATGGGGTTCCTATTGACATATGAATTATTGATTATGACCTGAACCAAAGCACAATGTGTCTGGATGGCCCCAAATGAGGGGTAATTGCTTAAAAGCAGGTCCTTGCTCACTGCAAATCAGGAAGAGTTGTATCTATTAGGAAAAGTGCAAGTTTTAATCTTACTATGTCAGACACTACTGGGCACTTAGCATTGAGAGGTAATAAGGAAGAGAAAAAAAAAGAAAAATGATGTTGAGGTGAATCAACCTTATAGCTCACTTAAGAGAGTCTTAATTCATATTAAGGAAAAAACAGAGAAGTCATAAAGATATATTATTTCAATAGTACAAAGCACCTTCAAGTCTCCCAACTTCCCAGAGGGGAAAACTGAACTTTTCCATTTTTAAAGGAATTCTTTAAAACTTCAAACACATAGAAAACTATAGAGAGTAAGCCACAAGTTATAGTGGAAAAGGCTAATACTTTGTCATTTTCTGCAAAATATTATAAAATTTAAGTCCCTTTACAGACTTCACCAAAGTAATTTCCTTCCTTCCCTTTCCAGAAACAACCATCTTAAAAGTTGGTATGCTCTTTCCCATTAAGAGTAAAATATTAGCAATTAAGGAATATGGGTAAAGAATAATAGAAAAGTTCTTTGTATTATGATGTAACTTCTCTATAGTTTTAAAGTTATTCCTAGTGGTGCTGGAATTTGAACTAAAGCCTTTCTGCTTTCTAGGGAAGTGCTCTACCACTTAGTAGAACCATACCCAAGCAGTTGCTAACCGCAACCAAAGGCAATGTGACAAGATACCATACTAAAGAAAAGTAGAAAAGGTAGAGACAGAGAGATACGAGTGGGGACCAGGGGTCCCAAGCCTCTCTGGCACTTAGGACCTGAATCCCCACAAGCAAGCGTATTTATTTGAGTTCACACAGGGAGGGTTATCATGGATACATGCAAAACATAAAGCATCTATATTAATATTACAATCAGAGCTAAAGCAGAGTTTGTGAGACACATTGGCTCCCTTATTCTTTTGAGACAGGAAGGAGACTGCAGCCCAGAGGAAGTCCAGACACGATGTCCACTTAGCTAGCCCAAGCTTATGCTCTGCAAGTCTTTCCTCCAGCCCACAAGGTCCCTAGCACAGCTGCCAACCTCCTAAGGAAAGTGGGGGAGGGGAGCACTCCAGTCTCTTCACCTTCTCCAGAGCTGTTTTAACCCTTCTATGGCCAGTGCTCAGCATTCTGAGTGCTGTCTAGGTAGTGCTCCAATCTCTCAAACCTTTTCCAGGATTCACAGCTCAGCTTCAGAGTTCCCTACATTTGTCCTCAACTAAGAACTTAATTAAAAGCACAAAGCAGAAGACAAAATTTAAAATTGCTTTTATAATCACAAAATAACAAATCTTGCTTTGGATCATTATTAGCCCCAGGGAGGTGGGCTGTTAGGAATTAAAAAGGGGCATGGGTTTCTGAGATCCTGGTAAGGTTTCTTGATCGCATGCTGATGCATTCACATTGTAGAAGTTCCTCAAGATATATGCTTAGGTTTCTGTACACTTTTTTTTTTTTTTTTTTTTTGGTCCTAATCCTGGGCCTGAGTACTGTACTTGAGATTTTTTTGCTAAAGGCTAATACTCTACCAGTTGAGCCACAGCTCAATTCTGGGTTTTTGGTAGTTGAGGTAAGAGTCTCATAGACTTTCCTGCCTGAGCTGACTTTGAATTATGATCCTCAGACCTCAGCCTCCTGAGTAGCTAGGATTACAGGCATGAGCTACTTGTACCCAGCAATCTGTACACTTTTAAGTACACAATTTTGATATGACAGTTTGGTAAAATGAACCCTCAATCAAGTCTCATCTCCTTCCCTTAGAGGGAAGTTTTTAGCCTAGAAGTCCATGCTGGGAGGAGGATATTTGACTCCCCTATTTCCTAGTCCTGCCCCCCCCCCCCCCACCATTTTTTACCCCCACCTCCAGTAATCTTCAATGTTTGCTTTGGTTTCTAAGACCTCCAAGTTCAAAGCTGGGAAAAGGAACAGCTTTGCTTTCTGCTTCAATACTGCACTAATAAGGTTTTGGTGCTCTCTGAACTGACATATTTAAAGCTGATTCTCTTTTTCTTACAGGGTAGCTTTTGTAGTCCCTTGGAGAGCCCCCTACTGCTGAGAACTCACTGGCAAGTACCCATACCATGGGGTAATGCTTCTTCCAGGCAGCCACTTCTAAGTCCTTCCCTAACTCTCCCATTTTGGCAACACACTTCACAGTGTGACTCTCTGTAGGGGTTTCAAAATCCTTCCAAGGATCCTGTGAACCTGGCTACCCTAATTCATCTCCAGGCCAGCAGTATTTTCTCCCATGATTGCCATTTTTGTAATGGTCTATTCCCACTGGCTTTTGCCAGTCGGTCTCTGTCTCTAAACTTTCCCAAGTGCAGGACCATGCCTGTGTTCACCAACCAGGAACTGAAATTAAGTTTCCCAAGTGAAACTAGTCACAGCATATGCTCCACCCAAAGCAACTCCTCTCTGTGGGCTTCATGAAATCTCACCCCTCTTTATAGCCTATAGTGGGTGGAAGGTTCAAAAATTATTCTACATATACCATGCAGGTAGCCTAGAAGCTCATTTGGGAATATCATTTTGTATCTTATTACTTTGCTCACAGCCTTAAGAGTCTCAATCAAAATGAGACAAAAGGTACAACCCCGTTCCCCACAAACCTGAGACAATGTCCTTGCCTATGATCCACTACATTACAAAATAGTATTATTAGTGCTAAATCACATGAACAATAAAATCAAATAAGAGGAAATTTTCTTTTGGAAAGAGGTAAATATTTTACTGTTCTCAGTGTATCTTCTTGATTCATCCAAATAGATATATATAATCCCAGTTAATCCACTTGGTTACATTGGAGCGTGTTTCATTATTTTTACATACAAATAATTTAAGACCATGAAATCAATTCGCCTAATGGATACTGAAGAGTTCTTTCACCTGTATTTTCCTATTATGAACACTGCTTCAATGAACTCTTGAATGTGATACTGTTAGATATATTTTGTATAATTTCTTTTATCCTTACTTTTGACTTTTCTGGATTATTATGGTTTAAATAGCCCATGGCTGTTTTACATAGCTTCTCTAGCTCCACCTCTATCTAATCTGAGGTTCTTCACCTTTTAATAGCATATTTAGTTTTATGTGTTTATTTGGTTGGTTGGTTTGGTGTTTCGAGACAGGTCTACTATGTAGACTAGACTGAACTGGGGGTTCTCTTGCCTCAGCCTGCAGAATGCTGAACTCATGGCTGTGTACCACCCTCCCTGGCTGAGTTTAAGCTTGTTTTGCCTTTTTAATTTGCAAGTTAGACATTATATTTGTTTCATTTTGGTGTTTTGCCTTACAATTTTAAACATGTATGTATTCTCAATAAAATCTGACCAGTCTTCTCCTCGTGACCCTCACCAAAAACTCTATTCAAACCTATTCATGACCTCTATTTAAAAAAACTATTATAGACCTTTTCTTTCATATTTCTGTACTTTTCTCAGATTTATCTATTTCTCCCTTTAGCTATTAGCTTATTTCTTTTTAACCTGTTTCTATACCATAAACAAATTTTCCCTCATTGGACAAGTTTTTTTTTTGTTTTGGTTTTTTTCCCTGCTAAATCTGCTTGTTGTCTTTCCATATTACTCTATTCTTATGATTTCTATTTTTTGGGGGGGTTCTGTGAACATTGCAAACATGTTTAATGGCTCTTTAAGATTTTTTTAAATCTCATTTTTTGGGAGAACAGAGAATCTATTACATCAAACTACTCATTGTCTCTCTAGGCAATTTATTGTCTTACAGAGTTTGTTAACTTTTTTGTTGTTGGTGGTGGTGGTTGTGGGGGCTTGAACTCTGGGCTTGAATGCTGTCCCTGCACTCTTCAGTTCAAGGCAAGTGCTCTACTGGTTGAGCCACAGCACCACTTCTGGTTTTCTAGTGGTTTATTGGAGATAAGAATGTCACTTTCCTGCCATGGCTGGCTTTGAACCGAGATCCTTGGATCTCAGCCCTGAGTAGCTAGGATTATAGGTGTGAGCTACCAGCGCCTGGCTCCCAGAGTTTGTTAACTTTTTGCCATGAGTTTTTTTTTTTTAAGCGAATTATTTTTGATGGAGTCCTGAGTGCCCTAGGATGTACACAGCCTTGTACTTGTTAGACAGGTAATCTATCTACTTGAGCTATGCCCTGCTCCTTTTTGCCTAAATTATCCTTCAAATAGGGCCTCATGTTTATATACAGATCAGCCTGGATCACAGTCATCTTACTTATGCTTCCCACATAGCTGGGATGAAAGACATGTGCCACTGTACCTAACTTCTTATTGGCTGAAATGGGGTCTCATGAACATTTTGTCTGGACTGAACCACAATCGCCCCAAAAGACATCTTGTTAAGACAGATATGAGCCATCACACTCAACCTTTGGCCATACTGTATGTTAATTTTTAGGTAGTATAAATTTAATGTATGGTAATAAGTATGTGGTTCTAATGTGTGACAGTCAACTCTTTTTCCACACAAGACCTTGAGAAAATTGCCCTCTTCATATTGCTTTCTTGAAATAGTGGATGGAATTTTTCTAGCTCACCTATCACAAACATGGTACCTGTTCTGGCTCTCAGATTCAAGTGTGTGTCAGTTCCGGTTCCCATCACATTAGCCTGAGGCCTTATCTCCTGCCCCTTAAAATATCAAGTCCCTCAGTATTGCATCAATATTCCCAGTTGCAGATCTGGCTTTGTTTCCTCTTCCTGGCTGGCACTTGAGGATTTTTTGCTTTCAAACTCAGCTCAGACTTTTTTTTTTTGGTGCTAGGGCTTGAACTCAGGACCTGGGTGCTACTCCTGAGCTTTTTGTGCTCAAAGCTAGCACTCTACCACTTGAGCCACAGCTCCACTTCCAGCTGGAGATAAGAGTCTCACAAACTTTCCTGCCCAGGCTAGGTTCAAACCACAAACCTCAGATTACAAGCATGAACCACTGGTACCTGGCTAGTAGAGACTTTTATATAACATTTCTACATGGTTGTAACTGAGTTAGAGATGCCATATCAGATCATATTAATTGGAACTACAGAAGTCCAAACTCTTTAGTATGGTATAGAAGACCTATGACTTGGCTCTGACAATCCTTTTTGGTCTCATCTTTTTGCTCTTAAACGGGAACTACCTAAATGAGTCACAGCATTTCAGACCCTTTGCCTACACATGCCCTTGCTCTGCCTGATAACTATCTGTTTTTTTAAGACTCTTTATAAAAATCACCTCTGCTAGCCTTTCTTGCCTCTCTCCTACCACATTTGACCAATTTGCCTTTTGAGTCCTTTTACAACCTGTATAGGATCCTTGCTATTGCTACATCTATGTTTTCTGCATATACTAACCAACCCAACTATCTTTCCCACCAGACTGAGTAACTCAAGAGTAGGTTCAATCAGTTATTTGCCTATTTATTTTCTGTGCTCATCATAGAATAAGTGTAGCTGATTCAAACTATTTTTTGTGTGCCAGTCCTGGGGCTTAAACTCAGGGACTGGGCATTGTTCCTACACTTTAGTGCTCAAGGCTAAGTGCTCTACCACTTTGAGTCACAGCTCATCTTCCAGCTTTTGGTGGTTTATTGGAGTCTCACAGCCTTTCCTGCCCAAACTGGCTTTGAATCATGATCCTCAGATCTCAGCCTCTTAGTAGCTAGGATTACAGGTGCAGTGGCTCAGCCACCAGCATCTCACTTGAACTAAATTATAGTTTTCAGAGCTAAAATTTTAGGACAGAAAAAGTTGGAGAACAAAAGAAATCCATTTCTATCAAAGAATACCTCCTTGCCAGATACCGGTAGATCACGCCTGTAATCCTAGCTACTGAGGAGGCTGAGATCTGAGGATCACGGTTCAAAGCCTGCAAGAGCAGGAAAATCCATGAGACTTATCTCCAATAAACCACCAGAAAACCGGAAGTGGCACTGTGGCTCAAGCAGTAAGAGCACTAGCCTTGAGCTGAAGAGTGCAGGGATAGCGCCCAAACCCAGAGTTTAAGCCCCGACAAAAAAGAAAAAAAAAAAAAAAGAAAGAAAAAAAAGAATACCTCCTTATAGCTGCCTAAATATGGGCCTGAAAACAAGTATTTCAAATCTTACACAAATCATTTCGGAAATGAAAGAACATAAGGCAAATGGACACAAATTGTCAATGTTGGGAACTAAAATGAGTAGAAAAAGTTGTCTACAGAAAGAAGACATACCTTTCATCTGGTCTTATACTTGGGAGTACCTAGAATATCAGGTTTCACAAAAACACAGATCAAAGTGGTACAGTGCCATGACTGACCTCCCCATCCTCCAAAAAATAATCAGGGAAAACAATCCACTCATAAGTAATAATATGATACTATTCCACTATGGGGGTAGGACAGGAGACAACGCATTCAATCCTATGAAGGAAAAAAGGTTCACAGAACAGTCAGAAGTGCTGAACCTGGAAGAACTGTCCACCTAAAAGAATTAGCATATTCTAGGATCCTTTTTATTTTTGTGGTATTGAGATTTGAACTCAGGGTTCTGAACTTAGGAGGCAGGCCCTCTGCCATTCAAGCTACATCTCCAATCCTTTGTACTTTACTTGTTTTTCAGGCAGCCTCATGTTTTTGCCTGGGCCAGCCTGGACTGCAATCTTCCTACCTAAGACCTCTTGCATAGCTGAGATTACACACACAAGTCACCACACAGCTTTTTTAGTTGAGATAGGGTCTTGCTAAATTTTTGCCTGGCTGTCCCAGAATCATGATCCTTATCCAAGAAGCTGAGATTACAGGCATAACCCTTTATTCTAGGACATCTTTAAAAAAAAAAAAATCAACCAGAAAAAAAGATCACTTCTAGACTGGCATGGTAGGACATATCTGAAATCCAGTACTCATAAAGTTGAGGTACAAGGATCCTAACCTAAGTTCAAGACTAGACTGTGCTAAAAAGTGATACTTTGACTCTAAAATTTAAAAAAAAAATCACTTCCCCTTTAAAGAATAAGAACAGATTAACCGAATTAACCTTTACCATTTAAATGTACTCTACAAGAGCTCTATTGAGATCACTTTTATTGACTGTGATAAGGCTACACGGAATTACGGAATTACTCGTAATACACTGATAACAGAAGTACAATGGTCCTAATAGTCTAAGATCCTTTACATCTCAGCCTGGCAGTCAGAAATCTACATTTTGTGGGGGTAAGTTTGAGCATAGTGCATGCATGCATGCATGCATGTATGTGTATAAATGTCACAATTGCCCCACCTTGTACAATCAATATATGCTAATAATAAATCTTAAAAATAAGTCTCCAGGGCTGGGAAGGTGGCTCAGTGGTAGAGTGTTTGCCTTGCATGCATGAGGCCCTGGGTTCGATTCCTAGGCACCACATTAGCAGAAAATGCTGGAAGTGAGGCTATGGCTCACGTGGTAAAGCGCTAGCATTAGCTGAAGAGCTGAGGGACAGCACCCAGGCACAGAGTTCAGGCCCCATGACCGACAAAAAAAGTAAAAAATAAAATAAATCTCTACCTTTTTTTGTTCTTTATAGGACAGATTATGAATTTAGATTACTAGTTCAAGTCCAAACTATGCCAGTATAAGCTGCATGACTTTAGTCAAGTTACTTAATCTCTTATTCTTCAGCTATAAAATGTCCATAACAAACTCATGTATTTCATAGGTATTATTAAGATTTAGAGTTAATATACATGAGCATGGTGGTTCATACCTATAATCCTAGTACTTGAGAGGTTAAAGCAGAAGGACTATGGGTTTGAGGCCAGCCTGGGGTGATATACACATACAAAAACACACATACAATTGAAGAGTTAAGACATGTAAAGCACTAGCACATGCCTTCCTTGTCCATAGAACTGGACTCAGTGTTAGTAGCAATCATTACTGCCTCCATTATCATTATCATTATCAGTTTGAGTTTTACTACATAAGCCTCTCCTTTTTTGTAAACAAGGAAACTTTTTACTGCATGTCAGCTTTTATAAATACGCATTTATTTAGTTAGCCCTCATAAAAATTCTTCAGGTAGCCAGGCTCTAATGGCTCACGCTTGTATTCCTAGCTATTCAGGAGGTTGAGATCTGAGGATCACAGTTCAAAGCCAGCCCAAGTAGAAATGTCTGTGAGACTCTTAATCTCCAATTAATCACCAGAAAACCAGAAGTGGTGCTGTGATCCAAAATGGTAGAGTGCTAGCCTTGAGTAAAAATGCTCAGGAAGAGTACCCAAACCTTGAATTCAAGCCTCACATCTGACCAAAAAAAAAATTCAGGTAAGGAATATGAGGTATCATTCCTGATACTCATGAGGAAAACACAGCTTTAACAGTCAGCAGATTCGTGGCATTAAAACACAATGCTAAGCATAGTATGGTGACAGGCCTATAATCCCATTAGCTTGAGTGGTTGATGCAGGAGGATTATGGGTCTGAGGCTACCCTGAGATTCATGGAAAGACCCTGTCTGAAAACAAATAAACCAAAAACCAAACCCAAACATAGTGAGAATGAGTGACTTAAATGTATACATTCAATACAATTTGGTTTTGTTTGCATGTATGTGTGTGTGTATGTGTTGGAATTTGAACTTAAACTCAGTATTGTGTTTTATGTTGTTTTTTTTTGGGGGGGGGCAGTCTTGGGGCTTGAACTCAGGGCCTAGGCGCTGTCTCTGAACATTTTCACACAAGGCTAGCACTCTACTACTTTGAGTCACATAGCCACTTTGAGTCACAGAGCCATTGTGAGTCACAGAGCCACTTCTAGTTTTCTAAGGGTTAACTGGAGACCAGAGTTTCATGGTCATGCCTGCCTGGGCTAGCTTTGAACAGTGATCCTCAGATCTGAGCCTCCTGAGTAACTAGTAGGTGTGAGCCACTGGTACCCTGGATTTTTTTTTTCTTATGCTGGAGTTCTACCATTTGAGAAGTGCCTCCGGTCTGGCATTTTGCTGGTTAACTAAAGATAAGAGTATCTCAGATTTTCCCGTGCAGGTTGGTTTTGAACAATGATAACCAAATCTCAGCCTCCTGAGTAGTTAGGATTACAGGTGCCTAACACAACTTGCCACTATATACATAAGTAAAAAGTTAACAGAATAGCAAGTACTACTCATCAAATGGTATGTTATAGCTTTCTGCTACCTAACCAAACCGCCACACAGCCTCTGACCACTAATTCCCTGATCTCTCTTCTCTCTACTGTCTGCATGACAATTCTGCAATAAATTACAATAATTTGCTGGTGGTTCATGCCTGTAATCCTAGCTATTCAGGAGACTGAGATCTCAGGATCACAGCTCAATGCCAGCCGGGCAAGAAGGGCCATGAAACCCCATCTCCAATTAACCACCATAAAACCAGAAGTGGTACTGTGGCTCAAAGTGGTAGAGCACTAATCTTGAGCAAAAGAAACTCTGGAACAGCACCCAGGCCTTGAGTTCAAGCCCCATGACCAACAAAAAATAAATAACAACTATTTGTATCATTATTAATTTCTTGTATTCAGATCCTTTGCAGGAAGTCCCAACAGGTCTTAAACTTTGATCTTTAATTTCTCCTATGTTCCCTATAGGACTTAGCATAATTCTGGGCACAGAGTTGTTTCAAAGTAATATGTGTGTGTGTGTACATATATATATCATATATATATTCTTTATACATATATATCATTTATATACATATTCTTTATACATATATATCATTTATATATATATATATAGAGAGAGAGAGAGAGAAAGAGAATAGTTTACTATCAAAACACCAAGGGTAGGTGCAGTGGCTCACACCTATAATACTTGCAACTTGGAAGGCTGAGATCAAGAAATCATGGTTCAAGGTCAGCCTAGGCAAAAAAAATGTCAAATCCCTTCTTGACCAATAACTGGGTCTAGTGGCACACACACACAAAATTGTACACCAGCTACTATGTGGGAGGCTTAAATTTGGAACTCTGTTGCTCTAGGCCAGCCAGGGCAAAAAAAAATCTTGTGAGATTTCATCTCAACAGAAAGAAGCTGAGTGTGGTGTTATACATCTGTCATCTTAGCTACCTCAGAAGAATACTGTCTAGACTCAGGCCTGGAAATAAAGTGAGACCTTAAACTCAAATGGTATAAAAAAGGGCTGGAGGCCTGGCTTAGCTTGAGATCCTGAGTTCAAACCAAAGAACCACACACAAAAAATTAAATGTACATGCCAAAATAAGGGATGATACTGTTTATTCAATAGATTTCACTTACAATGTAGCAGGCACTACATTAAGTTCTGGAGCAGAATTAGAACATAATAAGATACTATAGTCCCAGGCCTCAGGAGCCTATAGTGGATCTCAGACAGCTACAGGTAATCACATTATTATTATACAGTAAGATAAGTGCTATTTCAGATATTTGAATTAAATGTTAAGACAATAGTGAAGAGGGAAGGATTCAGTCCCCACAAAGAACCCAGAAGGTATTTCAAAATTCACTAACTTATATGTACCAGGTACTGCTTAGGTCTAGGACACAGATGTAAATAAAATACTCAAGGGTCTCTATACCCATGGTCATATAATAATCTAGGATTCCGAGGTGAAGTGGTTCTGGTAGGTTGACAAATGTGTAAGAAAGCTCTCTATAAAAAGAAAGAGAAAGAGTCGGGCGCTGGTGGCTCACGCCTGTAATCCTAGCTACTTAGGAGGCTGAGATCTGAGGACCATGGTTCAAAGCCAGCCCGGGCAGGAGAGACCATGAGACTCTTATCTCCAATAAACCAGAAAACCGGAAGTGGCACTGTAGCTCAAGTGGTAGAGCATTCGCCTTGAGCTGAAGAGCTGAGGGACAGTGCCCAGGCCCAGAGTTCAAGCCCCACGACCGACAAAAAAAAAAAAAGAAAGAGAAAGGCTTTTCAGGAAAAGTGATCAAAATAATCTAGTTTACATAGTAAGAAATGGGATATAACCAGAATGCTTTCACATAAATAGGGAGCTACAAGGATAAAGCATATTTGGGCAGAATAGGAGAGGCCTCAAATCCCATGCCAAAGCTTTGATTTTCATTTGGTCATTTAGAAAAATATATTGTGGCCTATTGTGTGCCAAGTTTTATGCCAGGTACAAGGAACACAAAACCATTAAGGTACAGTTTTTCAGGAAGCCCAGTCATATTTTTAAAAAAAACTGTAATGAAGTATAAATTGGTGTAATGTGAGGGAAATGTTTAAGATATTAGGATGGCTCAGGGAAGGACCAGCCTCAGGTTAGACTGGCTGTATTTCAGAGAGAAGAGTAGTTTGGCTTCATAGACTCTTGAACTAGGTCATGGGTGATAAACAGGATTTCATAAAGCAATGTTAACAACAGTGATAGCAAATACTTACATAGTACTTGGCATGTACCAGAACATTTGATAAATATTGCTTCCTTTTAAACCTCATAGTACATTATAAAACAGGTGTTATCAGTCTCATTTTATAGATGAGGACTCAGAGAAGTAAAATAACTTGCCCAAGGTCATAAAGGCAGAACTGGATTTTAACACAAACAGTTTTGGCTCATGTTAAAATTAAGAACTCAGGGTCTGTGTTCTAAAGTACTAGTGATTTTACCTTCATGGCATTAAGTAGGGTAAGGGCACTCATGACAAACAGGATCCTATCTGAAAGTTACAGATATATCAAAGGGAACCTCATAAGGAATGTAGTTCACTGGTAGAGCAATTGTTAGCATGCAAGAGGCCCTGAGTTTGATCTCCAGCACTGCCCAATTATTTCCTCCCTTCGTCCCACAAATAAAAAGAACATAATATCTTTGTTGAATTCCAAGTTGCTGATAATTGGTGAAGCATAAATAAGATTAGGAGGAGATGATACAGGCAGGTGACAGGTAGGAGAAGGTACAGGGTGCCTTATGGTAACATGTGCTCTTTATTGACAAGAAGAAATTACCAAATGAGGGCTGGGAAGGTGGCTTAATGGTAGAGTGCTTGCCTTGCATGCATGAGGCCCTGGGTTCGATTCCTAGGTACCACATAAGCAGAAAAAAAAAAGCTGGAAGTGGTGCTGTGGCTCAAGTGGTAGAGCGCTAGCCTTGAGCTGAAGAGCTGAGGGATAGCGCCCAGGCTCAGAGTTCAGGCCCACGACCAGACTCAAAAAAAAAAAAAAGAAAGAAGAGAAAAAGAAATTACCAAATGACTAGGCATGGAGGTAATCAAAGTAGATTTTCTTTTTTTTTTGTCCGTTGTGGGGCTTGAACTATGGGCCTGGGCACTGTCCTCAGCTCTACAGCTCAAGGCCAATGCTCAACCACTTGAGCTACTTCCGGTTTTCTGAGTGGCTTATTGGAGATAAGAGTCTCATGACCTTTCCTACCCCAGCTGGCTTTGAACCAAGACCCTCAGATCTCAGCTCTCAGCCTCCAGAGTAGTTAGGATTACAGGTGTGAGCAACCATGCCTGGCTCAGAGTAGATTTTATTTTATGACTGAGACAAACTTCTCCAGCACAAGCATGGAGAAGAGACCAACAGGGGATGCCAAGGTCAGGGAGACAAAATAGCAGACTACAGACAGCTGAAAAACCTGAATGTGTACTATGAAGTCACAGTACTGAAAGACAAGGAGAAACTTTAAAGATCCTCTAGCATTCATTAGGTCTCAACCAAGGGTTGCTTGGAAATGAAGGAACCTCAATGGGAGGTGCTATTTACATTTAGTCAGGATGTTAAACATCCTATAATTTCAGGATAGCTTCAGTAATTTAGGATTCTCTTGCTCCAAATGACAATTGTATCATTTATAGATATACTACAGTAGCTCAACCTCCACATTTTGAGAAGAGAATGTCTTGTTTAAGATGACCAGTTGCACGGTTGGACCTTGAGTCTAGGGCTTCTGTTCATAGCTAATTAATGCTTTCTAAATCGATCTATAAACCCGCTGGGCTCATGCCTGTAATCCTAGCTACTAAGGAGGCTGAGATCTGAGGATCACGATTCAAAGCCAGCCCAGACAGGAAAGGCTGTAAGACTCTTATCTCCAATAAACCACTCAGAAAACCAGAAGTGTCTTGAATGGCAGCCTGCTAGCCTTGAGCTGGAGAGCTGAGGAACAGGGCCAGGCCCAGAATTCAAGCCTCATGACCAAAAAAAAAAAAGGATCTGTAAACCTGTGAGCTGTCCAAAAAAGGAGTCTCACAGTATTTAAGTCAAGTCCTCAGGATACTACATTGCTATCAGGGCTTTGGCACATTGTTTCTAACCCCACATCCTCTTTCACTGTCAGAGATTTAGATTGGAGGTACAGGTTTGATAGTCTTCTTGCATAGAAAGCCTTGAGATGGAAAAGACCCCCAGGCCAAATACTTTATGGACTACTGGGTGACAGAATACTGGAATGTGCAAAAGTTAGAAATCTAGTGAAGAAACAGGAACCAATAAAAGGAAACTGAGTCAGACACAAGGGATGAGTAGCTCAAGATAAAAAAGGGACTAACTGCAAGTTGTTTGTGTTTAGATAATAATTACTGAATCATTTATAATGTATCCATGTTAACTGATTCTGCATATATATATGTATACACATTGCTTCTTCAATGTGAACAAAAATCAAAAGTATAAGGAATATGAAGAAACAAGACAACATGATTTCCAAAATTTAACAACTTTGTAACAAACACTACTGACAGTGAGGGAAATAAAAATCACAATTTTAAAAAGTGATTATAAGAATGATCAGTAAAGGAACTGGGAAGGTGGCTCAGTGGTAGAGCGCTTGCCTTGCATGCCTGAGGCCCTGGGTTCGATTCCACATAAGCAAAAAGAAAAAAGCTGGAAGTGGCGCTGTGGCTCAAGTGGTAGAGTGCTAGCCTTGAGCTGAAGAGCTGAGGGACAGCACCCAGGCCCAGAGTTCAGGCCCCACGACCGGACCCAAAAACCACCCCCCCCCCCCCAAAAAAAAGCAGGAAATCAAACTGTGGCTTAAGTTGTACAGCACTATCCTTGAGCAAAGGACAACACCCAGGACCTTAGTGCCTCAGGACCAACACACCACACACACACACACACACACACACACACACACACACACACACACACTCATGAATAACATGCCTGAATTCCAAAAAAGTCAAACAACTAAACAAAACAAAGAAGACACAGTAAGATATAATAGAAGAATTCAATAAAGATAGAGAAATTCTGGGAAAGAAATCAAATTGAAATTATGGAAACAAAAAGCTCAATAAGCCAAACGAAAACTCAGTTAAAAGCCTTTCCAGTTTGGGTGCTGGTGGCTCACACCTGTAATCTCAGGAGGCTGAGACCTGGGGATCACAGCTTGAAGGCAGTCTGGGCAAAAAAGTTCTGTGTTGAAGACAGTCTGGGCAAAAAAGTTCTGTGAAATTTAAGCCAATTATGTATGGCTCAAGTAGTACGTAGAATGCCAGCCTTGAGTAAAAAAGCCAAGCAAAAACATGATGCCCTGAGTTCAAGTCCCAAACTGGCACTAAATTAATTACTTAAATAAAAACCACACACATCTCTGGGAGCTAGAACAAATTAAAGACAGAATACCAGGGTTTGAAGACCAGGTAGACAGATTAGAGCTTGCAGACAAAGATAAGAAATATAAAAACTAAAGAAGTATGAATAGAATATGAAAGACCTCTGGTTTACTATTGGAAGACCGAACTTACAAGTCATAGGTATATCAGAAAGAAAACAGGCACAAGTCATAGGCATAGAAAACACCAAATAAAGGATAGCAGAAAACTTAAATCGTAATATGGTAGTCATCCAGGTACAAGAAAGCTTTTAGAACTCAAAAAAAGATCAGAAAAGAACCTCTCCAAGACATATTATAGTTAAAACATTTAGGCATACAGAATAAGAAAAGAACATTGAGGGGTTGGAGAGTTAACTCAGTGAAAGAATACTGAGTTGTGTCCTCAGCTCTGAAAAACAACAACAACAACAACAACAACAACAACACTGGAAACTGCAAAAGAAATATGCCAAATACTCCTATCAGAATAAAAGCAGATTTCTCAACAGAAACTTTAAAAGCAAGAATGGCATGGAATAATATATTTCAAACCCTGAAAGAAAATAAATGCCAATCTAGATTACTATACCCAGTAATGCTACCTTTTGTAATTAAAGCAGAAATAAAAACCTTCTATTAAGGCTGGGAATGTGGCTTACTGGTAGAGTGCTTGCCCTGCATGCATGAAGCCCTGGGTTTGATTTCTCAGTATGACATACACAGAAAAAGCTGGTTGTAGTGCTGTGGCTCTAGTGGTAGAGTGCTAGCCTTGAGCAAAAAGAAGCTCAGAGACAATGCACAGGCACAGAGTTCAAGCCCCACGTCTGGCAAAAAAAAACAATAACAAAAAACAACAACCTTCTATTAGAAACTAAAACTAGTCAGTAGCCACTGACTCATGTCTGTAATTCCAGCTTCCCAGGTGACTGAGATGTGAAGATAAGATTTAAAACCAGCCCAAGCAAGAAAGCCTATGAGACTCTTAGGTCTAATTAACTAGCATAAAGTCAGAAGCAAAGCTGTGTGGCTCAAGTGGTAGAGTGTTAGCACTGAAAGAAAAAGCTAAAGACAGTGCTCAGGCCCTGAGTTCAAGCCATAGTACAAACAGAAAGAAAGGAAAGAAAGAGAAAAGAGAAAAAAAGAAAAAGAAAGAGAAAAAACTAATGTTGCAGAAGATACTTAAAGGTAACTCCAGCCAGAACTATATGGGAAGGACAATCTCAATAGGCAAGCAGATAAGTTAATGAGTAGGAATAATCAAACAAAAAATAACAAACTGGCTGGTGGTTCATGCCTGACGTCTTAGCTACTCAGGAGGATGAGATCTGAGGATCACAGTTCAAAGCCAACCTAGACAGAAAGTCCATAAAACTCTTACCTCCAATTAACCACCTAAAAACTGGAAGTGAAGCTGTGGTTCAAATGGTAGAGCACAAACCTTGAGCACAGCACTCAGACCTTGATTTCTAGCCCAAGAATTGGCACACACCACACACACACACACACACACACACACACACACACACACACACACACACACACACACACACACACACACACACACACACACACACACACACACACCTGGCAGAAATTATTAAATACCTTTCAATAATAATTGAATGATAAATGGTAGAGCACAAACCTTGAGCACAGCACTCAGACCTTGATTTCTAGCCCAAGAATTGGCACACACCACACACACACACACACACACACACACACACACACACACACACACACACACACACACCTGGCAGAAATTATTAAATACCTTTCAATAATAATTGAATGATAATGGTCTCAATTTTCCAATCAAAATTCAGACTGGCAAACCGGACTAAAAAACAAGACCCAATCATTTGTTGCTTATAAGAAATGTATCTAGCCAGGTGCCGGTGGCTCACATCTATAATCCTAGATACTCAGGAGACTGAGATCTGAGGGTTGGGCAGGAAAGTTTGTGAGACTCTTATCTCGAATAAACCACAGAAAATTGGAAGTGGTGCTGTAGCTCAAGTGGTAGAGTGCTAGCCTTGAGCTGAAGAGCTCAGGGACAGCGCCCAGGCCCCGAGTTCAAGCCCCATGACCACCACCAACAACAACAAAAAAAAGAAATGTATCTAATTCGCAAAGACAAACCCAGGTTTAAAGGGATAGGATAGAAAAAGATTATCCCAGCAGATGGAATCCAAAGACAAACATGAGTAGTTATACACGTATTCAACAAAGCAGACTTCAAGCTAAAATTAGAAGAGACAAAAAAAAAGTCACTTCATAAAGAGAACAATCTATCAGGAGGACATAACAATTGTAAGCATACAGATATACTGGATTTCATAAAACACACCTTTCTGGCCACAAAAGCACCAATAGAAGCCAGGTACAGTGGCTCATGCCTGTAATGTTAGCCACTCAGGAGGCAGAGATCAAGACTGCCAGGTCAACCAGGGCAAACAGCAAGACTCCACCTCAAATCAATTAAAAAGTGCAGTGACATGTGCCAGTCAAACCAGCTATATGGGAAGCATAAACAGCTGGATTACACTCTAGGAGAGCTTAGACATAAAAACAAAACCCTACTGGAAAAATAAGGCAAAAGGGCTGGGTAAATGGCTCAAATGGTAGATTTCTTTATTGGCCAACTCAAAGCCCTGAGTTCAAACCCCAGTATTAGCAAGAGAAAGAAAAGTACAGACTGATTTCCAACATAATAAGAGTGAGTGACTTTAATACTATATCCTTTATTAATAGATCGGTCACTCAGAACCACCCCACCCCCCAAAAAAACAAGGAAACATCAGAATCAAGCAAAACTATCTTTCTCAGTCCATAGAACTGTCTCCAAAATAGATCATATATTGAGACATAAATCAAATTTTAACAAGTACCAGAAAACTGACACAACTTGCATTTTATCAGAGCACAATGGAATAAAAGTAGAAATCAATAACAAGAAAAGTTACAGAAAATATTTAAACACATCAAGACTGAACAATATACTTTTAGTTTATGGTTGGGTTTTTGTTGTTGTTTTTTTTAATTCTTTTTTTAAAGCCCATGATTCTTTGGGAAGTGATACAAGATTGGTAGCCAGGAGTCCGGCGGCAATTCCCAAAATCTCCGTAACAACCATAAAGACAAAAGGCTCCAGCTTGGCCCACCCCCATTCACTTTTGGTACCTACATATGAAATGTTCACTTCCAAAAAATGGGGTAAATGTGCTAGACGCTTTTTTTTAAATCACAGCCCCCCTTTTCCAAGAGTTTCTAACTGCCAGGATGAGAGAATGAATGCTCTCATGTATTTCTTTTTCTAAACAACTCCATCAGACATTAGGAGTAGCCATCTCTCAGAGGTAAGGGGACAATGGCTTATGATTCTCCATGTCTCATTGTACATTACAATTACAGAGCATTCCTGTGAGAGATAGCAGAAGGTCTGGCCCAGACTCTAGCTTTATGATTTTAGAATACAGTTGCAACACATCACACTTGTCAGAAGAAATTGTGTGTCACTGAGAGAAGAAAAGCTCAACCTCGGCGCAGCGAGGCTGCTCAGGAAGATGGCTTGATGTGAACAATACACTTTTGTTTTTTTTCTGGTCATGGAGCTTGAACTCTGGGTCGTGGCGCTGTCCCTCAGCTCTTCACATCAAGGCTAGCTAGCGCTCTACTACTTGAGCCAAAGCGCCACTTCCAGCTTTTTCTGTTTATGTGGTGCTGAGTAATCGAACCCAGGGCCTCATGCACGCAAGGAAAGCATTCTACCACTGAGCCACCTTCCCAGCCCGAACAATAAACGTTTGAAGGATCACTGCACTAGGTCATCAAAGAAATAAGATGGAAGGCCAGGTGGCGGTGGCTCACTCCTGTAATCCTAGCTACTGAGGAGGCTGAGATCTGAGGATCACAGTTCAAAGCCAGCCCAGGCAGGAAAGATCCTGTGAGACTCTTATCTCCAATTAACCACCAGAAAACTGGAAGTGGCGCTGTGGCTCAAGTGGAAGAGTGCTCGCCTTGAGCTAAAGAGCTCAGGGGCAGTGCCCAGGCCCAGAGTTCAAGCCCATGACTAACAAAAAAAAAGGGGGGGGGGGGGGGACTTAAATTCCTAGAATAAAAACACAGTTTACCAGAAATTATGGGGCATGGCAAAAACAGAGTGAGAAGTTTATAGCTATGAGTGCCTATGTTAAAAAAAACCAAAGAGATCTCAAATAAATAACCTATGTGCCTTAAACTCTTAGAAAACAAGAATAAGCCAAACCCCAAAGTAGCAGACAAGAAAGGGAGAATCAATTAAATGGAGACTAAAAATAATAAATAGGCAAATCAATTAATCCATGAAACAAAAATTGGTTTAAAACAAGACAAAACCACAAAATTGACAAGACCTTAGCCAACTAAGGAACATGAACTAAAAGAAGATCCATATTAATAAAATTCAAGATGAAAAAGGAGATATCACAACAAATATCAATGAAATTCACAAAATCACTAGGGCATACTTTCAAAGTATATTCTAATGAACTGGAAAAATCTAGAAGAAACATTAATTTCTAGATGCATATGAACTACCAAAATTGAACCAAAATGGATATAAACCACTTAAAACATATTTATCACAAGGACAGAACTAAAGCAGCAACAAAGAGTCCCTTAAGGATGGAGTTTGAGTTCAAAGCCAGCCTGGGCAGTAAAGTCTACAAGACTCCATTTCCAATTAACCTGCAAAAAGCCAAGCTGACATTAGAAAGAATAATATTGCCATTTGCAGGGAAATGGATGGACCTCGAACAAATCATGTTAAGTGAGATAACCAAGCTCAAAGAGACAAATGGCACACATGTGGAAGCTAGATCTAAAATATACTGGGACATGATAAATTATATAGGAAGCTAGCCATTCACAAAAAGTGAGAATAAACGAGGATATGTTTAGGGGAGGAACACAAAGGCACAATGTCTATGTGCTTCTGATCATATAAAATAATATTTATCGAAATGAACTCCAGGAAATATAAACAAGAGGGTTGTTCTTTGTGGATTGTGTTTCCTTTTCTTTTTGTCTTGCTTGTTAATTTATCTGACTTTGGGAGGAAAGGAGGGGGCACAGAAATGGAGGGAGAAAGCGTAAACAAATGCAGCAGTACTAAGGAGACACTACCTAGATAAAATGGTAGAGTGGGCGCTGGGAAAGTAACTCAGTGGTAGAGTGCTTGCCTTGCATGCATGAGGCCCTGGGTTCGATTCCTCAGCACCACATAAGCAGAAAAAGCCAGAAATGGTGCTGTGGCTCAAGTGGTAGAGCTCTAGCCTTGAGCTAAAGAGCACCCACGCCCAGAGTTCAGGCCCCATGGCCAACAACAACAACAACAACAACAAAAAAGGTAGAGTGGCAGCCACAAGCAAGCAAGCTCAATGAGAGCACAAAGCCCTGAGTTAAAGCCCTGATACAGCAAAAAAAACAAACAAGCAAAGAATCCCTCAACAACAACAACAACAAAAGTCCAGAACTGGCTGCATTCATTGTTGAATTCTACCAAATCTTCACAGAAGAACGCTGAAATTAGTTCCTTAAACTAGTCTATAAATAGAAGGAAAAATGCTAACAAACATTCTGAGTATGACCACACAGTATTACCCTGATACAATACCTAGACTAGAGAGACACACATAAAAAATTTCCTTGACGAACATGAGATAAAAAATTTTAAATGAAATACTTGAAAATTGAAAGTAATAACACATAAAAAAGATTATGCAAGCTGGGCACAGGCTAAGAATTGAGAATCATGGTTCAAAGCCAGCCCAGGGAAGAAAATCCAAGAGATTCTTCTCTCCAATTAACCATCATAAAACTAGAAGTGGAGCTGTGGCTCAAAGTTGTAGAGCACTACCCTTGAGCAAAGAGCTCAGGAACAGTGCCCAGGCCCTCAGGTCAAGCCCATGATTACACATACACACACACACACACACACACACACACACACACACACACACACACACACACACACACAAAGATTATACACAATGATCAAGCTGATATCATTCCAGAGACACAAGGAAGGTTCAAATACAATCAATAAATGTTATATAACGCATAAAGTATTAAGAACAAAAATCATATTATCATCTCAATAGTGTAGAAAAAACCTTTTACAAAATCAAATATCCTTTCATGATAAAAATCTTGTACAAACAGGAATAGAGGGAATGTACCACAACATACTAAAGAGTATATAAGACCAACTGTAAATGACATTATACTAAGCAGGGAAAAACTGAAATCATTTTCCACTAAAAGCAAGAATAAGAAATAGTGTCCACTTTCCCCAGTCTTACTCAATATAGTACTAGAAATTCCAGCAGGAGCAGTAAGGCAAGAAAAATAAAAGGAATTCAAACAGAGAAGAAAGAAGTCATAAACAGTATCCCTATTTGCATATGGTATGCTCCTATATGCAAAATACCATAAAGAGTCTATCAAAAATCCCCTCAATCTGATAAATATTATCAGAAATGTGGCAGGATATAAATTTAACATATAAAAATTAGCAGCTTTTATTTATACTAACAATGTAAAATATGAGAAAGAAATCAGGAAAATAATTCCATTCATGATTGCCAAAAAACGAACAACTGTTAACAACAAAACAAAATAAAATACCTAGGAATAGACTTAACCAAGCAAAGAGCGTCACAATGAAAATGACAAAACCCTTTGTTTTGTATAAAAGTTTATCTGATTTGGGCAGGATAGGGAAGCACAGAAACTGTGAGACCAAAGGTGAACCAACTCAGCAGTGAAACCCACTAGATACTATGTTGGAAATTAACTATACAATTTTGGGTGGAAATTGGGATGGGAAAAACTGGGAGAGAATGAGGGAGGAGGGGGTGACACTGTTCAAAAGGAAATGTACTCATTACCTGATTTATGTAACTGTAACCCCTCTGGTACATTACCTTTACAATAAAATTTTTAAAAAAGAAAGAAAATGACAAAACTTTTAATTAAGAGTGAAACTGAAGACATTAGAAGACAGAAAGACCTTCCATGTTGATGGGTTGGCAGTATTAGTTTCATGAAAATGGGCTATATAACCAAAAGCAAACTACAGATTCAATGTAACTCACATCAAATCTCAATGTCAAAAATCAAAAATGTCAAAATCAGTCTTAATAGTCATATAAAAACATAAAAGATCCCAAATAGCAATAATAATCCTTAGCAAAAAGAGTAACATTGGCTGGGAAGGTGGCTCAGTGGTAGAGCACTTGCCTTGCATGCTCAAGGCCCTAGGTTCGATTCCTCAGCACCACATAAGAAAAAAGCCGGAAGTGGCGCTGTGGCTCAAGTGGTAAGAGTGCTAGCCTTGAGCTGAAGAGCTGAGGGACAGAGCCCAGGCCCAGAGTTCAGGCCCCACGACCGGACCCCAAAAAAATAAAGAGTAACATTGAAGGTATCTTAATACTTGACTCTAAGTTACACTACAGGGCCATAGTAACAAACTTAGTATGGCACTGGCACAAAAACTGACATGTAAAAATAAAGAAAAAAAACTGATATGGAGACCAATGGAACAGAGCAGAAGATCCAGAAAAAATTATACACAGATCCAGCCATCTGGTTTTCATCAAAGGTACCCAGCACATACACTGGAGAAAAGACAACCTCTCCAACAAATGATTGTGGAAAAATTGCATATCCTCATACAGAAGACTAAACTAGGTTCCTAAATATCACCCTTTACAAAACAATTAATTCAAACTGAACCAAAGATCTAAATGCAAAATCTGAAACTTCTAAACTATTACAGAAAAATATAGGGGAAACCCTTGAAGACATAGGCCTTTCTGAATACTCCCATT
This sequence comes from Dipodomys spectabilis, assembly GCF_019054845.1. NCBI lineage: Eukaryota > Metazoa > Chordata > Mammalia > Rodentia > Heteromyidae > Dipodomys > Dipodomys spectabilis. Next base: position 839,194 of record NW_024871181.1, read on the forward strand.
GCTCAGAAACTTAAAAATGACAAATGAGATTTATAAAACAAAAAAACAAAAAACAACCAACAACAACAAAAAAAACTGTACAAACTATGTACTGATGGCTCACACCTTGAATTCTAGCTACTGAAAAGGCTGAGATCATGACTGTGGTCAAAGCCAACTGGAGCAGGAAAGTCCAAAAGACTCTTAGCTCCAATTAGCCACCAAAAAGCTGGAAGTGGAACTGTGACTTAAATGGTAAGGTCTTAGCCTTGAGAAAAGAAAAGCTAAGGAGAGTACTTAGACATTGAATTCAAGCCCTAGTACTGGCAAAAACAAGCAAACAAGCAAGCAAGCAAACAAACAAAATACTCTGTACAGCAAAGGAAATAATTACCAGAATTAAGAGACAACTTACAGGGAAGAGGAATAACAAAATGCTGAAATAAGGACACAGGATGACCCACTGCAACAATGATACTCACAAGACACTATGTTGGAAATGAACTTTACAACTTCTTGGGGGAGGGGGGGAAGGAGTGGGTGAGATGGGGGAGGGAAGGGATATTAGAAGAAAAACAAAGGAGGGGGTAACAATGTTCTACAAGAAATGTACTCATTAGGGCTGGGAATATGGCTTAGTGGTAGAGTGCTGCCTAGCATGCATGAAACCTTGGGTTCAATTCCTCAGAACCACATAAACAGAAAAAGCCAGAAGTGGTGCTGTGATTCAAGTGGTAGAGTGCTAGTCTTGAGCACAGAGAGGCTCAGGACAGTGCCAGGCCCTGATTTCAAGCCTCAGGACTGTCAAAAACAAATAAACAAACAGAAATGTACTCATTACTTTACTCATGTAACTGTAACTCCCTGTGCAGTATCCTTACAATAAAATAAAACTGAAAAGAAAAAGAACTGGGTGCTGGTGGCTCACGCCTGTAATCCTAGCTACTCAGGAGGCTGAGATCTGAGGATCACAGTTCAAAGCCAGCCGGGCAGGAAAGTCTATGAGACTTTTATCTCCAATAAACCACTCAGAAAACTGAAGTGGTGCCCCAGCTCAAGTGTAGAGTGCTGGCCTTGGGCTGAAGAGCTGAGGAACAGCACCCAAGCCCAGAGTTCAAGCCCCACAACCGACCAAAAAAAAAAAAGAAAAAAAAAGACACAACCTACAGCATGGAAGAAAATCTTTGTCAGCTACTCATCAGGAAAGAATTAATGTCCAGAATATATAAAGAGCTCTAAAAATTAAACACCAAAAAAGAACAATCCAATTAATGGTCAAATGAGTTGCAGACAGTTTTCAAAAGTAGAAATGGTTAATTAATACACACAGGAACATATACTTAGCCATTAAGGAAAAGCAAATCAAAACTACACTGAGATTCCATCTCATCCTAGTCAGAATGGCAGTCATTAAGAAAACAAATGCCAACTAATGCTGGCAAAGACAGGAGTAGGTGAGCAATGTAAATTAGTGCAAGCCAATATGGAAATTTGAACGGTGGTTCAAAAAAAAAAACACCGTATGATTTTGTTACACGACTGTTGCACATATATCCTAAAGAACGTAAGCTAGCACACACTAGAGATAACCACATTTTATAGCAGCACTATATTCACAAAAGACAAACAATGGAGTCATGAATAAAGAAAATGGGTATATATACAGAACCAAGTATTATGTAGCCCTAAAGAATTATATTGTTTGCAGGAAAAATAGCTAGAACTAGAGATCATGTTGAATGAAATGAACCAGACTAAGAAAGACAAATATTACATGTTTTCTCATATTCTCTTATATGTGGAATCTACACTTTAAAATAAAAGAGTGGCATCAATGTAAAATGGAGACTGGAAGTGGGAACAGCAGGACAGAGGAGGGTAAACAGAGAGGGTGAAGGGGATGTGAAGATCATGGAAGCATTTCATTCTTTCTCTTGTATGAAAATAGAAGGAACCCTGTTTAAATCGGTTTTAAAAGGGGGGAAAGAGGATACAAAACGAAGGTGAATGTGATCCAAGTGTATTATATGCATGTATGGAAATATCACAATGAAAGCCTTTTGTATAACTAATGTACACTAATGAAAATAATTAAAAGGGCTGGAGGCATGCCTTAAGTGGTAGTTGCCTAACAATCATGAATCCCTGGCCACCTAATAATAATAATGAAAAGAAAAAAGATACAGTTCCAGGTAGCAAGAGCCCATTGAGTCTCTTTCTCAGTCCCAAGTGTACCTGTGGAGGCTACGTGATAAGAGTTCTGGCCAATAAAAGTAGAATATCATTATTTAGCCTTACCAGTATGTACAGGGCCTATAGAATCTTTTATAGTTTGACGTTATTAAGAGATGAATTGTTTTTCAAAACTTTATAGTCTTGGTGGACCCACTGCAACAATGAGATGTACAAGATGTTATATCGAAAAATGAACTTTACAATTTTGGCCGGGAAGAGGGGCGGGGGGGAGGGAGATAGGGAGGGAGATAGGAAGGGATAGGAAGGGATAGGAAGGGATAGGAGGCAACAACACTTGATCAGAAATGTACTCATTACCTTGCCCGTGTAATTGTAACCCCTCTGTACGGTATTTTCACACACACACACACACACACACACACACACACACACATACAATTTAAAGGCTCTACTTTCAACAAGCAAACATTCCATAAAACCAGAGTGATTAAAAAGTCTAGCAGAGGTGGGTGGTGGGGAAGGGAATTGATAAACAAAAGACACCCTGCACTGGTCATGAGGGAAACAGAAGGAGTAATCAGATCTGTTTTCAGGGAGGGTGTAGCAAGAATTCAGTCTCCCATAATTAGTACCCTTGGCATCCCAATCCTCTGCACATTTCCTCTAGCCCAAATCCCCTCTCACCTTTAGAGATTCAATCGTAGCCTGCTTGTAAATCTTTCCTCCAGTACCTTTCTTCTGTGGGCTATTCTGGGTTCTAGGAGTTCGAATGACAAACTTATCCATTGTTAGGACTCCAACTACTTTCCCGTGCTTGCAGCGTATTCTGCTCAAGAAAGATGGAAGATTCTAAAATGTCACCAAGACTGTTGTGCTGTGTATTCCCCAAAATGACAGGACGGGGTTTTAAGGAAACATTCCTAAATTATGGCCACTCTTGGGTGGTATTAACAGGAGTAAGCTTTTCTACTGGGCTTGGGGGAACACTTCCTAAGCACTGAAAGTGTATACACTAGTCGTTCTACTTCTAGGTTAGGAGTTCCTAGCTTCCAGAAGTGCAGGGAAGTGCGGGGGGGGGGGGGGCAGATGGGACTGGTTCACAGCCAAATCAGGCGCTAAACCTGACTTTAAAACCCTCTTCCACGCTTAGAATGGGCTGGGCAAGGTTAGGGGTTCCAGTGCGCTCCACGGAAGCTCAGTCCTAAAAGGTGCCCTTAGAACCCCCAACAAGCCCCTTCACATCTCCGCGGTACCGCAGAGGCCCCAATCCATGTCAGACTATGGACCCAGATGGGAGAGAAGCACCATTAGCACTCCAGAGGCCCGAATAGAGGCACCCCAAAACAACCCCACAGGGGACCCACCAGGAGAAACAGCCCTGGCAGCAACTAGGTCTCTATTCCTACAGGCTCCAGGCCGTGAGGTCGGAAATATACACTTGGTTCCTCCCAGGCCTAGTCTCAGGCTGGTTGCTTACGAGGGTCCTTCCGGGACCACGCTTCCCAGAACGCACCGCGAGGCGCACGCGCGGGAGGGCGACGCAGACCGATTTGCGTCATCCGAGGGCGACTCTCCGACGGCACCGGGCAGAGAGAGAACTACAGACCCCAGGCTGCCCCGCGAGGGGAAGGACAAGGAAGGCACCGCTCGGCCGGTCCGCCTGTCCTCCCCTATTCTCGCGATGGTTGGACCACGTCGTCAAGCCCAGCCCGGAGAGGCTGCTAGTCCCGGAGGAGGGGCGCAGGCAGCCGGGTGGGCCAGTCAGGGCGGAGCCGACGGGACGGCGGAAGCGGCGGACGGCGGGGAAGGGGGCGGGGAAGGGAAAGGAGGCTGGCCCGGAAGAAGGAGAAACCCTGAAAAGAAAACAGCAACAAGCCCTGCCGCGGTGACAGAGGGGAGCAAGATGGCGGCGCTGAGAGGGAGCTACTGGGTCCGGGCCCGACTGGGACTCCCGCCGCTGCTGCTGTTGACCATGGCCCTGGCTGGGGGCTCGGGCACCGCTGCGGCCGAAGCGTTTGACTCGGTCTTGGGTGATACGGCGTCCTGCCACCGGGCCTGTCAGTTGACCTATCCCTTGCACACCTACCCCAAGGTAGGGCCCGTCCGAACCGGTCTTCCGCCCTTCCATCGCCGCCCATCTCTCCGCTGCGTGCCCCGGTGTGGGCTCTGGGACCCTAGCGCTTCCGCCGCGGCCTCCCCGGGGGTATAGCTCCGGTTTTCCTCCTAAACCCCGTCTGCACCCCGCTCCTGCTGTAATTACCGGAAGTTTGTGCTCCTCTCCTCGGTGATAGGTGGGCAACACAAAAGAGGGGGAAAGACGCGCGACCCCCTTCCTCGGTGGGGAACTCGAGGGCGGCGGCGGGGGCCGGGGCCGCTCGGATCTGGAACACCGCGTCCAGATGTGCGTGGAGCCCTCGCGACGCGAGCTGGGAGGCGCAGATGCACCCGTCCAGGAAAGGCTGATCGCCACCCCATATTCGCTGCGGGCAATCACTGTAGCCTGAAAGTGTTAAGTCAGCCCCCAGGAGTTATTTGAGACGTACAGGAAAGACTTCCTGCCTGTGTTGAGTTACTCTGTGCGAGACGGCGCCACTAGGAATTAGAATGTCTTAAGAAAGGCAGGTTTCTGCCTTCAAATAACTTGCCCTCCTCCCCCCCCCCCCCGCCCCATTCAGGAGACAGGAAATCCCGTGGGGTGGGTGGGGAGATGCGACTGGCCTCGGGAAGGGGGTGTCCATTGCTTAGAAGAGTTAACCCCATTCGCATCCCTAATCCCTTCACCACTTCCCCCACCCGCCCCTCAGTTGCTCCCTTGCTTTTAATTTTCTCTTAGGTTTTTCAGCGTCTTGAAAACTGTTTACTCAACACTCAAAATTGCTTGGTGACTCTCCCCACACCTTCCCCATATGTAATTTGGGTGTATTCCCCTCCTCCACTCTGGAGTTATAAATAAGTACTTATGCCGGTTGGCTGGTCTTTTTCTTGTTTTTCTTTCATCCTCTGTATACTATTTGCTTAGCTGTTGTGTCTAACCCTCTGCCTTCAACTACTACAAAGTGGCTACAAGGATAGTGCCAGTGACATTTGCTTACTAGATAGAGCAGGCGTGTTTTGAACTCTCTGCCCTTCCTCAGCCTCCAAGTGCCAGTATTACAGCTATGTACCACTTTGGTTCAAAATATATGGATTCTACTATCTGTTAGGCAATACAATGGGCTATGCCATACCGTTATCTCTAATCCTCAGAATAATCCTGCAAAGTTTGATTTAATAATTAAGTTGAGGCTTAAAAAGTTAAGTGACTTTCCCAAAGTTCCATAACCAAGAAATATTTGACAGAAATTTGATCTTCAAATTAGCTACACTGTACTGTCACCGCCTTGTACATTGGGTTACAAATAGTTACTTCACTGATTTCTGTCAGTTCTCCATTGTGTGTGTGCCTGCTAGGTTCTCATGCATGCTGTACATGCACTCTGCAAACTGTGTTACACCTCAGTCTCTTACTGAGGTTTGCAGTTCAGGGAAAAGCAGTGTATTATTAAAAAAAAAAAAAAACAAAAACTAGATAAAGCCAGGCAGTGGAGGCTCAAGCCTGTCATCCTAGCTCCTCAGGAGGCTGAGAGCTGAGGATTACGGCTCAAAGCCAACCTGGACAGAAAAGTCCATAAGACTCCTATTTCCAGTTAACCACCAAAATCAGAAGTGGCACTGTGGCTCAATGTGGTAGAGCGCTAGCCTTGAGCAAAAGAACTCAGGGACAGCACCCAGGACCTGAGTTCAAGCCCCATGACAAACTGAAAAAAGAAGGGAAAAAAATTAGATCAATTCATAAGTTCTTATAACTGCTCTTGATCTGGTACTTGTAATTAGAAAGTAGAAATCTCATTTTAATGACTGTTTTTCAGAATTACTTGTTGTAAGAAAATAGAATTCTCTACCTGTTTGTAAGTAGCTATTTTAAAATTACTGAATTTTATCTTGTGTCTTCAGAAATGTACTTGCGTAATTTGTCTGGCTTCAAAAACAAGAAATATAAGTCCTGTTAATAACAAAGCTAATTAGAATCACTATGGCCTTTTTTTATTGAGTTTGGGCTTTGGAACCATGCAGGCTTGGTTTCAGCTCCACTATTGCTCCCTGTATGTCCGTATATGTTACATGCTTAGCACAATGCCTAACACACAGCCACATATATTACCTGATATTCAATATGATTAAAAGCACTATTTTCCTTGTACTGTGTATCGGAGGAATTAACATTTACATGAGCTTGCCATCATTTACAATTTGTACAGCATAAAATATTTATTATATAGAATAGGAAGTATTTGGATTTGATTCTTAATACCTATCAAGTGCCTAGTCTGTGCAGGTATTAAATAATATATTAGGTGTTTACACAGTACCTGGCACATTATTTTATTATTATGTTAATTATTAATGTGATGTATTTATTAGATAATACAGTATGATAGTAATCTTAATTAGATGTGATTTTATAATTCTCCTAATGTGTAATCAAGACTGACTTCAGCATGCTATGTAGTTTCAGCATGCCATATGGTTTTGTGAGCTTTAATTCTGGTTACCTTTTGGGATTGGTTTAGTAACTAAAGGTATATTGGCTTACAACTGTAATCCCAGCACTCGGAATGCAGAGGCTTGGAGCTTGAGTTCAAGACCAGTTTGCTGTCTAGCAAAACCTTATCTTAGGGGGAAAAACATATCTGAAATATAATGACAGTATTGATGGTGTCCAGGAGCTCATGCTTCCTCTGTACAATAAAAGGAAATATGTGGTGCTTCAAATACAGGAGAATTATTTCACCGTTTTGAAAAGCCTGCAGATTCTATTCAGTATGAAGTACATCTTAATTATTAAGAGTTCTTTAAATTTTCCCAAATTAAATACAGGTAGAGCTGAGGTCCAAAAAGATACCACTTTCAAAATTGTATAATAAATGTATTTAATATTAAACTTGCAGCCACCTCTTCTTACAGATGGTTGCTGCTGCATTAATTTTAATAATTCTTCTGCTGGAAAGAAATGCATACTAGTACACTCCATTGGATGCTAACTGGTGTATACACATGCTGTTTCTTTATTAGTTGCCTGCCAGTTTGTACACAGTGGATCACACAGTAAGTTGGGGGCTCCCCATATGCACTAGTTTGTTTCAAGTACTGTATGTATTTCAACAAGGGAAAAAAAAACTGAAGACATTGTTATTAGTTTTATTAAGCAATTGCTATTTTCTAGTAATGAGGAATCATTTATCTCATTTTTGCCCAACACACATACACCATGATGCTTGTCTTTATTTTTGCAATCTATTATGATTAACACTACCATTAACTAAGCACCTTTTGATGTCTCAGGCACTGTGCTAAGAATAGCAGCTTCCACAATTATTGAGGAATCTGGAGATAATAGCTATTGTCTCTTTTCACAATGAAAAAACAGATTTTAACAGATAAAATAACTTGTGCAGTTAGCCCCCTAAAAGCTTTGATTCTCATCAGGTAGCTTACAGTATCCTTTTCCATATATCACTTTGTTGCTCCTGTATATGTTTTCAGTTAAGCCAAGTTTTCAAAAACCTTTAATATAAAATTTTTATAAATATGTACCTCATTTTATCAGGGGAAAATGTTTCACCATTTGCCTCTTGAAGTGAGTCATGATACTTTTCCTGCTAAATCTGATTTCTGTGAGCTTGGCCTTAGGAGAAGCATGCCCTTAAGCCTAGTGGACTTTCTTACTCCTTTCTACCTCGGTGAGATAGATTCTGTCACTGCTATTTTTATTTCCAAATGTTCTTACCACAAATTATGGGAAAAGGATGTTATTTTTAGCCACTAGACCTTTTCTTTGTATTGCTTTTAAAATACAGAATTAAAACCTTTTTGTATGGCTAAGATCTTGAACATTGCCTTCCATTATTTTTTTTTTCCTTTCAGTTATCAAACTACTGGATGGTTTAAAATAAACCCTACTAACATTGCTTTTTTTTTTTCTTGATTTCTTTCAACTGAGAGAAATATTTTATGTTTTCATAATGCTCTCTGTTCTTAAACTCCCCAGGAAGAGGAGTTGTATGCATGTCAGAGAGGTTGCAGGCTGTTTTCAATTTGTCAGTTTGTGGATGATGGAATTGATTTAAATCGGACCAAATTGGAATGTGAATCTGGTAAGATGCTACGCTAATGACATCAGCTGTGTATAACATTGTTTTTTCTTGAGTTGTGTTATGTTTTTTTTACGTTTTCCTTAGAAAATGACATACTGTTTAAATTAGTTATCCATAATTACATATATTGTAATAATTACAAATTTAGAGTTTTAACAGATGCTACTAAAACATTACATGGACTTTAAATTCATCTGTTTGTTGGGATGATGTTTATTTTGTACTATGGACAGAATGTCTTTGTGTAACCTGAGTGTTCTACTTCCACAAATGCAGCAGTAATTACCCTGCCTATCATTACCTTTTCATAGATAGTATAATTTTCCTACTAAGCCTTTCAATCATAGGATAGTTAACTTCATTCCAGAATTTTTACTGAATCAAGTCTTTGACTCATTATTTAATAGTGTATTCTTTATTGGTCATGCCAGTAAAAGTAATTGGAGACTTTGTAACCTGTTAATCACTGTTCTGATGCTGAAAGACATATAAGCCTATAATCAGGACACATGAACATTTAGCTTTTTAGAAAACTAATGGGATTGTCTCCATTTGTTATAGTTTATTCACAAAACAACTCTTGTCTGTCATTGTTGTAACTCATACCTAGTTTTCTGTGATATTGCTTTATTTTTAAAGCTTTGTCTACTAACTGGCCATTTTTCTATGTGCACAGTACTGTTCAATTTATCATTCAGCACCTTTCAAAAGAGTATTATAAATGCATATCTGACTTGAATAAAAATAAAATCAGTACATACATACAAAAATGACTATAATGAACTAAATGAAGAGATTATATCTAGTAAAGATCCATTTCAAGCCAGCTGCCAGTGGCTCACGCCTGTAATCCTAGCTACTCAGGAGGCCTAGATCTGAGGATCTCGGTTCAAATCCAGCCCAGGCAAGAAAGTCCATGAGACTCTTATCTCCAATTAACAACAAAAACCAGAAGTGGTGCTGTGGCTCAAGTGGTAGAGCCCTAGCCTTGAGCTGAAGAGCTGAGGGTCAGCACCCAGGCCCAGAGTTTAAGATCCATGACAAACAACAACAACAAAAAAAGATCTATTTCAGTGGCTAGTGACTGCTCTACCATTTGAACCACAGCTCTATTTCTTGGTGGTTAATTAGAGATAAAAGTCTCACAGACTGGGGGCTGGGAAGGTGGCTCAGTGGTAGAGCGCTTGCCGTGCATGCCTGAGGCCCTGGGTTCGATTCCCCAGCACCACATAAACAAAAAGAAAAAAGCCGAAAGTGGCGCTATGGCTCAACTGGTAGAGCGCTAGCTTTGAGCTGAAGAGCTGAGGGACAGCGCCCAGGCCCAGAGTTCAGGCCCCATGACCGGACCCAAAAAAAAAAAAAAAAAAGTCTCACAGACTTTGCTGACCAGGCAAACTTCAAACCAAGATCCTCAGATCTCAGCATCCTCAGTAACTAGGATTATAGCATGAACCACTGGCACCCGGCCTCAACCTCCACCCCACTGCTGTGCTGCAGATTAAACCCGGGGCCTAGTATATGCCAGGTAAGAACTGTGTCACTGAGCTACAGTCCTAGCCCTATTTCAGTTTTAAAATCACTTGCTATAGAACAGTTCAGTTTTCTTAAGACTTAGGGTATTAGACTCATTGTTTCATCTTACTTTTCTCTTTCCTTGTTGTTTCATCTTATTTTTTTTTCTTTCCTTGTTTCTCAGCTAAGTGATCCCTTTTTTTTCTACAAAATCCAGTACCCTTTAATGATAACACCATTAATCAGAATACCAAATGGTTAATTTCTTAACAGTAATCACAAATATTTGTATAAATGACTTAAATACGTTATTTTTAACCCTATGTAGTAAGCAGTGATATTTCCACTTTAGACCTATAGAAATCAAGTTAGCGGTTAAATACTACTGCCCACATAGATAGTCAACAAAAAACTTCAAATGGCATCTTAAGGACACTAATACACAAAACTTAGCTTTAAAGTTTCACTTACATGAATGTTATCACATAACCAAAACCTGGATATTAAGAGATTTACCATGACACATTTAATTTGTAAGAAACACACAGGGGGAATTCTCTTAAAATAATACACTTCTTCTATTAATAAATTTGTACATTCATGTTTAAAATTTATACATTCATAAGAAAAATGTCAGTTCTAGCATTTACCCTGTTCTTTATTTTTTGCTTACCCCCGTCTCTTTTTTTAAATGTACTATTTTTCTCTTTCAGCATGTACAGAAGCATATTCCCAACCTGATGAGCAATATGCTTGCCATCTCGGATGCCAAGATCAGCTACCATTTGCTGAACTGAGACAAGAACAAGTAAGAAATAATAATAATATCTTTTAAAATTGTCTACTTTTGAGGACTGGGAATGTGGCTTAGTGGTAGAGTGCTTGCCTAGCATGCATGAAGCCCTAGGTTTGATTCCTCAGTACCACATAAACAGAAAATGTCAGAAGTGGCTCTGTGGCTCAAGTGGTAGAGTACTAGCCTTGAGCAAAAGAAGCTAAGGGATAGTGCCCAGGCCCTGAGTTCAAGTCCCAGGACTAGCAAAAAGTCCCAGGACTTTTCACTTTGTCATAACTATTCCTGTTGTACCATGAATAACTTGTTCCTAAGTCTTAAAATGTAGTAATATAACTGGCATATTATTTATATGTTCAAGGATAGAATGAGGATCTTAGACAAAGAGTAAAGATGTGACATTTCTTTATTTCCCCTTAGTAGAGAAAAAGTCTGTCAGCTAAGCATTCTGGCCCATACCTTTAAATCTAGTGCTGGAGAGTTTGAGTCAGGAAGACCATGAGTTCGAGGCCAATCTGGGATACGTAGCAAGATATTTATTTATTTATTGCCAATCCTGGGGCTTAAACTCAGGGCCTGGGTACTGTCCCTGAGCTGCTTTTGCTCAAGGCTAGTGCTCTACCACGTGAGCTGCAGCACCACTTCTGACTTTTGCTGTTTATGTGGTACTGAACAATCAAACCCAGGATTTCATGCATGATAGGCGAGCACTCTACCACTAAGCCACATTCCCAGCCTGCAGGATCTTTCTTAGAAAGAAAAAAATAAATGCCTGTTTAGATGGTATCGACTTGCATTATTTCAAAGTGTTTTTTACCTGCTTTGTCCTACTTTAATAGTGATTCATTTCTTTATTCATTTAAAATTCATTTTGTTTTGAAAGACTCGGGATTAAACTTGGCCTTGCTCTACCACTTGAGCCTTATCCTCAGTCCTATATTTAATTTTCATCAAGTGAAATTATGTTTGTAGCTGGGCTCCGGTGGCTCACACCTGTAATCCTACCTACTCAGGAGGCTAAGATCTGAGAATTGAGGTTGAAAGCCAGCCTGGGCAGGAAAGTCTGTCAGACTCTTATCTCCAGTTAACCACCAGAAAACCAGAAGTGGCACTGTGACTCAAGTAGTAGAGCACTTGCCTTGAGCTGAAGAGTTCAGGGACAGTGCCCATGCCCAGATTTCAAAACCCACGACCACCAAAAAGAAAAAAACACACACACAAAAAAACTGAAGTTAAGAGAAACTGATAGAGTCCTCTTTTTTTGCCCTAACTTCTAATTGCCTTGCTTGACATTTCATCAGATTTTGATTTTCCGTATATTTGGACCTGACTCAAAAACTGACTATTCTAATAGAAGTGAGAGGTAGTGCGTTAATATGTCTGGTGGCAAGTAAAAGCAGCCTGGGATTTTAAGTTTTACTATAGTTAATGTGCATAAATAGCAGTTTAATGCTAATGATTGTGGTAAATTCATTTAATTATTTTATGATTATATTGATTATATGTGTATGTTCTTTATAATATATAATAAATGCATTTCAGATTTAAATTTGTTTGTTTGTTTAGCTAATGTCCTTGATGCCAAAAATGCACCTCCTCTTCCCTCTAACTCTGGTGAGGTCATTCTGGAGTGACATGATGGACTCTGCACAGAGCTTCATAACCTCTTCATGGACCTTTTATCTTCAAGCTGATGATGGGAAGATAGTAATATTCCAGGTAACTATTGTGCCTCGGATTCATCTAAGTACCAGCAACAGTGAATGTATATGATTACGTGTCTTGGCATAAAACTATGTACTTGGTCACTTAAAAATACTTATCATCAAATAAAAATTACTTATTTGGCCTTGATGAAAACATTGGGCATGAGGACTCTGTAATTGCCCCTTCCTCTTTGCCTTGTAATCAGAACTCTTGAATTTTCTAAATTTTCTAGTGACTAAGTAAATAAAATTAAAAGGAGATAATATATTTATATACTTTGAACATAAGTAGTGGTATATAATATGTAGATACTTGTGACATAATATTTAGAAAGGTTACTTTTTTCCTATCTTACCATGTACCATGTGATATGATAATAGCTACTATTCTTAGAAGTTTCTGTTGTAGTAGACATTTTGTATGTACATTTGTCCCAAGTATTGGAAATGGTTCTGAGACTCCCTTGGAAACCGAAATTTGATAATGTCAGGTTCTTTTTGGGGGGGGGTTGGGGGGGGTCCGGTCATGGGGCCTGAACTCTGGGCCTGGGCGCTGTCCCTCAGCTCTTCAGCTCTACCACTTGAGCCACAGCACCACTTCCGGCTTTTTTTTTTCTTTTTTTTTTTTTTGCTTATGTGGTGCTGGGGAATCGAACCCAGGGCCTCATGCATGCAAGGCAAGTACTCTACCACTGAGCCACCTTCCCAGCCCCAATGTCAGGTTCTTTAATCTACACACATCTCCCTACTATGTAGTTTCCTTTTCTTTTTTCTGTTTTTTTGGGGTTTTTTTTTTGTCTGTAGTGGGGCTTGAACTCAGTGCCTGTGCACTGTCCTTGAACTCTTATGTTCAAGGATAGCATTCCACGACTTTGAACCATAGCTCTACTTCTGTTGTCCTGGTGGCTAATTGCAGATAAGAGTCTCATAGACATTCCTGCCTGAGCTGCCTTTGAACCATGATCCTCACACTGAGTAGCTAGGAGTAGCCATGAGCCACAAGCACTCAGCTTGTAATTTTCTTTTAATGCAGTAAATTTCTCAAATATACCATTCAACAAATTATATTGTTAAAAAATACATTGTGATACTCAATTTTTTCAGGTAATAAAGTAAATATTTTAATTATTTTTGCTAATAAGGTACATCTTTTAATTATTTTATTTTTTTAGGTCAGTGATAGGGCTTGAACTCAGAGTCTGGGCTCTGAGTACTTTTTTTTTTTTTTTGGGTTGTGGGGCCTGGACTCTGCACCTGGCACTGTCCCTGAGCTCTTCAGCTGAAGGCTAGCACTCTACCACTTGAGCCACAGTGCCACTTCTAACATTTTCTGCTTATGTGGTGCTGAGGAATCGAACCCAGGGCCTCATGCATGCTAGGCAAGCACTCTACCACTGAGCCACCTTCCCAGCCCCGTCTGAGCTCTTTACCCAAGACTAGTATCCTACCATTTTGAGCCACAGTGCCACTTCCATTTTTCTGGTAGTTTATTGGAGATAAGAGTCTCACAGACTTTCTTGCCCAGGCTGCCTTTGAACCACAATCATCAGATCTCAGCCTCCAGAGTACCTAGGTTTACAGGCATAAGCCACCAGTGCCCAGCTATTTTTTAATTTTTTTAAACATTTTTTGGTTTACTCATATGACTACTGTGTGATTATGTTATAGCACTGTCGTAGGCCTGGATCTTTTGTACTTGATTTAGTAATAAGTGACAGTAATTTTCTCTACTTAAATTTCTGAGCAAATTTTATGTCCTAAACCTTCTTGTGTTAAAGCTTCAGTTGATGTTCAGCATAGAACGCTAATTCAGTCCTCCTTAAATGTAAGAGTAGTTCTGTTGCTCTCAGAAATACGACTATAACTGAGATGGAGTAGCTCTCATTCCAGAGGATCAGAGCTAGTAAAAAATGTAAAGTATGGTGTGTTCGTCTGTAAATTACAAATTATTCCTATTTAGAGAATGGGATGTTTCAGATAAAGAATAGAGATAATAGATGTTTAGCCAAAAGTTTTGGCAATCTGCTGAATTATTCCTGATCAACTAGAATTAGAGCTCGTTTTTTCAAAGTATAATGTTTAATGCAATGTTTTGTCGTAATTTTTCCCTCTCTTGTCTCTTTTTTTAAGAGACAGGAAGTTGAACTGACTAACTAGTTGATGATGCCAGAAATCTGTCTATTTATCTGAAAGGCACTGGATCTGATGTTCAGGAAGTGCAATTAAAACTATATTGTGGTTAATGTGTTTTATGTTTTATACCATACTTTTGTTACTTTCTCTCAATTTAAATGTTTATAGAGATGATGTGTTATAGAACTAGTTACCAAAAAAAGCTTTAAGTATAAATGACTTAATTGACTTTCATTACCATTTTAGTCAAAGCCAGAAATTCAGTATGCACCACAGTTGGAGCAGGAGGCTACAAATTTGGGAGAATCATCTCTGAGCAAAATGTCCTGTAAGTTTTATTTTAAATAACTTGTATAAAAAATTAGCATCAGGCTGGGAATATGGCTTAGTGGTAGAGGGCTTGCCTCACATGCATGAAGCCCTGGGTTCAATTCCTCAGTACCACATACACAAAAAAAGCCAGAAGTGGTAGAGTGCTAGCCTTGAGCAAAAGAAGCTCAGGGACAGGCCCAGAGTTCGAACCCCAGGACTGGCAAAAAAAAAAATTTTTAAATAAACAAATTAGCATCAAGGGGCTGGGAAGGTGGCTCAGTGGTAGAGCACTTGCCTTGTATGTATGAGGCCCTGGGTTCAATTCCTCAGCACCACATAAGCAGGAAAAAAAAAAAAAAAAGCCAGAAGTGGCGCTGTGGCTCAAGTGGTAGAGTGCTAGCCTTGAGCTGAAGAGCTGAGGGACAGCATCCAGGCCCAGAGTTCAGGCCCCATGACGAGACCCCCCCCCCCCCCCCCCCCAAAAAAAAAAAAATTAGCATCAAATCTGATAGAATTAGTTGCCCATCCTCTGATTTACTAGATCTGAGAAGTGATCTGAGGATTTGTATTTCTAGCAAGTTCTACATTTTTGCTGATGCTATTGGTATGGAGACATTTGAAAAGCACTATTCAAAAATATTTAACTTGTTTCAAAGGATTTGTGTCTGCGTGCGTGCGTGTGTATACGTACATATGTTTCTATACTAGGGCTTGAACTCAGGACCTGGGTGCTGTCCCTGAGCTTTGTACACAAAGTTAGCACTCTGCCACTTGAGCCACAGCTCTGTCTGCTTTTTTTTTTTTTTTTTTTGCCAATCTTGGGGCTTGAACTCTGGGCCTGAGTGCTATCTCTGAGCTTCTTTTGCTCAAGGCTAGCACTCTGCCACTTGAGCCATAGCACCACTTCCAACTTTTTCTGTGGTTAATTGGAGATTAGAATCTCATAGACTTCCTCTCCAGGCTGGCTTTGAACCATGATTTTCAGGTCACAGTCTCCTGAGTAGAATTCCAGGCACCCAGCCACTTCCAGCTTTTTGGTGGTTAGTTAGAGTTGAGAGTCTCATGGACTTTGCTGCCAGGACTGGATTCAAACCTCAATCCTCAGATCTCAGCTTCCTGAGTATCTAAGATTACAGGAGTGAGCCACCAGCACCCAGCAAAGGATGTTTTAAGTATGAACCAATCAAACATTTAGATATTTCCCAATAAATTAAATGGTAGAACTACTGAAAAATGTTTCCTATTTTATTTTCATAGTAGAAGTGAATTTTAACCCATAAGAACACAAAATATCAAGCTAAGGCAGAGAGTACCTTTTAAAACTTTTATTTTAAATACTTATTTAATTAACCTGCTGATTATATTTGTGAATGGGAATGGGTGGATAATAGCACATAACATATATAGACAGTTTTGATTAGAGTAAACCAAATTCTATTATTCAAGCCCACATGTTTTTAAATAGAAAGTATCAATGTCAAGAATTTGAAAATTAAACAGGAAACCAATAATATGGTAAGATAACTTTTCATCACTGTTGTACCAGATGAATTTTCACAGATTATAAAATATGTCATTGAAAGCAATTAGATGTCTGTACAGTGTTTCTACCTAGAAGTAGTTATGAGACTAGCATTTAGAATATAAGATATAAACTTGGACCTTATTTTTTCAGATCTGCACTTGAGAAGTTCCCAGGCACACAGAAACTATCTTGAAGATGGAGAAAGTGATGGCTTTTTGAGATGCCTCTCTCTGTATGTATTCTTTCTTCTATGTATAAAAGATGAATATGATTTGTCTAAGAAACTAAGGTTCCCTTTCTTAATATTTTTTGTTATTCTCTCTCTCCCTCTCCATAGTGGTATAAGCCTGTTTTCCCAGCTATGATAGGAAGTGAAAGGGGTGTTACTTTCTGCCTCTGTTTAGTTCTTAAGTCTAGACAGACTGAAAATGATTAGTAGTTGCTCCACATATGCACACACCTTTCCATATACTTCATGTGCAGAGCATAGGAATATCCCTACATCTATTAGAGGTTTCAAGGAGAAGAAAATATTGCCAGGAGTTGGTGGCTCACACCTGTAATCCTAGTTACTCAGGAGGCTGAGATCTGAGGATCGCAGTTCAAAGCCAGCCCAAGCAGGAAAGTCTGTGATACTCTTATCGCCAATAAACTACAAGAAAACCAGAAGTGGCATTGTGGCTCAAGTGGTAGAGCACTTGCCTTGAGCTAATAGAGCTGAGGGACAGCACTCAGACCTAGAGTTCAAACCCCACGACCGACTGAAAAAAAGAAAAAGAAAATATTGAGGTGATAGAAATAAGTCTTTAATGATGAATAGAGCTTTTTGCTAGTTATAGGAAGAGTTTTTTTTTTTTTTTGGTATAAGTGTGCTAGCACTGGAGCTTGAACTTAGGGCTTGGGTGCTCACTGACATTTGGAAGTTAATTGGAGATATGAATCTCACAGCTGGAAGTAGCACTGTGACTTAACATAGTAGAGTGCTAACCTTGAGCAAAAATTGCTTAGGCCCTGAGTTCAAGCCCCATGACCAACCAAAAAAAAGAATCTCACAGACTTTCCTGCCATGGGTGGCTTTGAACCATAATCTTCAGATCTTTGTCCCCTGAGTAACTAGGTTTACCGGTGATGAGACACTGGCAACCGACGACGACGTTAATTTTTTTAGAATTTCAGATAAGCTGTCTTTCAGCTGAATGTGTAAGATGTATCATTTTGTATTATAGCCCAAAGAGCCAAAAATTAGACCAAACCAGGTAAACTCCTGCAAATACAGTGGCAAAGAAATCAATGTGTTAAGAACCCTCTATGTGAAGGGTAATCAGAAGACCAGGCTAGAGAGCTTTAACCAAGAAATTATAAGGCCTAAACTAGAGCCATGGACAAGAAAATCAAGAGATAATGGAGATAGTAGAGAATCTATAAGATCTAGGAGTTGTTTTTCTGTGGAGTGAGGAAGATGATGGATTCTAAGATGAACCCCAGTTTTCTGTTTTGCTGTTGCAGTCCAAATATCAAACATACCTTTCTTTTTCATGGATATAAATTCCTTAAAAACAAAGGAAAGTAGCTGGGCACCAGTGGCTCACACCTGTAATCCTAGCTACTCAGGAGGCTGAGACCTGAGGATCGAGGTTCAAAGCCAGCCTAGGCTTTTAGAAAAAAGTCCATGAGACTCATCTCCAGTTAACCACCAGAAAACCAGAAGTAGAATCGTGGCTCAAAGTTGTAGAACGCTAGCCTTGAGCTGAAGAGCTGAGGGACAGGCCCAGAGTTCAAGCACTATGACTGACAAAATAAAAATTTTAAAAAGTAAAGGAAAGTGAGTATTTTTTCACTTAAAGCTTTATAGCAGAATTCCCTGCATTTCACTTTCTGGGCAACAGTGTCCAACGGTACCTTTTCCTTTTGCATGCCCCAGTGTTAACAAACCATCAAGTGAATGGTTTATGGTGGTAATACAGGTCTTTTTTAGGCAATGTTTGATGAGCAGTGACTCTCTTAAATTATATAGTTTTTCAGAATTAGATCCTTTAGTATTAAAAAATGTGTTTTGAATCTTATTAAATCGATTATAGAAAAAACCTCAGTCACTGATTCTCATAAACTGGCCTTCTACCTTAAAATGTTTTAATCATAAGTAAAATATAACTCTTTATTAAGACAGATTATAATAGCCACAAGATGCCTCTTAATAAATGTGTCTTTTCATTTGAAATGTAAATAAATTGTTACCAGTTAAATGTTTGAGCTGTTATAAGAAACTGACTTCTAGAAATCTGTTGTGAATCCTTTTATAAAACAATCATCTCGGGCTGGGAAGATGGCTCAGTGGTAGAGCGCTTGCCTTGCATGCTTGAGGCCCTGGGTTCGATTCCTCAGCACCACATAAGCAAAAAGAAAAAAAGCCGGAAATGGCGCTGTGGCTCAAGTGGTAGAATGCTAGCCTTGAGCTGAAGAGCTGAGGGACAGCACCCAGGCCCAGAGGTCAGACCCCACAACCGGACCCAAAAAAAAAAATTAAAAAAAAAAACAATCATCTCATAATGTATGAATTGTATACTTTAATTTTTTGGGATACAGTTTTCTTAAAGTGAGTATAATACTTTGTAAAATAATTGTAACATTTATATGACTTAAATTTATAGGATACTTATTTTTAGTAATTAGGAAGTACTCTTAGCAGAGAAGGAATGTGACTGGTTTTATTGTTATTATGATTATTATTATTATTATTATACAAGTTCTTTAGCCAGGCTACAGAAACTTTTGGAATAGAAGAAAATGTCATATCAGGAAGTGGTGCTGTGGCTCAAGTGGTAGAGCGCTAGCCTTGAGCTGAAGAGCTGAGGGACAGCGCTCAGGCCCAGAGTTCAAGCCCCGCGACCAACAAAAAAAAAAAAGAAAATGTCATATCACCCTAACATACTGGCTCTTATTTTTCCTTCTATAATCATGTTTTTTAAATAATTTTAAAGTTAGCACACCAAGTTTCAATTCAGGTAAGTAAATACATAAGGTTGTTGCCTAATTAAGACTCTCCTAATTTTTACAATGTGAGTTTTAATATGACTAATTGTCATTTGTTTTGTTTTTTAGTAACTCTGGGTGGATTTTAACCACGACTCTAGTCCTCTCAGTGATGGTTTTGCTCTGGATTTGTTGTGCAGCTGTTGCTACAGCTGTGGAACAGTATGTTCCCCCTGAGGTAAATTTAATTCTAACCCTTGGGCCATTTGAAGAATGAGCCATGACATAAACCATTTTAAGTGCCTTATTTGTTTAATTAGTAAAAAGAAACAAAGCCTCTGTACTAATATAAGAGAGAAGATCTGAGGACTTTACCCTATCTGTTTGAAGTTATCACACATGAAAATTGTAAATTTGCAATCACTAGCTCAAATTCCTGGTTCCAGTGTTCTGGGTGATATGTGTTGGCTGGCTTGAGTAATGTCTCCCTGGTACTCTGAGACTGACAAGAAAGGTTGATACAGTTTTCTAAGATAGTATATAGAAAAGAACACTTGTAGACCACTTAATTTTGAGCCAATTGCCGTGACTGTTCAGAAGTAATTGTTACTTTAGAAGCCATAAAACTGGCACTTTTGATTCTTAGTTATTTTGCTCTGATTGCTAACTACCAGAGAGTTGGAAGACCATTGTGTGAATTATTTGGGAATTAAAATATAATTGTCTAAGAAGCTTAATTGTTAAGATAAAGGGGTTTTGTTTCATTATGAGGGATGATTGCTAAATATCTGTAGCCCTCTTCTGTTTATAATATGAATATACTGACAGTGTCCTTTTTTCTAGATTACCTGCTATATTCCCTGATATGTATTTTTAAATTATTTACTTATTAATTTTACTATGCTGGATAATGGAACCCAGGGCCTTGTACATGCTAAGCAAGTGCTCTACCACCAAGCTATACTTCTGGTTTCTTTATCTTAAGAAATTTATTTTCCCTAGTAAAGCTGAAATTGTACATCTTGCATAGAATTGTCTTTTCTGTTTTTTTTCCCCGTGAACTACCTCATGCAGTCAAAATCCTCATGGTGACCAAGCTGCAAACTTATGATAATAAATACCCTGGGAGGGCTGGGAAGGTGGCTCAGTGGTAGAGTGCTTGTCTTGCATGCATGAGGCTCTGGGTTCAATTCTTCAGCACCACATAAGCAAAAAGAAAAAAGCTGGAAGTGGTGCCATGGCTCAAGTGGTTGAGCGATAGCCTTGAGCTGAAGAGTTGAGGGACAGTGCCCAGGCCCAGAGTTCAGGGCCCACGACGACCCAAAAATAAATTAAAATAAATAAATAAATACCCAGGGATAGTTGGTTCCTTTCTCTATATCTTATTTCTGGGAAGCCTCTTGTTAAAGGAAGATATATATATCTCCATTGGTCTAGCTATTGCCTAGAAAGACTAAAACCAGCTTCAGGTAGAATTTACCCTGATGAATCCCCATAGCCTGGTTTCTGACTAGTGTTCAGTGCTTTCTAATGGGTTCTGTTCTGAGTGTTTCATGTGTAAGGTGACTGCTGTTGTCATCCCCATTTTTCAGATGAAGAAACTTCAGGAGAGAGTTTGTAATTTCCCCAGTGTTAAATATCAGGAAGTGTTAGAACCCGGACATGAACTCTAGTAGTATGACTCCAGAGCTGTTGCTCTTAGCTAACTTCCTTTGATTAGCCTAGAATCCTAAGTAGGGGAGATGGTTATATGACTCTTATCAAGAGCTGCTGTCCTGTGTGTCAAAGATAGACACCACTGCGACCACCTGATTCATGTGGTAAGCCCCACAATGCCCAAAACTTTTATCTAATGGTCCTCAGCCAGGCAATTCATGGAGCTCTATTTTTTCCTTTCCTTTTTTTTTTTGGGGGGGGGGGGGGCAGCCGGTCATGGGACTTGAACTCTGGGCTTGGGCGCTGTCCCTGCGCTCTTCAGCTCAAGGGAGTGCTCTACCACATGAGCCACAGTGCCACTTCCGGTTTTCTAGTGGTTTATTGGAGATAAGAGTCTCATGGACTTTCCTGCCTGGGCTGGCTTTGAACCACGATCCTCAGATCTCAGCCTCCTGAGTAGCTAGGATTACAGGTGTGAGCCACTGGTGCCGGGCTTATTTTTCCCTTTACTTACAAAGGTAACTCCTCTTCTGGAGGTGTTTTCGCACACCCTTTAGTGCCTCTCATACTTTTGGTTAGATATGCTAGACATGAGGATCTTTCTCCCCTTTAGGTGACTTTTGCTCTTTTTCTTAGAGTTGATGTCTCTGTTGGGACAAGTTTTATTGGGAGCATATATCTTTTTAATTTTGTGAGAAAATTTCACCCCTAAGTTCTTGGGGAGTACATCACCTCATTCCTAGATGTGTCCCTCTGTCACCATAAAACGTACAGCATCAGAGACACACTTGTGGCCTTGTTGGCTGCCATTGCATTGCCTCTGGATAATCAGCCATGAAGGCCCTGCTTCCTTCCCCTTCACTATGGTCCCTTCTTCCTATCCTTGGCAGCTAAAATGATGACTGCATTCCAAGAGAACCTGTTCTCTTCTAAGGAAATACATTTTCTGAGAAAATGTGCATTAAAGAACCATTTGGGGTGGTTTTTGGTTGTTGTTTATTTAAAAGAGCCATTTGGATGTATTACTTTTAGACTTGACTTTTACATGTGAAACTATACTTTGGCAAGGTAATAATTTTGTTTAAGTATGTTTTTCTATAAAAGCGTTACGCACTTACGCACCTGTAAGGCAGGAAAATCACTCATTCTACCATCCATAGTTAGTGTGCTGTTTATTTCCAGTATGAGCAGTTTGTAATACATATTGATAATCAGTTTTTATTTTAGAAGAAACAAAGGCTATCATTTACTTGGTTATCCTCAATTAGTATCTTTTTCTCTTCTCTCCTAGCCTCTCTTCTCTTTCTCCATTCTTCTTCTTTCCTCTCTTTCTTTTTTGGTGCCAGTACTGGGGCTTGAACTCAGAGTCTCAAGCTCTTACTCAGCTTTTCCTTACCACTTATGCCATACCTCTTGTCTTTTTGCAGATTAATTATAGGTAAGAGTCTCTTGGATTTGTCTGCCCCAACTGGCTCTAAACCACTACCAGTGAGCTGAATTAGTGTCAGTTTAGTTTCATAAAATTTTGATGCTTTGTTCCCATTTCTTTTTAGGGGGGAGAGTGGGGGGGGGGGGTCCGGTCTTGGGGCCTGAACTCTGGGCCTGGGTGCTGCCCCTCAGCTCTTCAGCTCAAGGCTAGCGCTCTACCACTGAGCCACCTTCCCAGCCCTCGTTTTTTTTTAACTGTTATGATGTCACATTCATTCATTCATTTAGAGACAGAATCTTGCTATCTATGTAGGCAGGCCTCAACATTCTTCTGCCTGAGCCTTCCAAGTACTAGGATTATAGGCATGTACCACCGCATTTAGTTTAGAATGAAGCTTTTCTTTCTTTCTTTTTCTTTCTTTCCTTCCTTCCTTCCTTTCGTGTGTGTGTGTGTGTGTGTGTGTGTGTGGGTGTGGGTGTGGGTGTAGGTGTGGGTGTGGCTTTAATTCAGGGCTTTTTCTTACTCAAGGCTAGCACTCTACCATTTCAGTGGTTCTACTTCTGGCAGTTGTTGTTGTTGTTGTTGTTTTTGCTACTTAATTACAGATAGGATAAGAATCTCACAGAATATATCTCCCCACACCACCAAGCTTGAAACTGTAATCCTCAGATCTCAGCCTCCTGAGTAGCTAGGATTACAGGCACTGACATGAATCTCAGGTGCCCAGGGAATATTTTTGTTGAGCTCATCTATTTAAGACAATAAAAAGTTGTCATTCATGGTGTTGTTTTTCAGGCAGGCCCAACTTGGCATGAGAACAGTTTACCAGTGTTCTTTCCTAAGGACTAGGCAGCCTCAGACAGAAATTTGCTGTGGCAACAGATGTGATGATAGGTGCTTCCTTGGTGTTGTCTCATTATCTTTGCCTGCTACTTTTTCTGAAAGAGGAGTGTTGAAGTTATTTGTCAAGACCATGATGGTCTTAATTGCATACAGTTAGTTAAAAGTGGTTAGGAAAAGCCAGAATTGGAGCTGTGACCAAGTGTTAGAGCATTAGGCCTTATCAAAAAAGCCCAGAAATGGTATGCAGTCCCTAAAAATCAAGTACCAGGACTGGCACCAAAGTTAAAAAAAAATTTTTTTAAGTAACTTATCTCAGATCATTTAGTTGCAGGGCTGAGCCTGTAGCCCATAATGTATTTGTTGATTAAATTTCTTAACTTTCAGAAAGAAACTTCTTGCTCATTCAGATTTTAACATCTATTTTTGTTATTGTATCAACTTGAGATATTATCTAGTATCTTCCTGCTAAAGGGAGAGGAATTGGTTCTCTTACATTTCTTCACTGATGGTTATTGAAATGCGTATTATTTTGTCTACTTTCTATAATTATTTTATAAATTTCTACTGATAACATCATTATCTTTCCCCTTTTCTATAATTTTTAGTAATTAAGTTACTATGAACTTTGTTTTTTGTTTTGTTTTTTGGTCCGGTCGTGAGGCCTGAACTCTGGGTCTGGGCACTGTCCCTCAGCTCTTCAGCTCAAGACTAGCGCTCTACCACTTGAGCCACAGCGCCACTTCCGGTTTTTTTCTTTTTTGCTTATGTGGTGCTGAGGAATCGAACCCAGGGCCTCCTGCATGCAAGGCAAGCGCTCTACCACTGAGCCACCTTCCCAGCCCTTATTTTCTCTTTTTTAATTAACATTTGTACCAAATCCTGTTGCTACTCAGAATGAGAGTTAAGATCTTAAAGAACCTGGTCGTTTTAGCCTTCAGAGTCAGAGCTGTTAATATGAGTACTTTAACTTTATATAAACTTAACTCCACTTGGTACAACTTTATATAAACTTAACTCCACTTGGTACTCGTTTGCTATGCCTTAGGTCACATGGGAAATCTTTACACATCTGCTGGAACATGAATCA
This sequence comes from Dipodomys spectabilis, assembly GCF_019054845.1. Lineage (NCBI taxonomy): Eukaryota > Metazoa > Chordata > Mammalia > Rodentia > Heteromyidae > Dipodomys > Dipodomys spectabilis. Next base: position 863,529 of record NW_024871181.1, read on the forward strand.
CATAATCTCTGATACTTTGGATTTTTATTACTGGTTTTTGTGCTGGTACTGGGGGTTGAACTCAAGACGTAGTTGCTGTTCCTTAGCTTTTTTTCTCAAGGAACCTGAATCATAGCATCTCTAATACTTTGGATTTTTTTTTAATTTGTTTTTGTGTTGGTACTAGGGTTTGAACTCAGGTCCTAGTTGCTGTCCATTAGCTTTTCACTCAAGGCTAGAACACTACCACTTGAGCCACAGCTCTACTTACAGTTTTTTGTTGATTAATTGTACATGAGTCTCATGGACTTTCCTGCCCAGGCTAACTTTGAACTACGATTCTCAGAGCTCAGCCTTCTGAGTACCTAGGATTTCAGTTATGAGCCACCACAACCCTGCTAAATACTTCCTTTCCTTTTCAAAAGTATTTATAGAATTTTTTTAAACTAAATATCGATTGATAAAATTGCTATTTGGAAATAATTTTTTGTTTTGTTTTTTGTTGCAGAAGCTGAGTATCTATGGTGACTTGGAATTTGTGAATGAACAAAAGCTAAGCAAATATCCAGCTTCTTCTCTTGTGGTTGTTAGATCTAAAGCTGAAGATCATGAAGAAGCAGGGCCTCTGCCTACTAAAGTAAATCTTGCCCATTCAGAAATTTAAGAGCTCTTCTTAAAAAGAAAAGTGTCAGGGACACTGAAATTTCCATTCCTCATAGAGCTTTTAAAATGGTTTCATTGGATTTAGGCCTTAAGTCAATATGAAGTGCAAATAAACTCACCCAAATGTGTGAGGACTGTATTTGCTATAACTTTACCTATAGGGTTTTTCCCCCTAGTAACTTAAGACATGGACATTTGGGGTTGTATTTTTATTTTACTAATATCTGTAGTTACTTTGTAAGTTGTGTTGGTTTTGTTGTTTGTTTTTTTCTCTGTTAGCCAATTTCTATGAGCTGATTGTAGTTCTTCCCCACCTCCTGTCATGATACTGTCAGTTATCTTAGTTAATAAGCTGAATACTTAGTAGGATATGACGCTTTTGCTCAGCAATGGCCCACAAAGCTGTAATTTGAAATTTAGCAGAAAATGGCATTTAATGACACTACATTTTCAGTTGTATTGAACTGAAATCATTAAAATTTTATTTGAATAATTATGTGCTGAAATTTGAGTATCTGATTTCCCTGGTCTTCCCACCCATTACTTCCCAGCCTAGAAAAGAATTATGTAGTGTTGTGTTTACTCCTCTCTAACAGGATTGAAGCACAGTGACCCTCTCAGCAATGCATTTGCTATTACTTTGTAAAATAACACAGGTTGGAGGAGTTCCCAGAGAACTGCTTTTCCTCTACATTTGACAAAAACTATTATTACAACCATTCTTTCGCCAACAAGAATACAGATTTAAAAACTAGAGTGATGTCAGGTAACAATATACCAGAGTCTTAACGTGCTCCAGCATTGTACTAAATACCTTTGCAAACCAACAGTTGTTTTAATCACAGAGGATGGCTGGCAGATGCAGTAGTGCTGTTCTACTAGTGAGTCATACTCACCCAATGGCCTAGTCTTCAGATTTTCCTGAGTCCAAAGAAAATAAAATTAACAGCTAAGCAAGTAAGACTCTTCACACAAAAATATAGGTTTTCATTTCTAAAATAGTTTGTCTGGATTTGGAAGATGGAGGGTCAGAAAGTGGTGAACACATACAGATAGGGAAAGGAGTAATTACTAAGCAGTCATTGCCAAGCAGGCAAAACATGACTATGAGTTACCTTAAAAGACATTGTCTCACATCACATCCCTAGTGTATGCTGACACTTCTTTTTTTTTTTGGGTCCGGTCGTGGGGCCTGAACTCTGGGCCTGGGCGCTGTCCCTCAGCTCTTCAGCTCAAGGCTAGCGCTCTACCACTTGAGCCACAGTGCCACTTCCGGCTTTTTTCTTATGTGGTGCTGAGGAATCGAACCCAGGGCCTCATGCATGCAAGGCAAGCGCTTTACCACTGAGCCACCTTCCCAGCCCCATGCTGACACTAATTAATCAGACACGTTTAACTGAAATACTCAGTGAAGAAGGCTGAGAAAAGTACACGATTCTACAAGCTTAGGAGTTAGCCCACTGGGAAGAAATGCTTCCCTTCTAAAAGCAATACCAAGAAATATTTAGATAAGAAGGTCAAACTAGGCCGGATAAAGTGGTTCACACAGAATCCTGGTAACTAGGGAGGCTGAGATTGGGAGAATTGTGGTTGAAGGCAAGTCCAATAGAAACATTAATATTAGACCCTAACTCAACAGAAAAAGCTGGGTGCAGTGGTACATGTCTTTAAAGCTATAGCAGAAGCATCAAGGTCCAGGCTAGCCTAGGCAAATAATAAGACTGTATTTGAAAAATAAAAGCAAAAAGGGCTGGTGGTATGGCTCAAGTGGCAGAGCACCTGCCTAGCAACCACAAGCCCCTGAGAAATCTGAGGGAAACACTGTTAGTACAAGTACTAGGACCCGATGTGTACTTTTTGGTGCTGTGACAAAATAGAAAATCAACTTTTGAGGGAGAAAAGATTATTATGATTTGGGGGTTCAAGCCATCCTCGCTGTCTCCATTGTTCTGGGCCTGAGGTAAGGTACAACACGGGAGCTGCTCCTCTCAAGAAACAACTGATGCCTCTCCAGAGCACAGCTAGAGGCTTGTTTTTTTTAACTGGGTCCAACTTCTAATAAATAACTTGTTTAGCTATTAGCACCCTCAGGATCTAGCCACCTCTCAGTAGTGCCACACGCTTGGGAGCAAGCCTTTAATATGCACCTTGATGAGGACAGCACTTCATATTCAAGTCATATCACCAGCATGGAATACTATGGAGCACATGGGCAGACCCCTAATTTCTGCAGGGAACTGATAGCCAAGCTTCAACCTGGAGGAAAGGGAAAGCCAAACAAAATATTAAGGAGTGGCTTTCTAGGCAGTGCAGGCAGGGAATTCAAGTTGTGCAGTAGGCCCAGACCCAACTTAGAAAAACAGCAACAATGAGCTAGAGAGGCCAGATAATAAGGAATGTTGTTAAACCCAGACTTGATCCTGAGCATGGAGGAGAGCTGCAATGTGTTAAGCAACAGAGTTAACAGTGTTTTAAAATAATTGAAGTTACCATGTGGAAAGTAAATTGGGACAGAGTAGTCCTGAGGCCAACATTTTATCCCTGTTCTTTTAATACCCAACAGCCCTACTTTTATGTCACTCCATTGCTCTTATCTAAAAGGTCTCTTGTTCCTCACTGATCAGAGGATAGATCTAGGAGTGGTCTTGGCTGGGTCTTGGACAGTGCTGCCAAACCAACAAAACCAGCCCACCATTAACAGCACTTCCCACATGCTTCCTGTTGGGCTGAGCCTTAAACTACAGTGCTAGTCCACTCATTGCCGTCCTCTAACCCTCTGTTGGCTAGCCAGCCTGTACATGCTCAGCATACTCTTGAGCTGTTCCCCTTCTCCCCTGGGTTTCCAGTTGCTAAGCATGTCATGTTGTGTTTGTATGGTCAGCTGGAGGTTCTTTCATAATCTCTCCTTGACTACTTGTTCTCAACCAGATTCTGGGGTGGGGAGATCTCGGACAGCAATAAAGACAGAGATAGAGGGAAATGTAGTCAGGGAAACTAGATTGGATTTTCTGGTTCCTTACAGTGATGAAATTCTGAAGCACCTTTTCTAAAGTTTATAATTGTTTTGTTTTTTGTTTCGTTTTTTGCTGGTCATGGTATCCGAACTCTGGGACTGGGCTCTGTCCTTCAGCTCTTCAGCTCAAAGCTAGCACTCTACCACTTGAGCCACAGTGCCACTCCTGGCTTTTTCTGTTTATGTGGTGCTGAGGAATCGAACCCAGGGCCTCATGCATGCTAGGCAAGCACTCTACCACTGAGCCACCTTCCCAGTCCAAGTTTATAATTGTTTAAAGTCAAATATTTCACTTTCAAGCACTGTCTTCCTGGGATGTTCATGACTTACTTGTTTACAACAGAGAGTCTCAACCTGTTCTGTTGTCACAGACCTTTCTGGCAATCAAGTGATCTGTGAATACCTTCTCAGAATAACGCTTTCTAATGCATGAACACTAAATATGAAGGGTTGTAATATTTTCCAAAAAGTAGTACGATAATGTATTATCTTCTTATTAACACAAAATAAGATTTAGTGGTAGTTCTAAAAATTCTGTGATTTCAAAGTAGTATTTTGAAATAAGTTCAATGGAATACATCTACATCTAAATATCTGAGTTTCTATAGGTAATGACATCACAGGCACTACTACTAATAACACTGGATTGTTAAAGGGTACATTTCAGCTAGAAGCTGCTAAAAATTATTTTCCCCATCCAGATTCACCAAAACCCTGGCCTGATTTTACTTCATAATCTAAAGAGCAAACTATTTTCATTTGCCGGCTCAGTTCTAAGTTATTTGTTGCTTCTTATATTGCTTCTTGCGTGCTTTTTTATATTTGAATTTTTTTGTTATTGTTTTTTGGGTCCGGTTGTGGGGCCTGAACTCTGGGCCTGGGCGCAGTCCCTCAGCTCTTCACCTAAAGGCTAGCACTCTACCACTTGAGCCACAGCGCCACTTCCAGCTTTTTTTTTTTCCTGCTCGTGTGGTGCTGAAGTATCGAACCCAGGGCCTCATGCATGCAAGGCAAGCGCTTTACCACTGAGCCACCTTCCCAGCCCTTGAATTGTTTTTGAAGTGTTAGAACAGCAATAATTGATGGCTTGAGTGGAAAGAAATCAGCAATGGATTGGAAAAGAAAGGCTTCAAGACAAGCTCCTGATATTGTACCTTAGGTGTACTATCTTGCCATTGTTGTGGTACTCCAAAATCTATTAATTTCATGATGCTTAAGTGTGTGAGCTTTAATAAAATGTGGACCATCTACATTAAACAGTGGTATAATGCAATCTTGTAAACTTAGATAATTCACTGTGGGGTTGGTTTGTGTATCTCCCCATGATGTCTGCAAAGCCGTTTATAACAGCCTTACATGTCTACTGAATGAATCCTAATTTCTCTCCCTCTAGGAGAACAGGATGGGGTTGTCATCTCTGTTTCACAATTGAGGAAGTAGTCTCAGAGAGTGGAGCTAGTCAGCTGGAATTCTCAATTATATAAGGCTACAAGGAAGAGTGATAATGGCTGTGACAGGCTGGGCCTCCCTCTAAGCAGACTAGATGCCCTCTCAGCTCCCTTATCAGTCCAGCTAACTTCAGTGCCCACAGCATTGCTCAGTGCTGGGCCCCAGACTAAAGTAACCTCAACTGTCAAGAATCTCTAGAACTGGAAAGAAAGCAAAGCATCCAGAAAAAAAAAAAAATCCTATCTTCAAAGGATGTGCTCATTCCATCCCCATTATACCTCTGAGTTTAGTATTCTTATTCCCGTTCTTCAGATAAGGAAACTGAGGCTTAGACAGACTGACCTGCCACCTTGGGTAGATACTAACTTGGCAAACAGGTATCTGTGTAGTTGATATATCCACTGAGTGTCTCCTGACTACAGCTTGGCTAAGATGAAGACAAAGCCTAAGAAATGCAAGGAAAGAGAGAACCTGGGAGAGAAAGGAGAATCAGAAGGTTTTGTAGAGTGAGATTTTTATCTGATCTGGGCAGGAAAGAGATTTAGAAAGGTAGAGGGAGCCAGCACACATGACAAGCGATACACTGAGAGATATATAACCACATAATGAATTATTCAAATCCAGCCTGTAGAAAGCCATAGGTAGAGCCAGAATGACGTAGCTGATATGGGCCATGGATATAGAGGTCCTAATTAGCATTGTTTTTGGCTTCAAGGTCATCTACTGATTCTATGCTGGCCTTAACTATATCAGCAAGGGCAATCAGCAACGACTATATCCTTGTTGACACAGAAATAGGTCAGCATCAGCAGGTCTATCTAGAGGCCAAGGACAACCTTGTGAAGAGCTTGAGGAAGTATATCCTAGTCTATAAACTGGACCTGATGTTCAACTACAAGGTTTATACAGCCATGAATGAGTTATTCTGTGGGACCAGCCCAACAAAGATGTTAGAACAGCTGCAGTCCCTGAGGTAAGGCAGGCATGTCCCTTCCCCTCACCTGCTCACTCCCTATTTCCAGGGAGTGGCCCACCTTCTGCAGCTACCAGGAGGAAGGCACCCAACCATGTCTGGACCACCAGGGAAGAAACGGTACCCACCAATGCCTCTGGGCCCCAGCTGTGAGCAAAGGCCACCTTGTATGCCCCAACTATGTTTGTTTATATGTCTTTGGGAGGCACAGAAATGGAGGGACAAAGAGTAAACAAATGCAGCAGTGGTACTCACTAGACACCATATTGAAAATGAACTATGCAACTCATGGGTGGGGATGGGAGGGAGAAACTGGGAGAGAGAAAAGGAAGGGGTGACATTGTCCAAAAAGAAATGTACTTTCCCAGTACTTACGTAACTGTCACCCTTCTGTACATTACCTTTATAGCCATTTAAAAAATACATTGGGTGTGTGCATTTCCTTCCTGGTGAATTGTTTTTCATACATGTGGCCTTCCCCTTTTAGCTTTGTTGGGTTTTTTTGTTGTTTGTTTAGTTTTGTTCTGTTTTGTTTTGTCGGTCATGGGCCTTGAACTCTGGGCCTGGGCGTTATCCCTGAGCTGTTGAGCTCAAGGCAAGCACTCTACCTCTTGAGCCACAGCAACACTTGTAGTTTTCTGGTGGTTAATCATGCATAAGAGTCTCACAGGTCGAGCACCTGTGGCTCATGTCTGTAATCCTAGCTACTCAGAAGGCTGAGATCTGAGGATCACGGTTCAAAGCCAGCCTGGGCAAGAAGGTCCATGAGACTCTTATCTCCATCTAACCACCAGAAAACTGGAAATGGTGCTGTTGCCCAAGTAGTAGAGTGCTAGCTTGAGCTGAAGAGCTGAGGGACAGTGCCCAGGCCCAGAGTTCAAGCCCCACAACTGACCAAAAAAAAAAAAAAGTCTCATGGACTTTCCTGTCAGGGCTGGCTTTGAACTGTGATTCTCAGATGTCAGCCTCCTGAGTAGTGAGGATTACAGGTGTGAGCCACCAGCGCCTGGCAAGGTTGTTTTGTTTTTGAATCCATACTTGACATAGCCTCTACCAGTTGATTGCAGTTGACATAAAGAAGATTAATGTCTTCTGAATATGTTAGACTCCTCAGCCCTTTTCATTACAAGTTCCAGCAGGCCAACTCTCACCTGCCATCCTGGGCCTCTGTGCCTACTGTAGGCCAGTGTGTGGTGCCAGGGAGGAAGGCTCCATAGTAGTTCCCAGAAGTGGCTGTGCCCTCAGCTTTAAGTGGATACCTAGGGTAGGAGATATTAGGGTTGAAGTTAGGTCCTTGCTCTTGCTAGGCAGCACTTGAGCCACAGCTCCACTTCCGGTTTTCTGGTGGTTTTTTCTCTCAAGTTTTTTTTCTCTCAAGTTTGTTTTTCAGATCAGATCTCCATGTATGCTCTGGCCGACCTTGGACCATGGATCTCTTAGCTGCAGTAACTGGGATTACAGATGTGCAATACCATATCCAGATTAACCTCCTTCCATTCTTAAGGTCTGATTCTGAGGAACTCTAAAACATTTCTTTTGCTAGTCTATCCCTTTGTTTTATGGATGTAAACACAAGTGACTTCCTCAAGCCAGAGTCAAGCAGGGTTCTAATGAGGACTCTGTTCTCCATGCCTAGCCCAGGACTCAGCTCTTCCCAACATCACTTGCTGCCCCCTGCAGGCTGCTCCTGGTTTGGCATCTTATTTCCCAATGCAAAAGAAGCAGTCGACCACAGGTTAGAAAGCCTACCGGCATCAGAGAAGTTTGCAGGGGCTTGCCTACCTGGAGCCCCTGAACTCACTTCTGGAGGTGCAGGCCTTGTTCTCTGGGTACAGGCCCTTGAATTCAGCCCTTCCATTTCTAGTGCACCTCTGCTGCCAGGAAAAAATGGCACCCTCTGAGTGGGTGCAAGAGTTGGGGTATGCAGTCAGCTCCTTGCCTTCCCCCAGCCTAAGGCATCATCTTAGGGGAAAATCAAAATGTGCTTTACATGTTCTCTTTTTTGTACGTTTTTATTGTAAAAATACTGTACAGAGGGGTTACAGTTACATGAGCAAGGTGATGAGTACATTTCCTATAAAGCATTGTTGCTTCCTCCTTTGTTTTTCCCCTACCATTCCTTCCCTCCCACCTCCACAACAACCCCGCTTCCCCCCCGCCCGCCGAAGTTTTTACCGTGTTCTTAAAGATGAGTTCAAGATTGTATTTGCTTTAGCTTTACCAAAAAAGCATCTTTCAATCTAGATTATGTAACCAAATAGAAGGACATGGGTGACAAAGTGAACCTGATTTCTGGCCATGGAAAGGGGGGCTTGGAATATGGCTCAATGGTAGAGTGCTTCCCTAGCATGCATGAAGCCCAGGGTTCGAACCTCAGTACCACATACACAGAAAAGCCGGAAGTGGGGCTGGGAAGGTGGCTCAGTGGTAGAGTGCTTGCCTTGCATACATGAGGCCCTGGGTTCGATTCCTCAGCACCACATAAGCAGAAAAAGCTGGAAGTGGCACTTTGGCTCAAGTGGCAGAGTGCTAGCCTTGAGCTGAAGAGCTGAGGGACATAACCCAAGCCCAGAGTTCAAGCTCCACGACCAAAAAAAAAAAAAAAAAAGCCAGAAGTGGCACTGTGGCTTGAGTGGTAGAGTACTAGCCTTGAGCACAGAGAGTCAAGGACAGTGTCCAAACCCTGAGTTTAAGTCCCAGAACTGGCACAAAACAAAAGAAAAAAATAAGAGAGAAAGGTGGCTGTTGGTATTGGTATCTGCAGCCCTATGAGTGGAGCTTTTAGGTCCAGTAGCTTCAGCATAGATGTGGAGGAGAAAACATATGCTAAGTCCTCACCCACCTACTGTGTGACTCTTCCTCTATAGAATGGGGATGAGGGCTCCCAGCGTGCTGCATTGGAGAAGGCCTGCTCTGAGCAGGATTCCCCTGCCCTCTTCATGCCAGGAAAGTAGCCCAGAAGGAGACTGCCCACAGGGGAAGGTGTGGCCTGGGGTGAAGCCTTCTTCTGTCTCACCCTCCCTCCCCCAGGTTGTCCCTGGTGACAGGCAGGAAAACCTGCCTTAAGTTCTGTGCACTCCATTGGTTCTGGGAGGTAGGAGCCAGAGCCATGAACAAGATCTTCCCTCAGGTAGGAGCTGTCCTGGGGAGACAAACCTGCATTCAGTCCTACTTGCACCCTGGGATGCTGGGAGGGAAGAGGCAACCAGGAGAGTGAGAAGGAGCTCCTTAGACTGGCCTGAAGGATCGTCAGGTGCCAAGTGGACAGCAGAAAGAAGCACAGCACAGAAGCCACTCACTTCCCAGGCAAAGTGTAGGAATGTGAAGCAGGCAAAATGAATGTGGGATGCTTGGCATGCTGGGATGTGAGGGACCAGTAAACTCAGTGCTCTCAGAGACCCATTGTGAATACCCTGAAGTCTACAGCCCCTACCCTAGCTCTACTCCCTGGCTTGGTCTGGTCTCTCCCAAGCCCACCTTGGCTCTGCTGTCTTGGGCAGGGAGACGCAGAGGACAATGCTGCTGCCAGAACAAAAGCTGGCCCTCGAGGGGAAGGTAAGAATGGAGGGCTGGGCTAGATGCTGTGCATCCAAGGTGCTTCCTTAAGCCCATAGTTGGCTACAAGTGGTGTCAGCTTTCTAGCTTCCTGCTGTGCTGAGATCACTTGCTTAATAGGATTGCTTATTCTCTCCATGCAAGAGCATTTATTGAGCTCCTACTACATGCTGTGTACCTATCAGGTACTGCACTGTATACAGTTCACACCTATAACCTGAAGAAAAAGGGACCTTAGAGCTAAATTCCTGATTCCGAGAATGACCTAGACGATTTGCTTTACCTTCAGAGGGATAAAGTGAATCCCACACTTAGTATTTACATGTGTTACTGGCTCCCTGTGCAACTCTGACGATTTTTCTTCACCTTCATGGAATGAAGGAAATGGGTGAGAAGGAGGGAGAGGAGGAAGAGCGTCTTCTATTCACCCTATCTTGGCCCATGTTTGGTAGGTGAGGAAGCAGACCTGAGAGGGACAGGACAATGAAAGCTATAAAGAGCCTACCCAGGGGCTGGGAAGGTGGCTCAGTGGTAGAGTGCTTGCCTTGCATGCATGAGGCCCTGGGTTCGATTCCTCAGTACCACATAAGCAGAAAAAGCTAGAAGTGGCACTGTGGCTCATGTGGTAGAGCGCTAGCCTTGAGCTGAAGAACTGAGGGACAGCGCTTAGGCCCAGAGTTCATCCTCCGGACAGCTCTTAGGAACTGGGAGGACATTAGCAAGACTGAGAAGTGGGAGAGGCTGGGCGTACATTCCAGCTGAGGTCCTTCTGGCTGCAAAATCCCAGAGCCTTCTCAGTGCCACATTGGTGGTAGTTTATTTCCAAGTCCTGGCTGGTAGAAAGGGGTGGTAGTAGAACCAAGAACTTCCTCTTTTCTTCATCTGCCAGGGGAAGGACTGCACCTCAAGCGTTTTGGTATGCATCTTCACCTGGGCGACAACCTCAGCTCTGCAGCTTCTCCTCCAAATGACCCCACTTTGTGCCTGGCTTGTGCTGCACAAATATTTGAAGAGCAGCCACTTGGCTGGCCAGGACACCTGTCACAGCCTGCTTTACCTTGTCCCCCTGGTTACCTGAGTTTGCTAACAACTAGAGTTGGAAGGATTCCTGGTTTCAGATTTACACTGAGCCTCCTGTGGCCTGCCAGCCCCTACTGTCTCCACCCCACACACAGTGCCCACTTCATCCGCTTCTGGGGAATGTCTGCGCTTCTCCCCTCTCATCTCCCCTACCTGTGGAAATCACCAGAGCTCCGGTGACCTTTCTAACTCTCTCTCTCTCTCTCTCTCTCTCTCTCTCTGCCTTTCCCTCTCCCCTCACCCCCCCCTCTCTCTTTCGTGGGCCAATCCTGGGGCTTGAACTCAGGGTCTGGGCACTATTCCTTAGCTTTTTCACTCAAGGATGATGCTCTACTTGAGCCACAGCCCCACCTCCAGATTTGGGGTGATTAGTTGGAGACAAGAGTCCCTCAGACTTTCTTGTCAGGGCTGCCTTTGAACTAGGGAACTCCTGTCTCAGCCTCCTGAGTAGTTTCAATTACTGGTGTGGGCCACCAGTGCCTGGCTTATGAAGAAGGCCTAGGAGCCCTTTCCAGGGCCATCCCTGGAGGGGGATGGGCTGTATGCAGATAGCAGGGCAGGAAATCCTGGACCAGCCTGGCCATCCCTGCACCCCCATTTGTGTTTCCTCCTGTCCTCAGGCTACAGGCTCCTCTGCTGCTCTCGCCGTGAGGCCTGCCTCTCTGCCTTCCTGCTGCTCCTGCTGGCAACACTTGCAGCCCTTCTCGTCCTGGTCATCATCCTTGGACTCCCATCCCGCACACCAGGTCAGAGTGGGCAAGAGAGGGCCAGTCAGACCTGCTGAGGAGAGGGTGGAGGCACAGAGACAGGGAGCCCACACTCTGCTTGGCTCTATAAAGAGACCTGGGTGATTCCTTATATTGAGAGTGGATAGACACACAGATTCCTGCCCACACCCTAGACAAATGCCTGAGCCTTTGCTTGTACCTCTGTGACATGAGCTATTGAGACTAAGCCTGCTCTGATGTCACCTCCGGGGCCTTCCCAGGAAAACCATCTCCCAGCCCCAGGCTGGCTCATCTGCCCAGTTTCCCTCTCATTCTTTGAGGCAGCCCTAGGGTGTTATTTCCCTCCCTCCGCCCCCCCCCCCCCTCAGTGGAGAACTGATAATGACTCCTGCACCTCTGGCAGAGGTGTTTGGGGGAATGGTAGAATAAGAATGTAGAAGATATGCCCAGCCAGGTGCTGGTGGCTCACGCCTATAATCCTAGCTATTTAGGAGGTTGAGATCTGAGAATCTCCATTCAAAGCCAGTCCAGATAGGACTGAGACCGTACATGAGACTCTTACCTCCAATGAACCCCCAGAAAACCAGAAGTGGTGCTGAGGCTCAGCGGTAGAATGCTAGCCTTGAGCAAAAGAGCTTAGGGACAGTGTACAAGCCTTGAGTTCAAACCCCATGACACACACACACACACACATGTACATGCTCACACACACTCACAGACACAGATGTGCCCAGATAGACAAGATTATAACACGTGCTCTCTGAGATGGCCCAGACTCATTGATCCAACAGCTTGCCTGTGGCCAGAGGTCCACTTCAAGCCACATCATTGCCTAGAATATTGCCCTCAGCTCCTGCTCCGCACATTGAGTTCACCACCTATCCATAGGGAAGCTCTCACTGAACCCCTCTTCCTCAGCAGTCCCCATCCCAGGGGTTCGCTACAATCCCCACGTTGCAGACAAAGAACCTGAGGCTCAGAGAGGTTATATCACCTGCCCAAGGCCATACAGCTGCAAATGGCAGAGGCTGCCACTGAGCCCAGAGCCTCCCTACTACCCCAGTTCAGGGCAGGCGTCAGGTGGGAGAACCCGTCCAGGTGTTGTCCGTTGGTCCTCAGGTGCCTCCTCTGCCCATGCAGGGGCCCAGCTCTGTGTGACACCAACCAACAAGACAGGCTTCTTGTGCCATGACAGGAGGAGCTGCATCCCTGCCCACGGCGTGTGTGACGGCATCCGCACATGCCCGCATGGCGAGGATGAGGACGAGAGCTTGTGCCGTGAGTAGCTTGTCATTGGTACTTACGCTCTGTGTGGCCCTCCCAGGGCTGATTCCATTCCCCCTGAAGCACTACTGAAGCCCTGCCATCCAGAGCATGCCAGGCCCACCACAGCCCCACACTTTTGATGACGTGGTGCCTTCGGCCCATCACCACTGCCCCCAGACAGCCATGTTAAAGGGTGCTTCACTATGCATCTGCACCCCTGAGCATCAGTGTTCATCCTTCAGCCTTCTCTGACTCCCATATGAAGTTAAGACTCTCCTTTAGCCTCCCACAGCCCTTGTGCCTCCTTATATGCCCTAATCACACTGTTGTTACATCTGCAACTCTCAACAGGCTGTGAACTTCTCTGGGATAGCGCTGGTCTGCTTGATCATGATGCCCTAGTATACAGGAGTTATTCTGAATGAATAGATGAATGAATGAATGAGTGAATGAATGAATGTATGAATCAGTGTCTGGATCTACAGCTGGGAGAGAGGTGGGTGAGTTGGGAAGAACAGCGGCCGAGCCAGGAGTGTTGGTTCATACCTATAATCCCAGCAATTGAGAGGAAGAGATAGGAGGATTCGTTTGAGGCCAGCCTGGACTACATATTAAGTTTGAGGCCAGTCTGAGTTACATAGTGAGGTACTGTCTCCAGAAACCAAGGACTATGGGTAATAGCTCAGTTGTAGAGTGCTGGCCTAGCACACTCAAGGTGCTGGGTTTGATCCCCCACATTGGAGGGCAGGAGAAGACTCTGAGGAGTCATCTAGTCTCCTACCCCAACTCCTGCTCAGTCTCCTCTGTAGCAAGACCCAGAGGCCAACTCGCTGCTGCTTGCATGTTTCTGGAATGAGGAGCTCACTCCCTGAGGTAGCTGCTCCTAGTTCTGGGGTAGATTTTCCTCAGGGAGGTTTCTTTGTTCTGAGCTTAGAGCTGCCTCCAGAGTCCCCTCCACCCCTGCTCCCATAGATCCCATTTAACCTCTCTCCAAGATAGTAGGAGGTGCTGTCTTGCCCTATGAGCATCCCCTTCTCCAGACCATGCCTTGAACCCCAGAGTCTCCAGCACCTCCCATGACCCAGTTCTTGGCCCCTCAGTACCACAGAATACGTTCCACCCGCCTGCATCCTTCTCCTTGCACACACCCCTGCAGTAACCATAAGGCCTCTAGTGGAATCTGGCCAGACCAAAGAATGAAGGCTGGTTCTTTCCTCAGTCTGTTTTGTATCTGAGGCAATGTGGCTGAGTTTGCGTGAATCTGGGCAGCCCTGGCCCACACCTGCCTAACACAAAATCTGCATCCTTAGCCAAAGCCTAGCTCTACAGTGTCTCATTTCTCCTTGCTACACACACCCCAGTTGGAGGAGGCTTTCCTTGAGGTGGCATAGTTTTGTGGGGGTCTTAAGGAGATCTTTCTAGAGGGAAGAATAGTGCTAGCGCTTATGTGGGGTAGGGAATGAGAATGAGGACAAGACAGTGGCTTTGGGGGGCCACCTGCTGGTGGGGAGCAGGATACTCCTCTCCCTTGGGCTGACCTCCTCCCCAGGAAAACTCCTGGTGCTCTTTCTGGGTTGGGTGGAAGGCAACCGGGTGCCAGGACCCATCCATCTTCACATGGCCCTGAGGCAGCCATGGACTTCAATGTGGACTTCATCCTGACTCATCTGTCCCCTTGCAGGAGATGTGCCCCAGAGCCTCCCCAGCTTCCTCGTGGCCCACTGCGGAAACCCGGCCTCCTGGATCTACTCAGACCAGAAGTGTGATGGAATCAACAACTGTGGGGACTGTTCAGATGAACTCAGCCCAGGTGGAGGTCTAGGCACAGGCTGGGCCAGAACAGTGGCCAGACAGTGGCCAGAGGGTAGAGGCTGTCCAGGGCACCTCTGAGGTTCCCCATACCCTCATGGACTCCTAGGTATGCTCCTGGGTGTACATCTCCCAATGGGGTGTCCAGTAGCCCGCTCATGGCTCTCGCTAGAGGTTCATTCTGCAGGAGGGGAGTGTTGGAATGCTGGGGACCAGGGCACAGGGCAAAGGACAGAGCTGAGCACCCTTAGGGAGTCCTAGGGGTGGGCATGGCTGGAATCAGGGTGAGGCAGGAGGAAGAGCTAGATGATGGAGAAAATAGTATACACCCATTAGTATCAGAATTGCCTGTCTTTCTTTCCTTAACAACGATGAGAAACAGAAGCTTAGACAGGGTGTTGGAGACACAGTCTCAGTTCTGTCTGCTGCATTCAAACTCAGTCAGCCCACACCTGATAGGGCAGTCATGGCTCTGGAGAGCTGTGGCAGGTTTCACAGCAAAGGAATACCCTCATGTATGAAGCGGTTCCGGACAAGCAACTATTCCCATGCTGACTTTTCTCTCTCTAGTGACTTCATGCCCACTCTGTGGCCCTGGGTGGTGGCGTTGCCCTTCGACAGTCTTCAAGTACTGCAGCTGCATTCCAAAGAACCTGTGCCGGGACCACGTGCAACACTGCTCGGACTGGTCTGATGAGTTCTCCTGTCCTGGACCTGAATAGGGCCCCCAGGCAGGGGTGACTGGCTGGTTGGAATGGCACTGATAACCCTTCTCATAAACATCAAGTCCTAGACCATGAGGGTAGGAAGGAACCTTTAAATCAACCCCCCACCCCACCCCCCAAGATCTTCTGATTAGGAATTTCTTCTACTCTCAAGTTGCTCTGCCTCCGTTTGGATGGCTCCAGTGCCAGGGAACCATCTACCATGTTGCGCAGCTTCTAACAAAGATGTGGAGAAGCTGTTCTAGGATTATAGGTCTATTTCTGGGTCCTTACAGAGGAAATAAATTCTCCTGCTCCAAGACAGGCTCTTGTATCATTTTTTTTCCAGTCCTGGGGCTTGAACTCAGACCTGGGCACTATCCCTAAGCTGCTTCTGCTCAAGGCTAGCACTGTACCACTTGAATGACAGTGCCACTTCTGGCTTTTTCTGTGTATATGGTACTGAGGAATTGAACCCAGGGCTTCATGCATGCTAGGCAAGCACTCTACCACTAAGCCACATTCTCAGCCTCCCTGGATCATATCTTGTTGACCCTTGAGAGAAGATATGTCTGGCCTTAAGTGCCAAGATGAGGAGTTCGGTTCCACAGGTATCACTTAAGGCCACATACAAATTTTCCTGTCCCTTTGGTTAATTAAGGTAGATAGTTTGGGGTTTGGAGCAGCCTTTGAAGGCTGGATGGACTGATCAAATGAGCCTACAAAGGAGGCAGGGTGAGGGTCATTCTCCCAGAAGGAAGCATGGCAGGAGGCTTGGGCTAGAGAATGGAAGATCTGGAGAAAGGACAGCTTGAGGGACCTCTTTCCCCCTCTGTCCATCCCCACCCACCACAGCCCTTTCTCTTATGTCTAGCCACCAGCTGGTTTATTTTTTTTTTTTTTGGGGGTCCGGTCGTGGGGCCTGAACTCTGGGCCTGAGCTCTGTCCCTCAGCTCTTCAGCTCAAGGCTAGCGCTCTACCACTTGAGCCACAGCCCCACTTCCGGCTTTTCTTTTCTGCTTATGTGGTGCTGAGGAATCGAACCCAGGGCCTCAGGCATGCAAGGCAAGCGCTCTACCACTGAGCCACCTTCCCAGCCCCACCAGCTGGTTTTTGAAAAGGAGGTTTTATTTTGATCCTGGAGCTGGAATGAGCCATCTCCCTACATAGCTTCCCAGCTTTTCAGCATCCAGCCAGGCAAGGATGGGTGGTCCCATCAGACAGATGAGGAAACTGAGACCCAGAGGGAAAATGACTTACCCAAGATCTCCAATAAAGTCAAGTGCTGGAATTGGGACTCAAACACAGTTTATGGCAGCAGCCCAACCCCAAAGTCCTCCTAGTTACCAATGTGACCATATCATGGTTGGGAAGAGTCTCTGTGGGATATTAAAGAGGGAGCTTGAGAGGCACAAGATGCCCCACCTTTATCGTGAGAGTCATGGAATCTAGTCAAAGTAGAAAACTCCTGTTGAAAAATACAGCTCTATCAGCTATACAGTCAATACACTTGGTTTTATACATCAATCTCTTGTTGACTTGGAAATGGTGAGCACTGGGTCATTTGGTGCCTCATTCCTTCATTCACTCATCAGTCTCTGTACTAAGCCATAAGCTGGGCACCAGAGCCTGAGTGGCAAAGCATGAATCCTGGCTAATGAGGAATGAGGGGTCTTATGAAGGCCACACCTCACACCACTGAGGGACCAGTGGGACAGCATGAAATGCTGGGCCCTAAAGAGACAGCATTGGAGGACCAGCTCCTGAACAGGTGTCTCTGGAATCTGGCCTGAGGATGGTCAGCCCCTTCTGGTAAGATTCTTTATAAATGCAGCCCAAGCAGGAGAGGTGGGGCCTCTGGCTCCATAGAGATGGAGCCTCCACATGGTATGGCTTAGTCAGGAGATGGCCAAGAGGCTACAGTGGCCCAAACATAGAGCAGGGAAAGGAGACGGGAAGAGAAGGGAGAGAGGAGATAGGGGCTGGGTCCTAGTGGACACAGCATGTTACACTTCACCCCAAGGAAGTGGGGTGTCGGGGGGGGGGGAATGTAGCAGGGAAGCATCTATTTTTAGAGTGCCTGTTGCTTGGACAGGGAAAGCAGCTTCATGGATATGTGACGGCTGGAGGCCAGAGCCTGGTGTGTGGATTGGAAAGTGAACTATGTTCACAGTTCTAGGCCATCTCTGCAGGTCTGGGAAGGTCTGCCAGCAGAGGTGATGCCTTGGCAGATCCGAGAAGACTGAGGCATTTGGGAAACAGGAAAAGGCATGGCTGAATCCTGGGTAGCAGTGGGATACCAGGTGTGGGGGGGCGTGGCACAGGAGAGACACATCTGATGTCTCCTTGGGAGGAGGGTTGCGATGAAGGCTCAGGAATAAAGATCCAGCAGCACTAGGCAATCTTGCAGGCTTACTGAGTGGGAAGAATAAGATCTGGAATGTGAAAGCCTGCTTCACGCAGAGGAAATGGCGCCCGGCATGGGACAAGTGGCTGTGTGTTAGTGAAGGAAGGGAAAGACTAGGTCTAAGTAAGTCATCTTGTTTTCACAGCCATCCTGATGCCTAGAGGATGGGGGCTGTCCACCCTCTTCCAAGGCCATGGTTGGGGGGCATTAAGCCATGCCATCTTGACATTTGGAGTCTACCTGGACTTCTAACAAAGACTCCCAATTCAATCTTTCAAAATGCAGCTTCTCTGTTTTCTCCTGACTGGATTTGTATCTGATTTACCTGACAACATTAGCAGCCTGTGAATGTTCAGGAAGCATTTAGTTCATGTCAGGCACTGTGGCAAGCCTTTTTCTGATCTCTGCAGCAGGATCACTTTTTCTGATCCTTACAGCTGCTCTGGGAACCTGGTTTAGTAATCTGTGCATTCCACAGGCAGAGAGAAAGAGAATAAGATAGAGGTAGGGGTGGAGGAGAGGCGTGCTCAAGATCACACAGCTTTTTTTTTTTTTCCTTTTGTGTAGTTCTGGGGCTTGAACTCGGGGCCTTGGCACTGTCCTTGAACTTTTGTGCTTAAGGTTAGAGTTCTACCACTTGAACTACAGCTGCACTTCTGGCTTTTTTTTGGGTGCCAGTCCTGGGGCTTGAATTCAGGGCTTGGGCCTTGTCCCTGTGCTTTATGAGTTCAAGGCTAGCGTTCTACCACTTGAGCCACAGCTCCACTTTTGGCTTTGGGGGTAGTTAATTGGAGATAAGAGTTTTGTGGATTTTCTTGCCCAGGCTGGCTTTGAACATGGTCCTCAGATGTCAGCCTCCTGAGTAGCAAGGATTATAGGTGTGAACTACTGGTACCTGCCACACAGCTTTTAAGATGTAGAGCTAGGAACTAAACTTTGGTAGTCCCAAGTCTGGCTCACCACAACCCTCCTGATGTCTCCCTCTTTCTCAGCTAGGTGTCTTTAGGGGGAAAGGTGGAGCTCAGGCAGAAGCCACAGACTAGAAGCAGGAATTGGCTGGTGTTGGCACAAGTGGCATTTGTTCTTTTCTTTCTGTCTCTTTCTTTCCCTCCCTCCCTCCCTCCCTCCATTCCTTCCTTCCCTCCCTCCCTCCCTCCCTCCCTCCCTCCCTCCCTCCCTTCCTTCCTTCCTTCCTTCCTTCCTTCCTTCCTTCCTTCCTTCCTTCCTTCCTTCCTTCCTTCCTTCCTTCCTTCCTGCTTGCTTTTTGTTGGTTGTGGGGCCTGAACTCAGGGCCTGGGCCCTGTCCCTGAGCTTTTTTGATCAAGGCTACTCTACTACTTTGAACCACAGAGCCACTTTAGGTTTTCTGGTGGTTAATTGGAGATAAGAATGTCCTGCCTGGAAGTGGCGCTATAGCTCAAATGGTAGAGCACTAGCCTTGAGCTGAAGAGCTGAGGGACAGCGCCCAGGCCCAGAGTTCAGGCCCCACAACCGAAAAAAAAAAAAGAATGTCCTGCTGACGGGGCTGGGAAGATGGCTCAGTGGTAGAGCACTTGCCTTGCATGCCTGAGGCCCTGGGTTCGATTCCTCAGCACCACATAAGCAAAAAGAAAAAAAGCTGGAAGTGGTGCTGTGGTTCAAGTGGTAGAGTGCTAGCCTTGAGCTCTAGAGCTGAGGGACAGCGCCCAGGCCGAGAGTTCAGGCTACACAACCGGACCCCCCCCACCCAAAAAAAAAAAAAAGAATGTCCTGCCTGGGCTGGCTTTGAACCACAATCCTCTCAGATCTTAGCCACCCAAGTGGCCAGGGTTGCAGGCAGGAGCTACCAGCATCTGGCTGCATTTATTCTTCTTGTCTTGTTTGTTGGCTCTTACTTTCAGAAATGAGCAGGTATCATAGCTTCTTCCCAAACAGCTTTCCCAGGAAGATGCAGGGCCTGGGAGGCTAGGCAGGCCCTCCCCTGGTGCCCAGCCGCCGAGCAGCAGCCGGGAGACAACCCAGAAGCTTGTGTCAATATTTGTCCTCTCCCAGCCTCCCTGGCCCCAGCTCCAAGATCAGGGCTCTAAGTACAACAGGTTCTTTACTGAGCAAACACGCAGGGATAGATTAATGGAATTTAAAGTGGCTCAGGCTTGGCCCCAGGGTTTGGATGGGAAAGCTGGTCTGGTTTAACTGTCTGCCATCACTGTTTGCCAGGGGCTCTCCTTTCATCCTTAGACTCACAGAATCACAGACATTAGCTCTGGCAGAGACCCCAGAGCTCAGCCAGGCTTATGACTGAAGAAGAGAGGAAAGACAGGAAAGAGACCAGCCCAACGCCTCACAGAGATTCTGATTCTCAAAGCCATCCAGCAACTCCTGCTCCAGGCAGAAATTACATCTCTGAGTTCTTACACACACACACACAAATGTATTTAAACAGTAGTTCTCATCCTTCTAGGTAATACATCTAAGACTTCTACAATTTCCAGTACATGGACAATAATATCAAACTCTATAATACAAGCCCCTCCCCTACATATACCTGTGATAAAGTTTAACTTATAAATCCAATACAGAGATGAACAATAATGTACTGTAATGAAAGTACCAACATCAACCACCACATCACTACTTTAAGGCTGTTTGTTTCCTTGTTTATTTGTTGTATCACTATTGGAGATTGAATTTAGGGTTCCATGCTCCAACTTAGCTTTTACTATTCAAGACTGATGCTATAGGGCTGGGAAGGTGGCTCAGTGGTAGAGCGCTTGCCTTGCATGCCTGAGGCCCTGGGTTCGATTCCTCAGCACCACATAAGCAAAAAGAAAAAAGCCGGAAGTGGCGCTGTGGCTCAAGTGGTAGAGTGCTAGCCTTGAGCTGAAGAGCTGAGGGACAGCGCCCAGGCCCAGAGTTCAGGCCCCACGACCGGAACCCCCCCCCAAAAAAAGAAGACTGATGCTATACCATTTGGCTTTTTTCTACTTCTGGCTTTTTCTGATGAATTGGAGATAAGAGTCTGTTGGATTTATCTGCTTTGTGTATCTTTGAATCTCAGTCCTTAGATCTCAGCTTCCTGAGTAGCTAGGATTACAAGTGTCTGGCTGGGTTTTTGTTTTGTTTTGTTTTGTTTTTGTCTTACCCCCACCCCTACCCCGTCCTAGGGCTTGAACTCAGGGCCTGGGTGTGATCCCTGAGCTGTTTCTACTCAAGACTAGCACTCTACCACTTGAGTCACAGTGCCACTTCTGGCCTTTTCTGAGTAGTTTATTGGAGATAAGAGTCTCATGAGCTTTCCTGCCCAAATTGGCTTTGAACTGCAATCTTGAGATCTCAGCCTCCTGAGTAGCTAGGATTACAAGTATGAGCCAACAGTACCCAGCTCAACTGTCTGTTTTTTGAGATAAGGTTTTGCTTAGGCATCCCAGGTTGACCTTGCACTTGATATCTTCTTTGTGGACCTAAGATGCTAGTATTACAGATCAAGTTAGTTGACAGTGTTGTCAACTGTTTCCATGATGGTTTTCTGACTACTTGTTCAATGACTTTTTAACAACCAAAATTCTGTATTTGTCTATTTTTCCTCGTAAGTTTATCACTTTTGCTTCATCCACGGTAAAGCTATTTAGTGCATAAGCTTTTAGGATTGTTAATCCTCTTGATTCATTGACCTATTTCTCATTGCTAATTGGTCTTTATCCCTAAGGATATTCCTTGCTCTAAAATCTACTTGTCTGATACTAATTTAGCCAAACTTGTAGTTGTCTACTCAGTGTATCTTTCCCATCTTTTACTTTTAACGTATTTGTGTCTTTATAGTATGTCTCTTTTAGTCAGTATGTACTTAGGTCTGACCTGGGTAACTATCTATTTAATGCTCCCTCTTGTAAGGATGACAGGCACATGTTACCACATCCAGTTTCTTCTGATGAGATGAAGTTTTGTGGACTTTTCTGTCTGGGCTGGCCTGGAACCTTAATCCTCCCATTCTTAGACTCCTAACAAAGCTAGGATGACAAGCATGTGCCACTGCACTTAGCTATGGGTTGAGAAGGGGTCTCTCAAATGTTCTTCTCTATCTGGCCTTCAAACACAATGCTCACAGTCTCTGCCTTCCAACTAGCTAGGATTACAGGCATGAGCCAGTAATGCCTAGCTGTCTTACCTTTTTTTTTTTTTTTTTTTTGGTCAGTCATGGGGCCTGAACTCTGGGCCTGGACACTGTCCCTCAGCAATACAGCGTAAGGCTAGCACTTTACCACTTGAGCCACAGCGCCACTTCTGGCTTTTTCTGCTTATATGGTGCTGAGGAATTGAACCCAGGGCCTCAGCATGCTAGGCAAGCACTCTACCACTGAGCCACCTTCCCAGCCCCAGTCTTACTTTTTTTTTTTTTGGGTCCCGGTCATGGGGCCTCTACTCTGGGCCTGGGAGCTGTCCCTCAGCTCTTCAGCTCAAGGCTAGCGCTCTACCACTTGAGCCACAGCGTCACTTCTGGCTTTTTTCTTTTTGCTTATGTGGTGCTAAGGAATCAAACCAAGGGCCTCAGGCATGCAAGGCAAGCGCTCTACCACTGAGCCACCTTCCCAGCCCCCCCAGTCTTACTTTTTAACCTCACAATTCTTCTAGTTTTTAATTAAGTCATTTAGGCCATATGAATTACACTTAGTGTGATTATTGTTATGGTTTAAATTATCTGGCTATTATTTTCTCCCCATCTGTTCTTCATTCTTTTTCTTTATGATTTCTTTTGGGTTAATTAGATATTTTAAATTTTATTTTTATCTCTTTGGTTAGCTAATAAACTAAAAGTGTTTTAGTTATTGTTTTAGGATTTATAGTGAACATCTTTATCATAGTCTGCCCTCTTCACTTCTATATTTTTCCATCTAACCTCATGTAATTGTTGTCATGAAGTTCATAATACATTGCTGCTATTCTTAAACAATCAAGCATTTTTTTTGTGGTGGTAAAGGGGTTTGAACTTAGGGCCTCATACTGGCTAGTCAGGTGCTCTACCACTTGACCCATACCACAGCAATTTTGGCTTCAGTCCTTCCTTCCCTTTCCTTTCCTTCTTCTCTCCTTCCATCTGTCTCTTTGTTTATTATTAACATCATTTTTTTTCTTCAAATAGGGTGTCTCTCACGATTTTGCCTGGGCGAGGAGGCTGGACTTCAATCCTCCTGTTTATGGTTCCTGTATAGCTGTGATGACAGGAACACAACACCATGCCCAACTATTTCTTTTTAGAATAGAGTCCTATGAAATTTTTGCCCAGGCAGGCTTTCCTACTCTTAAGATAGAGCAGAAGAGGAATGGATATTGGGGTTGGAGATGAAACCAGAAGCATGCTGAATATAAACAGGTTCCATTGTAACCTTTGGGGATCTTCTGGAACCCACTAAACCAAACCCTAATAACTTTCTTCTTAAGAGTTATCTTAGCGGGGCGCTAGTGGGTCACACTGTAATCCTAGCTAATCAGGAGGTTGAGACCTGAGGATTATGATTTGAAGCGAGCCCTGGAAGGAAAGTCCGTAAGACTTTTGTCTCCAATTAACTTCCAGAAAACTAGAAGTGGTGCTGTGGCTCAAAGTAGTAGAGCGCTGGCCTGGAGTGAAAAAAGCTCAAGGACAACATTCATGCTCTCGCTCATGACTGACAAAAAAGAAAGAAAAAAGAGAGAAAGTTAGCTTAACAAAATAGCAAGTATTATAACTCCTAAGGAGAGTTCGTTTTCATAATCATGTTCTCTTCTTGTCTCCTAGTTTTTTTTCCTTTTTTGCCAGTCCTGGGGCTTGAACTCATGGAGGGGGAGAGGACTGTCCCTGAGCCTCTTTGTGCTCTACCACTTGAGCTACCACTTCTGGCTTTTTCTGAGTAGTTTTTACTGGAGATAAGAATCTCACAGACTTTTCCAGCCCAGGCTGGCTTTGAACCATGATCCTCACAATGCAACCTCCTGTGTAGCTAGGATTACAGGCGTGAGCCACTAAGCCACTAGTGCCCAGCTTGGTTTCCTTTTTTTTTTTTTTTTTTTTAAATCATTTCTTCTCAGTGGCTTACTACTGTTTCTCTTTAAATATTGGAATTGCCTTAGCTACCTGCTTGCCCCCATCAATCTAACCTTGAAGAAAATTCTTTTCTTTTTGAGAATGTAGTGATGACTGTAGGGTCTCTCCTCAGGATGGGGAGAAACTTAAATCCCAAAACACATTTTGCATACCTATTTTTCCTGCATGATTTTATTCTCACCCCTGGCTTCTTTCCAAATCTCTCTCTTGGTCTCATAGCTCTCTTGACTAATAAATCAATAGCCAACACTATCCTTTCTGTCCCAGCACTCAGCTCCTGAGCAGCAATATGTGTGTTTATTATGGCTCTCCATCATGAGCAGAGGCTGCCTGGTAACAGGTATACCACAATATGTGCTGATTACAGCTCACTTCCATCTCCTGCTCTGCATCTGTATTCCTTAACTCATGTCTCATCTGGGTCCTCAATAGCCCTACTCACCAGTCTTGCTTCAGTGGCACCTTTCTGCAACACAGGTCCCTGAATCCCTGAATTCCATGCATAGATCCCTATTGTTTCTAGGATAAAGGCCTTTGCTTGAGAGTAATCCTTACTGGTGTCTCTACCTCCATCACTCAACTCTAACACCTATGGGCTCCAGATACCCAGAAATTCTGTGAGATTCGCATGTGAAAATGCTGTCACTCTTTTCCATACTCTCTAGATTTGGAAGGTCTGGCCCCTCTTCTGGATTTGCTAGCACACAGTTATCCTTCAAACCCATTATCTCTCAAGAAATATTTCCTGCCTTGTAGCTCCTTTTTTTCACATGCTAGCCAAGAGCTCTACATCTCCAGCTCCAATAGTTATTTTTCAAATAAATGGCTTTTTAAAAAAATCAAAGCATAAAAAGGCCCAATACAAGCTTATGTAGCAATCTAAAAAAACTCTGGTAAAAACAGGTAGGGTACTGGGAAGGTGGCTCAGTGGTAGAGCGCTTCCCTTGCATGTATGAGGCTCTGGGTTCAATTCCTCAGTACCACATAAGCAGGAAAAGCCAGAAGTGGCACTGTGGCTCAAGTGGTAGAGTGCTAGCCTTGAGGTGAAGAGCTAAGAGACAGAGTTCAGGACCCACGACTGACAAAAAACAAACAAAAAAGAGTTTAAACATTTAAAAAAAAAACAGGTAGGTTCTAAAAATTTTCTGTTTTAATACTCAGATGACTCTTGGGCAGAATTCCATCTGTAGATCATCCTTTATGAAAAACAATGATCTATCCATTCTTGCAAATATTTTATTAGGTAGGCAACAAACGTTTTCAAGATATATGAGAAGCCAGGCATGGTAGAACATCCCTGTAATCCCAGCATGTGGAAGACTGAGGCAGAAAGATTTTGAGTTTGAGGCTTAGGGTATGTAGTATAAGATTTCATTTTAAAAAAAGAAGTATAAGGATCAGAAGAATTAAGTCATTTGTCCAAAGTTCATAATGAGTCAACCAATTTCTTCTAAGGAAATAGGAGAAATTCTAATTTAAAAAATTGCTTATCGTAAGGGTTATAGAGGTAACTCAGTAGCAGAGTGCTTGCCTACAAGGAAGTGCTTGTACAAGGAAGGAAAAAAGTTACCCTTAAACACACATAAAAATTACCCATAATCTCAATTGCTAAACAAAGCTTAGCAAAAGACCCTAAAAACTGTTAGAATCAAAACAAGAAATATTATTTTAAGAGATCACCAATTAAAAAAATCAGAATCTTGAAGAGATTAAAGAAAATGTATCTTGCTTTCAAAATTCGTTGTTTACAAAAGCAAAGTAATCATTAGTTGCTCTGAGGGGTAAGTGTGAAAGGAAGATTTGCCTCCCATCTGATCATGCAGGAGGGATCTCTGGGGAGTAATTTCACATATGACTTTGTGATGAAGCACTGAAGAGAGACACCATTGCATATGTGGGAGGGGGCAGACTTAATCAAGTTTAAGTTCAAGTTTCACTTGAAATGCATGCCAAGTTTGAAGTGAATATGGCTATGCAGTTTTGCTAGGAATTTGGCAAGGGGTGCTAAATGACATTTTGAAGTTTTGCTCTAACAAAGAAAAAAAAACCCATTTGAACTGTGTTAGTGAACTTCATGTTGCTTTGATACAATAAGACACAGCAAAAGCAGAAAAGACCTAATTTAGCTCCTTGTTTCAGTTCATGGTCCCTTGGCTCTGTTGTTTCTAGGGCTGTGGTAAGGCCGAACCTCACCATTGCATGGAGCTCATCTCATGGTAGCAACAAAGCAAAAGGAGAGATCTTGGAAAAGTATAATTAAGTCCACACATCCGTTAGGTTGTTGTGACAAAATACTTGAGATAAACCAACTTTTAAAAGAAGAAAGGTTCCCTTTGGCTCACTGTTCAGAGGTTTCACTCTATGTGTGTTTAGTGTGGTTCCTATTGGGCCTAAGGTGAGATAAGTTTACAAAAGCAGCCAAAATGTGGTAGAAGAAAGCTTTACTCAGTTCCTGGTGGCCAAAACAGAGTTAACTTGCTTTTGTCAGAAAAACATTAAAGCCGAGAGTTGTTGGCTCATGCCTATAAACCCTAGCTACTCAGGAGACTGAGATCTGAAGATCATGGTACAAAGCCAGCCCAGAAGGTAAGTCTGTGACACTCATCTCCAATACACTACTCAGAAAAAGCCAGAACTAGTGCTATGGCTCAAGTGGTAGAGCATTAGCTTTGAGCAAAAGAAGCTCAGAGACAGTGCCCAGGCCAAGTTCAAGCTTTAGGACCAGTTAAAAAAAAAAGAAAAAAAAACCCAAAACATTAAGCTAAGAATTCAAAAATGGACTAATTCATCAATGAGGTCAGAGCCCTCATGATCTAATCATTTCAAAGTCCGCACCTTTGAACACTGGGATGATGAAGCTTTCCACAAGCCCAAGTTTCTGGGGGACATGTAGGATCAATTGGTTGAAATGTATTATAAATGTATGGAAATTTAACAATGAAATCTTTCTCTGTATATCTAATGTAAGTTAGTAAAATATTATTTAAAAAAATCAAACTGCACCTGGAGTTAATGTCTTGTGCCTGTAATTACTTGCCAAGTTGAGATTTGAGAGTTCTACTTCAAAAGCCAGCTTGGGCAGACAAATTCTAGAGACTACTATCTCTAATTAACCAGCAAAAAGCCAGAAATAGAAATGAAGGCTCAAGTGGTAAAATGCTAAAGTTAGGCAGAAAAACCCAAGCAAGAGCTTGAGACCCTGAGTTCAAACCCAAGTACCTGCATTACACCAGGCTGGCACAGGTCTATAATCCTAGTCCTGGGAAGAAGAGGCCAAAGTTGAGGCCAGCTATGCTCCCCAGTGAGACCCTATCTCAAAGAAACAAAAAGCCCCATAGATCCAAACCATAATATATACTGCATTTATCTTTTTCATGTTATAAATGTCAGAAATCAGAGCTTTTGACACGATCCCAGATAATAGGCCATCTTTACAAAGCTAATGCTGTGTACCCCAGAACAGCAAATGAAACAAACCAGATCCAAGATCTAACTTTATTACAATCTTGGTTCAACTCCATAGCATTTCCAATTGTCAAACTCCTGCTTTCAATTTTGAGGTACTTTCTCTCATTAACTGCCTGTAAGTCTTGATGCTAGCTTGCCTTTTAACAGTGAATGATTTACAGAAGCACTGCCCAACAGAAATAAAATGCAAACCACAAAAGGTAAGCCATGTATGTAATTAAAAATATATTAGAAAAATATAAGCAGGTAAACACTTTTTTGTTTTTTGTTTGTTTCCAAGAGGGTCTCACAGTGTAGGCCAGGTTGGCATGGAACTTGAGCTCCTCCAGCCTCTGAGCACTGCACTGAATATGCATCAGCTGCCACATCCAGTTCAAAGTATTTTTAACCTCCATTCATGTAACTAAGACTTGAAATGGAGGTACTCATTACTCATACTTTTGGACTCTCTCATGTTTAAGGTCCAGTGTTCAACATAGTAGGGGCTACTGATTTGGAAAGTGAGCGTCAATTAGAGATTCTTGCTGCTGGGTAATCTACAAATGAGAAGCACTGATATCATTTGGACATTGGTTAAAAACAGTAAGTCTTAAGCCCACTACAGATCCATTCAATCTGAATCTGTGTATTTTTTTCAAACTTTACTTTTTAGATATGATCTTGCCAAGTTGCTAACGTTGGCCTCAAATTCCTAGTTCTCTTGCATCGGTCTCTGAAGTAGATAGAATTAAAAATGTGAACCCAAAAAAAAAAAAAAATGTAAACCATCACACTTGGCCTTAATCTGCATTTACCAAGAGCCCCAGGTAATTAGCATACACGATAAAGCTTCAGAAACATGACTCTAACATAGCAAATTATGGCTAATTCCACCTATTTGCCTAAATATAACTTTATTGGAATATAGCCATACTCATTTTTTGTGTGTGATTGCTTTTTTGCTACAAGGACAGATTAAGACTAGTTGCAACAGAAATCTATGGCCCTCAAAGCCTTAGATATGACTTGACCTTTTCTAAAAAAGTATCTCAAGGAAAGAGGAAGCCTCTGCCCCTTAGGCAAGGCACAAGTCTGAGTTACTTTTATAACTATTGTAAAGATCCCAAGGGAGTTACTAGGCAGATGATATTTAAGAGGGCAATGTAACAGACTAAGCTTTCGAGATGGTCGGAAAGGAGTATAACTTCTGTCACCTTTAAACTCTGCGATCTTAGACAAATTGCTTAATGAGGCTGTTTGCTCTGAAGTGGGGCTCTTTCCTATCTGTGTTCCATGGTTGACAAGAGGGCAGGGCATCCTGTCAAGGTGTGCTTATTACCACCATGTAACTCTAGAACTCTTCATGAATGTCTACGTTCTGCTGGCAGGGTCAGATTGTAGTAATAACACATACCATGCTGCCCTATTAGTTCACACTGGCTTCCATCCCAACATGTGATTTCCGGTGGCTGCAGTTTATAATCCACAAACAGAACTTAAGGACAGCAAAAAGGTTTATTTGAAAAAATTACTATGTATTGAAAATATACATTAGAAATTATCACGTACTTCCATAGTATTCCCCTCCCCCACCACAAAAGTATAAATTTCTGCTTGCTATACTAATGCCATAGGTAAATTCAAACAAAAAGTAAATCATCACCAGTCCCCTTTCCCCATGCGTTAGCGCTGAGGAGAGAGGTCAACTTCTAACTGCTAGTCAGTAGGAATTTAACAAGTCCCAGTCTTCCACAGTCAAACATACATATTTCTGCTTTGAAGACTGTGGAGAGTTATTCTGCTCAGGCTCTGACTCCTCAAAAGCTCTCTTCTTGCTCTTCTTAGTCTCTTGGCTCAAGGAAGCTTCATGTTTCAATGATGGCCCATGGCAGTCTGAGGCTTTCTCTCTATAGAACTGGAGTTTTCCAGAAGAGTTCATGTGAGTGTCTGCCAGGGGACACTTTCTTGAGGCTTCCATTAGCGCCCGGGTCTGATCTGTAAGAGTAGTGGAGAGGGGGAAGGGTTCACTACTGCTCATGCTTAAACCTGCCTACATCTAGACTAAACAGATGACCCAAGTAAACAACAAAAGTCCACACAGGGTGAGTTTTGGGTTAATTTTATTTTGTTGGGAGCCCTCAAAAGTCTATAGTCTGCAAGCAGGACTTCAGTGATGTGTGCACTAGCACAGCATAATGCCAGGAACTCTCACTGGATTCTGACAAGTGAGTTGGAACAAATGACTAGTCCAAAACTCAGTTTTCTCATCTTCCGAAGGATATTAAAAATATCTAGTAAGTATGCTGTGAAAATAATGCATTGGCTTAGCACACACTAAAAACTCAACATGATTTTAAAAAACTGGACATGAGTCTAGCCTACCATCTAAATTAAATCTGTGGCACAGCTCCAGCAAACAATACAATCGTATGTTATTTATTTTTTGGTATACTCTGGAGTCTTATTTTGTTAACCTATTTTTTTCATTTTGATTTTGTCACCTGATTCTCTTTAAAAATTATGCTAAGATACACAACATAAAATTTTATCATTTTAACCAATTTTAAGTGTATATAGTTTAGTGAATTACATACATTCAAACTGTGCAATCATCACCATCACCCCTCTCCAGAAACCTTTTACGTTATCTTACAAAACTGAAACTTTAGCCAGGCACTGGTGGCTCACACATATCATCCTAGCTATTCAGGAGGCTGAAATCTGAAGATCATGGTTTGAAACCAGGCCAGGCAAATAACTCAAAGAGACTGTCATCTCCAATCAACCACTAAAAAGCTGGAAGTTAGCAGCTGGAGGGAGGAAGGATGAACAAATGCAACTGTTGGCAGGAACAGGAAGGGGGAGCAAGGGGAAAGCAAAGGGGTGACATTGTTCAAAAAGAAATGTACTCATTACCTGACTTATGCAACTGTAACTTCCTGTATAACATCTTAATAACAAATAAATTATGTTTTAAAAAAGCTGGCAGTGGAGCTGTGGCTCAAGTGGTAGAGCACCAGCCTTGAGTGAAAAAGCCAAATGAAAGCACAAGACCCCAAGTTCAAACCTCAGTACAGACAAGGAGATAAAACAAACACCTGAAACTCCTTAACCATTAAACCGTAACTCACTATTTTTCCCTCCCTGACACCTTGACAAACACTGCTCTACTTTTTCTAGGAATTTAGGAACCTCACAGAAGAACAATTGGTCCTGCTGTGTCACAGTTAACACTCCAAGGTCAGGTGTCAAATTTTCTTTTTTTTTTTTTTTGGGGGGGGGGGTCCGGTCGTGGGGCCTGAACTCTGGGCCTGGGCGCTGTCCCTCAGCTCTTCAGCTCAAGGCTAGCGCTCTACCACTTGAGCCACAGGGCCACTTCCGGCTTTTTTTTCTTTTTGCTTATGTGGGTGCTGAGGAGTCGAACCCAGGGCCTCAGGCATGCAAGGCAAGCGCTCTACCAGTGAGCCACCTTCCCAGCCCCAAACTTTTTTTTTTTTTTTGTCGGTCATAGGGCTTGAACTCTGGGCCTGGGTGCAGTCCCTCAGCTCTTCAGCTCAAGGCTAGCGCTCTACCACTGAGCCACAGCTCCACTTCCGGCTTTTTTTTTTTTTTTTTTTGCCTATGTGGTGCTGAGGAATCGAACACAGAGCCTCATGCATGCAAGGCAAGCATTCTACCACTGAGCCACCTTCCCAGCCCCTCAAATTTTCTTAAGATTGAATAATATTCCATTGAATGTAAATATTTTTTATGCATTTTTATTTACCTATTGGTGTCAACTTGGGTTACACTTTTGCTTTTTTATTTTAAAGAAATTTTTTTTTTCTTTCCATGCCTAGGCCCTTGCATATGGTAAGCAAGTACTCTGGCTCTGAGCTACACATTATAGCCCCACTTTTAAAATCTTTCAATTATAGCAAATTCCTTCTTACTTCTGTATTCTATGTTTGTGCCACCATAAATCACCTTTTATTTCCCCATTAATCTTATTTGGAATAAGATAGGACATAATATCTTCCTACCAGGTGTAGTGGGACACACTTGTAATCCTAGTACCTAGATGCAGAGGCAGAAGGATCTGGAGTTCAAGCAAGACCTCTGTCTCAAAAACCAACAAGACCACCAAAAGGCTATCTTTTTGGTATAGGTTTGAAAAGCTAAGAGCAAACCTGAATTGTAAGCTATATTGAGGGAATGTAAGTCTTAATAACAATAAATATATCAATAATATTGTAATTAACTTTCCCACTAAAAGAAGACACTTTGATTTAGGGGTGCAAAATCCCCAAAGCAACCTCCCCCCCCAAAAGAAGAAATTTCTCACAGAAGTTGAGAGTTGTTTTTCGAAGGTCCATGTTTTTTCGTGGTTGCATTGATTCCACAGTCACACGCTCCCATTGCAGAACAATCTAAAAGGTATTTAGAAAAATTTGAATCCAGACATAATCTCAAGTCTTTCTTGTTACCTCTTTCTCCCTTTCTTCTCTTTCTTTGTAATGCAGGAGATCGAACCAAGGCCTTGTTCAAGCTGGGCAAGCACCCTACTGCTGAGCAACTTAGCCACGCCCCCTTGCTTCCTCCCCTTCTATAAACACAAACCTATGTGGTAAATTTTATTTTGGATGATTGGTGATAAGAATAAAACTAAATTTGGATTTTCTGTTCTCATATAAGAGTTGAATCAGAATGTATTTGTCTACATGATTAACAAAAGCATATTAAGCTTTTATTCCTCTCCTTATCTCAAGCTATAAATACACTTCACACACTTAAAACTATTAAAATTTATTTATTTATTTATTGGGTCCGGTCGTGGGGTCTGAACTCTGGGCCTGGGCGCTGTCCCTCAGCTCTTCAGCTCAAGGCTAGCACTCTACCACTTGAGCCACAGCGCCACTTCTGGCTTTTTTCTCTTTGCTTATGTGGTGCTGAGGAATCGAACCCAGGGCCTCATGCATGCAAGGCAAGCGCTCTACCACTGAGCCACCTTCCCAGCCCAAAACTATTAAAATTTAAAACCTTAGTCTTAATACTTTTTATACATTCATAGACTTCCTCATGCCTTAAAATATACCAACAATGTACAAATATATTTTATTATGTTACCTTATTAATTTTGTAAGTTACTACATAAATGAAAGACCAATAAACTACCTCTTCAATATACCATGAGTAATAAGAACTTTGCATTTAACACATTCATGATTGCATGTCATGTGATAATCAAGAAAAGCCTGTCACAACAACAGTACACTAGAGTTTAAGAACAGTCTGGCTGTGACACTCAGTAGCCAGGAGACTCTCAATAAGGGATTTAATTTTGGAGTTTCTATTTCTTCATCTGTGAAACAGCTTAATAACTATACACATTTCAAAAGGATATTACTAGGACTAAATAACATACACAGCAGGTATGGCAGGGTTTGGTACACTCCTATGACACTTTCCTCATTACAGAAAACAGAACACATGTAAGAGAAGACCCAGGTAAGGCCAGGCACTAGTGGCTTATGCATGTAATCCTAGCTACTGAAGAGGCTGAGATCTGAGGATTGTGGTTTGAAGCCAGCCCAAGAAGAAGTCTGTGAGACCCTTATCTCCAATAAATTACTCAAAAAAGCTAGAAGTGGCACTGTGGCTCAAGTGATAGCACTAGTCTTGAATAAAAGCAGCTCAGGCACAGCATCCAGGTTTTGAGTTCAAGCCCCAAGACCAGCACACACACACAAATCTGCTAAATTTGACTTGGAGGGAAATTGTCCTTCTACTAACAGAAGACAGAATGTCAGTAAGAAGTAGTACTTGGGGACAGGGAGAGGAAAATGAGTTTGGTTCTGGACAAGTGGAAGTGAGGGTATCAAGTAGACTCATGGACAATATTGGGGAATGTATCTAACATCTGATAGGGTAGTCACCCTTGTAAGGGGCCCGAGAAAAGATAAGGTCAGCAGGGGTGAATGGAGATGTAATAAAGACAGAAAGAAGGAAGAATATTTATCAAAATTCACTCCAAAAAATAGGAGGAAAAAAGAATTAACCAAATAAGAATATCATATGGCACACATGTATATAGCAAATGACACAGAAAATACAAGGAAAGAGAAGTATGAGGTTACTTGTCACCTTCCAGAGAATCCTTACCGTACAATAGTGGAGGCCATACCTGGATTACAAAGGGTTAGGAAGTGATGGGCAGTGAGAAAGTGGGAAAGGTAACAAGAAAGTACATGGATGCACTGAGATATGAAGAACATGTCAGAATAAGGATAGTTGATATTTATACACAGGAAAGGGCCACCAAACAGTGACACTAAAGATGTGGTGGTTGGGTTGGAAAGGTGGCTCAGTAGTAGAGTGCTTGCCTTGCATGCATGAGGCCCTGGGTTCGATTCTTCAGCACCACATAAGCAGAAAGCGCTGGAAGTGGCGCTGTGGTTCAAGTGGTAGAGGGCTAACTTTGAGCTGAACAGCTAAGGGACAGTGCTCAGGCCCAGAGTTCAGGCCCACAACCAACCAAAAAAAAAAACCAAAAAACCAAAAACAAAAAAACAAAAGATGTGGTGGTATGGAAGGGAAACTTTGGGTTATTGAACCAGGATTCTAAACCTCAGCTTCTTTCATTTCTTGATTTTCTAGCCTTTTTATACCTGCTACCAAGCATTGACATGATAATCCCACACTGACCCAAGTTCATTGAGTGCACCTATGATTCAACCATGGATACACTCTGGTAATTATTTCATAATGCATGTTCTGAATTAAGGTTGGAGTGCTTCTCAAACACAGCCTCACCAGTCTCCCTTCCTAATTTTCTACAGAGAGTTTATTCTCTCTCCAGTAAGTAAACACTGCTAAGAGAAATCTGTCCTGAAGATAGGCCAGCCAGATTTTTTGCATAATAAGCCAGAATTCACTTATTTTCTGAGATACTTGTAAGGTAGTATTTCCTCCTAGATTCTTTGATAGCCCATCAATGTTTCTGATTTGACAAGAAGATGACAAAGAGGACTAATGTTTGATCTATGTGTTGGATAAGACATTTTATTAAAAATTCAATTCAAGTCAATGCAGATGGCTCATGCGCATAATCCTACTATTCACAGGGCTGAGATGGGAGGATTGAGGTTTAAAGTCAGCCAGGCAGACAAACTGAGCTAGAGACTCTTCTCTCCAATTAACCAGAAAAGAGCTGGAAATAGAGCTGTGGGCTCAAGTGGTAGAACACCAGCTATGAGCAAAAAAGCTAAGGGAAAATGAAAGGTCCAGAGTTTTTGCCACAATACCAAGGCAACATTTTTAAAAATCAGAAAATTCTACAGTACCTGGTCAGCCCAGCCCTCTGTCTTGCAGTTACTATGATCAAATTCCTTCAAAGGCACTTTGGAGTGAACAAGGCCTATGCGAGTCTGGAGTTTGTGTTTGACAGCTTTGATATCCTAGTGAGGGAGAGACAAAACAGATATGTGAACACATTTGGCAATTCTTACTTGCTTTCAGTAGCAAATAAAGACCATGATAGGCCAAGCATGGTGACTCACACCTATAATTCCCAGCATTTAGAAGGTTGAGACAGGAAGGTCACAAGTTCAAGTCCAGCCTGGGATAAATAGCCCATGCCTCAAAAATCAAAACAAAACAACTCCCCTTCCCCCCCCAAAAAACCCCATTATAAATACCAGCCCTTTCAAACAAAAAGCAAAGTATCAAATAATGAATCTGGAAAAATGAGAAAAACTAAAGTCTTACCTTGAGCCCAGTTCCAGAGATATCTAAGCAGTTTAGTTTTCTAAATGAAAGGAGGTATCCAATTCCAGCATCTGTGATCTCAGGGTTACCTAGGTGTCAAAAACATAGCAGCTTTGTTTACAATATAGTGGTTGTGAATGTAGCAACTATAAACTCAGGAGAGTAAGTCTAGGCAACCATAAACTATTGAGTGAACAAACTTTTCAGAAGAAGTTAAATATAGGTGTTTTGTCCACTCCTTGGAATATGAACCACCCACAAGATGACCCCTAAGATTCTTTACAGTTATAGCTACCCAAGAGTTGGAGAGCCAGAGAAAAGTAAAGGAATTATGTAGTTATCCAAAAGGTTGAATTTAGAACCAAATGAAAACAGCATGTCTTAAAGCTAACATGCATTTTCTTTGGAAACTTTTCTTATGTATTATCAGAATTGTTTGTAGCACTGTCTTCTAGGATATAATAAGCATAGGAACAGGCACATTATGGATGCTCATAAAATATTTGTTGAATGAATACATATCCTTCTAGACGGTTTTGTAGAGCATTCAATATTATCCTTATTCCACTGAGGTCAAATTCAAAAGTCACAGGTTAAATGTCTTGGCAAAGGCTATAGTTATTAGTAAAAAGTGACACACAAGAAGGGCCCTCTCAATTCACCCCAGTTTCTTTATCTTTTTGGTACCACACCACCCAGCCACAGATTAGGTAGATGCCAAAATTGCAAATGTTCTGTGTTGACTTCCTTCTGTCGGGAGTCAATATCTGAGAATTTTAAGTTGTCACAACTAGATTCATTCATATTGCCTCAGCTAAGTGTGGATTAAAATGACCTACTGAGGCTGGGAAGGTGGTTCAGTGGTAGAGTGCTTGCCTTGCATGCATGAGGCCCTGGGTTCGATTCCTCAGCACCACATTAGCAAAAAGAAAAAAAAGCCAGAAGTGGCGCTGTGGCTCAAGTGGTAGAGCGCTAGCCTTGAGCTGAAGAGCTGAGGGACGGCACCCAGGCCCAGAGTTCAGGCCCCACGACCGGACTCCAAAAAAAATAAATAAATAAAATGACCTATGACAGACACCATGAATCAGAGACCCAAAGACAGTAGAGTCAGACATCCTTGATGTCAGCTATGAATACAAGGGAAAGCTCTCTGGTCTGCACACTTTAAGTGGCACGGGTGTTTTGAAAGGGTTTTTCCTGCCTTGAAAACCAAGTGGAAGGTGATTATTGAAGCCATTTTTTCCAACATGAATAAACTTTAATTGCTAAAACTTACAAGATAAGTCTAATAGTGTTAGATTCTCAAGGCCTCTTTTCATCACTCGAACTGGTGCTGTCATTTTCCGTACTCCAGCATCCGATAAACAATTATCCTTCAGATGTAGTTGAGTTACACTAGGGAAACAAAATCTGTAATTAAATTACTTAAAAAGCATTTGAGGATAGGTCATTTAAAATATAGAATATTGTTGGGTGCCAGTGGATTATATCTATAATTCTAGCTATTCAGGAGGCTGAGATCTGAGGATCACAGTTTGAAACCAGCCCAAACAGAAAGTCTGTGAGACTCTTAGCTCCACCAAAAAAGCCAGAAATGAAACTTGAGTGCCAGTATTAAGCAAAAAAAGCTCAGGAACAATGTCCAGGTCTTGAGTTCAAGCATCAGGACCAACACACACACAGTGCCAGGTCTTGAGTTCAAGCATCAGGACACACACACACACACACACACACACACACACACACACACACACACACACACACACACACACACACACACACACACACACACACACACACACACACACACACACACACACACACACACACACACACACACACACACACACACACACACACACACACACACTGCCAGTACTCAGGATATTGAGACCTGAGAACAGTTCAGAGTCAGCCGGAACAGAAAAGAACATTAAATTCTACTTTCAATTAACCACAAAAATGCCAGACTGGAGGTGTGGCTCTAAATCAAATTGTAAAAATTCATTTGGCAAAGTAAACAATGCTATACTTAATATTGTTTCTCTCTCTCTCTCTCTCTCTCTTTGAGGCAGTCTTCCTTCATAGCTCAGTCTGGTCTCAAATTGGAGATGTTTCTGTACCTCTCCCCAAATTCTGGGATTATAGATATGCTCCAACACACCGAACCAATGCTCGAATTCTAACCAACTTCAAGTCTAGATTTTCAGATTGTTTATACATAAAATTATCTAATTTGTCCATCTAATCTGAAATTATATTCTGATCAATCTCACCCCTTCTATCATTCTGCCTTGTCCATTCACTGTTATTCTTGAGATAGGGTCTCTTTTTTATATGTATGTGTGTGCTTGAACTCAGGACTATTCTACCATTTGAGCCACAGCTCTATGTCGTTTTTTTTTTTTTTGGGGGGGGGGGGGTGGTTGGTAGTTTAGTGGAGATAAGAGTCTCACAGATTTTGTGCCAGGCTGGCTTCAAACCATAATCCTTAGATCTCAGTCTCCTTAGTAGCTAGAGTTACAGACATGTGCCACAGGCACCTGGTTTGAGATAAGGTCTTGTTTCCCACTCAGATGTGCATCTGAGCCTCAATCCCACTACTTTACCCTAGCATCGTAGGCATGTGCCATCACATCCAGCTTCCCTCTGTGGGGAAGGAGTTTCACAGACTTTGCTGCCAGGTTGGTCTGGAACTATCATTCCCCCTAATCTGTCATTCACATAGATTTGGGTAAGAGGCATGTTACCATTATACCCAGCTATAGATTCAGAATGGGGGGAGGGGGGGCGGTCCTTACAAACTTTTCTGACCAGACTGGCCTCGATTTGTGATCTCAGACTCTCAAATAGCTAAGTGTGAATGACCAGGCTTTAAAATGGGCCATTTCTCTCTCTCTCTCTTTTTTGTTGGTCATGGGATTGGACTCAGGGCCTGGGTTCTGTTGCTGAGCGCTTTCACTCAAGTTTAGCGCTCTACCACTTTGAGCTACAGTGCCACTTCTGCTTTTTGAGTGGTTAACTGGAGATAAGAGTCTGACGGGGGCTTGTCTGGCAGGGCTGCAGTCCTCAGATCTCAACCTCCTGAGTAGCTAGTATTACAGGTGTGAGCCACAGGTGCCTGGCTCTTTTATTTTTATTTTTTAAATTGAGGTTTCAGCATAGGGCCTGAGCACTGTCCCTTAGCTTTTTTGCTCAAGGTTAGTGCTCTAGCACTTGAGCCATAGCTTCATTTCAGGCTTTTTGCTGGTTCATTGGAGGTAAGGGTCTCACAGACTTTTCTTCCCAGGCTGACTTTGAATCACAATCCATAAATCTCAGCCACCGCCGCCTTTTCTCTCCTCTTTCCTTCCTTCCTTCCCCTTCCTCCTCCTCCCCCTTCTTCTTGTCATGGGGCTTAAACTCTGGGCCTGGGCGCTGTCCCTGAGCTCTTCAGCTCAAGGCTAGCGCTTTACCACTTGAGCCACAGTGCCACTTCCAGTTTTCTGGTAGTTTATTGGAGATAAGAGTCTCGTGGACTCTCCCGCTGGGGTTGGCTTTGAACAGTGTTCCTCAGATCTCAGCCTTCTGAGGAGCTAGGATTACAAGCATGAGCCATATCTGGCAAATAAAATGGGCTGTTTATTTAAATCAGGGTTCTTGAAAAGAATATTAGGTTATTTTTTAATAGTTATTTCTCTTTGTAATTCATAGTCCACTAATTATTCAAATAATAATTGCTGCGAGCAATTGTGTAATTTCTCATCTTAAACTAGGACTGGATAAAGGGCAAAATTCTTCAACTCAGGAAGTTTCAAGTTCCATGTTGAAATAAAGGTTATTAGCCAGGCACAGGTGGCTCACGCCTGTAATCCTAAGTACTCAGGAGGCAGAGACCTGAGGATCACAGTTCAAAGAGAGCCTGGGCAAAAAAGTGTAAGACTCTTATTTCCAGTTTATCACAGAAAAAGCTGCAAGTGGAGCTGTGGCTCAAATGGTAGAGCACTAGCCTTGAGCAAAAGAAGGTCAGGGACAGTGTCCAAGTCCTGAGTTCAAGCCCCAGAACCAGCACAAAAACAAAATAAAATAAAAAAAGAAAAGTTATTTAAGGGAGGGAAATTGACTGAATTGACTTTCCTAAAGGTTGTCAAGCTGTGTAATTGTTTATAACAAGTGCATGGAGTTTGAGAATATTCTAGGAAAAAAAAATAGCAAATGAACACAGGACAGGGAACTAACTAGTATTCCTTAAGATGATCAATTTCGTTTATCCTTTAAAAACAA
Source organism: Dipodomys spectabilis (assembly GCF_019054845.1). Classification (NCBI taxonomy): domain Eukaryota; kingdom Metazoa; phylum Chordata; class Mammalia; order Rodentia; family Heteromyidae; genus Dipodomys; species Dipodomys spectabilis. Next base: position 902,666 of record NW_024871181.1, read on the forward strand.
GCAAATGAACAAAAGCAATAAACAAATCATCTAGATATGGCAGCAGGTCGCTACCTAGACAGGGCCTCATTGGTGAGATGTTCCAGAAGCTCATGCTCATCTCCAAGTTTGCAACAGGAAAGATCTAGGCGGGTCAGCTCTCGGAAAGACTTAATCTCTTCAAGTTTTTGTGAAATCACCAGATACCTGTGGAGCATAGAGAGCAATCAACAGCTTTTCTCCTTCCTTTCACACATTACAATTTGACTTTGTACTAGTCAATGTCACCTCATCTGAGTACTATGTTATAAGCAGACTTCACGGATAACTGTCTGCACAAGGTTTAAAATTTTAATTAGTAAATACCTTGGGAGTCTTATACATGACAGTGAAATAAGCATTTTGAATAAATAAAAGTACATGAGTGAAGGCAAGTCCTGAGAAAAATGTATGCTCTGTTACTAGACAGCCTTGGCATGAGTATTGGGAGTTTATTTAATCTTTAGGACACCAACAAAACTGCGTATTTTATCTCAAGGTGCTTTTTAATCTGGAAATATGAAAACTAAAACAAGGTGGAGAACTCTTGAGTTCTCATCTGCACACCTTCAAGAATATACCCAGAGATACCTGGCAGATCACATACCTTTCCTACTCAAACACAAGCTTGAACACCCGTCAACCCCACTGGGTTTCTGTTACTCTAAGTTGACTCCAAAAGTATGTGGCAGAGTGATTCTCATCTAGATGATTACTAAGACAAACTAAGAGCTTGAGAAACTTAATTATACTGAAGCAAGCACCTTGCCAAACTGTTTGCAGGAAAACATCAGGGAGGCCTCTCTGGAGAGGAAAAGGACTTCAGCACTCTGCATGCTAGGCTGGGCTCTACCCAGCCTTCTAGCTGTTCTGTATTTTGGTGAGGTCCGTAAAGTCAAATGAAAAGGATTATGACAGGAACTCAGAGAGAAGAGGCTCTTAAGAGACAAAGGAAACTGATCTGTGGAGAGCATCTAATTTTGACCCACTTGCAGCTTGAAGGCCACAAAGGATGGTGCTAAGACCAGTGGAGTTATGCATAAGAGTCTACTTTCAGCCAGGCACCAGAGGTTCACGCCTATAATCCTAACTACTATGAAGGCTGAGATCTGAGGTTTGCAGGTTCGAAGCCAGCCAGGGAAGGCAAGTCCATTAGATTCTTATCTCTATTAAACTACCAAGAAGCCAGAAGAGAGGTTATGGCTCAAGTGGCAGAGCGTTAGCGTGGAGCAAGATAAGTTCAGGGATAGTGCTCAGGACCTGGTTCCAAACCTTAGGAAGAGAGAGAAGGAACAAAGGAGAGGGAGGAAAAGGGAGAGGGGAGAGGTGGGAGGGGAAAAGGAGAGGGGAGAAAGTAGAGGGGAAGAGAGAAAGAGACTGTATCTCTTTTCAAGATCATAATTGAAAAAAAAAGGATGGAATAATGAGAGAGCAAGAGGCACGTGAATAAATTTTCTTCCCATATACAACTAAAATTTTATGTAGGCAAACTGATCACTGGCCTAACTACTAGTTACAGATGGCTTGAGGCACTGGTACCCCCTTTAGACTGTAGAACCTAAGCTGCCTGGAGACAGAGTTCAGCTGGGTACATAAATGAGCCTTATTTATTCAGATGTATTTTAGTTGCACTGTAAATAAAGCTGCTGTTTTACAACTTCCAATCATAGATTTAAAGTTTGTTAAAGGGGATTTAGGGGATTACTGCAATTAGAGAAAAGAAAACACATCCTTTGATCAATTAACCAAAGGATTTTTTAGTAATTCTGAAATAAGGGTTATCTGTGAAGGATATAAGACTTTGTAATGTGATTAAGAAATACTACAAAGTCGGGCGCCAGTGACTCACACCCATAATCCTAGTAATTCAAGAGGCTGAGATCTGAGAACCCTGGTTTCAGAGCCAGCCCAGAGAGGAAAGTTTGTGAGACTCTTCTCAATTAACCAGCAAAAAGCTGGGCAGAAGCATGACTCAAGTGGTTAGACCACCAGCCATGAGCAAATAAATTGGAAGATGAGAGGCCAAGGGAGAGTTCAAAGCTCTGAGTTCAAGCCTAAGTACTAGCACTTAAAAAAAAAAACATAACCAATATTCTAGGCCACAGACAACACTAGATGCCAATCTAAAACAATAAAGCTTCAGGTTCTTGTAAATTAAGAATGAGGAAAACTAAGAATGCGGCTTGGAGCCTGGGGCAGGTGGCTCAAGCCTGTAATCCTAGCTACTCAGGAGAACGAGATTTTAAGATCGAGGTTCAAAGCCAGCCCAGGCAAGAACGTACATGAGACTTTTATCTCTAATTAACCACCACAAAACTGGAAATGGCGCTGTGGCTCAAGTGATAGAGTGCTCCCCTTCAGCTGAAAGAGCTCAGGGACAGCGCCTAGGCCTAGAGTTCAAGTGCCATGACTGACCAAAAAAAAAGAAAAAGAAAAAGAAAAAAATCTATAACATTGACAATTTTCAAATTATGTGAACAAAACAAGGTGCACCACTGAATGCAGCATGTGGTCATTTGTGTAGCAAAGGAGAGCTAGGTAAGCTGGTTAATGTACAAAGTTTCTCTGGGATGACACAGAAGGAATGTGTAAGCTTGGAGTGATTATCCCAGCTACTCAAATGACAGCTGGAGAAAGCACATGAGTTCAAGGCAGCTAAGGCATGGTTAGCAAGAGTCTATTTCAAAAACAAAATACAAGGGTCTGCTTAATAGCTCACATCTGTCATCCTAGCTACTTACGATACAGAGATTAGGAAGACGGTGGTACTGAGAATAGCCTGGCAAAACATTAGCGAGATTATCTCAATCAATAAAGCCAGGTATGGTAGCACAATCTTAAGATTTCAGCTATGTGGGAGGCCATAGATAACAGGATGATTGAAATCTGAGGCTGGCCCCAGACAAAAAAATGAGACCTTCCTTGAAAAATAAAATGCAAATGCAGTGGCTCAAGTGAAAGAGCTCTTGCCTAGCAAGCACAAGGCCCCAAGTTCAAACCCCAATACTGGAGGAAAAAAAAAAGGGAGGAAGGACGGAAAGAAAGAAATTTGGCTGAAAAGTATTTCCTATCTAACGGAGGAGCTGTGGCAATGAACTAATCCTCAAAAAAAAAATTCATATTGTTCAAAAAGAAACACATTCTACCTGACTTATGTAACACTAACCACTCTGAACATCACCTTTATAATAACAAGAAAAATAATTTTTAAAAAATTTTCAAAATGATGTAAATGCTGTCTGGGAGATGTGTGTGTGTGAGGGAAGCATTTTTCTCAACATGGTCTACCACTTTCCCAGTTTAAATTCTAAATTGAACTACTACTTGATGGTAGAACTCCTGAGTTCACTAAATCCCACTGATTGACAGGATTGACAGGATAAACACACTCAATAAATATCATTATCCTGAAAAGAACACCCACCTGTTTCGTAAGCATAGGGAGCAAAGCACCAGACTTCCATAGGCCTCAGTGAATTTCTGTAGGGCCCTCAGCCCAGCACCTGGCTGTGTGAATTTCTGCCTGGCTTCAGCAGCAGAAAACAGCTTTTCAGCAATTTGCTCAGGAAAGCCAATAAGGGAATCAATGTGATCAACATTGTCGGAGATGAAACCCAGGACGAGGCTGAAAAGGGATTTGGCAGAGTACCTAAGGTTCCCTTCCCGAGTATACGTGAAGATGAAGTGATCGGTCTTCTCTTTCTGTGCAGTATCATCTTCCCTGTTCATGCAAAGCTCCACGGAAAAGCCTTTGGGAAACAGTCTGAAGGGCTTTGACTTCTGCAAGCTGCTCCTGACCCCATCCAGAGCCAGATTGACCATGTGCAGCTGCCCATTTTCTCGCACGTAGATGGGTCCTGGGTCTAGGTGGTTTTCTGACTTGAGGTAGTAAGCCATTGCCTAGGTTGTGACTATAAAGCAAAGCACAAGGAAGCAAATTCTATTAAAATGACATCTGCAACACATAACACTTCATCTTTCTGTGCTGAGAGCTTTATGAGCCTACAGGCAGGCTCTGTGGCTAGTATGCAAAAAGCAAAGCTCACCAGTTGCTATGAACTTTGGTACTTAAGGTTTCCTTTACTGTCTCTACATGGAATGCCCACTTTTCCACCCTTTCCTTGGCTAACTGGTCATCTATCAAAATCCAGCACCAATCTTGTTTCTGAAATTCACCCTGAACAAGTTATCACTGATGTTTGCAATGATTTTTTTTTTTGTCAGTAGTGGGGCTTGAACTCAGGGTCTAGGCACTGTCCCTGAGTTTCTTTTGCTCAAGACTAGCACTCTACCACTTGAGCCACAGCACCACTTCTGGCTCTTCTGTTTATGTGGTACCGAGGAATTGAATCCAGGGCTTCATGAATGCTAAAGGCACCACTAAGCCACAGTCCCAGCCCTACAATGATTCTTTAACAAGTAAATTCATGGCAGGACAGTTTACATTAACCAAACAATTGGAAACAATCTAAATGTCCCCAAATTGAGGTGTTATTAAATAATACCATGGAATATTGTAGATTAAAAAAAAAATGTTGATAGGGACTGGAAGTACAAGAGTGTTTGCCTAGCAAGTACAAGGCTCTGAATTCAAACCCCAAACCTCAGTACCAAAAATAAACAAAATCTGGAAAGCTGAATTATAACAAAAAATGCATTTACACACAGATTAAAAAAAAAAACAACAACAATCTATGGGCTGGGAAGGTAGCTCAGTGGTAGAGCGCTTGCCTTGCATGCCTGAGGCCCTGGGTTCAATTTCTCAGCACCACATAAGAAAAAAGCCAGAAGTGGTGCTGTGGCTCAAGTGGTAGAGCGCTAGCCTTGAGCTGAAGAGCTGAGGGACAGCGCCCAGGCCCAGAGTTCAAGCCCCACGACCGGACCCCCCAAAATAAAAAAATGTATTAATCCAGGGCCTTGAACTTCTGAGCTTGCTTGCTAAGCTGGTTCTCTACCACTTGAGCCACATCTTCAACCTGGTGTTTTGATGGTTTATCTTTATTTATTTTATTTTTCAATACCTTTAGGTAGTTGTACAATGGAGTTTCAATTCAACATATCATTTCATGAGTACAATGAATCTTGATCAGTGTTGCCCCTCCCATCATTCTCTCCTTCAACTATACTAACCCTACCCCTCCCTCAATTTACCTGCTTCCATCTTTACATATGTACATTGATTATTAGGACTGTATTCACCCACCATTCCTCACTCCATTCATCTGTATTTCCTCTATTTACTGGTCACTTTTGAATCTCACACTGTTCTGCCAAGAATAGCTTCAAACCTTGATCTTCTAAGTCAAGTCCCCTGAGCAGCTAGGATTACAAGCATGAGCAACCAGCAACTGGCTCTAAAAGAACCTTTGAGATAACTGAAAGAAACAAAAACAAAAAATAACAAGCATACACCTATGTTACCTGCACACAAACCAGTTGGGAGCTGGGGGTGATGGCTCATGCACAGACCCACTCAGGAGGCTAAAGCAAGAGAAGTAAAAGTAAACAAGTATTTCTGTAGTCAGATGGTTGACTGACATCATATAGCCAAAGACTAATCAGTATAAATGCTTGTTTTCCTGAGAAACTATGAGATTTCAAAACATGCAAGAAATTGCTATGATAAATAAAATAAAGGCATTTCTACAACAATTTAAAGGGAAAAGAAATAACAACCATGATGGCACACATCCATAATCTCAGCACTCAGGAGTCTGAGGCAAGAGAATCCTGAGTTCCAGACCAGCCTAAGCTACATAGTATGACTCAAAGAAAGCCAAAGCCAAAACAAAACAAAGGATGTTGGGGCATAGCTCAAGTGCTAGAGTACTTGCCTAGCAAACTCAATCAAGGTCCTGGGTCAACTTCCAGTACCCAAAATCAGCAAATAATAAGTGAAAGAAGATAGAGGTTAAATTTACTATAATACAGGCCTAATATTGCCTCCAAAAGGGTTGGTTTTTTGGTTTTTTTTTTTTTTTTTTTGGCAGTACTGGGTTTAAACTCAGAGCTAACTGACCCCACTACTACTGCATCAATGCAGGGACACAATGTGGCCCTGAAGCCACTTACAAGTGTCAGCAAACAAGTGAGTGATTAAAAATGCTGAGTGAGTCTCTGAAGATCAAACAATGAATTTGTTTGTGGGAATCAGTACTACCCATGCTTCTCCAAAGGATAATTATGTGTATAAAGCACATCACAAAAGAGGGCCTCACCTTGTCCCCACTCATCTCCCTCTGCTCTACTCTTGTGGCCATACCACACCACTTAACAAATTGGCTATACTCTCTTGTCCCACTAGAGTTAGCATATTCTACACCCTTTGGCTGGAGGGTCCTTCTCTGCCTCCGTGGCCTAGCTAATTTCTACTCATCATTAACAATCAGCTCAATCATCATTCCCTGGCCTGGGAAATATTCCCTAACCCCTGCACTAGTAGATGCGTGTCTGGTTTTCCCAGAACACCTGGTGTTTTTTCATACAACCCTTAGTACCATGTATTATGTTTGTTACTGTACTCAGAGTTGCACTGTACTCAGGCAAGGCACAAATCTAATTTGTCACTCTTTCCTAGGTCCAACACAGTGCTTAGTACTAGGTAAGGGCTCACAGATACTTGCTGAACTAAATGAGAGGAAGCATGAGATCTGAAAGGGGAAGATCTAGTACTCTGAGTTGAAGGGCCTGTTGATACGGTTGCTAGGAGGCAGCTCCTCTTCTAGGCAACAGCTGCAGGCTCCTCCCCAACTTGCCACACCCTTCTGCAGGTGGTAGAAGCAGAGCAGATGATGGGAGGATACTGCTATTGGTAGGACCAGGAAAAATACACAACTCAACTAGAAGCCAAAAAAAAACCAAAAAACATCCTGTAACAGTGCCAATGCTTACAACCCATATTCTTGCCAGCATTCAATGTCTGTTGTTACAGACATTGCTCATTCTAAGTTCTTCTTCCATCAGGGGAAAGCATCTGGCTCCTCCAACCTTACATACCTTAATCCTGAGAAAAAGGTCTTTGTCCCTGTGGTTGGACACTCAGAACTCTAGATTACTTGAAGATTACAAAGTAGACATCAGTTGCTGGGTACAGTGACTCGTCTATAATCCCAGTAATTTGGGAGACTGGGAGGTTAATGGTCTGCGGTCAGTTCAGGCAAAAGTTAGTGAAAGTCCCATCTCAATCAATAAGCAGAATGTGGTGGTTCATCGTTGTCATCCTAGCTAACTAGTAAGGAATCTCTATTGGACAAAAACACTAGACTCTATTAAAAATAACTAAAGCACAAAGGACTAGGGCATGGCTCAAGTGGCGGGCCACCTGCATGATGACCATGAGACACTAAGTTCAAACTACACCAAACTACCACCAAAGAGAAAAGAAAAAAGGAAGAAGAAATCTGGTATGGCCCTCGAAAGAAATGATTGGATTTTAATATCAGAGGGGCAAATTTTATAGAAGATAGCATATAACAATGGATCAACATACCATTGCCTGAAAAACAAAGTCCACCTATCTGCTTTGTTCCTAATCCTCAACCATATTAAGTTACCACAAACTTTGGAGTAAAATGGAAAAAGAGATAGACAGATGGATGATCACTTGTGAAGAAAATTAAGTCTGATTCCATCCAGCAGAGGGCATAGGCAACTCAGGACCAGAATAAGGATGCTAATCCCTCTCCCAAATCTTGGCAGCTTCAGGTTCTAAGGATCTTATTAAAAAAAAAAAAGGGTTATAGCTATGACTATATTTTATCTTTAGACTACTCAACAAGTGCTACTCTCTTTGTAAATGATTCAAAGTCCAATAATTCCCAAAGAGTAAACTATCTGTCCATGCAATACTCCAAGGCCTCTCTTTATCCAGCTATGGTATATGGGAACTGACCTTGATTCAGGGAATTCTGGTGACCTTTGATTTATAAGACTAAATTTGTAGATCCTGTATTCTGCCAGCAAGGCCCTTCTGGGAGATGATTATTAAATATGTTTAAACCTTTTTTTTTTAATTGTGCTGGTCCTGGGACTTGAACTCAGAGCCTGGGCACTGTCCCTGAGCTTTTGTACTTGATTAGTGCTCTACAGCTTGAGCCCAAGCTCCCCTCCTGGCTTTTTGTTGGTTAATTGGAGATAAGAATTGTACAGACTTTGCTACTTCTCCTGGCTTGGAACCTTAGTCCTCAGATCTCAGTCTCTTGAGTTTCAAGTAATATAGGCATAAGCCGTTGACACCTGGCTCATGTTTGAATATTTTAAAGTTAAGAACTATAAAGAGGCCTGGCACTGGCAACTTATGCCTGTAATCCTAGCTACTCAGAAGAGTGAGATCTGAGGATCACAGTTCAAAGCCAGCACAGGCAGGAAAGTCGTGAGACTGATCTCCAATAAACCACCAGAAAACCAGAAGTGGCACTGTGGCTCAAGTGGTAGAGTGCTAGCCTTGAGCTGAAGAGCTGAGGGACAGAGCCCAGGCCCAGAGTTCAAGCCCCACAAGGGGGGGGGGGGGAGGGGGAAAGAACTATGAAGAGGATTCTGCACAAAGTTTCTGTATTGGGCTTTACTTACACATGACTATTTTTCAAGAGACAGAGCCTGATTTATATCATGGCAAAAAAACTATACAAATTGGAAAATTAGAAATAGGTATTTATAAGAATAACAATGTTCAGTACTGATCTGTATTATATAGATTATATATAAGACATATGAATATAGATATATATTATATATATCTGTATTATATATTAGCTTAACAGAGTGAAAGGCATTCTAGTGGGTTTCCCAACCTGTTCAGAGAGGCAGCTTTGTAACTCAAACATCATACAAATATGTTACAATAGTACATGTTCTAGTGTTTAGCCACTGTAAGTAGCTAAAGTTACCACAAAGCATATCATTTCTTCAAATAAATGAAATGTAACCTTAGTGCATTAAATATTCAGTTCTCCACGCCTTCTTTGAATAAGAGGCAAGATAAACGAATTGATAACTAAACACAACTTCTTCAGGCCTTGAAGCCAGTTTACCAAGAAAAAATTAGGGGACAGAAGGAGCAGGCAACAGTGAAAAATGCTAAAATTTTCAGCGGAGTCTATTGCTATCTAATTTGAAAAGAAAAAGAGGAAAACACCTAACTTTAGTAAAGTAAGTTAAAAATCCCCTAAGAACAACAGATTATAGTAAGGATGTTAATGACACTGAGTATAATGGCAACCCCTTATTAAGTACCTCCAGCTGCCAAGCATAGTGCTATGTACTATATAAAATGACCTCATGTAATCACCAATCCTATGAGGTCAGTATTGTTCCTTAATAGAAGAAGCTCAGAGAAATGAAGTCACTTACTTAAAAAATAGAGCTATAGCTAGTTAAATGGCACAGCCTAAATCCAAAGCACACGCTCTTTCCACTGTACCCACTGTTTCTCAAGAATAAAAACATGACATCAACCTTTAGAATTAAGAAAACGTTAAAATTTAATCTCCCCACCTGTTTGATCCCTGATACTCAACTGGCTCAAGCTGGGAGGAGAGGGAGGACAAAGGGGAGATTAAAAAACAAAAACAACAAAAACAAAAATAGTGGGCTTCAGAGGAAAGAGTTGGTGGAACAAAGCCAGGGCAGAGTCACCATGAAGGCTCCCTTCTGCTAGGGCAGAAGTTAGCTACGTTCACATACCAGGAAAACATGTCAACTCATGATATTCGGGCCAAGACTGCAGACCACCTTTGGCTTATTTGAGAATGCAGTATTTAGAAATTCTCCAACAAAAAACCTGAACAGAAACTCACTGGAACACGACTACCTAAAATCCACCTTCATTGTTCTGTCTTCGCCATCATTCAATTTTCAATTCTCCCCGACTTCTTTTTCCTGTAATCGCACTCCCCCACCTGCCTTCTCACCCAAGCCCCAGAAGCTCACCCCAAGTCCAGCCTCCCAGCCCCCCCCCCAGACCACGCTAAGCTCTCTTACAGATATCTTGATACTCTCACCAACTCCACAGCTTCTCGCACAAAAATCCGGTCGTTCCACACGTCCAAATTCCCAACCACCCCCAGCACCCCTCGCCTCGCCCCTCCCCGCTCCTCCGCGCCCCCCCCCCCCCCCCGCCTCCCAGACTTCGGACCTTCCCGATCTTTCGAGACCCCTCAGAAACGTGGCTCCCAGTCCCCCACACCCAACCCCACCCGCCTCCACCTGCCTCCCCTCCCCGCCACTCTACCCTCCCCCCTTTCTTGCCTTCCCCCCACCCCGGGAGCTTCCCTCCGGCGAAGACCCGCATCTCTCCAGCCCACGCCTCGCCCGGCCTTCTCAACCTTCGAAACCCGCTCCCTTCATGTCTACGCCATCCCCAACTTCACAACCACAGCCCCAACTTCTTTCTTCCCTGCCCCCCCCCCCCGACCCTACCGCTTCCCCTATTCCAGGACTAGTTCCTTTCCTCCGTGCACCCCTCCAATCCCATTCCTTCTCCACTTCCTCAATACAGCAACCCTTCAGCCCACCCCCCTCGATCCCCAAGCAAGCCCCTCCGAGCCAACCCAGCTCCCCCTGGCCCCGAACCCCAATTCCCACACGCCCACACAGCTTACCCCTGCACACCGAACCCACCCTCAAACCTGTCTCCCGCACCCCTTCGTCCTCACCTCCCCCCCTCACCTCTCCCTTGGGCCCCCACACCCCATCCCCGGAGGCCTGCTCCTCACCCACCCGCCCCTCCCTCAGCCCCACCCCCACCTCACACGCAGCCCGGGGCTCAGCGAGCGGCCCAGCCCGCGGCCGCCACCTACCTGTGCCCCAGCCCGGGGCAGCGAGCGGCGGCAGCACCTCGGCGGCCGCGGCTCCTTCCTCTCGCGGCGCAGCTGACGGGAGAAGCGGCTCGGCACCCGGGCACAAAGCTGGCGAGGGTGGGACACCGAGAGGGTGGCAGGAGGGAGGGGCTGGGGGCGACCTGGCGCCGTGGGACCCGCGGGACCGACGGGGCGGGGGAGCGGGGAGGGAGGGCTAGGACTGAGAGTCGCGCGTGCGCGGGTCCAGCATAAGGGGCGTGGCCGCCGATGTGGGCGGGGATTGGGTGGGAAAGGGCGGGGCTAGAGGGCGGGGCTACCGACTTGAGGGATGGAGCGGAACGGGAGGCCGCAGGGCTAGGCAATGCGCGTGCGTGTCCGCGCGAGGGCGGATCCTGGGCCCTGTGAGTCCCCACGGCGTGGGCGGGGTCGCGCAGCTGGGTGGGGCGGGGCGGTGGGGGGCGAGGGTGGGGGGGAGCGTGGCTGGAGAACCTGGAGACCGCTGTGCGCGCGTCCGGGAACTCCTCGGGGACCTGAGCAAGGGGGCGGGGTCGCCGCGCGGCTGGGGGGCGGCGTGGATCCGGAGCTACCCGGAGGCCCAGGCGAGCGGGTCCGTGGACGGGGTGGGCCGGCGCGCGCGGGCGGGTGGAGGGTTGCCGGTGGGAAGGGGGAGTGAGGGGAGGGACTGAGAGGTGACGCGCGTCCTGGCGGGGAGGGGGGGGGGGAGAACAGCGGGCCTCGCCGCGGGGCCTCCGGGTGCGGGCCGCCTCGAGAGGGCGGGGCCTGCGGCCTCCCCGGCTCCGCAGACCCTGGGGCTCCCCACCAGCTTTTTGAGCTTCAAATAGTGCTTCCCTGCGGGCCCCCCCCTCCGCCCCGGCTAGACGGTCGCCCGGGGGGCGTCTGCTGCGTAGTCCTGACCCACAGAGTTAGAAATCGCGTCGGAGGTCGAAGCGGGGCCTTTAGAAGGCCGAGGAGGCCTCGCTGGCGCGGGACGTGGGAGCTGGGCCTCAGTGGAGGGGAGGGGGGTCGAGCTGGCACCCTGCCCCTCCTCCAGCTCCCGGCCGGGAGAGGCCGAGGACAGCCTTTCCTAATGTACCGCGCCGTCCCCGGTGGACGAGGGAGGATCGGGGCTGTGGTGTTTGCAGTTGGGATCGCCGGAGCCAAGGGCGGGATGGGGGGGAGGGGAGGAGGAGGGGGGAGGGAAGCTGGGTTAGAAGAAAGGCAACCCAGGGCTTTACCCAGGGAGCTTTCCAGAAAGGCACGGAAACTGGAGATGAAGAACCAATGGCCCCAGTTAAGAAAAAGCATCGAAGTCCAAGTCAGCAATGGTAAAAAAAAAAAAAACATAAGAAGGGTGGCGTCCCCGAGCACATCACTTTAGGTAAACTGAGTTTCTCAGGGAATATTCAGAGCAAGGAGCCTTAGGACAGATGGGGATTAGACCTTGGAGGGAAACTTGTCTGCTGAGGTGTTCTGTGGATTTCCTGAGAATTCATTTGCCTCTTTCTCATTAATGGCAACAAAAGAACTCTGAAGACACAATCCAGCCTCTGCCCTTTTCTTCCTTATTTAAAAGAAAACTGGTGGCTGTAAAAGGTATGAAATGTGTTATGTATTAAAGCACTTGTTTCCTTCTCTCAGACATCTTAGATAATTTTAAAATGAGATTAAATGGGCTTTTCATGTCTGTAAACCTAGCTAACTCAAGAGGCTGAGACCTGAAAGATCATGGTTTGAGGCCAGTTGAGTCAGAAAAATCCAAGAGACTCCATCTATAATTAACCAGCAAAATACTAGACTAGACATGTGATTCAGGTGGTGCCAGCCCTGAGCAAGAACACCAGACTCTTGAGTTCAAACTCTGGTTTGAAAAAAAAGTAATAAAACTATGTATTTAAAGAGTACACTGTGCCACTATGCTGCTCATATACTACACATAAATTCGACACACATTTCCCTAGAATGTGTTAATTTAATTCTTGCACACTTCTGTCCCGTGAGGAGTAGAATATTACTTTACAATAACTACCTGTCTTGAGATAATCCAGATAGCAAAAATAGAATTTGAAGCCAGCCTGGGCATACAGATCCAAGAGATTTTTATCTTCAATTAACCAGCAAAAAGATGGTGTGGCTCAAGTGGTAGAGCCATAGCCTTGAGCTTTTGGAAAAGAGCTAAAAGCCCCAGTTGAAGCCTTGATATTGGTACCTGAATTTTTGTGGGTAATACATCTCTGTATGGTGGTATATCTAGCACCTCCTCCAGTTGTGACATTTAAGACTATACAGATATTACCAAATGTAGTCTTGGGAGCAAATTAGCCCCAGTCTGATTGAATGTAAGACCCATTAGGTTTTTATTTTTATTTTCTTCCCCTCCCCCTTTCTCTCCTCTCTCCTCTCCCCCTCTCTCTTCCTCCCTCTTCCTCTCTCTGAAAAACTAGTCTTGTTATATTGCCCAGGCTATGAGGATCCTTCTGACTCAACCTCCCAGGTAGTTAGGATAACAGGTACATTTGTTCCCCTCACCCCTAGCTTTAACCTGGCTTATAATACCCTGAAGTGTCTTATCTGTTCCTAATCTACCTTTCTTAGAATTTGACTCAGCCTAAAATAATCTCCAGTACAGGAATTCTTTCCTTGGCTTTCTTTGTTGGATGTTGGAGCTTTTAGGGGAGGAAAAGATTAAAACTCTCCTTTGCTTCTAGCTCTTCTCTGATGTTTTCATGGTTTAAAATTTGTATTTGTCGAGTCCATTTGACTCTCTTGGAGCTATGGAAAGGAAAATTCTAATCTTTTTTCCACGTATAAGCACAAGTGATATTGTTAGTAGTCATTTTTTCTCTCTCCTACCAAATTTTTTCTTGAAAGGATTCAAACCTTTTTCTCTCAGTTTTTTTCCACATGAACTCCCCACCCCCCATTGAACATGAGGCCTCAGGCATACTGAGCAGGTGTTCAACCACTGAGCTACATCTCCAGCTCCCATCATGAAATTTTGCACTCTCCTGAACACTATTAAGCTGACAGTGTCCTACTTAAAACATACCGGAACACAGTATTCTGGATGTGGGTCACAGTATTCGCACACCGTGTGTTGTATTAAATGAATGTTCATCATCCTTTATTCAGTTTAAAGACAACCAATTCTCAGTCACTGGTTGTAATTATTTTTGAATTACAAATATAGTGCCTGACCCTTAGTTCAAAGGGTCTTAGTGTTAAAAAATTTGAGGGAATGTTGCTCCTTAACTGCATGTGTGCACACACGTATGTATGTATGCTGCTAGGCATGGACTTTACCACTCTATACCCTCAGCCCAACTCTTACTATAATCTAAAATAAAATTCTTTAACTTTAAGGGCTGGTATGGTACATTTGCACTGTTGTCCTACTTTGACTTTGTCAGTAACCAAATTAAGTTCAGATGAATATTAAAGTCAGCAGTTTGTTTGTTTGTTTGGGATAGCACCAAAACAGCCCTAAACAATGAATGAACAAATGAGCATGGTGTGTTTCAATAAAACTTTATTCATGATCACACAAAAACAGGTGGCAGTTTAAATTTGACTTGCAGGCAATAGACAACTGCTGATCTAAGCCAATCCAAGTATGATAGTTTTTTAGTCAGTATAGACTTTAATTATCTTTATATCTTACTAATTGCAACCCATCTTTTTAGCTTGCTCATATCTTTTTCTCCTGGGACTTCAGTTATTTGTATCTCAGACGAGTATTATATTATTTCACAGTATCTGATGCTCTGCTCCCTTTTCCCTCTACTTCTGGTGTTAAGAATCCAAGCCAGGGCCTCTCAGGCACTACACAAGTACGCTACCACTGAAATGCGCCCTAACCCTTGACCGTTTTTTTTTTTTTTGGTCAGTGGTGGGGCCTGAACTCTAGGCCTAGGCGCTGTCCCTCAGCTCTTTAGCTCAAGGCTAGTGCTCTACCACTTGAACCACAACACCACTTCCAGCTTTTTCTGCATATGCAGTGCTGAGGAGCCAACTTCCCAGCCCTTGACCCATTTTTTAAGTTCACTGATCCTTCCTTATGTAGGTGTTATATCTGGTGTTAAGCCAACCTACTGATTTTTTTTCATGTTTTAGGTAAGGTACCATATGTTTTAGTTCTAGGATTTCCGTTGTGTTCAAGTTTTCCTTTCTTTACTATAAAAGTTCTTTTTGGTCACCCATTTAGTCCACCTTTTCTGTAAATTCTCTAACAGATTTATGGTAGTTATCTTTATAAATCTGCTAATATAGGTTTGCACCTGGATAATTCCAATACTTGGGTCATCTATAGATCTACTTCTATGACTTAGTTGAATATTGTATTTAAAGGAGCAGTAGAGCTGGGCACCCATGGCTCAGGCCTGTAATTCTAGCTACTCCAGAGGCTGAGATCTGAGAATTGCGGTTCAAAGCCAGCCTGAGCAGGAAAGTCCATGAGACTTTTATCTCCAATTAACCACCAAAAAACTGGAAGTGGTGCTGTGGCTCAAGTGGTAGAGTACTAGCCTCGAGCTGAAGAGCTGAGGACAGTCTCCAGGCCCAGAGTTCAAGCCCCACAACTGACCAAAAAAAAAAAAAAAAAAAAAAGCATTAGAATAGCTGAAAATATAGCTCAAACAGTAGAGTGCCTATCTACCAAATTTGAGGTCCTGAGTTAAAAAACCTACACATCCATGCAAAAGTAAAGAAACTAGAATAGATCATTTTTACCCCGAGGAGAACATATCCTTTATCTGCTGCCTAGGATGAGGGGCAAATCAGTTCCTAACTAGAAATTATGCTAATGTTAGCCATGTTGTAGTTTTAAATAGTTTCTCTCTGGTTTCAGATAACTAAAAAGTGTCATCAGTTGGGTACTTCTTCCTCTGCCCCCAAATATTTCTTTATTGAGATTGACTACATATGTTTCATAATACTGTGGCATAGTTATACTTAGCTAAAGTCACAAACACCTTTTAATCTTCACAATGATCATCATCATCTTAATCTACAGAGTTTATGAACTCTACAAACTTTAACAAAAGACTATTTCTTCCAAAATCGGGTGAAATGTACATTTCTTTCCTTTTGCTTAATGTAAGCTGTTCCCTCTTTCTCATTCCTCCCTCCTATATCACTGCCCTTGAGTTGCTTAGTTCACTTTTATCAATGTAATTGGGTACAAACGTCTTTTTTTTTTTTTTTTGCCAGTCCTTATGCTTGTACTTGGGGCCTGGGCACTGTCTCTGAGTCTCTTTGTGCTCGAAGCTAGTGCTCTACCACTTGAAAAAAATTTTTTTGTGAAAATTTATCGAACTTTTTTGTATCCTTTTCTGTTTGTATGTTATAATTCAATAACAGAAGAAAGGTAGAAAAACTCCTGCACAAAAACAAAAACCAACCCATAAACCTAGCATGATTGTACTCATCTATAATGCCAGAATTAGAAGGCTGAGCTAGGAGAATTACAAGTTTGAGGCAACTCTGTTTATAACCCATAAAGTTAAAAAAGCCACAAACTGGGATAAATAGTTTCAATACAAATAGCAAATGATTTGTGTTTAGAATATTTTGTTTCTAAAGTTCCTACAAATCAAAAAGGAAAGGAATCAGATGCAGGTCGTTTGCCTATAACCCTAGCTCCTCAGGAGGTTGAGGTCTAAGAACTGTGGTTCAAAGCCAGACCAGGCAGACAAATCTGTGAGACTCCTATGTCCAAATAACCAGCAAAAAGCCTGAAGTAGGGGTATGGCTGAAGTGATAAAGCACCATCCATGAGCATAAAAAGCTCATTGAAAGCAAGAGACACTGAGTTTAAGCCTCAGTAGTACTGGCAGAACAATAACAAGCCCAAAAGTAATAATAAAAAGGCAATTCAATTTAAAAAAAAAAAAGAATACACAAAGGGTAAGAAAAAGCAAATAGCAGAGTGCCAGTGGTTCACCCCTAGTTACTCAGGAATCTGAGATCTGATGATTTCAGTTCAACATCACCCTGGGCAAGAAAATCTGTGAGACTCTTCAGTTAACCACCAAAAAACTGGAAGTCGAGCTGTTGCTCAAGTGGTAGAGTGATAGCCTTGAACAAAAAAACTCAGGCTCTCAGTTCAAGCCAAAGGAAGGAAGGGAGAGACAGAGGGAGAGAGGAAAAATAACAATAGGAGAAAGAAGGAAAGGAAAGAGAAAAAGGAAAAAGAAACAATAGAAGCCCAAATGGTCTGTAAACATAAAATGGTAATTCAGCTTCACATCAACAAGATAGTTACCAGAAAGTCAGCTCATTTAACCTTAATCCTTGTGGCTGGCATGAAGAAGTCAAGTAAGATACAAAAGGATTGAAAGTGACAGGAAAATTTACTAGTAAAGAAGTAAGGTGAAAAAAGGATATCAAACAGCATAGACATGCCATGGGAAGATGGCACTTTAGTTAATCTTTGGCTATTTTCAGGGTATATACATTAGATGAATAATTAGAGGCAAGGCACAGGTATGCATAGTTTAAGAGTCTGGGATACAGGTGTACCTGGTTCTAGTTCTCCCAGGTTCTGGAGAAATGTTATCATTGTCATCACTTAAGGGCAGAATCTGGTTACTATGAGATGATTTCTCCCATTCTAGGGTGCAGCCTGATTATTATAGGTAATTGTTTCATTTGGGAGTGACTTATCCTGCAAGACTATGCTGTAGTTTTAGTCTTAGTCATAAAGATATTATGGGTCAGTTCTGTCTTTCCTGGAACCCAGAGTGATTTATAAAATGACTATGGAGGGAATGGCTTAGGACAATGACAAACATAAAATAAAAGCAGAGATGTTAGGCTTTTCTCCTGCTTTTGGTTACTTGATAACAGCAAAACCAGTTTAAGAACCTGTTATAGCGGGTGCTGGTGGCTCATGCTTGTAATCCTACCTACTCAGGAGGTTGAGATCTGACGTTCGTAGTTCAAAGCCAGCCTGGGCAGAAAGGCTGTGAAACCCTTATCTCCAATAAACCACCACAAAATCAGAAGTGGTGTTGTGGCTCAAGTGGTAGAGCACTAGTCTTGAGCTGAAGAACTCAGGGTCAGTGCCCAGGCCCAGAGTTCAAGCCCCATGACTGACAAAAAACCCAAAAAACCAAAAACCTGTTACAAATACACTTTCAACAGGTTGAGAATGGGTCGTCTCTAGGGTGAAAATAACATTAGCCTTTGGAGTTTGAGGGCTACTTGAGATTGCCTGTGAGAAAGTTCTTAGGTCCAGTTTACAGGGCTGAGGTTACGTGTGAAACAGGAAATTTAATTACAATATTTTTTTCTGATACCTTGTGATCTTATCCTCATTTTAAGTTCCCTTTGCAGTTCCTCATTGCTCTTTACTAGCTGCTACTCATTCATACCAAATTAGTGAAGATATGAGGAAGCAGAAAGTCTCATACATTGTGGCTAGTAATTAATTTGTTATTATTTAGAGACCATATTAATTAATGACAAAGGTATATAGTCCAACTTTCTGCAGTTTTGCTTCTAATATGCAAAGATACTTTTTTCTTTTTGGTGGTACTGGCAATTGACTCAGTTCATTAGCTCTAGTACTTGAACCACACACTTCCAGTCTGAGATTCTTTTATTATAAAGACCTGTTTGTCTTACTCCCTGGACACCATCGAGGGTTCAACATGAAGGCTGAACGGTACCATTTAGAAGAATGGAGAGTGCTGCATCTGTCCACATGTTTTCAAAAGCCCTGAAAAACCAGTTGCTTCAGACGACCAAGCTGGTAGAAGATCATTTGGGTTCTGAAATTAAGAAACTGCACCTGGTGGATGAAGATGAATTGGAGCACAACAAAGAAAAGAGACTTGAGGCACTAAGGAAAGTTCAGCAGCAGAAACAGGAATGGCTTTCTAAAGGACATGGTGAATGCAGAGAAATACCTAGTGAGAAAGACTTTTGTCCAATAAGTCAAAGAGAGTAAAAAGTAGTTTGCCATTTCTATAAAGTATAGTACCCTACATTCAGGTACAAAATCCTAGACAGACATTTGGTGATACTAAGAAACATCTTGAGACCAAAGTTTTGAAGCTGAATGTCGAAAAAGCACCTTTTCTTTGTGAGAGACTACATACTAAACTCATTCTCACATTAGCACTGGTAAAAGAGGGGAAAACACAAGATTATGTTTTTGGATTTACCGACCTAGAAATACAGATGATGATTTCACCTCAGAAACTTTAGAACGGAGGCTCAGCTGTTGTGATATTCTTAATTACAGTGTAAATTTAATGGAGCCACCATTTCAGAGCTAAAAACTGAGGACAGGGCTGGGAATGTGGCTGAGTGGTAGAGTGCTTGCCTAGCGTGTATTAAGTCTTGGATTCAGTTCCCCAATGCCACATCAACAGAAAAAGCCAGAAGTGGTGCTATGGCTCAAATGGTTGAGTTCTAGCCTTAAGCAAAAGAACCTCAGGGACAGTGCCCAGGTCCTGAGTTCATGCCCAGGATTGGCAAAAAAAAAGGAAAAGAAAAAGAAATTTGGGACAAACTTCACAAAGCTGGAAAAGAAAGCTATCTGAGAAAAGAAATATGATTCAAACTGATAACGACTAGAGCTAAGTTACAAATTTTCTATTTACATGTAAATGTGTTTTAATAAATCCTATTAATTTCAATACACTGGAAAATAAAGACCTGTGTGCACATGTGCTTGAAGATGTCATTATAAACCTGTTTATGATAGCAAAGAATTGAGAACGAACCTAAATATCCTTTACTAGGGAAATGGAGAAATGCTACATAGCAGTTAAAGTGAATAAATAAATATATAGAATAAATATATAAATAAATAACATTTATATATAATATATAAATATATAAATAAGTATATATAGAATAAATAAACTGTCTTGAAAACAGTAGTGCATGAAAAAAAATAACAAAAGGATGTATACACTCTGAAACTACCTGAATCTCCTCCCCCCAACTTTCTATTGGACATTGAATTCAGGGTTTCATACATGCTAAGCAAGCACCTGTGGGGTTGGGTTTTTTTGCAGTTATTTATTTATTTGAGACAGGGTCTCCCTAAGTGGCACAGGCTAGCCTCAAATTTATGATCTTGCCTCCCTCTCCTGAGTATTATAGGCATGTACCACCATGTCCAGCCTAAGTACAATAGTATATATTGCTCATGGATACTTATGGGGTAAAAATAAAAATGACTACTCAGAACATTCATCATCTTCAAGAAACTTGCCTCTGAGACAGAAATGTATAAGATCAACATAGAGCTCCTTATTTCTCTCTTAAATAAAATGTCTGAAGTTAAAAATATCAGACTGTTAACATTATTAAGTCTAGACAGTAGAGACATAATTGTTGAACATCTGTAATATTCTCTACTTTTTTGTTTATATTTGACATCGTCTCATTAAACTGGGATCAAGTTATGAAGGGTATCCTGTGCCATAGGAGGCCTTCCTCTTTCTAAGTACTTTTTTTTTTTTTTTTTGCCAGTTCTGGGGGCTTGGACTCAGGGTAGAACATTGTCCCTGAGCTTCTCTGGCTCAAGGCTGGCACTTGAGCCACAGCACCACTTCCAGCTTTTTCTGTGTATATGGTACTAAGGAATTGAACCCAGGGCTTCATGCCTGCTAGGCAAGCACTGTCACTAAGCCACATTCCCAGCCCAGCACTCTGTTTTTTAATAAAGTTTCCTGATTACTTTGTATCTTCACCATCAGATCAAGTAAGTGAGTATAGATAAGAACTAAATTTTCTTTGTTTTACCCTCTAGGCCCTATAGTCAAACTCAATATTTTTTCAGAATCATTTTTATTGACATATACAACAGAAAGGTAAGTCACTGGCCTAAGTAATTGAAGACTTAGAGTTTTAAAACTAAGTTAAAAACTAGTAAAAATTCTCTAGTTTCAAATTTCTACTGGAAGATAATGAATGATAGTCAAGTATGGTAGTGCACAACTGTAGTCCCAGCTACTAGAAAGGAAAATCACTTGAGCCAGTAATTCCTGAGACCAGCCTAGGCAATATTCTAAAATAAAAAATGAGGTTTTTTTAAAAAAGGAAATTATATTGTTTGATAATTTAATTGGATAAACAGTAACAAAATACACATTACTTTTAATTTTTAAAAAATGTAACTATAAAGCCAGGTGCCAGAGGCTCACATCTATAATCCTAGCTACTCAAGGGGCCGAGATCTGAGGATCACAGTTCAAAGCCAGCCCGGGCAGGAAAGTCAGTGGGACTCTTACTAACCACAAGAAAAACAGAAGGAGAGCTATGAACTTTGAGCCATAGTTCAAAGAAAAAAAGCTCAGGGACAGCACTCAGGTCCTGAGTTCACATGACCGAACAAAAAGAAGTAACTATAAACAATTTTAAAAATTTGACCCACTAATTTTTGTTAACTATTGCAACTTGATTATAATATCCTTTAATTTTAAAAGTTGAAAAATGGTGTTATTTCAGGTGTCCAAATAATTATTTTGTGTAGCAGAGAAGGGGAAATAGTTACATTTCACAGATTATCCCTGGGAGAAGTCAGAAGTTTATTTTTCTTAAAAAAAAAAAAAAAGTCTCTCCCAGTTGTTGAATAGCTTAGTTGTTAAACCTGTTACTAGGCAACAGGCTTTCCTTTTAAAGTTTAGAGAAATCCAGAGTTGGCTTTTTGTTTGTTAATGTTTTGTTACTTTTTATTTGCAGGCTAAACACAAAAATGAGAAAAGTTGATCTCTGCTTAAACTCTGAAGGATCTGAAGTGATTTTAGCTACATCCAGCGATGACAAACACCCACCTGAAAACATAATTGATGGGTAAGAGTTACTACATTGTCATACTTCAAGTCAGAGAACTCCTGAACTACTGGGACTGTGTGGTTTTTCCACTGATAGTGTTAAGCTTAGTTTAGTATTTGATGAACTTGATGACCTGATATTATATGCTTTTGATATCCTTTCCAAAATGAATTTAGTTGTGAATATTTAAGTTGTAGATCCTTTTCTCTGTAACAACTTCTGTTGTTGTTGGTGGTGGTAGTTGTGGGGCTTGAACTTGGCCTGGGCACTGTCCCTCAGCTCTTCAGCTCAAGGCTTGCGATCTACCACTTGAGCCATAGCGCCACTTCTGGTTTTTCTGATGATTTATTGGAGATTAAAGTCTCATGGACTTTCCAGCCCGGGCTGGCTTTGAACCGCAATCCTCAGATCTCAGCCTCCTGAGTAGCTAGGATTATAGGCAGGAGCCACCAGTGCCCGGCTTTTCTGTAACTTTTTAGCTGATCTCTTTAACAATTAGGTTTAAAGTTTTCATTGTTTTTGTTACTTACTATTGCTTCTACAGTGCTGGGATTCCAATCCAAGACTGTGCATATGATAGACAACTGTTCTTCTACTGAGCTACATCTTGCCAGCCAATACAAATTTTTTTGCTCCTAAATATAATTTTATTATTGTTTTTAAGATGTTGAATAGAGGGGTTACCATTTCATAAGTCAGGTAATGAGTACAATTTCTTTGGGACAATGTCACCCCTTCCTTCACTTTCCCTTAGCTTTCCCCTCCAGTTCCTGCCCCAAAGTTTCATAGTTCATTTTCCACATAGTATATACTGAATACTATGACTGCATTTGTTCACTCTCCCTCTACTTTTTTTTGTTTGTTTCTTGGGTTTTGGGGGGATTTTTTTGTTGTTATTGTTTTTGGTTCTAGATGTTTTGAATAATGGAACCTATGTCCTTGCATGGGATAGGCAAACAGTATACTGCTGAGCTCCTTTCCCAACCCTCATAGCATAGCCAAGCCTAGTCTTGAACTCAGAATGCTGCTTCCTCAATCTCTCAAATGCTAAGATTAGAAGCATGGCCACCATGCCTGGCTTTCCAATATTGTTTTCTTTTTTCTGTTCTAGACCTTTTTGCTATTAATATTCTATAGATAGGGTAGGGTCTCAAGTATTTTGTCTGGCCAAACTCAGACCAGAATCATCTATCTTTGCCTCCTACATAGTTGGGATTTAAAAGCTTGTGCTGCCTCAGGGCTTCCTTATTATTTATTTATTTATTCATTTATTTTTGCCCAGGCTGACCTCAAATGATTCTCCATTTTCTGACTGCAGAGTAGCTATGATTACAGGCCTTTGCCACTACACCTGGCCTCACAATAGTGGGTTTTTTTAATTTTTTTTTTCTTTTTGCTTATGCGGTGCTGAGGAATCGAACCCAGGGCCTCAGGCATGCAAGGCAAGCACTCTACCACTGACCCACCTTCCCAGCCCAATCTTTTTTTTTTTTTTAATAGTAGTCTAATGAATCAGAAACCAAACAACAGCTTCATTTTATGGAAGTGTAAATTTTAACCTATGGCATAGTTTTATTCCAGATTATTCTTGGAAATAGGGATATAAACAATGTAACTTCCTATCTGCCTATTTCATTGCTGGTCTAAGCAACTTCTTTGCTAAACTTAATGTTTCAGTTTCCAATATCTTCCTGCATTGTTTACTTCTTGGCTTATCTCCTTACAGTTTCTATTCTTCACCACCCTCAAGCTCATTCTATGTAGAGATAAATATTATTCTCAGACTTTCAATTCCAAGAAAAGGTAGCTAATGTGAGAACTCCTTTTTTTTTTTTAACAGAACTGGCCTATCTTTTTCTTTCTTGGTATTCATGTAAATGACCAGAGTTGGAATCATATAGTCACATAATTTTAGAGCTAAAAGAACTTACAAGTTCATCTTGCAACTTGTGATTAGAGAGGTCTAAATATGTTAAATACTATTTAATTATTGAAAGCAGAGTCAGTTGTAAGGTAAGATTTTTGTGATTCTTAGGTTCTGTTGTAAAGCCTGTGAACCAGGACCAAATTCTAACAACTTGACTTTTTCTTTCAAGGTTAGACGCTATCTCTTTTCTAAGATCTGCCCCTTCCGCTTGAGGTGGGATTTGTTTATCTCTTTTCTAGGTCCCAACAGTATTTAGTATAAATCCCATTGTTTTATTTACTTTTTTATTATGGAGTTGTTTATTTTTTTTATTTTTGGGTCCGGTTGTGGGGCCTTGAACTCTGGGCCTGGGCGCTGTCCCTCAGCTCTTCAGCTCAAGGCTAGCGCTCTACCACTTGAGCCACAGTGCCACTTCTGGCTTTTTCCTTTTTGCTTATGTGGTGCTGAGGAATGGAACCCAAGGCCTCAGGCATGCAAGGTAAGCACTCTACCACTGAGCCACCTTCCTAGCCCAGAGTTGTTTATTTTTATTTGTCTCTTCTCTCATTGAGAATTCCTAGGAATCAAAAGTATGTCTTATTCTTTGACTACACAGAGTCTTAAACTGTTTGTTAACTGGTTTATTAAATTAAGACATCAAATATTAGTTAACCCTGGCTAATACTGAAGATATCAGTGTATACTTATACAAAGACAAATTATATATATATATATATATAAATATATATACATGAGTATGCATATATTACTATATATTTTCCTGGAGCCCTATAAATTCATAACTACCATGTCATTTGGGAAACAAACACCAAAAGAACAAATAAATACCAAAATGTATTTTTAAGATAAGGAGCTAAGTATAATGGCACATATCTGTACTCCTGGCACTTGGAGTGGCAAAGGCAGGAAGATTGGGACTTCAAGGACAGCCTGTGACATACAACAAGTTATAGGCCAGCCTGGACTATGTAGTGAAAACTTGTCTCAACAAAACAAAACAAAACAAAAAAACCAAAGCTGGGTGTCCAGGTTGCTCGTGCCTGTAATCCTAGCTACTCAGGAGGCTGAGCTCTGAGGATCATGGTTCAAAGCACAGCCTGGGCAGGAAAGTCTGTGAAACTCTTATCTCCAGGAAACCACTCAGAAAACTGGAAGTGTCACTGTGGCAAGAGTGCTAGCTGAAGAGCTTAGGGACAGAGCCCAGGCCCAGAGTTCAAGTCCCATGACTGACAAAACAAACAAAAAAAGAAATGGAGCTGGGGGCATCAGTAGCGCATGCCTGCAATCCTCTCTGTAGGATGAGAGCTGAGGATTGAGGTTCAAAGCTAATGTGGATAGAAAAGCCCAGAGACTCAATCTCTAAAATAACCAGAATAAAACTAAGCTGGAGGCATAACTCAATTGGTAGAGTGCAAGCTGAGCAAGCAAGCCAAACAAGCATGAGGAGGCCCTAAGTTCAAACTCTTGTATATAAAAAAAGGATAACCAAAAGTAAAATGACTTGCTATAAATCACACAGATAAGCAAATGATACAACCAATGCTCACGTCTTCTAATCCTACTTCAGAGTTCTTTATCTTCTGCTATACTAATCCTACTTGAGGTTTGAATTAAAAGAATATCTGCTTTTGCTTGTATCTCTTTATTCTTTTTTGTTTCTTTTTCCTATAAGTCAAGTAATAGTTATCTATCCCTCTCTGACTTGGTACTGTAGGAGCAGCTGTGAGGATGCATATGTACTATAGAAATGTGCCTTAAGTTGTTCATTAGGAAAAGAATCTTTCCAAAAACAACCCTGTGTAGTTGGAGGAAAATCATTTTCTAAGGCAAGATCAATTAATTTGTTTCCTTGTGGTGATTTACCACTCAAGGAAATATGTTTATAGGTCATTGGAGTTTGTCATATGTAGTAGATAATATTTGAGGTTTTATTGGTCCATTATTTTATTTAATAAAGGTTTTATTTAATGAATAAGGACATAACATTTTTTAGTTTAGACAAAAACTCTGTACAGAAAACCATATAGAATAAAGGTAGTTGCTTTCCTGAAAATTAAATGAAATATACTGAAGACTTCAATTCATGTAAATATGGATGAAAATATTATAGACTTTATATAGCAAATATTGAAAATTATTTTCTGCTCACAATTTGGTTTATCTAAATCTAAGTAACTATCAGGTTATTGGAGAAAGCCATGCTATAAATTTACTCCCAGTGGGGCTGGGAAGATGGCTTAGTGGTAGAGTGCTTGCCTTGCATGCATGAGGCCCTGGGTTCGATTCCTCAGCATCACATAAGCAGAAAAAGCCAGAAGTGGCGCTGTGGCTCAAGTGGTAGGGTGCTAGCCCTGAGCAGAAGAGCTGAGGGACAGTGTCCAGGCCCAGAGTTCAGGCCCTATGACGGACAAAAAAAAAAAAAAAAAATTACTCCCAATGAACAGTGAGATTTTAAAGCCCTGTTGCAAACTTTTAATTTCCTCAGAAATAAGAGCTTACAAAATGATATTTTTTTACTCTTGACCTCTGTATTTAACATACCAGTGAAAAAGAGGAAAAGAGATTCTACTCTAGGAAAAAAAAAAAAAGAGTCAAGAGAAAAAGTAAGAGTATGGCATGGTAGTGTATGCCTGTAATCCCCAACTACTTGAAAGGCTAAAGCTGGAGGATTATAAATTCAAGGCAGCCTGGGAAGTTTAGCAAGACGTGTCTCAAAATAAAATTAAGGAAAAATAGGCTGAGGATCTAGGGGTACAATTCAGTAGCAGAGTCCTTGCTAGCATATGCAAGTTCAATTTCCATCATAAGGAAGGAAAAGAAAAGACAACGCTGGATGCTGGTGACTCGCACCTGTAATCCTAACTACTCAGGAGGAAGAGAACTGAGAATCACAGTTCGAAGCCAGCAGGGGAAGGAAAGTCCAGTTAATCACAGAAAAAGCCAGAAGTATCTCCATGGCTCAAGTGGTAGAGTGCTAACCTTGAGCAAAAAGGAGCTCAGAGACAGTGTCCAAGCCCGGTGTTTGAGTCCCAGAAGTAGCGAAAAAGAAAAGAGAATATGAAAACAACTCTATTGTATACCATATAGATTGTGTGTATATGTGTGTTTGTACGGTACACATACTCTATTGTATAGTAAATATACTATATGTCTCATATATCTATGTGTACATATAAATATGTATATATATATATATATATATATATACTATATATAATTGACATACAATTGACTGCATGTTTTATTTTTTCCAGAAAGCATTCATATAGTATAGGTCACTACTATAATAGTTAATAGGGACAGAAAGATAAGAAAGATCTCTTGAGTGCTCAGCATCCTGCAAGCAACCATAAGAACCCAGGGATCGCTGGGAATGTGGCTTAGTGGTAGAGTGCTTGCCTAGCATGCATGAAGCCCTGGGTTTGATTCCTCAGTACCATATAAACGGAAAAAAACAGAAGTGGCACTATGGCTCAAATGGTAGAGTGCTAGCCTTGAGCAAAAGCAGCTCAGGGACAGTGCCCAGGCCCTGAGTTCAAGCCCCAGGACTGGTTAAAAAAAAAAAAAACCAAAAAACAGGGATCAGTGTATGGGTGAATACTGAGTGTGAGACTGGTGCAAAGGAGAGAGGAAGCGGTTCTGATTCCTGGTAGAGAGATAGGACCAAACAGTGAGCAAACTTTTATAAGGTTCAGGAGAATGTCATTACCTAAGGTAGAGAAGTGTAAGACTGCATGATGTGTTCGCAGAATTTTGAGTGGTCCCCTGTGACTACAGTGATGGGAATCAGTGTACTTTAATGATGAAACCAGAGTACAGCCCTCAGGGCCTTACTGAGGAGTGTGGGTTTATAGGCAGTAAGGGGCCATGGAAGGCTTTTAGAGATGAGTGACATCGATTCAGTTCCTGTGTTTTAGAAGAGACTATCTGGTAGTAGTTTAAAAAAAATAGCACTAATGATATTAAAGTTGGAAAGAAATAGCAGAATTGACAAAAAGGGATTGCAAATACTAATAATCACCTTCTAATATTCATTTTAATTTTGTGACTAAACTTTTATACTTGATTGTTCCTTTTTCTTTTTTATTATAATTAATGATAGGAATCCAGAAACATTTTGGACCACCACAGGAATGTTTCCCCAGGAATTCATTATTTGTTTTCACAAACATGTAAAGATTGAAAAGCTTATAATTCAAAGTTACTTAGGTAAGCAAACCATACATTGATTTTTTTTTTTTTTTTTTTTTTTTTTACTATTCTGTAATGAACCCAAGGCAGAGGACACATATGTAAACTTTTGGCACAACATTAAGTTTTCTTTATAGCTTGGAATCCAGTTTTACTGCTGGAATGGGAGGGTGGGGCTTATGGGTTAACTGCCTCCAGCACAATTAGCCTCTCTGAAACTCAAAGTTGAAACCCTTCCAAGACACATAATAATTTCCATGCAACTTATTACATGGAAGTGTTTAGCAAAATATCCCATTATGAGCATAAGAAACTGACTTACCAGAACACAAGGTTCCTGACATCTTTACTCTAGATTCATTTGGCCTGGCGTTCTCTCTCAAATCATTGCTGAAAAATCTGATAACAGTGATTAATCACGTCGGATAACTTTGACTCTTCGTCTTATGACATTTTTCTGGAGATTAGGAGTAGAATCTCCCACTGGAACATTATTCCAATCCTGTCTGTGTTTGTTTGTTTGTATGATTTTCTTTGATAGGGGCTTGCTAGGCAACTCAGTCTGGCCTTGAACTTGCCATCCTCTTGTCTGTCTTCCTGAATGCTGAGATTACAGGCATGCACAACCATGCCTGACTCCTCTGCTTATTTTCGGATAGTGTATGAAAAAACATTAATGGTAGGTAACAGTATATTGCAGATGGTAACAGGCTTTATTGATGACTCTTAGAAAATTATAGTCCAGGCTAGGGGAGCAAACAAGGGATGATGAGGTTTGCTACAGCCATAAGCCATCATTGCCCTGAGAAAAGGAAAGGAAATAGTGTTTTTGGAGCCAGTACAAAAAGGCTGCTCTGCTGGAGCTGTGGTGGTGAAGGAGTGACCAATAGGAAAGACATGGCATAGAAACAGAGAAGGGGGCAAAATAGCCTCTGCTCACTTCTCACTGCCTCCAGCTTCCTCCTGGGGTTTCCCACTGGCCAGTGGGAAAGTAAGCCCAGGACATATGCTCACCAAGAATCTGCTCCTTGGGCGCAAAGATGGCAGAGAAGAGGAGGAAAAGATTGAAGAAATGGGCCTGGGAGGAAACAGTGGATTAGAAACTAGTGTAAAAGGAGATGATTGGAGGCTGGTGTCCTGTCGTTAATCACAGACACTCTGGAGTCAGTGTGAATTCCAGTTCTGATACTTCCTTTCCTTGCCTCTTTGGACACCCTTCCTGGCTTCTGTAAGCCTGTGTCCTCAGCAGTAGAATAAATATGGTTAAAAGTGAATGAATAACTATACCTGACTCATAGCAGGTTCTCCATAAAGATTTATGACCAAGACCACCAATAGCATTATAATTACCAGTATGTAAAACTTTCTGGATAACTAAGTTAAAAAATCACACTACTGGGCCAGGCATGGTGGTACATTCCTATAATCTCAGCTACTTGGAAGGTGGAGATCAGGAGGATTGTAGTTCAGGCCAACTGGGCAAAAAGTTAGACCCATCTCAGTAAATTATGAGTGTGGTGGAATGTGTCTATAATCCCAGCTATGCTGAAGCATAGGAGGATTGCAGTCTGATGTAGGTCTCAGGCAAAAACAAGTGTATATACAAAAAATGACTTAAAAGGTTGGGGCATGACTCAATTGTGCCTAACAAATATAATGCCCTGAGTTCAAACCCTAGTACCATGCATACACACACACACACACACACACACGCACGCACGCACGCACGCACACACTGAACAAAACAGAAAGCCACTGCTAGCTTCGTGTGTTTTTTTTTGGGGGGGGGGTCTGGTCGTGGGGCCTGAACTCTGGGCCTGGGCGCTGTCCCTCAGCTCTTCAGCTCAAGGCTAGCGCTCTACCACTTGAGCCACAGCGCCACTTACGGCTTTTTTTTTTTTTTTTTTTTTGCTTATGTGGTGCTGAATCAAACCCAGGGCCTCTGGCATGCAAGGCAAGCACTCTACCACTGAGCCACCTTCCCAGCCCCTAGCTTCGAGTTTTATGATCCCAAACATTTGTAAGATTGTTATTAGGCAACTGCATTTTATCTCAGGGATTTGTGTAGAAACATAGTAGGTACTTCCTGGACATGAATTCCCTATACTAGCCCTCTGTGTGACAGGCTCAGGCAGAGGGCAGAAACCTAGGGAAGGCAATAGAGAATCAGCTAATTAACACTTTGTTTATTTTGCTTATTGACCATGTCAGTGCAGACCCTGAGGATTGAAAAGACCACATCTAAAGAGCCAACTGGTTTTGAGCTGTGGATCCAGAAAGGTATGTGCTTGTGTCAGAGCCTTGTTCTGATAACTACATTTAAGGCTTTTGTTTCTTCTTTCCTCCTTCCTGATTAATGGTATTATTTAAATAACATCCACAGAATTGGTAGCCTCTAGTTAAACATAAAAATGTTGTCTTTCTATTTCCTTTCTTTCCCAAATCATGAAGATAGTAGTAAAAGAATAAAAATGAGGCATAAGCCTCATTAATTAATTAATTAAACTAATTAAACAAGAGGAAACTAAAGCAAATGTGAGATTCATATATATTTTGATAGAGGGAAAGAAGCAACTTCTATAGCTAAATGGATTAGGCTGTAACCTAATCGTCAGGGGAAATATCAACAAGATGTTTTCCAGAAATGTCTAGAATTTGAAGGCAACAGATACAATGAACCAGAAAACATGAATGATTACTTGACCATCTCTATCCAGAGTGGTTGGATTCTAGGTATTTTCTTACATCCTACAAAGCTAGGTGAACTCTCACCTACAGACTTCCTCCACCAACTCACTGACTAGGAACAGTGAGTGTTGAGACTCAGGACTCAGGAAATCAGGCATAGTAGAAAGAATGAAAGGACATAGAACATTAAGCGGAGGCTTCCACGTTGAACAGTGGGAGCTCCAGGCTTCTTCCTGTGCTTTGCAATTAATGACAACCACCAAGAGTATAAGCCAAAGTGGGCGACTAAAGGATTTACCTTTAGAGAGACTGTGGTCCTCTGTGGATACTGATAAAGCTAGTTCACACTTAGTCACTTTTTTGATGTCTACCAGTCAGCAAGCCTGGCTCATAAACACATTTCCAAATAATTTATTATTCATAAGGAATAAGACAACCAGATAGCTGATGAATATAATCAAACCTTGCCTCTAATTTCCAATGTATAGGAAATACAGAGGATAGAGGATCTAATTAAATGAACTATAAAGAGGTAAGATGACAATAGCATGTACTGTTTTACAGGACAACTGACTTAATACATTCAATTTAAAAATAATATAATATATATGGCTAGGTGTGATGGTACACACCTCCTATCTCAGCTCTGGGAGGAAGATTGGAGAATTGAAATTCAAGCCTAGCCTGAGCCACATAGTAAGTTTCAGATCATTCTATACTATGTCGCAAAACTCAGTCTCAAAGAAGAAAAGGAAGAAGACCAGGAGGAGGAGTGATGAGAGTAGGAGTAAGAGAAAGTAGTTCCAAAATTAAAATAGACTACTATTGGGCTGGGAAGATGGCTCGGTGATAGAGTGTTTGCCTCCCATGCATGAGGCCCTGGGTTGGATTCCTCAGCACCCCATAAACAGAAAAAGCTGGAAGTGACACTGGCTCAAATGGTAGAGCACTAGCCTTGAGCTGAAGAGCTGAGGGACAGCTCGCAGGCCCAGAGTTCAAGCCCCATGACCAAAAAACAAGCAAACAAACAAATAAATAAAAATAGCTGTTTTTGCATGCTGGTACTGAGACTTGAACTCAATTTATCCCTATTAAATTGTGTTTTAGATTTAGTGCACACAGAGGGACAGCTTCAGAATGAAGAAATTGTGGTAAGTAATTTTCTTTGTAGAGCTGAATATTTTCTTTGGCAAGCACAAGGCATTTAGATTTTAAACTTATCTTCCAGAATAAACAAATAGGTTCTGTACCTAATCAACCATTAGATACGTTATTGTCCTTAACGTTATGAGCTAATGTAGAGAGAGTGCCTCCAAGGGTAAAACTGAATTCATTTATTTGTTTTCTATTTTATTTTGCTTATTCACTTGTTTGGAAGTACTTGTTTGCCTTGCTTTGCTTTCTTTTATCCAGTAGGCCTTTCAGGCTACGAATCAAAAAATGGTTGAGATGTCAAAACTGGGTGTTAATTTAAGCATGAAAGGACAAGGGAGATTCAGATAAGGGGAACTAGAGCATGGGATCAGCAACAAATAAGCCAAAGAGAGATGGAGTGGAAAGAGAACCAGCGTTTTTCCACTACATTCCATTGGGCTTTGCATGTCAAGTGGAATGAATGGCCTTTGATGAGGAAGCTGCTGCTTCATCAGGAGTTCCTCTGTCCCTAACAGTTTGTCATGCCCTGGTTTTACACAAACACAGAAAAGGAAACTGATTGAATATGTATTTTTTTTAAGGTGGCAGCGTTTAACTAAGGTCTCCTTAAATGAGAATTGATGTACCTATCCATTAAGTTTACTTCTCCAAGTCTTTCTAGGGATTGCTATGAAATCAGTGTTTTGAAGGATTCTATACAAGTTTTTGAATTCTGTGAATTCCCTTTCTCCCACTAAATTCACTCAATAACTATGACACCAGTGGTGCTCAGGAAAAATAATTAATTCTGCTGAATTTTACCTTTCTGCTTTTTTCCATCTTAGTGGCTTGTGATTAGTAAATCTTTGGATTTTGTTCAAGGACTCATTGAAAATTGTAGTGAGGTTAATATTTCTATGAGTAGTATGGGAGAATCAGCAGCAGATGGAAACCACAGATAATTTTACCAGTTGGTCATAACTCATTTCCTTTTAATTGTTGACCACATACATCACATAGATAGAATGTATAGACAATTTTGTGTTGTCTTTTTACATTTAATACTGTATTATAAACTTCTTAAGTATAGTTAAGGATAACATTTAAAATAATTTCCTTTGCTTTCCTGTCAATGTAAGTAATTAAAGATATTTTTTTCATATTCTTGCTGCCATGATCTTTTTCCTTTTGATTATTTTGAAAGGTTAAATATCATAGAAGGGCTAGGCAACAGTGGCTCATGCCTATAATCCTAGCTACTTGGGAGGCTGAGATCTGAGGATTGCAGTTCAAAGCCAGCCTCTGGCACGAAAGTCTGTGAGACTTCTATCTCCAATTAACCACCACCAGTGGTGCTGAATTCAAGCCTCAAGACCAAGCAAAAAATAAATAAATAAATATATATATATATATATATATAGAGAGAGAGAGAGAGAGAGAGAGAGAGAAAGAGAGAGAGAATGGGTTTACAGCAGAACACAAGGATATAAGACTTTATATAGCTTTCTACGTATATTGCCAGATTGCTTATCAGAGAAATTATATAAAAGTATACCATGTACAGGGAGTGGATTAAAGCACAATTAACTAAGGAAAATCTCTTATTGTGAGAAAAAATTTAGAATTGCCTGCTTTTTTAAATTACCATATATTAGTTATATTAAATTACCATATATTAGTCCATTATGACATTTCCACACATGCATGCAATGTATATGGAACAACTCACCCCCTCTTTCACTTTCCTATCCTCCTCTCCCTTTTTGAGAAATTCTTTAAGTAGGTTTAAAAAAATAAATTGATCAGAAGCCTCATGCCTCCAATCCTAGCCATTCAGAAGACTGAGGTCTAAGGATCATGGTTCAAAGCCAGCCTAGGCAGAAAAGTCTGTGAGACTCTTATCTCCAATAAAGCTACACCAAAAAATCTGGAAATAGAGCTGCACCTCAAGTGGTAAAGCACTAGCCTTGTGCAAAAGAAACTCAAGAGCAGTGCCCAGGCCCTGAGTTCAAGCCCCAGAACCCACCAAAAAAAACAAAAAACAAAAACAAAAAAGATCAGAAATGTACAGTTGTGATTTGTATGCCTCCTGCTCTTTTTCACAAGACCAAGACTGATTATCCTATGGCTGGACACCAGAGCAACTGTTCTATGTGGCTGGCTCATATACATAGTTAGAATAATAGTCTTCATCTAACCTTTCTTCTACTAGCTGCTTGTTAACAGTTAACTATAAACACTGAAAACATCTCTTGATTTTTTTTTTTTCCCTACAGGCCCGCGATGGCTATGCCACTTACTTGAGATTCATTATTTTATCAGCCTTCGATCATTTTGCATCTGTGCATAGCATTTCTGCAGAGGGAATAGCAGTATCAACGCTTTCTTAGTAACTATAATGAAGTGTTCTTACATGATTCTTAACAATATATTTACTTCAACATGAAATTTTCACCAAAATACGTTATTAAAAGGATTTGTGTCAAACTTTTTTAGCTTTTATTTATATTTACTTCAGCATTTTGGGTAAGGCGTTGTGATTTCATCAGTCAGCAGTGCTGGGCACCATGGAATATGTAGAAACTCTGGCTTCAATATACACAGTAATCAAGGCTGGGACAATACATGAAGATTTTAACTGATAATGCATTGTGTCCCCAACAGTATCTCAGTGCATTTTGCAATAAAGTAACACAGACTTAGTGACTTAAACAAGAAATGTATCTTTGCATAGTTCTGGAGGCTGGGAATTCAATATGGAAAGTGTTGGTCCAAGAGTTGGTTGCTATTAAGGACTCTGAGGGAAAATCTGTCCCAGGCCTTGTTTCTTAGCTCCCCGCACTTCAGCCACTTGAGGCTGACACTGCCATATCTCCAGTCCAGTCACACGATAGCCTCCCCATGTGTCTTTCCATCTGTCTCCCCTGCATGTATCTGTTTTCATATGTCTTGTCTTACAACAGGAACAAACACCTACATGTGTTCACAACTGTAGTTTTAGCCTAAGATGCTTTCAGTTACAGAGGATTTATTTATTTATTTATTTATATTTGTTGTTGTGGGGCACAGTTCCTCAGCAATTCAGATCAAGGCAAGCACTCTACCACCTTGAGCCACAGTGCCACTTCTGGTTTTCTGCTGGTTAATTGGAGATAAGAGTCTCACAGACTTTCCTGCCTGGGCTGGATTTGAACTGTGATCCTCAAATCTCAGCCTCCTGAGTAGCTAGGATTACAGATGTGAGCCACCAGCACCCGGCGTTACAGAGGTTTTAAAAGACAGCTTTTTTTCTTTCCTTTCTCACTCTCCTATCTGTTCTCATACCACCACCATTCCCCAAGTGAGAGAATTCAAGAATGTTTTTACAGCTCCAATCAAGGTCACCACATTCCTTATCTGGCCGACTACAGGAATGAAAGAACATTTGGGACAGGATGGAATACAGCTCCAGAGACTAATGCCATGGCATCAAGAAGTAAGCTGGGGCGGGGGGGGGGGGGGGGGGGTAGGGGCTGGGAAGGTGGCTCAGTGGTAGAGTGCTTGCCTTGCATGCATGAGGCCCTGGGTTCGATTCCTCAGCACCACATAAGCAAAAAGAAAAAAGCCGGAAGTGGCGCTGTGGCTTAAGTGGTAGAGCCCTAGCTTTGAGCTGAAGAGCTGAGGGACAGCGCCCAGGCCCAGAGTTCAGGTCCCAGGACCGGACCCAGAAAAAACAAAAAAATGAAGAAGTAAGCGGGCCCAAGGCCACCATCCAGCCTGGACTCCAGCCTGGGTTCCTGGGCTTTTCTATAAAACCATCCTACTCACCTCCCT
The DNA here is from genome assembly GCF_019054845.1 of Dipodomys spectabilis. Taxonomy (NCBI): domain Eukaryota; kingdom Metazoa; phylum Chordata; class Mammalia; order Rodentia; family Heteromyidae; genus Dipodomys; species Dipodomys spectabilis. Next base: position 938,024 of record NW_024871181.1, read on the forward strand.
CTAGGACAGTGCTTCTTTCTGAGAAAACAGCTTAAAGTCTTCATTTAGCCTGACAGAATTAAGAAACCTTTATTACCTTTTCTCCAAGCCCCTGATCTCATTATTTATGAATTGGCATTGAGTTCAGGGGGCCAAATTTCTCATAACACTCTTCTTATGAAGTTATATAATACTAGTCATCTTGGTAGAGGGCTTACCTACCCTATGTGACCTTTAATATTTGCAGTGACTCTGTTTCTAAGTTAAGATTGTATTTGTGGTTCCAGGTTTCAGCACCTCAACATACCTATACATATACATACATATATATATATAATATATATTATATATATATTTTTTTGGTCAGTTGTGAGGCTTGAACCCTGGGCATTGTCCCTCAACTCTTCAGCATAAGGCTGAGACAATTCCAGTTTTCTGGTGGTTTATTGGAGCTAAGAGTCACAGACTTTCCTGCCCGGGCTGACTTTGAACTGTGATCCTCAGGTTTCAGCCTCCTGAGTAGCTAGGATTACAGGTGTGAGCCACTGGTGCCCAGCCAACATATGTTTGTAATGGTTTATATTTGTACTTACTGGAACAAAGGTAGTGAAAAATCATTGCACCTAAATGATGACTATATGGGGATTCATTTTGCTAGTCTATTTTTATGTGCTTAAAGTCCTTCATCATTAAAAAAAAAAAATACATATAGTGCCAGATGGCCGGGTGCCAGTGGCTCATGCCTGTAATCCTAGCTACCCAGGAGGCTGAGATCTGAGGATCATGGTTCAAATCTAGCCTGGGCAGAAAAGTCCCCAAAGACTTATCTCCAATTAACCACCCAAAAACCAGAAGTGGAGCTGTTGTTCAAAGTGATAGAGCACTAGCCTTGAGCAAAAGAGCTCAGGGACAACACCTAGGTCCTGAGCTAAAGCCCCATGACTGACAAAATTGTCACAATGAACATCTTTTTTCATAAATTTTTGCATGCCCTTCAGATAGTTTTCTTAGATGAGATTCCTAGAAGAAAACTAATGAAAGTTAAGAATGAATAAGTTTATGCTAAGTGCTGGTGACTCTAGCCTGTAATCCTAGCTACTCAGGAAGCTGAGATCTGAAGATTGCAGTTTGAAGCCAGCCCAGTCAGGAAAGTCCATGAAATGTTTATGTCCAATTAACCACCAAAAGTTGGAAGTAGAACAGTGATTCAAATGGTAGAGCACGGGGCTGGGAAGATGGCTCAGTGGTAGAACGCTTGCCTTGCATGCCTGAGGCCCTGGGTTCGATTCCTCAGCACCACATAGGCAAAAAGAAAAAAGCCGGAAGTGGCGTTGTGGCTCAAGTGGTAGAGCGCTAGCCTTGAGCTAAAGAGCTGAGGGACAGCGCCCAGGCCCAGAGTTCAGGCCCCACAACCGGACCCAAAAAAAAAAAAAAAAAATCAAATGGTAGAGCACTATCCTTGAGCAAAAAGAAGGTCAGGGACTGAGCCCAAGCCCCTGAATTCCACCGCAGAACTAGCGTGTGCACACACATACACAAATGGTTTATGCACTGGTGGCTCACACATGTAATTCTGTCTACTCATGAGATTGCAATCCAAGGATCAAGGTTTGAAAACAGCCCAGGCAGGAAAGTACTTGAAACTCTTAGCTCCAATTAATTGGCAAAAAGCTACAAGTGGAGCTGTAGCTCAACTTAGTGCTCATGTCCAGACCATGAATTCAAGCCTCAATACTGGCATGCACACACACACAAGAATAAGTTTGTAATGCTAGCAATCAAAGCTAGTGCTTCATTTACACTAGGCAATAGCTTTTTCCACTGCATTTTAAAACATAGGAATAGTTTTGGTTTGTTTATTTTTTGGCCATATGGGCTTAAACTCGGGGCCAGGGATCTGTCCCTGGCTTTTTTGCTCAAGGCTAGTGCACCACTTGTATCACTGCTTCACTTCCAGTTTTCTGGTGCTTAATTATAGATAAGAGTCTCATGGACTTTCCAACCCAGGCTGACTTTGAATTGTGATCCTCAGATCTCAGCCTCCTGAGTAGCTAGAATTACATGCATGAGCCTCCAGCACAGGGCTCTAGGAATAGGTCTAAAGTTCTTGTGGGAGCTTCAGACAAAGTGTTTCTCAAACTTTGCCACATAGATTTACTCATGAAAATGAAGATTTCAGAAAAGTAGAAGAGAGTAGGAAAGGTATTCCAGGAGCAACATTGGTATAATCAAAGATGTGAAGGTGCGTACTCATTCACAAATGACATTTGGGGAAGGATGAATAGAAGAGACTGGCTAGAGTACGGAGGAAGAGTAAAACTGAACAGTACCGCTAGATCACAGGAAATCTAATGTTTTACATATTTTCCCAGTATATCGCACCATTAAGGTTTTTGAGAATGTAAGCAGGGCGATTGTGTTTATGTTCAATAACATGCAATTCTGAGGAGTTTCTCTTTGGCCAATTTTCTAAGCTGTCAATAATTCTTAGTGTAGGAAATACCATGGTAAGGCTTACAAATTGTGAGGAGGGATCTTCGGAGGTTATCTGATTGATCTCTTAGGCACAGGTTTGGTGAATTCTCTCTAGTCTGTTTTCTCTATCTTCTGTGAATTTAAAGAACAAATGATCAGTTCAGTGCTTGTAATACAAATTCATCTGTGATAGTTGAAGGCTAGGAAATGTATCTCAGTTATATAACACTTGCCTAGCATGCCTAAGGCCCTAGGGCACCACCTCAGTACTAAAAATCCAAAATTGCATATTTATATATGTATACATACGATATATTTGTGTATGTATACACATATATGATACTTAAAAACAGTGTGCTTTAACCTCCATTTTCCTAGGCCTTAAAACATGCATTTCTCAACTGAATGCCTGTGGCTCATGCCTATAAACCTAGCTACTTGGGAGACTAAGTTTGGGAAGATTATGATTAGACGCCAGCCAAGGCAAAAACATTTGAGACTCCCCTTCTCAATAGAGAGCTACCATGTACACCTATTATCCTAGCTAGATGGGAAGTTTATACATGCTCTAGCACTGAACCACATCCCCAGTGAGATCCCACATCCCAGTGAGTAGGGTTTGAACTTAGTACCTCACACTTGTTAGGGTGAGGTAGACATTCCTAGCGTTGAAGCCCACCTCTAGCTTTGATTTTGCTGGTTATATTTTGAGATAAGTTCTTAATCCTACCCAGAATGGCTCTTTGACTGTGATCCACCTATTTTAGGTTCCCAGTCATAGCTGGGATGACAGGCATACACCGTAACACCCAGCTTCTTTTTTTTTTTTGGGTCCGGTCATGGGGCCTGAACTCTGGGCCTGGGCGCTGTCCCTCAGCTCTTCAGCTCAAGGCTAGCGCTCTACCACTTGAGCCACAGCACCACTTCAAGCTTTTTTTCTTTTTGCTTATGTGGTGCTGAGGAATCGAACCCAGGGCCTCAGGCATGCAAGGCAAGTGCTCTACCACTGAGCCACCTTCCCAGCCCCACCCAGCTTCTTTTCCTTGAGATGGATGGAGTCTTGCAAACTTTTCTGCCTAGGCTGGCCTGGAACTGAAACCTTTTTTTGTTCTTTTTTGTTTGTTTGTTTTTGTTGGTCATGGGGCTTGAACTCTGGGCTTGGGTGCTGTCCCTCAGCTCTTCAGCTCAAGGTGAGCACTCTACCGCTTTGAGTCACAGCACCACTTGTAGTTTTCTAGTGGTTTTTGGGAAATAAGTCTCATGGACTTTTCTGCCTGGGCTAGCTTTGAACCGTGATCCTCAGATCTCAGCCCCCTGAGTAGCTAGGATTATAAGTGTGAGCCACCAGCACCCGGCAAGTCAGTGAGATTCTTTTTTTTTTTTTTTTTGTCGGTTGTGGGGCCTGAACCCTGGTGCTGTCCCTCAGCATTTCAGCTCAAGGCTAGCTCTGCCACTTGGCCACAGTGCCACTTCTGGCTTTTTCTACTTATGTGGTGCTGAGGAATTGAATCCAGGGCCTTATGCATGCAAGGCAAGCACTCTACCACTGAGCCACCTTGCCAGCCCCTGAGACCTTCTTATCTCAGCCTGTTGTGCAAGTAGAATGACAGGCATACTCCACTGTGCCTAGCTATTAGTTGCAAAGAAGTCTTGTATATATACCTAGTCTGGCCTAGAACCTATAAGAAAACTGAGCTGGGGGCTAGTGACTCTTGCCTGTAATTCTAGCTTTTCAGGAGGCTGAGATCTGAGGTTCACATTTTAAAGCCAGCCCTGGCTAAGGCCCTGAGACCCTTATCTCAAATTAACTACTAAAAAAGCTGGAAATTGAGCTGTGGCTCAAGTGGTAGAAGACTACTAGCCTTGAGCACAAAAGCTCAGAAACAGCACCTAGAATCTGAGATCATCCTCCTAGATTGGCACAAAAGAAAAGATGGGAAAACTGGAAACTGCTATGTGACTATATATTTTAAATAATGATATAGACAACATATATTTTATAATGAGCTGAGTCATATGTAAAGTTCAAATGGATGCTTCTGGTTAAAGATAGTAGAATAGACCCAATATGGTTGTGTATACCTGTCCTCATACTCAGGCACCTGCGGCAGGAGGATTGTGAGTTTGAGCCAGCATGAGCTACATGAGACCCTGTCTCAAAACAGAAAACAAAAAAAGGATGGTGGAGTAAAGGGGCCTTTATTCCAACCTCTTTCTCAAAACTCATTATTCACAACAAAAAGAATTGTAATAGTTATCTGTGATCCCTATCTAAAACTTGGATATGTACTGAGTTAATACTTGTACTGTGATAGAGTGAAGGAGGAAGGTGAAGGAGAAAGCTGATAATATATTCTCCTCTAGAGCTAGAGACTTAACTGTACAAATTACAGAGAAAGGTCTATCCAATGATTTCTTGATTTGATTGAAGAAGACTGTAGGTGTTTTAAGAAGATGGCAAACATTCTCATAGAGACTGAGATTAAGAATGCAGAAAGAGGAGCTGGGAAGGTGGCTCAGTGGTAGAGTGCTTGCCTTGTATGCATGAGGACCTGAGTTCAATTCCTCAGCACCACATAAACAGAAAAAACCAGAAGTGGTGTTGTGGCTCAAGTGGTAGAGCACTAGCCTTGAGCTGAAGAGCTGAGGGACAGCGCCCAGGCCCAGAGTTCAGGCCCCATGACCAGCAAAAAAAAAAAAAAAAAAAAATGCAGAAAGAGCAGGGCACTGGTGGCTCACACCTGTCATCCTAGCTACTCAGGAGGTTGAGACCTGAGGATCACAGTTCAAAGCCAGCCCACGCAGGAAAGTCCATGAGACTCTTGTTAACCACCAGAAAAGTGGAAGTGGTGCCGTGGCTCAAAATGTAGAGCACTAGCCTTGAGTGAAAAAGCTCAGGGATAGTATGTTAAGTCCTGAGCTTAAGCCCCACGGACCAACAAAAAAAAATTGCAGAAAGGGGCTGGGAAGGTGGCTCAGTGGTAGAGTGCTTGCCTTGCATGCATGAGGCCCTGTGTTCAATTCCGCAACACCACATAAGCAGAAAAAGCTGGAAGTGGCGCTGTGACTCAAGTGGTAGAGCACTTGCCTTGAGCTGAAGAGCTCAGGGACAGTGCCTAGGCCCTGAGTTCAAGACTCACGACCAACAAAAAAAGAAATGCAGAAAGGCAGGAGAGATGGAGCCAAGGGAATATAACAGACAAGACATACTAGAAAAAGTGCTGGAGGTATACATGTCTTAGCATGAGCAGCCATCATAAAATACCAATTGGGTAGCTTTCATTTTCTTTAATTCTGGAGTTTTAGAAGTCTAAGACCAGGGTGACAGTATAGTCAGTCTGATGAGGCCAACCTCCTTTGTAGGTCACTGTCTTACTTGTTCTCAGAACTGTCTTTTGTATATATGTGTCTCTTCTTCTGAGGGCACTTTCCTGTCAGATCCCTACTCTTACAACCTATTTAACCTTAATTATCTCTCTACATAGGCATTATCTCTAAACTCACTCATATTAAGGTGACGAAGGCTTCAACATACACATTTGAGGAGCATGGGGGCACAATGTAGTCCACAGGAGAAGAAAAGAAGATAGCCAGAGCAGTGAGGATATCACTTTGGGAGATGAGTCCCATTGCACAAGAATTCGAGGGTACACTAGATAATTAATCTAAGTGAAAAATCAGAGCATGCTCAGCAGACTCTTCAACCTGTATTGTATCTCAGCAAATAACAGGCCACAGTAAAGAAGACTAATAACAGGAGTGCCGGTAGTGCACACCTATTGTTTAGCACTCAGGAGACTAAGACAGGAGAATTGCTAGTTTGAAACTAGCCTGGGCTAGATAGTGAGATTCTGTCCACACACAGCCAAGCTGGATACCAGTGGCTCACACCTGTAATCCAAACTATTCAGGAGGCTGAGATCTGGAAGATTTGGGTTTGAGGTCAGCCTGTTTGGGGACAGCAGAAAAGTTGGAAATTCCATCTCCAAAATAACCAGCAAAAAGTTTGGATATAAGTGTGGATCAAGCAGTAAATATGCCAACCAAGCTGAGCAAGCATGAGGCCCTGAGTTCAAATGAAATAACAACAAAAATAATAGAGACAATAATCAGAGACAATAATCAATTCTCTAAAACCAGAGCTGCTGGGCACCAGTGGCTCATGCCTGTAGTTCTACCTTCTCAGAAGGCTGAGATCTAAGGATTGCGTTGCAAAGCCAGCCCAGCCAGGAAAGCTCATGAGACTCCTACATTACGACAGAAGTGGAGCTGTAGCTCAAGTGGTAGAGCCCTGGCCTTGAACAATAAAGCTCTCAGGGACAAAACAAAAAACAAACAAAAAGCTCAGGGACAATGCCCAGGCCATGAGTTCAAGCTCCAGGACCAAAAGAAAATACATAAAGCCAGAGCCTGAGTTAAGGATTCTTTTTATTTTTTATTTTTTGTCAGTCGTGGGGCTTGAACTCTGAGTCTGAGCACTGTCCCTCAGCTCTTCAGCTCAAGGCGAGCACTCTACCACTTGCGGTTTTCTAATGGTTTATTGGAGATAAGAGTTTCACAGACTTTCCTGCCTGGGCTGGCTTTGAACTGTGATCCTCAGATCTCAGCCTCCTGAGTAGCTAGAATTACAGGCGTAAGCCACCAGTGCCCAGCTGAGTTAAGGATTCTTGTAAGAGTAATTTATTAGGAGGTACTCTAAGGAAGTGAGGGAAGAAGGGGAAAGCAGAATGCAAAGCAAACCAAAGAAATGGCTTCAGAAAGTCCAATTCCACAAAAAGCAGTAATCCTACTTTGTGGTAAGGGACCAGGCCTTGCATCTCATTCCATCAGTAATTGGTTGTGAGTTTCCCTCCAATGTAAGGAATTTCTGGGTAAGATTACTGCTGTAATTTGAGGGCAATTCTCAGGAATAGGGGCATCTGTGAGCCATTAGCTGCTAGTACTCACAACAGCTGGCAGATGAGGACATTGGCTTAGGTAAGGGCATCTGGGCAAAGCACCAACAACATCCACTAAAGCAGTGCTTCTGAAAGGGTGGTTCTGGGGAAGTGCTGCACCATCCCCATCTAGAACTGGATAGAAATGCAGGTTGTTTAGCCTACCTCCAGCTATACTAACTCAGTAAATTCTGGGGCAGGGCCCAAAACCTGTTTTAACAAGCACTTTGTGATTTGGGTTTGCATATGAAGTGTCCCCACAAAAGTCTCAGGTATTTGTTGAGGGTTTGGTCCCCAGCTGATAGCACTATTTTGGATTGGAAGGTTAGGAAAGTTTAGGAGGTAGGACCTCTGCAGGAAGTAGGTCACTGGAAGAAGGTTCTTTAGGGGTATCTTGTCCCTGTCCTCCTCCTCCTCCTCCTCCTCCTTCTTCTCTGTCTTTGTCTCTGTGTCTGTCTCTCTCTGTGTCTGTCTCTGTCTCTCTGTGTCTGTGTCTGTCTGTCTGTCTGTCTCTCTCTCTCTCTCTCTCCTTCACCAGCTTCCTGGTAACCATAAGGTGACTAGACTTCTTCATGAAACAGTGAAACAGCTGGGCACTGGTGGCTCACACCTGTAATCCTAGCTACTCAGAAGACTGAGATCTAAGGATCTTAACCACCAGAAAACCAAAAGTGGAGCTGTGGCTCAAAGTGGTAGAGTGCTAGCCTTGAATGAAAAGAGTTCAAAGAGCACCCAAGGCCTGAATTCAAGCCTTACAACTGACATGGGGCTGGGGAAGAAGGAAGGAAGAAAGAAAGAAACAGTGAAGCAGAATAAATCCTGCTTTCATGTGTGGGTAGGGGTATGTGGGTGTGGGTGTGTTATACTGGGACTTCAGAAGAACATTGCCCTCCATGCTGTGTTCTTGGTGGAACCGGGTACTTGGAGTGAGACAGTGTTGCCCATCACTCTCAGCCACTCTTCTCAGTAGCACCTCACAAACTCAGGCCTGTGTTGCCCAGTTACTTTGGCCTCAAAAGTGAGCCTAAAAATGCAACTGTGGAACACTAAGACGGTGATCACAGTACTAGCCAGCGCTTACATGCATTTTCTCCAAGCTATTCACAGTTCTCAATGCTTTGCTCATGAGTCCTCTATGTGAGGTACAGCAGAGAATCCATTTTATACTTCAGGATACCCCAGCAACTGAGCCCAGATAGTAACTTATCAGAACCAGGACTCCAGTCTTGACCTCAAGAGATGGCGTTCAAATCTCAATTTGTTATTTACAAGTTCTGAGAACTTACACAACTCTCTGAGCCATGATTTCTTCATCTCTAAAATTAGGATAATAATCTCTCTGGGATAAGAAATTTAGTGAGAACACATCTGTAAGTACCTGTGCATGGTAGATGATTAATAGTAGCAATTTTTAAAAAAGTAAAATTTTAGAGTTGTTGTGATGTATTCCTGTAGTCCCAGGCTTACAGATTGCACCCTGGATTATGTAGATTAATCTTGTCCTCCCCAAAAAGTGAAATGGCAACATTAAATTATTAACACTGTAGCAAAGAATGCAGAGCATAGTTTTAAGCTAGCAAAATGTCTCTCAAGTTCATTCTTTTGTCATGTGAAGGTAGTTTGGTTTCAGTGTGGAAAATCATTTCCCTCTAGCAGGATTTCACAAGACAATACCACATTTGTCACATGGCACATAGAGAAATGGAATCCCTTTAGCAAGAGAAATTTTAGCTTATCAATTACATTTGGAGATGATAAAACATAGATCATCCTGACACAAATTGGAAAAGCAAATGTAAAGATCACACATCCAAAATAGCTAGATATATTTTAATGGTTCAATATTAACTTGTTTGCATCTTAAAACATTTTTAAAAAAAATCAAGTCACAGCCGTGTGTACTTTAGGCTGTGGCCATCATAAACAAATATGAAAAGAAGCAGAGTTAAAATAGATGAATACCAATGATTATCCATAAGTCTGATATAACCTAACACAAATGACCACTAAGAGACTTGTGAAGAAACAAGTGAAACAGAATTTCAAACCTGAGCTTCTGCATAACTGAATGACAGTTTTTGCTGATCAATGCCTGCTGTCCAATTGGTCAAGGTTATAATGCTTTGGGGAAACCAAAAATAATCCTTTCTTCAAAATGAGTGGGAACAGTGGAAGATTCCAGCTTATCAAAGAGCCAGATTTCTGTGAAATATATTCAAAGATGGTAAGGTGAGTATTCTCTTCCTGGTATTATTGGAGAAGTGTTACCATGGAAACCTGCCCCAGCACTACCACCACTGACCTATTTTAATCTTTCAGCAAGGAAAGGGTTACTGTCTTTTTCTCCTACCAGCTCCTCTCCCAATTTCTCTTCTCTAACAACTAGAATTCTTTTAGCGCTTGATGCTAAAAACCAATTTGTATCCTTTTAAAAAATTATTACTCTGGGGTTTGATCTCGGGGCCTTTCACCAGTTAGGCAGGGACCATAGAACTGGAGCCACATCTACATCCCCATCTTAGTGATCAATTCTATGAATAGTGGACTTGGTCAGATGAATTTACTTAACACAAGGGATGCCATAATAAACTGCTTGGTATCAGAATGGCTAGAGAGATATCACACTTGGATATGCCAGTGGGGTATCATTGCTCTCTTATTTGAAGACATTGTGCAATGAATGTGGTGGGTACAGTGTGAAGTTAGACATTCTTTAACAGTACACTTACATGAACAGCCTAAGCATTGCTTCATTTTTGGGTTATAACAATTTGTCCTGATTGGTCACTCTGACCTGCATTTCCTAGCTGGGCGTTGTTTGCTAGTGGTTCAGCTGGGAACTCAAGTTGAAGATAAAAATGCATCTGGGCTGGGAGAAGAGCCAAGCCTGGAAAAATCCTCCTGTTTGCTACCTAGAACTGGAGGATCTGTCCAGATTAGGTGCAGAGCTTTTCCAGAACAGCACGAACTTCTTCTGGATTGTAGTTCCAAGGGCCAGGTTTTCCCTGCAAGAGAAATGAATCAGGCATTCCCTGAGTTCCACCTTGCAGGGAATATGTGGGTCTAGAGCTCTGATGTGAGATGGGGTGGTGGTATCTATGCAGGAATTATTAGTACTGCACAGACAGTGTCAGATGCAATGTGAGGTGGATCTGATTACCCAACGATACCAGAGAGTGGCACCAACATTCATCCAGAGGACTAGGCAGAGAAGTAGAAGGAAAACTCAGGGAGGCAAAGGGACAAAGTTTCAGGAGCAAAGGATCTATGTAAGTAAGATTTCCTTCCATCATCAGACCTTCCGACCTGCCTCATTCTCTCCAGCCCTCCCATAGAGTTCTGCCCATTCTACACAGGAACGACCTTCACTTATCCAATCCTCTGCACTAGATCAGTTCTCTTTGGGCCCCTAGCACAACTCCCAATGATCTCCTATCTTCAGTCCCTACCTACTCTAGTCCATTCTTCACCCAGTAGTCAATATTCTTTCTGTAGTACAAATCTGATGGTGCTTTTTCTCCTCACGGTCCTCCTAGTCCTCTTCTTTGCCCCAAGACGAAAGCTAAAGTCTTTGGTTAAGAACCAGAGCCTTTGCTGGGCACCAGTGCACCAGTGGCTCACTCCTGTAATCCTAGCTACTCAGGAAACTGGAAATGGTGCTGTGGCTCAAGTGGTAGAGCACTCACCTTGAGCTGAAGAGCTCAGGGACAGTGCCCCCCATGACCGACAAAACAAAACAAAAAAAAAACAAGAGCCCTGAAACCCAAATGCCCCCAATTCCCTATCCACTTCCTTCTCTAACATACCTCAGTGCCTTGCCCACCCTTTTCCCTATTTGTGCAATGATTTTTCCTCCCCATACAACTCCTTATGGTTTAAGACCCAACTAGGCTTGCTACATCCTCTGAAAAGCCTATTCTTCCACAGGAGTGGGGAAATGTGGTTGGAGAACCAAGTTCATTCTGATGCCTCACATGTTTTCATTTACACATTGTCTGTGGCTGCTTCTTTTGGTTGTTTCTTTTGTTGTTGTTATTGTTTGTTTTTATCGGTCAATAAGAGCCCAGAGCCTCATGTGTGCTAGGCAAACACTATCACTGAGCCCCAGAATTGAAAAGTTGGGGAATCCCAGGGTTATTTGGCTTACAAAGTCAAAAATATCTATCACCTGATCCTTCATAGAAAAGGCTTTTTGGGGGAAGGGGGAGGGGAGGCTTGTCGGTCGTGGGGCTTGAGCACTGGGTTTGGGCACTGTCCCTGAGCTCTTCAGCTGAAGGTGAATGCTCTACCACTTGAGCCACAGCACCATTTCTGATTTTCTGGTTGTTAATTGGAAATAAGAGTCTCATGGATTTTCCTGCCTTGGGCTGACTTCGAACCTCAATCCTCAGATCTCAGCCTCCTGGGTAGCTAGGATTACATGTGTGAGTCACTGGTGTCCAGCTTGAAAAGGTTGTTGACTCCTGCTCTGGAGTCCCATGCCACATGGGACATTGCATTAGTGCTGATATCTGGGGCTTCTTTATAGTCTGGGAAGACCACTAGGATCTTGAAGTAACATAGGAGTCAATTGAGTTAATTTGTGTATGTCTGGTACTTGCATGTCAGTCATGGGGCTTGAACTCTGGGCCTGGATGCTGTTCCTGAGCTCTTCAGCTCAAGGCTAGCACTCTACCACTTGAGCCACAGTGCCACTTCTGGCTTTTTCTGTTTATGTGGTGCTAAGGAATCGAACCCAGGGCCTCATGCATGCAAGGCAAGCACTCTACCACTGAGCCACCTTCCCAGCCCAAGGCGTTCTTTATTTGACCTGCATAGGTAGGGCCAGCCTGGCCTATAGGTCAGAGAGCATCTGGCAGTTGGGTTTCATTTGTCTCCAAGGTTTGAAATCCCTGTGAAACTTAATGTCCCGGATCAGAAGCTGTGCTTGCTTCCTTTATTCTCACTAGGCCGAAACCTTGAGAGACAGTAGCCATCAGGAAGCCTAGGCTATTGAGTCAAGCTCCCATGTCTCATCCTTACATCAGCATTTCTCACTCTTAGTGTAGAGGGCTCACTCTCCTTGACCTCCTACACCCAGGGTCAGACCTGCCTCAGCAATGATGGCTTCAGAGCCCTCCATTCTCTGTTGTACCCCTTCCAGGAGATTTAGAATGGAAATCAAAGCCTTGCCTAGTAATCTGGGGCAAGTCAGTTTAGTCAGTTCCCCTCTCTGATCGTCATTTATAAAATGGGAACATGTTCTTGCTTCCCTTCCCTTTTTTTCTTCCTTTCTTCCTTTCCCTCCCTCTCTCGCTCCTTCCCTCCCTTCCTTCCTTCCCCCTCCCTGCCCCCTGCTTTGTGTACAAGTATTGGGACTTGAATTGAGGGCCTCCATGTTCTCTTGGCTTTTTCCACTCAAGACTCACACCTCTATTTCCACAAACAACGTTTTCTTTTCTTTCTTCTTTTTCTTTTGTCTGTTGTGGGGCTTGAACTCTGGGCCTGGGCACTGTCCCTCAGCTCTTCAGCTCAAGGCTAGTGTTCTACCACTTGAGCCACAGTGCCACTTCCTGCCTTTTCTGCTTATGTGGCACTGAGGAATCTAATCCAGGGCCTCATGCATACAAGGCAAGCGCTCTACCACTGAGCCACCTACCCAGCCCCCAAAACAGCATTTTCTATCTCTCATAAAACCAAACCATCTGGCTTCTGAAGGCAGATAGGAGGTTGCAGCTATGGTGTAACTGCTAAGGATTTTCATGTGCATCATTTCATCTCTGCAATTTCATATTGCAGAAGAGCTAAAGGGGTGAATAGGTTGCTGTGTTCACGTGGAAAGCAGTGATTTGAATCCAGGTCTCCCTGAAACAAAGCCCTCTTTTGGTATTGTCTTTCCAGAGCCCTTTGCCCCAAGGTCACCACCTTATAGAGAATCCTGCCCTCCTGGAGTACATAGAGCCTCTCTGGCAGGGCTGCATAGAGCTGGCTGCTCTGGTTCTCCATTGTGTCCACCACCACAGGGCATTGAGGCTTCTGGTCCAGTAGCAGCTGGGCTGCCTGCAGGCGGTCCTGGAGGTTCCGGTGATGGCTGATGTTCACATTGTTCTTAAAAGCCCAACCATCTACAAGAGAAATATTAGTCCCCAGACTCCATAGGCATGGTCCACACTTCCTGCAGACTAAATGTCACCTGCTTTTAACATAATATCCCACATAGAGTGCCCTTGGCCATGATTAGACCCAGTTTCCCACTAAAGATAGGTGACAATGTTGCAGAGAAAATTACTGATTGATCTAGAACTGAAGCACTAGGCTTCTGACTACAGGCCTTAGCTCTTCAGTGTGAGATAGTCTGAGACATAGTGCTTCTTGATCTTTAGTACACATGAATCTCTCAAGGACTTTGTAGATTTTGGGGTTTTTTGGGGGGGAAGTGGGGAGGACTCAGGGCCTGGGTTCTGTCCCTTCATGTTTTCACTCAAGGATAACACTACCATTTAAGCCACAGCTCCATTTCTGGCTTTCTGCTGGTTAATTACAGATAAGAGTCATACATACTTTACGGCCCAGGCTGGCTTCGAACCATGATCCTCATATCTTAGCCTTCTGAGTAGCTAGGATTATATGCATGAACCATGGGTGTCAGGCTAAAGGAACATTCTTTGTCCAGCTCCCAGAATGGCAAGGCTGTTGGTGCCTGCATTGCACTTTGACAGACAAGAGTCTAGAGCAGTGGTTATCCAGGTGTGTATTCCCCAGACTAGCTGTGCAACACCACTTAGGAGTTTCTTAGTAATGTCGATTCTTAGGCCCCAACCTGTACTGACCAGGAATAAAGCCCAGCAATCTGTGTTCAACAGCCTTCCAATTGATTCTAATACTGAAGTTTTAAGGACTTTTAATGTTTTAAGGGCTATTCCTTAATTACAGCAATCTTTTAAAAATACAAATCAGACCTTATTACTCTCCTTAAATCTTTCAGCTCTTTTCCTCTTTCCTCCTCTTCTGGCCTCTCCACCCAGTCTTGAAATGGGGCTTGGGGAAAGGGAAGAGAGAAAAGAGAGTGAAAAAAGGAAGAGGTAGGTAATCTTTCTGTACCTGATGCATGTGCTTCTTCAATGTAAATGATGAGGAAATCGGCTGTGGAATGAAAGTCTTCTACAAGTCTCTTGAATTGGTCGAATTTGAAAAGAAATGAAGGTCAGGTGCAACTACCAAAGTTCAGTACCAGTGGCCTATTGCCTAAACAGAAAAGAAGCCATCATAAATGTAGAATCTGTTCTCAGTTTTCTTTTGCATGTACCATCTTCTCTCCTACTTCACAATTCTGTTCCCTTTACTGCCCCTCCAGGATGGGGCCTGGACCTAGTGGCACTGGTTTGTGCCTCTCTAAAATAAGAGTTTTATAAGATACCTCAGTGGACCACCTGCAGATGTGCGTGGTAGTCCTAATAATGAGAGAAGCTTCATGCATGTGCGTGTGTGCGTGTGTGCATGTGTGTATGTGTGTGTGTGTGTGTGTGCTAAAATGGCATGCATATACAGCTTCCCTCTCTCTCCAGCCACCAGAGCAAGGTATGACGCCCCAGCCAGGAGCATAGAAGCTGAACCAGACTTTCCCCCTTCCTATTTACCTCAACCCCAAGGGTACTGCAGTTTCCTCTTTGGGGTCATGCTTGACACTGTGATGGAAGAGGAGAGGAAAAGTTTCTCTCGCTGGGTGCTGGTGGCTCATGCCTGTAATCCTAATGACTCAGGAGGCTGAGATTTGAATCCAGCCCAGGTAGGAAAGTCTATGAGACTCTTTTCTCTAATTAACCACTTAAAAACTGGAAGTGGTGCTGTGGCTCAAAGTGGTAGAATGCTTGCTTTGAGAAAAACAAAACAAAACAAAACAGGCCAGGGACAGTGCCCGGGGCTCTTAGTTCAAGCCCCAAAAATGTCAAAGAAAAAAGTTTCTCCTAAGTCACTACTGTATCACTTGGCAAATTACATCACTGCTATTCCAGGTAGAGACAGTTACTTCCATGCGCTGCCATGAGATGTCAGGGGATGCCCATACCTGCCCCTGAGCTGCCCATGCTGGGGCCAGACCCTCTCTGTGACCAGGAAGTGATAGCAGTTCATTGGGTGGAAGCAGAAAGAAGGAACATCCAGAGCTGGGACAGTGGACCTTGCAAAATATGCCTCAGAGGTACAGGAAGGTCTGGAAAACAGGACCTGTGTGAATCAAGGCTCTGAGTCCCCCTGGCAACCTCTGTTGTTCCTTTGGGCTTCACTAACAAAATGCAGACCCAAAGATGAAATGAAGAATTTCAAGATAGCTTTTTGCAGAGCATAAATCTGCAAGTGTGAGGCCTTTCTGAGCGTGGGGTCCTGTGTGAGTCAGGAACTCATGCCTATAGGTCAGAGTCATCTATAATTCCCCAACTTGGACTAGGACAACACCCCAGAGCTAGAGCCAGGGCCAGGGCCAAAACACCGCTAAACCTTTTGTGTGTGTGTGTGTGTGTGTGTGTGTGTATGTGATGGGGCCTGAACTCAGGCTGAGCACTGTCCCTCAGCTCTTCAGCTCAAGGCTAGGACTCTACCACTTGAGCCACAGCGACGCTTCCAGCCTTTTCAGCTTACATCGTACTAAGGAATCGAACCCAGGGCCTCATGCATGCAAGGCAAGCACTCTACCACTGAGCCACCTTCCCAGCCCCTGCTAAACCTTTATCACATCTATTGTGGTAAGAGCTGGTCCTGTATTGTGCTATAGCCTTAAGGTTCTCCACCCCTCCCACCCCCACTCCCAACCTCCAATCCTGTGTTCACTGCCCCTTGAGGGCAGGGCCTCATTCATACTTCTCCCATTTGTATCCCAGATCTTGAGCATGCGCACGTTCACTCTTCAAGCATTTGTTCAGCACTTATAATGGGCAAAGATACGTGCCACACACTGGGGATTCCGTGGGAAAGGTGGCCAGCAAGCCTCTGCCTGCATGTAGTTTCAGGTCTGATTAGTGGGGAGTCAGGCAAAAAAAGCAAATAAGCACATAAGTGAAGCAATTTCAAATGTGATAAGTGTTGTGAAAGAGACTATAAAGAAGTGCCCTACTTCAGACCTCTCCCCAGAGAGGGCCTCTGGGGAGCTGCCATTTAACCTGAGAAGCGAAGGAATAGAAAGACCAACTATGGGGAAAGGATAAAGGGCTTTCCAGGCAAAGGGACTCAATGTTCAAAGTCCTCCAGGACAGACAGGGCCGAGTTTGTTCAAGGACTCACAAGATCACTGGCTGGAACCAGAAGGAAAAGCAGCCATAATAGAGACCTCAGTGAAGAATTTCAATTTTTTGTCTTAAAAGCCTGGGCTGGCTTCAAACTACAACCATCAGATCTTAACCTCCCAAGTAGCAAGGATTACAGGCATGAGCCACTGGTGTCTGGCAAGAATTTCAATTTTATTCCGGCTATATTGGGAGATATCATGGAGATATCATGGCTATATCATGGAGATATAAAGCAAGGGTAGTGGATTTTTGCTGCCTTAATCCTTAACCTATTTTGTATACTATTGAGGGGAGAAGGTGCCCAGCCGGGTTCTGTGGAAGACAGAAGGGCCCAGGTCTGCTGTCTGACCATAGCAGCCAAGCCACAGGCACTAACACCCAGGGCTGATTAGACCTTCCCACCAAGGTGTTTGATTGTGCAGAAGCAAGGAGAAAGAAGCACTTAGGGAGCATTGAGAAGTACTTCAAGGGACCGGGGAGCCATCACTAGCGGTAGACCAGGAGAAGCAGTATAATAGATGGGACTGCTATAATTTGTGTGTGTGTGTGTGTGTGTGTGTGTGTGTGTGTGTGTGTGTTTGTGTGTAAGTGCTTGCTTGATGTACATGTGTGCTGATCCTGGGGCTTGAACTCAGGGCCTGGGTGCTATCCCTAAGCTTCTTTTGCTCAAGGCTATCACTCAACCATTGAACTAGAGTGCCACTTCCAGCTTTTTCTAAGTAGTTTATTGGAGACATGAGTCTCAGGGCCTTTCCTGCCCAGGCTGGCTTTGAACCATGATCCTCAGATTTCAGTACGGCTTTGCTGTGATTAATTGATTAGTTACATATCTTCCTTGTTCTAAAAGGATTCGAAGCAGCTTGTGCACATAATAAAATATACAACAGAATAGAGGGGCGGGGGGGAGGAACCCTTGTCTCTCTGGAAGGCGTAAAACAGGAAAGGAGAATAGAACATAATAAATATAAGTCTTACGTATTTATTAAAACTGAGTTATGTATTTTGTTCTGAGTTTTCTGGTGGCCAAGTAAAAGGAGAAACACAATTATATATTCCTAGTATTAAAGTCTACAGTATAAGGAGAAGGTAGATTGATTTCTCTAGAGACACAAAGCTCTCCTTATCTTTGGCTCACAGATTGTTTTCATAGGAGGCTCTCAGAGGCTCTGAGTGGGCCTCAGTCCCTGTGGGTTGCCTGCATGATTATTCCTCACCCATGTGACAGGGAGGTATCAGCAGGAAAGGATCTTAGGTCAGTCATGGCCAAGTGGTGGGTCAGTGGACTGCAATGACCCCAGGGAGTCATTTAGGGTAAGATAAGTGACTAAGGTTCTGGTCTAGCTCAAAATATTAGCTGTCTGGAATTTTGTTTTCAATGGGCCAAAAAAAAAAATCAACACCCACAGATTGGGACACTCTGGAAGGGACAGAGCCACTTGTTTAATTATTTATATTGTGGTTGACACAGTGATTGATATTGAGGGCAAAGTTCAAACTTAGTTCTCTGCTTCTCAGACAGCAGAGAGAGGAAAGATGGGTAGCTGGCATTACGCCCAGGTCCACAGGCCACAGGGCAGAGAACACCATTTTGAGAATGTTAGGTAAGGATCTCAGGTCAAGTCCAACTCTGTTTTATAAACAGGAAAACAGGTTTGTAGTAGAGGTGGACTTGGACTCACCCCAAAGACTCCTAGGCCAGTAAATTAACTCCACACCAAGTTCTCTCAGCAGAAAACCCCATGCATAATTACAAGCTAATTCCTCATTCCATTTGGAGAAATTTGAGATTTCAAATGGGGACTGAAATTTATTTTCTGACTCTTGGAAAATAAATAATCTATAACTAGTCTTCTCACACAACATGATAGTTAGTCAAAGCTTGTGTGTGTGTGTGTGTGTGTGTGTGTGTGTGTGTGTGTGTGTGTTTGTGTGTGTCCAAGAGTGTGTGAGCACAATGTGCATGTGCTTACACTTGTACAGGGTACCACAGAGGATAGAAGATGGCTGTGAGTTTCTCTGAGCCCCTTCTACAAGACAGAGAGTACACCAGCACAAGTTCTAGTTCGGTCTCAACTAAGAAATCTGAACAAGTCATTTATTACATTGGGTCTTTGTATCTGTGAAACAGGGGAATTGCTTTTGGTTAGTCATAAAGAGTTTTCCAGGTCTCCCAATCTGTGGCTCTACATTCACAGTTCATGCTCAAAGTATACAACAGAGCATTTTAATGGCCTACTAGGTGTCTGAAACAGTTACAGGGTATCTTTCTTACAGGCAGAACTGATCATGTTAACTCTGTACTTGAAAACCAAGCATCTCAGATATGTCTGCAGGTAAGACACATCAGGCCTCCAAGTTCTGGTCCCTGCTGGTGGTCAACCTCATCTTTCATCCCTTCTTGTCCTTTGTACCCCACTTCTGCCAAGCTTAAGGATGTCCTTCCCCTTTCCTGCCCTGTTCTTAGAGCTGTCCCTAGAGATTCAGCTCATGGTCCTGTTCTCCAGGCAGCCTTCCAGCAGCGACCTCCTAACCCCATCTGTGAGATGACCCTGTGCTTGCCTTGCCTGCATCTCTCATGTCTGAGTCTGTGGTCTGACAGGACATAGGTCAGTGGTGTTACTACCACTGCCTATTATTTCAGAGGATTCGGAGTCTAAGTGTAGAATGCCAACTCCATTTTATAAAGGAGTTTTCCTTTTTGTCTGTCATTCTCCTCTCATCCTTTGGTCTCAACTGCAGTAGCAGGGCCCAGAGACAACCCGAGACCTTTCTCCACTGAAGGTAGACAGTTAAATACTGTAAGACAATTCTGTGAATTGGCCCTGAGGCAAGTTAGCTTTCAAGGGAAAGCTAATGGGAAATGATCTTTCTTTCTTTTCTTTCTTTCTTTCTTTCTCTCTCTCTCTCTCTCTCTCTGTCGCCCCCCTTGGTTGGTATCCAGCAAATTGGTCTGTCCTATTACAGTGCCTGGTAATGGTAAAATTAGTGGTTATTCCTCGTTGTCAGTGCTTGCTTGGTATGAATGTTTGTTGAGTAAGTTGAGGTCTTATTTTGGGGGCATTATGGCTTAAATTCATAAAAAAAGAATAAAAGAAAAAGGAAGGAAGGAAGCCAGCACTAGTAGCTTGTGCCTGTATCTAGCTATTCATGAGGCTGAAATCTGAAGGATCTTGATTCAAGGTCAGCTCAGGCAGAAAACTTTGCTAGCTTCCATCTCCAAAATAACCAGCAAAAAGCAGGTCTGGAGGCATGGTTCAAATGATAAAGAGACAGTCTAACAAGCACAAGGCCTTGAGTTCAAACCCCTGTGCCAAAAAAAAAAAGGAAAAGAACGAAACTATTAGTGCTCCCTTTGATTAAAACACTTCCCTCCGTGTGTGTGTGTGTGTGCGCGCGCGCGCACGCGTGTGCGCATGCACCAGTAGTATGGCTTGAACTCAAGATCTAGGCTGTCCCTTTTTGTTCAAGGACAGTGCTCTACCACTTCTGGCTTTTTGCTGGTTAATTGTAGATAAGAGTCTCAAGGACTTTTCTACCCAGGGTGGCTTCAATCCTCAGGTCTCAGCTTCTTGAATAGCTAGGATTACAGGCATGAGCCACTGGTGCCCAGCAACACTCCCCCATCTTAAGCTACAAAAGTCATTCTTTCTTCAAAGCTTAGTTCCAAAGACACTTCCTCTAGGAAGCCTTCCAAGTCCAGCAGCAGAGAAAAGTCAAACCTTCCTACTGTCTCCATTTCACAGAACTATAAAGATTTGTTTATTACATATACCTGTTCTGTAGAGACATAATGTCCTTGCCCCAAGAGCAGGAGAAGCAGTAGACCAGTAGATGGGACTGAGAGAGACTAGATGGCAACTTAAACTGCTATAATTTGTGTGTGTCTGTGTGTGTGCACGTGCTTGCTGTGTGTGCATGTGTATGTGCGCATGCACGCGTGCGCATTTTCTACGGGTCTGTATTACTAGAGGTGTTAATGCCAGTCAAAAAGCATTGAAAAGCCAGGTGCTGGTGGCTCTCACCTATAATCCTAGCTACTCAGGAGGCTGAGATCTGAGGATTGTGGTTCAAAGCCAGCCCAGGCAAGAAAGTCTGTGAGATTCTTATCTCTAATAAACTACTCAGAAAACCAGAAGTGGACAGTGGCTCAAGTGGTAGAGCACTAGCCTTGAGCTGAAGAGCTGAGGGACAGCGTTCAGGCCCAGAATTCAAGCCCCATGACTGACAAAAAAAAAAAAAAAAAGCATTGAAAACACAAAAGTAAAAGTCCTCTCTCTGGATCTGACCTGGCCACTCACTGGCTCTGTTCCCTTGTCCTTATTTCACTCCTTTCGAAAATGAGAGGATTGACTGACTAGGTTAATCCTTCCCAAAGGGTGCTTTTTGGAATCAGTTCAATGATCATAGGCATTTCCATTGGTGGAAAGTTGGGTTTATGTCTTAGAAAAACAGTCAGCAATATGTTGATGTATTAAATGTTTAAATGTATTAAATGTTTCATGCATTTGCTTTATTGTTTTAAATACCAGTCCTGGGCTTGAACTCAGGGCCTAGGAACTGCCTCTGACCTTTTTTACTCGTTAGGCTTCTTACATTTGAGCCAAAGCTCCACTTCTGGTCTTTTGGTGGTTAATTGAAGAGAAGAGTCTCACGGACTTTCCTGCCTAGGCTGGCTTTGTACCATGATCCTCAGATCTCAGCCTCCTGAGTAGCTAGGATTACAGGTATGAACCACCAGCACCAGGCTCATGTGTTTTCTTTTAAGAGTCAGAGCTTCTCAGAGTCTTTTTTTTTTTTTTTTTTGTGAAATATTGGGGCTTGAACTCAGGGTCTCAAGCCCTCACTTGCCTCCCCCTACCATACCTTACTGGTACTCTAGCACTTGAGTCACATCTCCATTTCTAGCTTTTTCTTGTTAATTGGAGATAAAAAGTCTTTTGGATTTGTCTGCCTCTGCTGGCTTCAAACTTCTATCCTCAGATCTCAGCCTCCTGAGAACAGGGAGCTTAGGTATCCAGGTGCTGGTTCTGAGGAAAGGCATATGAGGAGAGGTGTGGGCAGGGAGGCATGGCCCCAACTAACAGCGTTAGCCCAACTAACAGTGTCCAGAAAGCTGGACCCTGGCCCGTGAGGGTGTGTGGATGGCTGGCATGGAGAACATTCCAGAAGGACATTCACGTATCAGTGAAGTCACAGAGAAGGCAAAGCACAAGAGATGGACAAGGCCCCACAGTTTATCTCCAGAAAGTGAGTGTGAGGAGCGCTCAGAAGTGATAGTGGTGAGAAAAGTTGGAGCCTAGCTGGGCGCTGGTGGCTCACGCCTGTCATCCTAGCTACTCAGGAGGCTGAGATCTGAGGATTGCAGTTCAAATCCAGCCCAGGCAGGAAAGTCTGTAAGACTCTTATCTGCAATTAACCAGGAAGGAAGAGAGAAAGAGAGAGACAGAGAGACAGAGACAGACAGAGATCTTCAACAAGTATATACTGAGTGATTACTATCTGCCAACAGAAGGCAGGGCACAATAATTGTGAAGAGTTATAATGTCAACCTCCACAGAGTTTGAAAACTAATGAAGGCAACCCCTAAGTCAAATACCCACCACCCAATTACAAACCACAATGACCTGAATAAAGTAAATTTTGAGATGTTAATCAGAATAGAAGAGGGGCAATCTGAGTTAGAGAAACTAGAGTTGGCTTTGAGCAGCACTCTGAAGGATGAGATGGGAGGGTTTCGCCAAGCAGAGATGGGCATGAGGTGCCCTGGAAGAAGGTCTTCATTATAAGACCAGCATTGAGGGCTAGAAGCCAGAGTGGATGACTTGTGATCTGACTGTCTAGGAAAGTGGTTATGCCCTCAGAGGAACAGAACTGGAGAATATTTCATTTCTTGATCAGGAAGAAGAAAAGAATCCCCCAAAGGAGCAGAGGAAGAAAATTCAACACCTTCCAAGCCACCTCTCCATCCCCTGCACTGCCCTTTCTCAAGCCCCCTGAGGACATAGTGGCCTCCTGACCTTGCATGAAGTCCCAAATGCTGCACCTCTGTCCTGAGAGGCTGATCACTGAGCAGTTTGGAGCCAGACCTCCATACATAGCCTTGTCTTCCAGTCTCTGCCACCGGACCTTCAGGACGAACCAGAAGTACTGTGTGCTAAAGAAAGTCGGGACCCAGTTGTCTGGGGAGAAGCGAGGATTCCTGGTCATGCCGGTCTTCTGGCCCATGGCCAGGATGTGCTTCTTGACCCTCTCTGGAAAAAGGATCATTAGCATTTTGCCCATGGCCACCTCTACAACCACCTGCAAGAATATCCAGAGCCGCTTCAGCCACAGTGCTTGCTGGGACAGTCCCATCTCTGAGCAACCAGCACTGCCTCTGAGGCTGATGGACCCAGAGGCTGCAGCCAAGCAAGACACAACACTGGGCGGAGCTGAACAAAGGTACAGAGTAGGAAGAGCCAATCCCTGACCAGAGGAAGGAGCCAGGATGGAAGGTGTTTGCTTTGCTGTCAATAAAATGGAAAATCCCTAGCCATCTGCACAAATGTTTACTCTAAATTGTTATCATTTCAGATCAGTTGTCTTTGCTTTTGAGAGATCCTTGGATTGGGACAATCCAGATCTTAATTTTCCCTCTGCTTAACTTGAATACTTGGACCCCGTACAGCTAAAGGCACCCTGTTAAGTCATAATGAAAACTATTGTTCTGTACAATTAATATATGCTAATAAAAGAATGGAAAAGATTTGTTTCAGGCTGGGTACCAGTGGCTCATGCCTGTAAATCCTAGCTACTCAGGAGGCTGAGATCTGAGGATCACGATTTGAAGCCCACCCATGTGGAAATGTCTGTGAGACTCATCTCCAATTAACCAGCAAATACCCCCTCACCCCCCCTCGCCCCCGCCTAGAAATAGAAGTGTGACACAATTGGTAGAGCACTAGCCTTGAGTGAAAAAGCCAAGCAACAAGAGTATGAGGCCCTAAATTCAAGCCGCAGAATCAGTGTGTACATGTGCATAGGCGCATGTATGTGTGCACACGCACACAGAGATCGGTTTCAAGTGAATAGATTGTAACTATGGTTATTCTTCTACTAAAGAAAGATGGGTTTTACCCTCACAGCTTCCCAATGATGGGTATTTGTGGAGGACAAGTCCGCACCAGAGTTTATGAATCTGGGTCCTTCCAGGCTGGTACAGGGATGGGGCCATCCCCAGGGAAATCTGAGGCCTGCCCCTCCACTTAGCACTGGAGTGGAGTAAGTAAAACACTTCCAGTCCTCCGGGAGGCCATAGTTGAGTGCTGGGAAGAGAAAGTTCACAGAAAATTGCTGTGTAGTCTACTTCATACAGAGTCAGAGGGTTTGTGGGTATGACGGGAGCATGGGGAAGAGGCAGCTGATTCTCTTCAGAGAGGTCTAAAGGACTTCAAAGTGAGGACAGTGATCCTAGTGGAAGGAACCCCATGGCCAAAGGCCTAGAAGCCAGAGAGCATGACTCAAAGAAGCTCAAAGTTGGAAAGTGTTTTAAAATACATCTAAAACCACTTCCTTTTTTTAAACTAGGGGGAGTAGAGTTGAGAGGGGAGAGGTAGAGATGGTGGGAGATTGAAGCCCAGAAAGGGAAAGTGTCCTGACTAAAGCCAGTTGCAGTGTTAAATAATCTCTAGGTATTAATTCACTCCCTCCTAGGTTATTTCTATGCCCAAATACTTATCATGTGTCAGTAAGGATAGAAGGGAAAAGATGACATGAAAAGCTGGCCACCACTACAAAAAGTTGTCAACTTTGGCTCTGGTGTCCAGTTACTGCCTTTACTACATTAGTTTCATGTAGGAAGGAAGACATAGAATAAACTCCCAAAGATACTTTATCTCAGATCTCACATGCTCAAACTGTTTCTTTCCTTACTCTCTTGCTGAAAGCATGAGGGAATTGTCCCTCTAGTCATAACTGTGAGAATCTGGAGGTAAATTTCATCAAAGTGTGGGTACATTTCCCTAACACTGGGCTTCCCTAATGCTGGGCTCCCAACCCTCAGATTTGACTGCAACCAGAGCCTTCACCAAGTTGTCAGCTTCAGCTGAGCTTTTCATATTTAGCTCTGGTTCTTGCAGAGGCTTCTGCTCATGGTTCTTTGCTACACGAAGCTATGAATTCTGACTGTAGCCACATGGCATTGGTTCTCATTGTCAATCTGGATACTCACCTAAACATTAGTGTATAGGTTTCTATTGGTGGTTGACAACATAGGCTTGGCAAACAGTCTGATGTGGCTAGTATTCAGACTTCAACACCTTTGGCCTAAGAGTCTCACCATACAATACTTGATTATCATAAACCATTGGTATGGTCCCAAGGTCTTAGGTAAATAAGTGTGTGTGTGTCCCAGACTTGGGGCTTGAATTCAGGACCTGGGTACTGTCTCTGAGCTTTTGTGCTTAAGGCTAGCGCTCTACCACTTGAGCCATAGCACCACTTCTGTTTAATTTGGCGGGGGTGGGGGGGTGAGAAGGTGCTTAATTGGACATGAGTCTCATAGGCTTTGCTGCTTAGGCTGGCTTTGAACCATGTCCCTCAGATCTCAGCATCCTGAGTAGCTAGGATTACAGGCATGAGTCACCAGTGCCCAGCAATTTTTTCTACTTTTGAAGCTCACTCAGGTTATGCCTGCTGAAGCTGGAAGAAGAGAGGTGGTGGTGATATTGAAAATAAATTTTTAGACACCAAGCTCCAAGAGTCTCACACTAGGTCCAGTCACTTACCCCATATGTCAAATAAAGAGACTTGGGAAATGAAAAAGGAGATTAATTGCTGGGCGCTGGTGGTTCATGCCTGTAATCCTAGCTACTCAGGAGGCTGAGACTTGAGGATTATAGTTCAAAGCCAGCTCAGACAGGAAAGTCTGTGAGACTCTTATCTCCAATTAACCACCAGAAAACTGGAAGTGGTGCTGTGACTCAAGTGGTAGAGGGCTCACCTTGAACTGAAGAGCTGAGGGACAGCGTCCAGGCTCAGAGTTCAAGCCCCACGACTGACAAAAAAAAAAGAAAAGAGAAAAAAAGGTTAATTAAATTTTGAAAGAGGATAATTTTTTTCATCTAGAATAATTTAACTTAATTACTAAGCTTTATCCATGATGAACATGGACCATTTATCTTTTTTCTGCTTTAATGTATTTAAGTAAAATCAATTTGTAACTTTATAATAAACATAAAGAAGATTTATTACATGACAGCCTTGGGAAGGCAGCACTTCTGTACATCTTTAGCTATCTTCTGGGATGCCTTGGCCTCAGGTTAAATAAGTAGATCTAGGGGGCAGGAGGTCAGAAAGATATGCATTGTTAAGACTTTCCCAAAATCACAGGTATGGCTTAATTGACCATGGGCTTCAGTTTTTGTCTCTGAAGGCATAAAAGGAGGTCTATAATTTTTTACTGCTCTTGTCAAGATGATAAGAAGGAATTGCCTGTTTGAGGGGCAGTTTGCCTTTTGTCACAAGATGCTTACTGGTGAATCCTCTTTCCTGGAGATCAGGATGGTTGTAAAGTCACTGTAGCAGGGAATGGTGCAAATCAAAGAACACAGATGCAAAGTGTATGTATGAGGGAGGGGGGACTGGCTGCCCAGCTTTTAGTTAATTTGCCAGCCCAGGAAAAGCAGCAGGGGAGGTAAAGACAAAATGGCACATAAGAGGTGTGTGAGACAGTGGCACGTTTCATTTTGTGATGGAGAGTCATTCCTGGTACATACTCCAGCAAAAGTGCCCTGCTCATATTTTTAGCTTCAGCTTTGTACAGTGAAGATTGTATCCTTAAGCTTGCAGGATTGGGCTGAGAATTAGAGCTCATACAAGACAAGGCCAGTTTAAAAATACATTAATAATATGTTAATAAATAATAATGTGATGATATCTAATTGCTCACCAGTCATATGGCAACAATTAGTGATCATTAACTTACAGTCTTTGCATTTGGCCACAAGGCTCATAGTGGGATCCCAGAGGCAACTAACCATTATTATTTCTGGTCTCTGCCCTCAAAGCCTCACAGGCTGGCAAAGATGGACAAAAGGTAATTCTGGTAAATATTGCTTCCTAGGTGACTATGGAAGCAAAGGCCCTGGAAGGTGAAGGCAGTCACCTCATAGGAAGAGGAAATGATCCCTAAATTCTGGAGGGTTACCTAGGCACTACAGGGGCAGGAGGTAGGCTGAAACTCTCTTGTGTCGGGTCCTGATATAAACCACCTAGGGGCCCAGGTGCCTGGGGTGACAGATGAGTGAGGCCCATTCTGTACAGGCCCCTTCCCTAGCCTGGCCCCTAAGCTCTGCCCTATAAGGGCTATAAAGCAAGAACAAGGCTCTCTGGGGATGCTCAAACATCATCCTACCCCGGCTCTCTCATTTCACACACTTAGATTGTAATTGCCAACATCACTTCCTCAGATTTTTATAGCCAAAGAATTGGATGATCTAATTTTAATGGTCACGGTCATATTATACTGTCCTACTTAGTATTTCCAGAGGAGGTATATAAATCACCTGGAGCCAGTGGCTCACGCCTGAAATCCTAGCTACTCAGGAGGCTGAGATCTGAGGATCACAGCTCAAGCCAGCCCAGGCGGGGAAAGTCTGTGAGACGTTAATTTCCAATTAATCACCCCCAAAGCGGGAACTGGAGTTGTGGCTCAAGTGGTTGAGCACCAGCCTTGAGTGGAAAAAGCTGAGAGATACAAACGAACAGTCGGACAACCGTGCACCTCGGGAAGGGAGGTCGGGGCCTAGCCGCTCCGCGGTGCCTGTCTCTTTAAGAACCAGCGACTCACCCCCGGGAGGGGTCGGGAAGAGGTCCGGCTAAGCGCACTCGCGGCTTGGGACGGTCTCTGGATGCTGCGGCCACTTTAAGAGGGCGGGGTTCCTCCCGGAGGAGGCGGAGAAGTTCCGCCCCCCCGGATCTCCGGCTTCCGGCAACTGCACGGAACCTGAAGCCGAGGGGGAGCCGCGCAGGCCCGGGCGGCGCCAGGTGAGGCGGCCGAGCGCGTGAGGTGGGTTCGGGCCCGAGGAGGGGAGGGTCTCGCGCCGGCCTGGGCCGCTGCCGCTCAGCCTCTCCCCCGCCCCTCATGGCTGTGCGCCGAACGCCTAAGGTGCCCCGCTCGCCTTTCACGGGCCAGACCGTCACGCACCCATTTTACAGATGCGGAAGCCGAGGCCCGCGCTGCGCGCGCACGGCCGCGAAGCCACGGAACCCGGCGCAGGTCCGTCTGACCCGAGAGCCTGTGCCCTAACCGTGGCCGGGCTCCTGGCAGATCGCCTCCTCCCCGTCCTCATTCTCCCTTCACCAAGCTGCAACGAGTCCACACACAGGGACCCGTGGGAGACGACACGGAACCGCTGGACCTCCTCTGCGGGGTTCACGCCCTTCGCACGGTGCTGCCGACAGCTGATGCTCGGTGGTGCTCTTCCTGGAAACCTAGCAAACCCCCTGAGAAAGGAGGCAAGGGAAAGCAGTACCCTTTCTAATGCCGAAATACGATGTATCTGCGGGTATCTTATGCTCTTAGCCTAAGTTGTATTCCTTTGTCTCCCTGTAGACCTCTGGATATTTTTCTTCCTCAAAATTGGAAGATCCACCAGCTGAATGGCAGCTGCAGATGACTTGCAGTTTGAAGGTACAGCAGTGGGGCATTGACCTCTATCTTTATGGTCACTATTTCTACAGCCATAGAAAGAAACAGATTTTCATTGCTGTTCTGCCTCTATATTGAAGTATATTAAAGATGTGGTAGCACCTGCCTGTAATCTCCAGTTGGCTGTCCCCCCCTGACAAAGTTAGTGAGATCCTAACTACATTGGAAGGCTGGTGATGTGGCCCAAGTGGTAGAGAACCCACCTAGTAAGCACATTAAAAAAAAACAAAAAAACCCCTCAATACTGGGGGCTGGGAAGGTGGCTCAGTGGTAGAGCACTTGCCTTGCATGCCTGAGGCCCTGGGTTCAATTCCTCAGCACCACATAAGCAAAAAGAAAAAAGCCGGAAGTGGCGCTGTGGCTCAAGTGGTAGAGCGCTAGCCTTGAGCTGAAGAGCTGAGGGACAGTGCCCAGGCCCAGAGTTCAGGCCCCACAACCGGACCCCAAAAAACAACAAAAAAAAAACTCAATACTAATATAAACAGGTAGATAATAAAATCAGAAAAAATAAACAAATAGGCTATAGAGCACCTATCTAGCATGTTCAAAGCCTTCAATCTCCAGTATCCCACACAAAATAATTGCAGACATTTTGATAAAGGCTGTTGGCCACACCAAGGTTTTTCCAGTTTCTTCACAACTGACGCTTCAGATTGGGATGGTTCCCTAATGTTTTATAAAATCTTACACAGCATTCACTATCTCAGATATTTTCTAAGTGACTTACAAATAATAACTCACTTAATCTTTATATCCTTCAAGCTATAAATTAGTTATTCTCCCTGTTTTAAGAATGGGGAAATCACCCAGGTGCTTGTGACTCAGGTCTGTAATTCTAGCTACTCAGGAGGCTGAGGATTGTGATGCAAAGCCAGCCTGGGCAGAAAGTCCATGAGACTCTTATCTCCAATTAAGTACACACAAAAAAAACCAGAAGTGGAGCTGTGCTAGGGCACTTGTCTTGAGCAGAAGAGTTTTGGGACAGCACTCAGGTCCTGAGTTCAAACTACAGGTTCACTACCAAAAAAAAAGAAAAAAGAAAGAAAGAAAAAAGTTAGGCATCAGTGGTTCACATGTATAATCCTAGCTACTCAGGAGGCTGAGATCTGAGGATTTTGATTAGAAGACAGCTCAGGAAGACAAATCTTTGAGAGACTTATCCCCACCAGCAGAAAATTGAGCTGGTGGATGGCTCAAGTGATAAAGTACTAGCTGTGAGTGAAAAAGCCAAGTGAGAATGTGCCCAGGCCCAGAGTTGAGTTCAAGGCCCAGACATGAGTTCAAGTCTTGGCGCGTGCACGCATGCACATGCACATGCACACACACACACACACACTTACACCTGGGGAAGCTGATTTGCCTAAAGATCAGTTAGTAACTGTATTTGAACCTAGGCATTCATAGCCTCATAGACTCTCTTACTGTTTGAGGAAGAGACAGGAATTTTAAAGAGAAATGTCTTCTTTGGCAAATACCACATTTACCTTTGCTGCCTCCATGTTTAAGGATATCATCTCTTTTTGTCTCAATTTTAGCCTTATCTTTCTTCTGATTCCTTTCCTCCTGCCTTGCCTCTCTCCAGTCTACTTTACAGCTAGAGTAGGCTTCCCTAGCTCCCCCACCTCCCCAGTGTTGGGGATTAAAACAGGCCTGGCTTATGCTAGGCAAGCACTCTACCACTGAGCTATACCTCCACGAACCATCTTCCTCTGCTCAGATTTTATCTTTGGCTATACTTGTCGTCTTCTTCCACAGCCACACTTTTTATCTTATTGTTATTATAAAGGTGGTATATAAAGGAGTTACAGTTACATAAGTCAGGTAAAGAGTACATTTCTTTTTGGACAGTATCACTCCTTCCCTCCCTCTCTCCCAGTTTTCCCTTCCCAACAGTTCATTTTCAACATAGTGTCTAGTGAATACCACTGCTGCATTTGTTCATCCTTGTTCCTCCACTTCTGTACCTCCCTTAACTAAGTGATTTTTTTTTCCAGTCCTGGGACTTGAACTCAGGGCCTGGGCACTGTTCCTGAGCTTCTTTTGCTCAAGGCTAGCACTCTACCTCTTGAGCCACAGCACCACTTCCAACTTTTTCTGTTGATGTGGTACTAAGGAGTCGGGAGTCGAACCCAGGCTTCATGCATGCTAGGCAAACACTCTACCACTAAGCCATATTCCCAGCCCTGACTAAGTGATTTTTTTATTCATTGTTTCTACTTTTTTGCCTTTATATTTTCTATATTAATCACATAGATATTAGGAAAAAAATTTTGTGCCCATCTGGGGCTTGAACTCAAGATCTGGGCATTGCTCAAGGCTGGCCCTCTACTACTTGAACCACAGCTCCACTTCTGGCATTTTGGTACTTAATTGGAGATGAGCCTCATAGACTTTCCTGCCTAGGCTAGTTTTGAACCATGATCCTCAGATGTAAGCCTTCTGAGTAGCTAGGTTTATGGGTGTGAATAGGTATGAGCTACCAGTACCTGGCTCCATTAAAACTTTCTTGAACTTGAATGAGATTTAGAGTGGTCTACTCTATTAAGGACTTGACTTAGGTATTAGGTACTATATCTAACTCTCCTGGCATCTTTATTTTTACTTTTTTTTTGTTTGTTTTTGTTTTGGTTGGTTGTGGGGCTTGAACTCAGGATCTGGGCATTGTTCCTGAGCTCTTTTTGCTCAAGGCTAGTGATCTATCACTTTGAGTCACAGTCCTACTTGTGGTTTTCTGGTGGTTAATTGGAGATAAAAATCTCACAGGCTTTCTTGCCAGGGCTGGCTTTGAACTGTTGTCCACAGGTCTCAGCCTCTTGAGTAGCTAGGATTATAGGTATGAGTCTTTAGCACCTTGCTCCCAGCATCTTTAAAACAAACATTATTCTGTCTATTGTAGGATGATACCTGAGGTTCAAGAGGTCAAGTTACCCACTAAGGCTCATGTAGTCAGTGAATAGCTGAGTTAGGACTAAAATCCCAGTCTACTTCCAAATTCTGTTTTTTATCTTCGATATCACTTAATTCTGTCAGATTGATTTTTTTTTTTGGGGGGGGTCCTGGTTGTGGGGCCTGAACTCTGGGCTTGGGCGCTGTCCCTCAGCTCTTCAGCTCAAGGCTAGAGCTCCACCACTTGAGCCACAGCGCCACTTCTGGCTTTTTTCTTTTGCTTATGTGGTGTGAGGAATCAAACCCAGGGCCTCAGGCATGCAAGGCAAGCGCTCTACCACTGAGCCAACCTCCCAGCCCCTGTCAGATTGATTTCTAGAAGACATTTTTCTCTTTTCCTCTTTCTTCCTTTTTATTTTATTTATTTATTTTTGTGCCAGTCTGGAGCTTGAACTCAGAGCCTAGGTACTGGTCTGTGCCTCTTTTGCTCAAGGCTAGCATTCTACCACGTAAGCCACAGTGCTACTTCTGTTTTTTTGTTTATGTGGTATTGAGGAATCAAACCCAAGGCTTCATGTGTGCTAGGCAAGCACTCTACCACTAAGCCACATTCTCAGCCCCTCTTTCTTTTTAAATTGAGACAGGGTCTTGCTTTGTAGCATAGGACATCCTTGTTTATCTTTACTAGAGGTCTGTAACAAAGCTGGGGCTATAAAGCTTCTCTTTCAATAAAAAGCATTGCTCCAGGGGGGAAACTGGGGAAAGCGGAGGAAGTGGTGACATTTTCCAAAAAGAATTTTGTTCATTACCTGTTTTATGGAAATGTAACCCCTCTGACAACTTTTTTTTGTTGTTTGTTTTGTTTTGTTTTGGTAGTGGAGCTTAAACTCAGGGCCTGGGTGCTGTCGCTCAGCTCCTCAGCCCAAGGCTAGTGCTCTACCTCTTGAGCCACAGTACCACTTCCCGTGTTCTGGTGGTTAACTAGAGATAAGAGTTTCATGGACATTCCTGCCTGGGCTGGCTTTGAATGTGATCCTCAGATCTCAGCCTCCTGAGTAGCTAGGATTACTAGCTACTGAACCACTGGCACTTGGCTACAATTCTTAATAATAACAATAAAATTACAAATATATACATACATATGTATATACATATAGATACATATATAGCATTTCTCTGTGAAAGTCTCTTGGTCTTTGTGCTCTGCTTGATTTCAGAATTTGGTGATCCATCCACTTCTCTAGCAGCAAACTCAGATGCCACAATAAGCATTGAGGATCCTGGCGAAACCCCCAAGCACAAGTCAGGACCCCCAAGAAGCTCTAGGAGGGAAGAGGATGATGAGTTGCTGGGAAATGATGACTCTGACAAAACTGAGGTTTGAACTGACCTTTGACTTTTCCCTCCCCCTTTTTATTTCAGGCTTGTTCCTGCGTTTATTCACTGACTTGTATATGCAGGTACAGTGCCAGACAGTGGTGCCACAAAGGCAGATGACCCATGGCCTCAGCTTGGTGGAGAAATAGACCATTACTGTCCATGGAAGTGCGTATGGAGGGGGGAAGATGGGTGACAGGGGCAGGGAGAAGAGTTAGGAAAGGCTTCCTGGAGGCAGTGGCACCTGAATGAATCTGCTGGCAGGGGAGGAGTAGCCAGAGGAAGAAGTGGGGCAAAGATGATACAGGCAAGGGAATGTATTACTGAAGTCATTGGCATGAAAAAGCATGGTGTGGGCAAAGGATGTCCACCACCTTTACTCATAGTGGAGAAAAATACAGGCAAAGACAGGAGAGAAGGCTGCACAGCTAGGCCAGACCTCAACCCAATGAGTATGAATTGCATTCTGAACATAATTAGGATGTGTCAAAAGGTTTAAGCACTATGACTAGATGTGATATGTTCAATAATAATTAAGATATGGAAACCTTAAGTATAAATTGGATGGGCTGGGAAGTTGGCTCAGTGGTAGAGCGCTTGCCTTGCATACCTGAGGCCCTGGGTTCTATTCCTCAGCACCACATGAGCAAAAAGAAAAAAGCCGGAAGTGGCGCTGTGGCTCAAGTGGTAGAGCGCTAGCCTTGAGCTGAAGAGCTGAGGGACAGCGCCCAGGCCCAGAGTTCAGGCCCCACGACCGGACCCAAAAAAAAAAAGTATAAATTGGAGGCAGAAAGAGAGGAGGCTGGAAAGGCAGGTAAGAGGCAGGTGGTTTGACTAGAAGTGATAAAGCGTGCATGGGGCAGGGGGAACTTGCTTACATGTAATTACTTTAGGTCCATCTGCCAGTCTCGCCTTAGGTCCTGTTGTTCCTCAAAATAAGTGCTGAAGTTTATGCTAAATTACCTTTATATGCAAAAATTTAAGCCTGGATTCAGTGCCTCAGGCCTATGATTCTAGCTACTCAGGAATCTAAGGTCAAGAGGATTGAGGTTTGAGGCTGGCCAGACAGAAAAATCTGAAGAGACTCCATCTCCAACAACCAGTAAAAAGAAGTCTGGGAATTTGACTCAAGTGGTAAAGTACCAGCTGAACAAGCAAGCCCAACAAGTACTAGACTTTGAGTTCTAACTGCAGTATTGGCAAAACAAAACATCTTCAGACTTATGAGTCTCTTATCTTGAATCCTGGTCCTGGCTGCAGTAAGACAGTCCTAAGAAGGGTACTTTTATAAACAGAGTTCTAGGCCAAAGGTTTAGCTCCAAGGGTTCCAACATGTCCAGCCCAGCCATTTGCCTCAGTATGCGAATTAAAGAGACCAATTAAAGAGCCAGGTGCAGTGGCTCATGTTGGTAATATCAGCTACTTAGCAAGATGGTGGTCTAAGGCTGGACTCAGCTATGGCTGGGGACTCTTACATAGCTCAAGTGGGTAGAGCACCTGCCTTTAGCAATGGGAGGCCTGAGTCCAAACCACAGTAGAGCCAAAAAGAAAAAAGGGGGGAAAACCACATCAGTAGACTAATAATGTTGAAGGGTAGAGAAAGGCAATTTATTTATTAACAAACTGGCCAGTGTGCTAGAAGAGGGCAGAACCATTTCAGTATGTCTTTGGGCTGCAGACATGAGTTTTAAGTTTAAAAAGAAGGACCGAGGCAGGGGTCAACAAGCATGCATATTATTAATCAGTTCTAGTCTGATTAAAGGTGTAGTTGCCTGGGAAATAGCATGAATTTTATTTTTATTTTATTTTTTGTGTTCATTGGCTGGCACTCTAACACCTGAGCTGTATTTCTGACTCTTCAATTCTTCTCACCAGATATTTACCCAGCAGTCTGGTCCCGTTAGTCTTGCACAGTCCTCAGATGCTATCAGAGAGAGACTCCGATGCAAAATAGAGGCAGAGATGCCAGATTTCCTCCTGCTTTTAATGAACTCAGGGGACTGAGTAGGTTTTTTTTGTTTTGTTTTTTGTTTTTGTCGGTCGTAGGGCTTGAACTCTAAGCCTGGGCGCTGACTCTGAGCTTTTCAGCTCAAGGCTAGCTCCCTACCACTTGAGCCATAGTACTACTTCCAGCCTTTTCTGTTTATGTGGTGCTGAGGAATCGAATCTAAGGCCTCATGCATGCGAGGCAAGCACTCTACCACTGAGCCACCTTCCCAGCCCTGGAATGTTTTTTGTTTGTTTGTTTAAGCAAAACAGTTCCCATGAACCTGTTACCTGTTATAATGTAACCCTAAGCCTGGGTTTCCTGATCTGAAATATGAAAAATAAAGTAGCATTGTGGCCCTCATTGCTGCTACAGTAACTGATATTTATTGATTGTTTAATGGCTGCCAGCCACCATTTAAAGTTGATATTTGTATCATCTCATTTAATCGCCAAAGGACTCTAAACCAGGTATTACTTTTATCCCAATTTTACAGTGAGAAACTTGAGGCACAGAGTTGAAGTCACCTGACAAGATGCACACTGGCAGGAAGTGGCCTGTGCTTTTTGTTGCTAGACCCCATGACCCCTTTAGAGGTGAAGTGTGTTCCTAACTTGTTAAAGTGGTAGACATCAATATACACAGGAGTGGCTGAACATTAGAGTTCTCAACAAAGAAAACCAGTAAAGTGTGGAGAAAAAAAAAATCTTTAGCGAGTTGAAATCTGGCGAGAGAGACCAGTAGGCCTGAGACTCTGGAAAGAGTTGCAACTGAAAGTTTGTCTGCTGCCAATTCCTTCTTGCTTAGGGGGGATGGGTGAGATAGGGTTGGTCTTGTGTATGGGTGAGACCTTCAACTCATTAGCTTAGGTCCCTCCACATTATAGAGCAGTTTTAAGTAAATGGAATTTAAATAATACCCTCACAGAAACATCCAGAAGATTGTTTAACCAACTTCTAGGTACAATAGCCCAGACAAGTTGATGCAAAATGAACATTTGTGGAATAAACAGTGGTACCAATATTTAAGCATTTGTGAATATTTATGAATTTGAAAAATACATAAGGGAAAAAAATCTTAACCTTGAAAGAAATTACATTATCTTCATTTTCTTGGTGAATTGAGAAAAAGTTACTGGTATTTTGTGACAGTGACAGAGTTCCTGGCCTAGCTTATAGAAGTGGGTCCCTTGTCCTGCAGAGCGGCCTGGGCTCTGCTGCACCCTCTGCTTTGTGAATCCTGTTTGCAGCCATGATTCCTGGTGCTGGGCCTGGCTCTGGTGTCATGTCATCAAGGAGAGCTGTGCTATGGCCACAGGCAAGGCCTCCTCTAAGTTAGATTTTTTTTTTTCTGTTTTTGTCCAAGACCAAGACTCTTAGTATCTGATGCTTTTGCTTATTGGCTGGCGCTCTACAACTTGAACTGTACCTCCACCCCCTAGATTTTTTTTTTAATAGAGCAAGTAATATTTTTAGTACTTTAGAGTGAATTAGAACATGAAACTTTTGAAAATTCAGATGACAACAGAAGTGAGGATCTTGAATCTGTTGCCCTGTATATATGGGTGTGTGTCTATTGTAACATTCCTCCACATACTACTAAATCTAATCTTCTCTATTTTTCTTAGGTGATAGAGATCTTTCTAGATCAGGCAACTAAGCCTTGGGAGAGCCTAGTGATTTGTCAAAGCTCACCCAAGTGGAGGAGCTGGAACTTGAAACCTGGTGAAAGTGATTTTAAAACTGAGGTGTACTTCTGTATCAGGCTGGGCATGAAGTGTAGCTGTTGCTGTTGTTCATTGAATGCAGAAATGCCTAGTGGTTTCCCACATTTTGGTTTTTTATCAGATCATCTTCCCCCTGTGTAGCTACAATTAGGAAGTTATTTCTGTGTTGATTTTTTTTTTTTAGTGTGTGTGGGGGCAGGCAGGGGGGGTACCTGGTCCTGGGGCTTGAACTCAGGGCCTTGTCATTGTCCCTGAACTTTTTTGCTCAGGGCCAGCACTCTACCACTTGAGCCACAGCTTCACTTCCAGCTTATTTTTGGTGGTTAATTGTAGATAAGAGTCTCATAGACTTTCATGCTAGGAGCTGGCTTCAGATCTCAGCCTCCTAAGTAGCTAAGATTATAGTCATGAACCACCAGCATCTGACTGATTATGTTTTATTTTATTCTGACAGTTACTTGCTGGCCAGAAGAAAAGCTCTCCCTTCTGGACATTTGAGTACTACCAAACATTCTTTGATGTGGACACGTACCAGGTTTGTAAATTTGTTTCACTCTTCCTTCTATATAATGGAGAATTGTTTCTTCTGTAATTAAGCAGGCAAATCACATAAAAGATTTTTGCACTGGAAGTGGTCTTAGAAGAGTATAGAAATACTATCATAAAAAGCCTAAATAACTGAGCTTTAATTTTGTAGTAGTTGAAGAAAATTTTGGAGAAAAAAAATTAAAAGGGAACTGGAGATGTGGCTTAAAGTGGTAGAGCACTAGTCTTGAGCAGAAAAGTTCAGGGATAGTGCCCAGACTCTGTGACTGACAAAAACAACAACAAAAAACATTGTCCAAAAAGAAATGTACTCATTGCCTGATTTACTTAATGTAATCATTCCGTGTATCACCTTTCATTAATTTTTTTTCCCCCCCAATCCTGGGGCTTGAATTCAGGGCCTGGGAACTGTCCCTGAGCTTTGTTTGCTCAAGGCTAGCACTCCACCACTTGAGCCACAGTGCCACTTCTGGCTTTTTCTGTTTATGTGGTACTGAGGAATTGAACTCAGGGGTTCATGCAGGC
This sequence comes from Dipodomys spectabilis, assembly GCF_019054845.1. Classification (NCBI taxonomy): domain Eukaryota; kingdom Metazoa; phylum Chordata; class Mammalia; order Rodentia; family Heteromyidae; genus Dipodomys; species Dipodomys spectabilis. Next base: position 975,408 of record NW_024871181.1, read on the forward strand.
TAGGCAAGCACTCTACCACTAAGCTACCTTCCCAGCCCTGTGTATCACCTTTATAATAACAAAAAGATAACTATTAAAGCCGGGCAGCGGTGGCTCACGCGTGTAATCCTAGCTACTCAGAAGGCTGAGATCTGAGGATCACAGTTTAAAGCCAGCCCAGGCAGGAAAGTCCGTGAGACTCTTATCTCCAATAAACCACTAGAAAACCGGAAGTGGCGCTGTAGCTCAAGCGGTAGAGCACTCACCTTGTTGAAGAGCTGAGGGACAGCGCCCAAGCCGAATTCAAGCCCACAACTAACAAAAAAAAAAAAAAAAATTAAAAAATAAATGAAAAACTTAAGAATTTACTGCTTTGTTGTCTTCTAGGTCTTTGACAGAATAAAAGGGTCACTTTTGCCAATACCTGGAAAAAACTTCGTAAGGTTATCTATCCGCAGCAATCCAGATCTCTATGGTACGTGCCATGCCCTTTTGATTCTTTAACCATGTTCTGATTAAGCTTGGGTAAATGTGTGGGCTGCCTGAAAAGCTGGGATCATTGCACTGTTCGGGTAATACATGGTGTTCTTTTGACTCATCTGAGATTTAGTAGCAACTCTTGAGGAGAATTTAGAGGAAATGCAATATGTCTGATATCAATATTTTGTTTAGTTTTGTTTTGTTTTTGACAGAACAGGGTGGAGTTTGAACTCCAGCCCTTGCTCTTGCTAGGTGGGGTTCTACATTTTGAGCTATTCCTCTAGTCTTTTTGGCTCTTATTATTTTGGAGATAGGGTTTGTTTTTACATGCCCAGGCCAACTGAACTAAATTCTTCCATTTCTTCTTCCTGAGTAGCTGGAATGACAGGTTCACACCATCTTGTTTCCCTTTTTATTGGTTGATATGAATTCTTTTTTTTGTTGGTCATGGTACTTGAACTCTGGGCCTGGGCACTGTCCCTAAGCTCTTTAGCTCAAGGCTAGCGCTCTACCACTTTGAACCACAGCTCCACTTCTGGTTTTCTGGTGGTTAATTGGAGATAAGAGTCTCATGGGGGGGCTGGGAAGGTGACTCAGTGGTAGAGCGCTTGCCTTGCATGCATGAGGCCCTGGGTTCGATTCCTCAGCACCACATAAGCAAAAAAGCAAAAAGCCGGAAGTGGCACTGTGGCTCAATTGGTAGAGCGCTAGCCTTGAGCTGAAGAGCTGAGGGACAGCAGCCAGGCCCAGAGTTCAGGCTGCACGACCAGACACACCCCCCCCCCCAAAAAAAAAAAAAAAAAAAAGAGTCTCATGGGGACTTTTCTGCTTAGGCTGGCTTCCAACTGTGATCTTCAGATCTCAGCCTCCTGAGTAGCTAGAATTATAGGTGTGAGCCACCAGCGTCTGGCTGTGAGCTTTTATTTTGATTTTTGTATCTTTTATATGGTAGGCTTGAAAGTCAAAATAATTCTGAGTTTACCCCTTTACTACAGTAGAGAACTTGTAGTCTTGTGAGGAAATAGTTTGTGGAAAGCTGATGGTGGTATCTCTTTGGAGTATCCTTTACACCTTAAAATGCAATGCTTATCTTTGAAAAAGTACTCATCTATTTCTGCTAGACATCTCTCTTCATTATTATTATTCCCCCTTCTTCCCTCTCTCCCTCTCTTTTTTTTTTTTTTGCCAGTTGTGGGGCCTGAACTCTGGGCCTGGGCACTGTCCCTCAGCTCTTCAGCTTAAGGCTAGTGCTCTACCACTTGAGCCACAGTGCCACTTCCAGCTTTTTCTGCTTATGTGGTACTGAGGAATCGAACCTAGAGCCTCATGCATGCAAGGCAAGCACTCTACCACTGAGCCACCTTCTCAACCCACCCCCCCTGCCCCTCTCCATCCTTCTCCTCCCCTTCCCCTCTGGTTTGGATTCAAGGCCTTATTGATCACTTGAGCCATGTCCCCAGCCCACAAAAATTTTCTTAATTAATTTTGTGTTAAGGTACCTGAAATTATTGCAGTGTTGCAAAATATTATTGAAATTGAAAAATGAAATTCATAAAATATATTGAAATTTCTCAGCTTAAAAATTGCACTTTTACTGGGCACGATTATAATTTCAGAAGGCTGAGGTAAGAGGATTGAGATTTTAAGATCATCTTGGGATACACTGAAAGACTTTATCTAAAAAAAAAGTACAACAACAATATATTCTGAAATCGAGCAAACAGGGAAAGAAGTTGGCAAAGCATGGTCGACTTATTCACTTGGGGGAATATTTTATAGTCATTAAGAAGGAAGCTTAACTGGTTGCCAATGGCTCACACCTATAAGCCTAGCTACTCAGGAGACCGAGATCTGAGAATCACAGTTTAAAGCCTGCCTGGGCAGGAAAGTCAATGAAATTTTTTTTTATTAAGGTTTATTCAATTAAAATCAAAGGCCAATTTTTAGGGCTGTTGCTTATTCACTTTGTTTTAGGAAAATATGGAACACTTCACGAATTTGTGTGTCATCCTTGCGCAGGGGCCATGCTAATCTTCTCTGTATCATTCTAATTTTAGTATATGTGCTGCTGAAGTGAGCACGCCAATGAGATTCTTATCTCCCAATTATCCCAGAAAGCTGGAAGTGGCACTATGGCTCAAAGTGGTAGAACACCAGCCTTGAGCAAAAGAGCTCAGGGACAGCACCCAAGCCCTGAGTTTAAGCCCCATCACTGACTCCCCAAAAAAGAAGGAAGCTAATTTTATGGCTAACAATGGTAGAATCTCTAGGCTATTAAAAAGTAAAAATAGAAGGATGCATTCAGGACATGTGCATATACAAACACATGTGCATGCATGCATTTGCTTATAGGTACCCAATATTTCTGGTAGGATTCACCAGAAACTGGTTACAGTGGTGGGCTCTGGGGAGGTGAAATGTAGGTGAAATGCAGAGCTGGGGCATTGAGAGGGTGGAAGCTTGCTTTTCTTTCCTTGTATTCTGTGTGTGTGTGTGTGTGTGTGTGTGTGTGTTTGTGTGTGTGTGTGTGTGTGTGTGTATGTTAGTATGGGGCATTGAGAGGGTGGAAGCTTGCTTTTCTTTCCTTGTATTCTGTGTGTGTGTGTGTGTGTGTATGTTAGTATGGGGCATTGAGAGGGTGGAAGCTTGCTTTTCTTTCCTTGTATTCCGTGTGTGTGTGTGTGTATGTGTGTGTGTGTGTGTGTGTGTGTTAGTATGGGACTCGAACTTAGGGCCTCCATGCTATTTTGAGTTTTTTGCTACTAATTGGTGCTCTACTATTTAAGCCATACTTCTAGTCTTAGTATTTCCTTTTGTAACTTTTTTTTGGGGGGTCCGGTCCTGGGCCTGAACTCTGGACCTGGGCACTGTCCTTCAGCTCTTCAGCTCAAAGCTAGCACTCTACCACTTGAGCCACAGTGCCACTTCCGGCTTTTTTTTTTCCTCCTTATGTGGTGCTGAGGAATCGAACCCAGGGCCTCATGCATGCAAGGCAAGCATTCTGCCACTGAGCCACCTTCCCAGCCCATCCTTTTGTAACTTTTGAACAAGGTATTGCATTCATGGACTGATTTTTTTTTTTTAATTAAAAAAAAAAAGCTTGGGGCTGGGAAGGTGGCTCAGTGGTAGAGTGCTTGCCTTGCATGCATGAGGCCCTGGGTTCGCTTCCTCAGCACCACATAAGCAGAAAAAGCTGGAAGTAGCGCTTTGGCTCAAGTGGTAGGGCACTAGCCTTGAGCTGAAGAGCTGAGGGACAGTGCTCAGGCCCAGAGTTCAGGCCCTATGACCGACAAAAAAAAAAAAAAGCTTACGGACTGGGAAGGTGGCTCAGTGGTAGAATGCTTGCCTTGCATGCATGAGGCCCTGGGTTTGATTCCTCAGCACCACATAAGCAGAAAAAGCCAGAAGTGGTACTGTGACTCAAGTTGTAGAGTGCTATCCTTGAGCTGAAGAGCTGAGGGACAGTGCCCAAGCCCAGAATTCAGGCTCCACAACTAACAACAACAACAACAAAAAAGCTTTAAAAAGTCAGGTGCCAGCTGGGTGCTGGTGGCTTATACCTGTAACCCTAGCTACTCAGGAGACTGAGATCTGAGGATCATGGTTCAAAGCCAGCGCAGGCAGGAAAGTTCCTGAAACTCTTCTCTCCAATAAACCACTTGAGCTCTGTGGCTCAAGTGGTAGAGTGTTAGCCTTGAGCCTTGAGCTGAGGGACAGTGCCCAAGCCAAGAGTACAAGCCCCGAGACCGACAAAACAAGAAAAAGGTCAGGTACAGTAGCTCAAGGCTGGAATCCTAACTACTCAGGAGGCTGAGATCTGAGGATCGTGGTTCAAAGCCAGCCCAGACAGGAAAGTCCATGAGACTCTTATCTCCAATTAGTCACCAGAAAACCGGAAGTGGTGGCTCAAGTGGTAGAGTGCTCGCCTTGAACTGAAGAGCTCAAGGTCAGCGCCAGGCCCAGAGTTCAAGCCCCATGACCAACAGAAAAAACAAAAAGCTCCCACAAATATGTATATCTCTCATGCCACATGCACATACTCACAGAGCCCATGGTGATTATTAGTAGATTAGATCAACATTTGCTTGAAGTATCCCTCTTGCTCTGCTCTTCATATATACTGTGGATGGACCTTCCTGATGTTACTTATTATTCTCTGGCATTAACACTTGGCATTAATAAGGAAAGCAATCTTTGCTTCTTGTGTTCTGATGGAAAGTTTAACAAAATGTCTGTGAATTTATTTTATGATCCTCCAGTTAAGGGAACTATGTATAAATCAATGTCTTTATCCACCTAATTGTAGCAAGTGTTTTGGCCCTTTGAATTCTAATCACCCTAGTCTTCAAGGCAGCTAATTATGGAATTGTGTTTTGATCTTTTAAAAAAGAAAATTCCCATTAAGTAAGTGTTGATTGCATTTCAGATTCATTTTGCTTTGCTTGTCTAAATAGGGAGAGGCTGATAAGAGTCTGAAGGCTAGTGCTTCATTTTCCTGTTTATAAATATTCTGGTTGCTTTTGCAGGCCCTTTTTGGATATGTGCCACGTTGGTCTTTGCCATAGCAATTAGTGGGAATCTTTCCAACTTCTTAATCCATCTGGGAGAGAAGACATACCATTACGTGCCTGAGTTTCAAAAAGGTTGGTGAATAGCTTGACTCATTGTAAATGCTGTCAGTTTCTAACCAGGAAGCCTTTTGCTCCTTGAGCTGTGGGCCTAGTCTGTAGGTGCCGCAGCTCTGCTTCCTGTGTTTTAGAGTTCAGACATACCATTGACTGAATAGTTTACCAGCTTTCTATACAAATCCACATCATATTTTGTTTTCTAACTGTAGAAGACGTATATAATGGACATTTTAACAATTTCAATGGTATAAGTACATTTGCAGTGTTGCTAACTCACAAAGTATTTAAGGAAGCTAGCCCAACAGCAACTGGAATTTATTCTAAAAATGTACCAAATAACTGAAAAGTAGTGTTATGAAGGTCTTCATTATAGTATTGTTTGTATTATGAAAGCCTAGAAATAGTAGGGGCACTGTTCTTCAAGTTGTGGTGGCCCAACTAGCGGAGATGGCCTCTAGCCACTAATTATGAGGCACCTAGAGCAACTTGAGTACCAGAACTTAGGCATACTGGTGCCTGTAATGTTGGCAGCTTTGTAAAGAGAAGTCTGTTCATGGTTAAGTAGAATGGACAATGAAAAATGGTAAATGATCTAGGAGTGGATTTAGAAATGAGGTTTGTATCTAAAAATTTCTTTCTTGTATCAGTTAAGATAAAAAGAAAACAGCTTCTAGGGACTTGAATATGAGAGGAAGCTTGGCTTTGTAAGAGATTGACCATAGCACTTTCCCAAGTTCTGTTTCCCTACCTGCTTGCCTGCTTGGGTAAAAACATGGGCTGCAGGTTTCAACACTGTACTCACTAGCTTCTACAGAGGAGACAGGTTTGTGGCCTCAGGTTCTTCGTAAGAGAAATGGAAATGATAATACTATATGGTAGAGCTACTATAAGAATAAAGAGCAAGCTGGGCACCAGTGGCTCATGCCTGTAATACTAGCTACACTGAAGGCTGAGATTTGAGGATCACAATTTGAAACCAGCCTGGGCAGGAAAGTCTGTGAGACTCTTATCTCCAGTTAACCAGAAGTGGAGCTGTGGCTCAAAGTGGTAGAGCATTAGCCTTGAGTGAAAAAAATCAGGGACAGCACCCAAGCCCTGAGTTCAAACCATGACTGAAAAAGAAGAAAAAAAGAATAAAGAGCCAGGCAGGCACTAGTGGCTCATGCCTGTAATCCTAGCTACTCAGGAGGCTGAGATCTGAGGATCATGATTCAAGCCAGCCTGGACAGGAAAGTCTATGAGATTCTTTTTTTTTTTGGTCCGGTTGTGGGGCCTGAACTCTGGGCCTGGGTACTGTCCCTCAGCTCTTCAGCTCACGGCTAGTGCTCTACCACTTGAGCCATAGCACCACTTCCGGCTTTTTTCTTTTTGCTTATGTGGTGCTGAGGCTCTTCAGCTCAAGGCAAGTGCTCTACCACTGAGCCACCTTCCCAGCCTATCTATGAGATTCTTATCTCCAATTAGCCAGCAAAAAATCTGGAAGAAGGAGATGTGGTTCAAGTGGTAGAACACCAGCCTTGAGCCAAAAAGCTCAGGGACAGTGCCCTGGCCCAGAGTTTAAGATCCAGAATCAGCATACACACACGCATCCGCACGTGTGCGTGCATGCGCGCGTGTGCGTGCGCGCGCGCACACACACACACACACACACACACACACACACACACACACACACACACACACACACACCATACAAAAGAATAAAGAGCTGAAGACTAGAGGTATGGTGCAAGTGGTAGAGCACCTGCATAGCAAGCTCCAAGCCCTGAGTTCTAATCCCAGGAATGTCACAAAAAAGAAAATAAATGAAAACAAAATGGATATATGTAAGATGTTAGACTAGTGATTTTTATACAATTTTTCCAATGTTTATTATTGCCATATATGTGTATACATACCTGTCTATAGGAACATATTTAAGTGTTTGAGAGAGTATACATGAACCTACAGTGAATTGTTTCTTTTCCTCCTTTTTAGTGTGTGTGTGTGTGTGTGTGTGTGTGTGTGTGTGTGTGTGTGTGTTTAGTTCTGGTGCTTTATTGGATTTCCCTGCCCAGGCTGGCTTTGAACTGTGATCCTCAGATCTCAGCCTCCTGAGTAGCTAGATTATAGGCATGAGCCATTGGCACCTGGCCCTTCTTTCTTCTTTACTAAAATGAAAATATAGATTTCATGAAACAATATATCAACGTTAGTTAATAATAATAAAAAAGCGAATTATTTTTTGTTGGTTATGGGGCTTGAACTCAGGCAGGGCCTGGACTCTGTCCCTGAGCCTCTCTGTTTATGTGGTAGCAAGGAATCAAACCCAAAGCTTCATGCATTCCACTTTATCACTAAGCCACATTCCCAACCCTAAAAAGCTAAATCTTAAGTATTTATTCTTTATCAATCACCACTCTATTAGAATGGTTATTGCCTATTTTAACTTAGTTCTTCTAACAGTCTTTTTTTGCATTCTGGTAATGGAACTCAAGACCTTATACATGCTAGGCAAGTGCTCTAATAATCTTGTGAGGTAATTTTATTCCCATTTTGCAGATAGGTAAGTAGTAGGAATATTAAGTAGCTCACTATCCAGAGATGGTTTGCCTGGGGTTAGAACCCAGGGCATCTGTACAAAGTCTCTGCCATTTGAGACTACAATACCGTGACTGTCAGTAAAGCAGTGAGTATATTGCCTGATGCCCAGCAGTGATCAATGACTGTAGCTACAGCCAGAGTAGAATTTCCTTCTCCTTCCCTTCATTGTCTAAGAAAAAGGTATGATGTCAATGAAATTGTATCTGGCTTAAGGAGGGAGTGCCAAATGTTTTGGACACTGACAGTTTTAACAAGAGTCTGACTAACTGCCACGAGGCTTTGCCAAGATGTGTTAAATGAGTTCCCTACTAGTTTTCCCATAGGAGAAGCAGATGCCATGGCTTAGCCAAGTATAATTTATTTATTTCTTTATTTATTGTCATGAGTTTTGAACTCTGGGCCTGGGCACTGTCCCTGAGCTCTTCAGCTCAAGGCTATCGCTCTACCACTTGAGCCACAGCACCACTTCAAGTTTTCTGGTGGTTAATTGTATATAATTCCTACCCGGGCTGGCTTTGAACCGTGATCCTCAGATCTCAGCCTCCTGAGTAGCTAGGATTACAGGCATGAGCCACCAGCGCCTGGCTTTGTTTATTTTTATATTTTATTTTGCAGTACAGGGAGTCAAACTCAGGACTTTCTTTATGTGTAGGAGGCAATCACTGTACCACTGAGCTACATCCCAACTCTTTGCCAGGCTTTGTGATGGTCACTCCAGAATCAAGAAGACTTCAAATTGTTCTCTAGGGCAAGTTCTATAGGGCATGATACTACAAGAGGAGGAGGTAAAAAGCAGGAAGAGAAGAAGAAAGAAGAGGAGGTAGAGAAGGAAGAGGAGGAGGAAGAGAAGAAGGAAAAGGAGGAGTAAGAGGAGGAAGGCCTTACAGAGCAAGGGAAGACTGGATTCTGAGGAGCTTTTAACAAGCAGTTCCATTACCAAGGCAGAGTTATTTATGTAAGGAAGAAAGTGAAACTGGAGAATATTTCAAGCAATCCATCAATGTGCTGAAACTCTGTATTTCAGAAGCAGAAAGATCTCTAAATGACATGCAGGGCAAGTTAATCTGTACCCAGGGCATTTTAATAAATTTGCTAAAGAAATCAGTGTCAGCTCTTGTTTTGCTAGGGAGGAGGATGTGTTCTTCCAAGGGGATAGTTGGCTTTTATTTGATTGAAATGTTCAGTATATTTAAATCTTACAGTATGATGTTCTCAAATATTTTAGTTATTCAATAATATTGTTACTAAATGAATATAAAAGTTCTAAAGGAAACTACAAGGACAGATGCTAAAGATTCATTCATTTGGCAAACATTTATAAAACACCTACCATGTTCCAAGGGCTGTGTCAGGCCCAAAGAATACAGCCCAGGAAGACATGGGCCCACTATCCATTGAAGTAGATTGACTTGTAGGAAGTAAGGACAGTCTAAAGTATGGGAAGTGCTCTGACAGTGGCTTAAAGACATGATGCAGGTGATACTGTCTTGTTGTCCACAGTATCCATAGCAGCTACCATCATCTATGCCTATGCCTGGCTTGTTCCTCTGGCTCTCTGGGGTTTCCTCATGTGGAGAAACAGCAAAGTCATGAACATTGTTTCCTATTCATTTCTGGAGATTGTGTGCGTCTATGGCTATTCACTCTTCATTTATATCCCTACAGCAGTAAGTATGGCACTGTGGAGCAGACTCTGAGTGATGCTCTGGTCTTGGTTAACACTTCAGCCAGGAATTCCACCAAACATTGTTATTTCCAGTTTAACATTCATCTGCTCCCCTTTGAGTTTCAAGGGCAGCATGAAGAGGAGTGGGGGGTGGGAGTGAACCCTTAGTTAGGATAACATTGCCTCAGTCAGCATGGTGGTGGGTATTCCGAAAACCAGCTGGCATCAGCCCAGCTGATTGGGTTACATGCCTGGAATGAACAAATGCATCCAAAGACTGTCTCCTTTCCTTCTCTTCTTTCAGATACTGTGGATCATCCCCCAGAAAGCTGTTCGTTGGATTCTAGTCATGGTTGCCCTGGGCATCTCAGGATCTGTCTTGGCTATGACATTTTGGCCAGCTGTTCGTGAAGATAACCGACGTATTGCGTTGGCCACGATTGTGACAATTGTATTGCTTCATATGCTTCTTTCTGTGGGCTGCTTGGTATGGTCTCATTCCTATATACTTTTGGTGTGTTTTAACACTAAAGTGTTAGGTACAATGGTTCCTTTAAAACTGACTTCATGAACTAAACACCATTTTGACTCTCCTATAGGAAAAGTAAATAGTTTTGAGAATTTAATTGTAGCCTCTGACTTTGCCTAGTTTTTGTAATCTAGTTAAGATATAATGTCTAGCCAGGGCAAGTATGGGTAGATATGTACCACTCTATAGGATTGGGAAGAAGGAAGAATGTTGAGATTCTGCCTCTGAATGCCCTGTTGGTTTTCTGCATATGCCTAGAAGATTTTTTTTTCCTGTTGGCTGTGGGGCTTGAACTCAGGGCCTGGCCACTGACCCTGAGCCTCTTTGTGCTCAAGGCTAGCTCACTACCACTTAAGCTATAGCACCACTTCTGGCTTTTTCTGAGTAGTTTATTGGAGATAAGAGTCTCCTGGAGACTGGGCTGGATTCAAACTGAGATCCTCAGGTCTCAGCCTCCCTAGTAGCTAGGATTATAGGTATGAGCCACCAGTGCCCAGCTGATTTTTTTTAAACATATGCTATACTAAGGCTTGAGCTCAAGACCTGGGTGCTGTCCCTTAGCTTTTTTTTCTGCTTAAGCCACATATCCACTTCTGAGATTTTAGTGATTAATTAGAGATAAGAGTCTCACAAACTCTCCTTCCTAGGCTGACTTTGAACTGGATCCTCAGATGCCAGCCTTCAGAGTAGCTGTGATTATAGGTGTGAGCCATCAGCACCAGACTTACCTAGGAAGATGATGGACAACATTAAAGTACGTTTGAAGCTGGGCACCAGTGGCTCTAGCCACTATCTACTCTGGAGGCTACTCTTGGAACAGAGCATCCAAGTTTGATGCCAGCCAGGACAGGAAAATCCTTGACTCATCTCCAGTCAACTCCAGAACACCGGAGGTGGTACTGTGGCTCAAAGTGGGTGGAGTACTAGTCTTGACAGTACCCAGTCCCTGAGTTCAAGCCCTGTAACTGACAAAAAAAAAAAAGTAGGTTTCAGTCCTGTGTCTAGGAAGAACATGTCAGGCAGGCTGGTTCTGTTACTCTCTGGCTAGGAACTTGGCTATGTTCTATACTTCTCTGAATCTTCTTCATCTATAATGTGAGTCTATTATTTCCCACCAGTGGGTTGTTCTGAAGATCAAACAAAATAATACATAGGATGCATTTAACATAGAACTTGTCCTATAAATGCCCATAAACTAGGCCCCTTTCCTTTGATCCTAAGGCAATATGCTTGATCTTTGAAATGCTGTCTGTGAATAATATCCTTTTCATTGTAACTAACTTGCTCATGGTACTGCCTCTAACTGGCACCTTCTTGTCTCTTACATACTTTTTCCAAAGCATACCTGGCCAGGAGATTGATGACTCAAAATCAGGAAGGAAATACATTGTTTTCAGCTCTATAAAAGCTAGGAGCAGGGTAGATTGGTTCGTGGAGCAAAGAAGTATAGTATCTATTTCATAAGCCAAGTTCTGGTGACTCACACCTGTAATCCTACCTACTCAGGAGACTGAGATATGAGGATTACAGTTCGAAGCCAGCCCAGGCAGAAAAATCTGTGTGAGATTTTTTTTTTCGATTGGTTGTGGGGTTTGAACTCAGGGACTGGGCATTGTTCCTGAGCTCTATTTCTCAAGACTAGCACTCTACCACTTTGAGTTTTTGAGTGGTTAATTGGAGATAAGGTTCTCACAGGGACTTTTCTCCCTAGGCTGGTTTTGAACCATGATTCTCAGATCTCAGCCTTCTGAGTGCTAGGATTACAGGTGTGAGCCACCAGCGCCCAGCTCTGTGATACTCTTATTTCCAATTAGCCAGTAAAAAGCTAGAATTGGAGCTGTGGCGCAAGTGGTAGAGCCTTGAGTGGAAAAAATAGTGAGTGCACAGTCCCTGAGTTCAAGTCTTAGTACTGGCACATACACATACACACGTGTGTGCATATATGCACATGTATACACACAATAATCTATTTCACGTGGAACTGATGGCAGGATTTTTTATGTTCTATGCCACTTATTCTTCTTCTGGGGTAAATGGCACTAAAGCTAGATTTCCCTGCTTGTTCTACTGCCCAAAATTTTCAGGAATGAAGGTTGGGGGCATGACTTGGGTGGTAGAGCATCTGTCTAGCAAGCAAGAGCGCTTGAGTTCAAACCTGAGAGTTTCCAGAAAAGAAAAAAAAATGGTCTTCTGGAAGAGAGAATAGTTACAAAGAAGACAGAGTTTTGGACAGGGAGGTGCTTAGCATTGTGATCTGAGGCAACTTAACTCAGAATTTTGGTTTCCTCACCTGTCAGAGATTCCCGGGCTTTTGTGGAGCTCTTCATGTACTGCAAAGGTTGTTCAAATGGAAAGCAGTTAGGAAAGTGGCCCTACTGCACATTATTCTTTAGTGCCCCAGTAGGAGTGGCCCGGGATCCCATGGTTTGAACCTGGATTAAAGCTCAAATCTCCCTGCTGTACCACAGTACCCTTTCATTGATGCCTTTCTCGTGAGATTCCCCCCTAATTGTTCTGCTCATACTTGGCTGAGAACTTGATGGAGAGGAGGAAGCAGAAGGGCATCACTCTGCTCAGCTCTGTGACAGTCATGGAGCAGGGTAGATTGGACTGTGGGTAGGAAGGCATTGCTGACAGTAGGGGAAGATATCATTTTCTCCTCTTTGAAGAGAAACCATCGCATTATCAGGTGTTGAGCCAGCCCTCTCTGCCCTTCAGGCTGTGCTTCGGTCATTTCCCTTCTCTAGACTCCTACCTCCTCCCTTAGAAAAAGGATCTGGGCTAGCATACCACAGTGACATCTCTGTTGTTGGAGGATCAAATGATGTTTGCAACATGAAAAGTATAACAAGTCATGTAAAGAGAAGACATTTTTATTCTTGGAAGGCAGGGCCAGGAGTCAGCAGGAGAGTCACTTGAGCTGAGGAGCACCCGCTGAACCAGACAGGTTGGCTTTCTCTTACTCCCCTGGGAAGCACGGGTGTGTGTGTGTGTGTGTGTGTGTGTGTGTGTGTGTGTGTGTGTGTGTGTGTGTGTGTGTGTGTGTGTGTGTGTGTGTGTGTGTGTGTGTGTGTGTGTGTGTGTGTGTGTGTGTGTGTGTGTGTGTGTGTGTGCTCTTACTCCCCTGGGAAGCACGGGTTGGTATGTGTGTGTGTGTGTGTGTGTTTGCCTTGGTGCAGTGAAGCATATGACAGCCCACACGTGGGAAGGCCCCTTGGAGAATACACATGTAAGTGATCCCTAAGTTTGTACTAAACACACCTGGCAGAGGTAGCTCGGAAGATCCCAGAGGGGATGTCCTTGGCTGACATGTCAAGAGATGTACAAGCCTGTGTTTGTTTACTACTGCCAATAGGGAGGCTCACTCCTAGAGAGGCCTCCACAGAGCCTCGGACTGGGCTGGACTTGGACTCTGTTGAGCATGGAAAAGTCTAGACTGGAAGTGGGCACAACTGGATTGGAATCCAACTCAGGCACAGTTACATAGTTTTGGAAAATCGGGTTGAGGCTCAGCTTTCTCTCCAAAGTGGGGATCAAAATGCCTGTTTCTGAGCTGATAAATATGTACTTGATGTACAGTAGGTATTTCCCAAATGATAGCTGAGGTTTTTATGCATTCATAAGTCACAGAACTAAAGCTTGTTCAAGAAACACTTAATAATCATGTTTTCCAATCCTTACATTTTACACATGGGAAAACTCAGGCTTCTAGGGGTGGAGGGCCTTGTCCAAAGTTACAATGTGTGTCAGCCAGATGGGAGCCTGGGCCTTGTGGCTCATTCCTTCTGAACAGGCTTCCTCCAGTAACCTGGAAAAGCTGAAGCATAGGTCTCTCTGACTCATTGATCCCAGAGAAAACTGAGGGAGCCCTGGGTAGTGTGGACACTGCGGCCTCTGTTCATACCACCTACTTTGGAGTTCTGCTCTTCCTCTGCCCCAGAGAATCACTGCCAGGAAGGATTTATGGAGTAGTGACTGGTAGGATTGCTCTGGGAATGTGACAAATGGGAGGACTGCACAAAAAGGCATCAGCAAGAAAGTTTTAAAAAAAGATTACTGAGTTAGAAATATGCTAGAAGCCCCAGCATGTCATGTTGGTGCCCCCTTCTGGTTGAAAGCAAGCAGAGCTGGTAAAAATGCTTCTTGGTTTCTTGGCTTTTCGCTTTCCTGAAATATTAATGCCAAGGGAAGTCAGGAGCATTCAATGGTCTTGGATACAGTAACAGACTCACCGTTTCTTTTGAAGAACCAGTGTTCAAGGCTAGTGAGATTGCGTGTTTTCCTGGCCGATGTTAGGATTGATTCTCAGGACTCAAGGCAGAAAGGAAGATCCTCCTTGTTATCTTCCTTTCCACTTCCTTCTGACTTTTGACAGTTTAATTGTAGATGTTGAGCAGAGTCAGTTATCAAACCTTTCATTTCCAAACTAAAGAATTAAGAGATGAGGGGCTGGGAAGGTGGCTCAGTGGTAGAGCACTTGCCTTGCATGCTCGAGGCCCTGGGTTCGATTCCTCAGCACCACATAAGTAAAAAAAAGCCGGAAGTGGCGCTGTGGCTCAAGTGGTAGAGCGCTAGCCTTGAGCTGAAGAGCTGAGGGACAGCGCCCAGGCCCAGAGTTCAGGCCCCACGACCGGACCCCCAAAAAAAAAAAAAAAAAGAATTAAGAGATGAAGCTCTTTTTAAGATATTTGAACCAACTAGCTAGTTTAGCAGCTGTCTGTCATAGCTCAGCTTGCTAAGAACTAATAGTTTATATAGTGTGCCAGGTCCTGTGAAAGATCCTACTGACACAAAGACAGAGGTAGAGACCATCTCTGTGCTAGTACTGGGGCTTTAACTCAGGGCCTGGTGCTGAAAATCCTTTTCACTGAAAGCTGGTGCTCTACTACTTGAGCCATAGCTCCACTTTCATAGAGATAAGCCTGTGTGTAATGTAGTAATTACAGTATGCCTTTTGGAGTCAGATGGACCTAGCTTGGAGTCCTGGTTCTACCACTCATATATCATATGCCTGGATCCAAGAGACTTGAGTTTCTCAAAGTATCTGTTTGCTCATCTGTCAAATGAAAATAATTGTAACAACATCAGGGTTGTTAGGAAGATTTAAGTCTTGTAACATAGTAAGTGCTCAATAAGTGGAAGCTAAGTTTAAGGTTACTCACAGCCAGGTGTTGGTGGCTTATGTCTGTAATCTCAGGAGGCTGATTAAGGATCATGGTTTGAAGTCATACCAGGCAGGAAAGTCTATGAGACTCTTTCTCCCATTAATCACCAAAAAGCCAACAGTGGAGAGCTGTGGCTCAAAGTGGTAGAGTGCTAGCCTTGAGCACAAAAACCTGAGGGACAGTGCCTAGGCCCTGAGTTCAAGCCCCAGGACTTGCATTGCCACCTCCACTCCCCTGCCCTCCCAAAAAAAGGTTACTCACAGATTGAGTTAGCAAGGCAGACATAGACAGAGATGACTACAGTTCAGCATGATGCCAACCATGGTAGCAGGAGGCAGGGACCATGAGAGCCCAGAAATACTGTTATTATTGAGCCTAGAAGGACCCTCAACTGGATTGTTGCTTTCTGACACTCTCATTGGTCTCTCTTCCTACAGGCATACTTTTTTGATGCACCAGAGATGGACCATCTCCCCACAACTATAGCTACTCCAAACCAAACAGCTGCAGCAGCCAAGTCCAGCTAAGGAGAAAAGTAAGAGATAATATTTTTATTTTGTGGAGTGGTATTTTAATAATCAAAACAAAACATTGCAGGAAAGTCCATGAGACTCTCATCTTCAATTAACCACCCAAAAGCTGGAAGTGGAGCTGTGGCTCAGGTGGTAGAGTACCCAGGTCCTGAGTTCAAGCTCCAGGACCAAACACATGCACACGTGTGCATGTGCATGTGCACACACATACACATGTACATACAAAACCAGACCATTCTTTGTGTACAATTTTGTAGTAGGATATGAGTGTGCATGTTTAGGACTGTGTATGTATCCTTGTTGAAAGTTTCCATTTGAAATCTATCTCTTAGATTCTGCTGAAGGTGGATCTCTGCGTTCATCCCAGCAGCCCCCTCCTAAACCTCATGTACCCTTTCTAGCAGCATAGTATGGATTTGTTCCATCACATAACAGTTCTGGTAGTCTTTCTGACTTCTTAGGCAGGCTGCTTCAGAGCCTGAGTTGACCCCTGTTGGTTTACTCCTAAAGTTCTCCAAAGGCTATGCATGTTCAGGGCCTCTGAGGTAATTCTACCATTAATGGTTAGTTCAGTGGGAGTTAGTATAGGAAAAAGATGTAATTTAATGGCTCCTTCCTTGCTATCCCATTCCCATTCTGTATCAAGGCTGCAGTCATACTGAACTTTTTGGTTGTCTGTCCTGTGCTTGACACCTAGCCCAGAGCCTTGTATATACTGCATGAGTACTTTAACACTGAGCTGTGCCTCCAGCCCCACACTGAACTTTTATCATTGCTTCAATATATCATGTCCGCACGTGCAGTTCCATTTGTCTGAAGTGTTTCTTTCTTCCAGCCCTTCTTCCAACAGTTGTCACTTAGCTTGTGATACCAGTATACTTTGTATGATAGGTATCACTTTCTTATGGTGCTCAAAACACTAATTGTCTGTGTGTCCATGTGCTGATAACCTGATCAGTCATCCAGTCATTTGTTTGTACTCTCTGCACTAGTGTGTCCCCTCAATTAGAATCAGCTCCATGAAAACAAGGATAGGATTTCATCGCCCATTTCATGACCTGGTATATAGGTGGACTCAGTGAGTGTTTGTGGAATGAATGAATTAATGAATGAAGACATACTATCCATATGATCTTACTGTGTGTCAACCAAGAACTGTTACTCAGTTTTATAATCATTAGCAGCCCTTTCTGTGCAAGCTGCAGTCTACTAGAGCAATGGAATATGAAAAAAATCAGGGTCTTCATTATCAAGAATTAAAATTAAATCTCAGCTAGGCACCACTGGCTTGCCCTTATAATCCTAGCTAATCAGAAGGCTGAGATCCAGAGGATTACAGTTTAAAGCCAGCAGAAAAATACATGAGACCTCTTCTGGAAAATACTAGCAAAAAGCAGGACTAGAGATGTGGCTCAAGTGATAGAGTACCAGCTGAATAAGCAAGTTGAGTCGTCATAAGACACTGAGTTCAAATTCCAATACCAATCCCCTCCTTCCTCAAATTAAATCCCATTTCTACCCTGTACTTGCTGTGGGCCTTGGGCAAGGAACTTACTCTTTTTGAACCTCAGTTAACTTCTCTATAAAATATGGATGATACAACCTATATTTGAAGATTGCATGTTGTATTTGTAGAAGCTCCTGACACCCATAGTGAAACTTGTTGGTACAATTAATACACACTAAGAAAAAAAAATTCCTGTCACATAGGTGCTCAGTAATAAGACCAAAGCTATTTCCCCACTGAAAGTGGGCTGATAGTTTGTATTGAAATTTGGTACTTCTCACTGACTTTACCTTGATCCATTATTTATTTTTTGTAACAAATGAGGATTTTTCCCTCTCAGTTGAAGAAGTCAAGTGTAGGCCCTGCAAGTTGACAAGATGTAGTGACCCTGTGTTGAAGTCACTTTGGCTGATAGAATGACTAGGAATCAGCTGTAAGGTGTCACAGGCCTTCCACCACCTCCCCCTCTTCCTCTCTTCTTGGGGAGTATGTGATCTTGGAATCAAAGAAGATCACAGTCCTATGTGTGAAACAGAACAATAATGCCTACTGAAATTGTCCTAAGAAAGGAGAAGAAATTAAGGGAAAGTGACATTGGGGTGAGATTGGTTAAAATGCATTATATACATGTGAAAAATGTCAATTTAACTCTCTTCCTATACAGCATCTATATGCTTATTTAGGAGGAAAAATGATCAGAACCTTTGGAGATAGTAGTATGGATTTCCTTCCTCATTTTACATTGAAAAAGCTAAAGCCAAGTTAACACAGTGCACTTGGCTGGCAAGCTAACATTTGTACATCACATTCCGTTTTACAAAATACTTTCTAGGTCCCTCTCTTATTGGCCATGCTTACCAGTCCTTTCCACCTTGTTGCATAAGTGAAGAGGCTGGAATGAATATGGCTGAGTTGTCTAAAGTCACCCATTGCTTAGAGGTAGAGAATAAGTCTTGGGGATCCAGTTTCTGAGATTTTCTGATATCTTTTTAATTTTTCCTCCATTTTTGACTCTTTGCCATAAGCACAAACCAGTAATATGTACATGTTTTAAGTATTTACATTACTATTATCAATCTATACATTGTTAATAATCTCAGTGGGAACCTGAGGAAATTAAAGCTTAATACCCCCTTTTTTAATGAAAAATAAACAGAAGTTCTAATATTTCTTTTTTTGGGGGGGGGCCTCTGGTGGTAGGGCCTGAACTCTGGGCCTGGGCACTGTGCCTCAGCTTTTCAGCTCAAGGTTAGTGCTTTACCACTTCAGCCACAGCACCACTTCCAGCTTTTTTTTGGGGGGGGGGGGGTCCAGTCATGGGGCCTGAACTCTGGCCTGGGTGCTGTTCCTCAGCTCTTCAGCTCAAGGCTAGCGCGCTACCACTTGAGCCATAGCACCACTTCTGGCTTTTTTTTTTTCTGCTTATGTGGTGCTGAGGAATCGAACCCAGGGCCTCAAGCATGCAAGGCAAGCTCTCTACCACTGAGCCACCTTCCCAGCCCTCCAGCTTTTTTTTTTTTCTGCTTATGTGTTACTGAGGAATCGAACCCAGGGCCTCATGCATGCAAGGCAAACGCTCTGCCACTGAGCCACCTTCCCAGCCCGAAGTTCTAATATTTCTAATAGTAGTTTGGGTGTCTCTAATCTTAGAATGAACATGTGGTGGCTTGTTTGTGCCTCAGTTTGTCTGCACATTTATACAGCTCATCCTGCAGATGACCTCACTGAATGTTGACAGAGAGGAGAGAAGGCTCCAGACAGAGGAGGTACCCTTCCTTAGTATAAAAATCATGAAGAAGGAACAGTCTTTCCCTCCTTCCCTCTCTCCCTCCCTCCCTTCCTCCCTCTCTCCCTCCCCCTCTCCCTCCCTCCCTCCCTGCCTTCCTCCCTCCCTCCCTCCCTCTCTCCTTCCTTCCCTCTCTCCCTCCCCCTCTCCCTTTTCATCTCCCTCTCCTTCTCCCTCTCCCCCTTCCCCCTCCCTCTCTCCCCCCTAAGACAGGGTCTTATTATGTAGCCAGGCTAGCCTCAAACTCATTATCTTCCTTCCTTAGCCTCTGAAGCGCTGGGATTACAGATATATGGCTCTACACCTGGATGAGATAGTCTTATTTGATTTAGCCCAGTTTCCACTGACCTGGACAGCAGAAGTGTCCAGTTAATATTGGGAAAGTGAGGTTGGGAAGGTGGCTTAGTGGTAGAGTGCTTGCCTAGCATGCATGAAGCCCTGGGTTCGATTCCTCAGTACCACATACACAGAAAAAGCCAGAAGCGGTGCTGTGACTCAAGTGGTAGAGTGCTAGTCTTAAGCCAAAGAAGCTCAGGAACAGTGCCCAGGCCCTGAATTCAAGCCCCAGGACTGGCAATATATGTATATGGAAGGTGGAAGGTAGATGAACCTTTGAGACCTAAGTGCATCAATCAGGATGAGGTTTTTTTTTTCATTTCAATAAATATTATTTTATATGATCAGAGGCATTGCACATTTAGGATGCAGCATTTCATGCTGAGCTTAGGCCATCATTTACTCTTCTCTGCACTTATTGAGGCTACTTTGTAGCCTCTTTGAGCCCAGTCTTGGGGACTCAGGAAATAAGATATAGTCTCTGCTTCAAGGATCCTGTCTGATGTGCAGAACAGCCTAACAGGTAGTGCTATGTTATATGGGAAGTTCCTCAAGCAGGATGTCAATTGAGTCCTGTGGAGGCAGAGAAAGAATGACACATTGGTTTTGAGCAGAGTCTTGCTTGAATTAGGTCCTGAAGGTTGAGTACAGCAGTCAGTTACCCTTCATTCTGAAAAACAGTCTACTTTTATGGCTTTGGGGAAGGGAAGATATAGGCATGATTAAACCATGGACATGATCAATCATAAGACACGATGTGAGCTAGCATGTCTAAGAACCAGAAAGTCTGAGCTCAGCTGGAGAAAGGCCTGAACGAGAGAACAGAGGGGCAACAGTTGTCTGAGCCTCTCTTTTGGCCAGAATACCAACTTCACCCAATGAGGTGCTCTCTTGACCTGCTACTGAGCTGGGACTTCAGTCCCTTCCTCACCTTTTGTTGTAAAGGCTCTCTACTAAGAAGCCCAGGTACCATAACCCATTAGAGTCAGAGCAGTGTCTGAGACGAGCCTGGCCCTTGGTTAACTCTTAAAGATCTCACAGCCTGGTTTACACAGATTTGACCCCTCTGGGTTTTGCTCAAATCTGTAAACTTGGGTGTCAGTGCCTCCATTTAGGTGTCAAGTCTCCAAATGAGATAGTGATGAACAGCTTCTCCATAGCCTCCCTGGCAGAAGCATCCATCACTTTGCCAATAAAAGGGCTGTCCAGAGCCCTTGGGCACTGCAGATTTATGAGCTGGCTATGCCTTCTACTGTAATCTCTGGACTCCCAGCTTTCACTGAAAAAGAATGGCTTCTAATCTCAACAGTAACCTTCCCTGCATAAATTTGTGCTTGGGAAGGCTTAGTCCAGACTGAATTTCTTCTAGAACATTAACTCCTTCTCTCCCTGTAACCTCAGAACCCTAGGAGAGACTCTAACTACTTGTAAGCAGGGAAGCTATCCCTACATAAGTCATTGAGGTAATGTAGTTTGCTGGGAGTGTGACTAAAGTAGTAAAGTACTCATCTAGCATACCCAATTTGGAAAGAAAAATAAAATCTGAATTCCAGCTTCCATTTTCACTCCCACTACTTGAGAGCCACTTTTCTTCTCTGAGCCAAGACCCAGGAAAAGCCTAGAAATTACTGCTTTGTCGATAAGGAATGAAGGTTGTGAAGGACTACATCCAAATTGGGGCCCCTTCCCATGGGTGATGACATCTGTCCAGAGGAGGGCAGTAGATAATTGTACTCTAGTGTAATAAGGGCTTTTAATAATAGATGAGCAAAGGGCTTGTGGAGAGTTGTTTGTAATTAAAACCCTCTGATTTGATACACAAGGTTTGAATGCAATTCTTTTCACTGGCTCCTGTCCTGAGTATTCATTTCATAAGCCAAGGTTACAAAGCATTTTACTGGGTTTATATGCTTCAATTCCTTTATTCTGAAATCAGCTTTGGCTCAACGCTGTAATCTCCTTTTTTATTTTGGGGGTGGGGTGGTCTGGTCGTGGGGCCTGAACTCTGGGCCTGGGCACTGTCCCTCAGCTCTTCAGCTCAAGGCTAGCACTCTACCACTTGAGCCACAGCACCACTTCCGGCTTTTTTCTTTTTGCTTATGTGGTGCTGAGGAATCGAACCCAGGGCCTCAGGCATGCAAGGCAAGTGTTCTACCACTGAGCCACCTTCCCAGCCCCTGGAAACTGAAGTTTCTTTGGCAATATACATCCCCCCCCCCTTCTTTTGCTAGTCTGGAACTTGAACTCAAGGCCTGGGCACTGTCTTTAAGCCTCTTTTGGTCAAGGCTATCACTCTACCACCACCACTTCACCACTTGAGCCACAGTGCCCCTTCCAGCTTTTTCTGTGTATGTAGTACTGAGTAATCGAACCCAGGGCTTCATGCATGCTAGGCAAGCACTCTACCACTAAGCCACATTCCCAGCCCAGCAATATGCATTCTTACTGTAACGTCCTACACTGTAAGTTCTTTGAGAACAGCACCCAGGGTTTTTCTGAATGTATCATTATGATTTACTTAATATACTTTTTTGTTCTCTGGATTAGTTGGTTGGATAGAAATACTTGATCACATTCAGGTTTGCATTTTTTTTTTACAACATTGCTTAATGTATGCTGTGAAACTCTTTGATCCTCAGAATTATAGTGGCTGATGAATAAGCAGTGCCTAAATCTGTCCATCCATTGAAATTTAACATGATATTTCAATTTTTTTTGTTTATTAACTGGAATTTTTTTAAAGATAGCCTTACTATGTAGCCTAGGCTGGTCTGGAACACAATCCTCCTGTCTCCGCCTTTTCAGTGATGGGATTACAGGTGTGTGTCATCAGTCCTGGCTGGAATACTTCTTTAATAAGAATTTCTTACATTTACCATTTTGGGTACCCAGTAGTTTGGTTAGCATGAGGAAGGCCAAAGAAATTATTCCTCTGCTTTGATTTTTCCTTGCAAAATAGTAATTAGCTCACTAGAATTCATCATCAGAAACCCATTAGCTGCAGTCCATTGCAAGAATCATTTGTATCAATGCTCAAATTGTCCCATTTTTGGCCATTGGAAGCCTCTTCAGGCAGGTTCCTGAATTTTGTTAACTAACTGATTCTAGAAATTGCTAGTAACTGCCTTGCTAGCTATCTTATAAAGAAAAATATTACAGATCAAGTAGTTGCTCTAAGGAATTCTGGTTCCTTTCAGTATTTCAAGTATTTCAAGATCATAATCTGTGTTTTTTGTTTGCTTGTTTGTTTGTTTGCTAGTCCTAGGGCTTAAATAGAGGGCCTGGGGACTGTCCCTGACCTGCTTTTGCTCAAGGCCAGCACTCTACCACTTGAGTCACAGAGCCACTTCTGGCTCTTTCTGTTTATGTGGTATTGAGTAATCAAACCCAGGGCTTCATGCATGCTAGGCAAACATTCTACCCTTAAGCCACATTCCCAGCCCCTCGAGATCACAATCTAGATGCTAATGATTTTCTCTGCAATGGAGTGGGCATTGTCTTCAGGTCTGCTCAGTGTTCAGAGCTAGGAGGTGCTTATCTGCTTGTTTGTTTATTTGCTTCTAAAAGAAAATTTATGTGAGTTCATACTGATGGCTCCAATTCCTGTTTAGTATCAACAAGGTTTTGCTAAATTCTTTTGTCTCTATATCTCCTTTCTCTCTTAGACTCACCACTCTATGATTACAGTAATGACAGAAGTAAAATATCATATACTTACTAGTTTTATCTACCATACACTTACAACAATCTAATAATTGTATCAATACTACCACTAATAGGAATATCACTTTTACCTTTTAAGGGTTTTCATTTTTAAGTTCTAGAATATCCTTCCTTGTCTTGTATAGGCAGCTTCCTATTGATCCTTCTGGACCCACTTTCAAACAGATATCTCTCATTTTTTTTTTTTTTTTGGTCCAGTCGTGGGGCCTGAACTCTGGGCCTGGGCTCTGTCCCTCAGCTCTTCAGCTGAAGGCCTAGCGCTCTACCACTTGAGCCACAGCGCCACTTCCGGCTTTTTTCTTTTTGCTTATGTGGTGCTAAGGAATCGAACCCAGGGTCTCAGGCATGCAAGGCAAACGCTCTACCACTGAGCCACCTTCCCAGCCCGATATCTCTCATTTTTTTTTTAAAACTTTAGCTAATATTCATTCCTTTGTATTCTATACCTCTTAGTTTAGCAAAATTCATTCATATTTTCTGTAACTTTCTACACCATTAATTCCTTGAGGACAGCACCCAGCAGCAAATACTCAGAGCAGGCTTGATTTTCAGCAAGTAATAGCATTCATGTCACATGGTACTCACAACTTTCCTGGACAAGTGACTTAGGCAGTATGCATGTGTTGATGCATTGAGAATCTACTCTGACTCAGAGTAGACAGTGATGCTTTTCCTCATCCTCTCAAAATGAACTTCTCAATTTTATACTCTCCATCACCCTGACTAGCAGGCCCTTCTAAATTGAAGACAGGACTGTGGGAACTTTTGATTGAAATACCAGACCAGAGTGGTGACATTGGCCAGATTCGGGGCAAAGAAGTGCTCAGGGAAGAGACCCAGTGGTTGGGCCATCCAAGATAGAGATCCTGAGTGGCCAAGAGTTAGATCTAAGGCAAAGAAAAAGTACAAACAGTCTTCAAGACACAAAATGCTGGCTGATCAGGACATAATGGACCAAGTTTGGCACAAAGTCCAGAATCTTCTTACTTTTTACTCTCTGGCTTAAGTGCCAGGAATTCCCAGCCTCTTCCTTGCAGGCCATCCATTAAAAGTTGGCAGCAGGAGAAGGAAATTTTCTGCCTTCAGATTCTTCTGTAGGGTTTGACGTTCATTTGGAATAGACAAGTAGAAAGATGAAAGAAAAATGGAGAGTAGATATTTATGAAAATAAAATCTCTAGTGATTGCCTACGGGCTAGTTTGTCTCTGCCATTATTTAACATTTCAGAAACCGGAGCTGGTCTTTATTAGAATCCCTATGAGGGCTTCTACTCTGGTAAATTACAGCTTCCACCCTTCTGCAGCCACTTGTCACACACAAGACTGTTTTTTGGCAGCCTTTCTCTTTCCCTGAGCCAGTAGACAGGGGCAGGTCACCCTTGCCCCGCCTTCCCTTCACAGTGTGGCCCAGGGCTGACATCTGAATGTAGCACTGGTGAGGTCTCCAAGGAGGCCCTGGCTCATCTCTTAAGTGGAAGGCCATGCTTTAGGAACCCTTCTCGGCCACATGCTGGCATCTCCTAGCCTTTCTTTCCAAGTTCCCCTTTCTTACCAATCTCTGACTGGGTGACTCTTCTTCATTACATGCTACGTTAAAGCCACTGTCCCTTGCAACGAGATTCCCCTCATATAAACATACTTCCCAGTGAATGCCACCACAATTCATACTTGTCCCTGATTGAAGACTGGGCTGGGGTTTTTTGTTTGTTTGTTTGTTTGTTTTTTTTGCCAGTCCTGGGACTTGATCTCAGGGCCTGGGAACTGTCCCTGAGCTTCTTTTGCTCAAGGCTAGCACTCTATCACTTGAGCCACAGCACTACTTTTGTCTTTTCTGTTCATGTGGTACTAAGGATTTAAACTCAGGGCTTCATGCGTGCTAGGCAAGCATTCTACCACTAAGCCACATTCCCAGCCTTGGGCTAGTCTGTATTGTACCTTAGCAAAGCAATCTACAAAATGTTTTGTGTGTTTGTCTCCCTTATTCTTTCCCCTGATAAACTATAAGTTTCCTGAGAGCTGGGGCCATGGCTATCCTGGAAGAGTGCCTGGCACATGACTTCAATAGATATCTGTTGGATTAATTAAGAAATCCAGGCCAGGCATACCTGTAATCCTATCTTCTCAAGAGGCTGAGATCTGAGAATTACAATTTAAAACCAATCCAGGCAGGAATGGCCATAAAATTCTTATCTCCAATTAAGCACCAAAAAAGCTGGAAGTGGAGCTGTGGCTCAAGTGGAAGAGTGCTATCCTTGAGTAAAGCAGCGCCAGGACAGTGTCCAAACCCTGTGTTCAAGCCCTAGGACTCATAGAAAAAGAAATTCACCAAGTCACTTAAACTAGTCTCCAGATCAGGGTAGATACTGCATTCTTACTCTGCATATCATATCAGTCAGCAGGATTTGTCTCTTCTCTGGAACAATTCTTGAGTCTGCCTGTTGCTACCATACACAGTGTTCTGTGCCCACTCATTTCACATTAGAACTGTGGTAATAACTCAGTGGATTTTTCCATCTCTTTTACTTTTAACATATCCTACATGCAGCCATGGGGGTCTTTGAAAATTAATAAACTTGACTATGCCTTTAACTGTGTCACTTCCCTACTTAAAACTTTTCTTTTGGCCTCTCCTTGTCTGGTCTAAAGAAAATCTAAATTCCTTGGACTACTGTCTTTGTGTCCTGCCTCATTGCCTTGTTTTAACTTTTGTTTCAGCTACCACAATGGCTTTCTAGTTCTTAAATCTTTTGGTGGTGGTGGTTGTGGTGGTAGGAGTGTGTGTGTATGTGTGTGTGTGTGTGTGTGTGTGTGTGTGTGTGTGTTAGTAATGGAATTCAGAGCCTCAAGCTCTTGCTTGACCTTTTTCTACTCAGGCCTGTATTCTACCACTTGAGCCTTTACTTCTGGCTTTTTACTGGTAAAATGGAGATAGGAGTCTCTCAGATTTTTTTGTCCTAGCTGACTCTGAACTGTGACCTTCAGATCTCAGAGTCCTGAGTAGCTAGGATTATAGGCCTGAGCTCTCCTAAATCATTTAAGTCTTTCCATATATACTTTATCCTTCCTCCTCTAGTACCTAACAGAAGGTTGCCACAGAGAAGCAAGAGAGGAAGTGGATGAAGGCAGAACCTGTGAGTCTGGGTTGGAGAACTTGGGTCACTAGATTTCCAAAGAAATAGAAAAATAGGACAGGTCTTAAAAAAACAGTCGTGTCCCTCCAACATTAATTATTCCTTGGAGCACAGATATTAGTACTCAAGGCTTAAGATTTTAGCGCTCGGGCTGGGAAGGTGGCTCAGTGGTAGAGCGCTTGCCTTGCATGCTTGAGGCCCTGGTTCGATTCCTTAGCACCACATAAGCAAAAAAGAAAAAAGTCAGAAGTGGCGCTGTGACTCAAGTGGTAGAGCGCTAGCCTTGAGCTGAATTGTTGTGGGACAGCGCCCAGGCCCAGAGTTCAGGCCCCACGACCGGACCCAAAAAAAAAAAAAGAAAAGCTTTTAGGGCTCTAGATCCGATGGCAGCAGGCAGCTCTGATGTTGAAGTTGGTCCTTTAATCATTAAATACCATTTTCTATTATTTTAGCTCCTTTGGGTAGGGGAGAATATCTTGAATGTTACTCTTTGTTTTTCAGTGCTCTTTTTTGTTTGGGGCGTGTGGTTCTTCTGGACATGGCATCTACTGCAGGAAGGCAGAATGGCCAACAGCAGCAAGGAATTCACGTGGTGCCGTATTGGAGCCTCATCGTCTGTCTAACAAATGCAATTTAAGGGTTGACCCAGGGGTGTAGCTCAGTGGTGGAGTGCTTGTGAAGTCTGGGTTCAAGCCCCAGCTCCCCTCCAAAAAAGAAAGAAAAGCAAATTAAACATTATTCAGCACATGTGTCTCTTAGGTCTTCTTTTCCACTGTTGATTGCCACTGTAACTGCGCTGATGCAATGAAATGTGGAGGAATGAGTTAGGCAGGCCCAAGTGGCCTCCCACTCGCCTCCCATTCGCCTCCCACAAACAGATGGCACAGCACATAGAACTATCATCACTTCTGCCCTCTTTTCTCTGAATTGTGTCGATTACCCAGTGATCCTCCTTACTCCAAATGTTTGTCCTTCTAAGGTCATCAAACACAGATTAATTGGGAACTTGCACATTAATCTTCGTTAGCTTGATATGGAACACCTGAATCTCATGATTGCAAAAATATCTGTGGTAGCATTTTGCGATTTTGACCTCATTTTTTTTTCTTGAGGGTTGTTTGTTTTTATTTTGGTGCCAGTACTAGGGATTGCCTCATACTCTCATGTGGTTCTTTTACTCCTGGCTCATACTCTACCGTTGGAACCACCTCTGCTTTTTGGTGGTTGATTGGAGGTAAGAGTCTCATGAACATTCCTGTCTGGCTGGCTTCAAACTACAGTCCTCAGATCTCAGCCTCCTGAGTAATTAGGATTACTTAGGCCACTGATGTCTGGCTTCTTAAAGTTTTATCTATAGAATGTGAGAGGTTATTGGGAATCTGATTTAATGTGCTAGCTATTATGATGTGTAGATCCCAGTACACATCCGAAGTTTTCCTCCTGTAAGTATAGAATGTCAGCACTAAAGAAATGTCCATTTTCAACAGATTTTGAACATTCTTTAGAGTTCTTTGAGTGCTTCATCCTGGCTCGAGGACATTACAGCAAGAAGCTAGTCACAAGAAGTGTCTTAAGAAAATGTAAATAGAAGGCTGGAGACTGTTAGCTCAATACTACTGCTCCATGATGCCCTTGGCTGTCCCGATAACTTTTGTCACTTTGTATTTCTTCTCAGCAGTTCTTTCCATGAGTTTGTCATCATCTGATCCCAAGACACCTGCTCTAGCAGTGAGGGCAGTACAGAACCTGGCTCTAGGAGAAACCTGTCTATGATCTTTTAGACCTAACAAAGGCTTTACTTCAGAGGCATCTTAGGGAAAGGTATCTAACTGCCTCAGATTAGGAGCACAGCCAGTGCTTTGTGACTTCACAGGAAGTTTCTGTAAATGACTCAGTCCCACCTCATACTCCCACCTACCATACATATCTGCATTTCTAGCCCAGATTCTCCCATTTGGAGGCCTCATTGCCTATAGAGTGGTGGGGAAGAGCTCTAGCTATGACCTCTCAGGTGCCTTTGCAGAGACCCATTTATTGAAAGGGGAATGGGGAAAGGGAGTCCTTAAAGATGCTTTTCTTAGGCAGGTGTGATGGTGCATACCTGTAATACCAGCCCTGGAATATGGAGTTGCTTGGGAGGCAGAAGCAAGAGTTTCACTAGTTCAAGGTCAATGTGGGCCACATAGCAGGACTCTTGTTTTTTAAAAAAGAAAGGAAACAAAAAAAAACCCAAATAACAATAAGATAACTTTATTCATTCAGTGCTTTTTCTCTCCTGGCCTTTTCCTCTCCTTCCCCGCCCCCCCCCCCCCCCCCCCCAAATCCCATGGCAGGAAGGCATCTGCAGTGATTGCCTAGTATTTGTCCCATGGGGTAAAATGGAACATTCACTGCAGGTGCTTTCTCCACTTTAGCCTCTTGCTTCCTCCTTTTGCACTAAGTACTCTAAAGGCTTGTCTGTTACTTCTTTTTTCACTTAATCAACTATTCTAATACCTGACTCTCAGCTCTCTTCACCTCAGCTCTTTTTTGTAGCACTGAGGTTTGAACTGTCAGCTCTTGACAGACAGCAAGGTTGGAAAAAGCAAAATGCATAAGCCAGTGGGTTGGGCTGTCTTTTAATAAGCTTTCTCCAAAGCCCCTATTCAACGTTCTCTGCTTATATGTCTTATTGGTCACAGTGTATCACATAGTTACCCTTAGTTGCGAGGGAAGCTGGAATATGCTCCTTAGCTTGACACATTGATACCAGAATGAACCATATTGCTGCTAAGTAGAGAAGGAAAAGAAAGTTTTAGATAAGTAACTCCAGTACTACATTTTATTTTTATTTTATTTTTGTCAGTCGTGGGGCCTGTCGGTCTGGGCACTGTCCCTCAGCTCTTCAGCTCAAGGCTAGCACTCTACCACTTGAGCCATAGTGCCACTTGCGGCTTTTTCTACTTATGTGGTGCTGAGGAATCGAACCCAGGGCCTCATGCATGCAAGGCAAGCGCTCTACCTCTGAGCCACCTTCTCAGCCCCAGTACTACATCTTAGATTCCCTATTTTTAGAAAAGCGAATGGACATTTGTCTTTTTTTATTTTTGATTGACACAAAGTATTGAGAGGAATGAATTTGGGAAAGATGGAATGGCACTAACATAGTTTTTGAAACTCTTTAATTCCATCATGAAAACAGAGCAACTGGACTACCATAATAAGCCTATGGACACCATCTACAACAAAACTAAGTGACAAGGTGTTTCCACAACCCCCACAGTCAAGTAGATGGAAACTACTGCCAACTCTCAGACTTGAATGGGGTATCAGTGTTTATGGGGGGAAAGAAGTAGAGAGAAGGGCTGGGAAGGTGGCTCAGTGACAGAGTGCTTGCCTTGCATGCATGAGGCTCTGGGTTTGATTCCTCAGCACCACATCAGCAGAAAAAGCCAGAAGTGGCGCTGTGGTTGAAGTGGTAGAGCACTAGCCTTGAGCTGAAGAGCTGAGGGACAGCGCCCAGGCCCAGAGTTCAGGCCCCACAACCAACAAAAAAATAAAAAAGAGGCAGAGAGAAGCAGCAAAGTGTTGGGGAAAGCTGAAAATAAGAGACCCCAAAAAACAGCCAACAAGAAAACATATTGGGCCAGTAGTAGAAAAGCAGCAATAGAGATTTTATATATACCAGTTTGCAGCCCATAAGGACAGGAGTTCAAAGAAGCTGTTGTAGACCTGATCCTGTGAGCTTACCCAACCATCAGAGAAGAGACTACAGGAAACAATATAATTCAGGAAGGCCAGGGATGGGATATTTTGGGCAAAGGAAAGAGAAGTCTAAATAAGAGCTGAGGAGGGGAATAGACTGAGGCTATTTCGGAAAGTTTGAAGCTGTGTATGTGTGTGTTTGTGCGTACTGGAGATTGAACTCAAGGTCCCATACTTGGTAGGCAAGTACTACCATTTAGCCAAGGCCTCTAATTCTTTTGCCTTTTTTTGTTTTGTTTTTTAGATAGGGTCTCATGCTTTTACCAGGGCCAGCCTTGGACTTTGAGTCTCCTACTCTGCCTCTTCTGTAGCTGAAATTAGTGTGTACCATCATACCAGGTCCTAAGGCCATATTTTTGAGAGTATCATGGGAAGATTGAAAAAGAAGCAGTAAACCATGATTTTAGAAAAAGCTAACTGAGGGCTGGGGAGATGGCTCAGTGGTAGAGTCCTTGCCTTGCATGCCAGAGGCCCTGGGTTCGATTCCTCAGCACTACATAAGCAAAAAAGAAAAAAAGCCGGAAGTGGCGCTGTGGCTCAAGGGGTAGAGCACTAGCCTTGAGCTGAAGAGCTGAGGGACAGCGTCGAGGCCCAAAGTTCAGGCCCCATGACCGGACCCAAAAAAAAAAAAAAGCTGACTGACTCAACATTTTCTCCTAAATAGGCAAGAAAACTAATTCCATGTAAAACAGTACAACAGTGAGGATTGCAGTCAGATCTCATAATTAGGTAAGAAGAAGAAGAAAAATGAAGACAAGGAGCACAGTAACATCCCCAGTGGTGACTGAAGCATCCTAGATGAATTCCCACAAAATGGGCAATGCCTGTTACGATTTGAAAACAAGCTTAAAGATACAGAAGAAAGGCTCTAATCAGAATTAGGTAATAGAACTGTGGAAAAATGGGAAAGGGAAACTCATTTCACAAATGAAGCCTGAGGCAGACGAAGTATCAGAGTGAATGTCTAGTAGCTATACTTTCAAAGTAAAGAGAAGGCAATCTTCAGATTCCGGAATGAATAAAGAAAAATCACAGCACTCAGGAGAAAGTGGCAGCATTGTAGAAGACAGGGGAAGATCAAAGGTGTGTATGGTAGATGTTCTCATTTGAAAAAAAAAATAACAAAATAGTAAACATAGAAAACTATAAAAAAATATTTTCCTGTAAGCCAAGCATAAACATGAGCTTGTAGTCTCAGTACCCAGGAGGCTGTCCCCTCAATGTCCTAACCTCAGATCTGGGGACATGAACACAGAAGATCAACAGGGAGAGATGTTCTAGGAAAATGAGTCGATTTTAAAGAGCAAGGAAAAAAATATTGGGGCTTCCAATCTAAAGGCGAATTCACAGATTAAAAAACAAAACAAAACAGATGGTTGGAAGTAGAGCCATGACTCAGTGATAGAGCTCCACCTTTGAGCAAAAGCTGAGGGACAGTGTTCAGGCCCCCTGAGTTCAAGCCATAGTACCAAAAAAAAGAAGAAGAAGAAAAAAAATAAGAAAACCAGGTAGTCATCAGGCTTTGACAAGAGTGCTTTATACGGACTACTGTAGTGATATGTATAGAATGCTGGAAGAAAAGAAAATGAGAGCCAGGATTTTGCATCCAACCACCTGTTTTTCTGGGGTAAAGGGGATAGATAGAACATTGTTGGCTTGGAAAGAACAAAGAGAATACTCCCTGGGCTGGGAAAGTGGCTCAGTGGTAGAGCACTTGCCTTGCATGCCTGAGGCCCTGGGTTCGATTCCTCAGCACCACATAAGCAGAAAGAAAAAAGCTGGAAGTGGCGCTGTGGCTCAAGTGGTAGAGCGCTAGCCTTGAGCTGAAGAACTGAGGGACAGCGCCCAGACCCAGAGTTCAGGCCTCACGACTGGACCCCCCCCCCCAAAAAAAAAAAAAAGAATACTCCCTGAGTTCAAATCCCAATGCCACCAAAATAAAAATAAGGAAGGGGACTATGTTTGAAACCTGGACTACATTCTTTGCTTGTATGGTATGGGATTTCCTCATGGAGTCCATCATTGATTTTTCCCCCACCCCCATGGCCTGATCTCTAGAAAGCAGACAGTAGAGAAGAGCCCCCTCAAACAGACAAGGAAGGCAGCCTGGTTCCTGAACCAGGACATCAGAGGAAGGAGCAGGAGCCTGGGCCTCTCCATTGATTAATTGACCATTTTATATTCTTCCTCTAGGCTTGGAGATACTTTGTTTCATGACTCATAGTTATCCTGGGACACACATGTTCTCCATGCCCAGCAGGGAAATAGCATCCATATGTTTTGAATTTATTTTCCTGCTTGATTCACCAAATACCCTTGCACAAGAGACATTGTATTCCAAGGAGCTGCCTTTCAAAATAAATGTCATTTATTTTGCTTTTGTAAATGGCTAATCACATTATATTGAGAGTTAGCAGCCTTCTTTTAGAAAGACTGATTTTGAAACCAACCAGATGGGGAGAAAGGATTATATGCCACCACAACCCATATATTTTTAATAGGCCATAAAACATCAAATACCGTACAAGTGAAAATTTTGAAATGAACATTTTGGGAAAATGCTGGCTTGTTAAAAAAATATATTGTGGCAGTTTGAAAACAAAAAATATTTTCCTCACGAGTGCTGGTATTTTTTTTTAATTTTATTTTATTTTATTTGAGAACATACTGTACAGAGCGGTTACAATTACATGGGCAGGATAATGCATAACGAGTGGTGGTATTTAAGATGAGGTCCAGGTTAGACTTTTGTTATTCACAGGTTAGATCTTCCTTGCCTATCTTCTCTGTCACTTTTTTTTTTTTTTTTTTGCTAGTGCTAGGGCTTGAACTCAGTTTTCATTCAACTTTTTTATTTATGGATGCTGCTCTACCACTTGTGCCACATCTCCACTTCCAGTTTTTTGCTGGTTAACTGGAGGCGAGTCTCTTAAATTTATCTGCCTGGGTTAGTGTCAAGCCACAATTCATGTGTTTCAGATTCCTGAGTAGCTGGGATTATAGGTGTAAGCCACCAGCACCCAATTCTATTTGTCAGGTTTTTTTTTTTCACCAGTCCAGGGGCTTGAACTCAGGGCCTGGGCACTGTCCCTGAGCTGCTTTTGCTCAAGGCTCGCACTCCACCACTTGAGCCACTGTGCCACTTCCAGCTTTTTCTGTTTATGTGGTACGGAGGAATCAAACTCAGGGCTCCATGCATGCTAGCACTGAACCACATTCCTAGCCCCTGTTTGTCAGTTTTCAAGAAGTCATTTTAATTTTTTTATTCCTTTTGATTAGTAAAGTCCTAACTATTCCAGTTTCTTCCCTTCCTTCCTTCTTTCCTTTTTTTTTTTTTTCTTTTTTGGACAGAGTCTTGCAATGCAGCACAGGTTGACCTTGAACTCATGTTGTAGCCAGACTGATTGACTGGCCTTGAGTTCTCAATCCTCTTGCCCCAGCCCCCTAAATACTGGGATTACAAGCATGGACCTGGCTGTTAATTTCTTTGCTCTTGAGTTTCTTCTAGTTCCATTTCCATATATATATAATACTTTTTCTTTTATTATGATGTTTTCTTTTCTTTTTCTTTTTTTCTTGTCGGTTGAGGGGCCTGAACTCTGGGCCTGGGCACTGTCCCTGGGTCTTCAGCTCAAGGCGAGTGCTCTACCACTTGAGCCATAGTGCCACTTCCGGTTTTCTGAGTGGTTTATTGGATATAAGAGTCTCACGGACTTTCCTGCCCAGGCTGGCTTTGAATCATCCTAAGATCTCAGCCTCCTGAGTAGCTAGGATTACAGGCATGAGCCACCAGTGCCTGGCTTATTATTACGATGTTTTCTTCATAGTTACTAAGTTTTTCTAATAGTAGTTAGCATCATTCTTCCATATTGTATATAATTTTATTTTGAAGGAATGAAATGTTCTTTTAATCTTTCAACATTTTTGTTACCTATTTCTGCATTCATTCTTCTCTTGATTTAGATTTCAAAAGCTGTTGTCCTGAGTAGACATGGATTGAGTTAATTTCTTCTATTCAGTCATTATTTTGTCTATTTACTAAACAGATGTGGGCTTTTTAACAATTTAATAGTCACTTTGGAAACAATGATAAGGAAGAAGTCATTGCCCTGGTGAAGCTTTGGTACTGGTGGGAAGATAGATGATAAGAAACATGCTTAGAAAGTTCTAGAAGCTTTCCTAAAACCTTGTGCTACAGAGCAGCACAGGACTTCCCCTAGCCATGTTTACCTCATTCCAAAGCCTGAATCTTTCCACAGTATACCAGCAAACTAGCAAGCAACATGTCATGTACCACAGTATCTTGTCAAATGGTGTCATTATTGGTAAAGAAACTCAGTGTTGGAGTGCAACTGCAGATAATTGTGGACCCATGTGGTAATTGATAGCTCCGCAGTTCTCCCTGCCAGCCATGGTGTGGTTCTGACAAACAGGGCACCTCCCTTGGCAGCTCAGCATCTTGCATGTGGCCTCACAGCTCCAGTGCTGCTTAAGTGGAGGCCTCCTGGGATGTGGGTAGTCACTTGTTTGTCTCCTCTGTTACTACAACCCTGTATTTTCTCTCCCTTTTTTAAACATGTTTGTTAACCATTCTCTGAATTAAATCTTTGGTTTAGATATCAAACATCCTGCACAGTCTCTGTCAAATACAGTTAATTTCTTCCATGTAGTCATTATTTAACCCACTTAGTGAACAGTCATTAGGATCCATCCCAGCCATCCCAGGGGACCACGTGGAGGCAGGCATGCACAGGAGAAAGATTATTATGTGGTTTATTAGAGGGACCATATCAACCCCTGGAGAGGGAGCAATATGGCATCTGCCCCTATCCAGGTGGTCACTCTGGGGCTAATGGGTCGGGTACTCTGTGTGCACAGGTAGGTCTGGGCGGAGAGGGGGAATGCCCAGCAATCCTGGTGAGAACTCTAGGTCAGGGAGGAGCTCAGGTCTGGGTGGGGCTGAGGACCAGAGGTGGGGAGAATGCTAACACTACTCATTAACACATGAGCAGACATCCCAACAAAGATAAGTATATAGCTTCCGTCAGAAGCAACTCCTGTGTTCATTGTAGCATCTAGGGCTGTCCTCTCTGTCTCTCTCTGTCTCTGTCTCTCCCTCTCTCTCTCTGTCCACAGCCACAGAACTGATTCCCCCTCCCTTTCCACCCCCAACTTCTTAAGCTGAGAACTGTATTGCAGATCAGGATGCAAGTGACAAAGTAGAGCACTCAGAATTTGGTGGCCTTAAAACAAATGTTTTAACAATCCTCGCACAGATTGTCTCGCTACGAGGTCATAACATTTTCTGTTACTCCCTGCTCCTTGCTGGCTGCTTAGGATGCTGCCTACCTCCCTGGCTGGTGCCCTGCCATACCACCTCATTTCATCACCGGATCCTGCTTGGGTGGGGCCAGCTGCTGCCTGGGCACTCATTGTGGGTGGAACACAGGGCAAGATTTGTTGGAGAACAGGTACAAGGGGAGACTAGATCAGAGACAGTCTGAGGTATTGAGGAAGAATTTAAGGGAGTACTTGTCTTTGAGGCATTGGACTTGGATTTTTATTCATCCAAAGGACCTTGTTTTTTTTTTTTTTTGTCGGTCGTGAGTCTTGAACTCTGGGCCTGGGCGCTGTCCCTCAGCTCTTCAGCTCAAGGCGAGCGCTCTACCACTTGAGCTACAGCGCCACTTCCGGTTTTCTGGTGGTTTATTGGAGATAGGAGTTTCAAGGTCTTTCCTGCCCGGGCTGGCTTTGAACCACGATCCTCAGATCTCAGCCTCCTGAGTAGCTAGGATTACAGGCGTGAGCCACCAGCGCCCGGCCAAAGGACCTTGTTTTAACCTTGGAGTAAGTTAGTGTCTAGGGCACAAACACCAGAGTGGTTAGCAAGAGGGACACAGAGAGGTTCTGCCCCGAAGCTCTCTATCTGCACAGAGGAGGGAGCACTGAGGCAGGCAGTGGAGGGAGGCTTCAGGGAGAACAGGACCCTAAGGAGTCTGGGAGACAGCCTATCCATCATCCTCAGGTGGAGTTGGCAGAATCTGATAATTTGTGTTGCTGTTGAATGAGTTATTTACATTGAGTCATTTTTATTCATAAATAAATCAAGTCCTTCTTAAAGGACACTTCATACTGTTACAGCAATGAAATAACTACTTGCTATCGTAGAATATAATCATATATAGAGAATGAAAGCAAAACAATGGTATTAAAGTCTACGGGCTGCAGGGCTGAGAGTGTAGCTCAATAGTAAAATGCTTGCATAACATGCAGAAGGCTTTGGGTTAATTCCCAGCACACATTTCTGCAACCCCCCCCCCCCAAAAAAAAAGATAATTGTAGCTAGATGCTAGATGCTACAACTCTTTTAGCACGTCTTAAAGAGGGGTTAAAAACACAAGAATAGGGCTGGGAAGGTGGCTCAGTGGTAGAGCGCTTGCCTTGCATGCATGAGGCTCTGGGTTCAATTCCTCAGCACCACATAAGCAAAAAGAAAAAAGCCAGAAATGGCGCTGTGACTGAAGTGGTAGAGCGCTAGCCTTGAGCTGAAGAGCTGAGGGACAGCGCCCAGGCCCAGAGTTCAGGCCCCACAACCCGACCCCCCCCCCCAAAAAAAACAAAAACAAACAAAAAACCCCCACAAGAACAGAGCTAAGTATCAGTGGCTCATGCCTATAATTCTAGCTACTCAAGAGGGTGATATCTGAGGATTATAGTCTGAAGCCAGTCTGGTCATAAAAGTCTGTGAAACTCTTATCTCCAATTGAACTGTGGTTCAAGTGGTAGAGTACTAGCCTTAAGCAAAAACTTAAGGGACAGGACCTAGGCCTTGAATTCAGGTCTCAGGATCGGCACAAAACTAAATAAAATAAACAAAAACAGGAATTGGAGGTGTGGCTCAACTCAGATAGTCCCAGCCTTGAGTAAAAAAGCCAAGAAAGAGTGTGAGGTTGCTGGGCACTGGTCAGGAGGCTGAGATCTGATAATCACTGTTCAAAGCCAACCCCAGGCAGGAAAGCCTGTGAGACTCTTATTTCCAATTAACAACCAGAAAAACAGGAAGTAGTGTTGTGACTCAAAGTGGTAGAGCACTAGCCTTGAGTGAAAGAGCTCAGGAACAGCGCCCAGGCCTTGGGTTCAAGCCCCAGGACTGACATACACAAAAAAATGTGAGGCCCTGAGTTCAAGCAAAGTACTGGCACAAACAAATAAAAAATAAGAACAGGATTATAGACAGTGATAGAGACTTGTTTTGCATGCATGAGGGTCTTGAGTTTCATCCCCTAGGACTGAAAAAAAATTACTTATACTTTCACCTTGATATAATACAAAGAACAAAATTCATTGAATTCCTTTTCTAGACACATGGCCGTGATATAACTAGGTCTTAGGAAAGTTAGAGGAATAAGAACAACCTCTAAGGTCAGTGAGGAATGGGAGGAGAATACTGAATTCACTGTGAAGTGGGAACAAAATGAGATATGAAGGAGGACTGGCCCTGGGACTCCATACCAAGCCCCAACATCTCAGAGATAGGACGCTAACTCACAGCTGCCCCCTTTAAGTCCTCTCACTTTGAAGGGAGCTCAAGTGTGCACTCTGTGGCTCCTGAGAAAGGAAAACAGAATTTCTTCTTGGAAGAAAGTATTACTACACATCTGGGCTTCCAGGATCTCAACAAATTGTGTTCAGCCAATAGAAGTTCACAGTGAAAAAGGCCCTAATACTTGAGAAAGCAACCTTCACAGCAGCAGCCATAAAAGTAGCAACACACACATTTAAGATCATACAGATTTCTTACATTGAGATGTTAGAGATATAACGCATGAAGTATGAAATGTTCACAGAAAGAAATACATACCCAGAGATAAATGACAGGATGCATTTGTATGTATGCACACATGCATATACAAAGGCCAAAGATTCGATTTCCAGCCCTGCAAGAAAAAAAAAATACTGGAACGGAGGGAATTTTATCTCACTTCTTTGGACCGACTTTATCGAAGATAAAAAGTGAGGGTGTGGCTCAAATGGAGGAGCACCAGCCTCCACCAATGCTGCCCCGGGTAGATTACTTCTCAGCTTATTGTCCTTTGTTTTTCTGGGACACAATACAAGCTCCACTCGTCTATTTTATTTCTGCTGTCTTTTGGAATGTAATAGGCTCAGAAACAGACTTTGTCCTTGCCTGGTCCCTGGAGCCTAGAACACTGCCTGGCACAGACTCCATAGTTGTTCAGAGACTCAATAATGTGCACAATGACCCTCCTACCCTAGTGCACATGACAGGCACGTGACCAATCCCTGAGTCAGCCACTCCAACATCTTGTAGGAACTCCCTTGTGCCTTTTGCTGTTTTCTCTATAAAAGTTAGTCAGGCTACTGCAATTCAAAGAGAGTCTTGTCCCCATCCCCACAACCTAAAGGCAACCAGGGAGCTCTGGAAGTTGGACTGCTAATACACAAGCTGTTTTATTCTAGCTTTATTAACTTTTAAGCCTTTTCCTGTTTTCCTATCAGGGCCAAACCTACCTCCTGGCAGCTGCTTAAGTCTTGAGTATTTGAATTAGATTCCTGAGCAGTGATTAAAACAGATCTGAGGCCTCAAACAAAAGAGCTCCTAAAATACAAGTGGCTGTTCCAAAGCCACTACACCCATCACCTGAGGGCCTGTGGCCTCTTCTCTGGTAGGGTCTTCCAGACTGGGCAGGCCAGAGGTCCGTGTACTGGTGGTTTGCTGTTGTGGTGCCCAGCATATGTGGGCAGGAATTGGCAGGATAAAGGGTGGATGTCCTCAGTATACAGGGGAGCCTTCTGGACAGCGTTCTTAGGGAGTCTTTAGCCCGGTCTTCTTTTACAAGTCAAGTTTTTACCCAGGAAAACAGACAAAAAGCTGGGGTTGATTTATCATCAAGGCCCTACCCTTCCAGGGAACAGCAGGGTGGACTCCTGCCCTTGCTGTCCTCCAGCCCAGCCCTGCCTGGCTTTCTAGTCTCCCACACTGAGCCACACTCATTCTAGTTGCCTTCCAAGCAGAGTGTGCAGTCTTCACACTCAGGCAATCCCAGGACACACTGGGAAAGGAGCTTTCCCTGGATATGCTATGAATGGTTAAAAACCCCGACAGACAGACAGACAGATATAGATATATAGACAGGGGCTAGCAGTCCACTCCTGTAATCCTAGCTACTCAGGAGACTGACAGGATCCGAGGATTGTGGTTCAAAGCCAGCCTTGGCAAGAAAGTGTGTGAGACTCTTATCTCTAATAAAGTACCAAAAAAACCAGAAGTGGAGTTGTGACTCTTGTGATAGAGTCCTGGCCCCTTCAGGGGCAGCACCCTATCCCTGAGTCCAAAGCCCCAGGATGGTCTTGTCTGCCCATTAAAACTCAATATTAGCCAGATATGGAAGGTCATCCCTACAATCCCTGCACTCAGGAGGCTAAGGCTGGAGGAGCATATATTTGAGGCGAGGCTGGGTAATAGCAAGTTCCAGGCTAACCGGGGCTACGTAGTAAGGCTCTACCTGGGAAAATGGAACAGAAAGGGACAAAAACCATCCTGACTCCATGTTCCCAGCCCCCAAAAGCAATCAGTGACCCTTTTCACACAAACCATCAGAGACCCTGAATTCAAATCCTGGTTCAGACAATGGTGCCCTTTGGTGGAGGGAGGGGGTTGTGTAACTAAGCAGTTGCTGTGAGTTATTACCATCTACCTGAGAGAACAGCTGCATTTCTGTGGGACATTGTGGCTCACTATTTTTTTTGGGGGGGGGTCTGGTTATGGGGCCTGAACTCTGGGCCTGGGCGCTGTCCCTCAGTTCTTCAGCTCTAGGCAGGCGCTCTACCACTTGAGCCACAGCGCCACTTCCAGCTTTTTTTCTTTTTGCTTATGTGGTGCTGAGGAATTGAACCCAGGGCCTCAGGCATGCAAGGCAAGCGCTCTACCATTGAGCCACCTTCCCAGCCTCTGTGATCCAGTATTGTATGGATGATCTAAGATGGAGTGTTCACTTTCCTCTCAAAGGTCATGCTCACTCTGCTGGCCAGAGCAGCTCTCTTTGCTCTCCTGGAGCACCTGAAAGTCACGTGACCATGTGACCACATCCAGCCTCCAAGGGTTTCCCAAGAGGATAAAAGACACAGATGCCTGTTGATCCAGAATTCAATGTTTTGGGTTTTTTCTTCTTTCTTTCTTTCTCTTTCTCTTTCTCTCTCTCTCTCTCTTTCTTTCTTTCTCTCTCTCTCTCTCTCTCTCTTTCTTTCTTTCTGTCTGTCTGTCTTTGTTCCTTTTTTTGTTCAAGCAAAAGCCAGTGCTTTGAATAGAACAATGAAAAACTAAACAGGGCCCCTTGTCTCTTGTCTTGGGACAGTCAAAGGGCCTCAGCTTGGCTAATAAATACACATTTGGTAAAGACTTAACTACCCCAGCCAGAGTGAGGGGTAGAATGGGGCATGGCATGTCCTGCAGAGAGAGGAGGGCCAGAGGATGGTCTGCTCATGCCAAACCTGGTGGATGCCCTAGCCAACAGGCCCAGCTAAGAGCAGGGCCAAGTTAATAAACACTCCTTCAATTCTCCAGGCTTCCTATTTGGCACACCTCCTTCTTGGCAGCCCACGAACACAGTACCTTGCATACTCTATTAGAACCAGCTCTAGGAAACCAGAGTCATACCCAGATACCACTTGACTGGAATGCGTCATGTGTTGGAAACTCCTATGTTAATGGTATTTGGAGATGGTGTCTTTGGAAAGTAATTAAAGTTAGATGAGGTCCTGGGGGTGGGGCCTCCAGATGAAATTAGTGTCCCCCTTTTTTCTTTACAGTCTCACACACTTTTTATTTTATCTGGCAGTAATTGGAATTGAACGCAGAGCTTCATGCTTTAGCCATGGCCTCCCTATCCTTTATTTTTA
The DNA here is from genome assembly GCF_019054845.1 of Dipodomys spectabilis. Taxonomy (NCBI): domain Eukaryota; kingdom Metazoa; phylum Chordata; class Mammalia; order Rodentia; family Heteromyidae; genus Dipodomys; species Dipodomys spectabilis. The sequence continues at coordinate 1,016,117 of NW_024871181.1, forward strand.
ATTCTCTCTCTCTCTCTTAGTCCTGTGGCTTGAATTCGGGGCCTAGGCACTGTCCCTGAGCTTCTTTTGCTCCAGACTAGCACTTTACCACTTGAGCCATAGCACCACTTCTGGCTTTTTCTGTTTATATGGTACTGAGGAAATGAACCCAAGGCTTTGTGCAAGCTAGGCTAAGCCACATTCCCATCCTTTAATTCATTTTTAGATATCCCTTCCTTCCTTCCTTCCTTCCTTCCTTCCTTCCTTCCTTCCTTCCTTCCTTCCTTCCTTCCTTCCTTCCTTCCCTCCCTCCCTCCCTCCCTCCCGTCTTTCCTCCTTTCTTTCTTTCTTTCTTTCCGTCCTTCCTTCCTTCCTTCCTTCCTTCTTTCTTTCTGCAGTAATGGGACTTGAACTCTGGGCCTGGGCTCTATCCCTCAGCATTTCAGCTCAAGGAGAGCACTCTACCACTGAGCCACAGCACCACTTGTGGTTTTCTGGTGGTTAATTGGAGATAAGAGTCTCACAGACTTTCCTGCCCGGGCTAGCTTTGAACTGTGATCCTCAGATCTCAGCCTCCTGAGTAGCTAGGATGACAGGTGTGAGCCACCAGTGCCCCTGCAAGATCTCTTTCTTTTTGTCTGGCTCAGCCTTAGACTGTGATCTTCCTACTGCTGCTTCCGAAGTAGCTGGTATTTAGATAAACACCACCACACAAGGCTGGAGTTCCCTTGCAGAAAGTACCCTGTGGCCATGTGATAACTTCTACTGTGTTAGGACTCAGTGAGCCAGGACCAGATTTAGGACCATATTTCAGTCCTTGATCCTGGGCTTCCTAGCTTTCAGGAATGTGAGAACATAGATTTTTTTTTTTAAATAAAGTACCCAATTTCAGATATTCCATTGAAGGAACCCTAAACAGACTAAGACCCCCATCTTTTATCAAAGTCTGCAAGACAGTTGTACCAGGGCCATCCTTCCTAGGAAATTTTGCAGTGAGAAGCAGGTAGAGTCTTAGCTGAGGAACATGCCACCGTGGAATCAGCCAGGTTTGTTTTTTGGAGGAGAGGGGAGAGTGCTGAGAGGGGAGAGGGGCCCGTGGACTTCCTCAGCATCCAGAAATCACAGATGTCACTTGCGGCTTCTGGTTTTGCCTAGTCAGGCTGATTGACTGTATGTCATGCACCATGGACCCAACTTTTGAATCTCAAGCTGGGCTGGGGTTGGTCTATGGTGAAGATTGTCTGAGGGACTGGCAAAAATCTTAATACAAGATTATGGAACAGAGCCAGATGCTGATAGGTTATATATAATATGTAATTGAAAGTTATATAAATGTGAATATATCAATAGGCCAAGTTCCTGACTTCAGAAGCCGGTGGAATCCTCCATGGCCATGGTGGAACACCATAGCCAGAAACATTTTTGGGACCTCCCTCCCTTTTTTTTGGAGGCAATACTGAGGCTTGATATCAGAGCCCCTGAATTTGCTAGGCAGGCACTCTACCACTTGAGCCATGCTCCAACCCCTTTTGCTAGAGCTGTTTTTCAGATAGGTCCCTTTGCTTTTTACCCAGATGGACCTCAAACCTGATCCTCCTATCTCTGTCTTCCAAATAGCTGAGCTTAACAAGTATGAGTCACATACCTGTCCAAGCTCAATTCTTTAAGGTTCCCAGGGTGGAGTAGGGCAGTAGTAAAGCTGGAGGAGATTGAGCTCAGCACAGGGACAGGGCTGGGGTCTTTGGGTGGCAAACACACACAGATTTCCTGAAGCAAAAATCTCAAAAAACAAAAGACTGAGGCATGTCTTGAGACATAGAGTCCATGACAGCAAGTGTGAGCTCTGAGGCCTAGAGTTAACACACTAGTATCCAAAAGAAAGGAAGGAAGGAAGGAAGGAAAAGAAAAGAAACAAAAAATATCAGAGTCTGAAGAGCAGTCAGGGCCTAGTGGACAAGCCATCCCAGGGATCAGAGAGGAGTCTTCGCTGTGCTTAGAGCCCTTCAATGCAGAATTGAGGCTTCCATTTCAAGGAAGCCCAGTGCTCCTGTGTCCAGGCCACCAGGCACCCAGGGTACCATGATTGCTCCTCCTCCCATTCCCCCATAAGCACAGCTACCACCCGTAGCTCATCTGTCTTGCCAGATGCATTTTGGTCCCAGCCCCATGCCTAGGGATAGGACTCACTCTTTTTTTTCTTTTTCTCTTTTTTTTTTTTTTTTTGGTCATGGGTCCTGAACTCAGCCTGGGCGCTGTCTTTCAGCTCTTTAGCTCAAGGCTAGTGCTCTACCACTTAAGCCATAGTACCACTTCCAGCTTTGTTTGCTTATGTGGTGCTAAGGAATGGAACCCAGGGCCTCATGCATGCAAGGCAAGCACTCTACCACTGAGCCACCTTCCCAGCCTGACATATGATTCATTGTGCAGTCACAGACAGCTGCTTTTGCCCTAGGACCCTTCAGCCCTGGCAGCTTGGAGGTCAGCCATGCTTTCTGGACTGTGCAGCGGCCTCAGAGAACACAGGCAGGACCAGAGAACCCAGCCTCAATCTCCAGCATATTCCTCCTTCCCCCTTACCCCCAAGCCAGCATGAAGGGTCCCAATACCCAATGCTCCAGCTCAGCTTTCCCATTAACTCTGCCCACTCCCTGAACACACTTTATAGACATCCCCTAGCAAATCCTCCAGCAGACACAATGTTGCAGACAAGCTTTCATCTCCATCCATGGTAGAGGGCTTACAACTTAAGAACTTGCCAGAAATGCAGATTCTCAGGCCCCACATGCCCATCCATCCCCATTGTAATAAATGAGAATGTTACAAGCGGGCCAGGTGATCTGTGTCTTAGTAATCTAGGAAAACCCTGAGTGAGTCAGGTCTCCTTGAGATCTTCCTGGAACAAAGGTCATTTGGAAACTAGTCCGATCGCGCACATTCCAGGCCCCTGGTGAGGACAGGACACTCACCAGGAGCCCCTGGCTCTGACGTCACCCACCGTGACATCACCGCCACCTCCTCCCAGGGTCAGTCACAGATCCACAAAGCTGTTTCACAAGGAACACGGTCCCGTCCCTTTTCCTTGCCCTCCTGCAGGCTGGGGTTTTGAGGGGGAACTTGTACATCCCCCCTGTGCTGCCTTAGTCTGGCTCTGAGCCATTTCTGGGAATTCCTCTACCCAAGACCAGCTTCTGTTCTCATTGATGGAAGCTGAAGAAGCCATTGCTGGTCCCCTCAGGCCCAGTCCCTTTAGTTACTCAGACCAACATTGCTCAGAAACCTGCCCCCTACTCCCCATCCCTAGACCGCCCCCCCCCCCAACAGGACTGCTATCTTCCCCCCTAGATCCTCAGCCAGCAGTCCAGGGAAACAATTGTCTAGAATCTAGACACATCCCTAGGAGGGAGGCAGAGGTAAGGGGAAGGGGATGTGTCTCTGGAATAGTTGGGTTTGTTTTGTTTTTTGGGTTTTTTTTGTTTGATTTTTGTTAGTCGTGGGGCTTGAACTCTGGGCCTGGGTGCTGTCCCTCAGTTCTTCAGTTCAAGGTGAGTGCTCTAAAACTTGAGCTACAGTGCCACTTCCAGTAAGATAAGAGTCTATGAGATAAGAGGCTCATAGACTTTCCTCCCCGGGCTGGCTTTAAACAGTGGTTCTCAGATCTCAGCCTTCTGAGTAGCTAGGTTTACAGGTGTGAGCCACTGGTGCCCACTGTCTCCTGGAATCTTAATCCACATGTTTCTACATTCACTGCCTTTGGAATATTCAGTGGTGGCGCCAGACTCCATTGGAGTATCCTCAATCTAATAGTCAGACTCCAGGCCAACACAAGAGCCACAAGCATTCATCCTGATGAGTCAGGAAGAGAGAGCTAGCTAAACAAAGCAGAGCCTCTTCCTCCAGTTTACTTTGCTCTTTCCTCACTGTAGGTACTGAGTTCTGATCTTACAGCCTCAGGACCAGGCCAGCTGTCTTTTAGGCAATTTTTAGAAATGACAAAAAAAGAAAAAGCAAGTCTCCCTTCACTGCTGACTTCCCAGAAGCTGCCCCTGCCCCTGAGTAGCCTCTACCCTTTCCCCTCTAAGTACTGCTGGAAGGTAGGGTTTAACCAGTTGTCTCTGTCCCTCTGCTTTAAACTAGGAATTCACAAGCACTCATCATATTTAATGAGTTTGGTGGGGAACTCAGGACTCTGAGCTTTTTAAACCTCCTCCCTGCCCATTTAGTCAAAGCAAAGATGAAAAAAATCAGAACAACCCAGCCTGGGAATTTGTATGTGTGTGTGTGGGGGGGGAGGGAGGTACAATGATATTAATCTTCTAGGTCTTTTGTTAAATGGAGTTTTTGGCATCTGGGAGAGGAACAGACTTCTCCTCAGTATCCCGTAGCTAAATATTATTATTTTTTAATCCCAGCAGCTTAATCTGATCAAAGTACAATATGTGTATGTGTTGAAATCCCACAGTGGAACTCTTATGTACAATTAATATACACTAACTAAAAACAAACAAAAAAAAAACCAAAGAACTGGGATTAGTACCATGTACTTAGAATAGTTCGTTTTTTTTTTTTTTCGGGGTTTGAACTCAGGCCCTAGGTACTGTTCCTGAGCCTCTGTGCTTAAGGTTAGCACTCTACTACTTGAGCCTCAGCACCAGTTCCATCTTTTTCTGAGTAGTTTATTGGAGATAAGAGTCTTACAAAGTTTTCTGCCCAGGCTGGCTTCAAACTTTAATCCTCTGCTTCCTCAGTAGCTAGGACTACAGGCATGAGCCACCAGCACCTGGCTTACAAATTCTTATATTACAGGATAATGTGGTTTCTTTTGAAGCTAGAATGATTCAGACCATACTGAATTGCCACAAAAGTAGGTAAATGGGCCAAACGAAAAGGCTGTAAAACCCAAAGAAGTGTGACAAAGTCTTTTACTGTGGGCCAGGCATCAGTGGCTCACACCTGGCAATCCTAGCTACTCAGAAGGTTGAGATTTGAGGATCCATGCTTGAAGCCAGCTCAGGAAGGAAAGTCCATGAGATCCCCCATCTCCAACTGACCACCAAAAAGCTAGAAGTGGAGGTTTGGCTCAAGTGGTAAGGCGCCAGCCTTGAGCAAGAAAGCCAAGTGAGAGTGTGAGACCCTGAGTTCAAGCTCTGTAGCAGCACACACACACACACACACACATACACACACATGTTTTTACTATGGTCATTGATGCTGATTCAATTAAAAAAAAAAAACCAACAGGAGGAAATAAAAGTACAAATGTAGTTCTTTTGCTGCCAGTACCCACTTTCTGAGATCAGATTCAGATAGCCTAAAGCAGTAGAGTGGAAGCAGTAGATCTAAACCTCAGGATTAAATGGGATAAGTTCAGGCTGTGCGCAGATACAAGTCAGCACCTGATCTGACTTGGTCGCACCCAGATCTTGAATCACAGGGAGCTCAGCCTTTGTTTGACTCTGCCAAACCCACCACAACCCGCCAAGTTCCCCACCCCCAGACTGGTGTCAAGCCCCCCTTAGACCTCCCCACCCCAGCCCACCCGGCTTAGTCTCCTTCACATGGGTGCAATTGATCAGCTTGAGCCACCTCTGGTTGGTGTTTGGTTTTTTTTTTTAAGCCATCAAATTCAGTATTTATACAGGAACAATCTTATGCTTGGTTCTCAACGGAATGGACACCCCTGGAACTTCACCGCCGGTGCTTCCACTAAAAAAAGACAACACACAATCAACATCAGTATAGTATAAGAAAATAACAAAAGCGAGCCGTTCATTGCAAGTGCTTCTTTTCTTTGATTGTTGAATGGCATTAAAACTCATTTAGCAAGAGCAGTTCCCCCCCTACCCCAGCTGTGGCCCTGTAACTCTAAACCTGGCCTGAGCTCTCGGCTTTGGAGCTGGCCAAACAGAGCAGGGGGCGGTCCTAGGGCTGGGGAGGAGAGGGGGGGTGGCCGGGACCACCTGACGCCCACCCCCTCCCCGCCCTCCTCCTGGGGAAGGATAAATGCTGCCGGCTGGCTGCCCAGTTGCCAGCTGCCAAATTTGTTCTCCTGGCACCCACGGCCAGGGTGTCTCACGGTGCCTCTGACCCTCTCCGACCCTCCCCATCCCGCACAGAGAACAGATCCACTGGGAAGATGTGGGGGAAGCCAGTGCTGCTGTGGATTTTGGGGAGTGCCTGGCTCTGCGTCCCAGCAAAGGGAGGTGAGTGCCCGCCGGGCTGCCTGCCCACCCTGGGCCACTGGCTACCAGCAGCTGGGACTTGCTGAGGGAGCCGGGCCTGGGGGGAGGAGAGAAGGAGAAGAGGGAAAAGGAGCGGAGAGGAGGAAAGAAGAGGAGAGGAGACAAGAGGGAAGGAGAGGCAGCTGGCTCAGTGGGGGCCGAGTCCCAAGGAGACAGGGGTAGGTGGCCAGAGGAGCTCCACAAACCACCAGCAGCAAGGGTGGGAGCAGAGGGCCCTTCTTTCCTGGCCAGGCTGCCAGGCTGGTTGAGTGTCAGTGTGTAGGAGGAATTGCCTAGGGCCCCGGAATTGGGAGCTTGTACAGTGTGCAGGGCTGTGCTGTGCTGGCTTGCACACACACACTCAGGAGAGGCTGTTCTTAACCTCTTCAAGGAGGGGTGTGTGTGTGTGTGTGTGTGTGTGTGTGTGTGTGTGTGTGTGTGTGTGTGTGTGTGTGTGTGTGTGTGTGTGTGTGTGTGTGTGTGTGTGTGTGTGTGTGTGTGTGTGTGTGTAGGAGATTGTTCTTCGTTTTGTTTTCATGAGACAGGGGTGTGTGTGTGTGTGTGTGTGTGTGTGTGTGTGTGTGTGTGTGTGTAGGAGATTGTTCTTCGTTTTGTTTTCATGAGACAGGGTCTTGCTATGTTCTTCAATCTGGGCTTAGACTCCTGTTCATGAGACAGGGTCTTGCTATGTTCTTCAATCTGGGCTTAGACTCCTGTTCATGAGACAGGGTCTTGCTATGTTCTTCAATCTGGGCTTAGATTCCTGTTCATGAGACAGGGTCTTGCTATGTTCTTCAATCTGGGCTTAGACTCCTGAGTGAGCCCAGGCTAGTCTCCAGCTGTTCCTGCCATTGCCTCCCCAGTGTCGGAATTGCAGGCCTGCACCCCTATGCTCTCCTGGATTACTGTCTTTCTACTTTCTTTTTCTCCCCTGTGGCTGAGGATGGAGCCCAGGGCCTCGTGCATGCCAGGGAAGCTCTCTATCACAGGGCTGAACTCTCAGCCCTGGGGAATTGCTCGTGAGCCTTGAGGTTTAAGTGGGTTTGGGGTTATGGGTTGAAGTTGGCCAATAATGTCCTTAACTAATGTCGTTAATGGAGTTGATCTGATGACAGGTTTGTCACTTGCATGCGCGTGTGTGTACACACGCGTGCACACACACACACACACACACACACACACATCATTTGCCTTTCTCTGTGTCTTCTTTCTGTCCCATTTGCTGTGAGGGTGGCCTCTTAGAACATCTGCCCATATTACTTTTATTGTCTTGGATTTTATTGTGTCTGCTTTCCTGATAATATAAGCTCAGGAGGAGACAAAAGCAGCCTTGATTCCCCCCTCTCCCTTCGAGGTTAAACAAACAAACAAACGTGGCAATAGGAGTTGTTCACTTAATATCACTGGAGGAATTAGGTGCAAGAAAGTAGTCTTCAGGGATGGAGGCTGTTGAATCTCAACTCCTCTTCTTCTTTGTCTTCCTCTTCCTCACGTGCAAGGCCTGCATAAAGCTTTTTTTTTTTTGGTCATGGGGCTTGAACTCTGGGCTTGGGCACTGTCCCTGTGCTCTTCAGCTCAAGGCCACTGCTCTACCACTTGAGCCACAGCACCACTTCCGGTTTTCTAGTGGATTATTGGAGGTAAGAGTCTCACGGACTTTCCTGTCTGGGCTGGTTTTGAACTGTGATCCTCAGATCTTAGCCTCACAGGCATGAACCACTGGCGCCCAGCCTCTTCTTCTACTTCTTCTTTCTTCTGATACTGGAGCTTAACACTCAAGATCTAGGCACTGTGTCTTAGTTTTTTCACACTAGTCCATCTCTCTCATGTTTTCCTGAGTTCATTCTTGTGGGAATCTTTTCTGGAGAGGGACTGGTCTGCTGGAAGTTGGGCGCAGGCAAGGCTTATATAATTATATAATATATATAATTCTGCCTAGAAAATCCCCATCCTTGGGGAAAGTACACAGAGTGTATGAGCCAGCGGTCTGCTTCAACGGGAGTGAAGCCACTTTTACTGGGGGAGGGGTAGTAAGGGGGGGGGCAGGCCTATCTTTGGAACTTCTCTTTCCAGTGGAATATTGTGCAGTTCTGTATTTCAATCCCTTCTGTTTCCGTTTTGGCAGGATGATGCACCATTGACATGATTTTGTGTTCCTCACATGTAAGCTGAGGGAGGCCCCTACTTGAACCAAACCCCAGGAAAGTTGAACTGAGTTACTTTCTTTGTTAACTAAGCAGGGAATGACTGTAATTCTTAAGGTAGTTCTTGGATTTATTTAATTTCATTTTAGTAATTTATTTATTAATTTTTTGTGCGGGCCCTGGAGCTTGAGCTTGGGGGCTGCGGGCTGTCCCTGAGCTTTTGTGCTCAAGGCTAGTGCTCTAGCACTGGAGCTGTGGCTCTACTTCTTGCTTTTTGGTGGTTCATTGGGTAAAAGTTTCAGACTTTCAAGCCGGGGTCTTCAGATCTCAGTCTCCTGAATAGCTAGGATTGCAGGTGTGAGTCACCAATGCCTGGCTGATTTTCTTTTTTTTTAATGTATGTACTGGATTCCTTGTGCTGGCTTTCAACAGTGATTCTCAGATCCCAGCCTCCTGACTTGCTGAGATTACAGGGTAAACCATTGGCCCTGGCATTTAACATACTCTTGACAGGCAGTAGTCAGTCTTGTCTGGAAAACCAGCCTCCCTTGATTCTGGAAACTTCAGTGCTAAGGAAAGAAGCCAACTGAGGAGGGAATGGATGGGGCTGGGAGGGGGGTGCTCTGCTCACAAAGAGCTGAGGCCTAGCAGGGGGTTTGTCTTGTATAAAGAGTGAGAGGACTTGAATATGAATGAATGACTGAGCTGAGCTGAGCTATTGTTGGCCTTGATTGGGGATGGGAGAGGAGAAGGGCTGTAACCCCCCTCAAAAAAAAACAAGATCACTATGAATGGAAGAATGTCAGCAACCTCCTCTCAGAGTCTGAACCCTTCCAGCTACCCACACCCAATGCTCTAATCTGGTTCCATTTTTATAAAATGGATTTTGTAAATAAAAAAAGAAAAGAACAGAAATGAAACTGGGTCTGTCCTTGCCACCATGTGTTTTGTGAAATTCTGTACATTGCTAACTTGCAGCTAACCTTTGTGTTCTCTTCCCGGAGCAAGCCACGCAGGATTAATCATAAGATGAATAAATTTTCCTTGTAATTTCCCTGAAATGCTTGCCAGTTCTGGAATCTTCAGAGCTGCTGATTGTGTTTGGTTAAGGCACTGAAAACAGTTCGGGTATGTTGGAGGGTTTTGTGAGGGAGGCCTAAGATCTAACATTCCAGATAGCGTTCATTCAGTACAAAAATTCAAAAGGTGTCCAGGCAGGAGACCGCTGCGTCTAGACACGATCACAGGTCCAAACTCCTCCTGAGCTCTGCTTTTCTGAAAGGATTAGAGCAGGAGTGAGTTTATATCTATCAACACTTTTGTAAATTACACACTATTATCCCCGAATATGCCAGGCCTAAGATTCAAATACAGGTCTAATGAAACCTTTCTACTATACTACCCAGTACTAAAAACAAACTAAGACAGAACAAAGTTCAGCACTCAAAACTAAAGGTTAGCTTCACTTTCAGCCCCTTTTTAACCTAAAATAAAAAATTACTTAAAGATACAAAAACTTTGAGGTCAAACCCTCGCCAGCCTTTTTTTTTTTGTAGGTCATGGGACTTGAACTCAGGGCCTGGGCACTATCCCTGAGATTTTTCTACCACTTTGAGCCATAGTGACACTCCAGTTTTTTGGGGTTTTTTTGGTCGATCGTGGGGCTTGAACTATGGGCCTGAGCGCTGTCCCTCAGCTCTTCAGCTAAGGGCGAGCGCTCTACCACTTGAGCTACAGCGCCACTTCCGGTTTTCTGGTGGTTTATTGGAGATAGGAGGCTCAAGGTCTCTCCTGTCTGGGCTGGCTTTGAACCGCGATCCTCAGATCTCAGCCTCCTGAGTAGCTAGGATTACAGGCGTGAGCCACCAGTGCCCGGCTCCAGTTTTGTTTTTGTTTTTGTTTTTCGGTTTTCTGATGGTTAATTGGAGATAAGCTCTTGCTCTGGTTGGCTTTGAACCACAATCCTTAGATCTCAGCCTCTGGGTTACAGGTGTGAGCTTCCAGCACCTATTCTTTTAAGAATGAACTGTTAACTGTAAGAAAGGGAAAGGGTGACATTGTGGAAAAAGAAATGTACTCATTACCTGACTTATGTAATTGTAAGTCCTCTGTAACTTTATAATAACAATAAAAAAATAAAATTAAAAAAAAGAGTAAACTGTGGGGTGCCAGTGGTTCACGCCTGTAATCCTAGCTACTCAGGAGGCTGAGATCTGAGGATTGCGGTTCGAAGCCAGCCAGGGCAGGAATGTCCATGAGACTCTTATCTCCAATTAACCACCAGAAAACCAGAAGTGGCACTATGGCTTAAGTGGTAGAGTGCTCGCTTTGAGCTGAAAAGCTCAGGGACAGCTCCCAGGTCCACAGTTCAAGCCCCACGACTGACAAAAAACAAAACAAAATAAAACAAAACAACAACAACAACAAAATACCCAAAAAAACAAAAAACCCTGTTAGCCTGTTATCCTAATTGCTCAGGAGGCTGAGATTTGAGGATCTTGATTCAAAGCCAATTTGGGAAGAAAAGTCCCTGATATTCTTACTTCCAATTAACTGGCCAAAAGCTAGAAGTGGAGATATGGTACAAATGGTAGAGAGCCATCCTTGAGCAGAAAAAGCTAAGTGAGAGCACAAGACGCGGAGTCTCAGTACTGCCACAAAAACAAATGTTCATTGATTCATTCTGCACACTGGAGAGAGACACACCTCACTCTCTTGAGTCCTTGCCAACAAAGAACAAACGTATGCTTATCTGAATATTTGTCATAGTTTTGCCTTCAGAGAGCAGCATGCCAGGTTAGAACTTGCAGAAGTATTTGGGGGGAAGGGGAAGAGGGAAAAGGAGAGAAAACAAATACCAGTACTACCCTCATAGAAGCCATTGGTTTTCTCAATGTAGGCCCTCCAAGAAGCCATTTCTGCCACCCTGAAATCTTTCAAGGAAGTATCCCACGTGAAGTGTGTGTGTGTGTGTGTGTGTGTGTGTGTGTGTGTGTGTGTGTGTGTGTATACTCATGCTGGTCCTGGGGCTTGAACTTGGGGCCTAGGAACTGTCCCTGACAGCTTTATTCCTCACAACTAACACTCTGCCACTTGAGCTACAGCTTCACTTCTGGCTTTTTGATGGTTAACTGGAGATAAGAGTCTCACAATCTTTACTACCCAGGCTGTCTTTGAACTGTGATCCTTAGATCACAGCCTCCTGGGTAGCTAGGATTACAGATATGAGCCATAGGTGCTTGGCCTGTATGAACTTTTGTTGGAAAAGACTCATATAATCAGAGAAGCTAGAGTATTCTTTTTTCAAACTATATGATCTTTAAAAGTGGTTATACAAAAGGATTACAATTCAGCATGGCGGTGAACAAGTACAATGCATCTTGGTCAGTGTCACCCTTTTCATTGTTCTCTGCCCCCCTCCCATCCCTTCTAAGGTCAAGTGTGCAGTCTCTGAGATTTGCCTTGGTGTTTTCATGGGGTGGGCAAGAAATTAAATTCCATTTCATTAGAGATTCGAATCCTTTCCACTGATTTTTTTTTGAAACTTTTTAAGAAAGGGAAGTGATTAGACATTTCATCCCAAGCCTGGGAGGTAGAGCCAGGCTATGAATAACTGGAACCCTGCCAAGTTCATCTGAGGCAGGAAATCAAGATGGCTACCTCCTCCATGTGCCCGCCCCAGGCCCATCTCCCAGCCTGTCCACTGCTGGCAGGTTGCTGGCAGGCTCTCTTGAGCTTCCACAGACAGGCAGCCTGACTTCATGGTGGTTGTGCCCAGGTCTCTTTCTGGAGAGGAGATGAGTTTGTCCTTGAAGGCAAAGAAGCTAAATCCAGGTAGAGGCTGTAATCCATGCCAGATATTCATTTAATTGTTCAAGAAGCAGAAAATTTGGCTGGGAATGTGGCTTAGTGGTAGAGTGCTTGCCTAGCAGGCATGAAGCCCTGGGTTCAATTCCTCAGTACTTCATAAACAGAAAAGCCAGAAGTGGTGCTGTGGCTCAAGTGGTGGAGAGCTAGCCTTGAGCAAATGAAGCTCAGGGACAGTGCCCAAGCTTTGTGTTCAACCCAGGACTGGCTGGCAAAATAAAACAAAACAAAAACAAAAAACAGAAAACTGGGATTGTAAGGGAGAAGAAAATCTGACACCATTTTCAAAAATGTAAACCAAGCCGGGCACCAGTGGCTCTCACCTATAGTACTCAAGAGGCTTAGATCTGAGGATCCCAGTTCAAAGCCAGCCCAGGCAGAAAGTCCATGAGACTCTTATCTCCAGGAAACCACTAGAAAACCAGAAGTGGTGCTCTGGCTTAAGCAGTAGAGCCCAAGTCTTGTGCTGAGGAACTGAGGGACAGCACCCCCCCCCCCAAAAAAAAAAGGAATCCCAGCTCCTCAGGAGGCTGAGATCTTAGGATCATGGTTCAAAGCCAGCCAAAGCAGAAAAGTTAGACTCTGATCTCCAACTAGCCAGCCAAAAGCTGGAGTGGAGCTGTGGCTTCATTGGTAGAGAGCTAGCCTTGAGTGAAAAAGCTAAGGAACAGAGTCCAGGCCCTGAGTTCAAGCCCCAAAACTGGCATTAAAAAATAATAATAACTAAAAGCAAATCTAAAACCTAACAAAAGAACTACCACTCCACAAAGTATAAGTGAAGAATAGAGAAGAGGTACGAGAGGATTTGTAAACATTTCGGATGAGGTCATGGTATTTCCCATCATTCATCAACATCAGCATGTCTCCATCTGCTAGAATGAAGCACTGTGGATTGAAGACAGGCTGAGAAGCCAATGGATAGCGTCCTGCCCAAAGCAGAAGGGAGTCCGTTCACCTACAATTCCCAGAAAGGGAGAGGAAAGGAATAGGATTGGAATGGGATTGATTTGTTGGTGTTAATGCGGCCCTGTCCAAGGAGTTCATTTATTTAACAAATATTTATTGAGTAGCTGTTGTATGGTCAGCCATTAGGAAACGGATTGCCATAATCCCTTCTTAGACTGGTGCAGAGATGTGTATCTGAGAGCTGTGGGTTTTCTGACCTCCATCAGGGTGGTTCTATGAAAATCAGGGTGTCTGTTCCGTGGGTGTCTTAGCATGTTCTGTTTAGTAGGGGCCCTCTTAGATTTTATTGATCAAACAGCACCTCAGAAATTTATCCTTTCACCTGAGACAAGTATGTCTTAGGTAGCAAATATGTGTAACTGTTTCCTGTTCTGTGTGTGTGTGTGTGTGTGTGTTTGTATTGGTACTAGGGCTTGAATTTAGGGCCTGTATGCTATTCTTCAGCTTTTACACTCCAGACTGATATTCTACCACTTGAACCACACCTCCACTTTCAGTTTTTTAATGGTTAATTGGAGATAAGAGACTCATGGACTTTCCAGTCCAGGCTGGTTTCCAAATATGATCTCAGCTTTCTGAGTAGCTAGGATTACAGGCGTGAGCCACCAGTGCCCAGCTTCAACATTTTTTTTTCCAGCTCTTACAAAATTCATTCCCATATTACATTTTTTGATAGATAATTTACATGCCATACAATAAACTCTTTTACAGGAAATAATTCAGCAGTTTCTTAATAACGTTAGAGTTGTTCAACTATCACCATTGAATAATTATAGAACTTTGCGTGCATGTCTGCACCCTGGGGCTTGAACTCATGGCCGGTGCTACTCTTAAGCTTTTATTTGGTTCAACACTAGTGCTCTACCACTTGAGCCACAGTTCTACTGCTGGTGGTTGGTTGGGGGATTGGGTCTTACAGACTTTCATGCCTGGGCTGACTTTGAACTATGATTCTCAGATCGCAGCCCTCTGAGTAGCTAGGATTACAGATGTAAGCACCAATAGGCTGCTGGCTCTTTTCAATGTTTATGCAGTATGTTTTAAAGCCTTGAACTCTAGTACATCTTACTTTATTTTTCTGTCATATTGAGGAAGTCATTGCCTAACCAAATTTGAAAAGATTTAGTTTTATGTTATATATTTCTAGCTCTGATAGTCTTTAGTCCTACAGTTAATTTTTATGTATGCTCTGAAGATAGCTCCACTCTAGTCCTTTGCATATTCCTTTGTCCCATCCCATCTGTTGAAAAGTCAATTTTTCCCCACTGAGCTATCTTGGTACCTTCATAAAAAATAATGGTCCCTAAGTGTATCAGTTTATTGCTGGGTTCTCATTCTGTCCTGTGAACCCGTATGCCCATCTCTAAGCTCATGCTACATAGTCCTTTCTTTGTTCCTACCCCAGTTTGATGGATCAAACCCAGATCTGCTGCCATGTACCAGTGGCTCATGCCTGTAATCTTAGTTACTCAGGAGTCTGACATCAGAGGTTCTAGGTTCAAAGCCAGACTGGGCAAGAAAGTCTATGACACTCTTATCTCCGGATAACCAGCAAAAAGCCAGAAGTAGCACTATGGTTCAAGTGGCAGAGCACAAGCCTTGCACAAAAGGAGCTCAGGAACAGTGCCCAGGCCCAGAGTTCAAGCCCCAGGACCAGCAAAAAAAAAGAAAGAAAGAGTGTGAGAGAGAAATAAATTAGCTATGGGGCTGTAAATGTCTTACACAGTAACTCAGCCAACTTTTGCCAAAACCCCTGCCATGACAGGAGACACTGGCAGCATGGAGCGTGTGGATGGTAGCTAGCATCAGGCATTTCTGTAGGAAGTGGGACATTGCTATGGGTGTCTAAGTTGACAGGGCTAAATGTTGTAGAAGCTGCCTAGATTCATAAAAAGTTTCTTAGTCATGCATGCGTGTAAGCCCAGCATTTGGGGGGAGTGTTTGAGTTCAGCCTAAGACTCATTGTAAGATCCTGGCTCAAAACAAACAAAACAAGACAAAAAGGGGGAGGAAGAATTGCTTTGATTTTTTTTCAGGCAGGGCTGAATTTTTGATTTACCAGGGAGAGAGAGATGTTAGAGGGGGCTGAAAAGACCCACTGGCCACATCTGGGCTGATGTTGGCCTCACCCAGGGACTGTCGGGAGTTGAGGGCACCCGGCTCTGGGTTCAGAAGTGGCTTTTCAAATGAACTTGGGACTTCAAAGGTTCATGAGTGCATGAATATTGTAATATGGTCAGAAGCTGTGCTAGCCCCTGGAGTGTCAGGGGAAGTGAGGCAGAGTTCTAGCCCCTTCTACCGAGATGGGCCGCAGAGAGACTGGAGTTCCTCAGAAACATGGTGGGTGGCAGCTGAGGGCTGGAAAAGGTTGGCAGTTGTTACCTGTCTGTGGTCTGAGGTGTGTGCTGAGTTCTTTTGCATTTGTCTGCCTAGGCTGCCTTCAGACTTTCATACTCAGATCTCAACTTCCCCGGTAGCTAAGGTTACAGGGGTGAGCAGCTCTCATGGGCACAATTCTGAGTTGTGATAGAAAGAAAAGTACAAAGTTGTTGTTTGTTTCCAGATAGATTTTTGTTTTGTTTTTGTGTTTGTTTGTTTGTTTTTGAGTGATGGTCTCACTGTGCAGCCCCAGGCTGGCCTGACTTGCAATCCTCCTACCTCTACCTCCCAACTACCAGAATTACAGCTGTCTGCTGCCACACCCGGCTCAAAATAGATGTTTGGCTTTCTCTTCAAAGGCATTGTTCACGCGAAAATATTACTGGAAGGCTAGAATTTGTTTTATTAGTTGTCCTGCACTTTCTCTTATAAAGACTTCCTAGGATTTTTTTTTAATGTGCTTTTCTCAGTGGTCATAAAAATCATTCTCAGGCAACTCGGCTGCTGGTCTTCAAACACTCATTTGTGCATTGAGGTACTGGAGGTGCCCAGGGTCCTAGAAAATATATAAAGATCACTGAACTTCATTGATTGACATCACAGGTTTTCTTCAAAGGAGCTGAGGGTGTCTAAGCTTGTGGCATCTGATGGAAAATGAATTTGAACTGAAGGTGCTCACCTTTCTACCTGATGACTATATGTCTTACAGCCATTCTTCCTGCTGATCCCTTTCCCCTGAAGAAACACACCTGGTGGTTTTGGAAGAGAACATGAGATTGAGGCCCCAAGTTCAAGCCCCAAGTCCTGGGGCACACACACACACACACACACACACACACACACACACACACACACACACACACACACACACACACACAGAACGGGTTCTGGAGCCCATGTAGCCGAGGCCTGTGTATTGGCAGCCAAGAATTGAAGCTAGACCTGTACTTAAAAGTTCCTTGTATGGGGCTGGGAAGGTGGCTCAGTGGTAGAGCGCTTGCCTTGCATGCTTGAGGCCCTGGGTTCGATTCCTCAGCACCACATAAGCAGAAAAAAAAAAGCCGGAAGTGGCACTGTGGCTCAAGTGGTAGAGCGCTAGCCTTGAGCTGAAGAGCTGAGGGACAGAGCCCAGGCCCAGAGTTCAGGCCCCACAACTGGACCTTCCCCCCACCCCCCAAAAAAAAAAGTTCCTTGCATGGTTGTGACCATCTTTGGAAGAACAATATCATAATGAGACCTTGCTTTGATGTAAGGGAAATAAGAGGATTTATTCTTTTTTAATATATATTTTTTATTGTAAAGATAATGTACAGAGGGGTTACAGTTACTTAAAAGGGAATTCTTGGTGTTTTTTTGTTTGTTTGTTTGGTGGGGCAGGGGTATCAAATTACATGCTGATTAGCTACAAGACATGTTCTGATAAATCTGTTGCTTGGTGATTTTGTTGTTGCATGAATGTCATGCACAGAGACCATCTATGCTCACTGCATGACATCATCTTGCAATCAAGAAACAGCAAACACTGACCAGTGGGGTAGTATATGCCTATAATCCCAGCAATGTGGGAGGTAAGAGAGGATCAAAGTTCACAGCCAGCCTAGGCAAAAAAAAAAAAAAGTTTGGAAGTGGCGCTGTGTCTCAAAATGGTAGAACGCTAGCCTTGAGCAAAAGAGCTCAGGGACAGTGCCCAGACCCTGAGTTCAAGCCCTATGACTAACAAACAAACAAACAAAACAAAAAAACAGCAACATTTCCATCTCAACAAACAGCTTAAGGTTGTTGGCGCAACTATAATTCTGGCTACTTGAGAGGCAGACGTAGGAGGATTGTGGTTCAAGGCCAGTCTTCTCTGAAAGACAACAGGGAAAGAAGCTGGAGGCCTGGTTCATGTGGCAGAGCACTGAGTTTAATCCCCAGCACTGCAAAAACAAGCAAAACAGTAAATACAAACACCAGTAGCTCAGTCATACAATACTATGGTATGGATTTCAACTAACTGTATGTGATCAACTTTTCTTTTTCTCCTTTATTTATTTACTTATTTGTGCTTATCCTGAGGCTTGAACTCAGGGCCTGGGCACTCTCCGTGAGCATTTTTTAAATTTTTTTATTTTTATCAAGGCTGGCATTCCACCACTTGAGCCATAGCTCCACTTCTGGCTTCACAGACTTTTCTACTTGGGCTGGCTTCAAATTGCGATCCTCAGATCTCAGCCTCCGGAGTAGCTTGGATTATAGGCATGAACCACAACCACCACAACAAAAAGTTGCATTCCTGCTAATTAGGAATCCCCTCACCGCATTAATCCCAGCAGCTGTAGTGCCAGCTAAGACTGGGTGTGGCAGGAAAGGGGTCTCAGGTGCCCACAGAGGGGGATGCTGTGGGCTGGAAGTGCTTTCTTCACTCTGCAGGTGTGTGGGGCACATGTGGATCCCCGCACACACTTGTGGTTGTCACACATCCCAGGGGATACTGAGTGTGAGACCATCCATCAGGTCATGATTGGGATGTCACAGTTCTGGGAAAGGCCATTCAGTTCTGGAAGGCTTTATCTAGCACAGCCCCTGGCCACAGCAGGAACAGGGACAGCTGGAGATCTCTTTCCCAGGGAGCCAAGAGGATGCCTGGACAGCGACAGACACACACATGTCACATCTTTGTCCTGACTCTCTGCCATCATTTATAAAGCGCCCTTTGTCCATTCATAGCCAGTTTCATACTTGGCTGTGTGAGCCAAGCATAGAAGGGAACAAAAGGGATTTTCATGGAGTTCTGCTTTCTGTGAACCCAGCTTTCTAGGAAAGAACTCAAGCGGATTTCATTCAGTCCCTTTCTAAGTTTTACTTTTTATGCCCATACCAGCGCTTGAACTCAGAGCCTTGTGCTCTTGGTGATCGTTTTTGTTCAAGGCTGGCACTCTTACCACTTGAGTCACAACTTTACCTCCAGCTTTCTGCGGATTAATTGGATATCAGAGTTTCTTGGATTTTGCTGCCTGGGCTGGCTTTGAGCCTAATCCTCAGATCTCAGCCTCCTGAGTAGCTGGGATAGCAGACGTGAGCCACTAGCACCTAGCTCATGAGATACTTTGTAAGTTAGACATGCTCTAAAGTGAGTGATTTTTCAAATTAGTGATTTGTTAACTGATCCCAAACCAGGGGGAGGAAGGAAAAAATAGGTGCTTGCTTAGTTGCTTTCTTTCTTTTTTCTTTTTCTTTTTTTCTTTTATTGTCAGTCATGGGGCTTGAACTCTAGGCCTGGGTGCTGTCTCTCAGCTCTTCAGCTCAAGGCTAGTGCTCTACCACTTGAGCCAGAGCACCACTTTCAGTTTTCTAGTGGTTTATTGGAGATAAGAGTTTCACAGACTTTCTTACCCAGGCTGGTTTTGAACTGCGATCTCAGCCTCCTGAGTATCTAGGATTATGGGCATGAGCCAAGAGCGCCTGGCTCTCGCTTTCTTTCTTTCTTTCTTTCTTTCTTTCTTTCTTTCTTTCTTTCTTTCTTTCTTTCTTTCTTTCTTTCTTTCTTTCTTTCTTTCTTTCGTTCTTTCGTTCTTTCTTCCTTCCTTCCTTCCTTCCTTTCTCTCCTCTCCTCTCTCCTCTCTCTCCTCTCTCAGTCTCTCTCTGTGTCTCTGTCTCTCTCTCCTCTCTCAGTCTCTCTCTGTGTCTCTGTCTCTGTCTCTCTGTCTGTCTGTCTGTCTCTCTCAGCCAGTTGTGGATCTTGGACTCAGGGCCTGGGTGCTGTCCCTTGAGCTCTTCAGCTCAAGGCTGGTGTTCTACTACTTGAGCCACAGCGCCACTTCTCATGGACTTTCGTCCTGTGCTGCTTTTGAACCACGATCCTCAGATCTCAGCCTCCTGAATAGGTGTGAGCTATCAGTGTCTGGCTTAAGTGCTTTACTTACAATGAGGACTACTTGCCTGGGAAAAGAGTATTTTCCTTTGCACTCAACAAGTACATTAAATATTTGCATACTGGATAATCACAAATCTTCCTGGAGCCCGCCCAGCCCTGCCCTCAGCCCAATCCCATGCCAGCAAGTGGCCAGCAGGAGCCACATTGGCTTGCTTTGAGTTATCATCAGTTCATAGGCTTCTCCCTTCCCCCAAGATTTTTTTTTTTTCAATACGAATGTTAAACCGATGCCAGTGGCTCATGCCTGTAAGCCCAGCTACTCAAGAGGCTGAGATCCGAGGATGGCAGTTTGGAGACAAAATATGTGAGACTCTTGTGTTCAGTTAACAACCAAAAAGCCAGAAATGGAGGTGTGGCTCAAGGGGTAGAGTACCAGCCTTGAGCAAAAAAGCTAAGGGAAAGTTCAAGGCCCTGAGTTCCAGCCCCAATACTGTCACTAAAAAGAAGAAAAAAATTCTGTTTGTGGCTCATCCAAAAACCACAGATGGCTCCTGGGCTGGGACACCAGCTACGTTTCCCCCTGAGAGACCTCCTCTTCCAGGCATCCCCAGAGAAGCTGTGATTAAGTATTAACTAGCAGTGCCTCTGGCTGGGCTGCCTCAGCAGAAGGTTCGTGGGTGAGGAATGGCTTGTGATTCTGAACAAGCATCTAGATAGGATAAACATCTGTTCTTCAGTTACTCAGAAAGGCCTGCAGCACCCCTCCTCCTGCTGCTGGGAGGCCTCTGCTGCCTCATCCCCAGCTGTATTTAGTCACAGATTTTCCAGAGCCTGCTCCAGTCTGGGGTGGAAACCTAGGGCAGTAACTCAGATTTTTAACTCGTGGAAAGGGTGGGGATAAGAGATGACATCATAGCCTCACGTAGTTGTGACAGAGATGGGAGGGGCGGTGGCGTCGCACTCAGCCCGCCTGACTGTAATCCATCCATTTTCTGTAGCTGTAACAAAATACCCTAGACCATGTGATTTATGAAGATTGGAGGTTTGCTTGGCTCATAGTCTGGGCGGTGGGAAATACAAGCGCCTGGTGCGGCATCTGGCCACAGTCTTCTTGACTGGTATCACAGCTTTTCGGGGGGCATTGTGTGATAAGACAGGGTGAGTGAGTCAATTCAGACCTCTGTCTGCTCACTAAGTCCCAGTGTGAGGACTTCATCTTGTCCTAATGATCTCCGCCAAGCCCTGCCTTCAAATGCCATTACATTGTCAGTTGAGGATTAGGTATCCCATATGATCTGGAAGACAGACTCAAACTTGAGCACTCTGCTATCATGGAATTCAACCTACCCTTAACCCTTCCCCTCCCCTTTTCTTTGTGGTGGTACTGGGATTGAACTCTGGAACGTGCACACCAGTGCTCTCTCACTTGCCTGCCCCTCTTTCCATTGGTTATTTTCAAGATAGGATTGTGCTTTATGTCTGGGCTGGCCTGGACTGTGATCCTCCTATTTCACTGGGATTACAGATGTGTGCTGCGACACCCACTCTCAGGCTTGCTCTGTATGGAGGGATGACAGGGCACATGCCACTGAGCACTGAAGGCACACTGCCTTCCCTGCAGCTGGGGTGAAGAAGGCATGCCACCACACTCAACTATTGATTGAGGTGCAGTCTAACTTTTATGCCTAGGGTGGCCTTGAATGGCAATCCTCCAATCTCTGTCTCTCAAGTTGTTAGGAATATAAGCTCGAGCCATTATGTCTGGTTTACTTTAGTGATTTTCTCTTTCTTTCTTTCTTTCTTTCTTTCTTTCTTTTTTTCTTTCTTTCTTTCTTTCTTTCTTTCTTTCTTTCTTTCTTTCTTTCTTTCTTTCTTTCTTTCTTTCTTTCTTTCTTTCTTTCTTTCTTTCTTTCTTTCTTTCTTTCTTTCTTTCTTTCTTTCTTTCTTTCTGTCATGGGGCTTGAACTCTAGGCCTGAGCACTATCCCTCAGCTCTTCAGCTCAAGGCGAGTACTCTACCACTTGAGCTACATTGCCACTTCCAGTTTTCTGGTGGTTTTATTGGAGATAAGAGTTTCATGGACTTTCCTGCCCAGGCTGGCTTTGAACCGTGATCCTCAGATCTCAGCCTCCTGAGTAGCTAGGATTACAGGCATGAGCCACCAGCACCCCGCTTGGGATTTTCCTTTTAAGTAGGGTATCTGTGGCCGACCTTGATCTCTATCCTTCTGTTTAGCTGGGATTAAAGGCCTAAACCACTACTCTTGGCTGGCTACTGTTATCTTGTTGCCCTTAAGACAGAAACCACAACTGTAAAACAAAAAGTTAAACCAAAGCCAGGTACTGGTTGCTCATGCTTGTGATTCTAGCTACTCAGGAGGCTGAGATCTGAGGATCCCGGTTTGATGCTGATTGTAGATGGCCAGATGGACTTGATTAGGTTGTTGTGGGGAAGGGGGGTCTCCTCATGCTGGGAATTGCTCTGACATAACCTGACAGCTTGTACAGAGGCCAGCGCCATGCCCAGGGACTTCCCAGCCTCTAGACTATGAGCCCAGTAAGCCTCCACTCTTGATAGAAACCAGGTGGTCTTGGGTGTTTTGTGATAGCTAGATGGGGCGGTTGCAGTAGCACTCTGTTCCGCCTTCCCAGTTTCCATCTTCAGCTCTGACTCATTCTCTTTCTTCAGCTGTACTGGGTCACCTGGAGGATGACATTGTGACTCCTGGTGCTGAAGGCAGCGTGCTAACACTGGGTGCTGAGGACAGAGTGGTGACCATAGGCCCTACCGAGGGGCCCCAGGTGAGTAATCTCAGAGGAGGGGAGGTTTTGAGAGGACACGACCATGTGCGAGAACAAGCGTGTAAAACTGTGTAAACTAGCATGGGCAGATACCAGGGAACAGTTGGGTAGCTCACCAAAAAATCTACTTCCCAATTTCAGCCAGAGAGGAGGTGGCTGGTGGGTTGGTCGTGAGTCACTTGAGCGTCGTAAATGAGGCCTTTTCAAACTAATAAAGGACCCAGGTAGTAAAGCTTGCACGATCTTTTGGCATGTGGGGACAATATTCCTGCTGTAAGTTCCAAAATATGTAGTCTCAGATTCTTATTTCACCACAGATGGGTAAGGAGTATGGCTGTCACCAGGCACAGACAACACTAATCATTGGAATCTCAGCAGACACATTTCTTCACATGATAAATTCTAATTGACTCTTCTGTGTGTGTGTGTGTGTGTGTGTGTGTGTGTGTGTGTGTGTGTGTGTGTGACTACAGGGGGCTTGAACTTAGTACCCTCTGCTCTCGGTTGTTTCTGCTCAAGGTTGGCGCTCAACCACTTAAGCCACAGCTTTACTCCAGCTTTTTGGTGGTTAATTAGGGATAAGAGTCTGTGGACTTTCTACACAGTCTGGCTTTGAACAGAGATCCTCAGATCTCAGCCACCTGAGTAGCTAGGATTACAGGTGTGAGCCACTAGTGCCTGGCTTTAAAATCAGTACCTTGTTGTAGTTGGGGGTTTGTATTTCTGACCATTGACATCGTCTTTTACTTACTGGACAACTGTATATCATCTTTGGAGAAATGTCTGTTCAAATCCATCATCTGATTTTTAATTGAGTTATCTAACGTAGGTTCTTTTTCATTCCTTTGTTATTTACTTTTTGTTAAGTTATAAGAGTTTTCCTTTTTGTTTTGGTTCTTGTCTTTGTTTTTGTTGCTTTTTTGAGACAAGGTCTTACTATATAGCCCAGGCTGGCTTTGAACTTGGTCCTTCTGCCTCAGCCTCCCAAGTGCTGGGATTACAGGTATGCATCATTACACCAGGTCCTCCTTGTAGAAACTTATTTATTCATTCATTCATTTAGTTTATCATTATTACAAAGGTGATACACAGAGGGATAAAGAATGCATTTCTTTTTTGGACACTGTCACCCTTTACCTAGGTATCTCCCAGTTTTTCCCTCCCATCCCACAAGTTTACAGTTCATTTTCAACATAGTTTCTACTGTGTACCCCTGGCTTGTAGACATTTTTATATGTATACTTCCTCCCATCCCAGGGCCCCTCTCACTTTCTGGGTTGGATGCTTTGGTGCACAGGTGTTCTTGTTTGTTGTGCTCCTATTCATTTGTTTTTGTGCTCATTTGCTTATTTGTTAAATGCTCCATTGGCATCTACTCATGGGTCACAGAACCACTTCTGTGGAATCTTCAACTTCCTGAGGGTTTTTTTATATGCTAATGTATTTGGCTAGTTGCTGATGGTGTCTAGGTAGCTTCTAGATGCCCAAGGCTGCCTAGTCAGAAGGCTGGGACGCTCAGTCCCACTCAGCAGCCTCTCCGCTGAAAGCCTCGGCTGATGGTCAAGCTGATCACCTTTGGTCAATGACTTAATCCATTATTCATCTACCACAAAGCCTCCTTAAAAACTCAAGGCCAAGTTCGGGGAGTGTCTGGAGAGGTCCCTGAGATGCACAGCGCCTCTGTGCCTCTTCCCACAGAACCTTGCCCTGTGCACTTCTTCAGACGGATGCTTCCCAAAGAGCGGATGTTAAGGAAAAAGAAACAAGGGACCACATTCAAGTCCTGCTCTGTCACTTAATGGCTGTGACTTAGGGCTGGTGCACCCTGAACCTTGTTGGTAGAAAAGAACTAATAAGAGGATGTGCCTCACAAGTTTATGAATCGAGTAAGGGAGAGTAGCAGGGAAAGGGCCCGGCTCTCAGTGAAGGCTGGCTACCACTGCTCTTGCAGGCTTGGCATTAAAAAATGAAAAAATAGCCTGGTGCTGGTGGCCCATGCTGGTAATCCTAGCTGCTCAGGAGGCTGAGATCTGAGGATCACAGTTTGAAGCCAGCCAGGGCCACGAAAGTCTGTGAGACTCTTATCTGCAATTAGCTACTAAAAAAATCCAGAAATGGAACTGTGGCTCAAATGATACATGCTAGCTTTGAGCAAAAAAAAAGCTCAGGGATAGAATACCCTAGCACCTAGGCCCTGAGTTCAAGCCCTAGAACCCCACCTCCCCAAACCAAATGATACAAATAGGCACCAAAAACTGTTAAAGTGGAAAAGCAGTATTGAAGTCAAGGGAGAGAAACAATTAGAGAATCATGATCCAGTATTTTTTTTTTTTAATGGAAGAGGTTAGAAATTAAGAAATCTTCATGCCAAACATTTGGGGTTCATTCCTGGAACAGATAGACCTTAATTTTCTTCTTGGCCCCGCTGTTGTTGTTTCTTTTTGTTTGTTTTCTTGTTTCCATTTGGAGTTTATGCTCGGGTGTGGTTCATGTATCTGTGGCTCCTTAAACCCTTCTGCTGTCAGACTGTACATTACAATTACACGAGGCTTCGTCTTCTGGGTTGTCTCATTTATGTCTCTTAACAGGTGCCAACGAGGGCAAAGAGCACACCGAACGCTGACCTAGAAGATCTGCCCACACCAAGCAGCTCAGTTGGTGGTCACAAAGAAAGCCAGAGCTCCACCATCCCACAGGTGGCAACACGCCACCCTGTGGATAAGAAGACAGGTCACCCCAACAGAGGTGGGTGGACCTTTGTGGAATCTGGGCGTTCTAATTACAATTAGAACCAAGAGGTGACCTACCGGTTCTAATAGGAGACAGTATATTGGTTTGAATATAAGACAATCAATATAAGGAGTGAATCCTAAACCAAGCTTTTGTGTGATGGGCTTGGAATTTGATTTGTTGGTGGATAAATCAAATTCAACTTATTGAGCTGCTGGAAACATCTCTCTTTCTCCTCTCTCTTTAATGTCTATAATAATAGTGATGATGTTTTTATAAAGAGAGGGTAAGTGAATTAGCTCCTTCTGTTGCTTTGCTGATACCAAAGAGCATGAAGCTCAGCCAGTCTATGTATATCTTAAGTGATTCAGCAACACGGTTTTCCATTTTCCTTTACGTTGTACACATGGGGGCAAGGATCAGATCTAAACCAGACTTATAAACCAGACTTACCAGGATTGGGGTGGTGCTCGTGATTCTGCTGGGCCCTGCCACAGGGTGGTAGAGAAACTTCAGTCAGGCTGGAGGTGTGGCTCAAGTGTAGAGTGCCAGCTTGCTCAGCAGGCAGAGTGAATGTGATACCCCCAAGGTCAAATCATGACACTGGCAAAAAAAAAAAAAAAAGAAAAACATGAAATGGGTACACATAAAAGATCAACTGATATTGAAACTGGGGTCTAAAAAGACCCCAAGCCCCAATTCCAGGCGTCTCACATGTCAGGTCTAGTCATTTGCTTTTAAATACTAAATAAAGAGACACCATAGTGAAGGGCAGGTAGAGGAGATTTATTACTTGGCAGCCATGGGGACACCTCCAGCCATCTTTAAGAATACTGTACAGGGCTGGGAAGGTGGCTCAGTGGTAGAACGCTTGCCTTGCATGCATGAGGCCCTGGGTTTGATTCCTCAGTACCACATAAGCAGAAAAAGCCAGAAATGGCGCTATGGCTCAGTGGTAGAGCACTAGCCTTGAGCTGAAGAGCTGAGGGACAGGGACAGTGCCCAGGCCCACAGTTCAAGCCCCATGACTGACAAAAAAAAAAAAAAGAATACTGCACAGAGGTTTGCTGTAGCCTTCAGTAGACAAGGAATGGGGGCAGGTGATGGGAAAGGTGTGCTTAGTTCCAACTGTCCCAGTCATGGGCATGGCCTGGTTGATGTCCCTGGACCACCTCACCCCTTGAGGGAAACAGAAGCAGCCCATCAGTATTGCCTGGCTGCAGGTCTGTCCTGTGCCCTCCTTTGGACAAGACCCATCCGAGGGGCAATGTGCCTTCTGTCACAAGATGCCATCACTGGTAAATCTCACCCTTCTTGGAGCCCAAGGTGACTTCAGGAGAGAATGGCTCCTATCAGAGGGCACGGATGCCAATTGGGGGGGGGGGAGGGGGACTTGGTGTCTAGCTTTTCTTCTGCTTTGAGTTAATTCATACTCAGCCAAAGCAACTTTGACCTTGCCCCTTGCAATAGGATTCCACTCCTATGGGGTATCTGATATAGGGAAATTCATAGAGTTGGAAAGTAGACAGCACTGGCAGTGGCTGGTGGCTGAGGGAAGGGACAAAAGAGGAGTGTGGTTCAGTGAGTGTGGAGTTTCAGTTTTGCAAGACGGAAGGAACTGTGTGGTCTAGGGATGTAGCCCTGTGGTAGAGTGCTTGCCCAGCATGCATGAGGCCCTGGGTTTAATTATTAGCACTGGAAAAACAGAGAGAGAGACAGAGAGAGAGAGAGACAGAGAGAGAGAGAGAACTGTGAATAGATATATTTAACACCATTGAAATGAATCCTTAAAATGGTTAAGTTAATACATTTTCTGCTGTGTGTATTTTAACCACAAATTTTAGAGAGAATATTTTATTAGGAGAAAGCTTCTTGCTGCAGCAGAGGATGGAGAGCTGGAGACAACAGCCCCAATCTTCCCAAATCAGCCCACAACTCTGCAAGCACATGCTGGGCCTCACCACAGGCCGTGGGCTCTCTGCGATGGTCACATGGGCTGGGTATCAGTGGCTCTGTTTCTTTTGCTACCATGATCTCTGAAAGCATTTTGACCATTTATTTCACAGCTGTGCCTCAGTGTACTTTGATTTCTTTTCTTTCTTTCATTTTTCTTTGTTTTTAAGTACTGCTGTTTGAAGTCAGAGCCTCATACTTGAGTCAGGTGCTCTATTACTATGGGCCACATCTCTGCTGTAGTGTGTGTGTGTGTGTGGGGGGGGGGTGTGCACGCACGCATTGATTCTGGGGCTTGAACTCAGGGCCTAAAAAATGTCCCTTAGCTTTGCTTTTCACTCAAGCTAGAGCACTCTACCACTTGAGCCACAGCACCACTTCTAGCTTTTTGATGGTTAATTAGAGATAAGAGTCACATAGACTTTTCTTCCCAGGATGGCTTCAAACTGTGATCCTCTACTCTAAGCCTCCTAAGTAGCTGGGATGACAGGTGTGAGTCACAGGTGCCCAGTTTAAATCCTAATAATTCTTTATCATTGTTTATCTCTTTGCCGACAAAGTGGCTGAAGAGAAACAGACAACAGACAAGAATGGAAGATAAGATATTTTTTGTATCTAGTTAGTCAAATGGGAATTGAAAGGACAATTTATTTGCATTTAATTTTAGAGATGGATTGCATTCTTTTCTGTTTTATAGCCAAAAGGAACAGAATAAGATCCTTTTCAAAAAAGATTTCATGCTTCTTTCTTTTTAAAATTTTAATTCAAAGAGAAAAGGGAATCCCCTATATGTGGGAAAAACTTAAAAAGCCAGGTACCAGTGGCTCACACTTGTAACCCTAGTACCTGAGGCATCTGAGATTTGGGGATCATAGTTTGAAGCTAGCCTCGGTAAGAAAGTCCATGAGACTCTTATCTCCAAATAACCAGCAGAAGACTGGAAGGGGTACTGTGGCTCAAAGTGGTAGAGCGCTGCTGAGAAAAGAAAAGAAAAAAAAAAAAAAGGCAGAGCTAGCCAGGCACCACTGGCTCACTGTATAAAATCCTAGCTCCTCAGGACATTTAAGCATCAAGGTTCAAAGCCAACCTAGACAGAAAAGTCCATGTGACTCTGACCTTCAATTAAGCAACAAAAAAGGTGGAAGTGAAGGTATGGCTCAAGTGGCAAAGCACCAGCCTGGAGCAAAAAAGCCAAGTGTGAGGCCCTGAGTTTAAACTCTAGTGTATGTGCGCGCGCGCACACACACACACACACACACACACACACACACACACACACACACACACACACACAGAGGCAGAGCTTGGGGCATAGCGCAGTGGTAAAGCACTTTCCTAGCATGGGATCCCAGCATTGCAAATAGATAAATGACCATTGTGGAGCAGGGAATCGACTGAGTGTTGCTGGGGATGAATGGAGAAGCCCATGGAGTAGACCTGTGGGAGGAGGTCTACCAATTGATGAGGCCCGGGTGTTCTAATGCTTGAGAGCCATTCATTCATAACGTGAATGAATTCATAAAATGGGATTCGCTTAGGGCTGGGGATGCAGCTCCATGATGGAGCATTCGCCGTGCATGCTCAAGGCCCTGGAAAGATGAGCTCAATGTTCTGCTTGGTCTGGGGGAGACGACGTGGAACTTCATTTGCTGTGTGCAGTGACATGGTACCATTGTTGACCAGCAGCAACATCCTGCCATGCAGGGCTGTTTCCCATCTGGTCCTCATGCCTTCTTTTCCACTCCCTTTCAGGTGGTCTGGCTACAGCGGACCTGGTTGGCATAATCATTGGGGTCTTACTAGCCATTGGCTTCATTGGAAGCATCATCGTAGTGGTTATACGGAAAGTTTCCGGAAGGTTCTCGTAAGTAAACTCCTGAAAATGATTCCTGGAAGTAAATTACAGGCAGTCTTGCATGGTGTTTAGGTTCTCAACTATTAGAAATCTCTACGTGAAGGTGATGTTTGAAACCCATTATCACAAGAATTGCTCCTGAGGATTCCCCAGAATAGATGTGGGCTTATAGGTCTAAAACTAGAAAGCCAGAGCCTGGGAGGGTTCTTAAGGTAACCTCTGTAGTTGAGATCTGACCCAATCTGATCTTCTGTCTTCATTTTCCAACTAGCTGAATGAGAAAGAAAACCCAAACCAAATTTTAACTTGAGACCTCATCTCACCCATATGACCTGCCCAGCTTCCCACTATTGGAAGGAGGAAGTTTCTAGAAGAGAGCTTGTTACCAACAAGAGTGGTGGTGATGATGGGAGGGGATTTATAATCTAGAACCTTCCATGCCTGACCCTCACACATAAAAAAAATCCTCTCTCCCCGGGTCCTTCTAACTTCCTATCACTGACTATTGGTGAGAGGAAGACGTTCTTTCTCTTTATTGTATTTCTTTTAAGAATTCAGAGTGTTCAGTCAAGGTTGGTTGCTCACTCTTGTAATCCCAGCTACTTAAGAAGTGGTGTCTGGCTGGGCACCAGTGGCTCACACCTGTAATCCTAGCTACTCAGGAGGCTGAGATCTGAGGATAGCGGTTCAAAGCCAGTCCAGGCAGCCCAGGAGACTCTTATCTCCACTTAACCACCAGAAAACCAGAAGTGGCGCTGTGGCTCAAGTGGTAGAGCGCTAGCCTTGAGCTGAAGAGCTCAGGGACAGTGCCCAAGCCCAGAGTTCAAGTCCCACAACCAAAAAAAAAGTGGGTATCTAATGTTTTCTCTCATATGTGTCAAATGTGGAAGTTTAGCTCTAAATTAGAAATATATATATATGTGTAAAAATACACAGGGTTATATGCATCTATATACAAACATACTAACTCTCAAATATGGTATACGTAGGAGAGGATTGAATAACTAACATTTTATAAAATGCAAACCAGAAAGCTGGAATTTGTATTGTGTGGGATTGAGACCAAGGGGAGTAGGGCAGACAAATAGAGAGAGGAAGGGTAGGTGTGTGTAATCATAATATACAATGTACACATGTGAAAATGGAACTAGAAAAATGGAGGGGATGGGTGGGGGAGAGATGGAGGAGAATGATGGAGGGGTGACATGGGTCAAGACGTACTGTACACACAAACTGGCATGTTAAATTGAAGCCCCTTTGTGCAACTACTTAGAGATCAATAAATAAATCAGCCAATAAATAATTTATTTTGTTGATCCTGGGGCTTGAACTCAGGGCTTGGGTACGTCCGCTGAGCTTCTTTTCCTCAAGGCTAGCATTCTAGCCCCTTGAGCCTCAGCTCCTCTTCCACCTTTTTCTGAGTGGTTTATTGGAGTCTCACAAACTTTCCTGCCTGAGCTGGCTTCAAATCATGATCCTCAGTTTCAGCCTCCTGAGTAGCTAGGATTATTCCTGTGAGTCATCGGTGCCTGCCTTTAAAAATATTTTTATAAAAATAAATAACTTTGAAAAAATGGGCATCTAGTAGATTGCATTTCAAGGCCAGCCTGGGCCTTGAAAGGACTGGAGGCCTGGCTTAGGGAGTAAAAAGTCCCAAGATCCAACTCCAGTATGCCAACAACAAAAAGGAGACAAAGAAGCAGAGCATTCAAATTCATGACCAGAGGAGGAAAACTTTTGTTTTGTCTTTAGGGGAGATGGATTGTGCTGGAAGCCTACAGGGAAGGACAGGTGGCAGACATCTAGGGGCCAGGGGACATGACACAGCTGCAGAAGTATCGTGTTTGGAGATGTTTGCACATCTAACCTGGCTTAGTGAGGAGAGACGGAGAGGAAGAGGAGAGGCGCGTGCCAGGTTCCGGAACTGGTAGTCAGAGAAAAAGATCCCAGGAGCGCTGATTTGTGGGTTTGTTATTCACAGTGCCAGCAAAACAATTCACCATCCCCTTTCTTGGTGTCCACAGGCCCTGAAGGATGAGCCCATCTGAACCATTTCGGACTCCCTCTGCCCTCTGCTCCCTGCCCCCCCCCCCCCCCCCAGCTTGTGGGAGAAGATGACCCACAGGATACTGGCCAGCCTCCCTCCCATCCTGCAGTGAGCCAACCAACTTGCCAAAAGAAACCGGAGGAGAGAGAATTCACCAGACTTGGCTACTCTAAACAATTGCTTTTTGGAAAAAAAAAAATATTTATATACAATACACAAATTTTATATTAGATGACTTAAACAACCAGATACATAGAAAATGGAGCAAAACTATGTCAGGAGACTGAGATCTGAGGATCCCAGGTTGAAGCCAGACCAGGCAGAAAAGTCCATGAGTTTCATATTTCTAATGGACCAGCAAAAAGCTAGTAGTGGAGGTGAAGCTCAAGCCATAGAGGCCTGGACTTCAAGCCCTAATACGGGCACCAAAACAAATCAACAACAACAACAACAAAGAAAACCAACAAAAATAACCAAAAAAGAAAGAAAAGAAAAGAAAAACTCAACTATGCCAGCTGATTTAGAACTGAGAAAACATGGTTCAGTTGATGGTAGAGAGAGGAGTCTCTCTTCCCTTTGGCTGTTCTGTGTTATTGGTGACATGCAAAGGAATCTGAAGCTGTTTATGTTCATGGAGTCCTTGGGTCCCCATGTGACGTCAGTAGACAGCTCAGACATTTTTTCAGTCGCTCATCTGTTGAGATCTACACATTCCAGCCAGATGTGAATAATCAAGGAGCAAATCTGCCCTTGGACGATTGATTATGTGATGAGCAACTTCTTTGAGGGGGTCTGGATGTATCATTTCAGAAGCATCTCTGTGGTTTCCTAGCCGGAAGTCGGTACGTTCCTCACAAGGTCACCTAGCAACCACAAGGCCAGTGATGACCACGACTCCAAGGTCTGTGTCACCTACCTGCTCTAGATGACCGGAAGCACTCTCTCTACTTGGCAGCAGAGATAGGCTGCTTTGTCCTGCGAAGCCCTCTGTCTCAGACACAGAAGCCGTTGGATGCTCCGTGATGCCAGAGACTCGACTGTTCTAGAGCCAAGCACCACACCAGGTTCTGATGCAGAAAGAGTCCCTAAAGTTCTCCTGGCATGGTGGGGGTGAGGGAAGACTTGTGTTGTGTTGTGTTGTTTTGTTTTGCTCTCTCCCCCTGGAGGACAGATAGAGAGAGTTAAAATAATCTTGTACAATACTATTATCTTCAAAGCAATCTGATTAAAGAAGACCTGATTTTCAAAATAAAGGCTATTCTCAGTCCTTACACTATGGGGTTGTCATGGAAAGATCAAAATAAAGTTGTCTGTCTCTGTCCCATCCAGCTCAGGGCTACTCTTCTGCGGAGTCTGGTTTGGTTTGGGTTTAGTTCTCTCCATGTAAAACTTTCTCACACTGCCCCGATGCTGTGTCATGACCTTGACTGCACACCCCAACATCCTCTGAATTGGACCGAGTGCATCATGCAGGAAAAAATAACCCACTCACCAGATGCCTGGCCTGGGCCTCTTGCTCGGCAAAGCGGTGTGTGGATGTTATTCTAAACAACCCATCCATATCCGTGGGTCCTCAAGCCAGGGCCGGAGTTAGACTGGTGGTGCATTGATGTCATTCAGAAGAGTATTGATCCATTTATTTTGTCCCAGCCCTTCTTTCCTCTTCCATCTCCTACACTGGACCTGGAGCCTGCTGGCACAGGCTGTGGATTCTCAGTTTCACCTGAGTTAGGACTCAATGCAGTGCAGACACATTTTCCAATAAAACATGATTGCATATAAAGCCTGAGGCAGACCTCTGATTGGGATATCTATTGCATCTGGGTCATTCTACTCCTGGCAAAGATTATAGCCTATGTGAAATACTTGCCTCTTTTAGCTGGGTGCCAGTGGCTCCTGCCTATAATCCTAGCTACTCAGGAGGCTGAGATCTGAGGATCATGGTTCAAAGCCAGTCCAGGTAGGACAATCCATGAGACTCTTATCTCCAATAAACTACTCAGAAGAAGCAGGAAGTGGTGCTATGGCTCAAGTGGTACAGTGCTAGCCTTGAGCACAACAAGGCTCAAAGATAGCACCCAGGGCCCGAGTTCAAGCCCCAAGACCAGAAAACAACAACAACAACAAAAAAAAACCCATCCCCTAAAACCCAGTCTTGTGTGTGTGTGTGTGTGTGTGTGTGTGTGTGTGTGTGTGTGAGAGCGTACGCTGACACTGAGATTTGAACTCAGAACCTGGGTGCTGTCCTTTAGCTTTTTCACCCAAAGGTGATGCTCTACTACTTGAAAGCTCTGCTTCTGAAAGAAATTTTTTTGTTTGTTTTTGTCGGTCATGGGGCTTGAACTCTGGGCTTGGGCACTGTCCCTCAGCTCTTCAGCTCAAGGCGAGCTCTCTACTGCTTGAGCTACAGCGCCACTTCTGGTTTTCTGGTGGTTTATTGGAGACAAGAGTCTCATGGTCTTTCCTGCTTGGGCTGGCTTTGATCCATGATCCTCAGATCTCAGCTTCCTGAGTAGCTAGGATTACAGGCGTGAGCCACCAGCACCTGGCTGAAAGAAATTTTTTTTAATGAAAAATTTTAAAAAAGAAAAATACCTACTTTCTTAGTTACTCAGGAGGTTGAGATCTAGGTTCAAATCCAGCTGGAGAAGGAAAGTCTATGAGACTGTTTTATTTTTATTTTTGTCTATGAGATTCTTATCTCCAGTTAACCACCAAAAAGACCGTAAATAGAAGTGTGGCTCAAGTGGTAGAGTACCAGCCTTGAGTGGAAAAAGCCAAGCAAGAGTGTAAGGCTCTGAGCCCTAGCACCAGCACATAATAATAACAACAACAACAACAACAAAATAATAGTTAAAATGAAGGCTTGTTTTTAGCCTCTATTATTTTTTTCTTTCAATCAGAGAGAACCACCTGGAAATAAAGGCTTAGTCCTATTTCATGCACCTCCTCTAAGAACCAGCTCAAACAAAGAAAATGGATGAGGAACCTCATCTGCTGGCCCCGTGATTGTACCCACTTTCTATTACTGCATGTTAATTGTTCAGTGTGGGGAAGTGTCTTACAGTAATCTTTCTTTCTTATCAGTCGTGGGGCTTGAACTTGGCCTGGGCACTGTCCGTCAGCTCTTCAGCTCAAAGCAAGTGCTCTACCACTTGAGCCATAGTGCCACTTCTGATTTGCTGGTGGTTAATTGGAGATAAGAGTCCCACGGACTTTCCTGCCCGGGCTGGCTTTAAACCACAATCCTCAGATCTCAGCCTCCTGAGTAGCTAGGATTACAGGTGTGAGCCACTGGTTCCTGGCTTTGCAGTGATATTTCTATACCTTCCTATAATGCACTTTGAGCATTTCTATTATTCCTCCTTCTCCAACCCTCCCTTTTTTTTTTTTTTTTTGGGGTCCAGTCATGGGGCCTGAACTCTGGGCCTGGGCGCTGTCCCTCAGCTCTTCAGCTCAAGGCTAACGCTCTACCACTTGAGCCACAGCGCCACTTCTGGCTTTTTTTTTTTTTTCATTTTGCTTATGTGGTGCTGAGGAATCGAACCCAGGGCCTCAGGCATGCAAGGCAAGCGCTCTACCACTGAGCCATCTTCCCAGCCCCCCCTCCCTTTTTTTTTATGTCTACTGAATGTGTGTGTGTGTGTGTGTGTGTGTGTGTGTGTGTGTACATGTTGCTCAAGGTGAGTACTCTACCACTTTGGCAACAATTCCACTTCTAGCTTTTTACTGGTTCATTGGAAATAAAGAGTCTCACAGGCTTTCCTGCCTAGGCTGGCTTTGAACAGTGATCCTCAGATCTCAGCCTCCTGACTAGCTAGGATTGCTGGTGTGAGCCACTGACACTTGTGTTTTGTACATGGATTTTGTCATGACCTTTTCACACATGTATGCGTGAATATTGTCCCTTCTAGACTTCTCTCCTACCCTCGCACTGTCCTTCCCCCCCCCCCCCCCCGCCAGTAATCCCTCTCTTACTTCATGCCCAGCTCTTCTACACATGAGAACACCTAGGTGATTCATCTTCCTGTGATACCATCTTTCCTTAGCTCTTATTTATTTGGTATTTGGCATTCAGGGTGTGTTTATGAGAAATGCTCCAATGCGGGCTGCTGTAGAGTTGGATATTACAAGTTTTTTTTGGTGGTTGTTTTGCTAGTGGAGAGGGGTATAACAGGATATTAGCACACAGCTGGGACTCAGCTTTGGGGCTTGTGGTCTATGCGGGGCTTGGGCCCTGAGCACCTGTCTCTAATGTTGGCCTTGCTCAAGCTTGAAGTTGCTTAGAAGATGTGGCGTTGTAATTCCATGCAGTGCACATCGGGGACTGGGGTTGCTAGACAACTGCGCAGAATCTATTTGAAATCTTGGGGTGGTAGGGGGCCCCCACTGGTATGAAGAAGGTGTGGTCCATGGCCCAGTTGACAACTGAGAGGCCTGCACAGGCCAAGGGCCAAGGAAGGCACCGAGCTCTGTCCCTCAGTGTTGCTGCGCTGAGATCATCTAGTGGACACAGCACAGGCCTGGGCTCTAGTTCTGTGCCCCAGGGCTCCGCCTGGATACACATGGTCCTGACAATGTGCCCTCCTTCCCTCCCTCCCTCCTCTACTCTTTGTTCCCCTCTCTCCCTCCTCCCTCCCTCTTTGTTCCCTCCCTTAATCCTTCCCTCCTTCCTTCCTTCCTTCCTTCCTTCCTTCCTTCCTTCCTTCCTTCCTTCCTTCCTTCCTTCCTTCCTTCCTTTCTTCTTTCCCTTTCCCCTCCCCTTCTCCCCTCCTTCTCCCTCTTCACCCCCCCCTCCCCTTCCTCTCTTCTCTTTATTGTTTTGTCAGTTGTGGGGCCTGGGCACTGTCCCTGAACCTCTCTGTGCTCAAGGCTAGCACACTACCATTTGAGCCACAGCACCACTTCCCATTTTCTGGTGGTTTATTGGAGATAAGAGTTTCTCAGCTGTTCCTGCCTGGGCTGTCTTTGAACTGTGATCCTCAGATCTCAGTCTCCTGAGTAGCTAGCATTATAGGCATGAGCCACCGGTGCCTGGCTCTCATCTTTATTTTTGAATTCTGAATTCTTTTTTGGGATTCGAATGGGCAAGCATTCTATCACTGAAGTCGCACCTCCAGCCTTTTTTTCTTCATAAGCTTGAAGCTTGCAGAAGGTCTAGATTTAAATTAAAATAGTTATTTTTGTAAATAGCTTCACACACACACACACACACACACACACAAATCATTTGTTCCTATTTTCCTTCAGAGGAACACTTGACCTGACTCTTTTTTCTATAGGAAAACATTTGCATGACAGGTTTATTATTTCCTTTCAAAACGATAGAGATGTCTCATCCACATTCCACAAAGATACGTTTGGAACTAGTTCATTATTTCTAATAAAAGTACAACTTAGTGAGTTTTAAGATCACCATTTATTTTCAAATGCTAGATAATTTATCTAACCAAGGATGGAAGAGGTTTTCTTTTCCTTGTCTTTGTTGTGGTTTTGTCTGTTTGTAAGACAGATTCTTGCTGTGTCGCCCAGGCCCATCTCACGCTTGAGAGGTCCTGTCTCAGCTTCCCCAATGCTAAGATTATAAGCATATGCCACCACACTTGCCAACAAGTCATGTTTAGCTTGAGATTTTCTTAATGTGTGGAGGAAACACTTAAAGATGTGAATCAGAGAAAGCCTTCTAGTGACTAGAGTCCACGAGATATGTGGAATGATGTCAAAACTAGGAAGAGCTCACTATGGACAACTTCTCCAAAACGAGAAAGAAAACCTAGGCATAGAAAGTTCAATGTTTCTTTTCTTAGAACAAAGGAATCCACTTTTTAATGGAGTCTTTCTGCACAACTTATTATATCCACATCACTGTCAGAAAGCAGCACAAGTCAAACTACCAAGAGGAGGTTGAATAGTGGCTTTCCCAAAATATGTCCAGGTCCCTATCCTTGGTCCTCACGAGAGTGACCATATTGGAAAAAAAGAGTCTGTGATGTAACTTGAGTTTCTCAAGATAAGACCGGTGAACCAAAAGGCAGTGTTCTTACACAGAGAGCAGACAAGACCTTCGAGGAAAAACACAGAGGAGATGGAGGCAGGTAGAGAGAAGAGGGATGTAGCCACAAGCCAAGGCCAGCTGGGAACCCCAGAGCTGGAAGAGGCCCAGAGACCCCCCTCACTCCTTTGGAGAGAGCTGGCTCTGCCCTGGCCTGGATTCCAAGCCTTGTGAAAGAACACATTTCTCTCATGTGACGCCACCCAATCGGTTGTCATTTGTTACCGCAAATACACCCTCTGAGCCATTCCAGGATGGCTTCCCGCTGCCCATCCGGCCCAGGCCAGATGGAAAGCAGCCCCGACCTCTTTCACCTTGAGCCATTCCCTTCATCCTTCCAAACAATGGATTGGCAGCCCTGCGCTTCCTCTGTGACAGACAGATGTTCCTGGGGCCTTCCTGGACTGTGTCACTGGAGTCAGAGGAATCCGTGGTGAAAGAAAGATGGCCTAGAACAATAGCCAGAGCCAACGCTGAAAGGAATCGAACAGAGACCTAAATGGGCCATTCCACCACCTGCATTGGTGACTAACCCCGAAACCCCTCCCTAGTTCAGAAACGCCTCAGTGAAAATCAACCATGTCCACTCAGTGAGCACACGTCAGATAAGAGAAATCCTTTAGCCACAGGCGTCATGATGTGAAGAACTCATAAAGCCTGCTGATTAAAAAGAACAAAAACCAAACAATCCTTGGGCCTTTGGCTAAAGAAGAAACTTCTGGATGGATGTTGAACTTCAGGGCCTCACATTCTTGCTGGGCTTTTCAGCTGGGCTCTACCACCGGAGGCATGCCTCTTCCAGTTCAGCATTTTATGCAGGTTCCTTGGAGATAGAGTCTCACAGATTTTTCTGCCCTGGGCTGCCTTTGAACTGTGATTCTCAAATTGGCTTCCTGGGTAGGAGGATTACAGACATGAGCCTGAGAAACTTTTGAGGGTCTCTGAACATTCTCCAAGAGTGATGGCGGCTACACACTGCCATCAGACAGCCAAGAGCACAGGGACATTGTGGGTGGGGGTCTCCTGCTAATTTTGCCTGAGCTTACTTTGAACTACAATCCTCCTGTTTCCACTTTGCAAGCGACTGGGATTACAGGCATGCATTGCAAGCGACTGGGATTACAGGCATGCATCATTATGCCCAGCCCTCCACCATTATGCCCAGCCTGCCAATCTTCCATCTCAGGTGTACCTGGGGCACAGGACAGCCCACGGTTTGCTGCTGAGAAACACGGTTGCTCACATGTATGACAGAGCCTGCGGGCCACACTCCACATTGGGCACCACCAGGGAAACCCTTGTAAGTTACTTCAGGAATGTCACAGCTGCCAGGCACAGGAGTCTCACGCTGGTCATCCCAGCTCCTCAGGAAGCTGAGATCTGAGGCTCATGGTTCAAAGCCAGCCCAGGCAGAAAAGTCTATGAGACTTCTCTCCAATTAACCTCAAAAAGCCAGCGGTGGAGCTGTGGTTCAAGTGATAGAGTGCTAGCCTTGAGCACAAAAGTGTAGTGACAGTGCCCAACAGGCCCAGAGTTTAAGCCCCAAGTCCAACACACACACACACACACACACACACCCCAAACATTAAATGTTATAACTAACACTTCAGATTAATTAACTCAGTGCATTGCAAATAGTGAAGTCTAATGTTTTGTTTTGTTAAAGAAGAATTTATAATGACAACAGTATAATAAAGTGAAATTTGATTTGGGACAATTTCTCAAGCATCTTGAGGGGGTGATGCATACATCAAATTCAAATAGAAATGGAGTTATCAGCATGTGTTTTGTTGTATTTGTGCCCATCCTAGAACTTGAACTCAGGGTCTGGGCATTGTCCTTTTTTTCACTCAAGACTAGCACTCTACCACTTGAGCCACAGCTCCACTTCTGACTTTTTTTAAGCTGGTTAATTGTAGATAAGAATCTTCTGGACTTTTCTACCTGGGCTGGCTTCAGGCTCTGATCCTCGGGTTTCAGCCTCCTGAGTAGCTGGGATTACAGGCAGGAGCTTTCTTTTGTTCAAGCTGGTGCTCTACAATTTGAGCTACTCCTCCAGTTCCAGGACAGGTCTTTTAAAATTAAAAAAATGCTGACAAACCTCTGTAATTAAAGAGAAAAAAGGGTTGGACATCAGTGGCTCACATCTGTAATCCTAGCTACTCAGGAGGCTGAGATCTGAGGATCACAGTTCGAAGCTAGTCTGGGAAGGAAATTCCATGAGATTCTTGTCTCCAGTGAATGATCGAACTGCCAGAAGTGGAGCTGTGATTCACATGGAAGAGCTCGAAGTCTGACCAAAAATAGCTCAGAGACAGCACAGCACAAGCTTGCGTTCAAGCCCCAGGACTTAACACACTCCACGCAACGAATATGACATGCTGTAAATGAATGGAAGCTAATCACGTGAAGGACTTCTGGCTAGGGGGCTAGTGAAGTTGCTAGGGAGGAAGGCATCAGCACAGACGGAGGGGTAGCGTGTTTATTTGGATGAATCTCGCATCCCCCACCCCCACCCCGCTTTGAGCCACTAACTCTGGGTCACTGCAGGCCTTGGCCACTAGCGCCAGCTAGTGGCAAGAATGAAGGAAGACATCTTTGGGCAGGAAAAAAATAGAGAATCTTCCATCTCATTTGCTCAACCCACTTTTAGGTGCCTTCAGTAACAGATTAATTTTGACCCTCTGGATGAAT
Source organism: Dipodomys spectabilis (assembly GCF_019054845.1). Taxonomy (NCBI): domain Eukaryota; kingdom Metazoa; phylum Chordata; class Mammalia; order Rodentia; family Heteromyidae; genus Dipodomys; species Dipodomys spectabilis. Next base: position 1,055,658 of record NW_024871181.1, read on the forward strand.
CAGACATCATTACGTAAAAGGCTGATGGCTGCACGCCGATGAGCCACACTGGCGATACGGTGGTCAGAGCCCTGGGAGGGTGGTCAGGGCTGGGGTGAGGGAGGAGAGGGTACAGAAAGGAACCCAAAGCTGTGCTCCACACACCCCTGGCCTTGAGCCTTTGTACACAGAGCCGTTTCTGGGTGTCTCCCCAGGGTCTGCCCTGAGGCTAACGCTGGCTTCTCAGGATGGCAGTTCTTAACCGCCAGCCCCGAGCGCACCCCGCATATCTGACATGGTGATGGGGGTCTGCAGCTTCAGAGTCACCCATCACAGCCTCTGAGCACACTCTGGCAGCACATCCCCAGCCTGGGCCAGCGGGGTGGAAGGCCTCAGGGAGAGTGTGACCCTGCGGGCCACACAGCTGACTGCTGCGCAGATCCTCCACAGCCTTCCAGGGCTTTGCTGCTGAGACAGGGTCTGACTATGCAACCCAAACTGAACTGAAACTTTGCAATCTTCCTGCCCCAGCCTCCTGAATGCTGGGATGAGAGACCTGCGCCTTCATGCCCGGCTCACACACGGGAACTCTGAGCCCACCCAGTTCCACAGAGCACACATTCAAGAGAGCATGAGGCAGGTTAGAGCAGGAGCAATGGCTATCTTTTATGACTCCAAGCAAAGAATTAGGAAACTCACTATGTGATGCCTTTTAAGACTGGGATCTCAGGAATATGAATTTTCTTGTTGCAGTTAAAATGGACAGCTCAAAGGGTCATTATCAAAGAATAAAACCTGTACTTGCAGAGTATTTTATTGCATAGCTTTCCTAGGGGCTAGTAAATATTTCAAAAAGGGATTCAGAAACAGACTAATTTGTTGGTATTTAGAATCCACATATATGGCACAGCTGCTCCCAGCTGCTAGAGAGGCAGAAGCAGGAAGATCAAGAGTCAGAGGCTAATTTGGGAAAAGCTAGTGAGAACTTATCTCCAAAAAACTCCCACAAAACAAAAGAGTTGAGTTTATGGCAAGTGATCATTATGCTTGTTAACATGTATGTATGTATGTTAGTAACCCTTGGTTTAATCCCTAGTATAGAAGAAGGTGGAGGAAGAGGTGGAAAAGGAGGGGAATGAGGATGAGGACAGAATAGAAGAAGAGGAAGAAGAAGAGGAAGAGGAAGAAGAAGAAGAGGAAGAAGAAGAAGAAGAAGGAGGAGGAGGAGGAGAAGGAGGAAGAGGAGGAGGAGGACGAAGAGGAGGAGGAGGAGAAGGAGGAGGAGGAGGAGGAAGAAGTTGTTTCAGGAGGAGGCCAAGAAAACCATATCTATGTGAGTCTATGTAGAAATATTTATTATTATTGGTCTAGCAGTGCTGGGGATGGAACCTGGGCCCCCGCGTGTCTCACATGTTGGGTGAGTGTGTTGCCTTGAGCTAGGCCCCCAGTGGCTCCCTACTTCCTGTCCACCATGAGGTGAAGAGACTCCCCTCGCCACATGCACCTGCCATCATGATGTTCTGCCCAAGTGCCTGGGCCAAGCAACCACAGGGCACACCTCTGTAACCATGAGTGGAACAAACCCTCCCTAAGTTTTATTTTATGTGCAGTATTTGGTGAGGGTGACACAAAAGTAACCCGCACAGGCAGCATCCTGCCCCTCAGCCGTCAGAGGCCCGCAGTACGCAGCAAGTTTGTACCAACTAGAATGTCCCAGATGTGGCCAAATATCCCTGAGAGGAGCAGGGCAGGGGGTGTGGACTCTCCCCTGGCTGATACTGCCCCTCCTGGAAATGACCTGAGAAACTTCCATGGGCAGAGTGGGGCGGAGAGTCTGAGCCTTTTCTATTGGCTGCAATTCACTGGACTGAACCTGGAAAAGGCATTGGGGAAACTGGGAACTGCTGAGAAACAGGCTGGAAGGTGGTGGGCTTCACAGGCGCCGAGACACCTACAGACAAGAGGCAAGAGTAGCCATTGTGGTGCTGGCCGTCCTTCTGCTGGGGTGAGCTCAGGCCTCTGCCCTTACCTTTCTCCAACCTCCACGATGACTAAACCATCATTAGTCTCATCTAGGAATGAACTGAGGAATGTTGAGGTCTGTGATTTGCTTGGAGCATGTAAGTCATCAGTGCTCCTGGGGATGGAACAGAAACTTTGAGTTTGAGCTCAGCTCTGCCCAGAGACAGTGGCGCACATTCCAGATCCTTAGTAGATCTTAAAATATCCTTCTTTTTCATTTTGGTGATACTAAATCTCTGCTAGGCAGAGACTCTATCACTATATACCTTTTTAATTTTTTTTAATAGGATCTCATCTTTTCACTAGGGTATGTAGCAAAAACTCTTGGATGCCCACCATTCTACATACACCTTCCTTTGTAACTGGGATTACAGAGGTATACCACCATTCTCAGCTTATTGCTTGATATGAGAATCAACCTAACTTTTTTCCAGGGCTGGCCTTGAACCATGATCCTCCAGCTCTCAGTCTCCTGTATACCTGGGATTAAAGGTGTGAGTCACTCTGCCCATTTTGCAGAAGGTCTTCCATCCATCTCTTTGAAATCACCAGCCCTGCATCTCACACAGAGAGGCCTCAGCACAATATGGAAGGGCATGAATGAAACCCAGGGGAAACAACTTGGGATCATCTGTCCAGATTTTAGCACTGAAGGTCTGGGGTCTCGCACAGTCCTTCAGGCCCAGCAGACCTTCATGCCGTGAAGGTCCCCTTCACGCCGTGAAGGTCCCCTTCACGCCTAATTTCCTAACTCTGGCCTAACACATCTCACAGCTGTGATTTCACATCTTTCTTTTCAAGCCTTTAACAAAAATTTGGTGCAACTCTCCAAGATGGCCACAAGAGGGCTCCTTCCCCTCACCTGTACAGAGCTGCCTGCACAGGAAGAGAAGGTCCCTGTGGAAGCTATCAAGTTAAAATGGCTGTCAGGACTACCTGTGGCCAGGCAGTTGGAAAAACCAACCCAATAAAGATACTTAAGTCAATGTCCCTTCTTCTCCTGAAAGCAAAGCTAAGCAAAGGACAGCAACAAACACAGAACTGCGGGAACTGACCCTCAGTCAGTTCTGAGGACCCTTGTGTTCCAAGAGCTAGGGTGGTATGCTGTTGTTCCTTAAATTCTGTTACTTGCTGAACAACTTTACAAATCAGGAAAGCATGAGGCTTGAACTCAGGGTCTGGGGCACTTTTCCTGAACTTTTTCGCTGAAGGCTAGCACTCTACCATTTGAGCCACAGCTCCACTTCTGATTTTCTGGTGGTTAATTGGAGATTAGAGTTTCACAGACTTTGCTGCCTGAGCTAGCTTTGAACTGTGATTCTCAGATCTCAGCCTCCGGAGCAGCTAGGATTACAGACATGAATTCAGATTCCTTTTTAGTTTGACGTCTTATAAATATTCAGTTCTGGCTTTGTTTGTCTTTCCTTATTTGTTTTCTTCCTTTCTCCCCTTTTCCTTTCCTTCCTTCTTTTCCTTCTTTCATTCTTCTGGTGACAGTAGTGGGACTTGAACTCAGGGACTCCTGTTCATGCTTAGCTTTTTCTGCTCAACGCTTTTTCTGCTCTGCCACTTGAGCTACAGCTCCACTTCAGGTTCTTTGCTAGTTAATGAATGATAATGAGTCTCTTGGATTTGTCTGCCTGGTCTGGCTTCAAACCTTAATCTTCAGATCTCAGCTTTCTGAGTAGTTAGGATTACAGGCATGAGCCACCAGCTTGACACCTCCACCTTTCTTAAAGAGACACTTCTGAGGTGGGTTTCACTATGACACAGCATTACAATAATAATAGTTATTATTATTATTACTATTTTCCTAGTTACTATCATCTTGACAATCATTGTCTGGGAGACCAGTTGAGCTGTGAGCTATGTTATTGTTCCTAGGACAATTAATTTCTTTTAAAACTATACATTAGATGACTATGCCATTCTAACTTGTCTCTGACCAAATGAACTGTTTTATTATTGTTGTTGTTGTTGTGTTACAAATGCTCCATATTTTCTTAACCCAAAGCAACATTCCTGTAATCCAAGGCTTGAACATTGAAGCCCGGGTGATTTCAAGAAGTTGAAAGCTTTCAACTTGTGAAAAGTGGGTAACCCAAAATGGGGGAGCACACCCCTCCTAGAGAACCTTCCCTCTAGTAACACGCCAAATGGAAAATTCTCTGACAGCTCTCTTCAAATACAAATGAGTGATGGTAAGAAAAGGTATCCGATTCTCAATAAGTCACATGATACTCTCAACATCAATACTGATGTACACTCTGTTGAAAAGCACTCTTGCATTCAAACATGTTCCGAATTTAATATGTTCTCTGCTGCTTTTGTGAAGACCTGTATTCCTGATGTTTTCTCATTATGCCTTGGTGGAGCAGGAGGTGGGGAGCAGTCAAGTTCAAGATGGTAGCACTGATAAATGCCCAGAAAACTCACCCACAAACCAGCGTGAAGTCATGTGCCTGAGTAAGCGAGGACCCCATTGTTTTCCTGTCTGGTGGTCTTGAAAATGAGCTGGCCATAACAATGTTCAAGATGTGAGTCTTCAGGCTGGGCACTAGTGGCTCATGCCTATAATCCTAGCTACTCAGGAGGCTGAGATCTGAAACCTGCCTGGGCAGGAAAACCCACGGGAGACTCTTATCTGCAATTAAGCAGCAAAAAACTACAAGTGGAGGTATGACTCAACTGGTAGAGCTCTAACCTTGAGTAAAAAAGCCAAGGGCAGCACTCAGGCTTTGAGTTCAAATCCCAGTACTGGTGCCCCCCCCAAAGAAAACAAAAACAAATACATGTGTTGTCCCTGCCCTGGGCTGTGGGAGATCCTCTGTGGAATGATGGGCAGAAGGCAAGATGATCTCTCCGCCTCGCACCAGCAGCACTGGGCAGCATTTACTGCGGTTTCCCTACAGACGCAGCCCCCAGATTTAGGTCTATGGGGTTCCAATTTTATGTCAGTCCTCTGTTCTTTAAAAAAGCAGGATGTATCTTACTACTAAGCATAGTAGTTGTTGATGGGAGTGAGCAGGCCAGAGCTGCCCCTCCCCTTCGAAGACTGACTGACGGGGTGCTGTGACCGTGATGGGAGACATCCCATTCCAAAACCAACTGGGCTTTTAACATTTTCATTAGTTGTTGTTTTGTGTGTGTGTGTGTGTGTGTGTGTTGTTGTTGTTGTTAAAGAATGTATCAGGCCTGGTATAGAGTTTGTCAGTAAATTGGGAAACCTTAGGCGCCATCCTCAAGCCCCAAAAGGACTGTGTATGGAGTCACTGACTTGGGGATGATCACTAAGTGCAGACATAGCACAACTAAGGTGCCCCATGGATGCCACCAAGAACTTGACCTTCATCCCTTCCCTCCTCCTCCTCTCCCTCCCCCTCCTCACCTTCCCCTCCTCCTCTTCTTCCTTTTCCTCTTCCTCCTCCTCCTCTTCCTCCTCCTTCTCTTTCTCTTCCTCCTTTCTCCTTTTCTTCCTCTTCCTCTTCTTCCTTCCCCCTTCTTCTTCTCCCCAGTATGGGGGTTTGAACTCAGCATCTCATACGGGCTCAGCTGGTACTCTAGCACTTAAGGCATGGTTTGACTGGTTATTGTGGAGATGGGACCTCACAGCTGTCTGCTCAAGCTGGCTTCAAGCAGTGATTTCCAGCTCTCGGCCTCCTGAGTTGCTAGGTTGTTAGATGTGAGCCCTCATGCCCTCTCTCATGCCTGGTCTTGTTTTAGGGGGGTGGTCCCTCTGATTTGTCCTTACCCCGGGCTTTCTGTTCATACAGAGGCCAAGATGAGCCCAGCCTCTTCCCCTCATGCATACATCCCTGCTTGCACACCACCTGTGTTCTCAAAATGGCACGATACCCATCCCACAGAAACAAAGAAACATCCATCTGCAAGGGGTCAGCTTGATCAAAACCAGCCTTCCCTGCTCCCTGGGAATGCCAGAGGGATCAGACCCAGGACACAGCCATCCCTCAAGCTAGGAGCACTGTCTGCATGAACTATACGCAGAGGGTGCCCCCCCCCCCCACCAAAAATAAGAGTGAGAAGTGAAACAGAAGGCCTGGCAGGAGAAAACATGGTTGGTGCCTTCTTGTAATACTTGCAACTTCCTCACTCACCGTTGGTCATCAAGAATGGTGATGGGAAGCCAGATGTCGGTGGCAGCTCACCCCTGTAGTCCTAGCTACTCAAGAAGCTGAGATCTGAGGATCCCAGTTCAAAGCCAGCCTGGACAGGAAAGTCCATGAGACTCTTATCTCCAATAAACCACCAAAAAGCTGGAAGTGGTGCTGTGGCTCCAGTGATAGAGTACTATTATTATTATTATTATTACTACTACTATTATTTTGGTAAGCAAAAAAGCGTAGGGACAGTGCCCAGGCTCTGAGTTTGAGCCCCACGACCAAAACAAAATTTTTTAAAAAAAAGAAAAGAGAGAGAAAAAAAAAGAATGGTAGTAAATATGGCGTGGTCTTGCCTCCTGGTTGTGAAGCTGCAGGTAGCATTGGGACTAGAGTTATGGACAGGCCCTGGGGGGGAGCCCTTCACACCGCCAAGCCATGCTGACCTTGCTCCCAGGACCAGTGAATGTCAGAGGATTCCTCCTGGCTTCCTCAGCAGGGAGAGTATCTCTCTTTAAGGGAAGGTATGTCATGAACACTGTTGACAATCATACGCCACTGAGTCATTTCTTCATTGACCACACAGCATGACTGATTTCTAAAAGGAAGAGCAATTCAAACTCTTGGTGATTTGGGCTGTGTATACCATACTTCAGTCTCCTTAAAAAAAAAATTGGAATCCTGATGGGTGCTGGTGGCTCACGCCTGGAATCCTAGCTACTCAGGAAGCTGAGATCTGAGGATCAGGGTTTGAGGCTAGCCCGAGCAGGAAAGTCTATGAGACTCTTTTCCAACAAACCACTCAGGGAGTGATGTGGCTCAAGAGAGCACTAGGAGCACTAGCCTTGAGCAAACTCAGGGACAGCGCCCAGACCCTGAGTTCAAGCCCCAGTACCAACGGGCACACATACACACACACACACACACACACACACACACACACACACACACACACACACACACACACACACACACACACAGTCTGTACCCCAGGCTAGGTGGGGTAGTGCATACCTGTAATTCCAGCACTAGGGAGGCTCCAACCACACACACAGAATTGCTTTGAGCTATAAGGTTAAAATTCATACCATTTTTAATGCGGGAGCAGAAGGTTCAGGCTTTCTGTTGAAAGTCAGTGGGACACAGGCCATGATGTAACTCTTGTTTTGGGTGGGGGGAGAGGTGGATGAATTGTAGGGCTTGAACTCAGAGCCTGGGGACTGTCCCTGAATCTCTGTGTGCTCAAGGCTAGCACTCTACTACTTGAACCATAGCACCACTTCCAGTTTTTGAGTGGTTAATTGAAGAGTCTTACAGGTACTTTTCTGCCTGGGCTGACTTCAAATCATGATCCTCTTATCTCAGCCTCTTGAGTAGTTAGGTTTATAGGCGTGAGGCACCGGTGCTTGGCCACGATGTAACACTTGCAGGGCAGTTAACACTGCAGAGAAATGTGCTTGCTGATGATACTCAGCTGTAAGAATTTTTAATTTCCCCCTTTTGATTTCCTTTACAATCCACGGGCCATTTCTTACTTCGTTTACCAAGCATATGTTATTTCTGTGTTTGCCTTTTGTTATTAACTTTTCTCTTTATTGTCTTTGAGTGGAGGAAAAGGTCAGTACAGTGAATATGACGCTGTGCCTTTGGAATCCGTGGAGACTTCTTTTATAGCCTAGTTCGCGGTCTATTTTTTTTTAATATATTTTTTCCATATGTATTAAAAATGTGCAGGAAAAGATCAGTTGGGGGTCTGTAGTCTCTCTCTCTTTTATATGCATATTACTGGTATCAAATGTATGATATGTAGCACAGATTTATACTGCATTACATGTAAATATGAATATAGTTGTATATGTACATAGCTTGAGTTCTCGTGTTGCAGTTTTCAGATCTACACCTCTCAAGTAGCTAGGATTACAGGCTTGAGCCACCAAACCTGGCCTCCAAGTTCGTTCTGGTTGTAGCATGTGTCAAAACCCCCAACTCTCTTGTGTAAGAGATTAATCTTCCAGTGGATAAACACAGGGCTCTGTTTGCATGTGGAGCCATCTTAGATGATGCTGCAGTGACTGCATGCAGATGTGTTGTTAGTTTTCTTGGATGTGGATCCAGGAAGGGACTGCTGGGTGGCATGGTAATTACGGGTAAGTTTTTGGGGAGTGGCCAATGTATTGTTTTTCCCTAAGGCTTTCCTGCCATGCCATCAACAATGCTGGGGATGCCAGCTCTTCCACACCTGGCCAGCATTTGTTATCTCTGCTTCTGATGACAGCCCCCTTAGGGAGTGTGGAGTTGTAGCTCTTTGTGGGTTTGATTTGCATTTCCCTAACAACAAGCAATGTTGGGTATCTGTGCTTGTTGGCCTTTTTCTTCTCTTCCTTCTCCTGCTCCTCCTCCTTTTTCTCTTTCTTCTTCTCCTCCTCCCTCCTTCTTTTTCTTGGTGCAAAAAATCTAACTAAAGGCCCTGCACATGCTAAACAAGTGTTTTTCTAAGCTAAATCCCTAACCCCTGAATATCTTCTTTGTGGAAGTATCTATTCAAATCCCGTGTCCTTTAATGCAGTGGGCTAATTTTCGTTTTTATTTATTGGACTGTAACAACTCTTTTTTTTTTTTTTTTTGGGTCCGGTCATGGGGCCTGAACTCTGGGCCTGGGCACTGTCCCTCAGCTCTTCAGCTCAAGGCTAGCGCTCTACCACTTGAGCCATAGTGCCACTTCCGGCTTTTTTCTTTTTGCTTATGTGGTGCTGGGGAATCGAACCCAGGGCCTCAGGCATGCAAGGCAAGTGCTCTACCACTGAGCCACCTTCCCAGCCCCTAGACTGTAACAACTCTTAATGTGTTCTTTATTGTATCACTTATCAGAGATCAGTAAATATTTGTAAATATTACCTCTCATTGCCTGGATTGCCTTTCACTTCCTCGATCATGTTCTCTGCTCTTCAGTGAATCCCCACCTCCACCTCCTGTGACAGTGAATGAGTACCAATTAAATTAAGATAAAAAAATGAAGTGGGTGTGTTTCTTGTATATTGATTCTTTGGATATGTGCCTATATGTGTCTATTTTTGTCTTTTGAGGAGCCTCCATACTGACTTGCATAGTGGTTGCATGAATTTCCACCCCTATCAATAATGGATGAGGGTTTGCTTTGCCCCAACTCCTCGTTGGTACGATTTGTTATTTGCTTACTTTATGGTTGCCATTCTGACTGAGATGAGAGGGAATCTTAGTGTACTTGATTTGCATTTCCTTGATGGCTAAGAACGTTGAGCATTTCTTCATGTTCCTATTAGCTATTTGTCATTGTCGTTGCCCTCCTCCTCCTCCTCCAAGTTTTACCTTTAAAACAATTTCTCTATGAAATGCTGGGAGAAACAAAGTGCAGCCCTTTTATCTGTCTGCATTCGATTGACAAATCCATCTCAATTTCAGCCTGGAAGAAGGATTATTTTATGTTCTAGGAGATGCAATTTATATAGGGTGGCCGGTCAGGATCCCATCTCCCTTGTGTTCCTTCTGTACGCATGTTTGGACACTTACTTTGGCAAATGCAGAGCCAACATAAATGGCATGGCATCCCTCTTTTATGAGGGGGAGGTGGTTCAACCTGTGTACTCAGGCTGGCCTGCCACTGGTGATCATCTTGCCCCTTCCTCCTTAGTGCTGGGCTTAAAGGCATGCACCACCACACCACATTCAGATGTGTCCATCTTTAATAAGCACCGTGCTGCTTTAGCAATGGGCTGGGATGTGACAGACATTAGCATCGGTCCTATAGATTGGACCGGTGTCTCCCACTTCAGCCTCCCTCTTGGGTTTCATCATTGGTATGCTTCAGTGTTGTTATGGTGTGCTGAGGTCTACAAAGGATGAGAGCATTGTCCACTGACGCACAGGTCATAGATGGTGGAGGGAGGACCCAAGGCTAGGAATAGCAAAGTGCTGAGTTGGAAGCTGAGCACAACACCTAAACACTTATTATATAACCAAAGCAGACAAGCCACAGTATTGGTCCTCGTGAAGCTGAGGGCCTGGGACCCAGTGACAGACCAAGTAAGAAGACCGTGGATGCTGACCTGAAGATCCCTTGAAAGGGGGAAGGCTTCCTGGACAATGAAGGCGGACCCCTCCTGGAGGAAGTCAAGATAAATAGCAGGGGACTCTGCAGAGATGGTTAGCAATGGAGAGAACAAGATAGGTGTATGTGCAAATACGCAGGAAGTCAGAGAGGACTGATGGGCCCTAGGAAGTTCAGGGAGTATAGCCATGGGAGAAAAGCAGAAAGTGGAATTGTGAAGCTGGGGATAGTTTTAATGGATGAAGGGAAGGAGAAGGGACATTGTGATAATATAATGTAATAATGTAATATCATGAAACTGGTCATGCAAATTCATGACAGATTTGAAGAAAAGTGTGAGCTGTGACTTGGCATGTCTGGATGTTCCAGGAGTGGAGGCTGATCAGAGAAGTGGGAGAGATCCAACCCCTATGGGGAAATGAGATGGGGGGGGGGGGGTTGAAATGAGATGATGGTTGATTAAGGGCCATGAACTCTGGCTGGAAGATTGGTTAGGTCTGGAGAAAGAATCACCTAATGGCCAGAAAAAGACACTCCATATTCTTTTTTAAAAAAAATATATAATTTTATTGTTCATAGGAGGATGTTATGCACTAGGATTACCATTTCATAAATCAGGAAATGAAAACAATTCTTTTTGGATAATATCACCCCTTCCTTTGCTTTCCCCAGATCCTCGATATTCATTAAGTTCATGATCATAGATTCCAACGTCTATGTCAGACTGAAATATGGTAAATCTGTGCTTTAGTAGTTAGGGGGAAGCGTGAGGAGGAGTTGCTACTAAAGATACTTACACAACTAGAATTCCGGTGTTCCCACCCCTCACCTTACTTTTTCCAATCAGCATTCATGAGACTGGATGACTTCCCCTAACCCATCAACATATTTATTTGTCCCGTATGAAGAATCTACCATGTGTTGGATGTGGTCAGGTAGTAAGGGTAAATAATGGACTCTCCTGACATCATTACAGAAAACAAGGTAAGTGTGTATGCAAATACGTCTAGAAAACAAGATGGGTGGGTATGCAAATATGTAGAAAGTTCTAGATGCCATCCGAGAGGACTGATGGAGCCTAAGAAGTCTAGGGAGTATAGAGATGAGAGGGATTTCTCCTTGCTGTGGGATAAGAAAGGACCAGCAATGGCTCATAAAGGGACAGCTGAGCAGAGGACAGAGGAGGGAGCCCAGATGGGAGCTCAAGGCATCCTGGAGGGGACAGATGGGGAAGAGATACATGATGACCGGGCTGAGGTGGACAAGGCCGACAAGCATTGGTCTATGCTAACGCAATGGCCTGCAAGGCCTTGACAGCCAGGCAGAAGATAGCGAGCCTAGATCAGCAGATTGTAAATCTCAGTCCTATGAAGGCAGAGGGCTGTGTGCACACACTAAATCTCTCTTCCCTTGCAAGGTGCTCAATAAATCTGTGCCACGTGAACGAAGGAATCTGGATCCACTGCAATGCAAGTTGGCACCTTGTCAATTTAGTGATACAAAAAGCAGTTCGTTCACCTCTCTGCCTCCATTCATCTCACAGCAGAGCTAATGAACAGTGCAGTAAAGAGATCAAGGGTACAAGGAAAAAGGGGAGTGCAAGTTTCCATTCCTATAAAGACTCCAAGGTAAAGGGTTATTAAAACAACACTAATTTTTACGCTTGATTTTCTTTTTTTTTTTTTGCCAGTGGGGGCTTCATACTTGCTCAACTTCTTTGCTCATAGCTGGTACTCCATAATGCCTCCAGTCCAGTATTTTATTGTGTAGTTGGAGATGGAGACTTGCAGACTTTTCTGCTGGGTTGCCTTTGACTGTGATCCTCTAGATCTCAGCCTTCTGAGTAACTAGCACTAGCTAGTTACTCAGCACCAGCAGCCAGCTTTGATCATTTATTCCTTTTTTTTTTTTCAGGGGGAGGGGGAGTACTGGTCCTGGTGTCTGAACTCAGGGCCTATGTACTGTCGCTGTGCTTATGGGCTCAAGGCTAGTGCTCTATCACTTGAATCACACCTCCACTCCAGTATTTTTCTGGTTGATTGGTGATGAGTCTTACAGACTTTCCTGCCAGATTGGCTTTGAACTATGATCCTCAGATTTCAGCCTCCCGAGTCAATAGGATTACAAGCAAGAACCACCAGCACTTAGCTATGATAATGCATCCTTATTTTTGCTTTCATAAAAACTTTCCCAATAAATGCCCTGTGTGTGTCATGCATGCATATGTATACATACATTCCTCTGGAAAGTGACTTATTGCAAATACATCTCTCCTTTGTGTGTGTGTGTGTGTGTGTGTGTGTGTGTGTGTGTGTGTTTGTGTGTGATGAGACTTGAACTTGGGGCCTGGGCACGGTCCCAGAGTTCTTTTTGCTCTAGGCTAGTGTTCCACCACTTTGAGCCACAGCACCACTTCTGGTTTTCTGGTGGTTAATTGGAAATAAGTGTCTCTCCGAATTTCCTGCCAAGGCTGGCTTTAAACCATGATCCTCAGATCTCAGCCTCCTGAGTAGCTAGGATTACAGGCATGAGCCACCAGCACCTGGCTACATCTCCTTCTACTAGTTGACAATATTCTCTGTGTATGTGTATGTGTGTGGGTGTGTGTGTGTGCGCGTGCACGTGATGGTCCCAGAGGTTTATTTCAGGGCCTTCTGCATTCTAGGCAGGTACTCTACTATTTGAGCTACTATTATTCAGATAGGTTCTTGCATTTTTGCCCAAGACCTTGGACTACAATCCTCTTACCTATGGAGTTTCCCAGTAGCTGTGATTACAGGTGCATGCCACCACACACAGCTTATTTGTTGAGATGGGGGAGTTGTTCATAACAGGTTTCCTGGGCTGAATTCAAACAGCAATCTCCCCAATCTTTGTTTCTCAAGCAGCTAGGATTACAATGCCGCCATGCCCATTCGTGTTCTTTAAAGATACATTAACAACAAATAGTTGTGTTATAAAATAGCAACTGAGCAGTAACAAACATTCTCCTAGATATGGTGTTAATGCTTGTCTTAACAATGGCATTAAAATCTTCAGGTAAACATTACACGATCAAGCTTCTTTCTTTAACACATTCTTTTCTTTTTCATAGAAATAATCTTTTTTTAAATATAAATATTTTCCAGGCTGGCCTCAAGCTCTTGGCCTTTTGTGGTCCTCCTACCTAAGCTTCCCGATCAGTGAGGGCTGTAGGTACTCATCACCACCCCTGTATGGAAATAACCTTTCCTCAAAAGTTCATGTTCATAGGAAAAGAACAGAACGCAATGGAGCATGAGAGATTTGGCAAGAGCAGGAATACCATAGACCTGTGAAAAACCAGCTTTTTCTGCAAACATGAGCTCTAGAACAGAACTCACAAAATCATGGATTATAGTAGCACTGTGTCACAGTGGCAGTGACTTTTATGTATCAACATGGACAATATGTTTTATTTTGTTTTTGGTTGGCCATGGGGCTTGAACTCAGAACTGGACGTTGTTCCTGAGCCCTATTTCTCAAGTCTAGCACTCTACTAGTTTGAGCCACAGTGCTCAATGTGGTTACTTGGAGATAAGAGTCTCACAGACTTTCCTGCCCAGGCTGACTTTGAACCAGGGTTCTCAGATCTCAGCCTCCTGATGAGTTAGGATTATAGGCATGAGCCACCATGGGTGCCTGGCATGGAGGATATGTTTGATGAGTCAGCATTTCAATTACTAAACTTCTGGCACAGCAGACTGCATTCCATACTGACTGGGCCTCTTCTCCTATGCTGAGAGCTTCTGTAGAACAAGGAATAAGAGAATCTCTGGCAGATTGACTGTCATCAGAATTCCTCTGCATCACCAGCTCTTCAAGGTCTCTCGTCTGCCCCCCTGTAGGCCGGAACTGGAATACTGGCTCTCCTGGATCCTGAGCCTGCTGTCTGAGCAGAGTTTGGAAAGGGTAGCTTCCCCAAACATATAAACTTGCTATTCCAAGTCAGATCTCTCTGTCTTTCCATCTCTTTCCCCCTGTCGCTGTCATATCCCACTGAGCCTGTTTCTCTGGGGAATGTTAATAAAAACTCAATGTAATTTTAATGCTAGTCCCCGGCAGAATTGCACTCTCTTCTCTATACTATATGATTCCCTCCCTTCCCCTGTGTGGGGACATTTAAATGACTGATGTGTGACACATACGCTGTTTGAATCATAATATAGGGACTTCTCTGGAACTCATCTTTTGTTTTTATTTTCCTCCACTTTGCTTTACTCATTTTTACTCTGCTGTACTGTGTATATGTGTAGCAGCCAGTCTTGTTTCAGCTAAATAGAAAAAAAAAGCATATAGTTAATTCATAGTAAGTATCCATTATTCACAGTGAATTCACAGTGGATATCCATTAATACAGTGGATCCCTCCTACATAAATTTAGCTCAAAATCTTATCAGAAACAGATTTTGGTGAAGCTAGAAAGGATTCAGACCCTGTTACAATATTGATTAGTCGCATACATGCTTTTCTTACTATTTTATTTATGTTCATAGGACTGGAACTCTTTGTTAAAATATACTTTATACATTTAGAGAGGCTTCCCCCCCTCTTTTTTACAGTCAATTTTTGTTCTATTATTCAGTAATCTTGCAACTCAGTGAAAGAATGCATAATATTTTTTGAATGAAAAGAGATGCTATAAGGCCAGCATGGTGGTGCACACCTGCAATCCCAGCACCTGGGAAATGGAGACAGAAGGGTCTGAGTGGTCGGCCTGGGATAACTAGTGAGACCTTGTCTCACTATGTATGACATTACATCATATGCATTTATAATAGCTACACAATTCTGTTTTCTCAGTCAAAACTATTGACTTTTAATAGAGATAAAATATGTAACTTTTTTCCCCCAATACTAGAGTTTTAACTGAGCCTCAAGTTTGCTCAGTTTTCTTGCTAAGCTGGTGTCTACCACTTGAGCCACACCTCCAGCCAAGTTTTTTCTTGGAGTTGAAGTCTCAGGACTTTTCTTCTGGGCCAGGATCCAAGCCATGATCCTCCAAATCTTAGCTCCCTAAGTAGCTACAGGTTACAAGTGTGAACCACTGGTACCTGGCTAAAATATTACATTTAATATTCAATAAATATACATGCCTACTTCATATTAGATTTTACAGGACATTTATATTTCATGTATTTTAACATATATACTTATGTATCATTTATGCATTATGTAACATATACATACCTATGTATATTTGTATATACTCCTCTATATCACAAAGGAACAGGGTCTGGTCTTTTTCTTTCTTTCTGTTTTTGGTCAGTCATGAGGCTTGAACTCAGGGCCTAGGCACTGTCCCTAGGTTTTTTTTCACTCAAGGCTAGTGCTCTACCACTTTGAGTCACAGCTCCACTTTCAGTTTTCTGATGGTTAATTGGAGATACAACTCTCATGGACTTTCCTGCTTCTGTTGGCTTCAAACCATAATCTTCAGATCTCAGCCTCCTGAGTAGCTAGGATTATAGGTACCTGGTGGTAAGTTTAGTTTTTTCACTGGCGGGTGTGGGGGGGAACAGAGAAATAAACCTTATTTAACTGCAAATGTCCAAATTCCATGATAACATTTCAAAAGAATATAATGGAGCACCTCAAGTTACATGGTATTTGATTTGAACGCAGGGCCTGGGTGCTGTCCTGAGTTGTGTGTGTTTTTTGTTGTTGTTTGTTTGCTTGTTTTTTGCTTAAGGCTAGTGCTCTACCACTTATGCCACAACTCCACTTCTGGCTTTTTTTTCAGTAGTTAACTGGAGATAAGAGTCTTACAGACTTTCCTTCCCCAGCTGACTTCAAACTGTGATCCTCAGATCTCATCCTCCTGAGTAGCTGGGATTACAAGTATGAGCCACAGAGTCCTGCTATTTTGGTTTGGTTTTGTCTTTTCCCCTATGTTTGCTTACATATGGTGACTTGCATATGACTTTCACTTCAATGGTTGTTGAGACAAGTCTTAAAACGTAGCCCAGGCTGACCTTTGAACTTGTGATCTGGGTACCACAGTGTCACAAGTGCTGAGATTACAGACATGCACTAACACTAGGAAATTTATTTTTAAGAGCATATATCATAATCTAAGACATATCCTATTTTTTGGAGATATCCTATTTTTAATTTTTCATGCCTCATATTGTCAGATATTGATGATTTACGAAACTGTCCTAGAGTAAAATACGTCCAGAATGCTAGACTTTACCAGGGATTGTAGCCGTTCACTCAGACCCTTAATTTTACAGATATAATTCAAGTCCAGAGATGTTAGGTATCAAAAGTAAAGTCATATCCATTCTTAAAAAATTATATCATAAAAGAGGAGATTTCCAAAGATGAAAAAAATATTTTTAATACAGGAGTCCATTTTCTATTTAAGCACCATTTATACTCTTACATGAAAGATTAGTTTCCTTCTTCCTAAAATATGTTTGTTCTTTTGTAACCACAATCATCCTACTTCTTCACATTCAACTACCAAAAGCAGTTGAGAGCTGGGTGCCAGTGGCTCACACCTGTTATTTTAGAATGCTGAGATCTGAAGATCACAGCTCAAAGTCAACTCAAGCAAAAGTCCATGAGACTCTTCCTACAGTTAATTACCAAAAAAAAAAAAAAAAGCCCAGAAGTGGAGTGGTGGCTCAGAGTGGCAGAGCACTAGCTTTGAGCACCAAAGCTCAGGGATAGCTCCCAGGACCTGAGTTGAAGCCCTAGGACAGGCACCAAAAAAAAAAAAAAAAAAAGGGCAGTTGAAGTATTTTGACTTAGGATTCCACAAAGTGATTAAAACACAAGCCCCAAGTGGGCCTATGGAGAGTCGTAATCACATCAGAAGACGGGAATGCTGAAAACTGTGGCCCAGGATATGCTGCTCCTCTGATTGTCTCTCATGAACCAGATCCATAATCTCACTGCTATAACATGGTGATAATGAAGCATCAGTTTTGCTGGCAATTGTTTTTTGACATTTGCTCTTGGAACAGAACACAAAACCAGAGCATTATTAATAGTGATCTTTCTACAGGGCCGTTGTTATGCACTGCATCATGAAATACCCCTGGATGGGGCCAAGTCCCTCTCCAGTCCTGATGGAGACTGGGCATGTAGATATTTTCAGGCTAGGTGACCACAGCACAGCAAGTGAAGCTCGGCTTTTCTCATTGCTTAGAGCTCTGGTCTGTCTGTGTCTTTGAATCTGCTAAGCACACTCCTTGGACATCTTGTAAAAGAAGGCTATTTTGCATAAACAATGTTCAGCATTAAAAAAATAACTGGGGGAAAAGATGTAATAAAACTCAACAGTCCCCTGCTTTTTTGGTGGAACTGGAGTTTAAACTCAGAGTCTCACACTAGCCAGGCCTGCACTTTACCACTCGAGCACACCCTCAGCCCTTTGTAACAGTTTTATTTTTCTGGTAGGTCTTGTATTTTTGCCTGGGGCTGATCTGGACCATAGCCCTTCTATTTTCGCCTACTGCTTATCTGCTTGTTGACTGAGATGGTGTTTTGCTGGCCCTGAATTCCAGGACTTCCAACCCTGCTTACAAATCTTTGATAAGGAATTATCTCTATCAACAGCCCAACAACCTTAAAACAGTAGGTTTTCAATCCTTTGGGAGGAGTGAAGGAGGGAATTAAATGAGAAGAAAAGGGAATTCGGAAGAAATTCAGTCCAGCACTGAGGATCTAACCCAGCCTTGCACATATCTAGAAGTATCCTACCCTCAATAGAGTTACATCCACAGCCCAAGTTTTTGCTTGACTGTGGCCAGTATATTTCCATTCCAGAGATATTTATGTGATAAAACATTGTACCATTATTTATTAATCAACAGCATTGGCTGAGGAAAATATGTGCCTAGTAGCGATGAACTCTCCTGGGACTTAGGATTTATTTAGGACTTCGGACATAACGTGTTCACTTGTCTGACTGCAGGAAGTAGCACCTGGAGATGTTTTGGTGGAGTTTTCATGGGATGGCTATTAAGAAGAAATGATTCTCGTGCACTGTACTTCAGTACTGGGGTAGTATCTCCCCCAAATTCATGCCCCTTCTAGGACCTTAGACTGTGACTCTATTTGTCAGCACAGGTAGTTATGTCTTTCTGGTAGAGTGTAGGCCTTAAATCTTGTGGCTGGTATAAGCCAGCCACAGGAAGAACAAAGTGGTGGAAGCAATGTGTTTACAAGGCCAACTCCCAAAGCTTGAAAGAGGCATTTTCAGGCCTGAGCAGTAAGTAAGCTTGTCTGCCCCTGCAGAACTGAGAGAGAATGCAGCCCTGAGCAGAAGTGAGGCATCGCAAGGCTGGCTTTGGAAGAGGCAAAACGTGGATGCAGAACTGAGGGTGTGATGAGAGAATTCTAGACAAAAGGAAAGGTGAAGAAAGCAGTCACAAGGTTCCATGTCATTGCAGAAGCAGGGCCCCATGTGACATGTTTATGTCGGTAGGGTGGGTCTCCCCCTCCAGGCCCCCAGAAAAGCTGCTTGCTTGGAGCTGTGGTGTCACCATGGCCCTGCAGCCTGTGGATTTCAGCACATGATTTATCTTCCATTCCTCTTCACACTGCTTTTTTTTTCCCCTGTGGAAAAAAATGTTTTCAACTTTATGACTTTGTTCCAACCTGTATGTTTTATTCATGCTCTCATGGTGGTGTATTAGAGAATTAATTCTGCCTTCCAGGAAGACAGAAACTTCCCTTTCTGTTCCCTGCAGCAAATCGCATCCATCTTTGAGCTCATTACTGGGGTGTCTGCGACAGGAGCAAACTCTGCTACTTGGGCCCACGTGGGTGGGAAAGGCTGGAACTGCTCTTGACTTAACATGTTTGTTTCTAAAAACATTACATGTGGCATAGGAATTGCAGTGGAAGAATGTAGAATCAGCGCTCAAGATTTTCTTGTAGGATGGAGGGAAGTTATCTTTGGGGCCCTGGATTCGAATTGGTTGGAAATTTTTGAGCGTTGTGGAATTGAGTCTTTTCTTCTTTTTAAAAGTACCTAAAAAAAAAAAAAGAAGAAGTGGGGAGGTGCCAATCTTTCCGGAGCATATCTGAAATGCTGCGGTGCCTTTCTAGCCTCCCGCTGCCCTCTAAGCTGTTTATACACCCAGTCTCCTCCCTGGACCCAGCATTCTCAGAGATCAGCAGTGTCCACAAGCATCTTCATGGCTGAAAACAGGGCAAAAAGCGAGCACATCATGGACTTTTTTTTTTTTTTTTCTGGTCCTGGTGCTTGAACTCTGGGCCTGGGTGCTGTTCCTGATCTTTTGTGCTCAAGGCTGGTAGTGTGCCATTTGAGCCACAGCTGCACTTCTGGCTTTTTGTGGTTCATTGGAGATGAGTCTCATGGACTTTCCTGCCTTGACTGGCTTCACACTGTGATTCTTAGATTTCAGCTTTCTGAATGGCTAGGATTACAGACTTGAGCCACAGGTGCCCGGCTCATTATGGACTGAATATCTTAAAAGTTCTTTAATGCTTCTGGTTATGATCAGCTGAGTTTCCCCACACGGAATTTCAGCTCCAGTGTATTCAATTGTAAATAGCAGCTGTTACTGCAGCTGCAATGGTGAAAAGCTGACATAGTATCAATGCGGACTGGTTGCTAAGTACAGGTGATAGCTTTGCTTTTCCCACCATTTAATTTCAGCACTAAAAATCACCTATCATTCCAACGTTGTGTTGAGTTTTTCACCAAAGGGGCAGCCAAAAGGGTCTGTTACACAAATAGGACAACTTTTACCCCAGGATTTCTGTCTTTCTCATTCATCTATTCCTCTCTGATCAGAGCCCAGAATATAACTTACATGTCTTCTGGTGATGGTTTGGCTGTCAATGCTTGCTTTTGGTAAATGGCATGGCACAGAGGGTGGTGGCAGGAAGGGATGAGGTGACCAAACCTAAGAGAGACACTGGAAATTACTGTGGTTCAAGTAATATGGTATCAGCTTTGAACAAAAAAAGCCAAACAAGAGGTCAAACCTTGGTAAAGGAACTTTTTTCTATTTTTTTAAGGTAAGCAGTATGTTATCTGAACCAAAGGTTAGTTCATTTTGAGGCTGTCCTGACGACACTGAGCCCTTAGCCGAAGGCCATACCTAATGACCTCTTTTGCTGGTTCTTTGGAGATAAGAGTCTCACAGACTTTCCTGCCCCAACTGGCTTCAAACTTCAATCCTCAGATCTAAGCCTCCTGTGTAGCTAGGATTACAGGCGTGAACCACCAGTGCTGGGCACCTATGACCTTTTAATAAATGTTCCTGCTTGATGGTGCTAGTATTTAGAATGGCCTCTTTATGAAGATATTTAAATACTTTCCAATGCCTATCTTGTGTGTATCCAGGTAACTGACACCAATATGAGGAAGCTGAACTACTGTCTAAGCTCAAACTGGGTCCTATCACTTACCAAGGCAAGTTCTTCTACCTATCCTGGCCTTAAGTTTCTTTGCCTATACACAAAAATGCCTATTGCACAGAGTTGTTAAGAGGATAAATGCGATAATCCAAGCAAATATTGAGAGCAGATTCCCTCAGAGAATAAGTTATCATCATTTGGGGAGCTTTTGGCAGGGTGTTGTAGATTATTTAATCTCGGTTGTGAAATCTTTAATCTCTATAGAAGCAATGTTATAGACACTGCTGCGATGCCAATTATAATTGTACACTGTTTTAAAAATTCACAATGATTGAGCATGAGTGGCTCACACCTGTAATTCTGGCTACTCATGAGGTTGAGATCTGAGGATCATGGTTCAAAGCCAGCCTGGGCAGAAAAATCCCCATGAGACTCTTATCTCCAATTAACAACTCAAAAACAGGAAGGAAAGCTGTGACTCAAAGTGGTAGAGCACTAGCCTTGAGCTAAAGAGCTCAAGGACATTGCCCGCCCGAGTTCAAGCCTTACAAGCAACAAAACAAACAAAACCCCCACAATGTCTGACCTACAACATACTTTAATTCATATACTTCAAGAGAGCTAGGGAGAAGATACGTTTCCCCCCTCACAAAAAAGTATCTATGTATAGTGTTTACTACATATTGGCAAGTGTTCTTGGTGCCAGGATGTTCTGGTGCCAATCATGTTCCACGGTCAGGCACAAAACTAACCAGAGCTGTGCTAGGTGATTTGTGTAGTATGCTGTTTCACTCATGTTTTAGATTTTGACAAAGTACATTTTGTACTTTCATCCCATAACATAGATACAGCCTAGGAAGTGTGATGAAAAGGGCAATGAAAATTCTTCCCTTCATCACTCAGCAACACAGGTCACTATTTCAAAGAGTAATATTTAGTTTTCCACAAAGATAATAATCACTTAAATTACATTGCATTTCCTCTGTGTGTGTGTGTGTGTGCTGGTCCTGAGGCTTGAACAAAGGGCTAGCTGCTCTTTCTGAGCTGTTTTGCTCAAGGTTGGCACTTTATTGTTGAGTCACAGCTCCACTTTAGCTTTTTGGTGGTTAAAACGTCTCACAGTTTCCTGCCTGGGCTGGCTTTGAATCAAGATCCTCAGATCTCAGCCTCCTGAGTAGTTAGGATTACAGGTGTGATCCACCAGTGCCTAGCTAGTTCTTTTTTTGATATTTAAAATATGCTGTTTTTTAAAATTAAAATAGATAAAATGTATAATTATTTACTCTAAGCTGCTGTCCAAGTTGAAAAATGGAAACATATTCAAGCAAAATACACAGATGAAAACTATAGGGCTGGGTGCTGGAGACTTGTAATTCCACCATATTCAGGGGGCTTCAATTTGGAAGATGGAGATTTGAAGCAAACCCCAGAATATGACTACTAATGAAGATGATGTGAAGAGAGATTTGAAGACGTTGGTAGCAACCAGAAACTAGAAGACAGACGTAATCGCTCAAAACCATTACAGGGAGAATTGCTTTTTTAACACCTTCATTTTAGATCAGATACATTGATTTTTTGCACTTCCAGAGTCTATGATTTGTGTGTGTGTGCTCCAGTCCTGAGACTTGAACTCAGGGCCTGGGCGCTGTCCCTGAGCTTCAAGTGGTAGCACTCTACCACTTGAGCCATAACTCCACTTCTAGCTTTTTGGTAGTTAATTCAAAATAAGAATCTTAGACACTTCTGCCCAGGCTGGCTTCAAACTGTGATTCTCAGATCTCAGCCTCCTAAGGAGCTAAGATTACAAGTTTGAGCCACTGGCACCTGGCCAGTCTACATTTTTTTTTTTTTTTTGTCAGGCTTGGACTTTGGGCCTGGGTGCTGTCCCTGCAATTTTTGTTTTCAAGGCTAGTGCTCTACCACTCGAGCCACAGTTCCACTTGTGGCTTTTTTGTAGTTTATTGGAGATAGAGTCTCATGGACTTTCCTGCCTGGGCTAGTTTTTGAATTGAATTATTGGTGTGAGCTACCATCACCTACCTCAGAATCAACTTTTTTTTTTTTTGTCTGTCATGGAGCCTGAACTCTGGGCCTGGACACTGTCCCTCAGCTCTTCAGCTCAAGCCTAGTGCTCTACCACTTGAGCCACAGCACCACTTTCTGCTTATGTGGTGCTGAGGAATCGAACTCTGGGCCTCATGCATGCAAGGTAAGCACTCTACCATGAGGCCATCTTCCCAGCCCCAGAATCAACAATTTTAAAAGAATAAATTTGTTGTTTTCAATCATCAGATTTGTAATGGCAATTCCAGGAAACAAATTTATCCAGTCATTTCAGATTAACAACAGGAAGGACAATAATGGACTACTCTGCCAACCTTCTTTTGTAAGATTCCTGCCACCTTTGACACTCAATTTTCCTTTTACATTCCATTAAATGCTGTGGCATATAACTTTTTCTTTAAAATGTTGATGTGTGTGTGTGTTAGTAGTGGACGGAATGGTGAAGTCTCCCTTCGCCCCCAAAGATACCTCAAATGGTTTTGATGCAGAGGTTAAGCTGAAAGGTATTAATCAAGGTAAAGGGTACAGTAATCTCATGATTGACTGGCTTAGGAAACATACTATTTTCAAGTATCTCTCTGATCTGCAGATTTTCCTTGCAGAGCAGAAGAAATAAACAAACTGTGGAGATTTGATTTGCATATTTTGTAGGTTCTCTGCGGATCCTGTCATTTCGGTTGATATTTTCTTTGATGAAGTTATCTTCATTTGTTCACTCGGTTCCCAGCTACAGCATGAACCCTTTATAATGCGATTTATGGTCTATGTTGGTACACGTGCTTCCTTAAATTCGAGTTACATAAATGAGCTCCTCCAGTCTTTCCAAAGATTTGGAGGCACGCCTGGAACCTAATGTACTATTTATTAGATCAGACCCATTCCACTAGAAATGTAGACCTGAAACTCAGCCACTTGAACTGTTCCTCCAGTGCGGCATTCTACGATTGAATGAAGTCCCGTGGACTTTGCTGCTAGGGCTGGCTTCCAGTTTCCATCTGCCAGGTCTCAGCCTCCCAGAGTGGCTAGGATTCCAGGCGTGGGCCACAGGCGCCCAGCGGCTCAGCATGCTTAGATTCCACCCTGACTTCGTTTTCTGGGGATGTTATCTCGTGGGGACGCCACGACCCCCGGGCTTGGTCTCCTCCCCGCAGGTCGGGGTGAGCTCCCGGCGCAGGCCTCCCTCCGGATGTCCACCTTTAGTCCAGCCCGGTCCACGCCCACCAGGACACCGCGTGGCCGCGTCCCGGGGCCTCCCCTAGGGTCCAGGCCCACGCCAGGCCGCGTGGCGGCTGGCAGCGCGTCCGCCCAGCAGCCCGGAGAGCCTGGCGTCACGGAGGGCCACGTTTCTGGGTGCCGTCAGGGAGTCTCTGGTCTCGAAGGCCTCCGACGGGCGCTTTCCCTCCCCGCCCGGGTCAAAGGCCGAGGGCGGGGTCACTCGGGGGGCCCGCGGAGCCCCGCGAAGGGCGCGGGGGTCCTCCCAGGCCGTCCGGTCGTCGCGCGTCGTCGCGTCAAGCCCGCAGTCAGCGGTCGCCGGCGACGCGCGGGGTCGAGGTCGAGGGTCGCGAAGGCCGCGCCGTCGCCTTACGTCACTTCCGGCTTGGTCAAAGATGGCGGCGGCGCGGCCGCGGTTGCCGGGGTGGGTGGACCAGCGGCGGCGGCGGCGGCGGCTCCGGGCGCGTTGAGGCGCAGGTGAGGGCGGTGGGGCGGGCTGGCGCCGGGACGACGGGTTCGGGGCCGCGTGGCGGTGGCGGGCGGGAGTGGAACACGCCGGGGACCGGGCGTCGCGGGGACCTGGGGCCGGCGGACGCGCCCCCTCCGCGGTCCCGGACGCGACAGGTTGACGGGGCCGAGAGGCTGGGGACGAGGTGCGGACCGGCGGTGCGGACCGGCGTGGGCTCGGGGCCCCCGCGGCGGAGTCGGGGTGGGCTTTGTCGCGGCGTGGCTGGCCCGGCGCTCGCTCGCGCGGGGGGACCCGGGAGCCTCGCGCCGACCCCGGGGCCGGCCCCGTGGTCAGGTCGCGGTGCTGTTTTTTTTTTTTCTTTTGTGTCCCGGCTGCGTGTGCCTTCCGCTCTGGTGCCTCGACTTCCCCTGTGTCCTTTGTGTTTCCGGGATAGTTTTTGGGCGATCGGAAGCTGGGAACCGCCCCCCCGCCCCGTGTGGCCGTAGACCCACTGTGTGTCTGCGCGCGCGTGCATTTGTGTGACACTCGCTGGTGCTTGCACGGCGCGGTTCGTCACCGAAGCCATCCATGAACCTCGTTCTGCGGGTGGCCACGGGACAGAAGTAAACCAAACCGGCCAGCGTCCCCCGACCCCCGAGATTTCTCCCGACCGTCCCGGGGACCACCGACCCCAGCCTCCACCCCGGACCCCCTTGAAACCAGCCTTGGGTCAGGCCCGGACGTCGGGGGAACGACCCCTCAGCCACCCTGGAAGCCGCTTTTCCCCAACTACGCAGCTGAATTTCCTCTGACAAGTGAGGTTCCTGTCGCTGCATGGAGGTTTTGGGGTGTACTTGAGACGTGGACCGCTTTTGGCTGGATCCCTGGAATCCATCCTCAGAACCCTTTAATCACAAGACACTGAAATGATGGTCCTTGGAGCAGTCCTTGTCCCCTAAACACGACTAAAATATACCTCACGCTAGTTTCCTCTGGTTTTATTACTGATTTGCAGCGTTTTCAACACCCACAACTTCTCTTACCTACATCCTTTTACCTACAGTAGCATCGCCTTCATTTCACTTCGGTCAGCACTGTCCCTGTTTGTATGTAAACACGTAGATTCCCACTCCTCCACCCTCTTTTTTGTGTATGTGCTATTTCTGGGGTTTGAACACCAACATCACCATCTCTAGCTTTTTAATTGGAATTAAAAGTCTCACAGATGTGTCTGCCTGGGGTGGATTTAAATCTCCATAAAATCGCCATCCTCCAGTTCCCAGACTCTGAGTAGGACCACAGACTTGAGCCACTGGTGTCCAGTGGTTTCTCCTTTTTTTTTTTTTTTTTTTTAATGTGATGGGAAATGTGAGTAGAAAGAAATATTAAGAATGATGTTCAGAGACAGTTGTGTTTCTTTGTAGTAAGTTTTGTGTTTTTGAAACAGTGCTCAGCTGCCAACTCAAAAGCCACGGAGGCTTTCTTACTTGTAAATGCTGCACTTAGCAGAATTCTTTTCCATGTTAAATCTCAGTTTATCCTTGAGGAATATTAAGGTAATTTTATTAAACCATTTTATTTCAAACTGTGGAACGGGATATAGGAATTGGTTGAGGGAACCAAGCACAAAGGTGTTTGCTGTTTTTCCAAGGCTTATTTTATCCCTCAGCCAGTTGGTTTGGTTTAAATCAGTGAGTACATTAAACTGCTTAGGAAAGGGTCGGCCACAGAATAATAATGCTCAGTAAGTGCTTGCTTTTGTGGAAGGCAGTTTTCTTTTGGAACATTCATTGGGGCTGTTTTCTTCTTTTGTAGACAATGCCTGAAATAATAGAGTGTAAATTTGTAATAACCTATTAGTTTTGTAAGTACAAAACATGACAAAGCATTCTTATTGTAGAATAGTTGGAAAATAGTAAAAAGCACAAAGGGAGAGAAGGAATTGGCCATAACCTTCCCTCTCCAAGGATAACCATTGTTATCCTTGGATAACACACCCCATTGGTGTGCCTTTGTGTTTATACATTTATAAACACAGAGTGGATATCCTATGTATATTGATTGTAACTTGTCTTCACTCGTGGTATTGTGAGCCTCTGTCCATGCCAATACCTGTTCTTCAGTGTGCTGTTGAATGGTGTCTCAAATGTGGATGGGCCATAAGTTACCAATCAATTCCATATTGATCCCTCAGGTTTCTGAAGCCTGAAATTTGCTTTTCATTAAGATTAATTTTTTTTCCTATTAAGAGTTTTAAAGTTCCTCAGTCTTGTAAGATATGTAAAAAACATAAATTCTACTTTTTAGCATCTCAGTATACATTTTTCTGTCAGGTACAGTTCTAAGGTAGCACGCTCAGCTCCCTGTCTTTTCTCAGATAGATCTGTGCAGTTATGTACATAACTGTGAGCACATTTTCTTTTGATGATTATTTCACTTTAGATGTTTATTTATTCATGAGGCTGTCCTTTAAACTGCTCATCTCTTTTCAAGTTTCAAGGAAATGATTCACAAACCTCTTAGGTCCTGCTAAATTATTCTCTAGGATAGAAAACACCTTAGGTTATTGACTATTTTCCTGTCTTATGATGAGCTTTTCATATTATTTTTACTACCCATGCAGAAAAAAAAAATCAGAAACACCACAAACTGAGTTTCCCCTAGAAGCCTCTGTAGTGGGGAGTGGAAGAGAAATATGGACGTGGAAAGGGTAATTTGTGAGGGCCAGCAGCAGAAGTTTCTGGGTGGTGGTGGGGTGGGGATAAAACCGTACCTGCACATCTGAAATGTCTGCTTTTGGTTATGTGTGTCTTGAGCCATCACTGTCTTCACCAACCACCGGATTGTGCTCTGGTTCTCCTTTTGTAGTCAGAAGTTTCTAGTTGGAGCTGTAAAAATCATCTTTGTGGAGCTGACAGGCTGGAAGCTGTGGATGCCGTTGGTTGGGTTTTGTTAAAGCAGGGTTTCTCAGCCTCTGTACTGTTGACATTTGGGCTGGCTCACTCTTGGTTTGAGGGAGAGGGATGACTCTTGGACTCTTGTGCATTGTAGAACATTTAACAACTTCTTTTCCCTACCTGTGAGGTGCCTCTCCACCCCTGTTATGTCAGGTAATAAGTCTCCAGACATTACCAGATGTGTAATGGGGTGGGGCGGGGACAAAAATGAGTGGTCCTCAATGGCTGCATTAAAAGATATATTGAAGAAAGGCCCCTTTGACTGAATGGTTTAATCATGAAACAGTAGAAGGAACTTAAAAGAACTGCAAGAATATATGGTGTACGCTCTACCTGGAAGGCAGGGACTCAGCTTCCTGTGCTGTCCCAGTTCCTTCCAGCTTTTGTTTCTGTGACTTTGTGAATGGTCAGTTTGAGCAGTTTTGCATCCACCTCCTTAGGTGGCAGAGATAAAGCAATGTGAAAGACCATGGAGATGCTGAACTTTTCACGATGGGATTGGCATTCTCAATATGCAGATTAAATTATGAAATTTAAATAAATTTACATGGAGTTGATGCCTCATGAATTGTGTAAACATGTCCATTGTACTGAACAGCTCAGAAATGACTGTCTTCTAGAAAATGAGATTTCTTAAAGAAACCCTTTTAAAATAGAAGCTAAATTCTAGTGGTTTTTTTTTTTTTTTTTTTTTTTAATACTGCCTCTTTTTTTTTTTCTTCAATCAGTTTGGGGATACAGAAGTAGTGAATTTGTCTTGAGGAAAGGTAGTTGGCTTCCAAGCACTTACCTTACTGTAACTTAATACCTTTTAATGGTAGCTTATTGATCTGCATGGAATGCATGTATCAGTAATGCTCTTTGGGGAAAAAAAACCAGCTCTCAAATATTTATGGGTAATTTTTCTTTTTTGTTCTGGAATAAGAAATCTTTAGACATTGGTAAATAAACTATATAGAAGGATCTCCATTGGAGCTCCATGTACTAATAGGGTGGGTTTCACTGGAATGAATGCATCTATTCTCTTTTTTTCACAGCAGTGGGGTAAATATTCTTTCAGAGACCGAATTGTGAAATTGCGAGTTAGAGTTGGAATTACTGTATGCATTGGATATGATTCCTTTGGAGTGAAATATGCTTGTAATATTTTTCCCAGTCCTGTGTAGTATTTATAACAGAGGCTGGTCCATGTCACACTTATGCTGTGTTTGTATTTATTAGTCCTTTGGAGCATGAAATAAAGGGGGTTTCACTGAATACTTACGTATTTTCCAGCAATTTTGGAGGGAAGAATATTTTATAGCTTTTGCAATAAATTATATATTAAGAAAGAGCAGAATTACTTCTTTGCATAGCTCGCCTGGAATATGGAAAACAATGCAACTGTGAGTTTTATTACCTAGGGTAGCCAGTCTGAAAGCTGCTAAACCAATGCATTTTATGGGTGCTTATCGGTAGTTTTCCTAAGTCTTGGTTAAACATTGGCAGGAACGGTTCTATGGTACTATCATATAATTTAAACGATGCCATGAAAATTGGCAAAGAATTGTGGGAGTTCCCAAACCATATACTTAGTATGAAATATGTATATTTTCTAAGACCTTATTAAGATAGTATCTAGTTTTATGGTACCCCGGTAAGTAGGACTATTCAAAAGAAAGGCTCTTGGGGTAAATACAGACTTTTTTTTTTTCTGTACTGGAGTTAGGGCCCAGGGCTACATGCTCTTGAGCTATACCCCTAGCTACGTTTCCATTCTTAATGGTGAAGTTCTCTTCCCATTTGTTAGGAGAAATGGACTGAGCATTTCTGGAGCTGCAAGTGATTCAGAAGAAGCAAGTGGTGATTGAATGGAGCAGCTCTCTGGGTGTGTATGTGTATGTGTATGTGTATGCGTATGCGTATGTGTATGTGTATGTGTATGTGAGGGGGTTGGCACAGTTATTGATCCCTGCACACTATCTCCTGAGTCCTTGGGCTTTCTGACCTTACTAGTTTGTTCCCTGCTGGACAAAGAAACAGGTGGTCAGTTTTCAAGTCCCTTCCCTGCCATCCACAAAGCCAAATCTTTGTACTCTACTCTCTCTGGCCACTTTTCTAAACCCTGGTCGTTGCTTCTTGAGTAACCCCTTGGGACTGAAAGATTAGGAATCTCTACCCCAAGTGCCATTCCTGAATGTGCAGAGACCATGGCTCACTGAGCTCTCCATGGGAGTGTCTGGTCTTTCCTCAGAGTTACTCTCCAAAACACCTCTGCAGATATGTTCAAGCCCAGTCTTGCAGTCAGCCACATTCTCGCGTTGGGCTGTCCTTCCCTCCTGTTCTTCCTTTGCTCTGCAAGTCTGTCACTGCTGCTTCCAGCTGTTTTCTGTGGTCTAGATGCTAATTGCTTATTAGCTTAGGTTTTTAACTGGCATTCTGCCCCATCTTTCTAGCTGCAACCACTTGACTCTTTCCTATCTACTTAACCTTCCTTATACATTCAACTATTTTATTTAAAGCACAACCTCAGTGAGAAGTACTTGGTTGCCCATCCCAGCCAACTAAATTAGCCTTTTGACAGGCTTTGCTGGAACCAGGCTTCTTTGCTGCGGTCACCATGACCCTGCTTTCAGAATTCCTCTTGCATCTTTTGCTGTAGACCCTCAGGGCATGGGGAGTAGGTTAGTAATTTCTAGCACTGTATCTTGGGAGCCTTGCTTACAAAGTCATCTTCCAGTTTCACCTGGAGCTCAACTCTCTCTTGGCTGTCCTGTTCTTGCCTGTGTAGATCCTCTCTGGGGGCCAGCCAACACAGGAGGCCAGTGTGAAGAGGCTTTCATTGTTTTTAGACATGTAGTTTTCCCTTGAAATGACAGCTACAGATAACTTACTTTGTGAAAATATATTTTCCTCTGAAAATAGTAACTCAAGTGTATTCATAGGTTTCTTAAATTGGACAACAGCACACATTGCAAACAGTAGGCATCGCTGTTGTTTTAAAGTGCTGTCAGGAACAGGGTAATCATATCCTGAACATACTAATTTTCAAAGTTCTCAAGATTAGTACTTGAGTTGGCAACTCTGTTAGAGAACAAGTACCTCCAGAGTCAGCTAAGCCTCCATTTTGTGCAGAAAATTATCACATGGCTCCTTGCTTGAGACATTTTGTTTGAAGCTTGCATTTGAGTGGTTAGTGAGGAATTTACTTACTTTTCCTTATAATAATATAAAGCTCTTGTATATTAACTAGGGAAAGGAAAGTCCTTCAGTACTGTTTTGTAGAGTATCCAGCTAATAGTGAATTATTTTGTATTTTTACTAGGAGGGATGGCAGTTGTAGCCTGGTCCCAGAAGAACCCCACCCCTCCTCGCCCCTCCAGAGGGCAGGCTGCTCTGAGAGTAGCCCCACTTTTCCTGTCCAGTCTCTCACAACTGTATATCCTGACAGACTTGAAAATGGGGAAGAAAAATGAACTTTAATTCATAGTATTTATTGTGACAGGATGGAGTAAGCACATCCAGGAAAACTAACAATGAGTCTTTGGGTTTTTGTACCAAGGGGAAGAAAACCCTACTGCCTGGGAGATATGGAAACGTAAATTCTTTAGAGAAGCGAGGCGTTTTGAAGTAGAGAGTGAAAATTCTTGTTGAAAGTCTTGAGATTTGTGATGTCATAAATTCCATGTTTGGTGTGGTATGATATAGGGTAGACTGATAGATGTCTACTAGATTAATCAGGTAAATGATAATCTTCAGTGGCCACATTTCTTTCTAAGCCTAGTGCTGTTATTGGTGCTAGGAACAGTCTTTTTTATTACAATTTTGTGTATAGGTGTGTCTGTCTGTGTGTGCACATGCAGCATGCATACCTTGCACAAGCTAGTCAAGTGCTCTACTCATGAGCTAGTCCCCCAGCCCAGGAGCAGTATTTTTTCAAAAAATTTCCACATAGATGTATTTATAAAATATACAAGATTTCATATTTATATTTAATATTTATACTAATATATGTAATTTTAAATGTATATTTACATTTATATTTTGTTTTATATTTTTAATATAGTATTTACATATTATATTTATATTTATGTTTTCTCTGCAAGTCTGAATGCAGATTCACAGTACTTTCCTGGCTTATTAGCTCCTGTGTTCTTTGAGTTTAATTGTTAAAGGCCCATTGGGGTCTGGGGCCCGTTGACCTCTAGCTTCATAACTCTCATATTTAAAGAAAGTTGTGATCGCCCTATTTTCTCATGTGCACTCTATGGCTCTAAAGCCCCTGAGGGCAGCAGAACCTCTGTTTTCCAGTCTGTTGTACACAATGGTGTTTTTTGTGTTTTTTTGGGGTCAGTCATGGGGCTTGAATTCTGGGCCCGGGCACTGTCCCTCAGCTCTTCAGCTCAAGGCTAGCGCTCTACCACTTGAGCCACAGCGCCACTTCTGGTTTTCTGAGTGGGTTTACTGGAGATAAGAGTCTCACGGATGTTCCTGCCCGGGCTGGCTTTGAACCATGATCCTCAGATGTCAGCCTCCTGAGTAGCTAGGATTACAGGTGTGAGCCACCGGCACCCGGCACAATGGTGTTTTGAGCATTAGATCTTCACACTGCTCATTCAGGGACTCAAGTGTGCTGGACTGCGCAGATGAACATTTTCAAAGTATGAAAAATGATTACTTTATTTGTGAGCCTTGTCTCTTTAAATTTTTTTTTGGTGCTAGGTCTAGGGCTTGAACTCAGGTCATGGGCGCTATCCCTGAGCTTTTTTTTTTCAAGACTACGACTCTACCACTTGAGTCACAGCTCCACTTCAAGCTTTTTGGGTGGCTAATTAGAAATAAGAGTCTCACAGACTTTGTTGTCATGGCTGGCTTTAAACTGTGATCCTAAAATCTCAGCCTCTTGAGTAGCTAGGATTGCAGATGTGAGCCACTGGTGCCTGGCTTTTTTTTTTTTTTTTTTTTAAATTCCATGTGCTTTTGAAGATTGAGCAAGTCCTGTCTGTGATCTCCTGAGCGTCATTACCAGGTTAGACTTTTAGAGACTGCCTAGAGGTTGTTGCTGGATTGCCCAAGCTGGTTCTTGAACTCCTGGGCTCAAGTCCCCCTACCTCCCCTGCCTTGTCCTCCCATGCGGTTAGGACTGCAGACTTGTTACTGCTGTGCCTAGCTTCACCTCTCAACTCCATGTTTAGTGGAACTTGGTACAGAATTTAATTTTAAACTGGGAATTAGGAAGCCACTATTGGATTTGTAATGTTTTGAATATTGCAAAATATTTTACCTATGTAATTTGATCATGTTGTGAGTCAGGAGAGACAGAGTCTCTAAAACAGAGGCCTGGTTTTTAGCCACTAGAATTAGAAGTGACAGAGGGAGCCTGCTCACAGGTCCATGATGAACCTTCAAAAGAAAGTGTTAGGATTGTGTCTTCTCTGGTAAGGATGAGTACATTTGTGTTTGGACAAAGAGGGAGCAGACAATGTGGAGAATCAGAAAAGATGTTTACTCATGTAGTAATCTGACCAGACTGTTACTTTCATAGTTGAGAAAAAGTTGCCACTGGTTGATAGTAAATGAAAGAATGCAATGTTTTCAGTTCTGTGGTGTTTTAGCTAACCCACAGTAGAAGTTAGACCAGAGCAGCTGTTGAGGGTGGTGCCTGGGATCTAGTAATTGCAAAGGTTGTAGAATGGGGAGATGAAGGCAAAGCCCCAGAAAGCCCAGCAGTCCTCCCCATACTCTGTGTCATCCCTGACTTTCTCTTGATTCACACATGTAACACAACAACGAACTTAGGCTTTGGTTTTAAAGTCTCCCCTGGACCCAGTCACTTCTTCCAACTGGGCTGAACCAGCACCATTGATCTCCTGCATTGATCTCCTGCAAGTTGCCCTACACCTGTGCCCATCCCTGAGGCTGCTTCACAGCCACCCTCTTGCTTTCCTTCCTGTGGTGTGAAGTTTCATCCGTTATCTTCTGGACTCTTGGCTGCTCTCCTAGCATTCACTCGTCCTTTGTCCTTTAAGACCAGGTTGTTGGATTGGCAAGTGTGGAGGTAGAGGCAGAGATGTAACTCATCTCCCTCTCCCTAATGCCTCTTACTTGTTTTCTAAGACCCTTCTTTCCTGATATACTATGCCTTGTATGTAATTTCTCTAGCCCCGCTTCCTAGAGTACAAGAGCCTTCCCTAATGATTGCTCAAGAAAAGTGCTTGAAACATAGTAGGTACTAATGGGGAGGCAGGAGCTTGGAGAGGTGGGCTAGGAATGGTTATTCTTCTCTTTGGAGGGTAGTGGTGCCTAGTTTGAGAATCCAAAATAAACCACTTAAGATCTTATTTTATTTTATTGTTATTATAAGGGTAATGTACGGAGGGGCTACAGTTACATAAATCAGGTAAAGAGTACATTTCCTTTTGGACAGTATCCCCCCTTCCCTCGCATTCTCAGGTTTTCCCTCCTGTCCCTACGCACAAGTTATATGGTTCATTTTCAACATAGTGTCTAGTGAGTACCACTGCTGCATTTGTTCACCCTTTGTCCTTCCATTTCTGTGTCCCCCCTGCCTTTCGAAAGACAGATAAATAAGACAAAAAGAAAAGAAAACAAAAAGAAAAAGAAAAATACCTCATTTGCATTCCCTGGAGTTCATTTCAATAAATATTACTTTATCTGATCAGAGACACATTTGGGTTCCTCTCCTAAGAATATCATTTTTTAAGCCCGGCGCCGGTGGCTCATGCCTGTAATCCTAGCAACTCAGGAGGCTGAGATCTGAGATCTGAGGATTTTGGTTTAAAGCCAACCCGGGCAGGAAAGACTGTGAGACTCTTATCTCCAATAAACCACTAGAAAACTGGAAGTGGCGCTTGGTAGAGAGCTCGCCTTGAGCTGAAGAACTGAGGGTTAGCGCCCAAGCCCAGAGTTCAAGCCCCACGACTGACAAAGGAAAAAAAAAAAAAAAAGAATATCATTTAAACACCAGGCACTGATGTCTGAGTGCCTATAATCCTAGCTACTCAGAAGGCTGAGATCTAAGGATTGTAGTTCAAAGCCAGCTCAGGCAGGAAAGTTAGTGAGCTGTGACTCAAAGTAGTAGAGCGCCAAGCCTTGAGCAAAAAGGCTCAGGGATCCACTGCCTAAGGCCCTGAGTTAAAACCACATGACCCGCAGAAAAAAAGAATATTACTTAAGATCTTTAAGTAAATTTTGACCTCTGACAGTATGAAATGACCAGAATTGCAGACTCCATAGAGACAGAATGTAGACTAGTAGTTATCTGGGATGGGGACCAGGGAGAGGGGTGTAGGAAAGGACAGGATCATTGCCATTGAGTACAGGGGCTCACTTTGTGCTGGTGGGAATGGCCTGAATTGATGGTGGTGATGCCTCTACAGCTCTGTGGACGTATTAGTACTTTGAGTCATGCATTTCATATGAGGCAAGTCTGTGATGCACGTTGGCCTCTGCAAAGTGGTGAAAATGCCCCCTCGTCTGGGGCACACAGTGAAGCCCTGGGACATATGGCCACCAGGACCACCGCGTGGAACTGATGGTGCTCAGTGGGCATTTATGATTGGGGCCTCAGCTGTGTAATCTTAGAGACCCTGAACCTTTCGCTTTTTTTTATAGCCAAATACACATATAACCATTTTAAACCAACTAGAATTGGTTGTGTTCAATTTGTGGTGTACAGTAAGGGACATTAAATATAAAAAAAGATGCTCAGCATTAGGCCTTATGGATGTGGATTTCATGGGTTATCTTTCTGTTATCTTGACTTTTCATTCTGTGGCTATTTGCATATAGAGTTTGTATTGGTTTGGCCAGTAGGAACCTCTTTCAGGATGTAACTTTCAAGATGCAATGTTCCATACTGTAACATTAAAAAACAGGTGAACTAGCCCTCATTTAAATACAAGTGCCTTTCCTTGCTAATGGTAGTTCAAGAAAACAAAACACAGCTCTCCTTCCTGCAGAACTGAGCAAAAGGTAAAATGTCAAAGCCAAGTTCTTTCTGATGGTAGGAGGCAGGGTATTGTTAGCAGCATGAAGAATGCTATTCAGTTACATATTCTTTGGGTTATTCACAATGGGAACAGGAGGTTAGAGTATAACCATGTTTCTGGTACAAGGAAGGAGAGAGAAGTGATTTCTCGCAACTGCATGAACAAATGAGAATTAGACTTTATGGGGTATGTATGAATGCGTGCAAGTACTGGAAACATTTAGAAATGACAATGGTTCTACTTAAAGTGGTGTGCTTTTCATATACTGTGAACGTCAGGTGACTGGAGACATGTACTGTACAAAGGGCCATCTGCATTATTTCCTAGAAACGAATGCAGTCAAGCACCACCTAAGGACAGGGTATGTTCTGAGAAGATCATTAGGCAGCTTTGTCCCTGTGGCCATCATCAGTGTGCTATACATTGTAGAGACAACTGTGGCATCATGAGGCAAGATCATCTTCTGGGGGCCTATCTTCTGTGTATGGCCCATCCATTGCTATACTGTGAATATGTTGAACATGAATTGTGTGGCTCATTTGTAGCTCTTTCCAAACCTCTTTTTTGTTAAAACAGTTGCATTTTACTGCAGGTTTTATACTCTTTTCCTCAAGGGGAATTTACTGCAGCCAGTTAGTAAATCTGCCTTTCAACCTCCAGAACTGGAGAAACAGGAATATAATGGGGTCTCATTGTTTGCATGTAGCCCATTACTGGAAGGGAGAGGCACTGCAGGCCACTCCTCAGTGCTTTGTGCTTTGGACTATTAATAAAGCTAATTCACTTCTTAGGAATGATGCAGTTCCTGAGCAAATATATGATGCAGTTCCAAAGAACTGAGGGCTGGGCAAGGATCATAGGAAATGCATTTGCTATATGGAAGGGAGTCTGAGTAGTGAGCTGTCAGCATAGCCTAGCAGGAAGGTGATCTGTGTGAATGTCCCCTGAGCAAACTGCAGTTCTGTATGTGGTTTTAAATCACTGTACCTTTGTAGGTAGGTACATATTACAATTGTCTGTTTTTCTTTTTAGGGCTCATGTAATCAAAGAAGTTTCTTTGTTGTGTGTATCTTTTCAGAACACAACAGGAACTGAAAATGAATCAGGTGAGTTTAAAAATAAAAATTTATATGAATTCATGACCTAGATGTTAGACCAGCTCTTGATTAAAAAAAATAGCACCACCCACATTCCTCCTCCAGATGTTCATTTTTGTTCCTTCACACCATGCATCCGTGTGTTCCCTCATCATGTGTGTTTGGTGTGGCATGGGCTTTTTGCGTCTGGGCCTGGCCTGGCAGTGCCGGAGCCCTTGCGTCTCACTCGTAGTAGGGATTTTAGTTCAGACTTTGGTTTCACCTTCTCCCACCCTCCCCAGTGTGAGGTTCCTTTCCTTTTTTTTGCTTTGAAGTTTACTCAACTTTCATTTTTAGCACTTTCTGTTTTATAAGTTTCCATTGATTGGAAAGGGAATATTGATGTTGTTTTTGGAGATTGCAGTGGAGCAAACACAAATGTTTAAGTCTTTTGTCTTGGAAAATCCTCTTCCTAGAAGGGGCTCTGGCTGTATCTACAACATTAAGAGTGTCTGTTACAAGGGTTTTATGTTTTCTAGAGTACTGTTCTTTTTTTCTGGTGTCAATATACTTGCAGTTGCAAAAATTTATGGGTGTCAGAAACATACTGTCTTAAAAATCTTAGTAAATACACTTTAAAAAAAAAAAAACCTATGTCATGTATTTGACTGCTTTGCTCAGAGCTCTCAGACTTGGAAACAATTTGTGTTTCTCATTCCTCGTCCATCAGTGGAGACTTGAGACACCTTTTACCGTGTACAGAGGCTCCTAACCAGAACTCACATGTCCAGCTTCATCAGGCAGCCACATTCAATAAGTTCACTCTTTGTAGCATTAGGAGGTGGGACATTTTTGGAATGGATTCTTTTGATTTCCTTTCATTATTTTTCTCTATCAGAAATCTGTTTATTTTACTGCCGACGTCTCCATCATAAAGAGTGAGTCCGGGAAACACATGGGGCACATGGTTTTTATTATTTGAAACTTGGAGATTTACTGACATGCATTTGAAGGCCTGTGATGTCTGGAATGGCAAGGGGGAGGGAAGAAAGAACAGAGTAGATAGTCAGGCCCTCACCGGCACAGTTACAGGCTTAGATGCCAAAAGTTTTGTTTGTTTTCCTATTTTAAGATTGATTCCTAATGTGAATCTGGTCACCAAATGAGTTTGCTTCTCTACTGAGTTAGTGAACGATTCCAGAGTAGAACCTAGAAGTGCTTTGTTCTGTTGAGTCTCATCGCTGTACACACGTTGAGGTGCCTAAAGATTTGACCTTAGGCTTATTAGTTCTTCTATCGCATGAGGTGAGTAATATTTTTGGTGTGTTTGGCTTTAATATTCCACATATCAAATGAATCTGTGTTTATAGAAGTCTGCACACTATTCAAAAGTTGTGGAAATAAGCATATCTTTTTCTTGGCTCTTTTACAATCTTCCTTTACTTTTGACAAGTTTTAATATCAGATGTAGAGGTCTGCTTTGATGCCAGATGTTCTATCAGTGGGCAGACCTCCTCTCTAGTAGCACATGTGGCATCAGTGGATGGGCTTCTCTCATTCTGATGACCAGCATATTGCTCACTGGGTGTGATGTAAGGAGTCTGCTAGTAATGAACGTTTTATTTGTATTAGGAAAATTAGGCCCACTTTGTCGTTAGCTGTGTGCTGTTAAGATATGGTTATGTTGTGGCATAAAATGTATCTGTGTAGTTGACCCTGTTGTTTTTTTAAAAATTAAGAATTCAGAGCCGGCGCCAGTGGCTTACGCCTGTAATCCTAGCTACTCAGGAGGCTGAGATCTGAGGATCGTGGTTCAAAGCCAGCTCGGGCAGGAAAGTCTGTGAAACTCTTATCGCCAATTAACTACCAGAAAATTGGAAGTGGCACTGTGGCTCAAGTGGTAGAGTGCTCACATTGAGGTGAAGAGCTCAGGGACAGCGCCCAGGCCCAGAGTTCAAGACCCATGACTGACAAAATGGAAAAGAAAAAAAAAATAATTCAGGATAGTTTATGGTTTTCACTTGTATTAGTCATTTTGAGCCCATGAAAATGTTCATTTCAATGTATTGAAGACTTCAGAATAATTCTATACCAAAATTTGTGTTTGACTGACTTGTAACATCAATGCTAGTGGTTATTTTACACTTGGGATATTCTCTGGGAACTGGCAGGCATTCGCTTGGGAATTTTAGTTGTCAGATCTGTCCCGGTGGGTGTGATCTTGAAGACATTACTTTCACAAGTGCCAGTTGAGATTTAGGTGCTGAAGCATCCCAAGTGTAGATGTGCCAGATTGCTTGCAAGCAATTTCTTTAGAAGGAAAGTGGAGTCCAGCACTGTCGGTATTGTAAGCCTGACCGTTGAAGTGGTGTTCTGACCATTGAACGTGTTGTATCTGCATCTAAGGTAGTTCTCCTCTCAGAACCCTGCATGGACCGCCACAAAGGTCCCAGTGTATGTGTGTTTGCTTTCTTCCATGGCTGCACAGTTTTGTTGTGGTTGTTTCTCTTTTTCTTTTCTTTTCTTTTTTTCTGTTCTAAGATTTGAGCTCAGGTCCTCATACTTGCTGGGCTTGCTTGCTCATGGTGACGTGCTATCACTTGAGCCACGCCTCCAGTTTGACTTTTTGCTGGTTAATTGGAGGTAGAGTCTTGAGAACTTTTCTGCTCAGGCTGCCTTTGAACTATGATCTTCCATACTGCTATAAGTAGTGAGGATTACAGGGGGAGCCACTGAGCCCAGCTCCCTATGCTCCTTATTCACTCTTTACTCTTTTGCCATCTCTCTTCCTCTGAGAGTAAAGCCCAGCTTGCTTTGCATGTCAGCTCTGTTCCTGCTTGCTGTGCCCTTGCCCTGTGCCTGGTTGGTGGGCAGAAGCCTTCATGTCCCCCTTTCTGCTTCTCCATTTTAAATCGCAGCTGTCTGCCATTCCTTCATTGGCAGTTCACACACAGCCCAGGGCAGGTGCTTCTCAACCGTGTGTGGGGTTGCATCCTGATAGACATATGGTGAAGTCTGAATATGGTAAGTCAAGCCACCTTGAGAACAAGTGTAACTTTGTCGTGTTCTACTCCTTCTAGATATGTTCACAGATGGTAGCTTAGGTTAGATATGCTGGAGTTTAATACTAATTGCTGTCTAGCTACAGAGTGTTTAGCATGCATGTCGGCACTCTGACACAGAATATGTTTTCTTTTGATTCAATCTTTGTAACTACTCATAGTGATTAGAACTTAATTTTGTGATGAAGACATTAAGGCCTGAGAAGTGATGATTCCATTACTGACAGAGCTTTGACATCAGACAGACTCAGCCTGAGCTGGATTCAGTAACTTATGCCTGTAATCCCAGTTGTTCGGGAGGTAGAGGTGAAAAAAATAGTGATTGGAGGCCAGCCTGGGCAAAACGTTGTAAGACCCAACTTCAGAGAACAAGCTGAGTGTGGTGGCACACATCTGTAATCTTAGCTTGGAGCATTTCTTTCAGAAGCTGGCCTTAGGCCGAAGTAAGAGACCCTATCTAAGAAATAGGTGAAGCAAAAAGTATTGGAGGCATGGCTGAAGTAATACAGTGTTTACCATACAAGTTCCTGAGTTAAAAAACAACAGCCTATCAAATTCTAAAGTCCCTGTTCTTGGTCACCTTGCTGTATGGCCATGTAAGTGAAGATAACCAAGGTTCTACATTGAGGTAACAGGGAATTCCCAAATCTCGGGCTAAGTATGGACCTAGTATATTTCCTGTGCTGCTGTACATCCAGTGAATCAGTGCGGTGGTCTGCCATCACAGTCACTGGAGGACCATGGACACAGAGGCTGACTGTGTGTCAGGGAGTGGTGACTGGCTGGGGACGCGATGAGCTTCTGACTTAAAGTTCAGGTAGTGCAACGCTGCCCCCCCACCCCCCCAGGTGCCAGCTGCAGAGGGAGTGTGGTGTTGGAAGAGCCATGCTGGATCACCATGTCCCATGAGGACTGGGTTACTGGGTCCACAGGTGTGCTTTCCCAGTGTCTGCATAAATCAGAGTGTTATTAATATTTAGAATTATTTGCCTCCTGGCAAATGGTGACAGTGTCTCAGTGTCCTGATCAGCTATGGAGTTCTTGTTTATAACTGGTAGCAAAGCCAGGTAGCCTTCCAGCCCTCCAGACTGCTTTTAAAGACTTGTGGGAGCCAGACACTGGTGGCTCACACCTGTAATCCTAGCTACTCAGGAGGCTGAGATCTGAGGATTTCAGTTCAAAGCCAGCCTGGGCAGGAAAGGCCATGAAACTCTTAACTCTAGTAAAATCACCAGAAAATAGGAAGTGGCTCTGTGGCTCAAGTGGTAGAGTGCTAGCCTTGAGCTGAAGAGCTCAGGGACAGTCCCCAGGCCCAGAGTTCAAGCCCCATGACCTTAAAAAAAAAGACTTGAGGGTAACCCAAGAGGCTACCAGTGACTTGGTGCTGTAGGTCCACCCTGAGCATTATGTAAGGCAGCCAACCACTCCAGCTGGCCTGGGCACAGGTGCACAGAGAACCAGGTAGACCATGTTCTGCAGTTGCCATAGCAATAGTGCAGGGAAGACTGCAGGCTAGATCCCTATGATGAGGAATGATATAAGTGAAAAGGAGGGAGGTTCTGTATAGGTATCCACAGATCTGGGATGAGCATTTTGTCAGAGTGACACACAGCAAGTATAAAGGTCCTGGGGTTGGAATGGGCTTGTTAAAGGAGCAGAGAGCAAACCAGGGGCTGCAGCTTGGCCCCCTCAGAGACTCAGCGTGAAAGGCGAGGGCCAGGTTTCTATGGCCTTAAGGAGCATGGAAAGTGTTGTTTTATGACAAATACAGTGGGGACACAGTGACAGTGGCATGCTCTGATTTCCATGTTTAGACCAGAGCCCTGACTGGTGGAGGCTGGGTGCGGGTAAACATGTAGAGTTTGTTTGCTCACTCATTGGTAAGAATGACTGGATGAGCTCACAGCCACCACTTTTAGAAGTAGAGTGCTTGTTTTACTGGGACCTTCTTTCCTGCCTGGCTCTGTTCTCCTTGAGGAGGGCTTGTTCATTCCTAACCCAGGTGCAGCAGTGTCGGCTGCTGCAGGATGCTGTTCTCCCCAGCCCTCCAGTAGTGGCTTCGTCTTCTGTGTGTGAACGTGTGTGACTGTGCATGCACACACGTGTTGAGACAGGATCTTGAGTGGGCCCTAGAAATTTAGAGCTTTTTCATACTCTGAGATTCTTTGTGGGGATTATTATATTATTTCCCTGTTGTGGCAGTAATCCTTATCTTGGCATGAACCTACTATGACATTGTTTTTTTCATTTACTAGGGTTTGAACTCAGGTCCTTGCACTTGCTGGGTAGGTGCTTGCTCTGTCTCTTGAGACATGCTCCCAGCCCTGTTTTGCTTCATTCCCTTCTACCCCAGCTTCTGGCCTGCTCAGCTGTGGTTTGCTTTTGGCCTTTGCCTTCTGTGTAACTGGGGTTATAGGCCTGTACCACTATGCCTGACATACGTGTTGAGTTGGGATCTCACTAGCTTTTTGCCGTGGCTGACCTTGACTCACAATTTCCCCATCTCTGCTTCCTGAGTAACTGGGATTATAGGTGTGAGCCATGCCTAGCTCTAAAGTATTCTTAATGTTAAACAAGACTGAAGTTTCTCTGTTACCTACTGTTCTCACTCCCTAATACTAGCTTTGATTAATAACTGTAAATAATTATAAGCCATAAATAATTCTAAACAAATTAAAACTAACAAGGATATATAGAGTTACTTATGTTTTCATGAAATACTAGTACTCTGCATGTGGCGAGGCCACATGGAGCCGGGAGGGATGGCATTAGCTCGTGGGACCATGGGATCACAGTAGACTTTCCTGGGCCATGAGGGACTTTGGAGAGTTATGAGTTCTGTTAAAAAAAATAAACTTTAATGGGGTGTTGGTGATTACACCTGTAATCCTAGTTGCTCAGGAGGCTGAGATCTGAGGGTCACAATTCAAAGCGAGCCTGGACAGGAAAATCAGTGAGACTCTTATTTCGAATTAAACACCAGAACCAGAAGTGGAACTCTGGCTCAAAGTGGTAGAGTGCTAGCTTTGAGCAAAAGAGATCAGGGACAGCACCCAGGTCCCACATTCAAGCCCCATGACCGACAAAAAAGCAAAAAACAAAAAACAAAAAAACCACAACAACTTATGTCGAGCACTGGTGGCTCATGCCTAGCTACTCAGGAGGCTGAAATCTGAGGATTGTGGTTCAAAGCCTGCCTGGGCAGGAAAGTCTGTGAGAC
This sequence comes from Dipodomys spectabilis, assembly GCF_019054845.1. Taxonomy (NCBI): domain Eukaryota; kingdom Metazoa; phylum Chordata; class Mammalia; order Rodentia; family Heteromyidae; genus Dipodomys; species Dipodomys spectabilis. The sequence continues at coordinate 1,098,259 of NW_024871181.1, forward strand.
TCTTATTTTCAATTAACTACCAGACAATGGGAAGTGGCATTGTGGCTCAAGTGGTAGAGCGCTTGCCTTGAGCTGAAGAGCTGAGAGACAGTGCCCAGGCCCAGAGTTCAAGACCCATGACTAACAAACAAACACAAACAAAAAAATATTTTCTATTGTATTGGCACTTTTGTTCTTTATATTATTTCATTGGTGCCTTAAAGGTTCACTTGAATGAACTTTGAGCAGTTAGGGACTTAACCTGATGATTTGACATTGAAAGTCCTTCTTGAGGTGTACCATGGGTAGTCAAATGTGGCCATGTGAAGTGTGTGGCATACTTGACAAATGTCTGCATTCCCGTAGTTGTTGCCGGTGTCAGGCCATGGGACATTTCTCTCATCCCGTGTCCCCAGTGCTGACCACCTTCTGTCAGTAGTAGATTGGTTTGTCTTGGTCTAGAGTTTCATAGAAGTGGCTGGGCTGCCTGCTCTTTCCTGTGTGCCTTCGACAGGTTGGCAAGCTGCTTTTGAGATGAGTCGCCTGTGGCCCACATCAGGACTTCATTCCTTTTACCAGAGATCATCTTAGAATAGGCTTTTATAAATTGAGCCCTGGGTTGGCTTTTTTTCTCTTTCATTTTAGTTACTGCCTTCCCCCTCTCCTAACTTCTTTAAGAAAAAAAACAACCAAAAAACTTTTTTTCCTCTTTTCCCTCCCCCCCCCCCCCACACACACACACAGGCTCTTACTGTGTAACCAAATGTAGTGTTGAATTTTGGATCTTCCTTCCTCAGCCTCCCAAGTGCTGGATTATAAGTGTATATCACCACACTTGATACCCCTACCCTCCTTTTTTTGGCTGTACTGAGAATTAAACTCCAGAGCTTCATGTTTACTAGGCAAGTGCTCTCCACTTACGTCACATTACCAGACCTTTTTACCTAGTTTTTCAGATAGGATCACAAATAGGATTTCTTATATCTCAGATAGGGTTTTTGCCTGTATTCATCTAGAACCATGATCTTCCTTTTTTTCCTTTCTCTACTTCCTGATTAGTTGGGATTATAGGTGTGTGCTCTATCCCTGGTCCCTTTACCACTTTTTTCTAATCCTAAAAATATACGTGATATGAAAAAAATCAAAACCATTTTCTGTTTTAACACATGGCAATTATGTAGCATATTACATATTTTATAAGTACAAAAATTTAACTTTTTAGATTTTTTATGAAAAGATTTTCTAGTAAGGTGTGTTCTATGTGTTATGACTTAAATCTCAATAAATATATAGTTTAAGAATTAACATCTTAAGTAATGATGGACTTAGAGCTCATTTTGAATCATGTATTCTAGATAAATTAGCAGTTCTATAAAATCTGGGACATTGTTTTTCTGAATGAAAGTATTACCTTCTTTCTAAAATTTGAAAAATGTTAATACATTAGATAGTATTTCCATAAACTACCGGAAGGCCTGGTGGCAGGAAACCTGGCCCTCCTGTCCAGATGTTGATGTGGACTAGGTTGGGGACAGGCCGACTTGACCTCCTCTTTATGGCCTTTTGTCCCACTCCTTCCTCCTGCTCTGACTGCTGCTCCCACTGGCTGTGTGGCCTTGGGCAGGTCACCTGGCTTCTTGGTCTTTGCTCTTTATCTGATGAGTCCCCAGAACACAGTCCCTGAGGCCAATGCCTTGTGTGTGTGGGAGTTGTGTTCAGCCAGTAGCCAGTCCTGGTTCTGGTCGGCCTGGCACTTCCGGGTATCCTCACATACCTCCTAAGTGATTCACTTCCCAGGGAACCTTCTTCTCCAGGGCTCCTAAAACTTACTACACAGGAACTCAGAAAAGGGGCAGTGATGATGAGGTGCTGAATGTCTTCATGGATGAGCTGGGATTTGAACTTAACCTGGAAAGTGGTAGATGATTGGAATGCTGGATAGGAGTAGGGAAGCCAGGGGGAGGCAAATGGACTCAGCTTGGTAGCAGCTGAAAGGCTGATTTGTGACAGATCTAGGTGGGAAGAGGACCTTGTCTAAGAGGGAGGAGGCTAGATTGTAAGCCTGGAGCTCCATGAAGTATGCAAGGGAGGAGCATGAAAAGTGAAGTGGGGACTAGCTGTGATTTCTTCCAGTAGTTTTTCTGTCCTGAAATAAAGCCCTGGATAGAACAGATAAGCCTCACTGCCTTGGATGAGGATGGGTCCAGATATGGCAATTCAGTCTTACCTACAGGAGCCTCTCTGAGAGGCAGCAGAGACAGCCCCCCCCCCATCCCACCTTGACCCATTCTCTGTTAGTCTGTGTACTTCAGGAGTGGGGGGAACTGAGGGCTTGGGGGTGGGGGAGGAGGGGTTCGCTACCACTGAGCTATATCTCTAGCTCTGTTGTTTTACCTCTGATGTTGCTGGTAATAGTGGAGATACCCCAGCTCCCTACTGGCCTGTGTTGCATGTGGAGTGGGTTGGACTTGCCCCTTTTGCTGGCCTAGGGGAGCAGGCTACTGCCCATGCATGCTGCCTGGGTTTACATGGGCCCATTGGAGATTGCCCTTTCAGTTTTGAAAAGGGCTGGGGATATGGGGATGGAGAAAGGGATCAGATAGAACAGTTTCAAAGGCTTGGCTATTGGCATGCTGCCTCTCTAGCATCCCTTCTGTTCCTGCTTTGACTTTTAAACTAGGTTCTTTTTTGGCTTCTTTATCTGTTCACTCTGGATTGAAGGCTGCCGAGGCCTGGCCATTGTCCATCCCCTTCCTACTCTAGCATCTCATTATCAGCAGTGGTGACAGCAGCCATTGATTGTTCTGCATCTAGCCACACACCAATACCAGCCATGGCTAGTGAGCAAAGCAGAGCCTCTGGCTTCTACCAGCCTGCCTAGGTCACCCTGTGAGTTGTAAAGGGGAATCCCCAGCTGGTAAGGAGTATCCCAGAGTAGGATAGTGGTCTGGCTCCCAAGAACCATAGGTACCCTGGGAGGGCAGAGGTCTTCAGTACAAGTGCACCACCTTGCCTTGACTATTCCTTATCATGTGAGGTCTCAGCTCCTGCTCTGTGGGGTTCAGTAGATGTGGAGCTGTCCAGTCTTTTTGTCCCTTCCCTGGAGCTCACTGCAGTGGTGTTCAACGTTGTATTAGCTTGGAGCTCACTGTAGTGGTGGTCAACATTGCATTAGCTTGGAGCTCAATGCAATGTGGTCAATGTTACGTTAGTCCAGAGTTCATTGCAGCGGTGTGGTTCATGTTGCATTAGCTTGGAGCTCACTGCAGTGGTGGCCAGGGTTGCATTAGCCCAGAAGCCAGTGTATGTATCCATCTGCTCTGGTTGTTCCTGTGTTCCTTTAGAGATTAGTGCCAAACCTTCCAATAAAATCTTGTTGGAGAGCTGGACACCAGTGACTCAGGCCTGTAATCCTAGTTATTCAGGAGGCTGTAATCTAAGGATTGTAGCCCAGGTAAGAAGGTCTGTGAGACTCCAATTAATGTCCAGTTAATCACCAAAAAGCCAGAAGTGAAGCTGTGGCTCAAGTAGTAGAATGCTAGCCTTGAGCAAAAATGCTCAGGGCAGTACCCTGAACTCAACCTCCTCCAGGATTAGGACCACAACCCCCCCCCCCCCCCCCAAAAAAAAAAAAACCCACAAAAACTGTAGAATCTTGTGTTCTCTTTCATCTTAGCTTCCTGCAGCCCACAATTTCACCTTGCTGGATGTATGGACTAGCAAAACTCAGAGGTTGCTTTAGTATAATTTTAGTATGCCAGCTTTAGTCATAAAGCAGAGAATTTTAAAATGCAAAATTAAACAGTTACACATTTCACCTGCTGTCAGCACAGCTGAGAAAAAAAGGTGCTGTCATCTAGCCCTCCCCTAGAGGACCCTGAAAGCGCCTTCTCGGTTGGTCATAATATGCACACTCTAGCTCCATGAGTTTGGAATCGTGGGACTCCTTGAGGTTGCTCTGGGGCCTGGAATCAGAGAGGCAGACCCAAAGCGTGATGGTGTGGGTTGGAATTACCTAATTCTGCCACTTACTGTGTGACAGCAAACAACACCCAGTTTCCTCTGTAGAGACCATACAGTACCTACAGCAGGTAGTAATACAGAATAAATGAGAGCCAGGCGTGATGTCACATGCCTATAGTCCCATCTTCTCTGGAGGCATAGATTCAAGGCCAGCCCAAGCAAAAAGTTCAACAAAACCCTTCTTAAACAATAGTTGGGTATGATGGTGTATGCCTATCATACAAGTTGTGATGGTAAGCATAAATAGGATCACTGCCCTGACACCAAGTTAGACTATTCAAAAAACAAGCTTGGCTTGGCTTAAGTAGTTCAATGCCAGCCTGGAAGATGCTGGGCACTGAATCCAAATCTCAGTAAGGAGTCAGGGGAGGGAGGGAAAAAGGGGAGAGAGAGGGAGGAGACAAGCAACCCAGAGTGCTTAGAATAGTGAGTGACATGTAGTGAGCCCGTCATTGTTCTCTGAGGTTACTGTTGGTGGGATGCTGGAGTGAAGGAACTTGGTTGGGTGAAGGGCTTAGCATGATCTTAGCCCAGAGGAAGCAGTGAGTTCTGAGTGAGCTCAGCGCCCACTTAGCCAGCGATGACAGTGCAAGGACCCTTCCCATGTGGAGGTGTGACAGTCACACGTGGAGAATGAAAATCTCTCAGGTTGATTGAAAGCAGTGGGGAAGGAGCAGAGGTCCTTTACCTAGTGGGTGGGCTTCTTGGTTGGTGCTGTGAACTTTCAGGTGGAAGGGAGGAGGGAACTGACTCTTGGGAAGTGTTAGTGATTGGACAGTGGATCCAGTGAAACAAAGCCCTGTGACCTTTAGCTGGGGAAGAGAGAGAATATAGACTTTGTGCTGTCTGCATCAGGAAGTGGGAAAACTCAGATGAAGGAAATCAACAACTGGTGAATAAGCAGGTAATTGATTCAAGTTCCCTGAGATGTGGCACACTAGTTGAATGGCTAGTGCTTGCAGGGCTGTACATTGGTATAGTGTCCAGGCTGCAGCCTCTAAGCCATGCTGGGCACTGTAGTCAGTAGGAGGACCTTCAAACAGAACTCAAAGCAGAACCTCTGGAAGGAGCAGCCACCCCTGTTCCCTGGCTGATGCCTTCCTCTGCTTCCCTGCCTCAGCTCTGGCTGCTTCTTACTTCCTCTGCTCCAGACACTTTGTTCTTTGTGTACACATTCAGGTGTGTAAGTGACAGCAGATAGGTCAAGTCCACTGCTGGTCGTGGGAAGTGAGCCCACAGTAGAGTAACAAGTGGGAGAGAGGCAGTCCCAGGGAAGGTACACAGAATTATACAGATGGGAGCAAAGGCAAGGCAGAAGGAAGGCCATCTACATTCTTTTTTTTTTTTTTTTTGGGTCCGGTCGTGGGGCCTGAACTCAGGGCCTGGGCGCTGTCCCTCAGCTCTTCAGCTCAAGGCTAGCACTCTACCACTTGAGCCACAGCGCCACTTCTGGCTTTTTTCTTTTTGCTTATGTGGTACTGAGGAATCGAACCCAGGGCCTCTGGCATGCAAGGCAAGCACTCTACCACTGAGCCACCTTCCCAGACCCGCCATCTACATTCTTGTTTCTAAGGATGTCCCAGGTTGTTTGCAGCCTGACCCAGATTCTAGCACCTTGGCAGGTAGGAGGGGAGATCCTGGCCCCGCCCATGTCTGCTTACTTAAGTGGGCAGCTATGAGTTCACTTTAGTGAGCCCACTTTGAAGGTCATGTGTTGAGGCTAGGAGTGGTAGTGTAAGCCTATAATCCTAGCACTTGGAGGATGAGGCATTAGGCTCAAGAGGTCAAGGCCATCCTTGGTTATATAGTAAGACTGTCTCAACTAAACAAAACAGAGCAACCAAACCAGTTAAGCAGAGTCCTTAGAGGTTTTGTTGTTCTTTGGCAGCTCTTACATGCATATGCATGTCCAAGGTGTACTTGAACCAGTACTGCCTCTTCTAAGCTCTGCTTCAGTCCTTTCTGTTCACAGGTGTTTGGCAAATGCTAGTGCACATGGTCTCCTGTCTTGTCCTCTCAGCCCACATTGCCCCTGGGGGAATTACTTTTCCTGCTGACATTTCCATGGACGTCTGAAGTTGTAGGGCAGAGCTGGTCAGATTGTACATTCATACCATGAGCTACTTACAGTGTATATTCATACCATGAGTACTTGCTAAGACTCAGCTTCCTCTTCTGCATGTGGGTATGGAGTGCAACACTGTCTGTTGGTTTACCAAGGGCAGCCTGCACCTGGGCTTGTCACTGGAGTGCTGTGGCTATACCACAAGCATCTGGCTAGAGAAGCAGTACAGTGCCTCTGCCAGGGTGGTGCCTCTAGGGATGGCAGAGGGTGCCAAGGCTGGCCCAGGGTCACAGATGGGAAAAGGGAAGACAACTGACTTCTCAGTGGCTGTGCTTCTTGGACTTAGAACGACTCATATTGCTTAGTTATCAGTGTCATGCTATCATCATTTATGTACTCTAGGCTAAAGCTACCAATTGCATAGCTTTCCCCTCTTTGGAATAAAGCTTATTCAAATTTCCAAAAACCCAACTTATAGATTAAAAGTGTAAAAATGGAGACTCTCTTTTTTTAAAATTTTATTTTATTGTAAAGATGCTGTACAGAGGGGTTACAGTTACATGAGTAAAGCAATGAGTACATTACTTGTCTATCATTGTTATCCCTTCCCTCTCCCCTCCACCCTTATTTAGAAGTAAGAAATGCCTATACTGAATTTATCTTTTCTTGAGCTATTAGAAGGTAGCAGATTCCATTTTCCAGGGCAGTTTGAAGCTCCTCTATTTTGGAAGGTGTTTTAGGGATTTTGTTGAGACAAAAGATTTAACTTAACAGCTAATGAATTGTGCTTCTGAAGGTGACTTGGCCCTGCTCACAAGGTGGCCCAGCTGCTGAAGTCCCCAGCACACCAGCATGCCACCATGCCAGGGTGTTTCTGTATAGCTTTGGAGTTGATTTCTCTTTAAGCAAATAACTGATGATACTTTAAAAATGGAAATGCTGGCAGGCTGCAAAGTTGAATAATTTTTTTTTCTTGGCACATAACATTATTGAGAACTACAAGGCTTCATTGTGAGAAAAAGGAATCTTTTCGGCTTGGAGTTTGCTTTCTGCCTATGTTGACTCCTTTGCTGGTCCTTGTTTACCTTTGTCATGAGGTCAGAGCACTCACACTGTAAAACCCATCGTGTCTGCAGTGTGCTATAGGCTGTCGCTCAGAGCTCTCACTCTATTCTTGGCTGTGTGACAGTGGATGGACACTGCATTTCCCATTGATTTCAAAGTTATTCTTAAAGTAGCAGCCATGCTCCCTCTGACTTACAGTAGTAATTCCTATCTAGTAGCAATCTTATTTCTTAAAAATGATAAGTTCCAGCCTAAACTTGGACAGGTAACTGTATAAAACTCTTGTTTTCTGTGGATGCTAGGGTGTTAGGGTGACTTTGCTGTACACAGTGGTCAGTTGCTGTATCCTGGAAGTTTATGCTCATAGTAAGGGCTACAGGGGGCTGTTCTTGATGAAGCATTTTGCCCTGCTCAGGTCTACCTTGAACTTTCACTTGGCTTTTTTTTTTTGCTCATGACTGGTGCTCTGCCATTTGAACCACACCACCACTTCCAGCTTTTTGCTGATTAATTGTAGATAAGGGTCTCTTGGATTTGTCTTCCCAGGCTGGCTTTGAATCTCGATTTTCAGATCTCAGCCTTCTGAGTAGCTAGAAATACAAGCATGAGCCACTGGTACCCAGATCAGCTCAGCCTTTACAGGATATACCCAAAGTAGTTTTTTTGTTTGTTTTAATGGGGAGTGTTGTTTTTTATTTTTTTTTTATTTTATTTTTTTTTTTAACTTTTTTTATTTTTTAAATGTTCAGATATGCTGCCTTTAGCCTTTGATTTAAAAGCAAACTTAGGATTCATTTTTGCTGCCAGATTCTGTTAGAATTGTTAGTACTGTGGTGCTAGGGATTCACGCATTTTAAAAATGGTGCTAGGTGGCTGGAATGTAATAGTCAACATAGATTGGCTTGAAAGTCACAGTGGTTTCCTTGGGTACTCACAAACAAGCATCTGTAGAACTACCTGAATGTTTGATGTCGGGGTTTGGTCCAGTTGCCTGCTTCAGGTTTCAGTTACAAACTTGCTTATTGAACTACTACTAGATGCTCTTTTGGCATGATCCTCTGTTTCTTGATTTACAGAATGCTACTGAGCCTGCAGTAGCCACCGAGACCCTGGCTGAGGTACCTGAGCATGTGCTGCGAGGACTTCCAGAGGAAGTAAGGCTTTTGCCCTCTGCTGTGGACAAAGCCCGGATTGGTGAGTACGCAGTCACAGAGAGACAGGCAGTGAAAAGCAGGCAGCTCAGCTTCCTGTGAGAGCATGTGCAGTAGGCATTCTGCCTGTAGATGTGTCCTTGACTTACACTGTGTGGTGCTGATGTGTTTTCCCCTTACATATCCAGGATGTCTATAGAAGATGAAAGTAGGAATATATCACCACCCATCCCCACCCTTGGCAAATTCACCCTTCTCATCTCTGTGGCCTCTTCCCACAGACTGTGTCTCAGTATGGTTATGTTATTATGTTGATTTCATGATTTTGTAGTTGTCTTTACATCTGCCCCTGTCATTTGTTGATTTCTTATTTATGTCTCCAGTACCAGGCTCTTTGTAGACCCTCAATAGGTATTTGAGTGAGTGATGTGACCACTGTATTCAGATGCCTCTGTATGGGATTACATGTTGAATACATTCAAGCTTGTATCACTCACATTTTGTAGCCTTGTTATTGGATAGAAAGTTAAGGGAATAGAATATAAAAATAAAAATTTAGTCCTGAAAGATACCATGCTTATATTTTGTTTCTTTTTTGTTTTTTAGATATATTTCTGTATATGAATGTTTTTAATTAGTGTGTTTTCTAATTTTCATTCAAAGTTTAGTCAGTGAGTAATTGGAGTATTTATAGTATTCAAATAAAAATGATTTTTAGCCAGACTCTGGTGGCTCATACCTATAATCCTAGTTACTCAAGAGTCTGAGCTCTGAGAATCTCAGGAGACAGCTAGGATATACAAATTCTTGACTTTCCAAATATCCAGCAAAAAGCCAGAAGTGGAAGAGTGATTCAAGTGGTAGAGTGCTAGCTATGAGTGAAAAAGCCAATCAAGAGTATGAGGCCTTAAGTTCAAACCTCAAAACTGGCACTCTCCAACAAAATTTTAAAAAGTTGAATATGTATCTCAACTGATTGATTACCGGTAGTATTATAAAATTTAGTTCAAAGCAGACGTAGAGAAAAGTGAAGCTCTTATATTCTAGCCTTGCCTCCACTTTTCTGGTGACTTCTTCTGCATGTGAGTTTGCTCCCTGGCCAGCACATAGGAGATGGGCATGTATTCTTGCTGTTAGAAACTGAAGACAAGTTCTTCTGGCTGCCACATTGTCAGGAGCCCTCTACAAAAACATCTCACATTTAATGAAGATGACTTGAAATTCGTAGATAGACAGATTTACCATAATCTGATATTTTTCTTGTGATCATGTTGTTCTTCTGGCAGAAGAACAATATATTAATTTGATATGTACAAATCATAAAACTCTTATCTAGTTATAGAACAATGAAGATTACAGAAGTTATCTGTTTAGAATCAGATGAAATCAAAAGCCCCTTAAGGATTTAATTTAATATGATTTAACTTGGTCATAATTAAACATTGCTTTGTTTTGGTTTTGGTTTTCAGACACTCTAGCCTTTTAACTGTTTTATGAAACTGGATTCACTTTAATGCTTTCAGTAAACTATAGTGAACTATAAACTATAGTAAACTATAAAAATACTGGTTTCATTTCTTAGGTGTCTGGGCCACTAAACCGATTTTAAAAGGGAAAAAGTTTGGGCCATTCGTTGGTGAAAAGAAGAAGAGATCTCAGGTGAAGAACAATGTGTACATGTGGGAGGTAAGGCGCGAACTCCAGCTCTGCTTACGAGAGGTCTGTACATTGTAGAGACACATAACTGTCCTGTTTTCTTGGGATGTGATAGTTTAAAGTAAAAATAATGATCAAATGTGTTTTTTGGATACAGACTATTTATATATGTTGTTTATTTTTGAAGTAGCTCTGCTTTCCTCAACAGTAAATGTCAAATCTATTTTTTGTTTTGCTTTGCACTTCAGTCCTGGACTTCCTGTGTTTTGGGTTGTCCCTTTATAGATGACACTAGATACATACCATAAATGACACTGCAGTATGGCTGCAGAGGAGTCACTGTTTCAGAACATCACTTCTGTGTCACATTATAGAGCTTTTAATTTTGCACAAGCTTTTCTTTCTCTTCTGTGTTCTCCCAACAGCCCAGGAAGGCAGAGCAAGGCAATAGCCTTTAGAGGAGAAAAGCCAGGAAACAGGCACAGCCAGATCCTTGTCTTCTGTCTCACACTGGCAATTATAGATGTTTGCACCTTTGCCTGGGTTGAGGTCCTGCTTCTAGCTTTGTGACTTTGAGCAGGCTATGTAGTCTCAGGGCTGTAAGTTCTTGAATTGAAAAAAAAATGGTGACACTAGGACACATTTCACTAGAAAAGTTGTGAAGTAAAAAATGTTCCCAGGGTACTGAATGGAATCCTGCACTCATGTAGAATGGAGTTCAGGTCACTGCCTTGGGGGGGAGGGGGGGAAGCTCTGCAGTCCCAGAGGGCCTCCACAGTGTGAGTCCTTTAAAAACAAGTTCAATTGTGAGATGATAAGCTCTCACATCTGTTTCTCACATGTGGGCCTATAAAAGCCTGGAAGAAAAATATGGCTAGGAAGTGTGTAGAGACTTGGCTTAGGAAGCTGGGGCGTTGAGAGGTTGGAGGCAGGGCTGTTTCCTCAAGGCTATAGCAGGGTTCTTGGGTTGATCTCATTGTTGCTCCCAGCCCTTTGGAGTTGGAATGTTTCCTGTAATCACTTAGAACATACCTTCTGACAGAGGACCCAGAGGCCTTAGGAAACAGGACTTACACCACAGTCATTGCATTATGCTGTTTCACCACTTTGAGGCCACAGCTATGTAACTATAGAAAGACTGCCCAGGCAAGAAATGCTTTGAGTACTAAAGACCATGTCTGCATCATTAAAAGTGTCTCCACCATAAAATTATGCTCCAAAATAAAGTGCATTTTTGCTTTCAGATGTTTTCCAAAGGAAACTAGCAAACTTGCTGAACCATAGCCAGGATAATGTTAAGGAGCTGGAGCGTGCTGACTCAGCTTCTGTGTATACAGTGCTATTGAATTAAACAGAAGTTGATGGTACTACCTGTTGCCTATATTACCACATGTAACAATTTGAGGTTGCTGGGCATACCATATAAATGATTATCTCTGCCTGTGTAAGGGAAGTTTCACTTACACCGAAATCTGTACACAGTATTATCAGAGAGGAACTTGTTGAATATTTGTGATTTAGAATCTGTAAACTTGCGATCCCCCCTTCCCTTCCCCCATTGTTGAGACAGTTCAGTTTACACATTGCTGCAGTTGTAAGTCCTTGTGAGGGTGTGTGGTCAGGGTTAAGTGAAGGTGGGCAGGGAGGTAGGTGTGGCTCTCAGGCTCAGAGCTCCTTCTATATGCATATATTTGATATGGGACCTTTGATTTTAAAAGTGAGTGAAAGCCTTTTATTATAAGTTCGGTTAAAATGAAGGTAGATATTAGTGATGTGTATGGCTATACATATATCTATACATATTCATATGCAATGTGTAGGAAGTATAAATTAGAATGTATATATAGCTAATTAAAAACAAAATTGAAAATCAAAGTAAAAATTAGTATTTTCCCCTAAATTATTCTACTTTCACCAGAATACTACTCATTCACATAATTGGTTTGTCATTAGAACCTCATCCTTATCTGGACTTCCAGAAAAGCCCCCTATGCCCAGCATGTCTTTCGTGGCAGCATCTTTTTACCTCTGCTAGAACTTCTAATCTAAGACAAAGTGTTACATTGCTTTTCTTGAACTCATGATTAGCCAACTCTTCTGTAAATCAGCTAAGCGTTTATGGAAAACATTGTATTAAAGAGTAACAGGAGAAACAGTGGTATATACACGGAGTGAACACACAATTCAGGTGGGTTCTCAAAGGGGAAGAGCTGCTTTGATGGCTTGGTGGGACGCTGTCATGGAGTTGGGGTGTGGACTGTGAGTTACGCATGCTTCTCTTGACCACTCCTTGGTCAAGCAGTCTGCAAAATTTTCATCCACCTCTGATAAAAGCCATTCCAATTCACTTCTTTGGGGCTCAGATTGCTCCTAATGAAAAGAAGTTTTGAGTTGTTGGAATAAGAATTAGTTTAATCTTTTTAAAATAGACTTTTTAAAAAGCTATTTTAGTTTCCTAGATAGGACCTGAAGGTTTCTGTCATGATGTTTTGTGCTTTGTAATAAGATACCACGGATGGGGCAGTTTATAGTTCTCTTGGCCCACAGGGCTGCAGGCTGACAAGTCTGAGACCAAGAAGCAGCTTGGTAAAACAACACAGTACAAGGTGGAACAGGAGATTGAACACAGCACCTCAAGCCCTTTTGTTATTGGCATTAAGCCCTTCATCATGACCTAAATTCCTCCCATTAGCCCACATCTCCATGCTGTTCCATGGGGATTCAGTTTCCCCAATGCTGCATTTTGGGACCCACTGAAACCAGAGCGTTTCTCTCTGCCCCTGTTCATACCCACAGCCTTCCCTACCATCCACATTTTGTCCTCGACTAGGGCACTGCTGCCATGTGAAACCTGCACTGATGCATCACTATCGCCCAGAGTTCATAACTTATGTAGGGCACTTTCTTGGTGTTGTACCTTTTAGTAAGTATTTAACATTTGAAGGTAATATATGTTCATTACAAAATAATATGAGCAGTACAGAAAAATATAAACATGAAGCCAAAAGTCATCTCAACTAAGAAAGTTATTTATTCTTTAATCATTGGGAACTTGTGCAAACTACTCTCCAGAGTAGTTGTATTCCAGTCTTTCTGCGTAACTACCAAAACCATGTTTTTCTCCCTAGCTTTATGAATCTCAGTACTTTTAAGCTTTTTTTTTTTGGCCAGAACTGGGACTTGAACTCAGAGCCTGGGCACTGTGCCAGATCTTCTGTTGCTCAAAGCTAGCACTCTACCACTTGAGCCACAGCGCCACTTCTAGCTTTTTCATTTTATGTAGTACTGAGGAGTTGAACCCAGGGCTTCATGCATGTGAGGCAAGCCCTCTATCACTAAGCCACATTCCCAGCCCTAGTGCTTTTAACCTTTTTAAAGTTTTAAAACAATCTGTTCTTTTAACTGATAGTTCCCTGTTTCTCTTTGCATTTTATTTTTTTGTGCAACAAATTCAAAATTTAGTAAATGTTTTTCTTTAAACACATATTGAAAATTACAGCTTTATGCCATTTAGAGAAAGATTTGCAAATGTGCTCTCTATATAAGTGTATTCATTCACTTTGTAAATTGAAACCACAAACCCAACCTCCCATTCACTTTACACAAGGACACTGTCCTTGTCTATTGGCCAGAAATATCCTAGACCAGCCCCAGTTTGCAGTAGGCAGTCAGTTGTGACAAAAGTCACTCCCAGAAGTAAAGATACCTCCTTATACTGTTAACTCTTAGTTGTGGTAAGATGGGCCTTTATGCCCACCAATAATCGCTGTATTAAATTTTGAATTTAGGTTAGTTTGTATTGTATAACTATTTCAAAGTGACTATTAAACTAAATGAAAATTGGGTGGTATGAAAATCACAGTTAGATAAAGAGTGCTTGATCTCTGTTGAGTGACAGAGGCAGAGAAGGCCTTGATAGCTTGGGGATTAGGGATGGTTTTGGTTTGCTTTCAGTAATCTGGGCAGGTGTCTACCTAGATTCTCTAAAGGTTTAGCTACAAACATATAAAGCCTGGTGCCTGGTATAGGGGGACTCCTCTTTTGCTAGTTCTTTCCCAAGTGAGGAGTTTTAGTCAAGTGAGTTCACTTGTCAACAGTGCTTTATAGTAGTCCATGATCCAGGACCTTTGCTTTATTGAAAAGAATTTTATTATGGGTTGGAAAACAATCCCAATTGTCAGGAAAACCATCTTTGATTTTATGTAGTATTTCTCTTTGGAGTCAAGAGAGCTGAGTATTTCTTGCTCACCATGAAGGTCTGGAAATAGACTTTTTGCATGTTAGTTCTTGGGTTTGAGCTAAGGTGGGAGGCCTTCTGTCTTTGCTTGAAAGGAAGTGAGAGTAGTTGGCTTTCCACTATCTTTCTTCTACCCTGGCTGATGGGGACTGGCAGTTTTAAATTATAGTTACATTAAACAAAATCTTGTCACATCTTGAAAGAAAGTAGTATGTGTCAGTCAGCAGATTTCAAGTCCTTGGAAACCAAGGTTTGGCCAACTAAAAGGTGAATTCTAGCAGAACCTTTTATTCTAGTTCCTAATTACAAAGTCAAACTCAGTAAAACCAAGAAAGCTATGCTCCAGGGCTGGGAAGGTGGCTCAGTGTTAGAGTGCTTGCCTTGCATGCATGAGGCCCTGGGTTCAATTCCTCAGAACCATATAAGCAGAAAAAGTTGGAAGTGGTGCTATGGCTCAAGTGGTAGAGCACTAGCCTTGAACTGAAGAGCTGAGGGAGAGCACCTAGGCCCAGAGTTCAGGCCCCATGACTAGCAAAAAAAAAAAAAAGGAAAAAAAAAAGAAAGCTATGCTCCACTGTTTTTTTTTTTTTGTTGTTGTTGTTGTTTTTTCTTTTTTCTTTTGAAATCAGTGTATAGGATGATGTAAAGGAGAGCATAACTTAGCATTCAGCAAACCTTAGTTACTTGCTTTCTGAAAGTCTGGATTATTCTTCTCATCCTTCCCCCTTCTTTGTGGTATACATTCTCCTAAATCAGTGAAGGGCTGGGTGCTGGTGGCTTACACCTATAATCCTAGCTACTTAGATATGAAGATTGTAGTTCAAAGCCAGCTCAAGCAGGAAAGCCTTTGAGACTCTTATCTCCATGAAACTACTTAGAAAAAGCTGAAAGTGGCACTGTGGCTCAAGTGATAGAGCACAAAGAGGGTAAGGGATAGCACTCAGGCACAAAAAAACAAAAACAAACACAAAATAACCAAAAATCAGTGGACAGGGAGGATACTCAGAAAAAGAAAAGTGAAAATAGGAATTATAGGTGGGTTCTCTTAGCTCACGCCTTGTAATCTTAGCTACTTGGGAGGCTGAGATCTGAGAATTGTGGTTCAAAGCCAGCCTAAGTTGAAAAATATGTGGCTCTTGTCTCCAATTAATCAACAGAAAGCCAGAAGTGGCGCTGTGGTTCAAGGTGGTAGAGCTCTAGCCTTGAGCAAAAGAGTTCAGGGGCAGGCCCCAAATTCAAGCCCTGTGACTGACTGCCCCTTCTACCCCCGAAAAAAGAAGAAAATAGGAATTATAAATTGTCCTAGTTGGAGGGGAAAACTGTTATTGACATATTTATTTATTTGTTTTTTTTTATTTTTCTCTTCATATTTTCATACTTAATCCATTCTATCCTTAAATGGCTTTATTCAGTGACAAATCTGTTGTGAATATTTTTCAGTAAACTGACTTGCACAACATCTATTTAGTTTTTTTTTAAATATTAAAGTGCATTAATTTATAAATGTTACATGTATTTATTTTTATTCACTATAAAATAATGGGTTTCATGTGGCAATTTTATTCTCCTTTGATTATAGAAATAATGCATGTTAGTCAAAAAATATTGAGCAGCGTAGAAATACCTAACAAAACAAGTTTCTGTGTAATCCAGTTAATTATTTGTGCAACTTTTTAGTGTCTCGGTAGTCTGCTGTATGCATGGGCTGTATTGCACTGAACTAATTGCATACTGTATTTCATCTTTCTCTGAGTTGGGAGTGGTTAGTACGTGGCTATGAACATCTTTGTGCACACATCTGGGTATAGTTGTCCAATTATCTCAAATTCTTCCAAGTGTATTTTTGGATTAAACGTGTATATAGAACATTTTCTTTTGTTCAGGTATAGCTAAATTTTATCAAAATTCCCTAGGGGCTAGGCACTGTTGGCTCACACCTATAATCCTAATTACTTTGGAAGTTAAGATCTGAGGATTGGGGTTCAAAGCCAGCTCAGCCCAGGCAGAAAAGTCCATGAGACTCATCTCCAGTTAACCACCTAAAAATTGGAAGTGGAGCTGTGGCTCAAGATGATAGAGCATTAGCCTTGAGCTAAAAAGCTGAGGGATCAGTGCATAGGCCCTGAGTTCAAGCCCCTCTATTGACCTAAAAACAAAAAACAAAAAATCCTCAGGTTGGAAGCATGGCTTAGTTGGAGATCTAGCCAGTTAGTTGAAGGCAGCAGATACAGAGTTTGAGTCCTGGTCTTGCACCTTAAAAAAGAAGAAGAAGAAAAATCCTGCCAATGTGTTCTCTGATCATCAGTAATTGGGTAGAGTATCTGCTCTCATACATTACTTCCAAAGTATTTTTTCTTTTTCTTTCTTTCTTTCTTTTTTTTTTCTGATTGAATTTACATTGCTTTTTTTTCTTTTTCTTTTTATTAACATTATTATTATCTTTAAGTAGTTGTACAAAGAAGTTCCCATTCTACAAAACAGTATATGGTATTCATTTTCTTAAATACGTGTTTTCAGTTTAGTTTGTGAAAACTTTTGAAATTATTATTTTATTATTAAGTTTATTACTTTTTTTGTGCCAGTTCTGGACCTTGAGCAGTGTCTCTGAGCTTTTATGCTCAAATTGGTACTCTACCACTTGAGCCACAGCTCCACTCCTGGCTGTTTGGGTGTTTAATTGGAGATAAGTGTCTCACAGGCTTTCCTGCCTGGGGCTGGCTTTGAACTGCAATACTCACATCTCAGCCTCCTGAGTAGTTAGGATTATAGACATGAACCAGCAGCCCCTGGATAAGTTTACTCTTTTATGAGGTTTCAGGTATGTATTTATTTGTGAGTTATGTGCCTATTTTTAAAAAGTAAAATGTTTATTTTTTTCTATAAAAGTCAGGTGATTTCTTTTTCTTCTTTTTGCACACTAGTGTACTTAGAAGATCCCTTAGTCTCCTTTGGAGTACTGTGAGCTGTGCATAAAGAACTCAGTCAACCAGAACACTTCACTTTTTGCAAAGGTCTCTACTGACTAGTGAGCCAGGAAGTTCCAGCAGAGTCTGCATTGATGCTGAAGCATGTAGATAGTCTAGCTGCCTTCTTCATTTGTGCGTTTCTCTGGCAGCTGTCTCTGTGTGTGTTTCTGCTGTCCAACTGATCTCTGTCAGTGTGCCAGGGTGTTGGGTGGTGGGGTGGGGGAATGGGTGGGTGTGGCTAAAGTCCATGGGGGTATCTCTGAGCTTCTGTGACCAGCTAGTGCTCCATGACCATTCTCTGTTCTGTTTGCTAGCTTTACTATGCCGGCAAATAAGATAAAATTGCCCTGTAGACATTTAAACTAAAAGTGACGGAAAGTTTGTTGTTTGTGTTAAGTTTAACCTAGTTTTGCATTATAATACTATCTCTTTATGACCTACCATTTGGGGGGCTATTGTGTCTTCCATATGTGCATATCTTTCTGCATCTGTCCCTTTAGGAGCAGAGGGTGAGTGTGATAATGATGCTGAAAGGAGTCTTTAACAATCAGATAACCTCTTTTTAGAATGATGCTGATAGGTGTTTAGTAAATGGCCTATTTTTGAAAGTATTCATCTGAGGACTTAATGTTAAATAAATGAACTGCACAGCACTTCTGGCCTGTCCCTGTCATGTGCTCATTAGCTGGTAGCCACACTGTCTTATTAGAGGTATTAGAGGCAACGTAGAGGGGAGAAGTCAGAATGAGTATCCAGGAGCAGTCAGCAAGCAGGGTTACTAAGCAGTGCTGTGCACAGAGGGAGGCCAGCATGGGAAGCTGCTGTGGGATGGGTCGGTGGTGACTCCTAGAAGAGGAGTGCTCTCTGCCAGACACTGTAATGCACAGAGCAATGTTCCATTGCACCACAGGCCCCACAGGTGTACCTGGATGGGGTGTAGGCATTATCAGTGAGCTCCGTGTGTAAATGTGTACAGATGCTAGCTCATCAGGTGTGCTCAGTTCTTGTCCACCTTGCCAGAACTCTGTAGCCCAGCGGTCCAGCCATGCATGAACTGGCAGAACATTCCAGAAAACTCCGGTTTGGTTGCTGTTAAACACTGTTGCCATTTTCCTAAGTTCACCTGGGGGAATGGAGTTGTCCCTTGTCCTTACATGTATGGATAATGTAATTGCTAAAGCAGGACCCATCTAGAGATTAAGTGTATTGTCTACAGTACCTTTATGGTTAGAGGAAAAAATAAGCAATAGAAAAACAATGAGAATTACAGCTTTGGGTTTCACTTTTCACCTTGTGTTTTTCTTTATTGCTTGCTTGCTTTTGTTCCTCTGAAATGCTTTGTAGAGATACTTGTATTTAATGCAAATGAACTTGAAAGTGGAGCCCTGTTTTAATCCAGGCTCATTTCCCCATTGCCAAGGTATATTACCCGAACCTGGGGTGGATGTGCATCGATGCCACAGATCCAGAGAAGGGGAACTGGCTGCGCTATGTGAACTGGGCTTGCTCGGGACAAGAGCAGAATTTGTTTCCACTGGAGATCAACAGAGCAATCTACTATAAAACTTTGAAGGTAACAGCATTGGAATTGGCCACTGCCCATTAACAGTAGTGATTGTGAGACCAGGGAACGATCATGTCTGAGGTGGATCATGTGACCTGTGCTCTCAGGGTTCTGATTACATATATTTTGCTGCCACTTTGTGGGGTCAGGGCTTCAAAGTGTGAGGAAGGCTGTGTGGAGTAATTACATGCTGCTGATTCTCCACATGGCTGATGACCACTGCGTCCACTCCCATCTCCCTGCCATGCACAAGCAGCTGTATTGCCGTATTTTGTTCGGCAGAGACAGTCTGTCTTCAGTGCAAATGGAGCCATGTAATGGCTTTCCTTTCCTTTAAAACAGAGCATATTTCTTCCTTGGTCCAATTTTTTTATTTGAAGATATTAACTGTTGAGGTGGGAAGGAAGAGGACAGTCGTGTTCAGGCTGGGGGGAGGTGTCCACACATTGGGGACCTTACAGCCTGGAAGCCTTTTATGTTGCTGCCTTCCTTAGGCAAGCAAAATGCTCTTTCTTGCCCTCACTCTCCAGGTCTGCATACTATGCCGGAAATGTTCTCAGGCCAAATCTTGGGGCTGAGAAGCTAGATCATAGATGCTTTAAAAAAAATTAAATTTTAGCGGGCGCTGATGGATCAGGCCTATAATCCTAGCTACTCAGGAGGCTGAGATCTGAGGATTGTGGTTCAAAGCCAGCCCAGGCAGGAAAGTCTGTGAGACTCTTATCTCCAATAAACCACTAGAAAACCAGAAGTGGCATTGTGGATCAAGTGGTAGACCACTCGCCTTGAGCTGAAGAGTGCAGGGACAGTGCCCAAGCCCAGAATTCAAGCCCCATAACCGACAAAAAAAAAAAAAGTTAATTTTAGTTAATTATTTGTGCTGATACTGGGGTTAGAACTCAGGGCCTTGTGCTCTCACTTTTTCACTTAAGGCTGGTGCTTTGCCACCTGAGTCACACTTCCACTTCCTGGTTGTTGCTTTTATAGAGTGAAGACCTTTGCTAAAATCGCCATAATGGGGGCAATTTCTGTATTCACTTCTATTAAATATGTCAAAGTCTGGAGACAAGCCCATGAGAGGCAGTCTCTGTGGAGTGGAGGATTCTTGATGAGCAAGCACTGAAAATGGCAGCTGGTTTGGCAAGGGGCTAAGTTTTGTCAGTGTGGTAGCATTGGCCTTTGCAAGTTTAATTAGTACATGCTATTTGCTGTTTCTCTGCTGTGTTTTTCCTGCCATGGCCTGGTACTTCATACCAATGTAGGACTAAAGATAGACATACACAGCATGTTTGTGCTATTTTCTCACTGATGAGAACAACAAACCCTCTCTTCCCATTTCCTTTTGCTTCATGTGAGAGCATGCTTTTCTAGTAGGATTATTGTAGTTTTGAAACATTGGATTTGAAATTGAATTCAGAATGGGATGCAAGAATTCATTTTGTTTCTCAAATTTATTCAAAGTTGAGAGACTAACGTGGTTGAACCAGCATGGTGGAACCTCGGTAGTGCTGCAGTAGCCGCAATGGATGAAATGGGCCAGTCACTCATGAGAGGAGGGCACCAGTACAGCTTTCTCCTTAAGCATCAAGTTAACTTGCTTCACCCTGACAGCAGAATGCCCAGAAGCCAGATGTGATCTACAGGGTGGCCCTGAGCCTGCCCTGCCTCTGTGTGTGACCCATAGCAAATCCTTTGTCTGTGCCTCAGCTTCCTTGTGGGAAGACACAGGTAGTGGTAGTGTGAGCCAGAGTTGTGGTGAGCACATGGTGAATGTGGACAGAGCTAGGTGATGCCTGTCACTTGTGGTAAGGTATGACGTTGTGCTCAGCATTGGGGGGTTCTAGCCAAGTTCTTGATCTAGTTCTTAGTCTTCTCGTCCATGAAGATGAAGTAGTAGTGCAGATTGAGGGTTCCTTCTCCAAAATGTTTGGGACTAGAAGTGTATTGGATTCTGGATTGCTTTGGATTTTGTATCTACATATACATAATGTGGTATGGGTAATGTGGGATGGGACCCAATTCTATATACAAAGTTCATCTTATATAGGTAGACAGAGGCAGTTGGCACAGTATTTTTAGTATCCTCATTTTTTGATTGACCTGCCACATGAGGTTAGGTATGGAATTTCCCACATGTGCTGAATTTAAATTTGTAGCATTTCAGGTTTTGAATTTTGGAATTAGTCACACTTAATGTAAACATGAATTCTTATATTTGTTGTGAAGATTAACAAAGCCACTATGTAGCATATTAATGTAACTGTAAGTAGGATGCTACCCTACTGGCCGGAGTACTGTTACTTTTGCCTATCTTTGAAACAGCATGGTTCTGATTTCTGACCTATGGTATCTGCCTAAGTACACATGAGGCCTTTCAGGCCCCTCTCTGACAACATGAAGTATGTTCTTCTAGGCATTGTAAATGAATCATGTGTGCTGTTCTCTGGTCCCTGTATTCCACCCAAGTAACTGGTACCATCAGTATCACTTTTGTTTGTACTGCAGTTAACAACTATTTTGGGCCTATGGATATAGCTCAGTGCTAGAACACTTGCTACTTGTGTCTAGCACTGCAAAAATAAAAATAAAAACCCAAAACAAAGGAAGGAAGCTGTTTTAAAGTCTCCACAGTTAATAGTTAAGCCTCTGTCCACTTACTCATTCGTTCATTAATTTGACAAGTATTGATCATATGTCTGCTGTGTACCAGGTACTGTCTATAGTAGAGCAGGATACAGAAGGTCTCCAGTCTCATGGAACGTTTGTCCACTTTATGGGGAAGGAAGAAGATAATGATTAAATAAATTGATAAAATAATGCTAGACAACAGTATGTGCTTTAGACAGTGACTAGATAGAGGGAAGCCTGCTTTGGCTCCAGGGGGTCAGAGCAAATGTTTGTGAGAAGTGACATTTGTGAGAAGTGACATACCCTCATCGAAAGGAGCCAGCCCTGCAAAGAACTGGGGGAAAAGAGCAGTGCGGGAAGATGGGCCAGTAGGAGAAATAACTTGAAGTGGACAGATAGGGGACTTTGGTTTTGAAAGGTTGTTGTGGTTTTGTTTGTTTTGCTGAAAGAGTAGAGCAAGGCCAGTATAGCTTGAGGAAGGAGAGGAGTCCTAGGAGATGAGGGCTGCGAGGTAGATAGAGGCCGTATCAGGTGGGGCCTGATGACCCACAGGGAGAGGCAGGAATGTTAGTCTTCAACTCTGCACCCATTCCAGAGCAGAGGCTGAGTTCTGATTGTGACATAGAGACCAAGCTAGGGAATGGTTTGTGGAGGCAGAGGAGATGAGCTCTTTGTGCAGTGATTTCTCATTCTCATCCAGCCACAGAAATACAAAAACCTGGGTCTCGTTTCAGTTGTTCTGGTAAAATTCAAATTTAAATATTCTGATGATTTAGAGAAGGGAATGTGCTTGGTTTTTATAAAGCCTGTCACTCAAGAATAAAGTTGGAAGGTTTGGAAATCTTGTTGTCTTTATTTTTAATATGAAAATATAACACAGTCATGTACCACAAGCACAGGATCACAGTCTTAGTAAATGCCAGCAGCTAATGACTCCTTGTAGTTTTAGTTTGTGTGGGTGCATGGTATTGCTCCTGCAGCTCGGGATGGCCTAATGACACCTTTCTCTGAAAGTGTCTCCTCCCATGAGATGCATAACTATGTATGGTTTTTTGATTTTAGTTTTTAAAATATAGATTTATACTTACTTTAATGACACAGCTTTACTTCCAAAATTTGAGACACGAAATCTTGAAATGCAAGGAGTGAAAGATTTAAAATAGCATTGTACAGGAGGGGAAAACTGTTTGATTTTTTTTAAAAAATTGATTTAAAAATTAATTCCTCTATATAGATTGTTATCTCTGTAGCTGTTTTAATATAAAAGTTGGGAAATGTATTGTTCCATAGTCTAAATATCTTGGCCACCAACTATTTTGAAACTATTTATTAGCAAATTAAGTCAAGTTCCCCTAGCATTTCACCAGCCCATTGGTGTTTAAAATGTTTTATATATGTCATACAAACAGATTCATGTGGTTTCATGGTGTTTGTTTGGCAATAAGAATAACTTGGGTGGAGTAAGTGTCCTCCTACTTATAAAGCTTGGGCTAATTTTTTTTTTCTCTTTCTTTTGGTGCTGGGGATTGAACCTAGGGCCTTGAATAAACAAGGCAGGTGCTTTTCCACTGAGCTATATTCCCCAGCCCTGTGCTGATAGATCTCTCTGATGATGTCTGCAGAGGACTGGATACACAAACAGGAAGGTGGGAATAGGCATGCTCATTCTGGGAGGCTTCCTGCGGGTGCCAGTAGTGGCCTTGGTGTTGCAGTGATGAAGTTTGTGTGAGAAACATGTTAAAATACATCTGTCCTCAGTCCATTCTCTTTGACTTTAAGATTTTACATGTTTCCTAGAACCCTAGCCATTTCAAATACTATTTTATGTCATCATGTCATAAATGTCACTTATAGCCAAAAGGTAGAGGAATAAACTGTGTTTGGAATTTATAATCTAGAAACAATTTATTTCTAAAAAGTAATTTACTTTTGAGCCAGGTGCTGGTGGCTCACGCCTGTAATTGTACTCAGGAGCTGAGATCTGAGGATCGTGGTTTAAAGCCTGCCTGGGCAGGAAAAGTCTATGAGACTCTTATCTCCAATTAACCACCAGAAAACCAGAAGTAGTGCTGTGGCTCAAGTGGTAGAGCTCTCACCTTGAGCTGAAGTGCTGAGGGACATCACCTAGGCCCAGAGATCAAGCCCCATGACTGACCCCCCTAAAAAGAAAAGAAAACGAAAAAGAAAATGACAGGTTTTAGCCATTCTGGGGGAGTAAAGAAAACAGTAGCTCTTTTTTTATTTTAGTTTGAAGAATTGAGAGTATTTTGAAATGTGAACTACATACCAGGAGTTCTACATGTTACCCTCAAGTGCTTTATTTAAACAACAAGGCCCAGAACTAAAGAACTATATTGTCTTTAAATTGACATTTATTTTTTAGGTTTTTTAAAAATATAATTTTAAGTAGTTGTACAAAGGGCCTTCAATTCTACAAGTCTGATTATGAGCACAATGCATCTCATCAATGTGAACTGTCATTTTCCTATCCTTAACAAAAGCAGGATCAAGCTGAGCACCAGTGGCTCACACATGTAATCACTATTTAGAGATCTGAGGAGAATAGTTTGAAGCTAGCCTGGGCAGAAAAGCTCAGGTCGAGTCTCATGACTCTACCTCCAATTAACTATCAGAAAAAAATAAAGCTGGAAGTGGTGGTGTGGCTCAAGTGGTAAAGCACTAGCTTTGAGCAAAAGAGCTCAGGGACAGTTCCCAGTGGCTCACGCTTGTAATAATCCTAGCTACTTAGAAGGCTGAGATCTGAGGATCAGGGTTTGAAGCCAGCTTGGGCAGGAAAAGTCTGTGAGACTCTTATCTCCAATAAACCACTCAGAAAACTGGAAGTGCTGCAGTGGCTCAAATGGTAGAGTGCTAGCCTTGAGCTGAAGAGCTGAGGGACAGTGTTGAGGCCCAGAGTTCAAGCTCCATGACGGACAGTAAAAAAAAAAAAAAAAAAAGAAATCAGGGAGCCAGCACTGAAATTATACTCCACGGCAATCAGCGTAGTTTTCCTTACAGAAAAGAATGCTGTGGTATTTGGATATCATATGTTCTGTCTCTTTAGATTGGATGGTGCTTTCATCTTTGATAACCTTTCAGTTTTAAGGAGAACTGGCAATTAGTTTTTCATAGAATAAAAGTTATTCTTACGTGTCTCCTGATTAAACTGCATTTATGCCTTATGTGTAGAAATCTTACATGTAGAACTCTGCATCCTGTCAGGAGGGACACTCGGTGCTCTCATTACACAGATAGAATTTTCCCCCTTGTAATTAATGAAATTTAGTGGTGAGATATTTCTAGACTACACAATATTCTTGTTCCACTCCAGACTTCCACTTGCTAGTCTGAGCATCCATTGGTGAGTCTTGTCCCAATCAGTTTTCTGATGATGATTGCCAAGTAATGGATTTCGAATTCTCATTCCTTTTCATTGGTTCCTTGATATCTACTTGAAGGAAAGGCCTTTCTCTTTTATCACTTGTTCATTCATTTACCTTAGGGTCGGGGTGGACTCCTGGACTCCGGTTCTGCGGGTTTTAGATCGTCTCTTGCATCTTTTGGGAAAGAGGAGTCCCCGAGAGAAAGAAACCAGTAAGCCGGTCCCCTCATTTCTGTGCAGGGACCAGCCCAGCCTTTCTCTTCACAATCTCTTCTTCGGAGTCTCCCGGGGGTGGTCGCGTGATAGTGCCGATTCCCACCCCGCCAGCTGTAGGAGCATAGCAACTGGCTGGTATTCAGACATTTTCCTGAGGACCAAAAGTTGTGATGTGGGGTCCTGCAGTCTTGGCGCGGACTGACCGAAGCGGGCTGGCGGCCTCGCGAAGGGCTTCCCTGAACGCCCCTGGGTGTCCGTCACCGCGCCTCTTTTTGTGGCGGTGGCTTGAGAGCTGGGTCAGATCCTGTGGGGACGTGGAAGTACCTGGCACGCAGTCTAGAATAAGCGCTAGTACGCTGCTGGCTTGCGGCTCTGACTCGCTGCCGGGCCCACCCTGGGCCCAGGAGCCTCCCTGCGCGTGACCGCGAGCACCCCTCCCGCCCTGCGCGCCCACTAGGCCTTCCAGCTGGCCCCTCCTCCCTCCCCGCGCGCGCCCACGAGCCCTTCCTTCCAGCCAACATCTCCTGCGCGCGTCCGCGAGCCCCTCCTCCCATCCCGCGCGCGTCCGTGAGCCCTTCCTCCCAGCCGGCCCCTCCTGCGCGCGTCCGGCGGCGGCGCCCGCCCGACAGCTGTTTGCCACCGGCGCGCCGCTCCCGCTCGCCGCGGTGCCGCCCCGCCTCCGCCAACAACCGCCTCTCTGATTGGACCCGTGCTTGTCTCGTCTTTCTCCACAGCCAATCGCGCCGGGCGAGGAGCTCCTGGTCTGGTACAATGGGGAAGACAACCCCGAGATAGCAGCTGCGATTGAGGAAGAGCGAGCCAGCGCCCGGAGCAAGCGGAGCTCCCCGAAGAGCCGGAAAGGTAGGACCCTGGGCCGGCGCCCGCTGCGCCCGGCCCCGCGCCGACCCCTCCAGCCGCCGTCCGGGCGGCGGGCCTGGCGCGGCGCCCGCGGCGCCTTGGTGACCTTTTTGGTCCCCGCCCGGCCCGGCCGGCCCGGCCCGGCCCGCTGCTGAATCACCGCAGTGTCGGGCGCTCGGGCTTCGTGTGAACTTGTGTGGGAGCGCCCGCGCGGCAGAGAGCGCGCTGCGGCCTGCAGCCGGCCCAGTCGGGCCGGGCCCGACCCGGCCTGGGATCGTCTCGGGGTCGGCGTCGGCGTCGGCGTCGGGCGGCCGGCGCCCTCGGGCCCCGCTGACAGCTCGCCGCGGAGGACGCGGACCGGGATGGGCCGCAGCGAACCGAGACCGAGAACGGACCGAGGGAGACGGGGCCCCGGTGGTGGTGGTGGGGGGAGGTCCCGGACATAGGGCTGGGGCCCGGGGGCGTTTGGGCCCCGGCCACTGTCATTTTGACTTGGTCTTGGTGTTTTCTCATCTCTAATGGTCTTGAACAGGAGGCAGAGTGTAGTTGCACTTACAAAGGGAGGGCATAATTTGTGGGTAGGAAAATAGTTTGCTTGGCTGTATCATATTTCCAGCTGGCATGCTGATACGTCGTTGGAATTCTTTTTATATAGAATTTTAATACGGATTTGGGTATCTTTTATAGAGCCCCACTTGGAATATACCGAGGCGCTCGACATGATTGTTTTTTAGACTAGGTACGTTAGTTTTTTGTTGCCCTCCTAAGGTCATAAGTACATTTTTGTAATATCCAGAAAATTACCTAGTATACTGTGTCAGATTGTAAATAAAATCATAAAGGAAACAGTCTTGAAATTTGTGAAGCAGTATTTAAAGTGCACACAAGAAGTCCATTTTGATTTTTCAGTGACATGTTCTTTGTATCTCACAGAATGATGCAAGTAGAGATTCATCCAAGAAAGGATTGGTGGGCCTTGTGGTCACTAACTTCTGAGTTTATTGAAGTTCATACAGTTGCTGCGTTTGGTTATTCAACACTGATTCTGTATTGGGTGATCATAGTCTAGAAAATTCCAGGTCTTTTTATTTTAAAACTGTTCCAGCTGTATTTGGGGATTCGGTTGCTTTTTGCAAGCTCTTCATGTGACTTGTTCTTTTATTTAGACTGCGTTTTGTGTATAATACATGCTTGCAGCTTTTCCAGGTAAGTTGTGATTTGTAGTAGCTGAAGACTGGGGGCTTTTTGCTGTACCCACTGCACATTAACACAGCCATTTATTTAAGGGTGTTTGTAGCTCAGTAGACTCACATTAAGGCTTTTTCTCTGCTTGGCATACTTGGGTGTGCATGTTTAGATGCTGTTTCCTTCTTTTGTTCTTTTGCATTTATCCCTAGTTTATTATAGGTAGATGTGGAGAAAAACCTGAAAATGTTTATTAGTGATACATGAACTTATGCATTTATGCCTACATTGCTGGATTATTGGATTGAAATTTAATATTTCTTACTCACTTTTTTTTAGCCTACTCTGGGCAGTATACAACCCATTGAGTCATCGATTTTAATTAAGAGACCTGACTGAATCTCAGGCTCAGAACACACAGCCAGCCTGTTTGGGACACTTTACTGTCTGCTCTCTTGTGACCTAAAGTTTAGAGAGTTTAAAGTTATGAATTAAAATGCGTGTATGTGCATGTCCTCTGGGATTTGAACTTGGGGCCTGGGTACTGTCCCTGAGCTTTTGCTCAAGGCTAGCACCCTACCACTTGAGTCATAGCTCCACTTCCAGCTATTTTTGGTAATTTATTGGAGATAAAAGTCTCCCAGACTTTCCTGCCTGGGTTTGCTTTGAACTGTGATCCTCAAATCTCAGCCTCTTGAGTAGCAAGGATTACAGACACGAGCCACTGGTGCCGGGGATTTTTTTCCCCACCCAATTTTTAGATTGAATACTCTGAAAGCTGAAGTATGGCTTGCAAAGACCTGAAAGGGAAACTTTTTATATTAATTTGCTACTATCTAGGTCTTATGTGTGATCTCACACATTTAAATAATACCTTTTCTGGCAGTGATGTCAGAGAAAATCAACATAAATTTCCCTCAGAGGCGGGTTAACTTTCATTTTTCTGAAATCCACAGATGTTGAAGAAATAGAGCTGACAGCTTGGCATTGGGTCTACCCTCATGTTGGGGGTGGGGAGGGCGGGGAGAGGAAAAAAAAAAGGGCGGAATTTTTCATAATTCTGGATCTTGTCTCCTTTGCCTGACAGCAGTGGTGTCTACAGCTGTGCATTGAATATGGGGCTTTTCAGAATTCATCAGCTTGTACTGCCTATTTAGACAGTGGGGAAAAAAACCCTAATCCTTTATGTAGAACAAACTAACTCCTTCTCTCTTTCTTCTTTCCTCTCCTTCCCCTCCCTTTCCCTCTTCTTTTCCTTTCTCACCCCTCCTCCCCCTGCCTGTCTATCTCTGTCTGACTGTCTCTCATTAACTCAAACTAATGTTTATGAAGCCTCTGCTGTGTGTCAGGCTTTCTGCTGGGTTGTGCAGTGTGCACAAAATCAGCAGTAATTCTTCTCCTGGAGTCTGCACTTGCAATCCAGGCTGGCAAAGGAACACACAGTATTGGTAAGTTGCAGATCAGCACCAGGGCAGGTAGTAGGCTCTCAATGTATTTGCTGATCAGCAAACAAAGAAGAACACCATGCTGTGAGAACACAGGTTATATTGTCTCTGACCAAAGAGCATGCCATTTTGCCATGGGCCAGAGCTGCATAAACTGTACATACACTAGACATTTTTAACTAGGATTTTTTTTTGACTCTCTGCTTTGTATTTGTATTTAGCTTTTTTTTTTTAATATGTCTGACTAGTTCTGTACGATTGAATCTCGGAAGGGACATTGAAACCTTTCTGGTAGACAGGAAGAGAAGGCTTCAGTGTTTGATGTTTCTGAGTATTTGGATATGAACCATAGGAAGATTATATTCTCTGAAGTAACATTGGAAAGACCACATATAGAAGTGTTAGTCAGCTGCTGGATCTCTGATCCCTTTTGGGGACTGTAAGAACTGAGAGATGAAATTTGCTCTTCTGTGTATTTGGGGATGCTGAGGTTGTAACCCAGAGCCTGTGTATGCTGGGCAGGCATGATGGAACATTGCACTGCACCACATTCTAGTGACCACTCTTCCCCAGCCGCAGCCTTATCCAAAGTCCTTTTAACTAAGAAGCAACAGATGCTTTTTGCAAGGGGCTTGGAAGGAATGAGGAACAGCCACAGTTTTCTACCAGGACTTGGGGCAAGCCAAGTCACTGAGATGCAGTTCCCCAGCTTTAAAAACATGCCATAGTAGCAGTGCTAATGTCATTGCTATTGAGAATGAGCAAGCAAGATAATGGAAGGAAAGAAGTTTGTGAAATGTAGGCTGCTCTTGCTAACTACAGGTGCCATACCTCAGGCTGGCTGCAACATTTGTGTTGTGTGTACATGTGTATTTGGTGGAGAATCTCTTGAGCCTGTGATAAGTCAGTGACTCCTTTAAGCAGTAGGTACTTATGGACACTTGGGTTAACTCAACAGGAGCGTCAAGTCTCTTGCTTTCCCTGGTCCTCTCTCTGCCCAGCGCTATGGCTCTCTGCTGATTTGCCCTTATTGGAGACCTACTTGTAACCTACTGACCTTACTAGTCCAGCAAATTAAGAGAGGCCCTTTTTTTTTTGGGTCCGGTTGTGGGGCCTGAACTCTGGGCCTGGGTGCCTCAGCTCTTCAGCTCAAGGCTAGCGCTCTACCACTTGAGCCACAGCGCCACTTCTGGCTTTTTTCTTTTTGCTTATGTGGTGCTGAGGAATTGAACCCAGGGCCTCATGCATGCAAGGCAAGCGCTCTACCACTGAGCCACCTTCCCAGCCCTCTCAATTTTTTTATCAAACCTAAAGTATCTGAAAATACCAACTTGTTTACATTTTTAGGTGACTTCTGCTATAGAACCTTACAACAGATTGTTCAAATGACAAAACTTGGTGTAGCACAAAACGCTCAAGTGTTTGAAATCTCCAAAGGTGCTGAAGAACTCAAACTGGGTCAGGGAGGAGGAAAAAAGTGTTAGCCTTTCTTCTTTCACTGCATGGGCTGCCTAAGTTGCTGTGTTTTTGAGGCGGGAAAAGGCATTCTTGTTTGGGCTGGCCACAGGGCTTTGTTTAGAAAAAGTGGTGAGATGAGAATGCTCAGAGGAGCAAAGGGCTGTGAGCATATCAGAGAAGTTGCAAGCACCTAGAGGGGCCTCTTCAACAAATTTTCCTCTTTTGTCAAATGTTCCTCTGGGTGATGGAGACACAGCAGAGAACCAAGTGATCTTCTGCAGTTGAGGGGACTCCAGGCTGTGAGCAAGGCACACCTCATAATACCAGCAGTGTGGGAGGGAAGGGGTAGGGGAGAGCAGAATGGGGAGCTAGTAGCTTTCCTGAGGCTGTGGCATAAATGACACAGGAGGTTCTATTAGTATTTCTATGGCTATAGAAACCCATTTGAGAGAGAGAAAGAGAGAGAGAGAGTGTGTGTGTGTGTGTGTGTGTGTGTGTATTTTTTTTTGCTGGTCCTGGGGCTTGAACTCAGGGCCTGGGCACTAACTCTTGAGTTTCTTTGTGTTCAAGGCTAGCTCTCTACCACTTGAGCCACAGCACTCCTTCTGGCTTTTCAGAGTAGTTTATTGGAGAGATAATAGTCTCATGGACTTCTGCCCAGGCTGGCATTGAACCGCAATCCTCAGATCTCAAGCCTCCTGAATGTCTAGGATTACAGGTATGAGCCACTGGTGCCTGGCTCCACTTGAGTATTTTTTGAGTTATGAAACTGAGTTCTGCCAGTGGCTGAATTGGCCTTCTTTCTGCTGTCATCCCATCAATGGCTGGGTTGCTAGGGGAGATTGGCATCATTAGACACCTTTGGTGTCATCAGAGCCAGATGACAGTGGCTCTTGATGGGTGTTCCTTGGAAGAGGAGTTGGGCTGTTATGAGCTCAGAGGGAAGTGTTGAGGAGGAGGACTTGAGAGAGCATGAGGATAGGAAGAAGGGAAGAGTAATCCATGTTTACTCCCTGAGAGAGAATGAGAGGTCACAGGAAACTGTTGGAGAACAGGTGGGAAGCAGATGTGGACTGATGATGTGATAGAACCTCCTAGATATGCACAGATCTGCTCCCTGGAGACCACCCATAAACACCTGTTAACCCTGGCTAGAGGGGTGCTCTCTCCAAGCTAGGACAAGGACTTGTCTAGGATCTCTCTTGAACCCAGGTGGCTGGTGCTATTTCTCATAGGTGATTTGCTGTGTTTTGAGCACTTGCACATGCAATGGCAGTGCTAGGGTAAGGAAGGTTGCTTCAGCTTGCAGTGAATAGAGAGAATGCATTTAATAAATGAGAACAGGTAGGTTTCTGTAAAGTGTTGTCTTGACCCTCAGTAGCATCTGACTGCTCTGTTGCATGTTCCTTGCCCAAAGCTGAGAGAGGCCTGATTGTGGTGCCCAGGAATTATGGCAGACAGGCCTGTACCTTCTGGGCCCTGGTAGACACTTGATTGTACTTCTTGTTTATAGGTGCAGGGCAAGGCATGGCGCAGTTAGAGAGGACTTGCTTGCACTATGACTTACAAGCCATAAAGCGGAGACCAAATAGAACCCAGGTGGTCTGCGTCCTGTATGGTGGGTCTTGCTGGAGCTGCCTGTGCAGTAGTTTTCACTGCCTTCCTGCTGAGGGGGGCCCAGGCTGAGTCTTGACTGTCTGATCTCTGGTAGCTTTTGCCAGGGCAGCTCTATTGACACTGTGGTGGCTGTTGTTAAAAACTCAGTACAGTTTTGATTGTTTTATGGATTTCTAACTCTTTGACTGTCACTGAATTGCTACTCATTTAGGCTAAAATATTGGTCAGTACTTTTTTTTATGACTTTGATTCTTAGTTATATGTAACTTCATTTACAGGGAAATTATGTGAATTAGCTAAATTTTTTTTCCAAAAATATCTTGGAAAAATTTCAACTATAGCTGGGCACTGGTGGCTCAAGCTTGTAATTCTAGCTACTCAGGAGACTGAGATCTGAGGACCGCGGTTCAAAGCCAGCCCAGGCAGGAAAGTCCATGAGATTCTTACCTCCAATTAACCACCAGAAAACTGGAAGTGGCACTGTGGCTCAAGTGGTAGAGCTCTAGCCTTGAGCTGAAGAGCTCAGGGACAGTGCCCAAGCCCAGAATTCAAGCCCCATAACCGACCCCTCCCCCCCCCCCCCCCAAAAAAAAAATCAACTAGCGTGAGTGAATCTTCAATGTTCTTATATAATGCTATTATGAAGTTTCAGATGACATTTGAGTATTAAGAGCATTATGATCTGCCTATTGTTAGCTGATAGTTTGTTTCTGTACTTACAGTAAATGAAAGTTAAAACCTGCTTATTGAAGGATTATGTTTTCTAAAAAGGTTTTAAAAATTAATTTGAAGTAGCTGATTTTTTTAGATAGCTGCTTGTGATTTGAAAGTGAAAAGTTCTAGTCTGTTGTTCTTGTCTTAAGTATGAGCACCAGGTTTTTTTCTTGAATTTCAAATTTTTTAAGTTATTTCTAGAAGTTGGGCAGCTTCTCATTCCAGTTACTGTTAGGGTATATGACTTTTTGCTCCTAGGAGCATGGCAGGGAGGTGTCATGTATTTGAAGTTGCTGCTGAGAGGCAATGTGGGTTGGCTAAGCAGCCCCTGAGCACCACTTTGGAGGACAAACAGTTGGAGCTTCCCAGTGAACTAGGTTGCAGTTTCACATTGTCCAGCGTGGTGCTCTGCTGGCAGGCAGGTTACCAGTTCATAGTCATCTTTCTTCCTTCCTTCCTTCCTTCCTTCCTTCCTTCCTTCCTTCCTTCCTTCCTTCCTTCCTTCCTTCCTTCCTTCCTTCCTTCCTTCCTTCCTGTCTTTCTTTCTTTCTTTCTTTCTTTCTTTCTTTCTTTCTTTCTTTCTTTCTTTCTTTCTTTCTTTCTTTTTCTTTTTTTCTTTCTTTCCTTCTTTCTTTTCTTTCTTTCTTTCTTTCCTTCCTTCCTTCCTTCCTTTCTTTCTTTCTTTCCTTCTTCTTTCTTTCTTTCTCTTTCTTTCTTTCTTTCTTTCTTTCTTTCTTTCTTCTTTCTTTCTTTCTTTCTTTCTTTCTTTCTTTCTTTCTTTCTTTCTTTCTTTCTTTCTTTCTTTCTTTCTTTCTTTTTTTGGTTGGTTGTGGGGCTTGAACTCTGGGTCTTGGCGCTGTCCCTCAACCCTTCAGCTCAAGGATAGCGCTGCACCACTTGAGCCACAATGCCACTTCCAGTTTTCTGAGTGATTTATTGGAGATAATAGTCTCATGGACTTGCCAGTCCGGGTAGGTTTATCTCCAATAAACCACTCAGAAAACCCAAGTGGCACTGTGGCTCAAGTGCTAACCTTGAGCTGGAGAGCTGAGGGACAGCGCCCAGTCCCAAAGTTCAAGCCATGATCCTCATATCTCAGCCTCCTGAGTACCTGGATTATAGGTGTGAGCCACCAGTGCCGGCTCCCAGTTCATATTCATACTGCCAAGATGAGAAGCGAGAGCCATTTCAAAATATTACTGTGGTTACTCTTAAGCAAAAACAGAAAGTAGCTGTTGGTCTGTTTATCACTCAGATTAAACCAGTTTCATAACATTGCAACTGTTCTTGGTTGAATTCATTTATTAAGCTGTATCTGCTATGGACACATCTAATGATTTAACATTTAACTCAACTGCTTGTTGTGTCACTACTCTTGTGACAATGATGCTAGCTTGCTTGGACTGGCCTAGAATCTGGGTTCTCCTGATCACCATGTCCTATCTGTGTTTTTCAGATTTCTTACATAGTTTTTGTTTCACACTTTTCTCTAGAAATTTAACAGGAGAAGGTAAACAGTTCAAACTTGAAGCACATGTTCTACACCAGAGACTTTCGCCTATAATCCTAGCTACTCAGGAGTCTTGAGACCTGGAAGATCTATGTTAAAAGCTGTGTGGGGCAGTAAAGTCCATGGGACTCCATCACCAGTTAAACAGAAAAAAAACATGCCAGACTAGAGGCATAGTTCATGTGGTAAGAGTACCAGCCATAGCATGTAAACAGAACCAGAGCATAAAGGCTCTGAGTTCAAGTGTGTATACATGCATGCACACATAAATACAAACTTGATGCATATATTATTAAGAGGAATTTGATGGAGTATGAGTAGATTAGAAAAAGGTTCTGAAGCATTGATTGTAGCTGCTTTTTTGTTTCCATGTCTGATCTTGATCCCAGAATTTCCAAACATTTTAGGGGTTTTGTTTTGAAGTCTCATTTTTAGAGCCTGGGCTGGCCTTGATCCAAGGTCTGCTGTCTCAGCCTTCCTAGTGTGGGGATTAGATGGCATATACCACCACACTCAGCTTTGCTGTATTTTTAATGAAAATTTAATCATTAACTGGTAAATGTGTAATTAACTGTTGCATCTTGAAAGTACATTACATTTAGAGGGGTACCAATGGCTTATGCTTGTAATACTAGCTATTTAGGTGGCTGACAACAAGAGGATCAAGGTTCAAAGCCAGCCCAGGCAGAAAAGGTGATGAGACTCCTTTTTCAAAAAGCAATAGTAAAATGCTGTTTTAGAGACTGTTAAAAATAGCTTAGGATGTTGGGGTGTCACATAGCTATAATGACAAGAACTTCTTCATAAGGCCAAGTTCATTTCTGCAGAAAGGTGTGCCATAGGCCAAAATTCTGGCCAGCAAGCACATAGAGCAGGCAGGGTGCTCCCTTTTTATCCCCTAACCCAGCAGACCCTGCCCCTCTGCTCACATTGGCTGAGCTGGGGTTCACAGTCTGGAAAAGGAAACAGCTTAATTAACAGGATATAACTAAAGTTCAAGGAGTTTCTAATAGGATATGTTAATTAAAGTGCTCAGGGAAATGTAATTGACAAGGGCCAAGCCACCTGGCCAAAGCAGGAATCCTTCAGAAAGTTTTCTCAAGACTAACCGAAAAGCAAACTATTTTGATGGAAAAGATGCTTTTCTCACAGAGACATAGTTTAGATGGTAGGGCATCCACCGAACAAGCAAAGCCAAGTGAAGTAAAGCCAGGAGTTCAAACCCAGATAATTTCAGAGGCAAGAGATTTGTTATAATAGTAATAGTATGCTATGTATGATACATAAAAATGCTACACTTTCCAAAAATAGTGATATGTATAATTATTGCTCATCTGATGCTTTAAAAACCTGAAATTTTATGTTTTTGGTTTTTATGTTTTTGGTTTACTGAATGATCAAAGGCCAGTTTCTGCAGCCCAGTAGCTGCAAGGGGTTGTCTATGCTTTGGCTAAAAATAAAAATAACTCTTAGACAAAAATCTCCCTCCTTCCCTTTTTTCCATCTAAGCTATAGTGATAAACAATCTTTTTCTCTTGTGCTTCTAATCTACCTCTTGGTGCAGTCTTTTGTAAGTTTCCTGAAACATCACATGCCCACAAAAATGAAGGCAAACTGGTTTGCTCACCCATGTTTAAGTCTCAAAATGGAATTTATGTGCAATGTTTGAAGTTACAGTATGGTTTAGAATGGACAACAGTACAACTTCTATACTTCTGTTGTTTCTACTGTTGGCTTCTCAGGTTCAGTTTTCCTTCTCTAATCAGTTTGAATTGCAGAAAATGTCTTTCTTGGTCTGTTGCCCATAGTTTTGAGTTTAATCTGTGGGATTACCAGAGCCTGGTTCTTTGTGGGATGAAGTGACCACTGGCTTTAAGCAGAATGTCCAGGGTCTAGCCAGAGGAACAGTGGATGGCTCACTGTTCTCTACCTCTTGCCTTGATTCCTTCTCTTATGGCCCTAAGGGTGGGGAAATCCCAGGTCCAGGTTTGTGCTGCAGACAGCCCGTGGAGTAATGGTCACTGTGCCAAGTCTTCCACATGTGGAAGTTGCCCTGTTTGCTCCCACATGAAGGGGTGTACTTTTGATAGGATTAACTGTGAAGTTGAAGTTTATAGATCCCTTTCACTGACATCCAGATAAGTAAATCAGATTGTGCTTAGTTGCAGTGTTGGTTGTTTTTTGTTTTTTTGAATAAGGGACCTAGGGTTCTGAATTTACTTGCCTGTAACTGCTAAATGAATTATTATAGGGAATATTTTTCTTTGTTTAGGTGGACCATAGACATATTTGATAATATGATCGAATTTGAGCATTAGGCTTAATAAATACCTATTATAGTTCTGATTCTATCAAAACTAAATTTAGCAGATTGAAAATAATATGAATTACTACTGTGTATGCTAAGATAAATTCGTGGTTGCAGTAGAATATAGAAACTGCCAAATGAAAAACAGTGCTTACTTACTGTTTTAGAAAGACTGGGCTGTGAACATCATGTAAATAGTATGTGGAATTGTCTTCCCTTTCATTTTTCTCCGCTGAGTAGAAATACACTACTGTTTCTTGTGCATTGCCTGCAAATTACTCCTGCAAAAGTTGATAGCTTCTTTAAAATTATCTAAAATGTATGTGTGTTTGGTGGAGAGAAAAGGAAAACTGCAGACTCATCCATATCTTGAGTGTACAAAATGTGGAATTTATTATAGTGTGCCAGAAAGCAGTCTTGCAATTAAGAGGCCATTGTCAAATCCCAGTTCTACCATTTTGACTTTGGACAGATTACATCTTTTGGTCATTAGTCTACCTGTCTGCAAAATGGGGTAACACAACCTATCCTGTGGATTTGCTTTGTAGCCCATCAACCATTCTCATGGGAGGCACCAGCAAAATTCTCTCTGTGGTAACAGTCTGTCCTTGAGTTTATCAGCACATTTAGGAAAAGATGAACAGTTTAAATGTTTTCTAACATTTTTATTAAAGTCCATATATTTTGTTTTTGTAATACAGACTTATGTAGATTTGTAAAGTTTTTTTTGGGAGGCTTGTAACTAGTTGCACATCATGGCACTAAAGAATTTCCTACTGTGGCAAAAAAAAGCCAGCAAGAGCAAGAATTGAAGCCTGGAGTTTAATCACACACATTCACACACACCTCGAGTTTAAGTATGCATGTATAAGTGTGTGCTCACGCATGTGCACACGCATGCGTGCATGCACACACACTTTCTTCCCCCTATGCAGAGGCTTGCTTCTCTCTTCAAAGCTGGTTTGTTTTGCTTGTTACCCAAACTAGGACACCTGCGCGTACAAAAGCTGGACAAATGACTCTTGGAATTCAGTTTGTTGATGTGCCAGGTTAGAAGTGAGCATATCTCACCATTGGCTTCTTGCCTGAAAAAGGGGCTTATTTTCTGCTTTACCTTACTTTTATGTGGATCATTCCACACCTAATTCAACGGAAGTGTTATTTTCTTAGGTAGCATCTGACAGCCATGAAAGTAACTGTTTGGAAGCAATTACAGGGGTGTGTGACATATGTCTTTTTAAAAAAAATTTGTATTAAACTTTATTAAGACTGTGAACCCTCAAAGAAGTTCAATGAACTCCAGATGAAACAGACAGTAAAAGTATACAAAACTGAAATACAAGATAAAAACAATAAATAGTAAAAGGTAGCATTTAGTAAAATTCAAAATAGTAGTTATAGCTAGGGAGGACAAAAAAAAGTGTCAAATACATTAGTAAATTCTTTAAGAGAAATAAAGAGTAGGTAAGCCAGACATGGGTGGCTCAGGCCTGTAATCCTAGCTACTCAGGAGGCTGAGATCTGAGGATCGCAGTTCAAAGCCAGCTCGGGCAGGAAAGTCTGTGAAACTCTTATCGCCAGTTAACTACCAGAAAACTGGAAGTGGCACTGTGGCTCAAGTGGTAGAGTGCTCGCATTGAGGTGAAGAGCTCAGGGACAGTGCCCAGGCCATGAGTTCAAGTCCCAGGCCCAGAACAACAATAAGAAAAGTAAACAAGTATTTTTAAGTTGTGTGTGTATAAATTTTTACATGATAAATACCATAATTGTAGAAACTTAATGAACTTCATGCATTCTCCTGTTACTTAATATAAGCATTCCTGGTAACATGACAGATTTCTTTGCCATCTTTCTGGATTTGAAATTAGGGGGAAAAAAATGAAGTGTGAAAGAACTGTTTTTTTGTGTGTGTTTTTTTTAAAGAAGGTATTAAGTTGGCAATACCAGTTTTAGAGAAGCAGCTGTGATGATTTGGGCCACATCTTTATTTAGCATTGTGAGAAGTTGGGACTCCCAGGCAGCACAAGGGTTGGCTTCTTCTATTCCTTAAACAGTGCTTGAGAACCGCACAACCTCCCTAGTCCCAGGCAGCCTTCATCTTTGGCTACATGCGGTCTGGAGAGAGGGTTTAGGTGCCCAATTCTCCCAAGGGTCCTAAAATTAAATGGAAACAGTTGGTTAAAGGTGTAAAATCAGAGGCTTATAGACTTAAAATATGGAAATATAGTTGCAACCGACACTGTTAAAGCATCAGTACGGGTGGGGACGTAAGGAAGGAGTAACAGGATTGTCATTTCTTCTTCCTTTGTCTTTGATGGACTTGTAATATCCAGAGTGTTGTGGGGAGAGGAATCTGGGGGTGGTAAGACAAATGAAACAAATGGCTGACTTAGGAACTGTTAGCAGAAGCAGAATGGCATTGTATTCATAAGAAGTAACATCTGCTGACAATTTATACTTGCAGGCATGGGGATTCTGCAACTTGCGCAGTAAAATCTACAGTAGGTACTGCTTAACATGGATTGCATTATTGAGTTTGTGCCAGACACTGTGCCACTCTTTATGTGCATTGTCTTAACTCCTCAGCGACAGAATCTGGTCAGGTGTGTGCATAGTACCAGAATGGGCCATGGCAGCTTCCTATCTGTCTTGAACCGGAATATTTGTCAGTACTCAGATCCAGGCACAGGGCCATGCAGCAGTTTCATGCCATTTCAGTCCTGCGGGTTTCTGTTGTTGAGGACCTATTTTATTCAGAGTACCACCCTAATACTGGGGGAAGGAATGCAAGAGTAGACTAGTGTTCTCCCCTTGATTGAGGCTAAATCTTTTGTTGTTGTTATTAGTCATGGGGCTTGAACTGGGGCCTGGGCGCTGTCCCTGAGTTCTTTTGCTCAAGGCTAGTGCTCTACCACTTTGAGGTACAGCTCCACTTTGTGTTTTCTGGTGGTTAATTGGAGGTAAGAGTCCCGTGGACTTCACTCCCTGGGCTGGTTTTGCACTGTGATCCTCAGATCTTAGCCTCCTTGAGTAGTTGGAATTACAGGGGTGAGCCACCAGTACCTGGCTGGGGCTGGCTCTTTGAAAATGAAGAGTATGAATTTTCTGAGTTTGAGCATGGGAGACTTCTGGGGACAGGTGAAATAAGGGACTAGATTGAGAGAGATACTTTTCCCTACCTGTGGGCACTCACGTAGGATAAACTCGAATTCTAAAACCCGGTCCTGATAATTGAAGTAATTTTTTTTAAATGTTTTTATTGTTATTATAAAGGTGATGTACAGAGAGGTGACAGGTGAAGAGTACATTTCTTTTTGGAGAGTGTCACCTCTCCCTCTCTGCCTCCCATTATTTTCCTCCTATCCCCACCCACAACTTTTTAAAGTTTTTGTTTATTTTACTTTTTGTAATACTGGGGTTGAACTTAGGGCTGTGAGCCTGCCAGGCATGTGTTCTGCCATCTGTGCTATGCTCTCAAGCATTTTTTAAGTTTTTCTTTAGATCTACTTTTTGTTTTGCAGATGGGATCTTATTTTTGCCTGGGCTGGCCCTGACCATTCTTCCTACCCATTCCACCTGCCTAGTTAGGATTGCAGATGGGAGCTACCACACATGGCTTGTTGGTTGAGATGGGGCCTCCCTAGCCTTAGACTTTTCACTTCTGAGAGTAGCTAAGATTATGGGTATGAGCCACCATGTCTGTCCTGGTCCTTAATTTCAGATAAGGGCATAGCAGCAGGTGTGGAGGGTGCTGCATGGCAGGAGAGAGCTGCCAGAGGGAGGATTAGATTGCCTGGCAAAAAAAGGTGGAACAGATCCTTTTCCAGTTCATAAGCATGATGATGGGGTCTTTACGGGCTTGTGTGGCATGTGCTTCTTTCAAACTTTGTTAAGACGTGGCCATAGTACATATCTGATGTGAAAATAAATTGTACAGAATTGCAGTTGCACCTGAATAGGTGGTAGGGCTTCATGGTAGGGCCAAGAGGTTAGGTCTTTCAATGCTCAGGTGCTTAGAAACTTCTAGCAAAATGAATATACTCAAATGGGTAGTCTTAAGCTAGATGCAAAATAAAAGTAGATAATATTATCATTACGCTCCCCCTTGACTGTGAGCACCTTGACCCTCAGGTTAATACTGACAGATAATTGTTTGGATTTTTATTTACATAGTAGCAGATGTCATGACAGACTTCAGTAAAACAAGAAGATGAATAAGGGTGTGGCTGTTTGGAAGAAGGAGATGTTAGTTTTTTGTTTGAAGTCATGTGATACACACAGAAAAGACTCGGAAGATATACACTAAAGGTTAGCATCACTCAATCAAATGAAGAAACAATTCTGGCTATTTAGTACCAGTTAAGAATATTTTAAATTCCATTTGAATGTGTAATGGTTGTGGATTTGAGAATAGTGGACTTGTGAACAATTGTACAAGAAGGAGGTGGAGGACAGAGAAACAGTTCTGCTGTGGTAGAGGCACAGCTGAGCAGAGACCTTTTCCAGATTGTGCTTTTGTAAAATTGTGTGTTAATCTCAACCAGAAAAATATTTTCAGTTTTCTCATTAATTTTGCTTCTGATGTCATTTTTTTTTTTTTTTGAAAAATAATCTTTTGTTATATTCATCTTAGTACAGTCAGCCAAGAAAGCCCACCTCTAGTGATCACAGCCCTGGGGCTACGGGCCTGCCACCACCCATTCTCTTTGACTCTCCATCTGTGGATGCATTTTACATTGATTTTCTGTTGGTTAATGATGGTGTGATGCTTGCTTCTGTGTGCATTTCTATAAACAATGTTAAAGTATTTTGTGTTTTAAGTTAAATTTTGTCTCAAATTTACTTATACATTTTTATTCCTAAAAATATTTTAAATTGAATTTGGTAGTGAACTCAAGAGATTATAGTGTTATAATGTTATATAATGGTATAGTTCCTGGGCTTTGAAAGGAAAGGACTTTGTTTTCAGGTGGGAACGGGTTGGTTCTTGATCTCCAGGTGGGGCTATCAGGCACTCAGAGTGCATGCCTCTGCCTTGGGTCCTTAAACCCCCCCTTCCCCCCGCCCCCCACTACACCCCCCTAATGTGGCCTGGAGGGACTGACACAGATAAAGCCTACAAAAAAACCATGAGCAGAAATTAAATTATAAAATAGAACAGGTTAGCAGCATGTTTAAGTATTAGTGACAATTAAGTCTTTGAGATTTCAAAGAATGTAGGAAACCTTAAGTTTGTTAAAGTGTATTTGGGGAGCCACTATAAAGTCTTTTTTTTTTTAAAGAAAAATTAAAAGCATGACTCCCTTCAGATGTGACTGTTGCCAACTCCTACCAGCCTGCCCTTTGGAAGAGTGAGGGAGCCCACAGCCAGGCTCCTCGACCACCCCCTGGTAGGGAGCAGCTATGTCAGGAATTTACTGCAATCTGCAGAACTTTTCCATTGTTTCTGTTGGAAGCAAAGTCTCCAGCCCTGTTTTAATACCACAAGCAACTTAAAACCAAGGAGACTTTATTTTTATAATTCACCTCCAGGATTACAGACAGCACTACTCTTGGTAAGTTTAACTACAGGAAAAGATGTATGATTTTGCCAAGGGAGCTTAGCAGAATTTTCTTACCGCCAGGTGAACGTCAGAGTTGTTTTAAGTGAAAAACATCACACAACATGCAGCATCTCCCAGCTTGGACCAACAGGGCCCCACCCTGGCGCCCTTGATCTCCCTTTGGACACTAGTTACCCTATTGCCACATCCCCTGTGTGACCCTGTTGACTTCTCCCAAAGCCCTTTGGATGCAGACATTGAACTAGATAGAGCCTTGGTTCCTGCACACCTACCACATGTAAAACGATGCTGCAGTCCAACCCCTGCCCACCCATTGACTGGTTCTTATAAAGCATCAACTGACCATTTTTAATGCCACATCAATTCTCCTCCTTACCAACATATTCAAATGGGGATTTCAGCTTTTTAAAACAAAAGGGATCATTTAGCATAGACGTTAGCTTGTCTTCCTTGTCCTTTTGCAACTCAAACCCTGTAAACCAGATGCCCTGAATGCTAGCGACCTACTGTCATTTCTCTCAGAAATGTGAAAAGATAATATGATGAACTTGAAGCTTTAGTGAATTTATCACGTTTGCCAGAGAGGCAGATGACATTGTTAGGTTGTTTTTTAGGAGTGAAATTACAACCCAGAATGTGTCACTACCAGTCCTACTGGAACACAAAGGTCAGAGTGGTAGATTTGGATGGGAGTTGAAGTCTGTGTCACTGCTGACTGGGTGGGAGGTTTGAGGTGGGTCATGGAATCACATGAAGTCTCAGAGCTGTGTTTATGAGCTTTGGGAAGCTGACCAGGATGATCTTCAAGTCTCCCCTACTCCATGGCCTTCTGTTTCTTTTCTCTCTCACCTCATGATCTCATATCTGTGTGTTCCCTAAGCCTTTCTACCCTTAGTATAGCTGTTTTCGTTCATTAAAGCCTAGTGTGAAAGCATGGTTCCAGCCCTCAGATGGGCCACCAGGGCCCTCCTGCTAAGGGCAGGAAGAAAAGAAAGTTTGTGCCAAGCTTCAGGGCAGCATCACAGGGCTGGGGAGAATTGTAGGAAAGAGAAGATAGGTCGGTATGTCACACTATCAACATAGCAAGGAGAAACCCAGGCACCTAGAC
Source organism: Dipodomys spectabilis (assembly GCF_019054845.1). Taxonomy (NCBI): domain Eukaryota; kingdom Metazoa; phylum Chordata; class Mammalia; order Rodentia; family Heteromyidae; genus Dipodomys; species Dipodomys spectabilis. The sequence goes on from NW_024871181.1 coordinate 1,140,958, forward strand.
TTGGCATTCTGAAGTTGGTAGACTTGCACTGGAATGGTGAGCATGGAAGTCGAGTTGTGGGGAGGAAGGGCTGGGTGGGTGGTGAGGACAGGAAGGAGGTAGTAGGAGCAGGTCACCTTTAGGGAGTTGATTCTGTCCAGGGTTGTCCTGTCCTTCAGTGACCTTCCATGCCACAACTGTGGAACTCTTAATTCGGTCTTGACTGATTTGGAATCAACTGTGAATGTAAATAAGAGGGGAAAGCTCAAGAAAGACTGGTGGCCTGGCTTCTGGGCTCTGGAGTTCAGTTGATTTTTATACTGCTGTTAGCTTATGACTAAGGATACAGCACACCTACACATCTATTATTGAAATTGCTAAATGCATGAGCCTTTACTGCTGTGATGAATTTTTAATGTAACTTGAGCAAACCTTCTGGAATTCTGCATCCTCTTTGCTGCCTGAGCATTTTTTTTAAATGAAACATTATTCTCTAGAATTTCCTTGTATTTGTCTAGTTTATTAGCATAGTAGAACATAGTCCAGACTGGGTTAAATTACTCATGTGCTGCTTTAGGCAGTTTTGATTTTGCAACTCCCAGTGTAAAGCTGACTGTCCATTGTCTAAGGATGTCGAAGCACTGGTATGGCTTTTACTTTACTACAGAGTAAAAGCTCACACACTGAGATTGTTCAGTGCCAGGCAGACCTTTCAGATCAGGCTTCTGGGCTTGACGGATCTTGTTAAAGTCAAAAACTGAAAAGGAAAAAACTGAATTACAATTTGATTGTGTTCCTTTACAAATGCAGTAGAAGTTGTTATATAACTTATTTACAGTTTTATTTATCTGTACTAAGATTTAACTTTGGGGTTGCACACTTTGTAGGCAGGCTCTCTAGCTACCCCTTGAGCCATGCCACAACCCTCATTGCTTTAGTCATTTTCACTTAGGGTCTTGTGTTTTTGCCTGGGACTTGCCAAGACTGTGAACCTCCTACTTATGCCTCTTGTGTAGCTGGGATTATAGATGTGTACTAATATACCTAGCTTGTTTGTTAGTTTAGATGTTTCTTGCTACCTTGTTTGTCAGTGTTGGCCTGCAGCCATATCTTCCTGATCACCTCCTAAGTAGTTGGGATTATAAACCTGAGCCACTGAACTGTGTTCAGTTTTTATGACTTTGTTTTTTGTTTGCCAAGTGAAACAATAGGTGTAAAGTGTGTTCGCTAAAGAATAAAAGTATGCTTATTGCCATTGTTGCTCTTAAGAAATAACTGTAGCAGAAAGAGCACTTCTGGTGTTACTGTCTTTGAGTTTTAATTGTGGCCCCTGAGCTAATGACAGTCAAGGGACCTCAGGCAGGTCACTCTCCTCTCTAGTCCAGGAGTGTTTACTCTGTGAAAGGAGAGGAGGATAAATTGGAACTTTGAGGTCTTCTAACAGAGTGGTCCACAGTAGTATGGGCATCAGATTAAATATGAATGCTGATCCGCCTGAGATTGAATCTGCTTCATTGATCTTGGCATCAGCAGCTAAGTATGCAGGGATTTTGTGTGGAGGTCTTGCTGTGGTAGATAACTGCTGCTTTCCTTCCTTCCCCATTGCCTTTCCTTCTGTACATAACGTCGTTTGTCCTGTCCTTCATGCTGTTCTTTGTTTTCATTGCCATTTCACTTCCTGTGTTTCATTCCTGTATCTTTCTTGTCTAGACCAAGTGGAGCAGCCAGCTGGCAGTAGCGCCATGCAGGACTCTGCAGGACCCCGATGGTAAGTGCACTCGTGTACTTGCCACGTGCCAGCCACTCCTCTTGCCTGGAAGATGGAAACTCACAAGCCCCCATCCCCTTTGGCAGTGTCCTGTCCATTTTTTTTTTCTTTTAATTTGATGACATAGAGTACAAGTATCAGGGAAGACGTTTCCTGATTGAGGAAATGTAGCAGATTCTTCTGTCTGTCCTTGCACTGTTGGGTATCATGACCCTAGGCATAAGTGTGAGCAGGACTCTGGTTCTAACCTGATTAATACTACTGGCTCCTCGGCATTGTGGTATCTCCCACAAAATAGCCAATAGGGCAGACGGTTTTCGGAGTGCCTTCATCTCTGGTGTCTTGAGAGATGGTTCTGGTGGAATGAGACAACTGTTTGATGTGATAGGCAAATCCGGGTTTAGTGAACGAGCCATAGGACCATGATACATAGTTGTCATTGTCTGCCAAAGTACTTTGGTGATAAATCTACCTGTTTCATTCCTTCATTTTTACAAGTGGTTTCTCAGTGTTATTCAGGTGCTCAACTATAATTTTTAATATATATACACGCACTACAGTCTTACATGTCGTCAGTGTTTTCCATCACACAGTATATTGGGCTAACCCGGTAGCTCTTTTTTTTTGGGTCCGGTCGTGGGCCCTGAACTCTGGGCCTGGGCGCTGTCCCTCAGCTCTTCAGCTCAAGGCTAGTGCTCTACCACTTGAGCCACAGCGCCACTTCTGCCTTTTTTCTTTTTGCTTATGTGGTGCCGAGGAATCGAACCCAGGGCCTCAGGCATGCAAGGCAAGCACTCTACCATTGAGCCACCTTCCCAGCACCCTCCCCCCCCCCCCCCCCCCCCGCCCCTTAGCTCTTAACAGGTAGAAATTCTTCCCCAAGGGACATTGGCCATGTCTTGATACGTGGGCATCACATTGGAGGGGGGTAGGGCCACTGTTGATTTGTGGGTTAATACAGCAGTGTTGCATATCATTCTCCGCCCACAACAAAGAATTAATCTATAATAGCCTAATCCAAATTTACATGATGTAGTCAGGATACCTGGATATACTGTAGCTATCTGTGTAGGGTACAAGTGGCTTCTGATCTCTACACAGTGGGTTATACTTCAATGGTCATGACTTTTATGCAAACATCTTTGCTGAGGTAAAAGGGAAACTTCTCATGGATTAGGTTTGGGGAGTCCAAAAAATGGACATTGGTTTGAGCTATGTCTTCTAATATTCTTTTAAGCAGGAAAGAATAAAATGCGCTTTAAAAATAGTTATGTAGTTAACATTTTGTTACTTTTTAGTGAACAGTATTAGTAAAGTTGTTTTTTGCTTCATTGTAATGGAAGCATTCAAATTTCATTTATTCAGTACTGTACTTAAGTGCCAGTGTGATTTTGTTTGCATGTGAAGTGCTAACTCGGTTTTTCACAACAGTGAATTGCAGGAAATCTTTGCATTGTCTCTGTAAGGGACTACATCACAACAAAATTTTACAGCGTGGACTTATAAATCTATAAGATTTATGTTTAGACCATACCTCTCTATTTTAGTTTATCTTAAAATCTCATACACTATAGAATGTAAGTGGCCGGTGAGAAAAGGTCACATTCTTCCATTTGCTTTGGGACATATGGTAGTTCTGATGCCTTAGAAGATTTTTGTGGCTTTTCATTCAGGGAAAAACATCTCAATGTAACTTTTGAATGAAGCATGTCAAGGGCTGGGCCAGGGTGCTTCACAGTTAAGAAAGAAGCGTGGCTTTTCTCAGACAGCAGTGGTGCCAAGAGCATTAGGTTATTCTGTGTAGGCAGATAGTCATTTCTGTTGGCATGTGCGTGGGTGATAACACTGTATTTGGTATCAGTAATCTAATATGGCCTCACACAGGAAGGGCATGTGTCATAGTAGGGACAAGTAAGCTGGTTAACAAGAGACAACCCAGATTTCCCATCAATGCAAGTGGCTCCTTCCACAGCCTCTTTTGCCATCAGATTTAGGCTAAGTGCTGCTAGTTTGGCAAAGGGAGGTTCTCATCTAAACAGATGGATGCCTATCTCCATGCAGGGCCATGAAATAGTCTGTATCCATTGCCCTCCACTGTGCCCCTTCCTGTTTGCACCAGATGTGGCTTTAGTGAAGCGTGTGCTTGTGTACCCAAGCTGTAGTGACTACCTGTGGACAAAAACAGGCTTATTAATAGGAATTACAGGGAAACCTTACATACTGTAGTTTTAGGGTACAGGATGGGACAGAAGCTAACCAAACTAAAAACTTTGTTGTGTGTGTGCTAATATTAGGGCTTGGACTCAGGGCCTAGGCATACTGACCCCTTCCTTTTTCACTCAAGGCTAGTGCTCTGCCACTTGAGGCACAATTCCACTTACAGCTTTCTTTCTTTTCTTTTTTTTTTGGGTTTCTTTTCTTTTTCTTTCTTTTTTTTTGGTCGGTCATGGGACCTGAACTCTGGGCCTGGGTGCTGTCCCTCAGCTCTTCAGCTCAAGGCTAGCGCTCTACCACTTGAGCTACAGCACCACTTCTGGCTTGTTCTGTTTATGTGGTGCTGAGGAATTGAACCCAGGGCCTCATGCATGCAAGGCAAGCACTCTACCACTGAGCCACCTTTCCAGCCCACCCACCCTCCCCCCCCTTTCTCTCTTTCTTTCTCTCTCTCTCTCTCTCTCTCTCTCTCTCTCTCTCTCTTTCTTTCTCTCTTTCTTTTTCTTTCTTTCTTTCTTGTGGTTAATTGGAGATAAGAGTCTCATACACTTTTCCTGTTTTGTCTGGCTTTGAACTGTAATCCTCAGATCTCAGCCTCCTGAGTAGCTACAGATTACAGGCATGAGCCACCAGCATGTGGCTCAGTCCTAATTATTATTTTTTTGATGGTGCTATTTTATGTCATCTGTTTTTGACATGTTCCTCTAATGATTCTCTGTTGTAGAGAATATAATTTTCCATATGTTCCAGGAGTTATAAATGGGTTCTTGTTTTTCATTTTGCTAATGCAGTGATAAAAGTGGCTTGTTTCTAAAAGGGGGACAATTGTGTCAGTAGGGGTCTGTGGAGGAGAGTAGTTAGAGAAAAGGAAGTGTTCCAGGAAAGATGTATGAATCTGCTTACATCTTGAGACAGAGGAACAACAGCTCTTGGAGGGAAAAATATGCCAAAGGCGGAGTAGCAGTTGTGGGTTATGCCTATGCTTTGGAACCTGCCTGTAATGAATTCATGTCCTTACTGCATTCTCTCTGGACCTCAGTTTATTTTCTCAGTTCCTAAAGTATGAAATGACTTGAAATGCTGCAGTTAGTATTTCCTGAACTTCATCCCTCCAACCATTAGTGAAATGCTGAACTGTGCTGGACTTAGTCAAAACCATAGGGCCCTTTGAGAGACATGCTGACCCGTGTGATTTATTCATAATTACCCTGTGTTTGATACTTGACCGGTGTGCGTGCATATCCCTTACAATTCTGTGGAATCTCTTCTCTTATTGTGCTTTGACAGTAATAGTTATGTCTTAACCAAAAGGGCTCCCAAGTTATACTATATTGTTTTTCTCCAATATGCTCTTGTGTGTCTGTTACTTGTATAGGATTATTAACTTGATGGGTACTGTAACTATGAAGGAAACGAATTCCCAAGACTTGGCTTAAAAATATATTCATCATCCATTCTTTTCTTTTGGAATCCAAAATGATAATAATTTCCTACAAATACACAATGTACCATGATTGGGTTAATAATCATCTCCTTCCAGAATTCAGAGTGATAACAACTGAGTGAGCAAATAAATAAATGTTGTGTTGCAGGGAAGAAAAAATCCCAGGAAAATAAAAACAAAGGAAATAAAGCCCACGACATACAGCTGAAAGCCAGTGATCCAGATTCCAGCTGTGCAAATATGAGAGACTCTGAGGAAGGTAAGCTCATGATGCAGGACTTGTCTGATTTGGGTATGTACAACCAGTTAGTTGTTGCCTTATCTTGTTCTTCTGAGAATTGTCCAAGAGCTATATAGGAATCAAACAGCAAACCAACAAAACTGCCTACATTTAATATGGTGACCCAAATCTTCCACATCTTACCTTTCAAGAAATCACCCAAGAGCATCTTCATTAAACATGAACTTATTCTCTTGTTGAAATAAAATGAAACAACCTATTTGATTGCATTTCCAAAGAAAGTGAAGTGTGCAGCTATCAACACAAATCTGTGGTGACAGAAGGCAGGACTGACTAGGAAAGGCTGAGGCTTCCAGGACACTGGCAGTGTTCTACTGCTGATCTGTGCACTGGCTAAATGGGCACGTTTATTTTATAAAAATTACCTTGCTATATATACTTTATAATTTGTCCACTTTAACGTATGCTTTATACTTCAAATAAATGCTTAAAATATCAAACACTTGACATTTATAAAACAGTGCAAGTTTTTGTTTTTGTTTTTGTTTTCCTGGCTACAAGTTTATTCAACACAAAACAATCTCCATCTTTACTGGGGTGGCTGACCACATTCATGACCAAATCCACCTCTAAACTGCAATTCAGTTGCTGAACCAGCCCCAGCCTTGGCTTTCTTGCCAGCACCAGGGGGCACAGCACTCCGTCTGTAGGTGTCTGTCAGCTTGTGAGTCTTGCAGGCCACTCTCCCTCCACACCTTTTGTCTGAGGCCTTCCAGTCTCAGGTGGGCTGCATCACAAAGTAGCAGGCACAATCTCGGGAGGCAGGTGGAGATACTGGATACCCTCATTGCTTAGGTACCAATAAAAATGCCTCCAGGCAAACCCTTCCTTCACGTAGCCCTGAGACTTGAGAGACTGCATAGCCTTCATGACATGAAGGTTGGGCACATTCTTGTCTGCCAGTTCTGGGTGCTTGGGCATGTGGACATCCTTCTTGGCCACCGTAACCCCCTCCTTAAAAAAGAGTTCATAAATGGCAATCCGGTTTTTCTTGGGCATCAACATCACGGCGGCTTCAGGGTCTGAGGCCGAGGGTGGAAAAGCGTCTTTTGTTATTTTTATCTCTGTATGTCTCTACAAAATGTTCTTTTAGTCCCTTTGAGCATTAATATTCTAGACCTTTGATAATGTAATAATTCTTAGAGGCAGGTATTGAATCAGTGAAGCAGTTTGCTTGCTGCAATTGAACCACTATATTGAGTCTATTGATACAAAAATTAGGGAGATGTGTCTGATCAGAATGAGGTTGGTCCTGAACAGTGTAGTTGGGGGTCCCCTGGATTCTTTACATTCTTCTCAGCAAACAGTTTACATGATAAGCAAATGATTGAGACTACGCTTTGTGTTCCCCTCACATCTCTTTATGTTTAGGTCTCAGCACACCACATCAAGTGTGTAGACATGCCTTGGTGTGGGCATTAGAGTTACTGGAACTGTGCATATTTAGGTTCCTATAACTTCTGACAGTTTTAAATTGGGTTGTTGCCAATCATAGGGAAAAGCAATCTCTCAGAGTCTCTTTTTTAATCTGAGTAAGTCACAGATAGTGATCGAAAATGAACTTTAGGAAGTGATTCCTGAATCCTAGAAGTACATTTTTTTTGTCTTTTTGTGTTGATAATTGAAACAATATTCTAGGTATTTGTTGAAAATACATTTGAGAAGAGACCTAATTTGAAATTGAATGAGTTTCCCAGTTTGTGGAAAGCTCTTAGAATTTCTGAAATTTGTCTAGGGGAGAGAAAGCTGGTTCTATTTAGAAACAAGAGCCTCATTACTAGTCAGTGTAGTGGTGGGCTACAAGTACTAGCAAAAAAGTGAGGCCTGTATTCCAAGGACGTAGCAAGAGGGCTGGGATGATACTGAACTTGTTTTCAGAGTTTGCAGCAGCTATTCCTTTTTGGTCCTCTGCCCACCTCCACCGCATTCATGAGTACATAGACCACATCTGCTTGTCCTGCAGCCCTTTGGTGTGGTAAGCAGGATTACTGTAGGTTTTTGTTCAGTCCTTGCTTGGTTCCAGTAGCTCACATGGCCAGTGTGTCAGCAAGTGTCATCAGTTTCATGTCCAAAGTCTATGTCCACATTCTGACTACTTGCACCACCTTTCCCCACTCTTCAACAGCATGTCACCACCCTGCCCTTCTGGAATTCACACTGTTCTTCTTGTTGCCTGCCTCCTCCCATGGCCACCTCTAGTTGTTCTTCTTCCTCATGGCAGCCAACACGATTCTCTTGACTACAGTCATTTTACTTGTCTGTTAGATTCTTCTGGTAGATCCCTATTGACACAAGGTGTTAAGGCCAGCTTGTGATGACTTGTGTTAGCAGGTAGAGGTAACTAGGCCCCTGGTTACCATTCTAGCCTCTTCTGCTCCTTTCCCAGTCCTTCCTTGAACCTGTCTCACAACCTTTTGACTCAGAGCTTGTATGTTTACTGTTTTCCTTGATCTTTGCATGGCTTCTTAGGTTGTTTGGGGGGGGGGGGGGGTCAGTTGTAGGGCTTGAACTCAGGGCCTGGCTGCTGTCCCTGAGTGTTAGGCTAGTGCTCTGCCACCACTTTGAGCCACAGTACCACTTCTGGTCTTTGTTGGCTAATTGGAAGAGTCTCACGGACCTTCCTGTGGCTTCAAACCACAATCCTCAGATCTCAGCCTACTGAGTAGCTAGGATTACAGGCATGAGCACTGTCGCCCGGCTCTTGTCATCTTATTAGAGACCCCTGCAGCCTAGCTGTCTGTCCCAGATGGGGCTGAGCATAGAAACTTAGAAGTGACCTGCTTAAGAATTTGATTCAATTTTGTGACTGAGGAACTTCTAATAATGTGCCCTAGAAAGTGGTCTAGTTTCTGAATACATAGTTTTATACAGGAATGGGAGAGAGGATCATCTGCTCTATCCATGCTATCAAGAATCTAACCTGGTGATGAGTTTAATAGTTTCTGTGCATGATGAGGAATGGAATTTACAAATAGTCTCTTTAAATGTAATATTGACTACTGAATATTACTGTTTACAATTTCCGAAAAGAAAGATACTTGTGTGTGATCTGATACAGAAAAGAATGTCCACCATGTCTGTGTGCCCAGAATGTTGCCTGATACAAAATAGATACTCTATACAGATTTGTACAGTGAGTGGAAGAAAGGTTTATAGATGAACTGCATAAAGTAGAAGTTATTGTTCATTATATTCTCAGGCATTTTAGGTGAGAAGTAGCTAGAATCAGAGGAATTACGCTTAACACCTAGTTTTGCCTTCACCTCTGATTCTGCTTCCTTGGATCTTCTAGGTCCTGAAGAAGAGGAAGAGAGGCCTTTGGCTTCGGTGCCTGAAGAGCCAGCTCTTATCCCAGAGGTGGGCAGTCAGGACCTGCCTCCAGAGCTGGCTGGCCCTCTCCCTGCCAGTGAGCCACAACCAGAGCCAGGTGGGAAACAAGCCACAGATTGTGAGATCGATGATGTGGAGGAAGTGGAAGAGGAGGAGGAGGAAGAGGAAGAGGAGGATGATGGTGAGGATGATGAGCTGGAAGAAGATGGGGAAGAAGAAGCCGACATGCCAAATGAAAGCTCTGAGAAAGAACCAGAAATACGGTGTGATGAGAAGCTAGAGGATTTGTTAGAAGAACCAAAAACCATTTCAAAAGAACCTTCTGAAGACTCTGAGGAAGTGCCACCCCTTACCAAAGTCCCCAGAACTGAGGAGGCGGCCAATGGAGATGTGCTTGACACTTTCATGTTTCCTTGTCAGCATTGTGAAAGGAAGTTTACAACCAAGCAGGGACTGGAGCGTCACATGCATATCCACATGTCTACAGTCAATCATGCTTTCAAGTGCAAATACTGTGGGAAGGCATTTGGCACACAAATTAACAGGAGGCGGCACGAGCGTCGCCATGAAGCAGGGTTAAAACGAAAACCTAGCCTGATACTACAGCCACCAGAAGAGCTGGCTGATGGCAGAGTTTCTGGAGAAAAAGCTCTTCCTAAAGATGAGTCAAATCCTCTACTTGGGCAAGACTGTTTGACCTTGAACTCAGAGAATGCCTCCCAGGAAACAGTAAATTCGTCCGTTGTAGAGGAGAATGGGGAAGTGAAAGAACTTCATCCATGCAAATACTGTAAGAAGGTTTTTGGAACTCATACAAATATGAGACGGCATCAACGCAGAGTTCATGAACGCCACCTGATTCCCAAAGGTGTCCGGCGGAAAGGAGGCTTTGTAGAAGAGCCACAGCCCCCGGCAGAACAGGCCCAGCCTACCCAGAATGTCTACGTTCCAAGCACCGAGCCAGAGGAGGAAGGAGAGGCCGATGATGTATACATCATGGACATTTCTAGCAATATCTCTGAAAACTTAAATTACTACATTGATGGTAAGATTCAGACCAACAGCAGCACTAGTAACTGTGATGTGATCGAGATGGAGTCTAATTCAGCAGACTTGTATGGCATAAATTGTCTTCTCACTCCAGTTACGGTAGAGATTACTCAAAATATAAAGACTGCCCCTGTTCCAGTAACCGATGATCTTCCAAAGGAGCCTCCCAGCAGCACAAACTGTGAGTCCAAGAAACGGAGGACTGCCAGTCCACCAGTGCTCCCCAAGATTAAAACGGAAATGGATTCTGAGCCTGGGGCCCCGCCATGCTCCTTAACTCTGCCTCTTAGTGTAGCAACGACTGAGGCAGTGTCTTTCCATAAAGAAAAGAGTGTGTATTTGTCATCAAAGCTCAAGCAGCTTCTCCAAACCCAGGACAAGCTGACTCCTCCTGCAGGGGTTTCAGCCACTGAGATCCCTAAGTTAGGTCCTGTGTGTGTGTCTACGCCAGCATCCATGTTACCGGGGACCTCCAGTAGATTTAAGAGGCGGACCAGCTCCCCACCCAGCTCTCCGCAGCACAGCCCTGCCCTTCGGGACTTTGGTAAGCCAAGCGATGGGAAGATGGTATGGACAGACACAGTTCTATCTTCCAAGAAGCCCAGGTTAGAAAGCCGTGGTGACTCGCCTGCCTGGAGTTTGTCTGGAAGAGATGAGAGAGAAGCTGGGAGCCCTCCTTGCTTTGAAGAATACAAAGTATCAAAAGAGTGGGCAGCCTCTTCCACTTTCAGCAATGTGTGCAACCAGCAGCCCCTGGATTTGTCCAGTGGCGTCAAGCAGAAGACGGAAGGCACAGGCAAGACCCCAGTCCAGTGGGAGGCTGTCTTAGATCTCAGTGTGCATAAAAAGCCTTGTCTTGACCTCGAGGGCAAGGAACTCAAAGAAAACCATTTGGCACCGCCAGCCTGTAGTTCTGGAAAGAAAAAGAAACCAACCACATGCATGCTGCAGAAAGTCCTGCTTAATGAGTACAATGGCATCGATGTGCCCGGGGAAGCTGCTCCTGACATGGCCAGGAGCCCGAGTCCTTGTAAATCCCTAGGTGCCCAGCCAGACCCTGACCTGGGTCCTGACTCCAGCTTCTCTGCCCCTGCTGTTGAGTCCCCACCTGAAGCTTGTCCTTCATCACCCACCCTGCAGACCACTTCCCTGTCTTCTTCTCAGCTGCCTCCTCTCTTGGTCCCCACGGACCCCACTTCCCCTCCACCCTGCCCTCCTGTGTTAACTGTTGCCACTCCGCCCCCTCCTCTGCTGCCTACTGTTCCTCTTCCTACCCCCTCTTGCGATGCTTCTCCTCGCCCATGTCCCTCTCCACTCTCAAATGCCACTGCCCAGTCTCCCCTTCCAATTCTGTCCCCAACAGTGTCTCCTTCCCCCTCTCCCATTCCTCCTGTGGAGCCACTTGTGTCTGCTGCTTCACCTGGACCTCCTAAGCTTTCTTCCTCCTCTGCCTCCTCTGCTTCCTCTTCCTCCTCCTCCTCATTCTCGTCTTCCCCTGCCTCCTCCTCCCCTTCACCACCCCCTCTGTCAGCAGTGTCATCAGTAGTTTCCTCTGGGGACAATCTGGAGGCTGTTCTCCCTTCAATAACTTTGAAACAGGAGGAGTTAGAGACTGAAAGTGTGAAGCCCAGGGAAGAGCCCCAGCCTGCAGTTGAACAGGATGTTATTCAGGAAACATTCAGCAAAAACTTCATTTGCAATGTCTGTGAATCACCTTTTCTTTCCATTAAAGATCTAACCAAGCATTTATCTATTCATGCTGAAGAATGGCCCTTCAAATGTGAATTTTGTGTCCAGCTTTTTAAGGATAAAACTGATTTATCAGAGCATCGCTTTATGCTTCATGGAGTTGGGAATATCTTTGTGTGTTCGGTATGTAAAAAAGAATTTGCTTTTTTGTGCAATTTACAGCAACACCAGCGAGATCTCCACCCAGACCAAGTGTGTACACACCATGAGTTTGAAAGCGGGACCTTAAGGCCCCAGAACTTTACAGACCCCAGCAAGGCCCACATGGAGCATATGCAGGGCTTGCCGGAAGATGCTCTGGAACCTTCAAAAGAAGAAGAGGAATTAAATGATTCCTCTGAGGAGCTTTACACCACCATAAAAATAATGGCTTCTGGAATAAAGACAAAAGATCCAGATGTTCGATTGGGTCTGAATCAGCATTACCCAAGCTTTAAGCCACCTCCATTTCAGTACCATCACCGAAACCCCATGGGTATTGGGGTGACAGCTACAAACTTTACTACCCACAATATTCCGCAGACTTTCACCACGGCCATCCGCTGCACAAAATGCGGGAAAGGCGTTGACAACATGCCTGAGTTGCACAAACACATCCTGGCATGTGCCTCTGCCAGCGACAAGAAGAGGTACACCCCCAAGAAAAACCCGGTACCTTTGAAACAAACTGTGCAGCCCAAAAATGGAGTGGTAGTTTCAGACGGCCCTGGGAAAAATGCTTTCAGAAGAATGGGGCAGCCCAAAAGACTGAACTTCAGTGTGGAGCTCAGCAAAATGTCACCAAACAAGCTGAAATTAAATGCCTTGAAGAAAAAAAATCAACTTGTCCAGAAAGCAATCCTTCAAAAAAACAAATCTGCCAAGCAGAAGGCTGACTTGAGAAATGCTGCGGAGTCGTCCTCACACATCTGCCCTTACTGCAACAGGGAGTTCACGTACATTGGCAGCCTGAACAAGCATGCCGCTTTCAGCTGCCCCAAAAAGCCCCTTTCTCCTTCCAAAAGAAAAGTTTCTCACTCCTCCAAGAAAAGTGGCCACCCCTCTCCTGCAAGCGGGGAGAAGAATCACAGCAGCAGCCACCGCCGGCGGACCGCAGATGCTGAGATCAAGATGCAGAGCACGCAGGCACCTCTGGGCAAGACCAGAGCTCGCAGCTCAGGTCCTGGACAAGTCGCATTGCCCTCCTCGTCCTTCAGGTCCAAGCAGAATGTCAAGTTTGCAGCTTCGGTCAAGGCCAAAAAAACAAACTCCTCTTTAAGAAACTCCAGCCCTGTAAGAATGGCCAAAATGACCCACATGGAGGGCAGGAAATCCAAAGCTGTGGCCAAGAACCATTCTGCTCAGCTCTCAAGCAAACCGTCCCGGACCCTGCATGTGAGGGTACAGAAAAGCAAAGCTGTTTTGCAGAGTAAGTCTGCTCTGACAAGTAAGAAGAGAACAGACCGGTTCAATGTAAAATCTAGAGAACGGAGTGGGGGCCCGATTACCCGAAGCCTTCAGCTGGCAGCTGCTGCGGATCTGAGTGAGAACAGGAGTGAGGACAGCAGTGCCAGGCACGAGCTGAAGGACTTCAGGTAAGCCCGGAGCTCGGGGGAGGTAAGGATGGTGCAGGAAATGGTGTTCTGGTTTAACTCTTCTCCTGCAAGATTTTGACAAGCTCTAGGCATGAATGGTTACTGCTTTGACTCTTGTAGAGATGAATAAATAAATACTTGTTATTTCAGACCAAGGACTCAAAAAGTGGTACCATTTCTTTGAGTTTGAATCCATGGGAAAGCCCTTGAAAATACCCCATGTGAAAAGACAAGGTTTCTCACACTTGGTTTATATCTTGGATATTATCTCAGTCACTTGTATTATTTCCTGATCATAGATCATGTCTTCGGTTGAGGTGGAATGTGAGTGAGGTCATTAGCAAACTGGTCTTGGGTAGTAGCTATGATTTCCACATAGTTAGCAATAATAAACTGGTACTTTTAATATTGATGCTTTCTCTCACTAATAGTTTGAATTTTAAGCACTTGCCATGTTGGTAAAAAAAAAAAAAAACACTGTATTTCTATAAATGCCTTATGGTCTTCCCTTCCCTGCCTCTAGCCATGGGGTGATTGATCAGTGAGCCAGGTTCCAAAGGTGAAGAGAAGAGAGAGTGCTTAGAGCTATAGGAAGGGACCCCTTTTTCCCAGCTCCCCATTCCCCCCTCCCCCCCAACTCTTTTAGGCCTGTGGTGACCAGGGCAGGTTGTTTGTTAGTGCCTTTTCACCAGTAGTGAGTTTAATGACTCATCTCAGATTTGAGCTGACTTTTCTGCCTTATTCCATGCTCTTCCCACATTGAGAACTGTTCTCAGGGACAGATAGAAAGATGTGGCCTTAGTTAAGTTTGTGACATTGACTTCTAGAGGTTTCTGAGCCACTTACCCTGAGTTGATGTGCATTCCTAGAATTCTTGCTGGTTCCCAAATAATGCCTGTAGATCAGTTTCTTGTGAAGCTCTCTCATTTGTCATCAAATGGCATTTCTGCAAATGCTTTCAAATCTTCTCTTTCCAGAATATGTAGCCTGACCTGACCCTGGGCTTTCATAGCTACAATTTTCAGAGTTGTAAAGCAGACAGAATAAGGACTAACTGGAGTGGCCTCTTAGAGAAGGCATGAAACACAGAGGTGAGGTGATTACTGCATAGAATTCTTGAAGCTGATGTGCTTTGTAGTAGGGCTGAAGACATCAGGAACATTCACTGGTGGTTCCCTGGGGAAGTGAAGGAGCCAGTTCTTCAGGAACATGCAGTGGGTCTCATCACATGACCAAGGCGACCCATAGATTGGTGTGCCTTGGAATTGCCTGATGGATCTGTGTACCTGCATGGGCTCAGCCTGTGTCATAGAGGTTCTCTGCCAGCAGCACAGTGAGAGTTTAGGGATAAAGTTGATAAGAAAAGCTGTCAAGAAATGACTCTCATTTGTGAAGTTTGTTCACTCTTTCATAGTACTTAGTTCAAAGAGCCCTTAAAGTTGCTAAGGGCTAGCGTGCCTTAAGAAGTGTTTCTCCCTCCTTTATTCTAATGTTAATTGTTTTGCTTTGCTTCATAGTTAGAGGATTACATTGCTTGAGTCAAATTTGGACTGAAAAGATAGATAAGAAAATAAGGTAATGTGCCAACTGGTTGGTAGATAGATGGTGGCAGCAGTCACCCTTCTGGCTGTTTGTCCCTTGTGAGGCACTGGAGCTGTGCTGGGGTCATAGCTGTGGGACCATGGCTGCTACCCAGGGACCAGGGCACTTACCCAGTAACCTTGTAAAGTGCTTTGAGGAGTTGAAAAGCACGTGTCCAAGAGAACATCCTATTTTGATTGGGCATGAGAGTGGTGGGCATTTCTTCAGAGCTTACTTGGGTTGTCCTAGTACTTTGTACAAATCTGGGATTCCTGACCTCAAAGCTGGGGCATCTGTATGCTGGATGTTGATAACTCATCATCCCAGCTGACACAGATTAGGCCTCATCTCCACATGTTTGTTGTGTTAACTGGTATGGAGTGGTTTACCTTCTAGTTGTCTTTTTGCTTCAGAATGTTTCCACGTACAAATTCAGTTCAGAGATGGTTTTGTGATGCAGAACACCTGCTGTAAACCAAGACCTAACTCTCCCTCCCTCCATGGGCATGCTGGGCTCTTGTCCTAAAACTAGCAGTATATCCTTTTCCTGCTTTTTTTTTTTTTTAAATAACAACCCACCTCATTTGAAAGCCAGCTGAAGGCCTGCCCACCTCCAGTATGTGGTTGTAGCTAGTTTGCCATTTAACAGAGGGCTTTGTGGACTTTGTCAGTTGATCACTTCCAGGAGCCACCAGCCTTTGTGCCGTTAAGGGTTTACAGAAGCAGACTGCAACTAGTCCAGAAAACTGAAAGGTAGAAAAGCCAGACAAAATGCCAGACCAGATCCCTCTTTATGAGTTGAAGTACAGCGCTCGCTTCCCCTCACACATCTCTGCCACATGGCTTGGAAATGACCCTGAGAAACGAGCCTGCCATAATTATCCTGGCCTGCGGCTTTGGAGTAGGACACTGAGTTCCAAATGCAAATGCCTTCAGAGTCATTTATGTTTGTCTTGATAACATTTGTCTTATGGTCCCTTCACCTTTTTCTTTTAACATGGTCAATTCATGTACGATTGTGTTATGTTGTCATTTATCTTCAGTTTTCTTATTTTCTAGGAACTTCCTGTAGAAAAGCCCCCCAAACAAAACAGCCCTTAATTGACTAAAAGATATTGCATGCTCAACTTAGGATAAGCACTACGGCAAAGGATATGAAATCTACCAACCTTGCAAGACCATTTGAAGCTGACTCAAAAGCTGTAACATACAGCTGCTTGCCGCCAGGCTCCTTGTTGCCCTGGTTAGAGTCAGGCATCTGCTTCTTCACTGGTGCCCACACGCAAGCTGGGCTCCCAGGGAACTGAGATCCAAAGAGAAGGGCACTGTGAGACGGGCTAGCCACACAGGCTCCTCGTCGGGACTAGGACTCAGGTCTCAGTGTGGCCCCGGGTGTGTTTGGCACATAGAGAAGGGAATGCTTGAATTGAACCTTGCAAAGCAAGTTCTCTATCAGCAGTTGATTGTA
This sequence comes from Dipodomys spectabilis, assembly GCF_019054845.1. NCBI lineage: Eukaryota > Metazoa > Chordata > Mammalia > Rodentia > Heteromyidae > Dipodomys > Dipodomys spectabilis. The sequence goes on from NW_024871181.1 coordinate 1,157,416, forward strand.
GATTTCAGGGATAACAGACATGATGCACTCAGTTTAAAACGTTCTTTCACACACCAGCTCTTGATGGCCTTTCTGTTAATGTGAATTACAGAGAGAAAGAGAGAGAGAGAGGCACTGGGCTGATCTCTTCCCATCCTTCCCTCACCCCTTTTTAAAAATCATAAGCAGATTGCCAGCATAATGGAGAGGAAACCACATTGGATATGGACTCTTATGCCTCTTTATGCCTAATGTCTTGTATATATCCAAATGGACATTATCCTCTCAGATTGTTATCTGGCACTAATTTATAGCTATTGTATTATGAGAGATGATGTAGCGGTATGTCAATACACAGAGTGCTCTGCAGGCCTGGATAGTCCACGCGTAAGTATAAATCAGTGCACATCCCAGGCTCACGCAAGTCTCTAGCAGAGATTAAAAGCAACAAATTGGCCTCTTATGTGTAGCAGTATCATTCTCTATGCGTTTTTATGCTTCTCCCCTGCTCCCCCAAAAATTAATGACAGAGTTGGTGGAAAATGCCTGCATTTTATTCATACTGTTTTTGTTATCAACTTCAAAAGTAATCTACCTCTTAAAGATTGTAGTTGAATGCTTATTTGGTGAACTTGTGCCACTTTAACTCTTTCACTGTCATTCCCATTTTGTTACATTTCTGTTATGGGGACTTCATGTTGAAATATTGTATCAAATGCATTTGTAGCGGTTTAAAAATAAACTATTTAAAATTATTTAAATTGTTTTGGATGCTTCAATTGTATCATACGTGATTTACGTTTTCATTTTTGTTTGCATTGTTAATCTGGAGAGTGTCTTGTATTGAAGTTTGCTGTTAGTTATTTTATTCTTGTTGAAGAGTGCTACAAAAGATTATTCTAATGAACACATTAAACTTTACAGTTTGACATACAAAAGAGGCTGTTCATTGATTTTAACTAATAGAGCCTTCAGAGAGACAGAGAGAGAATCTGGTTATAGGAGAGGTCGCTACCTTTCTCTGCTAGCATGGAAATATGTCCTTGTCAGCTGTATAAAAAAAGATGTTTTATGTTATGACTACAGACACCTAATCATTAAGGGAGAATTATTTTAATGACACATTTTATATAATTGTAACCAATAAAAACTTTGTAAACACTTGTGGAAGGACTGCGTTTTGTACCAATGGGAAGAGTGAAGGGCAAGAGGAAGGCTGAGCAGTTTCTGGGTAGGGGATGCAGCACTGGGGTTTGAACTCAGGGCCTTGGGCTTGCTAGGCAAGCCTTCTGCCGCTTGAGCCATGCCCCATCCCTCTTGGGCTTCAGTTGTTTTTCAGATAGGGTCTTGTACTTTTGTCCAGGATGGGCCTGGGAACCAGGATTGTCCTATCTCCCGCCCAGCTGAGATCACAGGCACACACTGCCACGCCAGGCTTATTTGTTGAGATGCATTAATGTCTTTTGCCCAGGCTGACCTCGAATCACAATCCTCCAAATTCTGCCTCCTGAGTAGCTGGGAATACGGGCCTTGTGCCACCGTACTGGTCGGCCGGGTAAGCACTTTAAGTACAGCACGTGGAGTGTGGTCAGCCCATGAGGTCTTCCTTTGCCTGCTTTATTTGGCACTGGTTGGAAATTTGCTAATTCCAGTACTGTATTGTGTCTGGAGGGCAGATACATAGTTGGACAGCAATGCCAGGAAGTGCCTTGTGGACCGAATTTGGTAAGTGTGAATAAAATGTTTTGTTTTGGGGATTCTTCATTTACTATAGTTTAGTTGACCTTTATTTTTGTGACTCTCCTAACAAGAAGGCAAAGACATTGTAACCTTTGTTTTAGGGTTTCCTCCAGCTGCAGTGTTTTAGGAACCAAAGTGTTTGGGGTATCAGTTGTTCCTGGGGGCCACCGTAGCACTTGCTGCTTCATCCTCAGTGTACATCCAGTATTCTCCAGGAGGGCGCTTTAGGCATGACTGGCTTCGGGGGGAAGAGGATGGGGTAGGAGTGTCACACTTGAGGCCTCCTAGGTTCCTTACATTGGGAAGGGGGCTGTGGGGCACTGGGAATTTATAAATGGCCTTCAGTCTTGGAAGTTTTAAATACTCAGGTGCATAAACACACAGCAGTGCCCTGTGGAGGAACTGGGCATCCTAGAGAGCAGAGCCTCCTGGCATACCCGCCTGCCACTCACCCCCAGGTGTTCAGGAAGTACATCACGAGGCCTTGGAGAAGGTGTCCTGTTTTCTGGATCTTAGTCCCTAGTTTGCAGAGGTGAGGACCGGGTCTTGTGCAGCCCCTGGCTGTGCATGCTGCTCCAATGAGCTGGCCAGGCTCCAGTTCTCATCCCCCTGGCTCTGACACCAGGGCCTTGGATATGTTACAAGTTGCTGCTTGACCACTGTCTTGCTGCCTCATTTTGGTTCTTTTACTTCAAAGTCCATGACTGTTTCTGGGCCTCTCAGTGTGCAATGAGGACTCCCTGTCCAGGCTGATGATGCAGAAGGCTGTCGTCAGGGCTTGCTGAGTATTCAGTACCTGCTGGGCTAGGTCCTCGGATCTTTGGACACATGAGGGGATATAATTCCTGGTCCTGTGAGCTTCTGCTTTCCTGTTGGGTTGCCCCTCATTTTGGGGGCGATGGTTCTGGTGTCACGCTTGAGCTCTGACATTTGGACAGCTACAGTCCATGATACTTTCTGGAAGGACTGCTGAGAAGAGCTCACTTCGTGGGTTGAAGGCTGCATTCATGGAGATCTTGATTTGATAAAGTTTGCTTAGGTCGGCTTATACTCATAAAAATCCCTATAGGGTGATTTGCCGTGAAAAAGATGGACAAGAGCCCAGGTATGTGGAAGAGGGCTAGTCTGATGGATGGATATGGAGTCCACAGGGCCAGTGCTCCAAGGACTAGGCAGGCTCTGCTTCCCTGAGAACTTGATTCCTGTGGCACCAGCCCTGCCGCTACCCCCTGGGACCAGCTCTCAGTAAAGGTTCTAGTAAAGCCCTGTGGGTGGTGTGTGTTGAAGAGATGTAAGCTGGGCCATACACCCTGCTCGCTAGCCTGCTGCCGTGTGGTTCACCTGGGGCCAGCCTTTTGCTTTAGACAAATTATTTAGTTTTTACTCCGCCTTTATAAGCTATGGGTAATTTGAGTACACAGAGAAGAACTTGAGTACATGCTGGGAAATAAGGAATGCTTCTAATTCTTCATTGTTAGAAGGCTTGCAGATTTCTGCTATGACACTCAGCACCACATGTAATCCCTTAGGTCTCTGTGTGGTCAGCACCCATGTCTGAAGGCTGAGGGTTATTAGAGGTGAAGAGCCAGGGCTGTTCTGGCTTTTTTTTTTTTTTTTTTCTTGTGCCAGGACTGGGGGACTTGAACTCAGGGACAGGGTGCTATCCCTTAGCTTTTATATCCAAAGCTGGCACCGTCACTTGAGCCACAGCTCCCACTTTTGACTTTCATTCATTGGAGATAAACATCTCATGGACTTTATACCCTGGCTTTAACCCATGGTCCTCAGATCTCAGCCTTTTGAGTAAGTAGGATTACCAATGGGCCTGAGCCACTGGCTTTGAAGTCTCTCTTGGTCCTTGGGAGCTGAAGGCTTGTGTGCTGCTGGGGGAGCAGGGACCTTGGCCTGTCGGTTGCTGCTTTTCCACTGTGTTTGTGGCCAGGTTAGCCCCGTTAGTGCCTTGGCCATTCCTCCTACAGGGCTTGCCTTATGCAGGACTGCAACACATGCTCTGAAAGCTCAGCTGATAAAAATGAGATCCAGATGGGTGGCACCTCTGATGTTTAACAACATTCTAGACTGAGTCCCCCCATGGAGCCAGCAGTGACACTGAGCCGTGCGTGAGCTCTGTGGATGGATGTGAGGTCAGGAGGGAAAATGGAAATGGATACTTATTGGTTGGCGCATGGACACTGCCACAGGGCCAACACCTGCTTCCAGCCACCACCAGTCCCTTTCACATCACCTCTCCCACCTGCCCCTCCTGCTCCAGCAAGCTGCTCTGCAGAGTACTGGGATAAGTGCTTTTCTGGGATGGAGTCCAGACCCTTGCACAGGCCAGAAAAGCCTTCCAGCCTCCCAGTGCTGAATAAGCTGTTCAGACTGAGAGGCTGTCATGCTGGGTGGTGCTGTCACTTGGAGTGACTTGGAGGGCCGGAAGTGGTTCTTTCGGGAGAGCATAGTTGGATGTTGGCTGCTACCCTCTGCGTGTCTCTAGTGGCTTTAGTTTCCTCAGTGCAGAATTTTGGCCTAACACTGCTCCATGAAAGTCTGCCAGCATCAGTAAGCATGCTGGACAGTCAACTGAGGGTTGAGGGTCTCCTGGCCAGCAAGCCGCTCCTCAGCAGGAGCTTTAGGAGGAACTAGCAGTGGCCTTAACCACTCGCCCCTCAGGAGGAACATGCTACCACTATATCCACTGGTTCAAGGCCCCCTGCATGCCAGAGCCCACGGCTTCCTCAGGTCTGGTTGTAGAAAACAGGCTTGTGGTTTGGGAGAGGATAAGGAGAGCACCTGGGGTGTTGTGAGACACCTTGGGAACAGGTACCCCAGAGTACCTTGGCCTGATCTGCAGGGTATGAACTCAAAAAGAGTTGGTCTAGGCTCCTTTCTCACCCCAACAAAAAGTGCATTAAAATTTGCCACTAGAGCATTGGACATAGAGGGCATTTGTGTGTGTGTAGGGATGGCTTTATTTACCATCTGGATTACAAAGAACTGGAAAACCATCACTATTCTGCATAAAGTTAGTTGCAGCCACTGAAAAAAATCAAGTTCAATGGTGAACCACAGAAGGGGCGTGGGGATACTTTTATGAGAGGAAAATTCACCAGCCTATTGGGACAATAGAATTTGCGTTTCCTGCCTTAGGGGTGCCAGCTGGATTTCTTTGCAAATCTTTGTGATTGTAGTAGAAATATCTGAAGACTTGACTTCCTAATGTGCCTTCTCTTGTCCCACCAACAAACCATAGCAGAAAGCCCACTGGGGAAACTCTGTTTCTGCACGTCCCGTGATCCGTGCCAGCTGAGCACCTCCTGTGTGGAGGAAGTACAGGGTCACTTGGCAGGGGAGGACAGGATTGTATTTGTATTTTTTTTTTTTTTTGACAGGATTGTATTTGAACATGACAAACTTTTAAAACCCAGATCCTTCTAGATCGCTGCTAGACAGGTTCCCTAGTATATCATCTGCAATCGCCAAGTTTTAACATTGAATCCAAAGGAAATTTTAAATAGGACCTGGGATTTGCTGCACAGGTAAGTTAATTAACCAAAGGACACTGAGGCCTTGAGGGTAGAGCTGCAGCAACTTTAATTTTTTTACTTACAAGCAATTTCAATTTCAAGCAGTTGGCTGTTTCTTAGTGTTTAATTTTGCCAAAAATGTAATATTCTTTATTGGAATGAAATTATTTAAAGACTCACGATTCAGTGTTCCTTGTGGCTACATTCTCCTGTTTTATAATCACATGCAATGCTTGCCAGCCCATCTAGAGTGGAGGAACATTTTCAGATGGCTGTTTTTCCCGAGCTATTAATGGAACTTGGGAGTTCAAGCACATCCTGCAGCAATATGCGTTTTCAAACTTAAAACCTTAAGTGGCCAGCCTGGGTTGTAAGGGTGTCAGGCTGTGGAGCTGATGCATTCTGCAGGGTGGCTGGGACTGTGTGAGGACCTGGGTGCTGCCAGCCGCAGTGGAGGGAGCTGGTGTTGCTGGCTGCCGCTGTGCACAGCCATGGCTTCATTCATCTTGATCTCTCCCACAACCCAAGGAAGACAAGATTCTCGCTTTTCAGGTCAATCAGACTGGAGCAGTGTGGGGTGGCCATGCATAGCTGTTGGGGGGGGGGCTCCATGCTCTGCTGCAGTATGAACCAGTTGATTGGCCTGGGGGTTTTAGACAACAGAGTGGTTTTGTTGCAAGGAATTTGTGTGGTCCAATAGAAATAAACATTTCTCTGGAGCTCCTGTGGGTCTGTGTTTCCTTCCCCGGGTACCTGTTTTCTAACAGGCCAGGTGTACTCCCCACCCATGTGGCTGTGTTAGTTAAAGGTGGCACCGGTTCCTAGGCAGGACTTGATGGTTGCTGGCCAGGGTGCTTTCAATGACAGACTCAAGGCAGCACCTAGTTAATGGCCAGATAATGTTCAGTCACCTGCCCAGGTAGGCAGGGGCAGGATCGGGGCGCAGGGAGTCACCAAGGAGGAATTCCTCTCAGAGAGACAAACTTCAACCGAGAAAGTTCTTGCCCCTCTGCCTACTTGCCTTACTATTCTTGGGGCTTAAATTCCTCTCTGCATTGTGGTAGCAGCTTGTTCACTATATGGCTCCCCCTCCTTGAACGAGGATTCGACCCAGGCAGGAACTTCACTTGGTTCTGGGTACATTCTCAGCTTCTAGACCCACAATGCCTTGCATGTAGTAGCTGCTCCATAAATCTTCCTTGAATAAATTATTTGAATCCTTGGCTCTATCCTGTACTTATCTGAACACTTATCCTCAGCCAGCTACTGACTGACCCTCTTGGGTGGATCGGGGGTTCCATATCTATAAACTTGAGATGATCTTTGTGCCCACACAGCATCCTTGAGAAGATGCCTGGTGATCACTGAGAATCACAGATGCTGCCCTCAGTGGGCTTCAGACAGCTGCCATCACTGCTGCTGTTGAAAGATGCCCTCTTGAGCCTCAACTTGAACCTGAGGAGTGTTGGTTGGTATAAGATTTCAGCAGAGAATGGAACGCAATAGCCAAAATAGCCAGAGTGTCCCCTAATTTCTTGCCTATGTCTGGAGACTGAGCTTTTGAGTGACCTGGAATTGTTCTGGTGCTGCTGCCAGGGACACTATTGCTGTTTGTTTCTGGATGCCCCTCCTCCCCCCAAACATAACAAGAAACAGGTGAGGTGTAGGACTGGAAGTCATTTTTCAAGTCAGCAAGCTTTGTACTCATCATGCGTCCCCTGATTGGAATGTAAATGCCAAATGTAAACTTTAAAATTACTTTGATTTAAAAGAAAACATCTCATTAGCTCTGTGCAACCAGGAGTGTGTGTGTGTGTGTGTGTGTGTGTGTGTGTGTGTGTACACGTGCACATGTTCTGGGGCTTGGACTCAGGGCCTTGCATGATCACTTGGTTGGCACTCTACCACTTGAGCCACAGCTCTACTTTCAGCTTTTTGGTGGTTAATCGGAGATAAAGGTATCACGAGCTGGTTTTGGATTGTGATCTTCAGGTCTCGGCCTCCTTGGGTAGCTAGGATGAGCATGAGCCACCAGCACCTGGGTGCAACCATGGAAATTTAACAAAAGAATTCTGATTTACTGATGCACACTAATGGCTGCTGGCACTTTATTATTATTACTATCTGTAAGTAGTTGTACAAATCAGTTTCTAAAGTACGTCTTATTCTGTCACTCCTTCTGTCATTACTTTTCAGCCTTGCTGGCCACTGTTCTGAGGGCTTTGTATACATGACCCCATTCAGTTTCCACAGGAGGCCTGTGAAGTAAAAATTTGGAAGTCCCCTTGTTTCAAAGGCAGGGAAACTGAGGAACAGTGAGGCTAAATAATGTGAGTGCAGTGAGTGAGAGCTGGAGCCTGGAATCTGGACCAGGCAGCCAGTCTGGTGTCTCCATCCTGAGTTCCTCCTACTCTGACCTGCTGATGTCTTGCGCATGAGCATGCCACATGCCATCTTCCAGCCACACAGCTTTAGGAAGCAAGGAGACACGGCCTGCTGCCCAGGGACAAGGAGCACCAGCCAACCTGGGGAACTGAAAACTAGCAGGAGAAAGACAGTGGCTCTTCCTGGGGTCAGGGTGGTATGTGTTTGGGTGGGAGCCAGCTGTGAGCATCTTAGCAAGCATGGGGGTGGGGTGTGGCCTCATCTGCCTGAGAGTCAACTCTGGTCCCCATCTACAAATATCCTTCCAAGCCACAGCAGTGTGTGCGTGTGCGTATAGCAGTGTAGTGGCTGCCTGGGGCACTGTTTGGAGCTAGATTCACTCTTGGGGAAAGTCGGGCTGCAGGTACCTGTGTCAGCCATGGAGGGCTGGGGCCTCTGTGAAGCGATCACCTGGCTTTGGAGGCGTGTGAGCATCAAATGTGGAACAAACACCCTGTCCCCAGAGAGGCTGAAGATGAGAATTTTTCTGGGATAAGTGCATCTCAGTGCTGTCTCCTCCCACCCTCGGCCTCCTGGACCCAAACCCAGGGTCAGGAAGAAGTCCTAGCCAGGATCTGTGGTCAGCAACCTCTCTGGTGACCTGGTGTGCATGTCACACTCACGGGTGGGCTTGTCTCCTCGTTCTCTGCTGGTAAGCGACATTGGTGGATGTGTGATGGGGCCTGTGTTGTTTTGTCTTTTCCCCCTGATAGCTGGAGATTGAACCTGGGGCTTCATGTACGCTAGGCAAGTGCTCTACCACTTGGGCCCTCAGATCTTTGGCACTTTGTTTTTGAGAAGATCTTACTATCTTTGTTTCAGCTGGCCTCAAACTCCCCATCCTTCCTTCTACCTCGGAAGTAGTTGGGCTTACAGATGTGTGCCAACACTCCTTGCTTGCATTTTTGTTTGAGTTCTTTAAAAGTCGGCACCTTGTAAGTGACTTATGGACAGAAAGGAAGTTTGGTGGAAGAAGTGAAGGCCCTTTCTCAATGAGATCTGCTACCAGGAATACTGGATTCTGAACAGAGGCATTTTCTCCCAACTTCCCTACATCCACCAATACGTGTGGCCAGTGAATGTCGAGGGTTCCCTGGTGGCTAGATCTTGATAGCTTTGGTTCCCTGGTCCTTTCAGACCCCTGGAAGAGCCTGAGTTCCTCTTCTAATTACCAGGTAGAAGCTATGGATCTGCTCTGTAACTCATTCTGTTCTTGACTCAGGAAGTGGCTATAGAAGTTTTGAATAACTTCTTCAGTAGTGTCGCGTGTGAGTTTTGTACTCTGGCCATCTGCCTACTTTAGGTTCCTTTGAGGGGTCATGAGTGAGGTTGGGGGATACAGGTCTGAGAGAGTAGGCTAGATGGCTAGTTCAAGTATGTGATGAGCAGAATTATCTCACCTTTGTAAGTAATGATATGTTTATTTTCTCTAAAAGCAATTGTGTGTGTGTGCATGCACACAGGTACTGAGGCTTGAACTCAGTGCCTCACACTCTTAGTTTTTTGCTCAAAGCTGGCCCTCTACTGGCTTTTTGCTGGTTGGAGATAAGAATCTCTCAGATTTGTCTGGCCTGGCTTTAAACTAGGGTCCTCAGGTCTTAGCTTCTTCAGTAGCTAGGGTTACAGGATTCATCACAGAGGTTGATGAATGTAACATCCAGCTACGGGTGGGGTGTTTGAGAGCCTGGCTGGTATGGAGTCCCTGCTTCAGTGGCCCCCTGTTGAGCCAAGTCACTGCACCATCCAGGACTTCCTGGTGGTCACAGAGCACACTGCCCTGCAAGGGTGGGTGGCACTCAGATGGCAGGAGGGCAAGATTGTCAGGTTCCACACCGCTGGTTCTGCCTTCTCAGGAGCAGTAGGGCAAGCAGAGTGCCAAAGACAGGGACCGACAGGGACCAGGACCCGTCCACGGACAGAGGGCTGGAGTGGCTCTTGATGGGGGTGTTCGGGCAGGGTCCTTGTGCACAGGCCTGCTCTCCTGCTGGAGCAGGCACACTCTGCTTGCCATGAGCGGCCTGGGTGTACACAGCAGTGCACATGGCTCCAGCTGTCCCTGGAGACAGTCCCCAGCAGTCTCCCTCACTTCTCTGTAAGGAAGCAGGGGGGTCTCCCATCCTATCACCTCTCCTGGCCACTCCCAAACCGGTAGATCCATTGCTCGTAAAAGGCCAATGGCCTCTGGTTACCAAGCACTGCACACAAGCATGGTCATGCCCCCCCCCCCAATGATCTCTGCAGGCCCTTTACCTTCCTCTGTCCTAATCACAGTGGCCATGCATTATATGTTACACAAATAATAGTCCCCTAGAACCTGTGCCCCATGCAGGCAGAGCCCAGAGTGCCTAGTCCGGGCTGTGGCCCGCTGAGCCCATTCCACCCCATCTGGCCACCAGTTCTGCATCCACACATGTAACCAACTATACTTGGAGAATATTCAAGAAAAATTTGTGTGTGTCCTCACCATGCACAAACACCTTCTTGCCATAATTCTCAACCAAGTATGTGTAAACACCACCTCATTTTATTTATTTATTTGTTGTGGGGCTTGAACTCTGGGCCTGAGCACTCACTGTCCCTCAGCTCTTCAGCTCAAGGCTAGCGCTCTGCCACTTGACGTCTCCCGGGGCCCACATGCCTGTACAGGCAGAGGGTCTGTGCAACAAGGAGACAGACCAACCTATGCAGGACACGGCTCTGCTGTGCCTGATTTGAGAAAACTTACATTCAAGATTAATCTGGAAGATGTTTGTGACGTGTCCAGGACTCCTGTGAGGCCCGACCAGGGCCCTGAGCAAAGCCGCATCCTAGGAATGCTCCCATGGGCACTGAGCATGCGCCTCACGCCTATCTCCCACTCCCACTCCCCCCCCCCCCCCCCCCGCAACCAAATCCCATGAGCACTGAGCATGCGCCTTCTCCCCCTGGACACTGAGCATGTGCCTTACCCCATTCCATCCCCCCTCCCCCCCCCCACACACACATGAGCACTGAGCACGCGCCCTCCTCTCGTGAGCACTGAGCATGCGCGTTGCTACCATGAGCCCTTAGCACGCACCCTCCACCTGTGAGAATTGAGCATGCGCCTCGCTCCCTACCCTGTCCCTGAGGCCTAGCACTGAGTAGGCAGCCTGGAGTGGCCAGATAAAATATCGTCTGGCGTAAATGACAAGCTGTCTTCGACCCTTTTGTTGAAACACTCCTGCTTATTTATGTTGTTCCCTGCCCCCAATCCTGTGTGTGTAGGTTTATGGCTATGCTTCAGTCCTGGCTTTGGCCAGCTATGTGTTGTCCAGCAAGTTGTCTGACTTCTCTGTGCTTTGGCTCTGTACCTGAAATGCAGAATGCCCCATCTCCAAGTTCCTGTGATCTTATGTCCCACCTTGGGCACCTAGGTTTACTAGGTGCCACTCCTGGGGCTTGAACTCAGGGCCTGGGTACTGTCCCTTAGTGTTTTTGCTCAAGACTGGAGCCCTGCCACTTGAGCCACAGCTCCACTTCATTGGAGTTAACAGTCTGCCCAAGTTGGCGTTGAATCTCAATGATCTGATCTCAGCCACCAAGTAGCTGAGATGACAGGCATGAGCCTCTGGCACCAGCTTGACCTCAGCTTTTTAGCCCCTTTGGCCTCGTTGTTTGACTAGTAACAATGGCAGTAATGAACTCTTCTTCCCTGTTGTCATGGGGATGCCACATCTCCTGACGCAGATAGGAATGCGCTTCCCCTAGGCGGGTCCTGCATTCTCTCCACATTTTCTTCTAGGCTCGCATCCCATTCTTAGTCATTTCCTTTGGGAAGAAGCAGCCTGGGCCAACCACAGGGCATTGGGGCGTGCTGGAGCTGTGACTGTAGGGGAGAGATGTGGTGAGATCTGATGCTGGGCAGAGGGTCTGGCAAGCAGGAGAAACAGCTTTGAGGCTGGCTGGTACTTCCTTAGCCCAGGAGGGTCACGTCAGGTGGGTGGCTTCCTGCAGGGGTGAGGTCCCTAGGACTGGAGCCCAGCCCTGGGATGCGTGGGGAGGCTCTTCCTGAGGGACCTGTAGCCACACACAATTGGGTTCACAGAACTGGGGAAATGGAACCTTTGCCCCACGGTTTGGGCAGTGAGTGCCACCTTGCCAGGAAGCTGGGTCTCTGGACAATCTGTTTGTTGTTGTTGTTGTTTTATGTAGTGAGGTTTTAACTCAGGGCCTTATGCTTAGTCTGCTTGCTTCCTTGGCTGGTGCTCTGCCACTTGAGCCATGCCTCCAGCCCAGCTTTGTGTTTGGAGCTGGAGTCTTCGGGCCTTTTCTGCCGGAACTATGAGTCTCTGGATCACAACTCTTGAGTAGGTACGATTGCAAGTGTGAGCCACCTCAGCCAGATTCTGTTCTTGAAAATAACATGGGGAGGGGCGGGGGGGGGGGCGGTCAGGTCTATATCAGGAGCCTGGCTCCACTGTGCTGTTTCTTGACTGAGAGAGCCTTCTCTGGGCTCTCTTGTGCCAGGCTCTCTGGTGGGTGGTGCCATGCCAGGGCCAAAAGGTCCCTGCCTCCCAACCTTCCTATGTCTCCTGAGGCTTCACCCCGACACCTTTATTCCTCAAGGAAGCCATGAACCTGTCCTGTCCCCTTCCCATAGGCGGAGTGCAGCTTGGTTTCCCTGACTGAGCATAGGCTCTTGGCAGCCCATGGGGGTCCCTGTCGATGTCATCAGGCCACAGCACCTGTCTTCCTCCTGTTCACACCATGTCAGGTGTGACCAGCACATCACCTGCTGAGCAGTTTGAGAGCCAGCCACCTGGGTTTGGGGGACTTGTGGCCCCCAAAGGCCTCAGGACGTGGCCTAGATGACCCACAGGTAGAGTAGGATGAGCTTTTTGGGGTGAAGTGGCCAAATGGGGGCCCACTGGGCCCATGTCCTCCCCCAGGACTGTTAGAAGAAAAATGGCTGGAGGGGCCTGGTCCACTGGCCACTAGCTGCTATAGCCACATCTGCTTTCCTGGGTTCTGCCCAGCCTGACCTCACTGCACTGCACACCCTGCCCAAGGTGGCCTGGCCCAGGCCCCGCCGGCCTTGTTCACTGGTGATCACTGGTGGTGGGGCCGAGCGCTGGTGCTGCTGCTCCCGACCTCACCCGGACAGAGGGATGCAGCCTGCTGCCCCCCCCCACACCCCACTGTTGGGCTATACCCCAGCCACCTCTGCTCAGATCTCCTGGGTGGGGGGACCTTGTCCCCAGCCTGGGGACCCAGAGAACATGGTGTTTGAGATTCCCCCAGCAGACTCCCCCCTCCTCTACCAGGTCTGTGTGGCCACTCCATGGCCCAGGGCCCACTCCACCTGCTTTGTCCTTCCATCCCTACCACTACAAGGCCTGGGGCTGCACGGACACAGCTTTGGGAGCCCAGGTCCTGAATTCAAATCTTCACAGTGTTCTTGTTGGCCAGGAGAGCTTGGATGGTCTAGAGAACTTGCCTAGGAGCCTCTTTCCCAGATGTGGCAGCCTTGGCCTCAAAACAGGGGGGCTGAGGACTCCACAAGGCACCCCAAGTAACTGCCCCCCCCCACTGAGGTGCTCAGTGATGATGCTATTACATTATTTCCCTCTCTCCCCTTCCCTCCCTCCCTTCTTCCCATCCTTCCTTTCTCTTTCTCTCTCTTTCAAGCTTTAGCAAGAGTTTATTTTAGTATCTTCAGATAAAGTAGGGAAAAATGAGACAGAGAGAGAGAGAGAGAAAGAGAGAGAGAGAGAGAGAGAGAGAGAGAGAGAGAGATGGGGAGGGAAAGAAACGCGTCCTGCTCCCCGCGTAGGAAGTGGGAGTTCGAGGTTGGTGGTGGCTGGTCCCCATCCTGTGCTGTCCACTTTCCGAGCTGGGCGAGGACTCTCATGCTCTGCTCATGCAGCAGCTCCTAAACCTTTGGTTTTTTTTGCAGGGGTGGGGGGGCTAAGATGGGTGACAGCCCCCCATCACCTAGGTAACCTGCAAGGACCTCTTTTGCCACACATACCTGTCGTTCTTTCTATCTCTACCCATTTGTGACATTCCCAGATTTAAAAAAAAATAAGATATCAGATTTACATACCCCCATGTATGTCCATTAGAAAGGAGATGTGGGGGGGGGAGGGGAAGGGAGCTCATCTGCTTCCTCAGTTTACTTCCTGACATGCACCTTGTTCCATGAGTCTACCTGAGCTCAGAGAGGCACAGGCATTTCCCAAAGGCCACACAGCAAGTCAGTGACAAAGCCAGGAAGCCCCGCCCCACTCTCCCCAGCCACGCCTGGCTCCTGCATTGGGTGACACCCGACAGTTCCTGGGAGTAGATGCCAGACAACTCTTGGGCTCCATCCTCCTCCATCCCCCACCCCCTTGCAGCCAAAGTACAGAACGTCCCAGGCACTAGGGTTGGGTAAGACTGCTGGGCTGGGCCCATGGCCCAACTAGCACAGCCCTGACAAGTACACAGGAGAGACACAAGGAGGGACAGGGTGCACAAGAGTCTCAGCCCAGGATGCCCCAAAGGGACACTGCTGCCTCCCCACCCCCCACCCATCAGAGTGGCAGCCGCCCCTCCTCTCCCCAGACTGGGCTCTGTGCACCTCCAGATCAGCTCCCCTAGCTCCCCAGGAGTCTGTTGCCATGGCAACCGCATCCTCCAGGTGCTCCCGGCTCTGCTCTGTCCTCTGCCTTTGGCAGTGGAGGTCTCCCTGCTCCACCTCTGCTGCTCACACCTCCACCCAGTCTCTCCCCCGTTCCTTTCATGCTGCCATGCCTGGACCCCTCCTCCTTCCCACCGTGAGGCTCTAGATGCAGGCAGGTCTCCTGTCACCCGCCCATGCCATGTCCTCCCCTCCTGGTGGGACAGCACCCTCTGGCCTTCCCTGGGCTGCCCAGGCATGGCGGGCCCTGCCTGTCCTTGGCCCTCTCCTTACTCAGAGTCTCCCAGGCCCTTCCTTCCACCCTCGTCATCATCTCTCTGGCTTTTCAGGCACATCTGACCCTCAGGGCCTTTGCTGTTCCCACCTCTTGGAACCGAAGTCCCAATATGGGTCCGTCTCTCCACTTCCTGCAAGTCCTGGCTCACTTGGTGCTGTTTCTGAGGCCTTGGTCTTCCCCATAGCACTTCAGGTCCGCCCTCTGTGGTGTCTCTGTCATCACCATCTTGGGGTCTTTGGGGCCACAGGCACGCATGCATGTACCTGCTTACTCTCTGCGCCTGCTGGCCTTGGAGTCTGGGCTGGGCTGGGGAGGTCTCAGGAGACACGGGAGGGGCTGAGGCCACTACCCACACTCATCTACAGCAGCCCGGGGAGCAGCCAAGGTTCCTTTGCTGTCTGGCCTGTCTGTCTCGCTCTCTGTCTCTCTCTGTCTCTCTGACTTTATCTCTGTCTGTCTCTCTGTCTCTATCTCTCTATCTCTGCCTGTCTGTCTGTCTCTGTCTCTCTCTCTGGGTTTGAAGCTGGCAGGGACACAAGCTGCTCTCCATATTCTCCCACCCACAAGTCTATTTTTCTGCTCGGTGGCTGGCTGTCCTTTGCCTGTGTTTAGCTTGTAATTATTATTTCCCTAGTTTCTGTTTTTGTTGTTGCCGTGGCTTTGGTCTGTCTCCTTGGCCCAGCCACACTGTGTTCCTGAGAAAGCTCTGGACCCCAGAGGGAGAGATCTCCATGGGGTCCACAAGTGGCTCTTGTCTGCTTGGGATTTCTAGAACCTTCCTGTTCACTTCTAGAACCTCCCTTCTTCCTCCCCTCAGTCTTCTTTCCCTGTTTTCTCCCTGCCAGCTGGCCTGGCTTCCTGTTTCTTCTTTTCAATTTTTCTTTTTTTTTTTTTTTTAAATTTTATTTTATTTTATTTGAGAACATACTGTACAGAGGGGTTACAATTACATGGGCAGGATAATGCATACATTTCTTACCAAGCATTGCAGCCTCCTCCTTTGTTTACCCTTCACCTCCCTTCCCAGCCTCCCCCCTCCCCCCCACCCAATCATACCCCCCTCCCCCCCCCCCCACACCAACATTGTAAAGCTGGTTTTGACATGACATTTTGTACTTCTCACTGTTGTTCAATTTTTCTTGTATATTTCATTGTCTTTCTCCTTTTTTCTTTCTTTCTTTCTTTCTTTTTTTTGTTTTGTTGGTCGTGGGGCCTGAACTCTGGGCCTGGCCCTGTCCCTCACCTCTTCAACTGTAGACTAGCACGCTACCACTTGAGCCTCAGCCCCACTTCCGGCTTTTTCTGCTTATGTGGTGCTGAGGAATCGAACCCAGGGCCTCATGCATGCAAAGCAAGCGCTCTACCACTGAGCCACCTTCCCAGCCCCTCATTGTCTTTCTCCTTTAGCTGAAATCGCCAGGGACTGCTTGAGCCACACCTCAAGTCCTTTTGCGGTTAGTTTCTCAGATAGGGTCTCGCACTTTTGCCTGGCTAGCCTGCTCCTATCTCTACCTTCCTAGTAGTTAGGATTATAGGTGTGAACTACCATACCGTATTTTTGAGACAGAGTCTTGCTAACTTTTACCTGGGCTGGCCTTGAACCACAATCCTCTGATCTCCACCTCCCAGGTGTTGGGCATCTGAGCAAAGACCTTCTGCAGGAGAGAGGGGCAAGCCAGATCACTGCATAACAGAAGAGGCGTGCTGCCTGGGGCAGGAGGGGACCGCAGGAAGCAAGCTGTCGGTTGGGGTAGCTGGCGCGCTCTGGGGTCCCCGATGTTGTGGCCAGTACGTGACTGTGTGCCGCATAGTAGTTTCTGGAAGGCATCCTGTGGGTGGATATCCCACTTTGAGCCAGGTCAGGGCGGAGCTGGGGGCCGGCTCCTCACGGCCCATCTTTGCTTTGAGGAAGTCCAGCCACTCTGTGAGAACCTGCACACGGCACTCGCACCCTGCGTGGCAAAACTCCTGGGCCCTGCTCAGCGCCTTGGCTTTGGGATTCGCAGTGCTGTGCCTTGGCGCCCCTCATGGAGGGATGTGCGCGGGAGCCCTTTAAGTCCGTCTTAGTGCAGCCCCAGTGGTGGGAATTTCGTGGACTCAGAACCACTGGATCTGTGCTCACTCAGTGCTATGTTAAGAGCTAACAACACAACAAGGGACTAAACCCAGGCGGCGGTCTTCACCCTGACTGCTCTGGAGCTCAGGGCTATGGGACCTGGCCCAAGGCCACTCTGCCTCAAGGGTAGCCCAGGGTGGTGGCTCTCCCCTGGGCAGCACCTTGGGTCCCTGGAGACACCCCATTCCCCGCGTCCCCCCCCCCCACTGAGGTTCTGGCGGCAGGACCTCCGTGTTTAGTCCAGGCCTCTCTCAGGGAATCTCTGGATCAGCCAGGGCCCCATCCCTTCCAGAGGCCTCACCCAAGTTCACCGAGACGAGCTCTGAAGGGAAGGAGATGGGCCAGATGCTAGCAGGGACCGGGATTTCTGAAGGAGCAGATGTGGAAAGAGAAAACCACACTGCTGCCAGACATGAGCAGGGAACTGTTCACCAAGATGGGGAGTGTGTGAGTGTGATCGAATAAGTGTGTGTGCAAATGAGTGTGAGTGTGGGAATGTGTGTTGTGTGTGAGTGATGTGTGTAGGTGTGGGAATGTGTGTCTTGTGTTTGTGAATGAGTGTGAGTGTGTGATTGTGTGTGTGAGTCTGGGTTGGGGTCTGTATTGAAGGCACTGTACAGAAATACTGTGTTGTACGGAAGTGGATGCCTGATTACACAGGGTAGCGAGAGGCAGATGTGCCTGGGTGAGGCCCTGGACTGAGGGTGGGGTACCCAGGGGTGGGGGTGGGGCTCTGAAGGCAGGGAGGCCAGGCCCCGTCTGCCATCGGTGGGAGAAGAGCAACTGGGGTGAAGGGGAGCTGAGGGTGGCCAGCAGGACACTCTGATGCAGCGATGCAGTCTAGGGTCATTGTTCCATCTAGTGTCCTGAAGAGGCTGCCGTCATTGTTTGGCGGAGGGGGACTGAAGGGGACCGAGGAGGAGAAGTGGCTGTGGGGGGACCCACGAAGTGTCTCTTGTCACTAGTGTGTGTGTGTGTGTGTGTGTTGTGCTGGTGCTGATGCTTGCACTCGGGGCCTGGGCACTATCCTTTAGCTTTTGCACTCAAGGCTATAGTGCTCTATCACTCGAGACACAGCTCCAGGTCCAGCTTTTTGGTGCTTCATTGGAGTTGAGTCTCATGAACTTCCCTGCCTGAGTTGGCTTCAAATCGTGATCCTCGGATCTCAGCCTCCTGAGGATGACAGGTGTGAGCCATGGGTGCAGGCTGGCAGTCAGCCTTTGAGGATCCGAGATTACTTCCCCCCCCCCCCCCCCCAGTGCTTCCTGCTCCCACACAGGCCATCCCCTGGGTGGATTGCGGTCCCGCTCTGAGCCTGGATGGTGTGGGGGAGGGGGCCTGGGGAGCACACACCAGCTCTCTGAGGGCCATGCTGCCACCCTTGGCATCAATGTCTCCAAATGCCACTCTCCAAACCCTGCTAGTATGTGCTGGAGTGCCAGCATGCCGAGGGCCGTCTCCATGTGGAAGGACCACAGTTCTCACATTGCCGACGGGCCTGGTGCTCAGAGAGGGCCCTGACTTGCCGAGGTGGCACAGCCAGGGAGTGGGCACCCAGCATTGTGAGGTTATGTTGCCATCTTCTGTGTGACTCAGAGCAGACTGCCAGAGGACCAGTTAGTTCCAAAGCCCCTGTGCTCAGCCCCCAGCATCCTGGGGACCAGGAATACACTGGGGTCTCTGGGGTGCCCTGACCAATGCAGGGCTCCAAGATCAGGACAACCACTCCCTGGGCCAGAGAGGACCCTGAAGTGGTGACCTGAGTCTCAGTTTCCTTATCTGGGAAGCAATGTGACCATCCACCCTCCCTATCTCCTGGGCTGCTGCGGGGGGCCCAGAGGGAAGGCCGGGAAAGGGCTGGGGAAGTGGGGTTCCTGTGAGTGGCAGCTGGAACTGTCCACCAGGTGGGCAGAGCATCCAGATGTGGTGGCCAGGCTCCTGTGTGTGTGTGTGTGTGTGTGTGTGTGTGTGTGTGTGTGTGTGTGTGTGTGTGTGTGTGTGTGTGTGTGTGTGTATGCGTGCACGCAGAGGGAGAGCACGCCCCCTAGTGGAAATGGTCATGCCGCAGCTGGGGGGCAGCTGGGGGGGCGGGGCATGGCTGGATGGAGCTGGGTATTAGTCCATGCTCACTACCACCTTGTGTGCCAGGCTGGGGCACCACTGGCTCCCACCCTGCGCTTTGCCTGTCACCGGCCCCATCACCCAGTCAGCCAGCACCAGGGAAGTTGAGGCCCAGAAGCCCTGGCTATCCATCTTGCCTCTAGCTGCTTTGGCCAGCATCCTGCTAGCCTCCTATTGGTCTGTCTCCAGAGGTGGGCAGAGACAACAGAATGTGCTGGGAGGGGCGTGGCCTGTGTATAAATACGACACAGTCCTGCATACCACTATCACCTTGGCGTCATTTTATTGTTTTGCTTTTGAGGCACAGTCTATGTGGCCTAGGCTGGTCTAGATTGTGGGACCTTCCTGCCTCAGCCTCCTGAGTGCTGGGATTGCAGGCAGAGTCACGGGTGCCCACCCCATATACATATTATACACATATACACACACATTATATTAGTATGATTTTAATTAATATATTTATAATATTTTAAAATTTTCTGAAAAACATGGAAACCCCACATTCTATTGAGTGGGCTGTCATAAAATCCAGACTCCCATTTACCCTCCTCCAGAGGGGCTGACACTCCGGAGATGTAGGCTGGATGTTGGGTCCAGAGGCTCAGGACACTGCCCTCCTCCGTCCACACACAGGTGTGTCTGTACTGCCCCAGGAGCTTTCTGCCTATGGTGCTGAGGCCTGGCAGGTAGGAGGATCAGGGAGGCCAGTGGGAAATGGAGCCACAGAGCGGGTCAGGCTGTGGTCTCTGCGGCTGGAGCCAATCCTAGCTGTCCACTGGGAATATGAATATGTGTGTGTATGTGTGTGTGTGTGTGTGTGTGTGTGTCTGTCTGTCTGTCTGTCTGTCTGTCTGTTGTGGGGCCTCAGAAATAGACCTTTATTTATTCTTGCCCAGATTTCTGTGTTGTTCCCCCAGGGGGAGGGCATGTTGATCAGACCCAACAGTGCATGTACTGATGATTAAATCTCACAGCATAGCCGGGCTCATGCCTGTAATCCTAGCCACTTAGGAGGCTGAGGTCTGAGGATCATGGTTTGAAACCAGCCCAGGCAGGAAAAGTTTGTGACACCCTTGTCTCCAATTGACTACTCCCGAAAAAGCTGGAAGTGGAGCTGTGGCTCAAACAGTAGTACCAGCCTTGAGCCAAAAAAGCTCAGGGCCTCCAGGGCCTGAGTTCAAGCCCCAGGAATGGCACAACACAACAAAGCAGAACATCTCAGGTCACATGGGCTGAAACCAGGCACTCAGCCGCCCGGTGTCCAGGAGATGCCATCCTGCCTGGGCGCCAGGTAACATTTCTGCTTTTCCTCTTCCTGTGCAGCTACAGCCTCCGCCTGGCATCCCGAAGTCCCTCGTCAGCCACCTACATCACCAGGCAGTGCCGGAAGGTCAAGGCCTCGGCTGCGCCCCACTTCCAGACACCTTTCTTCAAAGAGTAGGTGCTCGCCTGCCCTGACAGGTAGGAAGCAGGGAGCGGTGGCATTGGTTTCTGACGTGCGTGGTTCTTGGGGGTGGAGAGGCTGGTGTGGGCTGTGGTGGGCTTGTCTAGGACCTTCCTCCAGGAAGGCCTTCATGACCGAAGGCAGAGACGTGGGACCCCTGGGCTTCAGACCCTCGCTCTGCCACTCACTGACTGCTAGGCCTCAAGTCATGTGATCTCCGGGCCTCAGTTTCCACATCTGTACAATGGGGAGCACAATAGAGCGTGCTTTGTGGGATGATTGTGCGCATAGTAAGGGTCAAATGTATCCAGAGCATGTAGCCTGGTGCCTGGCCATCACTCAGCTCTGGGTGTTAGCCTGTGGTATGGTGATATAATGATAAATAGTGGGAAAATAACAACAACAATCGAAGCTTCAGGGCCTGTAAGTCCATGAAGCATTGTGGAGTCTCCATTCCCACAATGGGAAAAACCTGGGAGGCAGCCAAGTACCCGTGGCTCACACCTATAATCCTAGCTACTTAGGAGGCTGAGATTGGAGGCCAGTTTGAGGCCAGCCTAGGCAGGAAAATCTATGAGATTCTTATCTCTGGTGAACCACCAGAAAGTTGGAAATGGAGGTGTGGCTCACATGGTAGAGCACCAGCCTTGGATTAGGGAAAGCTAAAAGGGAGACAATGCCCAGGTCCTGAGTTCAAGTCCCAAGACTAGCACAATAACAACAAAATAGCCACCAGTGCATGTGGTCATCGCTGTTTGTTTCCTGTTTCTCCTCAGCACCAGAAGTGACTTGGAATCAGTGAAGCCAAAGGGACTGGCAGTCGACCCTGCAGGAAGTAACAACCGGGCCCCGTGTGAGATTGCGAGCGTGCGTGCGTGTGCGTCTGGGCGTGCGGGTCCACGCATGCCCTTCAAGCCAAGGTCCCAAACCCGGGGGAGCAGGCAGGCAGCTGGCTCACACCATCCTCTGGACTGATCCTTGGATGTGACCCCAGAAGGTGCTCTGCAGCTCAGTCTTGCTGTCGAGATGGGGTCTCTCATACTATGCAATTTCTCAAGAGCTCCTTGCCCTGCTTTTTTTTTTTGCTTCTTGAGCTGTCTTTGGCCATTGTGGGGACTTTGGGTTAACCCCCGGAGTCAGCCTTAGTCCTGCCTGAGGAAGGCCTTCCAAGAGGCCAAGTTCCCCCTTGACTCCCACCCCTACCTTCCCTCTCCCCCCCTCCCCCCCGCCATGCCTCTGGGAATCAGTAGCATATAGACCCCACGGGCTGAGCCTGAGTCCTCAGCCCCAGCACTGGGAGGAATCCTCTTTCCTGCCTGAGGAACCAGAGCAGAGGGTCATGCGTGCACACACTTGCACGATGCACACACTTGTGCACGTGCATGCGCATGCGCGCACGCACACACACATACACACACACACACAGAGGAAATGAAAAAAGAAAAAAAAAAGGAGAAGAATTTACAAAAAGGACAGCGGGAAGAGGAATGATTTTCCTGCCAGGGAAAGTCAGGGGTCACATCAGCTTATCCTGGACATAGTCTGGGTCCAGCTGCGAGTTTGTGTTTGGGTCAGTGAGGTTGGTGGGTCCTGTGCCTTGGGGGTGGACCCCGGGCAGAGGGGCCCTGGGACCCCTTTGGTGCTGTGTCCCCTGGGCACATGGCAGGCCCCGGGTGGTGGGACAGCGCGACACCGTAGAGAGATTTGTGTTTTCCTTTTTCAGGGCTACTAGGGTTGATCTCCCAACTCTGTAAATATGTATGGAGACGCTTTTAAAAAGCACGTTATTTATGCCCCCGATTGTAAATGCCCCGTTTTTAAAGTTTTATAATGCCTCTAATCGAATCCGTCCGTGTCCTGGCTGCGGCATGGGGGTTCCGGGGATTCTGGGAGAAAGCCACATGGGCAAAGAGGTGCCGGCCAGCGGCCCAGGTCGCCCTCGTCCTAGCTTCCACCCAGCTAGAGCTGGTTCTTTGTTTTCAACTTGTAAAAATCCATCCATACCCCAGTGGGGGCCTCTCACCAGCACGAAGCACGGATGCAGCTTTGTCCCCTGCACGTCCTCACTCACGGACTGTGCCCCGGCCTCTGCACCCCGAGGGGAGAGAGGAACACGCAGCGAGCCGCCAGTGTCGGCGCCCAGGGCTCCTCCTCGTCCACACACCTGCACACCAAGCCCCGTCCACACTCGGCTGTGAGGAGAGCGCTTCCGCTCACAGAGCCCAGGCTGTCCCATGGGGAGTGGGCCTGCCCGGCCGGTGGGGGGGAGGGGGTTCCTCCAAAGGCCTCCAGCTTGGGGCACGGGTCAGCTGCCTCTACTGCGGGAAGCCAGTGGAAATAAAGGCTGGAGAGGGATGGCGAGGAGAGGGCGTGGTGTGGTCTTTGTGGATCTTGGCCTGTGGTCTCCCGCATGGGTGGGTGGGTGGCAGGGCTGAGGCTGAGACACAGGCTTTCTCAGAGACTCCCCTCCCTCCACACACACACATCTGGAAAGCCACGTTTCTCTCGCTGGTCACTCACTGACCCTCCAGTAATGAAGCCATTTATCCAAGTCCTAAAGTCCAACCATGCCTGCAAACACAGGCGGCCTGCCTTTAACATAGAAAGAAAAATGTTTCTCTCCACAATTTTATTGAGAGCCAGTTCACAGGCAGTGTGCCCCCTTAGAAACTAATGTTTAGGGGCTGAGACTGTGGCTTAGAGGTAGAGTGCTTGCCTAGGATGCATGAAGCCCTGGGTTCGATTCCTCAGTACCACATACACAGAAAAAGCTGGAAGTGGTGCTGTGGCTCAAGTAGTGCTAGTCTTGGGCAAAAGCAGCTCAGGGACAGTACTCAGGCCCTGAGTTCACCAGCCCCAGGACTGGCAAAAAAATAAAAATAGATAAATAATGTTTGGAGGATTTATAACATGTGCAGCCATTGTGGCCAGCAATTTCATGTTTTTTATTCTGTTTGGACTAGGATTTGAACTCAGGACTTTACCACTTGAGCCATGCTCCCTGCTCTGTTTGTTTTTAGCTTATTTTTTCCCATGGCTGGCCTGGACTGAGATCCACTTATACCTATGTATGGGCTACAAGCATTCACCACTACATCCAACTTACTGTTTGAGATGGGGGTCTTGCTAACATTTTGCCTGGTCTAGTCTCAAACTATAATCCTGATCAGCACTTTCCAAGTGCTGAAGTTACAGGTGTGAGCTGCCACATCTGCTTTAGAAGATTTTCATCACCTCAAAAGAAACCCCAGATGCGTGCTGGTGGCTCATGCCTGTAATCCCAGCTACTCAAGAGGCTGAGCTTTGAGGATCGAGGTTCAGAATCAACCTGGGCAGAGAAGTCTGTGAGACTATCTCCAATTAACCACCAAAAGAAGCCAGAAGTGGAGCTGTGGCTCAAAGTGGTAGAGCACTAGCCTTGAATGAAAAAGCTAAGGAACTTTCAGCAGCCACTCCCCCAATGCCTTTACTATAAAACCTCCTTCTATCCCTAAGAATCTGTCCATCTTATCCATGTCATATAAATGGACCATGTGACACGCGATTTTTGGTATAGCACCTTCAGGTTGTATTCAGTCTCTTATGGTACCCAATGTTCCATGAGCACATGCTCTATGTCCACTTATCCCCTGCAGCTGATGATTCCTGGATTGCTCCAAGATGGGGGCTGATACAAAGGATGGCACTAATTGGGTTTAGGTGGCTCACACCTGTCATCCTAGCTGCTCGGGAGGCTGAGATCTGAGGATCATAGTTCAAAGTTAGCCTCAAAGCTATCTCCAATTAATCAGCAAAAAGCTGGAAGTAGAGCTGTGGCACACACACACACACACACACACACACACACACACACACACACACGTCACCCCTACATACAAGATGGCACTCCCACAGCAGGGAACTTAGGCCCAGCTTTCTCCCTGTGTCTGTCTGCACTTACTGCTGCCTTAGTTTGGTTTTAGCCACTCTACTAGAAGGAAGGGGCTGTGGTCCTGGGGAGGGTGATCCTGGGCGTGGGTGGGGCAGAGGATGGAAGTGTGATGGGAACAGCAGCCCTGCATTCTCTCTGGAGTTTGGGGTGGGTTCCCCCTGCCCCGCAGAGGGTTCTGCTCCTGTCTTAATCTCGTACAACCATAAGGGAAAGAGCCTGGAGTTTTGTCTTTTCACTTGAACACTTTCCTCCGAAAAGACACCGCGGTGTGGGGGCCAGGGGTCTCCATGGAAACAGAGTGGATGGAGACCCATCACATCCCACGAGACGGAGTCCAGGAAATTCTGTGACCTGCAGGCTGGCGGTGCGGGAAAGCGTCCTGGTGAGGGAGGCTGGGGTGGCTGTCACCACATGGGGGGTCCTTTGTGACTTGGGGGCTCATCTCCTCTGGGAAGAATCCCACAGGCACAGCCCACCCTATCGCCTGCTCGCTTATACACCAGAGTGGCAGCACCCATAACTTCCTGTTCTTTGGGAAAGCAAAAGCCAGCCTTGGAATGAGGGGGTGGATCCCTCACACCCGGCTCTCCAGCCACCCCCCAAATTCGAGCAGGTGGAGTTGAATGCACACAGGCCTTGTTATAGGCCTCCACGTGGTGGTGCTGGCAGAGGTTGGAGAAGAAGGACGGTGTCAGGAGGCAGCAGATTCAAAGGCAGGCCTGCTTGGGTTGCGAGCACACAGGTGGGTATCTGGGAGGACTTCCTGGAGGAGGCAGGGACATAAGAGGCTCACAGGCCCTTATCAGGACCCCATTTTCTAAGGTCATACTGAGCCTTAAAAGGTAAGATAGCAAGCAGGTTAGGATGAAAAAGAAGGTGGTGTCCACTTCCAGACCACAGTTCAGCTCCCTCAGAAGAAGCTTCCAGAGGGCCTGGCAGGCCCCGTGTCTCTTCTGCACAGAGGAGGTCAGCGAGCGGCAGCTCCCTTAGACCACCCCTGCTCAGTCAGCCCAGCGGCAGTACCATTACTGAGTTCAGAAGCCTGCCAGGCAAAACTCTGTCCCATCTCCGTCCACAGCCGTCTGCTCAGAGAGGTTGGGCAGTTTGGTGAGGGTCCCACAGCTGGCCATTGTGGGCCAGGAATTCCACGCATCTTTCCAAGCCCCCTCACCTGCCTCACCCATCCCGCCCTGCCCCGCTGCCTCTGTCTCCACACTGCTGGTTCCTCCTAGACTTGAGCAAGGGTCAGTACCCCATCCTCAGCCCAGCTCCCGGGGGTTAGGCCCGGCTGGCCCTGGAGCTCAGCTTTGTTCCTCGTTTGAACACACAGTGACATCTGTGTATCTGCCTCCCTGTGGTCTGGTCCAGTGTCTCCTCAGGTGGAGGAAACCGCTGTTGCTGGAATCACCTGGTAGTTTCGTTTAAAGAGATTGCATTGAGCTGCACCGGTGGCTAATGCCTGTAATCCCAGCTTCTCAGGAGACTGCGATCTGAGGACTGTGGCTTGAGGCTAACCCAGGCAGGAAAATCCATGAGACTCTTATCTCCAATTAGCCAGCAAAAAGCCAGAAGTGGTGCTGTGGCTCAAGTGGTAAAGCACCAACCTTGAGTACAAAAGCTCAGGGACAGGGTCCAGGCCCTGAGTTCATGTCCCACAACCAACACACACACACACACAAATTAAAAAATATAGGTTGAATCAGACCAAGGGGTGGGGTGTGCGCCTGGGCCACCTGCGTCCTGGGTGGGCTCTTTCTCACCACCTGTTTAGTTTGAGGTGTGACCGAGCATGAGCACAGGCTTCCAGCCCCCCAGGGGGCCAAGGCTGCCTCAAGGGCTCCGGGATGCCCTACCGACAGTGTCCCTGGCGGCTGGGGACATCGGCATTCACAGGAAGCCCATCAGCCTCTGCAGCAGGAAGACTGAAGTGATCAAGTCTCTGCCAGCTCAGTTGGCCCAAGGCAACAGGAAGATGCTGCTCGCCACACAGTATCGCCATCAGTTGTGGCTGGGACCCAGGCCCAGGTGGATGGGGCAGCGCTCCTGAGGCTCCTCCCTTCAGTGCGTTCAGCCACTGAGCTAAGAGCACCCAGTCAGGGCCCGAGGCCAGGGGAGCCTTGGGGCTCCAGAGCTCTGCAGCCCGGGGCTGGGGAGGCAGGCCCCACTCAGCTCCGTGTCCCCATCCCCCTCCCTGCTCAAGGAAGAAGGGAGAGACGCTCCCAAGAGGAGCTGGGCCTGGCTTTGCTTTATTCTTACAGCATTTAGTCCTGCAGGCACTTCTGGCCTCTTAGTTGATCTAGAACAGCAATCCCATGGAGCAGAGGGGCTCTACCTGTCCCTGCACATTGTGCCTTGGTGCCAGCAGCCCTCTGGCTGCCAGGAGGCCCTTCAAGGATTCACCATGACAGCCATCGGAAGGCCTCCCTGAATGTGATGGTATGAAGCAGTGAAGTGAAGACACAGGTTGGTTCCCAGCCTCAGGGCTGAGCCAGGACCTGCAGCCTGGCCTGCCAGGTCTCTCTGTGCCTGTCTTTGACTCCAGGGAAGCCTTTTATTTTAAACTCATTACTTCAGAGATGGGACTGCCAGGCGAGACACAGGATACAGCCGGGCGCTGGTGGCTCATGCCTGGAATCCTAGGAACTCAGGAGGCTGAGATCTGGCAACTGAGGTTCAAAGCCAGCCAGGACAAGCAAATCTGAGAGATTCTCCAATGACCCAGCAAAGAGCCAAAAGTGGAGGTATGGTTCAAGTAGTAGAGCACCAGTCTTGAGTGAAAAGGCTAAAGCAAGAATGCCAGGCCTTGAGTTTAAACTCCAATACTAGCCCCCAAACAAACAAATGAATACACAACAACAAAAAGCTGGGCGCCGGTGGCTCACACCTGTCATCCTCGCTACTTAGGAGGCTGAGATGTAAGGATCGTGGTTCAAAGCCAGCCCAGGCAGGAAAGTCTGGAAGGCTCTTATCTCCAAGTAATCAGAAAAATCTGGAAGAAGTGGCACGGTGGCTCAAATGGTAGAGCCCTAGCCTCAAGCAAGAAAAGCTCAGGGACAGTGCCCAGGCCCAGAGTTCAAGCCCCAGGATTAACAAAAACAAAAAACCCCACCTCACCCGAGAACAGAAAAATAAATAACCATTTTGGGTACACATGAATGTCAACCAATCAATTAATATTAACTTTAAGTATGCCCCAATGTCCCAAATGTACATTACAGCCTCACACTAAAACAACCGTCCTTTATCAGGAAGTCCAATTGGATGGGCTTTCTGGGCTGCCCTTCGCAGGATTTGGCAGGCTGATTTGGAGGGCTGAGCCCTTTCATGATAGTCCTCTCTTCTGGGTCAGCATGAAGGTCTCAGGCTCATTACCGCGGTGCCCTTCAGCCTGCCCTGGCTCTCAGCCCAGCGTCCGGGCCACTGCTATCTCCACTCTTAAGAGCCACTCGTGCCTGGATGTGAAGGTCATCCAATGTCAAGTGGAGTCACGAAGGCTCTGAAGAGTTTTCAAGTGGACTTGAGGCCTTGCCCCTGGGATTGTGGCTCTGATGCTTGCTCACTGTTTTGTCATTGTTGTTGTTATTGCTAGTTTTGCTTAAGCCTTCCCATTCTTGTCTGATGCGAAGACCAAATCGCAGAGGGACGTGTGAGGGGACCTGCGTTGGCACCAGCTGTCAGGATGCTCTGGCACAAGAGAGGGCTCCTACTGCTGGGGTCCCCTGCCCTCCGTACTCCCCTGGGACTCAGCAGTTCCTTAAACACTTTGGAAAAAGTACTTTATTTTGGGGGTAGAGGTGGTGCTGGTACTTGGGTTTGAACTCAAGGTTTTGTGCTTGCACGGGTAGGTGCTTTACCACTTGAGCCAATGCCCCTGGCTCTTTTTGCTTTAGTTATTTTTCAGGTAAGTGTCTTGACTTTTTTTTTTTTTCCTGAGCCAGCCTAAGCCTTAAGCCTCCTTGGAACAGCCAGGATCATAGGTGTGTGCCACCACACTCAGCTCATGGCTTCAAGTGGGCCTTTTCTAACATCTGCCTGAGCTGGACTTCAACTGAGTTCCTCTCACATTGAGCTCCTCCTCCTGACTATCCTGTCCCTGCCCTTAGGAAGGCTGTCCCTCCAAGGGTCCTTTCTTGGAGATGCAGCCTGGTCCTCCACGGTTTTAGCCGGTGGAGGGTGCAGGTGTGGGTGTCATCCTGTGGAGGGTGCAGGAGAGCAGGAGAGGCAGCTTTGCCGGGAAGTTTAAGGGAATCATGGTCCCCAAGTGCGTCTGCCAGCATGACTCTATAATGCCACATTGGGGCATCTGGGCAGAAAAGAGTCAAGGAACTGTTTTGTCTGATGGGATGGCTTTGTAATTTTTACATCTCAGGGATCAGCGTCTTGGGGCGGAGCTATTCCATCCTCAGCACAGCTGAGCAAATTGAGCCCCACCTCCATGTGGTCAGTGTTGGTGAGCACAGGCCCTACCTGCTGCAGGAGGAGAGGATGTGGGGTCTGAGCACAGGGCCAGGGGCCTCTGCCCAGGCTCCTCAGGGCCGCAGTGGGAGGGGCCCTTAGTGTCTCTCCGATGTCTGCTTGTGATCATTTGTCTCTTACGGCTGGGATGAGGACTCTAGATCCTCTCCATATTTGTCTTGGCCTGGATCTGTGACAAATGTTTTCTTCCCAGTTTGCAACTTGTCTTTTTTGTGCTTTTAAGCAGATTCACTCACAAAGCCAGCTTCAAATTTATGTATGTATGTATGTATGTATGCATCTATCTATCTATCTCTACCCACCTACCTACCTACCTACCTACCTATCTACCTACCTATCTACAGTGTGGATTTAGTGCTATAAATTCCTCTTTTGGCTTAGCTATGTGCCTGAAATATTTATGTCTTCTGTTCCCATTTGGATTAATATATCCTTAGCATTTTCTGAGGCTTCTTCCTCTTCCATCCATGCATTATTTAGATGACACAATTGCTCAGTTTCCAGAAGCATGGAATTGCTCCTATATTCTGTTATTCTCAACTTATGCTTTGCTTATATTATGCTCAGAGAATGCATTTTGCATGATTTTGGGGGGGGAGGGGGGCTCAGTACTGGGCCTTGAACACTTGAGCTCTCACTCAGTTTTTGTTTTTCTCCCTTAAGGCTGGCACTCTACTACTTGAGCCTCAGCTTCACTTCTGGCCTTTTGCTAGTTAATTAGAGAGAAGAGTCTCACAGAATTTCCTACTTGGGTTGGCTTTGAACTCATGGTCCTCAGTTCTCAGCCTCCGGAGTAGCTAAAATGACAAGTGTGAGCCACCAGCACCTAGCTTGATTTCCGTTCTTTTAAATATTTTTTCTAGAGTTTGCTTTATGGCACAGATAGTGTATCTTCATATGTGTTCTGGGGAAACTTGAAAAGAATGCTTATTTTGTTGTTAGGTGGTGTGTTGAATAAATGTCAATTAGGATTATTTGTTGATAGTGTTTTATCTGTTTTATAGCCGTATGGTTCATGTCTGGCCATTCATTGTCAACAGAAGGGTGAAAAGGTTCCTAGTTATATTTGTGTATTTGTCTGTCTCGCACTGACGCTGGGGTGGATGGCTAGAGACCCAGAGGGCTCGTCAGCGGTGAGAAGTAATAGAGTAGTGGACAATCTCAGACAGGACAGTGAAGAGTGAAGCTATGACATAGTCCTTAAGATAGACAAGGGGGAGTAATCGAACTCAGAGACCAGGGATGAGCTGTGATGCTGCAGATCAGACTTGTTCCATTGGCCTCATAAAACAGCATTTTATTTTAATTAAGTTAGAATAAGCATAACTCACTCAGTGCTGGCCCCTAAAATGGACCTAGAGAAGCAATAGCTATATTTGCACAGTGATTTAAGTTCAGTGCTCATATCTAGCAAGTTCAATGTATGTACTATGAGTACTGCCGGCTAATAAACCTGAGTGTAAAAGCTACTAGTGATGGCAATAGACAAATACAAGCCTGTGTTGGAATGACAGCTAGGCCTGACAGTCACTGAAAACCCAGCCAAATAGAACACAGCTAAGCAAACCTTTGAAAATGTGCCTGGTCTGAAACCAATGTCATAGACCGGATATGGTGGTGCACATATGTAATCACAGCCAAGAGGGAAGTATAAATAGGAGGATCATAGTCCTAGCCTGCCCCAGGGAACAGTGAGACACTATCTGAAAAAACAAAACAAAACAACTAAAGCAAATAGGGCTGGAAGCATAGTTCAAGTGGTAGAGTGTCTGCCTAGTAAGTGCAGGGCCCTGAGTTCAAATCCCAGCATCATCAAAGAAAAACTGAGAAAAGAAGAGGCATCTTTGTGAATATCTTAGGTAGGGTCGAGAGCGCAATCAGAACGCTGGTAGGTTTTATTATTTATTTATTTATTTTTAATTTTAATTTTTTGGGTCTGGTCGTGGGCCTGATCTCTGGGCCTGGGCACTGTCCCTCAGCTCTTCAGCTCAAGGCTAGCACTCTACCACTTGAGCCACAGCGCCACTTCTGGCTTTTTTCTTTTTTTTGCTTATGTGGTGCTGAGGAATCAAACCCAGGGCCTCATGCATGCAAGGCAAGCGCTCTACCACTGAGCCATCTTCCCAGCCCCGCTGGTAGGTTTTAATTTCAAGTCTTTGCCAGTTTTGTCTTTAATTTTGCCAGAAAGGTATAGCTAATGGCCAATGTCAGGTCACATGAACTTGGTCAGAGATTTAGGGGACTTAACTCGAGATGTTCACACTGCCCTAAATACCGTGTTGCCTGGGGTGACATTCTGACAGGCCAGCATTTTAGTACTGTCTTTTGGTCAAGTTTCTTTTTAACTTTCAAAGATTTACTTTGAGACTGACCAAAACACACATTTTTCAAAATGCTAAAAGGAAAATAAAGCTTAAAAAAACATTACATAAGATAGCAGCCAAACCCATCTTAGGTCTGTCTGTGTGAAAACAGCTTTTTTTTTTTTTCCCTCTCTCTCTCTCAACTAACATTCCACAGCCTGAAAGAAATGTTTAGACTACAGCTTCTGGCAAAGTCTTTACCAATTTCCAGAGCATAAAATAAGATGGGAATGTTAAGGGCTCAGGTAGAAGACACACACATGTAATTCTCTACATGTGCAGTAGACATCCTTTATAGAAAGTTATAGACCAAACGAACCAGGGGTAGTGGCTCATACCTGTAATTCCTAGGGATTTGGGAAGCTAAGAATGGAAGGATCACAGTCCAAGGCCAGCTTAGACAGAAAAGCTACCACAACTCCTTCTCAACCACACAGCTGGGTGCAGCATTGCCTATCTGTCATCCTAAGAGAGCTGGGAGGCTAAGATTGGGAGGATCAAGGTGCCGGACCAGCTTGGGCAGAAAAGTCTGTGAGATTCCTTCTCCATAGGAGGGAAGCTGGACCCACTGCTTCTTGCCTGTGATCTCAGCAAGGATGAGAAGTCTAGAGGAGGTGGATGGCAGCTCAGGGGAGACTCTGTCTTACAAAATAACCCATGGAAAATAGGGCTGGAAGTGTGGCTCAGGGAAGCTGTCAATTGAGCCAGCATAGAGATCATGCTCAAACCCCCATAAAGTTAGGGGCAAAAATATCCAATATATTTAATTAAAATAGCACCTTAACCTTAATCTTACCAAGTATATAACCTTAATAAAAGTTTCCCCCCGCCCCCCTCTGGTCCTGGGCTTGAAATCAGGGCCTGGGTTTGTGTGCCTGAACTCTTTGGCTTAAGGCTAACGCTCTATTACTAGAGCCACAGCTTTGCTTTCAGCTTTTCTGGTGGTTCATTGGAGATAAGAGTCTCACAGACTTTCCTTCCTGGGCTGGCTTTGAACCTTGATCCTTAGCCTCCTAAGTAGCTAGGATGACAGGCGTGAGCCACCACGGCTTGGCTCAAAAATGGCATTTTTAAAAATTGTGAATAATCACATTTTGGCCACGTTGAGCATGAAGACGTACAAATACAGTGGAAGCCAACACAGCTAAAACTATGTGATGGAAATAGCCGCCCACACCTGCTTTATGTGTATTTTCAACCAGAGAGTCCGCCTGGATTTCAGTTGGCTATTCTTAGATTTACAAGCTTGACCAGTAAAAGCACAGCAGCTGTGGTGCCATGGGAGATGCTCTGAACACAAGGCCGCTGGATTATCCTGTGCTCGCCCCCTCTCCACCAAAGGTCCTGACAGTGAGCCGTGGTGGAAGGGACTCCCCAAAGGACTCTGATGAGCTTCTGCTGCTTGAAAAGGGGGTGGGAAGGGAGGTGTGATGGTTAAGTTTCTGGAAGTTCTATTTGCTGTGAAGGCCTAGAGGAAAAGGTCCAGCCTAGCTAAAAGGGGTCAGAGGAGATGCTCAAATAAAATAAAAACCCAAACCAGAATGACAAAGTTAACTGTGCACAGGGAAAGTAGGAAATAACACTGTGGGAGAATATTCCAAGTGCAAAGGTCCTGGTGCAGGGTAACACACATCCTCTGCAAAATGCTAGCTCTGCCCTGGCAGTCTCTAGAAGGGACAGGCCATCCTTCCCTTTTGCCCAAGGACATGCATTTCTACAGATCAGAGCTCATGCCTTCTCCTGGGAATCTGTTCCAAGGTCAACTGAGCAGCCCAGCAAATCTCAGCCTAGACTCCTTCCCCCTCCCTCCTTCCCTTCCTTCCCTCTTCCCTCCTTCTCTTCCTTCCCTCCTTCCCTCTCAGGCAAGTCTGCAGGATTTAATTAAACCATGAAACTCCTGTGTGGAGCTGATAGGAAACAAAATACCAGTGCAGCTTGAGTGCTCCTTTTTTTCTTTTTGTGCCTATCCTGGAACTTGAACTTAGGGCCCGGGCCCTGAGTTCAGTTTCTGGGCTTCTTTTTCTTCTTCCTTTTTTGTTTTTTTGCTCAAGATTAGCTTTCTACAACTTATACCCCAACTCCACTTCTGGCTTTTTAGTAGTTAATTGGAGATAAGCATCTCATGAACTTTCCTGCCTGGCCTGGCTTAAACATGCAGTCCTCAGATCTCAGCCTCCTGAATTGCTGGGATTACAGGCGTGAACCACTGGCACCCTGAAAGCGTGAGCACTCCTGTGAGTTCTCTGGGCCGCTGTGGCGGAGGCCTCCTGTCCTGACCTGCGTTGGTCTCAGTCACAAATGGTGGCTCTGTGGTTATCAGGTTATCCTCATTCACGTGAACACCTGGGTCACGCAGGAGCCCCTCCGAGCTCATGGGTGCCCCCAGCCCGCTCTGCATGGGGATCCTTGGGCTGCTGAAAGCCCGGCAGTGTCTGCAGGGCACAGCCGGGCGTGGATGGATGGGCACTCATTCTACAAGCTCTATTTTCTTGACTAAGCAGAAGGGCTGCCTTCTCTTCCCTCCCCTGTCACTATGAGGCCCACATCTTCCTGAGAATGGCTGGGAGAGTCTGGGAATGGGGAGGAGGTTTGAGGCTTGGCTCTCAGGAGACATTGTGCATTGCAGCACAAATCTAGACAAGCAAGAAGGCAGATACCTGTCATGACACCAGCTCCTGAGCAGGGCGACAGCAGCCAGCTAAGCAGCCTGCAATCAACCATGCTTTGACCTACAGGGCCATGATTTTCAGCCACTGATGTGTTAGCTGGAGTTCTGCACCAACACCCTAGCTCAGGTAGCAGCACATACAAAGGCCCTGGGAGAGGAAAGAGCTAAACAAAGGTCACTGAATCTCAGATCAAAATCTGAATCCTCCCAGGAGGTCTGAGCCATGTGAGGCAGGAGACATCTCTGTTTCCCTGGCCATCAGGAATTTCTACATTGGATACTGAGGGCTAGAAAGAGTTAACCCAGGGACAAAAGGGGAGGAGCTTTTCAGGCATGGAAAAGCAGCAGTTATGAAAGCTAGTTTGGAGGGAATTGCACTTTAACAACTCTTTATTCAAAAACTCCTGTAGTGAACCCTGGGGTCTCCTGCCTTTACCAGCCCAGACTTTTGGCCCCCCAATACTGACTCAGGAAGCCCAAGAGAGGCAATCAGGATGAAGTTAGGTCAAGGCTCGCCTCTCACAAGGACAAAACCTACCATGCTTGTCTTCTGCCAGCGATGGCATTTGGCACCCAGCAAGTAGTACAGAGAGAGAGCACAAAGTGCCGTGTGCACATCCCATAAAAGATGCTTTTAGCCCAGGTTTCTATTCCAGCGCTGCTCCACATAGGAAGTAAGAAGAGCCCAATTGCTCTGCTTCAATAACACAGCTGGCAGCCCAGCTCCCCACTCCCATCGCCCCTGGGTGACACTGGGAGATTTCTGGAGTGTGTGCTGGATCCCAAGCTGGCTTGCAAGCTGACTTCTCACTTGGGGTCAGTACTGGCCTAGTTTACAGCCAGCATCGTTACCACTACCTCTGTACCCGCAAGGGCTCCACTGCGGGCAGTGAATCGGGAAATCAAATCCATGCTGACAGTGGTGGAGGTGAAATCCATCCCTTAGCAACAACGTCAATCCCAGGCCTCAAACTGAGCTCATTCATCCATTCACCTCTGCAAGCCTGCCCTGCGTGTCATTGTAGCTAGCTCCCCAAGCCAGGCCCGGCACACCCCGCCTCTCATCACAGGCTTCTTATTGTGTTTAAGTAGAACAAGGGGAAATGAAGCCGAAGCCACCACTAAGATAAAGAACTTCTCTCTGTCCTTTAGTAGCTGGCTCCTCAAATCTTCAGCTGTTTTTCCGGGAAGAATGGGTGGCGAATAGAAAGCTTTCTCAGTGGAAGCTACCGTTTTGCTCAGCTCCCTCCCTCCCTCCCTCCCCACCTCCTGCAATATTTAATTATTTAAAACTTGACAACTCTATACTGTTGTTTTGGACTATTATCAGTAGTAAAAATGACAGCTCCTTCCACAGCCCTGCTTCAGGAGTGATAGCTGTTCAGATGAGTGGATATCCACCCAGACATTAAAAAGTGAACTTTATTAAACAATTAGATTCTTTTCTTTCCCCCCTGGTCGCAGGGCTTGAACTTGAGACCTGGGCACTGTCTCTGTGTTCTTTCGCTCAAGGCTAGTGCTCTACCAATTTGTGCCACAGCTTCCCTTCTTTATTGAAGTATTAAAATGCCAAGAACAAGAGCAAAAGACATAAAACGGAGCATCAGTGCCCAGAGAACACTGTGAGCCCCAACAGCCTCTCCGGAGCCTTCCTGCTTAGCTCTCCCTCCGGAAGGTGGCCACTGCCTGACCCTTCCTGCCAATAGCTTCATGTAGCTCAAAGAGACAGAACCAGATTTATTTCTGCTTCTGCATTGGGTACTTTTTGTTGCCATTTCCTCCTTTGCACCTGTGGATTTATCTTTCCATGTAGATCATCCATGTTTTTTTTTTAATCTTTAAATCTATTTAGTATGATTGTAACAGCTACAACAGCTCTTTCTATTTTTCTATCCATCCATCCATCCATCCATCCATCCATCCATCCATCCATCCATCCATCCATCCACCTACTTACCCACACATCCATTTATCCATCCACCAGTGTAGTCCATCTGCCAATCACTCAATCAATTCATCACTCTATCTATCCATCTGCCTACCTATCTATCCAACCACCAACCCACTCATTCATTCACTTATCCATCCATCCATTTATCCATCCATCCCTCCATCCACTAGTCCAGTCCATCTGCCTATTAATCATCTTTCTACCTATCCATCCACCCACCAGTCCACATGATCCTGACTTCTATCCATGATGCTGTGATTATTTGATTCAGATGGTACTTTCTCTTATCTTCCCTGTGTCTCTTTTTCTTTTACATGGATGGATGGATGGATGATGGGTAGATGGGTGGATGGATGGATAGATAGATGGATGATGGATGCATGGATGATGGATGGATGGATCATGGCTTGTTCTTCCCTCTGTCTCCTAATTCTGCTCCTCCCATTTTCTCTGTCCCTCTTTCATCTACCTGTATCTAGTATGTAATCAATATTGATGTCACAGTTAATGACTTATCTCCTGTGGTTTTCTCTCAGCCTCCATCTTAGAGGCATCTCTAACACCTGGGCACCCCTCTGTGAAGAAGGGGTGGACATCTGGGCAATGCCTCCCAGCCCCTTCCCCGCCATGAAGCCTTGTAGCAGGAGACACACAGGGGGGACACTGTCAAATCTGATGTTCATTGAAAAATCTGAAATCCAGACTTCTTAAAATACTGGCCACTAACTTTGAGACATTAACACTGATAGCATAGTGGAGGGGCGGCATTCCAAAGGACAGGACAGGGGCTCAGGCGCAGACCCCCAGGATAGAGCTCAGGTATAGACCCCGCAGACCCCCAGGACAGAGCTCAGGTATAGACCCCCGTCAATGGGAAGTGGGTGTCTCCATCAGTTCTGGCAGCTGTAGCAAACTACCATCCCCTGGGTGGCTTAGACAACAGTTATTTTTCACCATTCTGGAAGCTGTATGTCTGAGACTGAGGGCCCTGTCTGGTCTGGTTCTAGTGAGGATCTTCAGTAAGTGGCCAACTGCTGCCTTCCTGCTGTGCTCTCGTGGGAGAAAGAGCAAGAACTAGGTCTACAGTCCCTTTATCAGGGCTCCACCCTCAAGATCTAATCATCTAAGAGCACCATATTGGGGCTTGGGGTTTCCTTCCTTCCTTCCTTCCTTCCTTCCTTCCTTCCTTCCTTCCTTCCTTCCTTCCTTCCTTCCTTCCTTCCTTCCTTCCTTCTTTCCTTCCTTCCTTCCTTCTTCCCTTTCCTTTTCTTCCCTTCCCTCCTTTTTCTTTCTTCTTTTTTATATTTTAAAATTATCTCTGAGTAGTTGTCCAGAGATGTTTCAATTCCATACATCGGCGTGTGAGTGCAACGCGTTTTGATCAGTCATCCCTTCCATCGTCCACCCCCAGCTCTCCCAACTCCACTCCTCCCCTCCAACTACCCCTCCACCTTCCTACATGTACCTTGAATATAATGACTGTATTTGCCCATCCTCCCTCTCTCCATCAGTCTGCCCCCCATCTCTGTGAACTCCCCAACTGCTAGTAGCATACATTCCAGCTTCCCGGTATCTGTGTTGTTAAACCCTAAGTTAGTTGTGCAAAGGAGTTTACACCACTGAAATCCTCCTTGTCTGTATCACACTTCCATCGATTTGTGCATGCATATCTCCACGTGGCCCTGCATGTATTTTCATATATGTTGATAATTTTGGATCTATCTTCCACACAGGAGAGGAAACACACGGTACCTTTTATCTCTCTGAACCTAATGGAAGTTAGAGTTTCAAAATAAGAATATTCTTTCTCTCTCTCCTCTCTCCTCTCTTTCTCCTCTCTCTCTTCCCTCCCCCTCTCTCTGTGCCATTCAATCCAGTGCAGAGAGAGAAATGTATGGGAGAGAATCTAGTTCACAATATTATGGTGGATGAAAACATAAAACCCGCTCTGAACCTGATCCCAGATATGAAGAGAGGCTCCAGGTCGATCAAAGTACGGAAGGTCAAACTACCACAGAGGCTGACTGTAGTTAATATAGGAGAGCAGGATGTTCTATGCCAGACCCCTAAGTCAGTTTTAAGTCTCAAGCACAATAGTGCTGTCTACACTCACAAGTATTATTGTTGTTAATAATTTTTGGTGTCAGTACTTGAACTCAAGGTCTGTGTGCTGTCCCTTAGCTTTCTCACTCTACTCCTTGAGCCACAGCTCCACTTCTGGCTTTTTGCTGGTTCATTGGAGATAAGAGTCTTACAACCTTTCCTGCCCAGGATAGCTTTGAACCACAATCCTCAGATCTCAGCCTCCTTAAAAGCTATGGTTAAAAGGCATGAACTTCTGTGCTCAGATCACATGCATTTCTAGTTAGAGAAGATGACAGGGATAATAACAATGAACAGCTGGGAGGAGACATGGCAAAGCCTAGACGAATTAGTGGTTAAAATCCACCAAAGCCAAGGAATTCTTGTAACCCCACAAGAATGTCAGGAAATGGAAGAACAGCGGGAGAATGGACAAGAAATTCCGTGCATAGGAATTCTCCCAAGGATAAACATCAACAGCTTACCAACTGTGTGTAAGGTGATTGATTTACTAGTAATTAAGGAAAGGCAAACCAAATCGATGAACCATAATGCATAATACCTGTTGGAGACCCCAGTGTGTTATTATTATTGTCGTTGTACTTGTTATTTATCAGCAACAGTTACTAGAAAAGAGGTAAAAAATGTAAGGGTACTTGTGTAGAGTCAGTCCTGGGCAGTACTGGGGGCAGAGGGCACAAATCAGCATCCTAGACCAGTACCTGTGCATCCCTTACTTCCCATCACCATGACGACATGCCTGACACAAATAGCTTGAGATGAGGAAGGATTTATCTTTGACTCACAGTTATTAGAGATTCAGTCCTGGTCTTCCAGCTCTGGGCGTTTCTGGGTCTGTGGCAGGGGGTGGCATCATGGCAGGAAGGCGTGGTGAGGGAAAGCTGCTCACTCCGTGGTGCCAGGGAGCAGAGAGGGAACCGAAGAGGAAGGTGCCACACACAAGATGGATGCCACCAAAGGCGCATTCCTCCACTCTTCAGTGAGGACCAAACTTCTCACTGTCCACTCAGCTGCGAATTCATCCAGGGGCTGATCCTCCGGTGAGGTCTGAGCACTGGAGCAGCTTTCAACACCCTGGTTTATGATGCATACCCCTGTGGTCCCCCATCCCCCTCCCGAAGTCCTGACAATGAATGGTCAGATGACCCTGGTGCGCTGGGGACACCATTGCTGTGCTTGTTCATGTCAACCAAGCCCAGGCAGGAACCCAGGTGCAGGCCCTGAGGCGGGCAGAGGAGATCGGCGTCAGCTGTGGAAGAACCATGGGATTCCATGGTGGAATGGCGTGCATCAGTGGATGGGGGCAGGGAGGAGGAAGACTGGGGCAGGCACGGCTTGCTAAGGACATGGGTGGGCTGAATGCATGTGTTGGAATTGTGGTAGCAGTGGCCTTAGCCAGGCCCATCCTAATCTATACAGCCCGATGGGGAAGCAGCTCCATTTTCCATCTGTCACCAGGAGCTGGGGTTTCTCTCAGTCCTTGTCCACTCTAGACCCTTGCTGTCACAGACAATGGCATCCGATGTCCCACAGCTTCACGACGCACAGAAGAGCCTCTTCCACCACAGGGAAAGGAGCGCTCGTTGGCTCACAGTGGTGAGTGTGAAGTCAGCCTCTAGCTGAACTCCCGGACAGATTCCCTGGCTTCCAGTGCCTTGGCCTGACCCCCTGAGGTAGGCAGCCCCCTGGACATGACGTGAGCTGGGCATCTTTGCTGGCAGAGGCTCTTCATGCTGAGACATGGGGTCCCACCAAGTCAGCTGGAACCTGACCTTCAGCCTCTCTCCTGGTGAGCATGCAGGTGTGGGGCACAAACTCCGCTTTCCCAGGGGAGATTGGCGTGCTGTGATTGTTTGCAGCTGGGCTGGGCTTTCCAGCAGCTACTCCTTGAGATAATGAAAGAGAAGATTGCCAGTATCCTGCTGTTGGACAAGGCTCCTCAGAGCCAGCACCCCCAAAAGCTGGCGTGAAGGAGCCCCGTATGCCCAAAGTTGGCACCCAGCACCGCCGCTGGAATCCGGAGAGAGGAGGTAGCCCATCTCTTCTCCCTTCCTGGAGATTTAGCCCTTTCCCCATCGCCCCTGAGTGCATCCACAGCCAGCACTCAGCCTGGACGGTGAAGAGGAAGTACGGGGGGGGGGGCCTCCCGATCAACCCCACGCCAACTGGAGGGCCAGGTCCGTGGGAGGCATTTCCTCTCTTCCCGGCAGCATCTTCAGGATTCCTTGGCCAGCAGTGTCCTGCAGGTGGCACTTCCTGGGCTGTGGGCATGAAGAGGTTACGGCAGCCCGCCCCGGGAGCCTGCTGGGCTGTGCTTAGCACTTCCCCCTGCATCCAGGATCTCTTCAGATTGCAGCCGGCCCCTTTTGCATCCTGATAAAGGGTGCACGGTGGTGGTGGGGGGGGTTGCATCGGCACAGAGTCTTTCTGTCATGGCTCAGCCTCCTGCAGTCCCGGAGGGGAGCAGGGCCCCCCCGGAGGCAGTGTGAAGGATGAGCTGGCCACACGGGGACCCCGCAGCAGAGCCAGCCAGTGCCGCGCATCTCACCAGGTCATCGCTGCAGCTGCCTCGGGGGCTCAGCACTGCAGGATCGATCACCGCTCCCTGGGGAGCCCTAGGGAGCCCTGGGCTCCCCTTGGCCCCCAGCCCCAGCGCTGGGAGGCCTCCCTCTCCAGCCAGTGCTCCTGCCTGGCTGGGCTTTCCCCGTTCTTCTGTCACAAGAGAGGAAGGCAGAAGTCAAGTCCCACCCGTCACTCCACCTCAGGACCATAGCACCCCCCCAAAGCACTCCAGTGGGGGAGGGGACTGAGATTTGCTTTTTGCATCCACGTCGTGCAGCTGCTCCTCTGGGGGTTCATCAACTTTGGGGTTGGAGACATATTCTTGGCCGTGACCAGTGACTTCAGCTCTACAGATCTGGAGCCACCGGCCAGGCCCTCTGTGGGGACACCAAAGGTCTGGACGCTGCCGTGTGACCCACACCAACGACCCTCCCCCCCCAAATAACTATTTAAAAAAGAGCCATGGAGTCCACGCTGGCCGCCTCGGGCTCTGCCCCAGGACCCGTCACCTTCTCCCACGTCTTCGGTCAGCAGTGCCGGCTGATGGAAGCAGGTAGGGGGAGGGTGTGTGATGGGGAGGGGGAGGGGACCCTCCAGTGGGGCTGGGGGGGGAGAGGGTGTGTGTGTGTGCAGGCATGTGTGCGTGCACACGCATGCGCACACCTCTCCCTTCTTAATGTACGACTTTCCCAGGGACGACCCGGCACTTCGGGTGATGGAGTGCTCAGGACTGAGTGTGCTGCGTAGATGTGGCAGGAGAGGTTCCCCTTTGGCCTTGGTCATTGCTTCTTTTCTGTGTGGTTAGAGGAGGAGGCCAGGTCTTCCAGGAGCCCCTGGCCCGGTGACCAGGGCTGCGTAGGGGCGACCAAGGGCCAGTCCTGGGCCGGCTGCCTTTCTGACTGTCACTTGCTTCTCCGGGTTCTGGACGGGTGTAATCTCCACCATTGGCTGCTGGAGCTATGTCCATGCTTGTTATAGTGTCTGCTCAACCATCGGCCCCTAACCCTCAGTGAACCTCAGATCCTGGCTTTGTCTTTCAAATGCCTCCTTCTCCCCCCCACCCCCCATCCCATACAGCAGGAGGAGGAGAGAACTTCCACTTCTCTGCTTCTGCAGAGTCCGTTTCTGTGGGGAGATGGGCCATGGCCACTCATCTCCCCAATCATTTCCCTGGGTGTAGAAATACTGATTGTGTGTTTTGCCTTGAAGATGGTAAGGAAGGGCACTGTAGGAGGAGTCCATGTGGCTGCGTTTACTGATGGTCACGTGACCTTGGGAATGGCAAACCTCCATCCTCTCTTCCCTGGGCTATTGATTTCCAGATGAAATGCACAAGAATCAGACTCAGGGCTGACGGGTCCTGCGGTAGCCCATGTCCTGGTTTGTAAACAAATTGGGCCAGTGTGTGGCTGAGAGAGGGCTTGGGGCTTTGCAAACCCAGGTAGTTACCAGCTGTGTGGCCTCAGGCAGGTGACTTAGCTTCTCTGTGCTTCGTTTCCATAGGAGAATTTGATCTCTAAGGCCTTGCCTCCCAGGGCCCTTAGGAAGAAATATGTGGAAAGTGCCCGCTTCCTGACTGCCCTATTGAGGTGCTGGGTGTGCAGAGAGGAGCTTAGTAGCCTTTGTGAGAAAGGGCTGAAGCCCTCAGCACCCCCTCTGTACTACCAGAGTGACTCGGGCTGGGCTGGAAGGTTGAGCCCCTCTTGGCCCCCATTTCTCTGTCAGTGAATACCTCCTCTGCAGAGGCACGGGTGCCTGCAGACCCGCAGTGACCGTAACCTGTGGTCCTCGGGGACAATGCTCCTCCTAAAGTAAAGCCAAGAGGAGAATTAACTTCTGAATCCGGGCAGCTGGGTTAGTACCACAAATGGGATTTTGTTTTTGCCAGTCCTGGAGCTTGAACTCTGGGCCTGGACATTGGCCCTGAGCTTCTTTTGCTCAAGCTAGCTCTCTATCACTTGAGCCGCAGCACCACTTCTGGCTTTTTCTTTAGGTAATTTATTGGAGATCAGAGTCTCGTGAACTTTCCTGCCCAGGCTGGCTTTGAACCATGATCTTCAGATCTTGGTCTCCTGAGTAGGTAGGATGACAGGCGTGAGCCACCAGTGCCTGGCACGAATGGGATCTTACATGTAGATGCAAGTATTTCTCAGACTCTCACGAGCTTTGCTTCTGGGCAAAGTGAGTCTGTGCCTGGAGAGAGGCAGTGTGGCCTCCATTTCCAGGGGGCGTCCACCACACCGCCCCAACGACCACCAGCTCCACTCAGGAGTGCGGACCTAGCTCGGGGCTCACCTCGCTCCCAGCGAGGACACTGGACACAGTGACTGCTGCACTCCCTGCAATGTCTCCCCAGTCTTTCTCCTGTGGTTGTTAGAAACCCGCCCCGATTCCCACAGAGGATATGTATGGGCAGGGCAGCGCAGGGCCCCATCCAGGTCAGTGGGGAGATGAACTTTGATCTCAGGCTCAGAAGCTCATGTTCCTGGTGAGGGCTTGGAATAATCTTTCTTGTTTTCTTTTTCTTTTCTTCTTTTTTTTTTTTGACGGTGTGTGTGTGTGTGTGTGTGTGTGTGTGTGTGTGTGTGTGTGTGTGTGTGTGTGTGTGTGTGTGTGTGTGTGTGTGTGTGTGTGTGTGTGTGTGTGTGTGTGTGTGTGTGTGTGTGTGTGTGTGTGTGTGTGTGTGTGTGTGTGTGTGTGTGTGTGTGTGCGCGCGCCAGTTTTAGGGTTTGAACTTGAGGGCCAGGCACTGTTCTGAGCTTTTCTGCTCAAGGCTGGTGCTCTACCACTTAAGTCACAGCTCCACTTCTGGCTTTTGAGTGGTTAACTGGAACTAAGAGTCTCATGGATTTTTTTTTTTTCCTGTCTGGGCTGGCTTTGAACCGCGATCCTTAGATCTTAGTCTCCCAAGTAGCTAGGATTACAGGCTTGAGGTACCAGTGGTCAGCTGCTTTGGATGTTTTTGTTGTTGTCTGTTTGTTTTCTTCAGATCTTACTTTTTGCCTGGGTTAGCCTGGGTGGTGATTCTCCTATTTACATTTCCTGTGATGTTGGAATGTCAGGTGTGTGCCCTTGAACTCAACTTTTATCAACTGAGGTGGGATTTTTGTGAACTTTCTCCTGGGCTGGCTTCGCCGGGGTTTGAAATACAGCTCTCCTAATCTCAGACTTCTGAGTATCTTGGATTACAGGCATGTGCTACCACACCTGGCTTCAAGATGGATTCTTCTACCTCAGAAACCAGCTGGAGGAACTAAAGGCCAGTGGGAAAAACAATTGATCCCAATAGTGAGTTGAGCATTTAGTTAAGTATTCACCTACAGGCCCTTAAAGGGAAAGAGGCACCCACTGGGCTGGCTATGCTAGGTGCTTACAGGGGGTGGGAAGAGCACCAGCCCCTCTTCCTGCAGTTGCTTTCTACTCTGGTTAGGACACCCACCTGCAATGCTAATCAACCAGGGATACAGGTGGCTGGTGGCCCGGGCGCTGCCCATGATACCCACAGACGTCAACTTGACCTCCTAAAGCTCCTACCCATGGTGCTTGTGTGAGGAAAAATCCACAGGGTCGTGTTGGGCCTCCAGCATCACAACAGTGTGTGCAGGCACCCAGGTATGAGCAGTGCAGGACTTCCCACATCAGAAACAGGCCTATTTGTCAGAAGCAGGGACATGCTCAATGGCTTGGGCTCAAACCCCACTTCTGCGGCTCACTAGCTGTGTGACCTTGCATTAAGCACCTTAACCTCTCTGTGCCATACTTCCCTCCTCAATGGAAGGAAAATAACATGTTTACCACTTTCTCGGGCTGTGTGGTTATGTGTAGTGTTTATCACCCTGCCTGACCCAGGATGCTCTCTAGATAAACACTGCTGTCACTGCTTTGTTTCCTCTCCTTTTCCTCCTCCTCTTCTTCCTCCTCCTCCTCTTCTTGGCAATACTGGGTTTGAACTCAAGGCCTTGCATGCACTTGGCTTGTTTGCTCAGCTGGTGCTCTACCACTTGAACTGCCCCTCCAGCCTGGCTCATGGACTTTTCTGCCAAGGTTGGCTTCAAGCGATGATCTTCTGGGTCTCAGTAGCTGGGATTATAAGTGGGAGTCACTGGTGGTACTAGACTATTTTCCTTTTAGTGCAATTACTCCTCTTGTTTTGTGAGCCATAGTTTCCTCACCCTAGGAATTAGAACATTTGTAATAGGCACATTTTTTAAAAATTATTTTATTTTATTTGTGAACATACTGTACAGAGGGGTTACAATTGCATGGGCAGGATAATGCGTACATTTCTTACCAAGCATTGCAGCCTCCTCCTTTGTTTATCCTTCACATCCCTTCCCAGCCTCCCCCCTCCCCCCCAGTCCCAATCCTTCCCCCCCAAGTCCCAATCCTTCCCCCCCCCAGTCCCAATCCTTCCCCCCCAGTCCCAATCCTTCCCCCCCCCCCACTGACATTGTAAAGCTCGTTATGGACATGACAACTTGTACTTCTCATTGTTGCAACAGGTC
This sequence comes from Dipodomys spectabilis, assembly GCF_019054845.1. NCBI lineage: Eukaryota > Metazoa > Chordata > Mammalia > Rodentia > Heteromyidae > Dipodomys > Dipodomys spectabilis. The sequence goes on from NW_024871181.1 coordinate 1,202,246, forward strand.
CACCTGTATCCTGAAACGACTTGTTTTTCCCCATCTCCTCCACAAGTTATACTGACATCAAATATAGTGAAAGCAGGGGTTATACTGTGGGGGAGGGACATACAAAGCAACAAAGAAACAATCTTATAAATGCATTAGAAACACATGCATGAAAGAAAAAAACATTAAAATACATATCTAAGGGTTCATTTTCCTAACATCACATTATCTGACCTTTTCCGCTTGACTCATACATATACTGGATATTGCAAATAAGGGAAACCATGGGGCCTATATTTCTTTGGGCCTGGCTTACTTCGCTTAATGTAATTTTTTCCAAGTCTTTCCATTTCCTAACAAATGGGGCAATGTCATTCTTTCTGATGGAGGCATAGAATTCCATTGTGTATATATACCACATTTTCTTGATCCATTCATCTACTGAGGGGCATCTGGGTTGGTTCCAGATCTTAGCTATGGTAAATAATGCTGCAATAAACATAGTTGTGCTGGTAGCTTTAGTGTGGTCTTGTTTGTAAACATTTGGGTAAATGCCCCAAAGTGGGATTGCTGGGTCATAGGGGAGTTCTATGTGGAGTCTTTTGAGGAACCTCCATACTGCTTTCCAAAGTGGTTGAACAAGTTTACATTCCCACCAACAATGAAGTAAGGTTCCTTTCTGACCACATCCCCTCCAGCATCTGTTGTTGTTAGAGTTCTTGATTTTTGCCATTCTAACTGGAGTGAGGTGGTATCTCAATGTTGTTTTGATTTGCATTTCTTTTATGGCTAGGGAGGTTGAGCATTTCTTCATGTGTCTATTGGCCATCCTTCTTTCTTCTTCAGAGAAGTTTCTCTTTAAGTCTTTCGCCCACTTGTTTATTGGGCAGTTGTTTCTTTGAGGATTTGTTGTTGGGGGATTTAATTTTTTGAGTTCCAAGTATATTTTAGATATGAGACACTTGTCCGTTGTATGGCTAGTAAAGATCTTCTCCCAATCCGTGGGCTTTCTATTGATCTTGCTAGCTATGTCCTTTGCCATGCAGAAGCTCTGCAACTTTATGCAATCCCATTTGTCCAACCTTTCTTTGATTTGTTGTGTTTCCGGGTCTCTATTCAGAAAATTTCGGCCTGAGCCAAGGAGACCTAGGGTTTCTCCTATTCCATCCTGTAATGTTTTCAGAGTGTCTGCTTTGACTTCGAGGTCTTTGATCCATTTGGAGTTGATTCTGGTGCAGGGTGATATATAAGGATCTAGCTTTAGTTTTCTACAAGTAGTTAACCAATTTTGCCAGCACCATTTAGTGAAGAGGCTGTTTGTCTTCCATTCTATTGTTTTAGCTCCCTTATCGAAGATTAGATAGCTATAGGTCTGTAGGTTCATTTCTGGGTTTTCAATTCTATTCCATTGGTCCTGAGGTCTGTTCTTATGCCAATACCAAGCTGTTTTGATTACTATGGCTTTATAGTAGAGTTTGAAATTTGGTATTGATATTCCTCCAGCAGTGTTCTTTCCATTGAGGAGCGTTTTTGCAATTCGGGGTCTTTTATTGTTCCATATGAATTTTTGGATTGCCTCTTCTATTTCCTTGAAGAATGAGCTTGGAATTTTGATAGGTATCGCGTTGAATTTGTAGATAGCCTTGGGAAGTATTGCCATTTTCACGATGTTAATCTTTCCAATCCAGGAGCATGGGAGGTTTTGCCATTTTTTAAGTTCTGTGTTGATTTCCTTTTTCAAGATTTTAAAGTTTTCATCATAGAGGTCCTTCACTTCTTTGGTTAAGTTGATTCCTAGGAATTTTATTTTTTGTGGGGCTATTACAAATGGAGTTGCTTTCCTAATTTCAGCCACACTTTTCTCATTGTTGGCATACAGAAAGGCCATTGATTTTTGGGGGTTAATTTTATACCCTGCTACTTTGCCAAAGTTTTGAATCAGCTTGAGTAATTTGGGAGTGGAGTCTATGGGATTCTTTAAATACAAGATCATGTTGTCTGCAAAGAGGGAGAGTTTTATTTCTTCTTTCCCTATTTGGATCCCCTTTATGTCTGCATCTTGTCTTATTGCTGTAGCTAGGCATTCTAATACTAGATTGAAGAGAAGTGGAGAGAGTGGACATCCTTGTCTTGTTCCTGAGTTAAGAGGAAATGGCTTTAGTTTTTCACCATTGAGTATAATGCTGGCTGTAGGTTTGTCATATACAGCCTTTATTGTATTGAGGAATGTTCCATGGATTCCTAATTTTTCCAAAACCTTCATCATAAAGGGGTGTTGGATCTTGTCGAATGTTTTTTCTGCATCTATTGAGATAACCATGTGGTTCTTATTCTTGCTCCTGTTGATGTGATGAATAATATTAATTGATTTGCGTATATTGAACCAGCTTTGCATCCCTGAAATGAATCCTGTTTGATCGTGGTGTATGATTTTTTGGATGAATTGTTGAAGTCGGTTGGCCAATATTTTGTTGAGAAGTTTTGCATCAATGTTCATCAAAGAAATGGGTCTATAGTTCTCTTTCTTTGATGAGTCCCTGCCTGGTTTTGGGATGAGGGTTCACATTTTTTTTTTCTGAGTAGTCAGTTTCTCTTTAATTTCTTGCCCAATCATGGTGTCATTTAAACAAGTGTTTGTTCTTTCCCTGATTGGCAGGGACAGGAATCAACAAATCTTCCTCCACCCAGCAGAAGGATGTTTAAAGAGGATTCTCCCCGACTATTTGCCTGGGGGCTCCATTGTGGTCTTTTCGGGGATCTGGCCATCATTCTCAACATGGCCTTGTGTGCTAAGTTTTATGTCATGCTTAGAAAGAGACAGCTGAGTAAATACAAGTCAAGAATGAAAATGGAGCATCTGAGCTGGAGGAAGTGGCTTAGGGCTGCAAAGAAGAAGCCAACAGAAGGAGAAAATATTTGCTCTGATACCAGGCCAATGGGTCAGGTCTGGCACTGCCTCTTGGCCTCACTAGGAGCTGCTGGTGTGCCTTGCCTCCCCCTCGAGGTCCTCCGATGGAAAGATGTGCATTTCCAAATGAAAGATGTAAAGGACAAGCTGGATGGGGTAGCACAAGCCTGTAATCCCAGAGCTCTGAGAAATAGAGGGAGCAAGGTCCTGTGTTCAAAGCCAGCCGGGGCTGTGTATCCCATTCATGTCTCAAAAAAATAGACCAGGCTAGCTTTGAACTGTGATCTTCAGATTGCAACTTCTTGAGTAGCTAGAATAACAGGCGTGAGCTGCAGGAGCCTGGTTTCTTTTTGCTTGTTGCTGTTGGGTTTTATCCTAGCTCCATGTGTCTCTGATGGCAAAGCCCTCTACGCTCGCTGTTGTGTGTGCTTACTGTGCTTGCATGCGTGTCTGTGGGCATATGTTCACGTGTGCACAGGTGCATGTGTGCTCACGTGTATCCAGGAGGCGACAAAAGGTCACACCCCCAAAAGTCACTGATGTCTTCCCCTGTCCACCATTCCTAACCCTAACAACGCTCCTTCCCACCCATTCCACCCAATCTCAGAATGTGTTTGGGGCCACAGGCTGGATTCTCCCAGCAGCCTCCAGGAGGGACTGGTGGGAACTCTGTGTCTGGGTGAGGAGTCTCTACCTGAGCTCCAGAGACCCTTCCTCATGCTAGTGTTTTTGTTTTTGGTGGTTGTAGAGCTCAAGGCTAATGTTTTACCACTTGAACCACAGCACCACTTCTGGTTTTCTGGTGGTTAATTGGAGATAAGAGTTTCATGGAGGGCTGGGAAGGTGGCTCAGTGGTAGAGCACTTGCCTTGCATGCCTGAGGCCCTGGGTTCGATTCCTCAGCACCACATAAGCAAAAAGAAAAAAGCTGGAAGTGGTGCTGTGGTTCAAGTGGTAGAGCGCTAGCCTTGAGCTGAAGAGCTGAGTGACAGCGCCCAGGCCCAGAGTTCAGGCCCCACGACCGGACCTGAAAAAAAAAAAAAAAAAAAAGAGTTTCACGGAATTTCCTGCCTGGGCTGACTTTGAACCACAGTCCTCAGACCTCAGCCTCCTAAGTAGCTAGGATTACAGGCATGAGCCACCGGTGCCTGGCTTCAAACTGTCAGTATTTTTATTTTAATGCTACTTCTCTTGCCAGGTAAGGTTATAAAACTATGTAGTTCAACAGCCTTGATAGAATTAAGGGAGAGGCAAAGTCCTGAGTTCAAGTTCTAGCACTGGTGTGCACATACACACACGCACATGTACACACACGTGATTGTGTAGTTCATCAAAAAAGGATGAATGATGTTAGTGGAAGTTAATTCTTCTCTGTCTGGGGATGAATTTCGATCGCGGCCTCTGTGGACAGACTGGAAGAGGAGGCAGGGAGCTCTTGTTTTCAGCTGGTCTGCAGAAATAGAGGAATTTAAAGAAAGCCCCAGCCACATGTTAGCAGCGAGTCCATTTTTCTGCTTGCCACAGGGTTGTCAGACTTGGTTTTGTACCAGAGACATGGTGTATTATTTCCAGGTCTTGGGGGCCTGGAACCAGGAAGATTCCGAGCACCGTCGTCTCGTGGCCTAGAAAGGTTCTCATGGAGCAGTGCTTTTCTCTGGGAGTGATGAGAGCATTATTGGGGGCTCTGAAGACATGCACACACCATTGTCCAGAGCTCCTGGCTGCAGCCAGGCCTTGCCCCATGGCCCCGGCGACTCTGGCCCAAGAGGCTCCGGCTCCAGCTGAAATCGCTCCATCCCCAGCGTATCATGTATTCATTAAAAATCCAGTTGGTCAAGCGATGTCACTCTGATCGTCCCCGATTGACACAAAAGTTCCTCTGTGGCTGCTGGCACTTGGGAATAGACCCACCGAACCAGGTCCAGGCCAACCGACAGCCACCTGCAGAGCTGGTCTTGGAGCTGAGTTGGGCGCTGCTGGATGAGCCCAGCATGGCACCCTGCTCCTGTCACCGGATAGACCCAACAATTCAGCCAAGCAGCCCAGGCCTGTGTGACTGCAAATTTTGAAGGTCAAAGACAGGAAAGGACAAGGACAAGTATCACGAGGCTGTTTACTGTGTCAGAGACGATGGAGCTCACAGTGCGCCCTCTTCTGCTCTTCTAACCCATAGACAGGTGACATCCACGAGTCACTATAAGTGGGCAGGTGCTTTCTGAGTCCTTCCAGATGTTTCTACCATAGAAAAGAGAAGCGCTTGGGTGACTTGTCTAAAATTTCATAGGGAGCCAGGCACTGGAGATTGATGCCTGCCATCCTAGCTACTAAAGAGGCAGAGATATGATGGATTGAAGTTCAAAGCCAGCCTGGGAAGGAAAGTCCATGAGACTGTCTTTAAGTAGCAAAAAGCTAGACTAGAGGCATGGCTCAGGTGGTACAGTACTAGCCAAGGGAGAGTATGAAGCCCTGAGTTCAAGCGCACACACACACACACACACACACACACACACAGAGAAGTTCACATGGATGTGCAAGGTCATGCTTCTAGTACCCTTGTAATCCTCAGGTCTAGCCTTTAGCTGGGGGCTGGAACTTCCTTGGCTCTTACACTATCTGCACAGTACACCTAGTACTTTTGTAGCTTTGGGACAGTCTCCACCAGGGGCTGGCAAGTTCTTGTTCACCTTGCTCTCCCTCCTGACACTAACATCAGGCAAAAGTCAGACCTACAGCAGGCTGTGTGTTTTTTCCAGGGCAGGAGGAGAAGAGGAGAGTTGTAGGCCCCTCTCTCCTTTTTGAGGTTGGGAAGAAGAGACCCACAAACTTGCCTTGGAGCACAGAGAGGTCATTAAGAAGAAGGGCTTTTCCTAGATCCATCTCCTTAGGTCCCCTGGTGCCCCACAACCCTTCCTCTGTACCCTTCTTGTGGCCTGCCTGTTTCTATATTGGCATTTCAGAGCCCTACAAATCAATATTCAGTGCTCTGTCTTATTTAGGATTAAATGTCTTTCTTGGCTTATGATTAAGGCCTGGCTTGAAAATGTCCGGGGAGTGTTGAAGCATTTATGAGGAGAGGAGACAGCTTCTGATGGCCTTTTCGGAAAGAAGGTTCAGCCTGAGTTAAGACCTGGGGGGGAAGATGACAGCAGTGGAGATGCCGGATGGAGACCACTGTTTTAGGTTGGTATATGGAACCTGCTACAAATCCAGAGGCACTCAGAGCCGCTGTGAGGCCTGAACGGCACTCTGCAGCCTCATCTCTGTGGTGACCATGGCAGGGGAGAGGTTTGCTGGGGTTGATCCATTGGCTCCCATGGCCATGGCCTATGGAGAGTCAGTACAATGTGAGAGGAATAAATGGAGGAGTGAAACTGCACCCTGATGTCAGGAAGCAGAGGAAGAGACCAGGCTTCCAGGATCCCCAGGGGTTTGCCCAATGACCTAAAGACCTCCCCTGTGTCCACAGCCTGGAGATTCATCTCTTTCCAGTTGGGGACCAGGCTAGCAGGACTCTCCAGAGAACCTTTGCTGAGCACAGCCTTAGGAGGCTTAGTCCTTTAAAGGTATCTCTTCGCCTCAGGTCACTCCTCAGTCAATAAAACCCCAAAGTGTTATCAGGCCTTCACTGTGAATGCTGATATGCGGAGAATTAAGTGTACTCCAGAAATTAAATGGGTCAAGGCCAGTCACGTCCATTGTCACCAAGGAGTATCCACACCAGATTCTTCCACTTCTTCTTGGTCTGCAAAGTCTGGGAATCAAATCCTGCCATCTTCCATCCTGCATGCATGTGGCCTGCCTTGTACTACAGCAACCTCATGTTTACCACGGTTTCTTAGAGATTCTTGTGATCCAAAGATGGCAGATGGGGAAGGCTGGATGGAGTTAGGTTACCTGGATGGTCTTTGGCTGTCTGCCCTGAGCCATTTAAGACCAGGGACTTTTTTTTTGAGTTCTTCCTCTCTACCCCACCCCGCTAGGCTTCATGCAGGGAGGGACTGCCGCCATGCAGCTGTGCCCATGTACTTGGGTCTGATACTGGGAAGAACTGAGGAAGGCTGGGTTGGAGGCTTACTCTAGGAGGCTGGCCTTCTCTGCTTTCTCGGTAGCATTTGGGAAATGTGTCACTACCTAGCATGTGGCTCTGTCTCATCATTGTGGATCTTCAGTTTCTCCCTTTTGTGTTCTTCTAGGAAATTTCTGGATCCTTTGCACACACTGAAAGTTCATACACATGTTATTATCGAGGCCACTTGAGAGTTGGGCCTGTGTGCATTTTTCTCCCAGCATCTGACATAGGATTCTATTTGTTTTTGGTGCTGGTCTTGGGGCTTGACCTCAGGCTGGGCACTGTCCTTGAGTTTTTTGCTCAAGGTTAGCACTATATCACTTGAGCCACACATCATCTTTTGCCTTTTTACTGGTTAATTTGAGCTAAGAATCTTACAGACTTTCCTGCCCAGCCTGGCTTTGAATAGTGATCCTCAGACCTTAGCCTCCTAAGTAGCTAGGATGACAGGTGAGCCCCCAGCCCCCAGCTAAAGGATTGTGTGAGTTCTCAGTGAATGACTGAATGTGGAGCTGTTTTTGCTTTTTCCCATGGGGACCTTCTTGCTTGTGCCTCTAGAGACCCCATCTCTATCAGTTGAACAGGCTCTGCATCTGCCTCTCAGGAAAGGGTTTATTTGGGCAGATTTTCTAACACCACCTGGCAGAGCTTTTGCAGCCCCACCCAGGGCTGCCTTCCCTGCTGGAGTTACGGCACCCTGAGCTCAGTCCCTGGTCACCTTGAGGAGACATGACTCAGCAAGGCACAAATGCTGAGATGTCCTGTCCAGTCACCCGCCAGGACTTGCCAGGCCGGGCCAGAAGTCTGGCCCTCAAGGGATGCCCCCCCCCCCACTTCCTGGTTGCAGTTTTGCAAGCCGCAGTGCTTTATTTCTGCAAGTTAGGACACAGTTGGTGCACATGGATCTGGCCTCTCGCTGATGAGACTTTAGCCAGATGCGGAGGTGGCAGGTGCAGCTCAGAGTATGCGCACAGAGGGGCCAGCTCGGCTGTAGCTAACTGTGCTGCCTGAGCCTGGCTTCAGCCTCGCCCACACCCTTGAGAAGGCCAATTGAATTCCACCTTGAGATCCCTGGGATCACCTGGAGATGGGTGAGCCTGGAAAAGTCCCTTCAGAGCTCAGCCAGGGAATAAGGGCTGAACCTGACAAAGGAAGATTCAGGTAAACTCATGAGGCTGAAGACTTGAACAGTAAAACCACACTGAAAAACATTTAACTGTGTTATTTTTTGATGTAGCAAAACTTTAAGTTAGGGAGAGGGACCCTATAAAAGGAAGTTCTACTGTAGTAATAAAGCCATGTATGTATGCATGTATGTATGTATGCATGAATGTTTTGCTAGTCCTGGGGCTTGAACGCGGGGCCTGGGCTCTGTCCCCGAACCTCTCTGTGCTCAAGGCTAGTGCTCTACCACTTCAGGCTTTTTCTGAGTACTTTATTGGAGTACTTTCCTGCCTGGGCTCGCTTTGAACTGCGATCCTCAGATCTCAGCTTCCTGAGTAGCTAGGATTACAGGTATGAGCCACCAGTGCCAAGCCTGGCTTATTTTCTTTTCTTAAAAAAAAAAAATTAGTATTGCAGGCTTGGCTCATGTGATAGAGCTTTTGCTTACCAAGCATGAGGCCCAGACTTCAAACTCTACTACTGCCAAAATAGTATTAAAAAAAAAACAAAAATAAAGCTGAAATAAACTTGGCAAATTGATCATATTTTAATTTCTGTGTGGGGGGAGTATTTGTGTGTGTGTGTGTGTGTGTGTGTATGGGTGTATGTGTTTTATTTTATCTTTTTGTTCGTCATGGGGCTTGAACTCTGGGCCTGGGCGCTGTCCCTCAGCTCTTCAACTCAAGGTGAGCACTCTACCACTGAGCCACAGTGCCACTTCCAGTTTTCTGGTGGTTTATTGGAGGTAAGAGTCTCAAGAACTTTACTGCCCAAGCTAGTTTTGAACTGTGATCCTCAGATCTCAGCCTCCTGAGTAGCTAGGATTACAGATGTGAGCCACTGGTGCCCGGCTTTGTGTGTGTGTGTTTTAAACTCAAGGCTTCAAATTCATTGTTTGCTTGCTTAGCTGGTGCTAGTACCAGTTGAACCATAACTCCAGCCTGATTTTTTTTTTTTTTTTTACTGGTTATTTTGGAGATGATATCTTGTGGAATTTTTCTGCCCAAGCTGGTCTTGAAACACGATCCTCAGATCTCAGCCTCCTAAGTAGCTAGGATTACAGGTAGAAGCCACCAGTACCTGGCTACCCTAATGTTTTTGGACGATCATTTAGATGATAGGAAGAGCTTGCCACTCACTGGGTGCCCCCCCTGCGTGGGAGCTGGTGCTCATTTGATTGATGTGATGAGCTATAAGGTGCCTTGAGCTCAGGGAAGTTCGCAATCTCCCTAAAACCCCAGGTCCAGTTTAATGGCAGATTGAGTCTTCTACCCAAGGTCCACCTGCCCCCAGTGCCCCTCACCTCTATTTGGAAATGAATGAAGGAGACATGAATCCTTAAAGGAGGTGGCTGGAGATGGGCACAGTAGCTCATGCCTGTCACCCAGCTCTGCAAGATGCATAAAGGGGAGGAGCTTGGTTCAAGGCCAGCCCCAGCAACACAGTTCATGAGACACTCCCACCCCCATCTCAACCAATAGAGAGGTTGGGTGTGGTGATGTGCACCTGTCATTCCAGCTGCACAGGAGGTGTAAATAGGAGGATCACAGTCCAAGCTGGCTAGGCCAAAAAATAACCTATTAAAAAAACAAGGAAGTCCAAACTTGTAAAAGAGTGTCACTCAAGTGGTCAAGCACCTGCCTCACGAGGGAAAGTCCTGAGTTCAAATCCAAATACTACAAAAAATACATTGGCCACTGAAGGCCAAAATACATGTTGGATAGTATGGGAGAGCCGGTTTGAATAAAAGGAAAATGAGTCCTGAGGGGCATATTTATTGCCCTCAGTGCCCACATCAAGAGAATGGAGACAGACCAAGTAAATAATCTCATGTTGCAACTAAAACAGCTAGAAAAACAAGAAAAAATGGGACCTAAAGTTGCTAGACGAAGCCAGATAACCAAATTAAGAGCAGAGATTAACCAATTAGAAAATCAGAAAACCATAACCAAAATAAACCAAACAAAAAGCTGGTTCTTTGAAAAAATAAACAAAATTGATGGCCCGTTGGCTAGATTAATTAAAAAAGAAGAGAGGAAACCCATATTAATAGGATTAGGGATGCCACGGGAAACATCACAACACGTACCCAAGATATCCAAACAATTCTAACAGACTACTTTCAAAAGCTATACTCTCTAAAGGAAGAAAATCTGGCAGAAATGGATGCATTTTTAGAGAAATACAAGTTGCCCAAACTGAGCAAAGAAGAAGTTAACCAATTAAATAAGCCAATATCCTATAATGAGATACAGGAAGCTATCAAAAGTCTTCCAACAAAAAAAAGCCCAGGACCAGATGGATTCACAGCAGAATTCTATAAGACCTTTAAAGAAGAACTAATACCCATACTCCTCAAGCTCTTCAGAGAAACAGAGAAGGAGGGAGCTATCCCAAACTCATTCTACGAAGCCAATATCATACTCATCCCCAAACCAGGCAAAGACCCAGCCAAAAAGGAGAATTACAGGCCAATTTCCTTGATGAACACAGATGCAAAGATCCTTAACAAGATTCTAGCTAACAGAATCCAGAAACACATAAAAAAAATAATACACTATGACCAGGTAGGCTTCATCCCAGAGACACAGGGATGGTTTAACATACGTAAGTCAATAAATGTAATCCAACATATCAACAGAGCCAAGGTCAAGAATCACATGATTATCGCCACAGATGCAGAAAAGGCCTTTGATAAAATTCTACATTCATTCATGCTAAAAGCTCTGGAGAAAATAGGAATAGAAGGAACATTTCTAAAAACAATAAAAGCCGTTTATGACAGACCAATAGCCAATATTATACTTAATGGGGAAAAGCTACAACCAATTCTCCTAAAATCAGGAACAAGGCAAGGATGCCCACTGTCTCCACTCCTCTTCAATATAGTCCTGGAACCCTTAGCCAGGGCAATAAGGCAAGAAAAAGACATTAAAGGGATCCGCATAGGGAAAGAAGAAGTTAAACTATCCCTTTTTGCAGACAACATGATACTATACCTTCACGATCCCAAAAACTCCATCCCCAAACTCTTAGAAATCATAAATCACTTCGGCAAAATAGCAGGATACAAAATAAACCCACAAAAATCAGTTGCCTTCCTGTACACTGACAATGTACAAGAAGAGAGGGAAATAAAGGGAGCAACCCCATTCACAATAACCTCCCAAAAAATAAAATATTTAGGAATTAACCTAACCAAAGATGTAAAAGAACTATTTAATGAGAACTATAAAAAGTTAAAGAAATTGCAGAAGACACTAGGAAATGGAAAGACCACCCATGCTCCTAGATAGGCCGACTTAATATAGTAAAGATGGTAATACTTCCAAAACTAATATACAAATTCAATGCAATTCCTATTAAAATCCCAATGATGTACATCACTGAAATAGAGAAAACAGTCCAAAAATTCATATGGAACAACAAAAGACCTAGAATAGCCAAAACAATTCTAGGGGATAAAGACAATATGGGAGGGCTATCCATGCCGAACTTCAAACTCTACTACAGAGCTATAATAACAAAGACAGCATGGTACTGGCACAAAACAGACCCGAAGACCAATGGAACAGAATAGAAGATCCAGAAATAAATTCACAGGCCTACAGCCAGCTGATATTCGACAAAGGAGCCAAAGACATAGAATGGAAGAAACACAGCCTCTTCAACCGCTGGTGCTGGGAAAACTGGGCGGCCACATGCAGAAAACTAAAAGTGGACCCCAGCCTATCACCATGCACCAACATCAACTCAAAATGGATTAAAGACCTTAACATTAAACCTGAATCTCTGAAACTACTGCAGGACAGAGTAGGAGAGACACTTGAACTAATAGGCACAGGAAGGAACTTCCTGAACAGAGTCCCAGGGTCACAACAAGTTGGAGAGAGACTCGACAAATGGGACTACCTTAAAATAAAAAGCTTCTGCACAGCTAAATCTATCGCAACTAAGCTAGAAAGACAACCAACTAATTGGGAAAAAATATTTACCAGCAATATATCAGACAAGGGGTTAACATCCTGTATATACAGGGAACTCAAGAAACTAATCCCTCCCAAACCTAACAAACCAATTACTAAATGGGCAAGGGAACTAAAGAGGGACTTCTCAAATGAAGAAATAAAAATGGCAAAGAAATACATGAGGAAATGTTCATCATCCCTGGTGGTGAAGGAAATGCAAATAAAGACAACCCTGAGATACCACCTTACCCCAGTCAGAATGTCCCACATCCACAAATCAGCCAACGACAAATGCTGGAGGGGATGTGGACAAAGAGGAACCCTATTACACTGCTGGTGGGAATGTACACTTATACAACCACTTTGGAAAGCAGTCTGGAGGGTCCTTAGAAAGCTAAAGATTGACCTCCCTTACGACCCAGTCATACCACTTCTAGGCATCTACCCTGAACAACAGGAACCAATATACAAGGACACGTGCACCTCCATGTTTATTGCAGCACTGTTCGCAATAGCTAGGATATGGAAACAACCCAGATGCCCCACCACAGATGAATGGATCCAAAAATTGTGGTATCTATACACAATGGAATATTATGCAACCATTAGAAATGACAAAATTATGGCATTTGCAGGGAAATGGATGGAGCTAGAAGGAATCATGTTGAGTGAGGTAAGCCAAGAACGAAGAGACAAACGGTACATGGTCTCCCTGATAAGTGGATGCTAAATCCAAAATGTTAGGTGATATGACAAAACTAACAGGACTTAAGAAACAAAGAACTCCCACTCATCTGTTTGAACCACTACGAAATATCCCCATGCTGCTGATCACATATATGGTATATAACATGTGAACACCGTTATATGTTACAGACTGTGATAGACAATTTGCTCCAGGAAAGTTAGAATGAACTTGTGACTTTAAATGAGCATCATTATTCCACAATACTGTGAAATTCCGGAAATTATGTAATCACTTAATCACAATAAAAAAAAAGAACCTTGGGGAAGGGAGGGAGGGAGGGGATGGTAGGGGGAAAACAATGGAGGGGGTAACAATGTTCAAGAGGAAGTGTACTCATTACCTCACTCATGTAACTGTAACCCTCTGTATAGTATCTTTACCATAAAAAGAAAAGGATAAAAAAAAAAAAAGGAAAATGAGTTTATTTCTATTCCCTGCTTTTGGGAGTAGAAGAGGCTGAAACAACCCTTTTCTAATAACGTAAGCAGGTAACTAATACAGAACAGATATATGACCTATAAGCAGGGGTGAATTGTCCATTTACTTGTCCTAGTACCAGGGCTTGAACTCAGAACCTTGCATTCTTGCTTAGCTTTCTCACCCAAGGCTTTTGGAGCTTTGCCACATGAGCCACACCTCTACTTCTAGCTTTGTTTCTGGTTAAGGAGGTAAGAGTCTCACAGACTTTTCTGTCGGCTTCAAATCACTATCCTCAGATCTCAGCATCTTGAGTAGCTAGGATTACAGGCATGAGGGAATTATCTAGAAACCCAGCAAAAACAACCCTGGAGGGTGCTACCTTCCCCACTGCCTCTGCCAGTGACAGGCCTTGCTGTGTCCCCTAGCTGTGTCCTTCAGTGACCCTGTGAGCTCTTTGAAGGTAGAAATCAGGTCCTACCCCTTCCACCCTGGGCACATGGCTGCCTGGTACTGCGAATGTTGATGAGTGATTTTCCTCCGAAATGGAATTGGGTCTATAGAATGGTAGCACTTACATGGGCTAAGAATTCTGCACAGACTGTGTGATTTATGATGATATACGTACAGATCAGAGAAGAATCTATAAAAAAGAAGTCAGTGAGCCAGGTGCTGGCGGCTCATGCCTGTGATTCTAGTTACTCAAGAAGCTGAGATCTACAAGATCACAATTCAAAGCTAGCCTAGGCAGAAAAGTCTGTGAGCTTCTCTGTATTTCTAAAAACAGCAACCACAAAAACAGCGAAGGTGGGTCTGGAGTCATGGCCCAAGTGGTAGAGAACCAGCCATGAGCAGGAAAGCTAAATGAGAGAAGAAGCCCCAAGTTCAAGTCTTGGTATTGGCACCCATACACTCACACTCAATGACAACTCTAGCACGAACAAGATTAGCGAATGGAAACTACATGGTGTCTGGCCGGTGACTGGGGCTGAAAACATTTTCACTGCCACACTTATGAGAAACCATTTGGGTGTGATTATTTACTAACTTGGAGAACATGTTCTTGTAGTTCTTCAAGTAGAATTAAGTTGGAAGATGTGATGAGTATTAATCTTATCCTTATCTAAAAGTTCTGGACAACATCTATGGCATTAAATAAGAGATCCTGCACAGCCAACTGTTACTCCAGAGGGGAGACTGAGCCCTTTCCTAGCATCTTTCTCCCTTGTCAGAGTTCACTGCATGTCTACTTTGTGCTGGTGATGGATGGTAAACCACTTGGGGGGTGACGCTGGTCCTCTGTGCACCTGGCCACCCCATCGCCATTTCTGTTCAGACCAGACACGCCTCTTCTCCATCCCCCAGTCTTGGTAAGGCCAATTAGACAGTGTTTTTTTTTTCCTGGCAGGTAGATAAGTAAAGAAATGGGGTTTGTGGAGCTCTGCTCCTGTGGGGTTGGGGGGGAAGGGAGGTCTCGGAGTTCTACAATTTTGGAAGCAAATGCAATTTCAGAATCAGCACAGCTGGGTTTCAGGTTTTTCCAGGAATAGAAGAGAAACTTGCTGCAGACAGAACAGCTTTAGAGCTGGGTCCAAATAAAAGCAAGCAAGCAATTCCCCACCACAACCAAACTTATGTGATTGAGAATGGTCATGGCTGTCTCAAAGAGCCAGTACTCAGGGGCTAGACTCTCAGAGGAAGGAGAAAGCAACGGTGTGAGTCTATCAGCTGGCTTGGCAAAAGTTCCCTTTAGGCATTTTCTAGCCACACACTGCATGGATAAGAAATAGAGCTGAACCAATGGGCAAAAGTCAGAGAAGCAAGCTGAACTGATAGCTCATGCCTGTAATCCTAGTTATTCAGCAGGCTGAGATATGAGGATCACAGTTAGAAGCCAGCCTGAGCAGGAAAGTCCCTGAGACTATTAACTCCAAGTAGCCACCAAAAAGCTGGAAGTGAAGCCATGGTTCAAGTGGTAGAGCACTAGCCTTGAACACAAAAGCTCAGGGACGGTGCCCAAGCCCTGAGTTCAAGCCACAGTATTGGCACACACATGTGTATGCAGGCATGCACACACACAAATCAGGGAAACAAAGCAGGGATGTCTTGTGGTATGCATAACCAGTGTTGAATCAGGATCTGTCAAGGCAGAAGATCCCTGGTGATTCCAGTTAGTGCCCTAGATTGGCCACATTTTAGGTGTTCCGGTGGATTGGAACTACAGCGTCCTTCAGAAATCCCCAGGCCTCAACTAGAGTTATGTGATTTTCCTCCACTCTACTCCAAAGTTAAAGGAGAGAAGATAAAATTGGAGGAAGATATAAATCACAAGAGCCTCAAATTATGATGGCTGAATCCTGAAGAGAGAAATGGATGGAAAATGTGGACCAAAGGCAAGTGGAATGCAAAGTATCTAATATGTAATTGGAGTTTGAGATGAGAGGAGACAGTGGAGCAGCAGGAATATCTGATACCTGATACAAGCCAGCATCATCATGTTATAGAACCAAGAAGCTGTAACCCTAAGCAGAGTAGATAAAAGAAGCCCACCACAGGGTACCACGGTGGAACTCACATAAACCAAAATTAAGGAGGAAACTTCAGCAGAGGTGACCCTGGAAAGAAGACCAACAGCCGACTCCTCTAACCACCATGAGACTCTTCTCTCCAATTAACCACCAAAAAGCTGGAAGTAGAGATGTGGCTCAAGTGGTAAAGCACTATCTTGAGGAAGAAAGTACCCATGCCCTAAGTTCAAACCCCAGAAAGAAGTGATGGCAATGGGCCCTTAGAGTTACACAGAGGTGAAAAGAACACAAAGGTCAAAGCCATTTCCAGAAAAACAAAATCTAGAGAATTTGTTGCCAGCATTCTGTAAGAAACACCAAAGGGAATTTTCAGGGTGAAGAACTGGTAAAAGGAAAGGCAGAAATACAGAAAGAAATGAAAAAAGAATTCAATGCAACCACTGAAGAATCTAGGTTTATTGGTTTTGTAAAATGAATAGTACACGTGAAGATGATGTGAGCCCCAAAGAAACCTAGGGTTGTTTTGTCTTGTTTGGTGGCAGGGATTCTCTTCTGTGGCCAGGCTGGCCTGGGCTGCATCAGGCCTCTGCCTCCCAAGTGCTGGGGTTATAGGCATGTGCTGCCATGCTCAACCGTTACAAGGAATTTTAGCATAGCTTCAGATATTTTAAACAATGTTTCCCTCAGTGGTGTAGTCTACAAATTGTGTGTGTGTGTGTGTGTGTGTGTGTGTGTGTGTGTGTGTGTGTGTGTTTGTGTCTGTGTCTATGCTGGTTCTAGGGCTTGAACTAAAGGTGTGGGCTCTGTCCCTGAGCTTCTTTACTCAAGGATGGTGCTCTATCACTTGAGCTTCTAGCTTTTTGGTACTGGAGATAAGAGTCTCACAGTCTTTCCTTCCCCGCATGGCTTTGAATCACAACCCTCAAATCTCAGCCTTCAGAGTAGCTAGGATTACAGGCATCGGCAACTAGTACCCAGGAAAGGGCTAGATTTAATCCTAGGTCTTCAGTGGACCTGGTGCCTGGCAGGCTGGGTAAAAAGGGAAATTGCCCAACTTCTGAGGAGTCACAGGATGGAGCGGCCTCTCCCCACAACCACAAGGTGCCGGATGGGAGCCGTCAGGCAGCCAGTGATTTGAGTGTGCCCCCCGGGTGGGTGAGGCTGTCCTCCTATTTTTAAACAAACCCTGGGTTAGATTTTCCATATTCCCCCACCCGCCACCGCAATTTCTGGTGCCTTTTCTATCCAGAAGCACGTTCTTTTGGCCAACTTGAATAGCTCAGGTCATGATTTAAGTGCCTTTCTGTGACTCTGCTTACTGCAGTGTTATGGATAGAAGTTGAGGCCCTCCCCTTCCTGCCAGCCACACTGCCGGCTTCGAACCTGGGGCCTTCGCTCATCTGCAGAGTCTAGAGCTGGAAATTCATGCTCTTGTGCTCGGCAGTTTTTCCCTCATTGCTCGTGTGGTGTCAGACAAAAACTCTGCTCCATCCATAAAGCGGGGGTCCTGCAAGCAGGGGATGCAAATCTAAGGTCAGAGGCTGCCTGTGCTCAGCCCTGAGGACACCTACAGACCTCAGGCTTCCATGGATCCCGCTAGAAGCTTCTTTGGAAAGCTCTGTTGCGACTTGTTCAGTGTCTATACTCAGACATGGAGATGTGTTATCTAGGATCCAGCTCTTTGTCATCTTGAAGATGGGTACATGCAGGGACAAATTGTCTACCAAGCTTTGAGCACTGCAGACCCCATGCCCAGCACTTCAGGACCCAGCTCATTCTTTGTGGCCAGAGTTCCTACACAGACATTTCTAGGCCCTCCCCTGTCCCCAAGGGAAGAGTGAGCAGCTCCTCTCAGGATTTCATTTTCAACAGCCTGGCTTTTTTTTTTTTTTTAATAATGTGATGAAATCACATTTAATTACCACAACACATCTGCTGGCATAAAATGACAATTTGTTCCTGAATTCTTTCCCCCAAATGTTGTGTGAGCTCTTGGGCTGGGAGATGCAACTTCTGCAGGACCTGGGCTAGCACTGGTTCTTCCTGGGGAAGGTTCTAGATCAATTGGCTTTGGAAGCCATCACTGGGTAGATGACCCAGGCAGGTTTCTTTCTGCACAGCGGTAAGGGGCCTTCTCATACTGGGTCTACCTGTTTGTGGACTTCTGAAAGCATCTTTGTGGTGAGACTTTCTCAAGGGGACAGGGTCTCGGCCCAAGCTGAGGTGGAACTCATCAAGATCTTCCTATCTCCAACTCGGGAGCACTGGGATTACAAGCATGCACCCCCACGACCAGCCTTTTCCAGGTCTTTGTATGGGGTTCCCCAGTGAGGATCACAGTAGCTCCTGTCTGCAGGGCCCTTTCTGCCAGCCAGGCAGAAGCTCTCCGTGGATTTCTTCCTGTGACAATGTGGCAAGGGCTTCGCTATCACCAAGCCCACCTGAGAGAGAGGAGATCGGGTCACCAGGCTAACCTAGTTGCTAAGTGGGCAACAGACTCCAAACCTGGGCAGGTTTAGAACGCCCCGTTCCTTACTTCCATCCTCTGAGGTCAAAGGTAATGGGGGGAGGGTGCTCTCCAGATGCAGCTAAGGCGGACCCCCTCTACCGCCAGCCGGGGGCCGCCCACCACTGCCCACGGCTGGCCTGGCTTTGATGCCAGGTGGGATTTGAGTCACGGGGACCAGGTTGGAGTGGCCTGCAGGGCTTTCTAGGTCTCCTCTTGCCTGGCTTTGTCTTTATCCCCCACAGCCTCCCAGGGCCCGGCCTCCGCCCCGGCCTCCGCAGGCCTGGTGCCCAGGGCTGCCCTTCCACCCCCCAGCTCTGGCCTCGCGCTGAGCCAGGTCCCAGTGGCTGCACGGTGGGCGCCACCACGGTGTCCCCTCCACCCCGCCCCAGGCCACCCGCCTGCACCCTCCCCGGCTGAGGACGCAGGGCACCTGCCTCTCCCCCGCAGTGCAGCTCCAGCCTGCAGTCCCGGCCCGCCCCAGCGTCCGCCCCCGCGGCCGGGCTCCACGCGTCCTCCCGCGAGAGAATGACGGGTCTGCCCGCTGTTGGTCTCAACAACCTGGGAATGGGGTCGGACCGGGACACCCGTGGTGCGTTCACCCTGTGTCCTTGGCTGGGATAAAGACCCACGGTGCGCGGGTGGGGGTCGGACGGACAGACCGCCTGTAATTCCGCAGAACAGCAGGAGGCGCTGGGCTCGGGAGGCCCAAGAAGGCCACGGGCAAGAGGGGCCGGGGGCAGGAGCCGGGGCCCAGGGAGGACGGAGCGCGCGGGTGGCCCCGCCCCTGGCCTCGCCGGCCCCGCCCCTGGCCTCGCCGGCCCCGCCCCTGCCCTCGCCGGCCCCGCCCCGGCCTCGCCGGCCCCGCCCCCGGCCTCGCCGGCACCGCCCCTGGCCTCGCCGGCACCGCCCCCGGCTCGCCGGCACCGCCCCCGGCTCGCTGGCACCGCCCCCTGGCCTCGCCGGCACCGCCCCTAACCGCAGGACGTGCTCCCATTGGCTGAGCCCACGAGGCAGGGGTGGAGCCCTGCGTTAGAATGGTGGCGCCGCGCTCCCAGCCCATTATTGTTGTTATAGGAGTGCACAGGTCAGGTGAAGAGCCCTCTCCCCTCCACCCGCACCCCCCAGCCCCCGGCCTCGCTGTTTGTGGATGTCTGGGGCGCCTACGACTCCCCAGGGGAAGCTGTTCTGAGCCTGACGTGGGGGACGGGGGAGCGGCCACGACGCGGACCCGACCACCATCCCGGGCCTCGAGCTCCCTCCAGTGGACAGATCGCTTATTTCTCACCAGGGAGGTTTTGGGGACCCAGGACCGGATCAAGGCCTGTTTGCGGCGCGCAGTGTCAGTGCGGGCCTAGGGGAGCAATGGCGAGGGAGAGGCTCATGCCTGTCATCCTAGCTACTCAGGAGGCCGAGATCTGAGGATCGTGGTTCAAAGCCAGCCCGGGCAGGAAAGTCTGTGAGATTCTGTGTGTGTGTGTGTGTGTGTGTGTGTGTGTGTGTGTATGTGTGGTGTGTCAATTGTGAGGCTTGAACTCAGGGCCTGGGCACTGTCCTTGAGCTCTTCAGCTCAAAACTAGCGCTCCACCACTCTGAGCCACAGCGCTACTTCTTGTTTTCTAGTGGTTTATTGGTGATAAGAGTCTCACGGACTTTCCTGTCCCGGCTGGCTTCCAACAGTGATTCTCAGATCTCAGCCTCCGGAGCAGCCAGGATGACTGGTGTGAGCCACCAGCACTGGACACTCAGCTCTTATCTATAAGGAACCAACAACAACAACAAAAGCCAGAAGTGGAGCTATGGCTCAAGTGGTCAAATGGTAGAGCACTAGCTTTGAACAAAAAAAGCTTGGTTGGGCACAGCACCCAGGCCCAAGTCCCAGCACCCGGGGGAGTGGGGGAGTTATTTGTGATTTTTTTCCCCACCTCACTATATTATTATTTCATTCCTAAGATACAGGAATAAGTTGGGGTTGGGGTTTTTTGTTTGTTTTTTTTAGTGATACTTGGATTTTTGAAACTCTGAGCTTTGTTCTTGCTAGACAAGTGCTCTACCACTTGAACTATGTCCCAAGATCTCCCCCACCCCCCTTAGGTACTTTTCAGATGGGAGTCTCACGTGTTTGCCCCTCTGATGATGATCTTCCTATCTATGGCCTCTCACATAGCTTGGATTACAGGCACATGTCACCATGCCTGGCTTATTGATTGAGATGGGTCTTGTTAACATTTTCTCTGGTCTGGCCTTGAACTATGAACCTCTCAATGCACCCAGCCCACAGGTGCTGGACCTGTTTTTAGCTCAACATTAGTACTGACTGATCAAGGTTGATCAGTGCTGGACCGTCCAGAAAAGGGACCTGAGAATAGCATCTATCAAGTTACTGAATGTAAATGTACTTGAACATTCATCATCCATCCATCATTCATCCATCCATCATCCACCCATCCACCATCCTTCCATCCACCATCCATCATCTTTCCATCCATCTATCATCTATAATTCATCCATCTCCCACCCATCCATCCACTCTTATCCACCATCCCTCCATCTATCCACAGTCCATCCACTACCCATTCATAATCCATCCACCCATCATCCATAATCCATATACCCATCATACATAATCCATCCATCATTCACCACCCATTAATAATCCATCAATCATCCATCCATCATCCATCATTCCTCCGTCTATTCATAATCCATCCACCCACCTATTCATAATCCATCCATCATCCTTCCATCCATCTATAATCTATCTACCATCCACCCATCCACCATTCACCATCCATCCATCATCCATCCATCATTCATCATCCCTCCATCTATCCATAATCCATCCAGCCACCTATTCATAATCCATCCATCATCCTTCCATCTATAATCCATCCACCCCCCACCACCCACCCATTCACAATCCCTCCATCCATCCACCCATTCATCCATCCATCATCCCTCCATCTATCATCCCTTCATCCATCTATCCATCCATCCATCCATCCATCATCATCATCATCCCTCCTTCCAGTCCAGAGCTGGGCTGCACACTCTACAATGCTGAACACCAATTGCTCAAGGTCACCTTCCTGTGGCCTCAATGCTTGTGCCCTTATAAAGGAGACCAGTAGGGACAGCTGGTCACCCCCACCCCACTGGGAAAGGAAAATCTGCTGTGAATCAGAGAATGGTGCTGGTGGCTCATGCCTATAATCCTAACTACTTGGGAGGTTGAGAGCAGAAGGATTTCAGCGTGAGGCCAGTGTGGTCAGGAAAGTTCAGGAGACCTACCAAAAGGCCGCTGGGTAGAGCCGTTACCCGTAGGCCTTGTGCTAGGAGCTGTGTGGTGGTGGCGATTAAGCCATTAATGACAGAATCACAACATTTCTCATTATAAATCTCATTTAGAGATATGAAGAAGAATCAGAAACAAATATTGGTTACAACTCTTTCTTTTTTGGGGGGCTGCATGTGCTGGTTTTGGGGGCCTGGTTGCTGACCCTGAGCTTTTTCTATGCAAGGCTGGTGCTCTACCTCTTGAGCCACAGCTCTGCTTCTGTCTTTTTGGTGGTTAATTGAAGATACTCACAGACTTGTTTTTCTCAGGATGGCTTGGAATCTCGATCCTCAGATCTCAGCCTCTTGAGTTAGGAGGATTACAGGCGTCAGCCACCTGTGCCTGTCTGTTAGAACTTGTCTGCTGAGCATTGTTTAAAGAATTCTGAGTTCATTGTCACCACCACCATCACCACCATCGTTTATTATCATTGTTATTATTATTATCTTGTGCCAGGCTGCATTATCCTTCAGCAAATCCCCACAAAGCGGTGTTATTATTACTACACAGAGCGGGGAAACTGAGGCTCGGCGCTCTGCCTGTAGCTCGCACAGGCTGGCGGTGCAGGAATCCTATTTTTCGGGCGACCTCCATTAGAGCCACCTGCGTGTGCTGTGCGGCCGCTCACAGGTGCCCCAAGTCACGGGAGCCCTGAGGACGCCGTGCCCAGTGCCCCCCGCCCACCTCGCCTTCCTGACCCCACCGCACCGGGAGTGAAGTCAGCGCCTGCGCCCCGCCAGCGCCCCGCCTGCGCCCCGCCAGCTGCGGCGTGCGGCCACGGCGCCCTCTGGTGGCCACGGTGTGAATGGCTCCCGCGTGGGCTCACCTGGGGCCTGCCGGACAAAGGCAGCTGGGAAGCCTGGAAGCCGGAGGGGGGTGGGGGGGGGGGGAGGGACTCGGTCCCAGCACCCAGTCCTGCTGAGAGGGGGCAGGAGACCAAGGTCCCAGCACCCAGTCCTGCTGAGAGGGGTGGAGACCGAGTCCCAGCGCCCAGTCCTGCTAAGAGGGGGCCAGGGACTGAGGTCCCAGCGCCCAGTCCTGCTCAGAGAGGGAAAGGGACTGAGGTCCCAGCACCCAGTCCTGCTGAGAGGGGTGGAGACCGAGTCCCAGCGCCCAGTCCTGCTGAGAGGGGGCCAGGGACTGAGGTCTCAGCACCCAGTCCTGCTCAGAGAGGGCAGGGTGCTGAGGTCCTAGCTCCCAGTCCTGCTGAGAAGGGAGCGGCCAGCTCATTTCTTTGACCAAGTATTTTTCCAGCACCCACATTTGCAGGTGCAACCTACCTCCCCTGAGGGAAGCAGACACCAGGACAAAGTTCCTGCGTTTCCTCCCCTGCCCTCCCCTCCCTTCCTTCCTCTACCCTCCCCTCCCCCTTCCTGCTCAGGCTTCCTCTGCGGCTCTGTGCAGCACGGCCTCTGTATTGCTGGTGGTCTCCCCCCACCCTGTGCATGAAGTGTCACAGATGCCATGCGTGACCTCTTCCTCGCACATGACACAGCTCACACGTGTGCACATACTGACACACTCCTGCCCGTGTTCTCGAAGAGACCGCAAGGAATGTGGCCATGTGTGTCACATGACGATGCATGTTGTGTGTGTCATTTTGTGGGGGCCGGGCCGCGTGCTCAGGCGGTGACGTTTAATGTAGGTGAAAGGGTTTGGGCTGCGGTCTTTCTCCCCGTCATTGCCTTTTCTCTCTGTGTTGGAACTTTCTGGAAAGTAAGGCCTACAGTGGTGTGAGCTGTTGTCACTCTTCAATAGTAACTCAGGCAAAAGATGTTCCCGTCTTCTATTGGTGGCAATGGCTGGGCCCAAGCCCTGACGGCCCCACTGTGGGCTCTGAGTTAGAGTGTACAACCCCCAAGAGGAGGCAGGCAGCCTCTACCCCGGGGCCTTTTGTGGGAAAACGCTATGCTAATTGCCATTCCTCTGGCTCCGTTAGGAATGAGCCTGTCATTTGGGCAATTATAGAATTTCCTAAGTAAATAACAGCTGCGTATCTCCCCATCCCTGTTCAAATTCCATTCATGCTTCAGAGCCGGGCGCAGCAGCCTTCACCACCACCTGCCCGCCGTGGCCCCTGCTTCAAAGGGTCAAGCACTTCTGCTCCAGCTGTTGAGTAGGGAGAGTGACCCCAGGCCAGGCCTGCAGGTCAGCACCCCGCCATTCCCACGAGCCCAGCAAGGCCAGCCATGGCCTAGAAGAACAGCAGAAAAGTTATATTGTGAAAGATACAGATGGCCGACATTGGTGGCTCACACCTGTAATCCCAGCTACTCAGGAGGCTGAGATGGGATGATCCCAATACAAAGCCAGCTTGGGCAGTCAATCTGCTGTGGAGAGAGGGGTGTCCGGCAGGGGTACAGCTTCAGCAAAGGCCCTGGGGCAGGAGTACAGCTAAGAATCCTGGGAAGAGCAGGAGGTGGAGGCTGGAGGCTGTCTGGCCTTCTAGATCATCACTGGGCCTCAGCCGCGGGCTACGCAGGTCGGTTCCAGGCAGGTCAGACTCAGGCCTGCATGCTGAGCCTGCCTCTCAGTGCTTTCCGGCTTTAAGGAGGGCAGCACAGTTCTCAGGACACGATTGAAGAGGTGGAACACTTCAGTATAAATTGTTCTTCATGTCCAGTGGCCGTGTCCAGCTGCGAAGCCATGTCTGAGCATGGGCAATGGACGCCTTCTATTCATTCTTGACTCAATATTTCCAACTTAAGGGTTCTCTGTAGGGACATAGCCTGGGATAGCACCAGCCATGTCGGATTGCAGAGGACAAACGTCCAAGCAGGAGGCGGAGGTGGTGGCTGGGGCTGGAGGCACCGGCACTGGAGCGGGGGTGGGGTCAGTGCTGACCCCACAGGACAGGAGGGCCAGGGACGTGCCCGGCTAGGTGGGGCTCCCAGAGTCAGCCAATGGGGCCTGCAGCCCCGTGCAGGGCCCTGGCTTGTGGGGCCAGGGGTGGGGCGTGGGGTGTGCACATGGCCGGGCTGCCAGCACCCGGGAGGGTGTGCTCCGGCAGAGCTCGCGTGCAGTGCTCTCCTCCCCGCTTTTGGATTTTACGGGACAGGGTCTCACTGCACATCCCAGGCTGCCTGGCTGGGAACTCACACATGCTCACCTCAGCCTCCCAAGTGCTGGGATTTCGGGCACGAGCATCGTGCCAGGCTTCCATTACCATGCTCTCACCTGTCAACTGCAGGTAACAGGATTTCTCCTGGATTCAAAGGGGGCTGCCCAGTGCTCCTAATTGTGGGTGTTCCGCCCCAGCGTCCTCCATCCTCCACGCTTGTCCTTCTGGACCGACACCGTAGTTATTAGACCTGGGGCCAGGAGGGGGAGGCAGAGGACAGCAAAAGAGCTAAGCTCGGCCTGGGATGGCAGGCTGCCACCAGACCCTAGCAGGGCCAGCTCCTCACAGCTCAGCTTTCCAACTCCCCCTCCTCCTCCTGCTCCTCCCCCTCCTCCCTCCTCCTCCTCCTCCTCCTGCTCCTCCTCCTCCTCCTGCTCCTCCCCCTCCTCCTCCTCCTCCTGCTCCTGCTCCTCCTCCTCCTCCCTCCTTCCCTTCTTCCTCCTCCTCCTCCTCCTGCTCCTCCTCCTCCTCCTCCTTTCTTCCTCCCTCCTTCCTCCTCCCTTCCTCCTCCTCCCTCCCCTTCCTCCTTTCTTCTCTTTCTCCCCCTCCTCCTTTCACCTCCTCCTCTCTCCATCTCCTCTTCCCTGCTCTTCCTACCTCCTCTCTTCCTCCTTCCATCTCCTCTTCCTTCTTCCTCCCTCTTCCTTTATTTTCCTCCTCCTCCCTTCCCTCCCTTCCCCTCCCTCTCCTCCTCTTGTGGAGAAAAATGGTTCACATGGGACTCAGGGTTTTACACATTACATGGCGGCTTCTGCCTGCAGGCATGTGGGGCCCAGGGCTGTGAATCCCTTCTTAGGGTATTTGCTGGACAACGGCAAAGAACACAGTCCATCCCTTGGGCCACTAAACGTGGCTCAGAGTGGTTAAGAGGTGTGCCCAAAGACACCCAGCCGGTACAAGCCTCCAAAGGTTTACACCTTGTCTTTCTGTGAGTTCACAACTCTGTTCCTCCACTTCTCGAGTATCTTAAGGAAAAAAAAAATAATAAAGAGTTGAAAGACCCAGTCATGATGGTTTAAGTTGGGAGCAGAAGGAGCCTCTCCGTGCCTCAGTTTTGGATCCCCTTCCGATGGTGGGAAGTGACTTCTGCCAGTCCTGGGTGGATCTCCTGTTAGCACAGCCTGCTGGGTTGAGTGGATGAAGACTCCCATTTCCGGGGGTGGGGGTGGGGTGGGGTGGGCTGTGCACTGCGGCACTGGGCCACGCATAGCACATGCTGTTCCGGCTCTTGTGTGATGAGGGAGGATGCTGGGGCCTCACAAGGCGGAGCTCTGGTGTGAACCATGGGGGGGGCAGTGCCCGCCTCGCTCCCTGAGGGTTGACTTGCAAATCACAAAGCAGCTGGCTCCTGGCACCGTGGGGCAGCGCTTGCTGCCACCTCTGTGACCCACTGGAGCAGAAGGATAAAGGCGAGGACTGGACAAGAGGATTCTCTCTCAAAGGTTTTCTGTTTCCCTTGAACCCAGCCTCAAGGACAGATGTAATTTCCTCCTAGAAGCTGTGCTCACTGGTCATGATGGCTTCCTCCTGGAGCACGGGGCCTGGGGACAGGGTTTAGGAGAACCATGTCCACCCCCAATGCTTCCGATTTCCATGGGGAGTCTGCCCCAGTGTGTGGCAATCTAAGCCAATCTAAGCCAATCACCACTATGGAGAGGTCTACCATGGAGAGACCAAAAACAAAACAAAACAAAGCAAAATTAAAACCACCCAAACCCCACACCTTTCAGGTACAAAGTTTCTCACTCGGATGCTGTAACCAGCAAGGAAAGGCGGTGACTGAGCCAAACCTCACCTTGGGCCATGGTAAAGGTGGACAGTAATGGATTTCATGTAGACCTCTCCCATCTATCTTTTCAAGCCTTGATACCGTGGCAGGTGTTTCTCCGGTCATCTTCAAGGAAGACGTGGTGGGTCGGCCAGTCAGACAGCCAGATCCCTCTGTTTCTGTTGGATTCCTCCCACGGCTGGGACTTGGCTGACTTGTGTCTGTGGAGTTAGTAAGGTCATAGCTGGAAATGTCTCAGGTCTTCTGCAGGCCCCTCATAGCCTTCCATCAGGCTGGCGAGCTGGTGCGGCCTTCCAGAAATCCAGCAGCGAGCAAACCTCATGGTACCGGTGAGGGCTGGGCATCCTAGCTCAGGGGTGGTCCTTAGAATCGTGATCTGCTCGGTCCTATGTGGTTGCAGCTCCTTCACAGGGCTCCAGGGCTCACCGTGGCACACGCGTCTTCATGGTAAGGCCCACAGGAGGCCTTGCGAATTTGAATTTTGCCTTGCCTGAGACGGTAAGAGGATGGCATCATGGGGCATTGTCTCATGTCACGTCAGCGTTCACAAGGTGGGCATGGTGGCACAAGCCTATTGTCCCAGCTGCTGAAGGGACTGAGGAAGGAAGATTGCTTGGATCTAGTGGTTGGAGGCCAGCCTGGTCTTTACAAAAGGGCCAAGGTTACTCAGGAGGCTGAGAGTGGAGGATGGTGGTTGGAAGCCAGCCCAGGCAGAGAAGTCGGTGACTCTTCTCCCCAATGAACCACCACAGAAAGATGGAAGTGGAAAGGGTGGTTCAAGTGGGAGAGCACCAGCCTGGAGTGAAAAAGCTAAGTGAAAGTGCGAGGCCCTGACTTCAAGCCCCAGTACTGACACATACACACAGAAGGGACAAAGAACATTGTACTCAACAATGTAATTTAAGGCAAGAGGACAGAGAGCCGCTGTGGGAGGCACCGCCAATAAATCATTTATATCTGCATGTAAAGCAGCACCCTACTTTTAAGACAGCAGCGGTGACGTGGCTCCCAGATTTTCCAGTGGGAGCAGGAGTCCAGTGGTCAGGCCGGCAGCAGGTATATGAGCTGCACTCGTGTCCAGGCCCGGCCTGTGTGCTTTCCACTCTGCCAAGGCTGACCAGGAAGCCCAGAGTTGCAGGCCTGGAGTTTATACTCTGATATTCCTGGAGCTAAGAGAGGACCTAGCCATCTCTTGGCCCTAATGCTGGCCATACTACAAAGTGACCCAGAAATGTACTGGAGGCAGCCTGGCTTCGTTTGGGTTGGATCAGAACATCTGGGTGTCTCTGTGGGTGGGTGTCTTTGGAAGAATCGGATTTCTTCTCTGGGTCCCGGTGATCAACATGATGGTGTTCTTAATTTTAGGGGCTAAGACCCCCAACTCAGGGCCTGGGCTTCTTGGCTCAAGGCTAGCACTCTAGTAAAGAGCCACAGCTTTTCTGGCTTTTGTGTGGTTCACTGGAGATAAGAGTCTTATGGTCTTGCCTGCCCAAGCTGACTTCAAACTGTGATTCTTAGATCTCAGCCACGTGAGCAGCTAGGGTTACAGGCGTGACTCAAGGTTTTGACCAGGGATTTGGCTCCACAAACCCTGGTATACTTGGTAGACTGAGTGAGGAGGATCAGCTGCAGGCCAGTGCAGATTTGACAGTGGCGGGGAGCTCTTACTCTTAGGGAGTTTCCTTCCTCCTCTCCATCTTTCTTGTCCTTTTCTTTCCTGTCCACATCTACAGAATGGTGATGGGCATATTCTCTTTCCAGGGGATCACGTTATGTCTTTGTCTTCAGTCCTCAGGGTGGAGCTGAGAGACTTACCTGTGCTAGATAAGAGCTCTACCACATGATCTGTGCCCTCAGCACTCTGTTTATTTACTATTAAGTAGCAGTTCAGAGGGGGCTTTAATCCCAGAAGTCAGCTTATAAGTGCAATGCATTGTGGTCGGTGTCACCCCTTCCATCCTTTCCCCCCATCTCTCCCCATCTCATATTTTTACATAATGCACATGGAATGTAATGGCTGTACATCAGCCCCTTTTAAATATTTTGCTGTTGAGAGAGAACCCCACTGCTACATTTACCCAGGTGGGCTTTGAACCGGAGGCCCTTTTGTCTGTCTTCTGTCTGATGGGTACAACATCCTTGTGGAGACCCGGGGTGGTTAGTACAAGCATGCTGGGTTTCCTGCTGGAGCCTGCAGGTGCCCTGTACCAGCTCCCATCTTTCCTCTGGGCTCGGGGCCTTGCGTGGCGGAGCAGAATGCTCCATGTGGATTCTTGATGTGCTCATTTTGCAAGTGCAACCATCGCTCTGACTGTACTTAACTTGTCTACCTTACAGCTCTCCTGCTGAAATTAGAGCTGCCTAAAGACTCTATCTTGTACCTACTGGTGGGTAGAGGGCTCAGAGCATGATAGTTCTCATGGAATGTTGGTTGAATGAATGAACCATACATTCCTTTACATGGGACATCTCTCACCCTTAGGCAGACAGTATTGCTTTAATTGTCTCTCCTTCCTTGACCAAATGCTACTGGGGAGTACAAATCATTTCAGGATGTTTCTAGGGTTCCCTCATGCAAGTGAAGTGTCAGTCACAGATACTGAATGATGTGTGGAAAGAGAGTAGGGAGGGACACATGCATTAAGAAATCCAACCTCCAGGGCTGGGAAGGTGGCTCAGTGGTAGAGCGCTTGCCTTACATGCCTGAGGCCCTGGGTTCAATTCCTCAGCACCACACAAGCAAAAAGAAAAAAGCCGGAAGTGGCGCTGTGGCTCAAGTGGTAGAGCGCTAGCCTTGAGCTGAAGAGCTGAGGGACAGCGCCCAGGCCCAGAGTTCAGGCCCCACGACCAGACCCAAAAAAACAAAACAAAACAAAAAAAACCAAGAAATCCAACCTCCAACAGATTTGTTGTTGTTGTTGTTGTTGGTTATGGGCACTGTCCCTCAGCTTTTTGCTCTACCACTTTGAGCCACAGCTCCACTTCTGGTTTTCTGGTGATTCATTGCAGATAAGAGTCTCATGGATTTTCCTGTTCAGGCTGGCTTCAAATCATGATCCTCAGATCTCAGTCTCCTGAGTCGCTCTATTACAGGTGTGAGCTACCAGCGCCTGACCAAAAGATATTTTGAGAAAAGAAGGATAGCACCATTCTTCAGTGTTCTTGGGAAGTGTCCTGTGGACCGAGGTCACTTTTCCTCTGACTTGTGTGTACCCAGGACAGGCACTTTTGCCAGTGTGTGGAACCAGCAGAGTCAGATGCCTGGGTGAGTTTTCTACTCCTCTGGGTATCTGTCTCAGGAGGCTGGTCCTCCCTCAGGGCTGCAAATTGGCCTCCATCCATTCCGGTTGACTTTCTCCTTACCCGCATGACCAGTCTGTCTAATTTTTACCCTTTGTATTTCCTGGTGGGTCCTCAGAGACATTCATGCTTTTGATCCTCGAGGAGAAACAAGTGTGGAAGAGACTTATAGAAACCCGAGACCGGACAACTCTAACCAGCTAATCTATCCCACGCTGGCACGAGACCCAGCTTCCGTCCACCTCTTCCCAAATTCATCCGATCAGATTGTCAAGAAAAAAATGACACCTGATGGTCATGGAATCACAAAGGAAAAAGCGGCATTTGTTCCCCTATAGATTATTCCCAGCAGAAATTCTAACTAAAATAACAACAACAACAAAGCAACCCAAACCCATCCTATTAAAAACAGGAAAAACGCCTGGGCTCCTGCGTGCCAGCCTGATGGAGCTCGCGTGCTTTGTAGAGGAGGCGGATACCATTCTCACCATTCTTGCTGCTGGTGTTGTGTTTGAAGGGTTCATTAGGCAATCGTACATTCCAGCAGGGCACCTGTGGAAATGCAGATTATAGCCACATGAGTGTGAATGCGTTTGCTATGACTCAAGATTACTGTCAATAAGGGATGCCTTTTAAAGCACTGGCACTTAGTGTGTGTGTGTGTGTGTGTGTGTGTGTGTGTGTGTGTGTGTGTGCATCCATGCGTGCACCAATCTTCCTGCAAATGATTGTGGCAAGGTTGTGTGTTTCTTTTTAAATGTAGAAAGTCAGGATGAAGAGGGAGGAACCCACCTCTCCCGTATTAGACATCATCTTCTGTTTGAAATTGGGCTACTAGGCAGAAAGATGTCTGTGTTTAAACGGCATCTCACTTAATGAATCCTTGCTGTAAGCCACATTTACTGCCCAAGGAAAATACTTTTCTTCATCTCAGTAGGGCCAGGGAAGACAATTCATGCAAGGCTGCGCTGAGCTCCATGCCCTCCTGTCTCATGACTTATTCAACAGCTTCCCATTTGAGAAACACAGCCTGCTGCTCAGTGGTTAGGGGAGGATCAGAGAGGAGATAGAAACAGCTCTACCTGAGCAGCACAGGGCTGAGACAGACCAGCCCCAGCCACCTTTTTACAAATAGGTTCTTTTGTTCTAGATGTTATCCAACAGATAACATCTGTTCTCTTCAACGCCTGTTGAAGAGAAATAAATCTTCTTGGAAAGAACCCAGAAGTTGCTGGTGTCGGTAGCTCTTGCCTGTAATCCTAGCTACTCAGGAGATTAAGATCTGAGGATTTCAGTTCAAAGCCAACCTGGGCAGAAAAGTCCCTAAGAGACTCTTATCTCCAATTAACCACTCAAAAACCAGAAGTGGGGCTGTGGCTCAACGTGGTAGAGTGCTAGCCTTGAGTATAAAAGCTCAGGGATAGCAGGCCCAGGTCCTGAGCTCAAGCCCCACAACCAACAAAAAAGGAGGATGAAGAGAAGGAGGAGGAGAAGGAAGAGGAAAGAAGGAAGAAAGGAAGGAAGGGAGGAGGGGAGGAAGGAAGGACGGAAGGAAGGAAGGAAGGAAGGAAGGAAGGAAGGAAGGAAGGAAGGAACAAAGGAAAGAAAGAGAAAGAAAGAAAGAACCACCCAGAAGTTGACATTAAATTCAGCTGGGAGCCAGGTGTTAATGGCTCACACCTGTAATTGTAGCCACTCAGGAGGCTGAGGTCTAGAGGACTGAGGTACAAGGCAGAAATATCTGTAAGACTCTTACTTCCAAAAACAACCCCTAAAACAGGTTAGGAGGCGTGGCTCAAGTGGCAGAGCACCAATCAACAAATACAGGTATTAAGGTTAAACCTCAGTGCCTCCAAAACTCCCAGTCAAGGGTTCAAAGGTCATGCTTTCCGGGAAGAATCCCTTGCTCCCTCTCTGTCCCTCTTTACTATCTACCGTTCTGGGGCGGGGTCTTCCTCTATATTTACATTGAACATTCCTTTCTTGTTTTATTGATATCCATTTTATCCCTCAGTTCCAACACACACACACACACACACACACACACACACACACACAGAATAACCCACTTTCTACACTTCATGACAAATATTCGCTGTCCACACTGCCAGACTCAAATACTTGTACTGCATCTCTTAGACAGGTTTAGGGCGTATCAGGAAGTATTGCTGATTTGTGGGTCAAGTCATCTCTTCCTTTCTCATTTGCAAAGCCTGCAACTGACGTCTCAAAAACCTCTTCTTAACTCCTCCTTCTGTTCTCTTCTAGTCTCTGAAAGAAAAAAGAAAATCTCTCTCCTTAAAGAATTAGAAGGAGAGAGACTATTTCCTGTTGGTGGAAGTGCAGAAGTACCTGTGGCTGGAAAAGATGACCCCCCCCCCCCAGAGTTGGCCGCTTTCACCCACATCAGCCTGCTGCAGCATAGAATTCACTAGAATGAGAAGTTCCTACCTTTCAGAGCTCTGCTCTCTGTGGAAGGTGGGCACGTCCGCGGAGGTGAAAGGTGAAAGGTGAAAGGCCACCAGAGGAGGGTGTGCAGGGAGCTGGGTGTCAGTGAGCCATTCATTCCTTAGCCGGTGCGGCTCCCGAGGATCTGTGGACACCCTGAGATCCAGAAAGCTCCTCTGAACGTGGCAGAAGACCAGACCTCTGCTCCTTCTTTCTAGACTTCCACAAAAGCTCAAGAATCCACTGAGTGTGATTGCTGGGGGCTCCCATGGGTGAAATCAGGGAAGTTCTTCTTTATCTTCCTGTTTTTAGAGTTGGGACCTACCTGGAATTTCCCCCCATCATCCCTTCTCTCAGACCTTGAAACTAAAACAACAGTATGGCTGAGGGTACCCCGGACCCCATGGCCCTGCTTGGGTGAATTCCTGCCTTTTCTTTGCTCTAGGAACAGCTGGCTGGGTCATGTGACTGTGTTCACCAAGGCAACCAGAGGAGAAGTCACCTGCACCATTTGAGAAACCATGCATGCCCTGCCTTGTTCCTTCTTCCCTCTCGCAAGGGCAAGGAATGTTCCAGAGAAAGGCTGCTCCCTCAGCCTGGGTCTGGGAGTGAAGGCCACAGGAACAGGGGAGCTGGGGAGGGGAGGAGGCCTGGGGAGGAGGGGGAGCTGGGGAGGGGAGGAGGCCTGGGGAGGAGAGGGAGCTGGGGAGGGGAGGGCCTGGGGAGGGGAGGGACTCTGCCTTGATGTGTCAGTGATGATGAAATGTCAGTGGCTGTCGGTTCTAGGCTGGCTGATATGAACAAGTCCGTAGAGTTGAGCAGGTTTCATGAAGAAAGGGACAGAAGTAGGTAACTAAATACAAAGGCTGGATCAGATAGAGTGAAAGCAGTGTATTTGCTTGTATGGAGACTGAATAATGAAACCCGTTCAAATGGCTTTCAGAAGTAGGGGGAAGGGAGTGCTGGCTGGGGTGACTTGATCTGGATGGCTATGTGTTATGTCACCGCAAGTAAGCCAACATAAAGAAAGGAATAAATAAACCAAAAGCATCGAGCTGCCGTTAGGCTATTCAATGTTATTTTAGAGATGTGTGTTAGTCCATAATGATTTAAATTCCTCTCTGTGCAGCCCTCCTCAATCCGGTAGATGGTAGTAGCTCTGGACATTGCTTTTGTTTTGTTTTTGCAGTCCATTTTAGGGCCTGGCTGCTGTTCCTGAGCTATTTTCACTTAGGGCTAGTACTCTACCACATTGAGCCACAGCTCCACTTTCAGTTTTCTGGTGGTTAATTAGAGATAAGAGTCTCAGGAACTTTCCTGCCCAGGCTGGGGTTTGAACCATGACCCTCAGATCTCAGCTTCCTGAGTAGCTAGGATGACCCGTGTGAGCTGCCAGTGCCTGGCTCTGGCTATTCTTTGAATATGTAGCAGGTGCTACCTTCGTCACATCCTGGGATGACAAACAGAGAAGAAAAGACCTCAGACTTTGACAGGGCACTTTCACTTTTGGGGGAGGGATGTTAGGCAAATAAACACAAAATAGATGACTAAATGCTAAAGAGAATTTCAGAAAGTGATTAGGTCATAAAACAGAGTAATTGGGGGGCAAGGGAGGGGCTGGGGTGACCGCAGAGCTTCCTGACTTACTGCACGTATGCAGAAATGGAACTGATGTGTATAAATGTCTTTTCTTTTTTAGTGGACCCATAATTTCCTGTCAATCTCTTTAATATGCATACTGGGTAGATTTAAGACTGAGTGCTATTTCATTTCACAAATGGTTCTTTTTGTGAGGCAAACACTCTTTTCCCTACTCATCTGGAATTGATGGAATTTTTCATCCTTCAAATAACCTTATATTGGGTTGAAGAAAGCTCTTCCTAGACGCGTTCTTTTTTTTCTTTTTCATATTGGTAAATATTATTTTATATGATCAGAGGCACAGAGGCATTGTGCCTTTGTGGTCCTCCCTAAGAGTGTCCTCCTTCGGTATCACGGTGTGAATGCCTAGTCTTGTATAATTTATTATGGTTGGTAATTCATTATGGTTAGATGAGTTCTTGATTTATGGTGTTTCCGGTATAGCCAGAGAAGTCCATGACAGGGCAGGAATGGTAGTCAGGTCCCAGAATATGAACCCATTCCACATGCAGTGACACTCTGGTGTAGGAGGTTACATTTCCTGAACTGTAGACTGAGTTCCTTTCTGTAAACAACACACCATCTCTCCCAGAAGGCTTAAGGAGAGCTTAGAGAATGACTGTTTTAGTTAAAAAAGCATCTCAACTGATTTTCTAAAAAATGCTTTCCAACTTGGTAACAACCATGAAATCAGTGAAGAAATATATTTGCCAAATGTTGACTAGTGTCTTTACCACCAACTTCATTCTCCAATCAGAATGATAAAATATGTATGGGTAAAGCAAGGAATTCTATTTTATGGTTGAGGGAATGGAAGCCAAAAGAGGTTAGCATGAATTAAATTCATTCATGCGTTTGTTTATTCATTCACTCATTCATTCATTTGGCAAAACTTATTGGGCACTAGCTTACTTGGAGACTGGGTGCTATACTGGAGCCTGAGAATACAATGGGAGATTAAATAGTCTCTGTGTTTCAAACGTTCACGTTCACTGTTCTAGAATGATGACTGGGAATCTGAACATTGAAGGAAAGGCAGACAGTTCTACAAGAATTGTTCCTAAGAAACCTACTCTTCCCGGGGACCAGGCCTCTCTGGGGACGTTACCATTGGTGTGGGAAGGGTTTAGGGGTGGGGTATGTAGCACCAAGGAATTCTGGTTGTGTGAAGCTCAGATCCTGAGTTTGGTGGACTGAGAGCAAGCATTCTAGTTTCAGGTAGGGCTTTATGGGGCTTTGTGGACCCAATTAAAAAAAAGACCTCTTAAGGAAAGAATCCCATGTTCAGACTTCCTGTTTGAAAAGAACATGTTAACAAAAGGTAGAAGAACGCTCTCTTAAGCCCGGTAAAGAGCTACAAAAAGCCAAAACGAATCTCAAACTTCATAGAGAAAAGTGGAAGCTTTTTTTCTTCTTCGAGATCTGGAATAAAACAAGAGTTTCCTTTAGCACTATTTCCTAGATATCCTAGACAATGCAATAAGGCAAGAAAAAAAAGAAATAAAAATAATAATGATTGAGAAGCAAAACCAAAACAATACCAGGTTGCTATTTTCAGGTGAAAATATTTTTGTACATAGAAAATACAAAATACCTGTTTGGTTTGCCCTGGGAAGGCAGAGCAAACTCCTCCCTTCTCTTGGATAAGTCTCCTCCCAGTACCTGTATCACCTAGGTAACTGGCACACCTGGAGGCCATCACCTCCCCCATTCCCTGAGGTCACATCCACATCCAGTGTGGACACACCTTCTCCCAGCCCCTGGCCTTGATAAGTGCTGGCCAACAGGTGATTAGGCCCTTTTCTGGCCACCCGGGCTTCGAACTTGACCAGAGGCCAGCCAACAGTTCAGAAAATAAACCTTTCTCCCTGCCTGAATACCACGTGTTGTTCTCATTCCTCAGCCCTTTATTAATTTACCTAACAATACCTACACAAAAATTTTGAGAACTAACACATAAGGCTGGTGAGAGAATTGGATATAAGAACTAACACATAAATCTGGTGAGGTTATTGGATATGAAACCATTTTAGAGGCTGTCAATCAAAAACAGAAAGTAAACTTTTCATAAAAACACATTTACAATTGTGGAAAAAAAGCTGCATATGTGAGAACAGAGCTAGCAAAAGTTCTTCTGAAGTCTGTGAGACATCATTAGAAGAAATTAAAGAAGACAAACAGATGTAACATATTTGTGGCACAGAAAGCTTAATATGGTGAAAAATGGCAAGTTTGCTTAATTTTGTACAGAGTCAATACAATCCCAGCCCAAATTACTTTTGTTTTTCAATGTGGAAAATGTTAAGCTCATCTTAAAACCTATGAGGGAATGCAAAAGGGCAAGATGGTTCAATGCAATCTAGAAATAATTTTTAAAATGAGTAAAAGCCTTATATTACTAGAGATCAAGATCTTATTAAAAGGTAGTAATGATTCCAACCATTGATGGCTCACACCTGCATTTCTAGCTACTCAAGAGGTTGAGATTTGAGGATCTTGATTCAAAGGCACGTTGGGCAGAAAATGCCACGAGTCCTTTATCTCCAGTTAACCAGAAAGAAAAGCTGGAGGTGGAGCTGTGGCTCAAGGGGTAGAGCACCAGCCTTGAGTGAAAAAGCTAAAGGGAGCACCTGTCCCTGAGTTCAAGCCCCAGTATCTGCACACGCACGCACATACACACACACCTAGTTGTTGGGATGATGTATATTTTTATTCTTTGGTTGTACAAAGGAGTTGCTCTTTAACAAAGCAGTTTATAAATAAAGTGTTCAATGTCATCTCTTTCAACATTCTCCCCCATCCCTCCAAACCCTACCCTTCCCTCAATTTTCTTTTTTTTTTTGGGTCCTGTCGTGGGGCCTGAACTCTGGGCCTGGGCGCTGTCCCTCAGCTCTTCAGCTCAAGGCTAGTGCTCTACCACTTGAGCCACAGCGCCACTTCCGGCTTTTTTCTTTTTGCTTATGTTGTGCTGAGGAATCGAACCCAGGGCCTCGAGCATGCAAGGCAAGAGCTCTACCACTGAGCCACCTTCCCAGCCCCCCTCAATTTTCTTATTTTTGTAGGATATACATTGCATTTTACGGCTGCATTCTTCCCACCTTCTGGTTTTCATTTGTCTGCCCCTCCCCTTGGCTCCTCCTCCACCCCCTCCCCAATCCCCAGTTTCCATGTCCTGGTGTTTATTTTGGGACCATACTGACACACATCCAGTCACAGGGTTTATAAGGTGACAGGGCAGTGGAGGTGGGGAATTGATTTTTTTGACATTGGTTTGGGAAAGGGCTGACAGGTAGACTGTTCACCATCTTGGAAAAGGAAAAGCAAGTAAAAAAAAAAAAAAACCACAACAGACACAAAAAACAAAGCTATCAATTTCTTTCAGAAGAAAATATAGGAGGGAAGCATATGATTTAAGGGTGGGCAAGAATGACTTTAAATAGGATGCAATAATCTATAACCAGAAAGAAGGAAGGAGATTGGATATTAAAAAAAAAGAGTGAGTTTCTGCCTCCCCCCCCACCCCCAGAGTCCATTAAAAGAATGAAAAGGCAGAGTCTGGAATGGAGAAGGCGTTTACAATGCACACATCTGACAAAGGACTCATTTCCATAACGCGGGAAAACATACTCATCCATAGTAAGAAGGCAGGCACTGTCAGAGAAAGATGTAAGCATCCACCTCACAAAAGAGTTGATCTACACAGCCAACAACAACAACATTACTGGGAAGGCCAAACATGCCAAATGGGCAACTGCGTCAGAACCCGGAAAAAGGCAGCTCAAAGCCACAATGCCCTAGAATGGCTAACCTGGAAAGAGCAAATGTTCTTTGAATACTGAGGAGAATATAGGGCGAGCTTACACCGTATTTACTAGTGTTCAAGGTGCTGGGTGAGTCTGGGTTAGAGCCCCAAATGGCAACAAGTCCATGGGAGCACTGCTTTAGGAGCAAGCTCCAAGAAGAGAGGGCATCTGCTTCCATCTGCCCCTCTGGAGAGTAGCTCAGAGCTGTGACTTCCAAGATTGTCTCCCATCAGCTCTAAGAGATTAAACTCTCAAGGGTCAAATCCAGTGACTATTGAAATAATGATACTGGGTCTAACTGGTGCCATCTTGGCCACATGGTGGATGATAGGGAATTGGGTTTAACTGGCACCATTTTGTCTTCATGAGCAGGGAAGTTCAACCCCCAGGTGAAGGCATGCCTGAATTCCTAAGGCTGGGGTGGGGACTTGGATGATAGGTTACTGGACCTGTCAGTCCTGTGCCTTGAACTCTTGAGACTCTCT
The DNA here is from genome assembly GCF_019054845.1 of Dipodomys spectabilis. Lineage (NCBI taxonomy): Eukaryota > Metazoa > Chordata > Mammalia > Rodentia > Heteromyidae > Dipodomys > Dipodomys spectabilis. The sequence goes on from NW_024871181.1 coordinate 1,240,456, forward strand.
AGTTTCCTGTGACCTTTGCCCCCTGACCCTGACCCTATTTAGGCCTCGACCAGTGCAGGTGCCATTACATCATGTCTCATGTCTCTCCTTTGGTCATGGCATCCTACTTCACCTCTCCACTGGAGTTGATGTGGTGTGTTGGTATTGTTTTTCTGCTCTTTCTTTCTTCTCCTGTTCTCCTGGCTCAGTTTTCTAACAGTATTTTTTTTTTTCCCATCGTGGGGGCTGAACTCTGGGCCTAGGTGCTGCCCTCAGCTCTTCAGCTCAAGGCTAGTGCCCTACCACTTGAGCCACAGCACCACTTCAGGCTTTTTTCTGCTTATGTGGTGCTGAGGAATCAAACCCAGGGTCTCATACATGGGAGGCAAACACTCTACCATTGAGCCAACTTCCCAGCCCCTCTAACAGTATTAAGTGTATTTGAGGGACTGCAGGGGTAGACAGGAGTCTACCTGCAGTCACCAGCTCTTCAATAAAGACTCCCAACTTGACTCCATTTCTCATGACTGAGTTCCTGTACAACACTATGAACCTTCAAATGTAATGGCTATGAATTACTACTTTACTTTTGTCTACTTGGGATGGTTAGTGGCTTAGGACCTTACTGGCTTGTCCTCTCCTTTGCTGTATAAGATTTTTAGTTTCAGTCTTGTGGTTTGGGCAAGTATGTCCCAAAGCAGGTTAAAGGTTTGGTTCCCAGGACAGTCCTATTGGGAGGGATGGAACCCATGGGGGAGAGGCCTAATGAGAGGTCTCCAAGTCATTGGGCATGTGTGTGTATGTGCATGCGTGTGTGTGTGCGTGTGTGTGTGCATGCGTGTGCGTGCATGTGTGTATGTGTGCGTGTGCTGGTACTGGGGCCTTAATACAGGGTCTCTCTCGCTTGTGATGAAACTTCAGGCTTATATGACAACCTTAGGTAATGTTTTGAACCTTAGGGACACTGAGAGGTTAAAGGCACCATGTTGGACCAGGACTCAGATGCCTTGGGTTTGAATCCTGGTTCTGTCCTGTGGTGATCCTTGTGCTCTTAGTCTGGTTTCTTCTTTATGGCACCTGTTCCTCATTGGTAATAGGAGAGATTTATATAGGTTCGTCTCTAGGAGTCTTTGATCTGGTAAATACCCTTTGGTGCGAAATTGAAATGGCCTGTTAGTCTTCTCATTCTCCAGGAGCAATTGGATTTGCAGCCTGCTTTCCTCCTTCTCAAAAGGTCAGGGCGTGCAGAGCCTAATCCCCATGTTTAATGTTCATTTGCTGAACTAGAATTTGAGCTAATTTGTGCAAGAGCCTCCTGTGCCTAAATGCATTTAGAGATGGAAATAACTTCCTGTGAATTGTCCCCAGGGTGAGCAATTTCACATGCATTAGTACCCTTCGCTTCTGCTTGATTTCCCTCCACCCTCCCTATTGTTCTCGGAGAAGGTATGCGTTTGTAGAATCCCAAAATCTTTTATGAAAGGAACGGTGGCATTGGTGATCTACCAAGCCTGCTTGATGGTGACTGACCCTGTATTGTCATCACAAAGAGGAAACTTAAAAAAGGACTTCCAAGTAGCGGATATTGTGTGTTCTTTCATTCATTCAGTCAAACATCAAGCATTTTGTAAGCATACCAGGCTGCTTTTCATGAGTATAATAAAATACCTGGCATGGGCTCCTGATGATGAAGAAGAAGAGGTTTTTCTGGCTCACACCTCTGGAAGTTCAAGGGCTTGAGGCTTGGCATCAGCTCAGTTCTGGTGAGGGTCCTTTCTCATGGCTGCACTGTATCGGCAGACAGGTGTTCATGGCAGGGCTGCAGATGTGGCTCAAGTGAGTGGTAGAGTACTAGAGTGAGCACCAGACCCCGAGTTCAAACTCCAATACTGACAAATACTAAAAAAAAAACAAAACCAAAAAGAAACAGGAAGAGATATACATGTGTAGATGAGTTTACATGGCCAAGAAGGAAGTCAGGGAGACTTCAATTCCATAATCCCTCTGAGGCCACATCCCAGTGACCTAAGTCTCTCCCTCTAGGCTCTGCCTCTTAAAGGTCCACCACTTCCCAATAGCACCAGCTGCAGACCAAGCGGAGGATCACATGGGCATCACCCAAACCATCTCAAATACATAGTAACAGATCCCTGATATGTCCAACTCTGAGCTAAGCCTGAGACTAGAGTTTTGAAAAAATAGTTCAGTCTTGGGGAGAATAAACCTTAGTAGGATAGGTAAATAAAGAGGTAGCTGTATGTATGTTTAACCAAATGACCCATGATGTGGTGGCTTTAGAGCCAGGCTTTCTCTCTTGGCTGTGGGGTGAGGATGAAGTTATTGACAGGTGAATGAGACTCTATTCTCAGTGCTTCATTTGATTTTCTCCCTCCCCTCCCCACCCTTGCCCCCTGCACTCACGTTTTTATGTTGTTAAAATGCACAGAACTAAAGGGACCACCTAAACTATTTCTGAGAGCTGAGTTTGTCGATCTTACGTTTTTATGCACTGCTGTGGGTCTTCACCCCCCCCCCCCGCCCCCACATACAACTTTTCATCTTGTAAGACTGAAGCTTGGTATATATCAAACAGAAACTCCTCATTTCTCCTTCCCCTGGCCCATAGAAACCACCATTGTACTTCCTGTCTCTATGATTTGGATGACTCTAGGCCCCTTATGTAAGTGGAATCCTATGGTGTCTGTCCGTGTGTGTGTGTGTGTGTGTGTGTGTGTGTGTGTGTGTGTGTGTGTGTGTGTTTGCGCACGTGCATGTGTGCATGTGGGCATGTGATTGGCTGCTTTCACTTAGCATCATGTGTTCAAGGTTTGTCCATGTTGTAGCATGGATTAGAATTTCTTCTTTTATGGGATTTGAGCTGGAATTTGAACTCAGGGCTTCAGGCTTGTGAGGCAGGTGAGAGTATGAACCATGTATGTAGACATTTGAGTCTTGTCACCTTTTTGAGAAAGGGTCTCATTGTTTTTGTCCAAGTCAGCCTGGAGCACAGTCCCTTGTTTATGCTTCCTGCATAGAGTGTATGCCATCACAAGAAGCTGTATCTGCTGAGATGGGATCTTGTAAAATTTGCGCTTGGGATGGCCTCAAACCACAGTCCTCCTGGTCTCTACCTCTCAAATAGCTAGGATAACAGATATGAATTGCCTTGCTCAACCTGCATTTTCTTTTTTTAAAGGCCATATGATGTTTCATTCCATGACTCAGCTCAGACTGTTCTCTCCACAGAATGTCACCTGGTTGTTTCATTTGCTTTATCTCGAATTAAAACCACCAGGTAACTCCTGAGTCCCCTCTCCAGAGCATCTTTCAAAAATGATTCATTTATCCCATCAGGGAATAGCCAGAGGCAGCAAGATGAAAGCTTTTTAAGGAAGAGCTTGCACTCCCAGGAAACCTCTTTGTCAGAGTGCTCTAATGTTACAGACTCGATGTGGGGAGGAGGCACACTGGGGGGTTACGAGCTTGGACTGTGGGGCTTGGGTTTGAAGTCTCATTCTGCTGAGAGAGAGAGAAAGAGAAAGTGAGAGAGGAGAAAGAAATGCAGAGATTGAAAACAGGAGAAAGAATGAAAGAAAAGGAAAGAAAGATGGGGAGAGAAAGGCAGAAAGAGAGGGAGACAGAAGGAAAGAAGGAAGAGTGAGGAGAAAACAAAACGAAAGAAAGAAGGAAAAGAGACGAAGGAAGAAGAAAGGTAGCTGTACAGATGGATAAATGGATGGATGGACAGATGAGTGAATGGTTGGGTGGGTGGATAAATGGGAAGATAGATGGATGGGTAGACAAATGAATGGATGGGTGAAAGGATGATGGATGGATAGGTGGATAGTAGGATAGATGAGTGAATGGATGGACAGGTGGACAGGTTGGTAGATTGATGGATGGGCAGATGAGTGGATGGACAGGCAGATGGCTGGTTGAATGGATAAATGGATAGGTGGATGGTTAAATGGATGGGTGGATGGTGGGTAGATGGGTGGAAGATAGATGGATGGGTGGGTGGATAGATGGATGAGTAGATGATTAGGTGGATGAATAATGGTGTATGAGTAGGTAAATAGGTGTTTGGGGATGGATGGGTAGGTAGATGGGTGTTTGGGCAGATGGATGGGTAGGCAGATGGGTGTTTGGGTGAATGAATGGGTAGGTGGGTGCTTGGGTGGATGGATGGGTAGGTAGGTAGGTGTTTGGGTAGATGGATGGGTAGATAGATGGATGGGTAGGTAGATGGATGGGTAGGCAGATGGGTGCTTGGGTGGATGGATGGGTAGGTAGATAGGTGTTTGAGTGGATGGGTGGGTAGGTAGATGGGTGTTTGGGCAGATGGATGGTAGGTAGGTGGATGTTTAGGGGGATGGATGGGTACTTAGGTAGGTGTTTGGATGGGTGGATGAATGACTCGATAAATGGATGCCAGGACCCCCTCTTAATGCTTCTTCCAGGGTCTGAGCAGAGACCATGTGGAAGAGTTGAAGTAAGAGTCTCAAGCTGTAGCCCATGAACCATATCTTGTTCACTGACTTTTTTATTTTTTTTATTTTTATTTTTTGTCGGTTGTGGGGCTTGAACTCTGGGCTTGGGCACTGTCCCTCAGCTCTTCAGCTCAAGGCGAGCGCTCTACTACTTAAGCCACAGCACCACTTCTGGTTTTCTAGTGGTTTATTGGAGATAAGAGTCTCATGGACTTTCCTGCCCGGGCTAGTTTTGAACTGTGATCCTCAGATCTCAGCCTCCTGAGTAGCTAGGATTACAGGCGTGAGCCACTGGCGCCTGGCTGACTTTTTTTTTTTTTTTTAGCTTGAAAGCTAAGCCTGTTTTTTTTTTTTTTTTTTTAAAGTTTAAAAGACTGGGGAAACAGATTTTAAAAATGAGCAATATTTTTGTCAATATGAAAACAATGAAAAATTCAAATATTTATGCTTAGAAACAGCCTAGTTTAAAGGGCCAGAATGCAGTCACTGAATGAAAAAGCATCTTGGAGAAATCTGAGAGGATGAGAAAATGGACCCCTGTCTAAAATAACGAGCTTCTGTTCTTGTTAATATGGGCATGTTGACAAAATGATGCTCTCCTAATCTGATTTGTGCCGCAGCCAAGGCCCAAATGCTTTCTTTGGTTGAATGGAAATGTAGTCTCCATGATACTAATATTCAAGCAATTTGCCAAGTGATAAAACTAAAGGAATTTATTATAATCTTACAACGAGATTTCTTTTTTGGGTGGGGGGGCTTGCAAAAGGATTTTATTGCCTCTAAGTCTTGTAATTTCACTTTCACTAATATTGATTTTAACATAATGGTTCCCCCAGTCCCACTTAAAAAATATTTTTTTCAGGTTATTTCTTGATTTGGACAAAATTCACATTTTTTAAAAAGCAGTTTAGAGATACAAAAATCAAGCTTTAAGGAAATGTATTATGATCATTGTATTTCCCTGCTGGTGGTCAATGTTAACTCCGTGCCAATAGAGGAAAAATACATTTTGAAGATGTGAGATTTTTCTCTCCCTCTTGCCTCATTTTGTCTTCTAGACTACCATAGTTTAGATCTCCCTATGGCCTGTGTAGTGAAGGCGTGGTCCCTGCTTGGCATTATTGGGTTCCACTGAGGGTGGGACTTTCAAGAGATGTGGTGTAGTGGGAGGTATTTAGGTCATTGGAGGTGTGCCTTTGGAAAGGATTATGGGATCTGAACTGAGAGGAGTGGTTTGGCTCCATGTGTTCCCAGCATGCTGTGGGCCCAAAACAATGGCACCAACTAGGCATGGACTGATACTTCCAAAAGCATAAGCCCAGACAAAGCTTCCGTCTTTTATTTTCTTGCTGATACTGGGACTTGCATTTAGGAACTTGTGCTCGCACTCAGCTTTGTCACTCACCACTGGTGCTCTAACTACTTGGGTCATGTCTCTGCTTTTGTTTTCCTTTGCTGGTTAATTGGAGACAGGAGTCTCTTAGACTTGAACCTTGATCCTGAGAGCTGAGCCTGTTGAGTAATTAGGATTTCGGGTGTGAGTCACGGGAACCCAGCAAACTTTTCTGTCTTTATAAGTTGATTTTCTCAGGTTGTTTGTGATAGTAGTGAAAACTGACTAAAACAGGGGAAACCAACAAAGATAGGAGGGCTCTCAAAGGACCCCGGTCTGTTGGGAAGGCCTTTCTAATTTAAAAAAAAATTGTTATTATTAAGGCAATGTACAGAAGGGTTACCATTTCATAAGTCAAGTGATGAGTATATTTCTTTTTGGGTAATGCTAACCCTTCACGTGCTTTCTTCCAGGGGAAGACCTTTTTTTTTTTTTTTTAAATCTTCTTGACATTCAGTCCTGAGCATTGCTGAGAAAAATCTTGTTATTGCCTTAAATTATTTTAAAATGCAAAGTGTGTTATCTACCGATTCATACCATCCTGGGCAGTCCCTACTTTTCCTCAGTGTGACAGAATGGGGGAGAGATAGAATTTGCGGAGGAGAAATACTTTACTCAAGCCCCACCAGGTACTAAATTGAGCAGAGTATGAGAATTTGAGTCCAGGCTGTCTGATTCTGGGACTTCTCAATCTTTCTCTTACACTGGAGTCAAGCTCTTCCTAAGAATACCTCCATGGGGACAGAGGACCTCTCCTCCCACCCCAAGACAGCAGAGGCCTGAATGGGAAGGGCTGTGGGCCCACAGACTCAAGCATTCCATGGCCCTTTAAGAATACGGCGGTTCTCAGTCCTGTTGCTAGGCTAGTAGGGTTTCCAGGCAAACTAATTAGAGTACATGTCAGTTCTGCACTGCGCTGGGCGGGTGGTGGCGTTCATTTCACTTCTCTCCCAGTGCGGAGAGCATTGCCAATAACTCATGTTAAATGAAAAGGACAATTTGGGGCTGTGGGATGAACGATTGGTGTATTTATCAAACACTGCCCCTATTCCACGGTGCTGGGGTGGGGTGGGGGTGTGTGGAATGCAAGAGCAGGTGCCTACAGGTGTATGTGGAAGCTCTAATGCTTATTTTTTATTCATACCTGGACTCTGGTTTCCTGCAAAGTGAGTCGTTAGACATTGTAAGGTTCTCAGGGGTGAAAACCAACACTCCTCCCCCTTCACAAGCAAGGAAACTGAGGATTGGCTGACTAAAGAAAAGCACCTGGGAGATCAGAGCCACAGGTGGACCAGACCTGACTCCCCAAAAGGCTCGGGGTGCTTTATGAGGTTGCACTGATCCCTTGTGCCTCCCCTCCCCCCCCCCCACAAAGCTTTTTGGATCTAGCAGGAGCTCCCCTTGGCTTCATTTTCCTAGTTCTCTTCAGAGTCATCCATGATCTGTTCCCACATAGACTTTCTTGTGGATTTTTTTCCCTTTCCCTTGACCTTTGTCCGTAACGTGATTGGCCTTTGCTATTTCCCATTTAGCTTTCTCCATGCTATGTGTGGCCACACATGTGAATCTGAGAAAACTCACAAAAGCGATGATTTTCATGAAGATCCACAAAGGACATGGAGAAGCTGGGATTTGTCCTCATGTGGCTCTCGTCATTTGTTTTTTAAAGTGCAGTAATTTTTGTGTGTGCTTTTGGGATTTTCTTTGCAGGGTTCATTCCAGGGTGGTGGACACATGTAACTATGGGCTGTGTTGAACTAACACTGGATCAAGCTTGTGCCTTCTTTGGGCTTAAGAGGTGGCTTTTGCAGATGAGTTGGCAATGTCTTGCTTTCTGGGAGTGGAGATGGGCACCAGGGGTCAGCGATGGCTGTCTTCTGTGTTCACTCAATGAACTTCGACCAGGTAGAGGCAGACACCTGGCATTCTGCAAAATGCTGTCCTTTGGCCAGGCATCAGTGGCTCATGCCTGTAATCCTAGCTACTCAGGAGGCTGAGATCTGAGGATCGTGGATCAAAGCCAGCCTGGGCAGCAAAGTCCGTGAAAGGCTGATCTCCAATTAACCACCAGAAAACCAGAAGAGGCACTGTGGCTCAAGTAGTAGAGTGCTAGCCTTGAGCTGGAGAGCTGAGGGACAGCACCCAGGCCCAGAGTTCAATCCCTATGACTGACCAAAAAAACAAAAAAAGCCATCCTTTGTAAATTGTACCATTTGTATTCCTACCCCTTACTTCCACGCTTCATTATCTACAGAGGTCTGAGCACCCTCAAATTTGTATCTAGAAATGTGACTTCTGATTCCAGCCTGCATTCAGAAAGTGATTTGTACAGAGTGTGCAATTTCAACTATTAACATTTGTTTCTACTGTGTGAGTGTGTGTGTGTGTGTGTGTGTGTGTGTGAGCACGCGTGCACACGTGTGCACTACTGGGGCTTGAACTCAGGGCCGGGGTGCTGTCCCTGAGTGTTTGTATTAAAGGCTAGGTGCTCTACCACTTGAGCTATCTCTCCTCCAGCTCATTGATGGTTAATTGGAGAAAAGAGTTTCATGGACTTTCCTGAGGGGGCTGGCTTTGAACTGAGATTCTCAGATCTCAGCCTGTGAGGTGTGATGGAATCCTGACTGACAACAGCGTGTGCCATGTCTGGGACTCCTGTAACTCCTTCCTCCTCCATTGTGCTCTGCCCTGTCTTTTCTTTTTTTGGGGGGGGGGTCTGGTTGTGGGGCCTGAACTCTAGGCCTGGGCGCTGTCCCTCAGCTCTTCAGCTCAAGGCTAGCGCTCTACCACTTGAGCCACCACGCCACTTCCGGCTTTTTTCTTTTTGCTTATGTGGTGCTGAGGAATTGAACCCAGGGCCTCATGCATGCAAGGCAAGAGCTCTACCACTGAGCCACCTTCCCAGCCTTGCCCTTTTTTTTCTAATTTGGGAAAAAATTGCCAAGCCAAGCACAAGTGGCCCAGGCCTGTAATCCTAGTGACTTTGGAGGATGAGATCTGACGATCATGTTTCCAAGCCATCAAGGGCAGGAAAATCTGTGACTCTTATCTCCAGTTAGCCACTGAAAGGCTAGAGAACTGTGGCTCAAGTGGGAGAGCTCCAGCCTTGAGTGAAAAAGCTCAGGGACAGTGCTGAGGCTCTGATTCATACCCATACCCACACCTACAACCACACCCATACCCACACACATACACACACATACAATACACATAATGCACACATACACATATGCCCATACCTACACCCACACACATGCAGAATACAATACACACATACACTTACACATATACACACACATGCAGGAGAATGCTGCATGTTGCTATTCTGCTTTCACTTACTGGGTATAGGCCACCTGATCTATCTCTACCTGGAGCTGTCATTCCTGGGTACATGGGCGCAGGTTCCCAGGCTAGCCCAGGACTGGGTCCGTCCAAGCTTAGGAGCCATGTGTGAAGGTGAAGCTGTGGTCACCTGATCTCTGGGCAGTGGTCAGGACAGTAATTGTGCTCCCAGTAGCTGGCACACAGGCAGTGCCCCAGATCGGCAGGTGAATCAATCCGTTTACTCCTGGAGTCATCCCCACGGTCACATTGGCATTCTCATGTGACGGATGGAGAAACTGATACATGGAGAGGTTCAGTTAGAACATATCTCTGGCCCACATCATGCGGTCGCTTATACCTTATTTTATGTCTTCCTTGAATACAAACTCCATGGTGGCAGAGTTTCTCTCTGTTTTTGTTTAGTCATTTTTTTTGGGGGGGTAACTCTGGGGATCGAACCCAGGGCCTTTCACATCAGATACCAGGACTCCATCCCCTGAGCTCCGACGCCAGCCTTTCTTGCTTTATTCTCTGCTGCAGCTCAGTGTTTGGAAAGGTGCTTGGTACTCCATAGATGTTCACTGCAAACATGGGAGGAGTGAAATCCATAGAAGGGAGAAGGGTGAGCCCCTCCCAGGCCCAGGGGAGTACCCATCAGAGCCTCTAGGACTTGTGCCCCAGTCCGTTGCCTGAGCTGATGTACCATCCATGGGCTTCTGAGAACCACAAGAGGGCTGTTTCTCCACAGCCACCTCTGTGTGGAGAACCGGTGACTTCCTGGGCACTGTCTGGGGCCAAGTTCAGAGTCGAGCGCTTGGTGGGCACGAACTGTCTCTGTGAATGAACATACAAGTTAACACTGAGGACAGGAACCCTCACCAGGTGGAAATTCACTGGGGAGACACAGGAGATGGCTCCCTGGAGGGACCGGCCACTGGTTCCCTGAGCCTTTCTAGCGGGTCCTGGCTGCTATTCTCCAAAGACATTGTATCTGGATAGGTGTGGTGCTCAGTGTCATACCAGCAACGTGGTTAAATTCCATGCAGCTGACTGGAGAAAGTAGAAAGCAGGGTTGCAATCAAGAAAGAAACGATATTCTTCAGGAATGAAAGGAACATCCTAAATTGTCAGGATATACTCTCTCTCCCTTTCTCTCTGCCTGTCATTCTCCATCTGTTTCTCCCTTGGTCAAACCTGGGCTGAGGCATTGCACTTTCTTTTCCTAATTTTCTTAGCAAATGTTGTCCCCCCCCCCCCCCCACACACTCCTCTTGCGCCATTTGGACCATACGGATTTTCTTACCTGTCAGTCGTGTTGGGCTCATTAGCCAGAATTTGTTGAAAACAAACACCAGTAAAATGTCTCTAAACAAAACTAAATGAGCTGGTTTTATTAAAGCTTACCTTGACATTCATACTTGTGAGTTTTTCTTTCTTTCTTTTTTTCCCCTTTTAAATAGCAAAAGCAGGATGTGTTTAGAATATAGATGACTCGGGAGGAAATTCCATTTCATCACTAGGGAAGACCCTGGAGGAGGCTTTGTCCATGGATCAGCAACATGAATCATGAGCCATAGGAGATGGAGTTTGCTATTCTGTCCTCAATACACACACACACACACACACACACACACACACACACACACACACACACATGCACACGCACACGCACACGCACACGCACGCACGCACGCAAGCATGCGTGCATGCCCCACCTACACCTCCCATTCCAAGACAAATGTGTCCATCATGGGCCTCTGAGATCTTTGAGATGCTTAGTTAACCTCAGAAGTAAATAGAAGAATTTTGCTCTGGAGTTCAGGGAAGATTTCCTGTCATTAACAGATTCAGAATTAAACGGACATTTCTATAATCAACAGAGCTGATGAGTCTTTTTTTTTTTTTTTTTTGCCAGTCCTGGGGCTTGAACTCAGGGTCTGGGCACTGTCTCCAAGCTTCTTTTGCTCAAGACTAGCATTCTAGCTCTTGAGCAACAGCGCCACTTCCGGCCTTTTTTGTTTATGTGGTACTGAGGAATCGAACCCAGGGCTTCATGCATGCTAAGCAAGTACTCTACCACTAGCCTAACTCTGCCATTCTTTCTGCATAGCTTCTCCAGTGTTTATCTGCAAGGAGAAGTAGTTGCTGTAACAGGACGTCACACAAAGCAATGTTCTTTTCCAGGTAAAATTTACTGACATGAAGACAGACACAGATGCAGACCTGATGAGCGGAGCCCTTTGGGGAAACACTGTACTCCTAATCATAGTAATGGCTATGATTCCATTGTGTGGATAATTGGCCTACAGATGGCATTTGAGCTTTCCTAAGTTCTTTCTTCCCACACACAGAATTAATCAGTACTGACCAAGAAAAGGCCAAGAGAGCTTTCCTTCTTGCTTGTATACTCACTGGTTAGAAATAACTTTTTAAAAAATTTATTCTTTTTAAGATATGATTGTATTGTTAGTCTTAAGATGTTTAACAGAGAGATTACTGGTCTCTAAATCAGGTAAAAAGTACATTTTTTTTTTTTTTGGGTCCGGCTGTGGGGCCTGAACTCTGGGCCTGGGCACTGTCCCTCAGCTCTTCAGCTCAATGCTAGCGCTCTACCACTTGAGCCACAGCGCCACTTCTGGCTTTTTTCTTTTTGCGTATGTGGTGCTGAGGAATCGAACCCAGGGCCTCATGCATGCAAGGCAAGCGCTCTACCACTGAGCCACCTTCCCAGCCCAGTAAGTACATTTCATTTGAGACAATGTCACCCCTTCCTTCACTTCCCTTCAGTTTCCCCCTCCTATTTCTGCCCACAAATTGCACAGTCATTTTCCACATAGTGTCTACTGAATAGCACGATTGTATTTGTTCACTCTTCCCGCTCCCTTTCTGTGTCCTCCCTTTGCCCCCACTAAAAAGAAAAAAAATCCAAAGCAAAAACAAACACTACCACCAACAACCCCCCCCCCCCCACCCCCAAGCATGTTTCCATTTCCTGGGATTTGTTTCAGTAAATAGTATTTTAATTATTCAGAGGCATTACACCTTTGAGTTCCTCCCCTAAAAGCATCCTCCCTTAGTGTGACTGTGTGTGAATGCCTAGAGCCCTGTACACGTTATCCTGTCCAGTTATATTTTAGATCTAGCTTCCACGTAGGGGAGAAAACCTGTGCCGTCTGTCTCTCTGAGCTTGGCTTACCTCATTTAACATGATTGGTTCTAGGTCCATCCATTTCCTCCCAAATGATATAATCTTATTTCTAAATTATTAGATAACATTGTTTTTTTTTTTTGATTGTATGTTTTTGAATGTCGGCTTTGGCCCAAGGTGCATGAGCACCAGAAAATGTTAGTGGTTAGAACTGATTGCTCTGATCTCTTATCTCAGTGTCTAGACCACATGGAGAATTTGTGCCAGGCCAGTTGTCCATGGCTGGCATTGTACGTGTGTCCTTGTCCCTGAGTGCTCAGTTACAGTGTGGGCACTCGGGACTGAGATGTGCTGAGATGTGCCAATGGCTGGCCTGTGGTTAGCCACAGGAGGAGCTCGACTCGGTTGGCATGGCTTGGAAGTCCATCAGAGGCCCCAGGGAAAGGTTGCTTAGGAGGATTTAGTCAAGAGTCTGTTTATTGTCAGCGTAACTCAAATTGGTTTAAGTAGCAGAAGACAGCCATCTGTTCATGTAAATAGATACAAAGACAGATTGGGGATTCAGGCATGGCTGTGTCCAGGCGCTCCACAAATGTCTTCAGGGCTTGATTTGTCTGCATTCAGCTTGTATGTGCCTCCATGCCTGATTCCCCTTTAAGCAGGCTCCCCTCTGTGGCTTTATGCTTCTAACATCCTTAGGAGGCAACAGCCCCGGGGAAGCAGGGCTTCTCACATGCCTGGAATTGAGGTGTGTGGGTGCAGCTGGGATTCAGGACAGGGGCCTGGAGTATGGCACGTGGTGGTTGTCTGGGATTGGGTCACAGGGCCATTCCTGAGCTCATCCAACTCGGTGTGTCCAGGTGCAAATGGCTAAGTGATGGGGTCAGAGCACACAGGGCTGCATGTGCGGATACAGGTCCAGCTCTCTTTATGGGACAGTCTGGGAGAGGCCACTTAAAATGAAAAAGTCAGCTTGGTGTCCCTATCTTGCCTTAGACTTTGGTTTTAATTAACTGAGCCAGCGGGGGCATATGATTTCCAGCGCAATTGGTCCTCTGTGGGTCTACAGGATTTTTTTTGCTGTATTAAATAGGAAATTAAAATACAAAACAAAAGGTAGAGCATCATCTGGAATTCTGGAGGCAGCCGATGATGGGCAGTGCCTGTGTTTTCCTGTGGGCCCCCTAGACTCCAGGTTTGAAGGGGCGTAGGTTTCTTTCCATATTCCTTAAGTAAAAATATGTGGGGTGGGGGGGAGAGGGATGTGAATATTGTTGCTCATTCTAATTAGGCAATGTGGTAGGCAATTGCCATTTTACCCTCCTCTCCCCCTATTTTTGGTGCGGGTACTGGGGTTTGAACTCAGGACTTCTAGCTTAAGGCTGATGGCACTATACCACTTGAGCCACAGCTCCACTTCTGGATTTTTTGTTTTTACTGGTGAATTGGAGATGGAGTCTCTTGGATTTGTCTGCCCAAGCTGGCTTCAAACCATAATCCTCAGATCTTAGCCTCCTGAGTAGCTATGAGTACAGGCTTGAGAACCACTGGCACTGGGCTCAACCCTTTTTTAGATTTTTTTTGTTAGCCAGCTTCCTTGCTACCATTTGTATTTGTATTTGGAATGTTCTGGAGTGGACTGGAATGTTCTGGAGTCTGCCTTGACTCCAGTGGTAATCTGGGATGGCAAGGGTCCCCTGGGCGGGCACCATCGATCCACTAGCTGTCAGCACCGCCAGCAGCTTGTCAACAATCACAACCAAGGCTGTCTTCAAGCATTGCCAGGTGTCCCCCAGTGGGACAGAATCTTGCCCAATGGGCTGCTCGCTGGATGGGTCGCTAATCCAGCCCCACCCGGGTATGGTTTGGAGTACAGTCTGAACTTCTGTGTCCCTGAGGATGGCTAGAATGTTCTAAGCCCCCTTTCTAGTGACTTGTAAAGCATGTGAAAGTTTGAGGAACTTGGTGACTCAATGACTTGGGGTAGACGTTCTCAAATTTTGACATCTATCAAAATCTCCCTGCCAGATGCTGGTGGTTCATGCCTGGAATCCTAGCTATCTCAGGAGGCTGAGATCTGAGGATCATGGGATCCAAACCAGCTGGGGAAGGAAAATCCATGAGACTCTTACCTCTGTAACCCACAAAACAGCTGGAAGTGGAGGTAGAAAAGACACTCAGGAGGTTCATAGCAGCAGGGTGGTCCAGATCTCTTTTTGGTGTGTCTTTTTTTCCCCTAAGTTCGCCATGTGATTCTGACATTGCCTAAACTTGGAGAATAGTTGCCTTAAGACACACACAGGATCAGAAAAAACCAAAACATTCATTCAAAATTCCAGAAGGAAAAAAAGTTAGAAGCAAACACATGGTCCAGGTATGGTGTCCTGGCAGCAACAGCTTATCACCTCTCAGGCATTGCAGGAGATGTTCTCTTCCTATTCCTGCCCCCAGAAAAGGCAATTCGGTCTAACAGCCTCATTCCTAGAGAGAACCCCACAGAGTGTTTGCAATCATGAGAGGCAAAGTGGAAACAGTTTTCTCTGGGGTCGATAATCTCTGGGAAGACATGGGATGTGAATAAACATGCTCTTTAAAAAAATTATTTTAAATTTTTTTCTTTCTGGTACAGACTTCTCAAGTGCAATGCACTTATTTATTCAGAGTGGGCTGGGCATGTATCCACAGCCAGATTCCTGGGCTGGCTGCATGTGGTAAATAGAGAGAGAATGCCGATTGATTTTGTATCTCATGGAGTTGTGGAGGGGTAGGTGGGGGCTGAGCAGTGATTAGAATCTTGGCCATGGGAGGGGAGGGGAAGGGAGAGCAGGATGGGATGGGGGCCTCTTGGCCTTTGCAGCTTGTGCCTGCCACATCGCCCAAATTGACTTTTCTTTACCTCCAGTTCATTAAATTCAGTCATGGTGCTTTCTATCTGATCGGACTGCTGGAAAATCTCTTCCAATAACAGCACCTTTGCAAATCCACTGGAAGATTTGTATAATTGTTACCCTGAAGGCTGCAGTTAGGAGACATCTGGAAGAACACAATTGAACGATAACAAATCCTGATTATTAAGAAGATCAATCTAGCGGAGTTCACGCCTGTAATCTTAGCTACTCAGGAGGCTGGGAGCTGAGGATCAAGGTTGGAAGGCAGCCTAGGCAGGAAAGTCTGCATGGCTCATTGTCAACGAACCACCGAAAAGCTGCCAGGGGAGCCGTGGCTCAAGTGGCAGAGTGTCAGCCTTTAGTGAAAAAGCTCAGGGCAGATCTTGCAAAGATGCCAGTGCTGTGTAGCTTTCCTTTCTACAAAGCCAAAGAAAATGGGACTTCATGTGTGATCGGGTGCAGTATTTCTAGAACATAGTGTGTATGCTTGAAGACCAAAGACTGGGGGTTGTCCCGACTGGCAATGTGGGTACACAGCTTTTTTTTTTTCCTGTGGCTTCTCAACTTCATGTTATTTCCCAGCAGGGCCTTACATGGTTGATGGCAGTGTGTAGCAGTGTATTTTCTTGCTTTTCTTTGAAAGGGAGATGGGGAAATGTATTCGCTGGGTTGGCCGTCATCCTGGGCGCCAATTTCATTTTGCTTTTTTACTATGCAGTGTCTTGGTGACTTCTGAGTAGGTTCTTTAACCTGTGTGGGCTTCCTGTGGCTCCCTCCACAAGGTCACCTGCTGTAGTCCTTGAGGATAGCACGGGACAAAGTGCAGCATCAGCAACTCTTAGCATGTTCCTACTTTGTCCATACAGCTTACAAAGTGCCTCTCTCACAGCCATCACCCGGCCCCTCAGAGGAGTCTTATTAACATGGCCATTCCATCCTACAGAGGAACGTGTCTGCCTGTCTGGGCTGATCTAGGCAGAGAGGGGCCCAGGGGGGATTCCCACTGGAAGAGGCCAGGCTGGCCTTTGTATCTCCAGCCTGCGGCTCTGCTGCTTGACTTGGTGCACATGGACTGAAGAGTAGTCTGCATGGGTTTCAGAGGCCGAAACACTGGTGGAGGGACAATTAGGGAAGGGTTCAAAGCCAAAGGTCTTCTTAAGCAATAGTGGTGGGACTATGTGGCCCACAACCAAACTCAAGGAAGAAAGCCAGAAATGCAAATGGCACTGACAAAAGAGAACCTGCAGGCCTGCGACCCAGAAAAGGCTCAATCCAGAAGGATGCTCAACGCAGCCTTGCTGATCAACAGTGATGGATTGCAGGCCTCCCCATGCCTAGTGCAGGTGGGGGAGGAGGGTAAAGGAGGAGGGGGGCAACTTATGATGAATTGTCACTATGAAAGTTTAGGCAGCCATTTACCGTGATGGCTGTAAAAAACCGTTGCCCCATGGTTGGGGTGGGGGGTGGGGGACATTGCTAATCTCAAACTCTTTCAAAATAATCAAAGCAGTTTGAAAGATCATTTGAATTCACACATACACACAGGATTAAGAGGAAAAAGAGAAACAAATTCAGCAAATTTCTGAGCAGTTGTCAGGCTCTTGTCTCTTTCTTACAAAAATAAATATATTTACATGTACTAATGCTGGGCAGCAGTGGCTCATGCCTCTAAGTCCTACTGGCTCAGAAGGCTGAGATCTGAGAATCAAGCTGGGAAGCCAACCTGGGCAGGAAAGGCTGTGAGACTCTTAATCTCCAATGAGCCACCAAAAAGCCAGAAGTAGAACTGTGGCTCAAGTAGTAGAGCACCAGCTTTGAATGATAAAGCTAAAGGAGAGCGCTTAGGCCCTGAGTTCAAGTCTCAGTAATAGTGCATGTGCACGAGTGCGCGCGCGCACACACACACGCATACACACACACACACACACACACACACACACACACACACACACACACACACGCATACACCCACACAGCTGAACTGGGAATGGTGGTAGATGCCTATAGTCCCAGTATCTAAGAGGCGGAGACAGGGAATAGAGATTTTGAGGCCAGCATTAGTTATGTAGTGAGACCCTGTCTTAACTAAAACAAACCAAACTGGCATTGCTTTTGATTTTAGAAAACTCAAGGCCCTTTTCTGGTGACACTGGTCACTTGGTGAGGACATAGTCCCCTCAGGGTGTCAGATTGCTGAGGGTTGGAGCTGGCTGTGCTGGAACAGGTGTGGAGGCTCACAGCACGTTCAAATTCAGGCTGGCCAGTCAGGTATGAGGAGCCTGCAGGGGAAAGTGTGGCTCTTGTGAATTTCTACACGGGAAGTTAGGCCAAAGTAGACGATGGCTGCACGTTGGAGTGAACTCGGAAATACTCTACCATGTGAGCTGCAGATCCACTTCCAGCTTTTTGATGCTTAATTGGAGATGAGAGTCTCACAGACTTTTCTGCCCTGGGCAGACTTGGAACCACAGTCCTTCTATCTGTTTCCTGATTAGTTAGAATTACCAGCATGAGCTACTTAAGGGAATTTCTGTTGGAAGATGGATTAGTGTTCCTGTTTTCTAGATGATGAAATGGAAACCTGCTGTAGTTCAAGGGATGGACTTGGGGCCATGTATGACACTTTTGTGTCATACAGTAGAGGCCCAGATACCATCTCTGACTGTGCATGAACACAAATCCAGATTGGATTGGAGAGATGGCCACTGCTTGTTCCTCTCTGCCACAGGATGTAGGGGACAGAGGCAGATAGAAAGGGCAAGATTAGGA
The DNA here is from genome assembly GCF_019054845.1 of Dipodomys spectabilis. Taxonomy (NCBI): domain Eukaryota; kingdom Metazoa; phylum Chordata; class Mammalia; order Rodentia; family Heteromyidae; genus Dipodomys; species Dipodomys spectabilis. Next base: position 1,258,447 of record NW_024871181.1, read on the forward strand.
GAAGACTTGAGTGAAACTACTTGTGGAATGCCGGGGCGGTATGCTGCACTCTGGGGGAAGTAGTGCTGTAGCGCCCTCTCCTGGGGGAATCTTCATAATAGTAGGCGGCGACTGCACAGATGAGGGCCGGGCTGTAAGCAGATAGTCTTTAGCAAAACAGGGTATTTAGGAAGCTCAGAGTCTAGGAGGAGGTGGGAAATTCACCCTGGCTTTGCAGTGATGGCTGCTGTGATGACTTCGTGAGGTTAGTGGGGGCCCAGGGAGGGACAGCGCAGAAGAGAAGGTGGTGTCTGAGCTGAAGCTTGAGGCAGGCTTGGAGGGTGGGCAATGTGATCTAGGAAGGAAGAACAATATGTGCAAAAGAATGAGAAGTGATGCCAGGCTCTGGTGGCTCACACCTGTAGTCCTAGTACTCAGGAGGCTGAGGTCTAAGGATGATGGTTCAAAGCCAGCCCGAGCAGGAAAGTTTGTGTGACTCTTGCCTCTAAATTAAACACCAGAAAACGGAGAGTAGAGCTGTGGCTCAGGTGGTAGAGCTCTAGCTTTGAGCAGAAAAGGTCAGGGATAGTGCCCAGGCCCTGAGTTCAAGCACACATACAATACAAAAAAAAAAAAAAAGAGAAAAGAATGAGATGTGATGGGCAGGATGGGATGTTGGCAGCAGGAAAACCACCCTGGTGTGGCATGGTAAACCTGCTTCTCCTAGGTGAGCATCTCACCCAAAGAACAGCCTGCTGGGTTTTAAACCCTGCCGTTTCCTGGCTGCAGGCTGGAGCCAGGTTACCTGCCGACTCACAGCTTCCTCTGAATCCTACGCTCAAAGCACTGCTTGGTTCTGGTTGATATTTCTGGGTTTCTGTTGGATGTTTGGAATCCTCTGCCCATTGCTCCTCAGCCCCCAGTGCTATGGGCTGGCTTCCCCTGGAAGCCTAATGAGGCAGTTGCCATGGTAACAGGACGACATCCTAGCTCCCCAAACCCAGAGTCTGTTTCCTCTCTGTTTGCTAAATTAATAACATTTAAATCAAACATATTAATTTATTTCATGTCAATTAATTTGTATGTTAAGCGGCATGCCAGGTTCACCCTCCCCTCCCCCAGACACCCATTAATTAACTGCAGCCACACTGAAAGCACATCACAGAAGTTGCAATGGCTTTCAGCAAGCTACAATTACAAAGCTCTGCTATGATGTGCAAAGTAATCAATGCCAAAATAATTGCTTTTCACAGGACTACAGTCAGCTGTCTTGTCAGATTGTTAACTTATAATCATAACTGTTTGGGGGTAGCGTGTGTGTGTGTGTGTGTGTGTGTGTGTGTGTGTGTGTGTGTGTGTACGCGCGTGTGCACATATGCCAGTCCTGTGCTTGAACTCAGGGCCTGGATGTTGTCCCTTAACATTTTTTATTTTTTTGGCTCAAGGTCACCACTCTACCACTTGAGCCACAAGTCCACTTCTAGCTTTTTGGTGATTAACTAGAGATGAGTGTCTTATGGACTTTCCTACCTGGGCTGGCTTTTACCCATTATATTCAGATCTCAGTTTTCTGGGTAGCTGGGATTACAGGTGTGAGCCACTGGCACCTGGTTTGTTTGGAGTTTTGAAATAATAATAAAAAAAGAAGTAGCCAAAATATTAGAGGGACCACCGGTGACTGGAAATACACTGGCTTGTGAGTACTATTTATTTCCTTTTTTTTTGTCTGTTGATCTTATCTGTCACCGTTCAGGGCTGGCTTTGGGACTTGTGACTCCCAGGGGGTTAGAGTCAGAGAGGCCAGTCAAGCACGCCCAGGGGTTTACCTGGCCTCAAGTGAGGCAGCGGGTGCCTTCCTTTACTCTTGGTCTTTGCAGAGATGGTGGAAAAATTGATCTGGTTAGATGTGTCTCCTGGGATCTGCTGCACAGTGGAGACACAAGGACAAGGGGCAAGGGCACTGCCATGCTCTGAGCCAGCCCTGCCAGTCTTGTGGGAGCAACACCTCTCTCTCTCTTCCTCTGTCCTTTCCTTCCTTCCCCCCCTTTCCCACCTCTCCCCTCCCCTCTCCTTTTCTCTCCTTAAACTCGCCGCACCTGACACTTGGAGGTTCATCCCTTCCCTTGGGCTAATCTTCGCACAGCTTCATGTTGATTCCATCCTTTGAAGCACACTCTGGCTTCTCCTTCCGCTTTTTGAGGCACAATGATTCAGAATAAAAAAAAAAAGCAAAACAAAACACACCTGGCAGTGTCAGGGAAACACACTCGGGTGATCTCCTCCAAGATGCAAACCACTCAATCCTTCCTGCTGATGGGGGCTGGAGTTGCTGTGAGGCTGAGTGTGCACAGACCTCTACAGACGATCCAATGTGGAACTTTCCGAGTGTGCCCATCCATGTGGGGCCCAAGACCCACCCACTTTATAGCCAAAGATAGAATGCTTCATACCCCAGTGAATCATGGTGCGCTGATCTATTATCCGATCACCTCCTGCAAGGACAGGCAGATGGCTGGGCCTCACCCAGGGCCTTCCTGTGCCATCTGCCTTTGTATTAGCACTGGGGTCAGGAGAAGAACTGCTAGGGCAGTTCACCCAGAGCCCAGCTGGGTCCGAGCGGAACATGACAGCCCCCTTCTTTATCTTTTGAACGCTCCCCATCCTCAGGTCAATACTGATTTATCATTTCTACTATTGACTTAGGGAGACTCATAATACACATGAGAGGCATTCATCTTCCCAAGTCACAATGCCTCCATTAGCTAGCTCATATCCATGGCTCCCAGAGGTTTGCCTCAGAATGTGAGAAAAATTTGGGGATACATACTCCCCCACGCATGTGCATGTGTATACACACTCTCCCATCTATTCATTTCCCTTGAGTTTTAACTGCTTTTCCTCCAGTTTGGGCGAATGGATATTTATTGCCAGAGTAAAAGAGCTGTGAGAGGGAAAGTTCCAGAAGTGACTATGGATTTAAGGACACGGTGCTAAAACCAAATGGCTTTGTGCGTTTTACAAGCATAAAGGGGAGTGCCCATTTTATGTGCGCAGGAAACTTAAATTTACAACATCCTTGAAAACAGCGACTCAGTCTCCTGGCCTGGTGAAGGTCTCACTGTGACATGTTAATATTTACTTTAAGGGTATGCATTTCTGTATGTCTTTGAACAAATCGGCAATCAATTGGGGGACCATGGTTTCTCTTCACTGGAAAATAGCCACACCGTAAGACTGAATGGAAAGTGTCACACATTATAATAGGGCTTCTGCCAGCTCACCTGCCAAATTCTAGCCTTCCATATTTGGAGACACAAACCACAATTTTTCCTTACTTAGAAGCTTGTTGAGTTTGCCAGACATTGAGATCATGGATTGGATTTGGGGGAACAAGAAGAAGTGAGCCTCTATATGAAGGGTGGATAAAAAAGCTGGATTCCCAATGTCCTCTTTTTCCTATAGTTAAATATCAAAGCAATTGATCAGTAGCCTCAGCTGGATTCCCAGAACGAATAATTTGTTTTCTTCCCTCATCATGAGGATTCATGAAGTAATTTCTGCAGAGTAGCTAGCTCCGGGCAGACGAAGAGCCTGTCACAGGCCCCTGGCCCTCATGTGATTCTGGGTCCCACACAGACAGAAAATGACCATTTGTTACTGAAACCCTTTGAGGAAGTGGTTGCCTTGGCTTTGTCTAACTTCCAAGGAAAATGAAAAGGTACATTTTAGGAATGGCACACTTCTGTCCTACCAACAAAAAGCCTCCTGTCTTTATTCAGTTCTGCGGCTGGCTTGATCTGTGCCATGGGATTTGCAAATAATGGAGTTCCGTTGTCATGACAACGCATCCTGTGTCATCTTTTCCTCATGATGGCGGATTCTTCACTGCTACTTTGATCTTAAGAATCGCTGAAAGTTTTTCTTGAAACTCTGCTTCGAGAACATGACTGCCCACAGCTTTAGATGTCAGATGAAGATAGGCATCCAGCAAGCCTTCCTTCCTAGGCATAGTAGGCAGTGTGGGATTCTTGAGTCTCTCTGTTTAAGAAGAGATCTAAATAACTTGGTCTCCTCATTTAATAAAAACCATCTATAGCCAGGTACTGGTAGCTCACACCTGTAATCCTACCTACTCAGGAGGCTGAGATTTGAGGCTAATGGCTCAAAGCCAGCCTGGGCAAGAAAGTCCATGAGACTCCTAGCTCTAATTAACCACTAAAAAGCTGAAAGTTGGCAGTGTGACTCAAGTGGTAGAGGGTCAGCCTTGAGAGAAAAAAAGAAGAAAAGGATGCTCTGTGTTTGAGAGTCTCATCAAAGAACTTGTGAGTTTTGTTTTGCAAGCTGGTAGAAACCCTGGGAGCTCATTGAAGTCAGTCTTACTTTGGTGTGTGTGTGTGTGTGTGTGCATGCGCGTGCATGCGTGCATGCGCATGTGTGCGTGCACGCATGCCTGTATGCGTGCATGTGTGTGCTTGCATGTGCATGCTTTATAATGGGACAGAAACAAATCCTATGAGTCACATGAGACCTCTCAACTTACTGTGAGGCCCAGATTAACACCTGACCACCAGAGTGAAGGCCAAACTTCAAGAAGGCCAAGTCAAGCAAAGCAAGTGGAGCTGGAATTGAAATGGTTCTGTAGCAAGAAAGAACATTTTCCTTTGGACCTCTTCCCGCCTCACACACAGACCAGGGAGACCTGGAATTTGCAGAAGGAAGGAAGCACAGGGAAGTGGTGTTTGGGTGTTCATCGATCCCTTCTTGTTGCAAAGAACCATTTCTGCCAGGCCATGCAAGAGCATCCAAACATGAGCTTGCCAGGCTGCAAGCAGAAAAGCAAGGCCATTGTTTCCATTCTGGGCCTTGATCACTTTACTTGGCATATCATCTGACAACAATATCTTCCACACCTAATGGTTAAATGCACTTTTTTTTTTGATGGTGTGTGTAGGGGGAGATCTTGATTTTACAAACAGCTTGCACCAGGTGACCATACACACAAGGGCAAAACTAGACCTGGATTCATACCACGAAGAACAAAGAAACCCTCCTGATCACAAACCCACAAGAGCAGGAACGTATACACTGCTATTTTCTTTCAGCTAATGTTTTCTCTTTTTTTTTTTTTAAATCTTTCCCCCCTTGCACCTTTGCAAAGATTTCCCCAAGGACCTCCGGAGACAGCACCCGGTGGTGACTACTCACAGCAAGAGCCTGTGGATTTACAGGCCGGAACTGGTTAATTCCAATATGGCATCATTAAGGAAACTGATTTCTTTTCCATGGAGCCAAATCGGATTAATTATATGCAGGCCGAGTATACTTAACAAATGGCATAACTCAAAGGTGTCGAGCTGGGTCATGCACAATTTGGTTCTTTGTTTTTCATCTGAACAAAGCATTTGCCATTTAACATCCTGAATTCAATGTGCTGGGTTTGAAAATTCTAGTACCCATTTACTGTTCCTTGATAGGCTCTGAGCCCCACCCCCTCTCCCTCTTGATGGTACACAGAATGCTTCAGATTACCCCTGGCAGAGCTAAAATACCCAGAAGCGAGGGATCATGGTTCACTGGGTGCCATTTAGTGCCTGATCAGAATGCAAAGCGCCATCAATCCCATTATTTCATGATTATCAGCTTGCTCTGTGTAATTAAGGGACGGAGGCCATTTCTTCACCCAGAGAGGATGGGTGGGGAGAAGAAAGCCCCGAGGCAGAAGCGGGTTTTGGTGAAAGCAGGAGACACTTACTGAGCAGGTGACGATGATGGGCAAGAGCTGTGGGCTGTCAGCCCGGCAGATGTAGCAGGCTAAGCCTCTCATGTAGATGTATTTTCAGGTGAGAAATACCAAAGGTTCTAAAGTCTTAACTTCGGCAAAGCCCCCTTCCCAGTGCATACTTTCTGTCCATATGGCAGTGACATCTGAGGCAAGATGGCCTGGTCCTTTCTGTGTCACCATAGCAGCCTCTGAAGGGAGGGACAGACAGGCAGATAGACCATTCCACCTCAGTGGGACGAACTGGCCTACAGCTGCCCAAGGGAGCTGTGTTGCATTGGACCTGCACTTGACATCCATTTGAGGATGGATAGTTGTCCTAAGGCCCAAGGCTATGGTTTCGCAAAGCAGGAAATAAACAGAGGGTTCCTAGAATCAGGCAGCATACCCTGTTCTTAAAATACACCCCCCCCCCATCTCCCCCATACCCCCTACCAAAGATAAAGCCCAGCCTAGGGAAGAGATGTCCAGGCGTGAGGAACTTCTTCACCATTTTCACAGGGACTTCAGGGCCCTCAGCCTTTTTCTCCTTTCTCCTCCACAGTTTCTCATTGCCTCTCTATCTGCTCACATCTTCCTGGCCAACACAGTATCCAATAGAGAAAAACCATTTCTTTAGCAGGTCCTGCTTTGGGTGTAACTCAGGTAAACTTCTGCTGGAGAGAAAAACAGTGGAGTGAGGAGATGATTCTGGAACATCTAAGAAAGGTCTCATAGCAGGATTGTGTGTGTGTGTACGGTTGTATGTATGTGCCTGTGTGTGCAGTACTGGGGTTTGAATTCAGGACTTCAGGCTCTTGCTTAGCTTTGTTGCTCAAGGCTGGCAGTCAACCATTTAACCCACCCCTATACTTCTGGGTTTTGCTGGTTAATTACAGATATGTTTCTCAGCTTTGTCTACCCATTCTGGCCTCAAGTCATGATCCTCAGATCTCAGCCTCCCAAGTAGCTAGGATTACAGGTGTGAGACATCAGTGTCTGGCTTGTAGAATTTTTTTTTTTGAGCTGGATTTTGAAGCATGAAAAGAAGCTGTAGAAGTCCAGGGCATCACCGACAGGCACCAGAGCACATGCAAAAGAGAGGAGGTCCTCAGGAAGAAGGCCCTATGGGAGAGGTTAGAAGTCCTCATGGTAGCAGAGGCTGAGGAGTTTGTATCTTAACTGGGATGACTTTGGAAGTTCAGGGTGGAAGGAAGGGAGCCAGGTGGAGGAAGGCCTGGATGGGGACAAACAAGCCCAGCAGAAACTGTGGTGTGTGTGTGTGTGTGTGTGTGTGTGTGTGTGTGTGTGTGTGTGTGTGTGTGTGTGTGTGTGTGTGTGTGTGATTGCTCATGGCTTAACTCCTCTCAGTTTTAGGGACATCTTTTAGTTCTGCCCAGGCTGATCTATTCATTGTGTTCTTGTTCCTTGCAGGCCCAGGGTTCTTTGATTTGTTTTGTTTTGTCTTGTAATTCCCTGCAGATTAACTAAAATCTATATACCGGACTCTTTTTAGGAAAATTGGGCATGTTATGGCAAATTTAGAAAATGCAGTACATTAGACATTCAACTGATATCTAAAGGATGCAAATATTCAAATGATACTTCAGTGACGCACACATCCATCATCTATGAGTAACGACTGGTCCTTGTTCGTGGCTCTCTCAATACTCATACGTTCCTGAACAAAACATGAAATCACCAAGTACAGATTGTCTTACAACCTGCTTGCTCTAATGAGATCACTGTCAGCCCCTCCCCATGCCCATCAATGGAGCTCCGTGACATTCGTTTTAATGACTACACGCCAGGCCCTCCTTACAATACACAATCATTTATTTATCCGGCCAGCTATTGTTAGGCCTTTGGTTTGCACGACAGGCTGCTGGCTCCGTCTCCCACGCTCTGTGCTCCTGGGGTCTCCTCTAAGCTTGCCTCCATCCGACCCCCACTGCTGCAGAAACAGCATTTGCCGGGCTTTCACGAAAGCATAGACATCTCCATGCTGCATCTTGTCTGAACCCATTTTCCCCTTTGTGTGTTCTGACTTCACTCTCCTTGTCGGTCAGTGGAGAAATGAAGACCAAATTTAGAACCTGATGTCTATGATGTGCAGCCCAGCTACTGAAGCAGAGGCCCATAGCTCAGTCTGTAGATAGAAAGAGCCTTTGATTTAGAAGTTTCCAATCCTCTCCCACCCCAGCTATTTCCAAGAGCCACAGCTCACAGGCAGCCTATAGCTTGTCACAGTAAATCTGGCCTGGTGTCAGCCTGGCCAGGAACCAGCTACCAGTGTGGTGGAGAAATGAGGTTCTATTAACTGTCTTCAGTCTCCAGCCTGTGTGGCCTGGGTTGGTTTATTTCACATGTCCACACTGCAGGCCTTAGCGAGTGAGTGAGTGTACATCACCCCGGAGCTTGGTGAACGCTGACGGTGGACTGTGTGGGTGCTTGATGGGGTGTAGACTGCAGGGGACTTAGATTCTAGGGACATGAAACTCATTGCCTGACTCACTGCCAGCTAGGAGTGTCCTGCACCCTGGTGCCCTGTGGTGAGACAGCTTCAAGGAGAATGCTACTAGGAGACAGGGCAGTAAGTCCAGCCACCTGTTCACCACTCAAGCATCTGTCCAATTGTGCATCTACCCATCTATCTCCCTCTCAACCCACCCATTCATGTTTCTATCCACTCACCCATCCATCCATCCATCCATCCATCCATCCATCCATCCATCCATCCATCCATCCATCCATCCAACCCATTCACTCACACACCCATCCATCCATCCATCCATCTACCCATTTACCTATTCACTGATCCATCTAACTCTCAACCTACCCATTCATATTTCTATCCACCCATTCAGCCATCTACACATCTATCCACACATCCATCTACTCATCCACTCACCCACCCACCCACCCACCCACCCATCCATCCATCCATCCATCCATCCATCCATCCATCCATCCATCCATCTACCCACCCATTCACTTACCCACCCATCCATACATTCATCTATCTACTTGTCTTTCTACACTCAACTTCCTATCCATCCATCCACCCATCTATCCATCCAACCACCATCCATCCACCCGTCCATCTGACTATCCATCATCATCATCATCATCATCCACCTACCTATCATCCATCCACCCACCCACCTACCCATGCATCCATCCAGCAGCTGGTCATCCATTCAGTAGGATTCGTAGGTGATATGCCAGGCTCTGTTTTAGGCACTGAGGGCACTCAGTGAGCAAAGTGACAAAAATTCCTGCCTCCTTCCCCAAGCTCTGGTGTTGTGAGATAGGCAATGCCCTCTGAGCATAACACACAAGTCACTAGTAATTAGAAGACACTGAAGGACAAGGATACAAACAAAGCTGGGAAGGGGAGACCCGGGGATCCGAATGTGGGTTGTGCAGCTGTGACTTTATGTAGATGGGAAAAATGGTAGACACGTTGAGAAGTTAACCCGGAGTGGATGAAGGATGAAGGAGCTAGCCAGGTGGATTTGGGGGACATCCCAGGTGAAGGCCTCAGCAGGAATACCTGACATGCTTCAGGAGCTTACCTGGAACAGGTGAGCCGAGGAGAAAGCACAAGGACGCCAGGTTTAAGGAGAAGGCTGTGGTTGCACTGCTCTCTCCGTGTGCCTCCTGTCATGGTCATAGAAACAGGATATTGGGGGCTAAGTGCGACTCGAGGCATCGGCACCTTCTCCCTGGGCTCCATCAAGGAGAGTTGGTGTGCATGGCAGGGTTGGCAGAGGGAATGAGGCTGGAACAAGGGAGGGCTTGGGGAGGGAGAGGGGGTGATGTGTTCATCCTTCAGAGGATGCTGGCAAACCTGCCCAGCTCATGCTGTGGGTGGAGCTAGGACTCCACAGCAAGAGGCAGTGCACAGCGGACCCAGGACTGGAATGAGACAGAGATTTGGGGGTTGAATCCTTATTTTTCCACTTAGAATGGTGAGTTACCTTCTCCCAGCCTTTGAACTTTTAACATCCATACAAGTAGGGAATGCTGATCATAGTTATTTGAGCACAAAGTGTTTTGGGGCAGGGGGACTCAACTCCCCTCATTCAGACAAGATGGGAGCTTGCAGCTTGCGGACCTGGCCCATTTCTCCTCTGTGGTCCTCCGGCTGGACATCTAGCTTGTCCTTCAGAACTGTCAGGAAAGCCCTAGTCAGCTCGTGAAGACTGGGAGAAGAGGCTAGCAGACGGGTAAGTGCCAGCCAGGTGTGCTTGGTTGTAGATAAGATGTGAGGGTGGGTTCTGAGGTTATCCTGGCAACCAGCAGTGGTGAGATCCACCTCCCTTCCCTCACCCCTCACCCTCAGCAGTGGCTTCTCAGAGATGGCTGAGTCTGAAGCAGGTGAAGGTCATAGAAGGACATGGCCGGCCTGAGCTTGCTGGATAGATTTGATCATCCTCGTTTGTACTTAAAACAATTATCCACACCACGTTGTGGCTCGGCAACCACCGCCAAGTATACATTTTGCTAATTGATTTATGTTAACTTCCGTGCGTCCTGATGATCGATGTCAACAGCCTTGTAGTATGGCATCCTGGGAGATGAAGAACAAACCCTCCCAGCAGCCTGCTCCACAGGCCGGGCGACCTCTCCAGCCCTCTTCTGCACAGCGGAGAAGGGTACAGATAACTGTGGATTATCTCAGTTTTTCTACACTGCCATGTGTGCAGGTTTCCAATCAATCCCGACACACGGTGTGCACTGAAAATCGATTTCAACATCAAATTGCTGGCAATGATGCTGGCATGCATTTGATGCTTAGACTGGGGTTGGGTTGTTTTTTTTTCCTCCTAAGTAAATGTTTGTTAAATCTTACCTGGGCAATAAAATCAGCTGTCTGGATTTAGAGAGAGAGGGAGAGAGGGAGAAGTAGAGGGGGAGAGGAAGAAGGAAGCGAGGAGGTGATGGAAGAGGAGGAAGTGCAGGCGGGGGAGCTATTTTTTTTTCTGCCTGTGATATTTGGAGCTAGATTTTATGTTTACCTGGCTCAGGCGATCACCGCAAACCAGCCTGAATCATTTGTACCAACCAAATGTGAGTGTATGAAATCATACTCACCGCTGACCTTTTCAGTTTAGAAATCGCTGACTCCTAACAGGAAATGGAGGCTTTGGGAGAAGAAAGGGCCAGGCGGAGGAAGGCAAAAGGCCTTCTGGCCCCAGTCTGTGCGGTCATGTGACCAGAGCACAGAGGTGTGTGTGTGTGTGTGTGTGTGTGTGTGTGTGTGTGTGTGTGTGTGTGTATGATGGATAAGGGACCTTCTTGAAAGGAATGAATATAACAAATATGAAAGTCAATTTCATGTTTAAAATGTGTGTGTGTGCATGTGTTTTAATTTTTTTGGCAAGGGAATATAGTTTGAATAACCAACAGGGCTGGATGGCTTCTAAGAGTCCACAGCAGAACTCATCCTCCCTACTTCCTACCTGGATCCCCCTCCCAGGCTCTCTTCTCCCCGCCCTGACTCCTTGCTACCACACCATGTCAGCGAATCCAATCCCAAGAGACCCGTTCTGGACAATATCTGCTGCTTTCGTCTTCTGCCTGGGTGACTCTGGCTGTCTGCTCACCCTGCTCTCGCTTACCCCTGTACCACCCGTGGCATGATGCCATATTAATTGTTATTGTTTGTATATTTATGACTATGCAAATATTGCTCACTGCAGATCCAAGCAGTATATAAGAATGAGACTTCTAGGATGAGATATTCTTTCTTTTCCATGTGATCTATCACTTCTCTTTCTTTTATCATATTTTATTGCTTATTATGATTATTAAGGAGTTGTACAAAGGCAATATAATTCCATCTGTCAGGTAATGAGTACAATGCATCTTGAGCAATGTCAGCCCCTCCTTTGTTTTCCCACGTTTTCCCTTCCCATCCCTGCCCATAAGTTGCAGCATTCTTTTTTTTTTTTTTTGGCATGGTGTATATTGAATACCATGACTGCATTTTTTGCCCTCCTTCCTCCATTCCTGTGATGCCCCCTTCTGCTCACCTAAAGAGATAACAAAAACAACTAAGACAAAAACAAACAGCATCACCAACAATAATAACAACAAAGCCATGTTTCCATTTCCCGGATTTCGTTTTGATAAGCGGTTTTTCACACGTTCAGAGGAGTTACGCCTTTGGGTTCCTGCTAAGTGCATGCTCCTTTAGCCTGTGCCTTTGTGTGTGAATGGAGTCATTGATAAGAAATGTGGCATGATGGAACCCTTGCTATATGACATCCTAGTCCACTCTGGAGAGAGAGAGGATATAGGTTCTTTCTTCCTTCCCTCCCTCCCTTCCTTCCTATGTTCTTTCCTTCCTTCCTTTCCTCCCTCCTTCCTTTTTCCTTCCCTCCTCTCTTCCTTTCTTCTCTTCCTCCTTCCCTCTTTCCCTCCCTCTTTCCCTCCTTCCTTCCCTCCCTCCTTCCTTCCTTCCTTCCTTCCTTCCTCCCTCCCTCCCTTCCTTCCTTCCTTCCTTCCTTCCTTCCTTCCTTCCTTCCTTCCTTCCTTCCTTCCTTCCTTCCTTCCTTCCTTCTTTCCTTCTTCCCTTCCTCCCTTCTTCCCTCCTCCCTCCCTCCCTCCCTCCCTCTTTCTCTCTCTCTCTCTCTCTCTCTTTCTTTCTTTCTTTTCTTTTCTCTTTCAAATTTGACCTCAGAGCCTAGAATATGCTGGGCAGCTGCTCTACCATTTCAGCCATGTCCCCAGCCCATTTTGCTTTAACTCTTGTGGATAGGCGCTCACATTTTTTCCCAGGGCCAGCCTCTGACAGCGATCACCTCCCTGTACCTCTGTGTGAGCACCACAGAGTAGCACCATTAGGCCTGGCTTGTTGATTGGGATGAAATTATATTATTATTAATTATTATTATTAGTAGTAGTAGTATTTTGACCAGGTTGACCTCAAATCATGACACCTGGCCTCTTGAGTAGGTAGGATTTAAAGTGTGAGCCATTGTATCTGGAAAGATGTATTTTCTTTTAGGATCTTCTCTGTCTCTGGTCCTGAAATTTACATTGATGGATCTTAGTGTGGGTTGAATTCACGCCCCGTCCTGGGAAGTTTTCCAGTGTCCTCTCTTGGTTACTTTTCTCCCTAGTCTTTCCTTCCCTCCCTCCTTCCTTCTTTCCTTCCTTCCTTCCTTCCTTCCTCCCTCCCTTCCTCCCTTCCTCCCTCCCTCCTTCCCTTCCTTCCTCCCTTCCTCCCTTCCTCCTGCCTCCTCCTCCTCCTGCTGCTCCTCCTCCTTCTTCTTTGTCTTCTTCTCCTGTAGATCTGGGCTTTGAGTTCCTGACCCTGTGCTTGTTAGGCAGATAATCTACCACTGAACCATGATTCCATCCCCTGAAGCTTTCTCCAGGTGCCAACTTACGTCAAGGCCTGGGTATATATGGACACAGATATGTTCTAGCTTGGCTTTGCCAGTCCCTAATTGCATTTCTGCTCCCCTATCGTTTTTTTCCAATGTGTGAACATGATTCTGAGAAGGGACTATGGGGAAAAGGCAGGAGCCATGCCATGGGAGAGAGCTTATCAGTTTGATAGTGAACAGACAGAGGCTGTTTTCCCCCTGATATTCCTATTTCCAGAGAAGCACTTGTCATATGAATTCTCCAAAAAATTACTTTCAACCATCTAGTTGGAAATCACCAGCAGTTTGATGAGAAATGTAATAGGAGCCACGGATGGCAGGTTCACCTAATGAAGACTCGGAGGTGACAGTGGCTGCTGAGCTTCCCTGGGAATCATCTCCAAGATGACGCACGCTTTCTCACCAAACGAAACATTAATGTTAAATCTCTATCCCAGTTACAGCCAGAACAAACATTTCTGGAGCCAAAAACCCATCTGAAGGGCGCAACAAGGGATGATTCCTGGTGTTTCTATGTCCAAGTCTATCGAACATACTTAGATAAGGATACGTACACATATATTTATTGAAGCAGAAAAAAAGATAACGGAAGAAAGGAAAGAAGGAAGGGAAGGAAGGAAATAAAGAGGGAAAGGAAAGGAAGGAAGGAAGGGGAAGGGAAGGGAAGAGAAGGGAAGGGAAGGAAGGAAAGAAAGAAAAAACGGGAAGGGAAAGGAAGGAATGGGAGAAGGGGCTCTAGGGGGTGCACATGGCAGTGTCACATCTTCCCTGTTGCCTTTTGACATAAGACAGAAGTCATCTTCCTTCTTCTTTGGGAGAGATCCAATGGGAGAACTTGTAATTCCCTGAGATGAAGGAGGTTTGCTGAGCAAGACAAAGATGCCACAGTGCCCAGGAGTAACTGCTTGCTTTCTACTCCTCCTCTTCCTTCTCTTCCTCTCCCGGCCCTCCTCCTGTTCCTCTTCTTCCTCCTTACTTACACTTGAGGTTCCCAGGTTTCTGAGGTTCACCTGGCCACAGGCTCTGTGTTTGGAATTGCCTGCTTCTGAACTGCCCCATTCATTCCCAAGCAGACATTAACCCATTCACCAGGGCAGTTACTTTGGTAGTGTGTTTATTCCTATTAAAAAGTCATGGGGCTGGGGGTTTAGCCCAGCGGAAGGGCGCCCGCCTGGCGCGCGCAAGGCCGTGGGTTCGGTTCTCAGCCCTGGTTTAAAAAAAAAAAAAAAAAAAGAAGTCATCTTACAGGAGGCACCTAGCTTGGGGTTGAGACATCTGGGGTTTTTGTGTGAATGTTTTAAATCAAAACCTTCTCTGTCCACTGGGTCCTTTCTCCTTATCCATCCAGCCATCTACTCATCCATCCATCATCCATCCATCTTTCCATCCATCCATCCATCCAGCCAGCCAGCCAGCCACCCATTTATCCATCCACTCATCCATCGATCTATCTATACCCCCATTCTATCTTTTCATCCATTCATCCATCCATCCATCCATCCATCCATCCATCCATCCATCCATCCATCCATCCATCCATCCACTCTTAGAAGCAGGTTTCATCATTTCCAATCAGCAGCTCTGGCCAAATGGTTGCAGTAGAGTTAAGCCTATTGTTCTGCCTGGTGCCCTGGTGGCCAGTGGGGTTGGAGACACAAATATCCCTTGGCTGCTCCCATTGCTGGATCCTGGCACCTCCTCAGAACCCTCCACTCTAGAGATTACATCTCTGCCAACTACTGATCTCAGCCATTTGCATCAAACCTCACACCAAACAATTGTACCTTTACATTTAATGGCAGAATGGCCACAGCTCAGTGGTTGCCCAAGCCAGAATTGGACTAGTTCCTAATAATATTTTTGCTGCTCATAAAGAAAATTCTTAAAACCACTGTGAAGAGATGTAGGGCTCATGGTCAGCACAATTCTGTCCAATGAGGATCTGTTTGGTTCAGCAGCTGAGGGTTTGGGTCAAGGTGCAGTTAAATTGATCCTTAGCTGTGTGATTTGGGCCTATTCCTTACCTTCTCTCTGCCTCATTTTTTCTCAGCTCCAAAAATTTAAAAAATGTGTATGTAGCTAGGTTTGAAGGGATTAAATAGCACGATCTTTGCAGGCATGGAATAAATATGTGCTTGGTGAATGCCGGCTTGCTCTTGCCACTAACTTCCAACAATTCTGGTTGATTACGTCTCAGCACTTCTTGCATCTTCCCTATCTTCGTGCCCAGAAGCAAACCTCCATTCAGGCTGCAGCACTTTCCTGCCTGGACCATTTTACCAGCATTGCAATCTGGGCAGCCAAATCAGATTCTCAAAAATACTACACCTCTTCGGTTTGAGACCTTCAGAGACTATCTGCTGCCTGTGGAAACATGATCTTCCCCTGGGTTTGACTGCCGGGGTGCCTCTGGCTCTGTCTCCCACCTTGGTACCACCCTCCCCCTCCTCCCCTCCCTCCCCTTCCTCATTTCTTTCCTGTTCATCTTTGTGCTCTCTCTCTCTCTCTTTCTCTTTCTCTCCCTCCCTCCCTCTCTCCCTCCAATGTTTGGCACTGGGGCAGTAGTGAGGGAAAAGAGGGCCTCTGTTTGAGGGAGCTTGGGGGCATGCACACATGCTACAGAGAGAGGGGGGGATTCCCAGAGGGCTTGAAATGGTGGGGACATGTGATCAGGTCAAGGAAGTCCAGGAGGGCCTCCTGGAGGAGGTGGCCCTGCCTCAACCGAGAAGCTAACTAGGCAAAATCAAAGCAGAAGGCCCTTGCATGTGCATACGTGTATAAAAGTATGTGCAAGTGTGCACAGGCCTATGAGTTCTGTAATTTAAGTACCAGTGACTTCCGTAAGCACCACCCAATAGATGAATTAGATCAGCTCAGCTCAGCCCCCTGTCTTCCCTTTCCCCGTTAGCACCACCCAATAGATGAATTAGATCAGCTCAGCTCAGCCCCCTGTCTTCCCTTTCCCCGTTAGCACCACCCAATAGATGAATTAGATCAGCTCAGCTCAGCCCCACGTCTTCCCTTTCCCCGGTAGCGCTCCCAGCACCTAGGTGAGCAGGCAGAGCTATCCCCTGGGTCCTCTGAGATGCTCTGTCACAATCACAGGCCAGGCCAGGCCTGCCTCCACCTCCTGGGGTCAAGTGAGTTTTCTGGAAAAGCCCCAACGTGACCATGCATCACAAAAGGCATTCTTTGGTTGAGGTAATCCCGGGGCAGGGCTGGGTGCTGCTGGTTGGAGTGCTGAAGACAGAGCTTCTCATGAGAGATGGGGAAATGTAGAGCTCACATCTAAATAGGACCAGGAGAGCTGGGGTTTGCAGCCCAGGGATAGAGCGTGGGGACAGTAGATGGAAAGATGGAACATTCAAGGTGGAGAGTGGGGGGGGGAATGCTTGCTAAATAGACTAAGCAAGATTCTTTCTGAGAATGAACCAGGCAGATCAAGGAGAGGGGCAGGGCGGGAGCCTGGTGGAGAAGAGAAGAGGGCTCAGAGGAGCGTCGGGGCCCAGGTGTCGGTCGGCTGCCTTGTTTTTCTCCCAAGCATCTACCTCTGTGCCCCGCTTCAGGGAAAAGCATGGGAGAAGAGTTCACGGGTGGTGATGTCTCTGCACCCTCCTCTGTGTGGCAGAGCACTGAACTCTTGTTTCTTGGCAGCTGGAAGGTAAGAAGATAAAGCATAGCCTCAGTTTACCAGGTTGGCGCTGTGTTTGGGACTCCACCAAGCTGCCCTCCTCTTCCTGATCCTGAGGATGGGCATAGCACCATGCAGGAGCCAGTGCCCTGCCCTCTGGACTTTACCCTTACTCCCCTCACCCCCATGGTTTACATTGCATGCACCTGCTCTGCTCCCCACCCCACACACACCCAGAATGAAACCACCTGCACCCAGGACCCCAAATTCTGGTTGTCTCCATAGTGTTGCTCACAAAGAAGATTTGCACTTTGAGCCTATCCCCCCAGGAAACAGCCAGGGACCTTAGTCCCTGCAGCTTAGATGAAGCCTCGTGCCTGGTTGCCAGGGGAGAGTTTGATAGGGAGCATCCATGTGGTTAAACTCTGTGCACGTTTTGTTTGGACCAGCGCATCAGCCTTCTGCAGCCTCTCTGTCCTCTGCCGTCATCAACTTGTCAGAACGGCAACCAAAACATAAACAAAAATAGGAAGCAGTGATGAGTGTTGTGATAATCATCAGGCAGAAAAAGCGCTGGCTTGCCAGGCACCTGGTGGCTCACGCCTGTCGTCCTAGCTAGCTACTCTGGAGGCTGAGATCTGAGGATTGTGGTTCAAAGCCAGCCCAGGCAGGAAAGTCCATGAGACTCTTATCTCCAATAAACCAACCAGAAAACTGGAAGGGGAGCTGTGGCTTAAAGTGATAGAGCACTAGCCTTGAGCAAAAGAGCTCAGGGACAGTGCCCAGGCCCAGAGTTCAAACCCCACGACCACGACCACGACCACCACCACCAAGAAGCATGGGACCTCCTGTACTTCAGGTGGTCCTGGGGTCACGGTGTGGGCTGGCCTGTGGGAGTGGATCCTCCCGGTGGTCACATCCTGGGATGATTGAAAAGGGAGAGAGTGCCAAGGTAGAAATCAGGAGAGAAAAGAAACCTCAGGAGATGTCAAGTTGTGCTGTCTTGTGCTATTTGGGGTTGAATGCCCTGGGCCCTGGCCCACTGCCTGGGTCACCGAGAGGCCTAGGGAGCCCGAGGAGCAACAGCGAGCTGGAGCTCTGTCTGTTGGAGCAGCACAGGGGCACTGGCAACCGGGGAGCCCGAGGCAGAGGGGGTGGGTGGAGTTGCTTTTCCCCTGTGAGGGAATGACATCGGGGTGGAGGCTAGCAGACCCAGAGGGCCTGCAGCAGCAGCAGCAGTAGGGAAAATGACCCACTGACAGTTCTGAGGGGCCTTGTTTTCCCACTGTGGTAGGTGGAGTGACCCCCTAGGGTGACCCTTCACCTCCACCTCCTGGTATCCAGGCACTTGCTTGTTTTCTTGACCCTGAGCACAGGGAGGACCACGGCCTTGCTTTTGCCCCAGGGATCATGGGATGTCACTCCCATCTGTGCTGCCTCATAGGAAGGTGACAGGAAGTCCCACCTGTGATCACACCACATCCTGCCTGTCACCCTGGCTCTTCCCCTGGCTGTGAAGGCTTAAGCAGCTGTGTTGTGTGAGGGACCCGTGGGGCGGGGGCTGGGGGAGCCCCTGTGTCCAGGATCCCAGTTCTATCACCACCCAGAATCGGATTTCCCCTCTGACCTCAGTGAGAGTGAAGGCAGACCTTTCTCCAGTCAGATGAGGACACTGCCCAGCCAAGATCTTGACTGCTGGTCGGGGGCACCCAGAAACTTGGAAACTGGCTGAGCCCCACAGGCAGGGCAATAGATAAATATCACATTATGCTGTCACGATCATGCTCATTTGTTACCCAGAAATAGGGCTACCTGCAGGGCGGGGGTGGGGGGCAGCCCCTGTATAGGCCCCTCTGCCCCAGGACACTTCCCTCTGCCCTATGTGAGGACATCTGGCTGGCAGCACAGACCAGGAGCCAGGATTCTGACTACGTCTCAGAGCTGCAGGATGGCTTGCCTAGACAAGGCGTGCTTTTGCCATCACAGATCTTGTCCTCTGTCTATCAGAGAAAACTCGTTTGGCACTGCCTTGTAAAAGATGAACACCACCCGGGCTAGGTTCATTATTATAAATTCACCACTGCATTCATTTTTCCTTCTGATTGAAAAGGAAAGAAATATTTCCCTGGGCTCCTCAACGTATCTTCAGCCCCCCCCCCCCCCCGCCTCCCCAGCATGAGCCTGTGATATCAGGGCCATCTTGGGCCCTGGCACAACCTTTCCATCCTGTGGGCCACTTGGGAGAAGTTTGGGCAGATTGAATTGGGACAGAAGGAGAAGAGCTGTGCACAGGGCAGAGAAGAAGCCGATGGGAAGGGGGTGGGGAACGATAATGTCTTCTCTCGATGAATATTTATTGAAGTTCTCTCGTGGGTTACATGCCAGAACTCTGGAGGTCACAGGATGAAGGTGCCCGCATTCTTTACCTTCTGGAACCATTTTATTTTAATAGGGAAAGCAAGATAAGCACCCAGGTAATTATACATCCAGATGGAAGGTGACAAGGACCAAAAGGGAGGAGAAAAGAGAATGAACCGGTCAAGAATGGAAATGCTTCTGTGTATGAGGTTGTTTATTTATCTGCTTGCCATTGGGAGCATTGATCTGACAAGAATTTATTGAGTTATAGGTCATGTGTGAGAGATGGCAGTGCGGAGAAGGGTTCCTTACCTCTGAGAAGCCGTAGGGTGGAGGAGGAGGAGACTGAATTTTAGACAGTTCAGGGAAGGAGACCTTCACCCCAGGCTTCTGGCTGCCTGACAGGTGTCTCAGCCTTGATGCTGGCCACCATGTTGGGGCTAGCACTTCTTTCCCACAGGAATGAGGGGTGTCCTACATGTTGGGGGATGTCTGACAGCATCTCTGGCTCCTCTTCTCCAGATGTTTGGAGCTCTCTGTCTTGATCCTTCAGTTGTAATAACCAAAAAAAAAAAAGTGTCTCCCTGGCGTGGAGTGTAAGTTTGTCAATGGTGGATAACCACTGCCCTAAGATCTGAACCATGTGACCACAGGTAAGTGATTTAATTTTTAACTGGTCAGTTTCCTTACCTAAAAAGAAGGATAGAGCATCACCCTTAAGCGAAGAAGCTAAGCTATACACAAGGCCCTGAGTTCAAGGCTCAATATCAGCAAATACACATGCAGACACACACACACACACACACACACACACACATCTGAATCAAAAGAGGACCACATTTACTGGTTTATAAGAAGGACTAATTAAGATGCTATGCATCCACATTTCACAACATCAGCTGGCATATAATAGTAGGAAATCAAGGGATAATGGTCATTGTTGTGGCAGAGAGCTGCAGACTGGACTGAGACTTCGGTGCCCAGAAATGTGGGTTTAGAGTACATGACTTGAGGAGCCTTGGGATAGAAAACCTTTGGTGAGTGAGTGAAGGTTCCAGAAAAACTCTGTTGGCTGAAGGAAGGAGTTGGTTGGCTGAATCAGGAAGTGATTAAAGAACCCAACGGTTTCGGAGCCACTTTGGTGGGAAGTGGGGGTTTCTCGGGCCTCCTGTGTGGAGTCGGTTCTGTGGGGAGGCATCAGGTGGGGACGGGATTTGGCGAATAGTTCCCCAGAGTTAAACCACCCAAAGCCACCAAAACTAGTGTCCTGGTGCCGCACAAATATTGGCCAGGAGTTTCTATGCCAAGAAGAGAGAGTTGGAGGTTGGTTCCCAGACTGTCTATTCTCTCCTCCCAGGGCCAAAGGATATAAAGGCTGTTGTTTTACGGAAGATCAGCCTGCAGGGTGGGACCATAGCTCTGTGGATGGAATGGCCGCTCCTTACCATCTGGGGGAAATTGTAATGGGGTTGGGTCTTAATCATCCCATCCCTTATCTTTCTGCACAATCAGGCTGCATGCTCTGAGCACCTTAGTCCACATCCACAACTTCTGTGCACTTGGCTCCAGGCACTTCTCCCTGTCCTCAGGATCCACCTATCTGCATGGCCTCTTCCACTAGGCAAGTGATTTTTGCCTTCCCTGAGCCTCAGTGTGGTATCAGGTGTCTGCCTACCTGTAGTTAGCAGAATAATGTCCACACAATAATCCCAGACACCCGTGAACATGCTATCTTTTGTGAGTGCAGGAGGGACTACAGAGAGGTGGCTGAATTAGGAACCTGGAGAGGGGCAGATGGCCCTGGCTCTTCCAGGAGTGATCGCAGGATTCTCATCTGGAAAAAGCTGCAGCTGGAGGAGGTGTGCTGATGGGACACAGTGACAGACTTGCTCAGGGTGGTCACAAGCCAGTGACTGGGTGACTTCGGGCAGGAGTGGGGGAAGCAAAGAAACCAGTTCCCCCATGGAAGCCTCTAGAAAAGGACCCAGGTATGGGATACCTTTGTTTTGGTCCCACAAGACTCATTGCAGACTTGTGACCTCTAGAATTATAAGGTAATAATGTGCTGTCCTGAGCCACAAAGACTCAGCTATCAGGAATCTTCAGTAACAGGAAACGAATACAGGGTCCTCAGGCAGCCCAAGAGAAGGCAGAACCTCTGAGCGGTGACAAAGTGGGGTTTGCTCCACATCCCACACCTGGGGAGGGAGGATCTCAGACATAAACAATCGCACTCCGATTGTCCTGGGACACCAGAAAATCTGCAATATGGACAAATGCAGACTGACTCTGGTCTCTCTCCTCCACACCACCACGCCTCCCAAATGTGTCACAGACAGACAGGATTCAGAGTCCAGAATCCACTCTCTAAGTGGAAGGCAGCTGTGAAGGGGACACGCCTGATTAGTTCTAGGATGCTGTCATGACATTCGAGGCTTGATGCCCACAAGGGACTTGTGTGTGATGTGTTAAGTGCCCTGACTGGTCCTGATCCAGCAGGGACAGGGAACACTGGGACCAGGCCACACTGCGTCCTGCAAAATCATGTATTCAGGCCCTGCCAAGGCAACCACAGGCAGGGGTCAATGAAATTCAACATATCCTGAAGCTTTCTTCATAGCAACATAAACACCAATAGCAGCTAATAGCATGTGCCAAGTAGCTCTTGGCAGAGAGAAAGACTTCCCACCTGTGGTAGGCTATTACAAGAAAGGATGCAGGCCCCCCTTCCCCCACAAACCCTAGCATATAATAGGTGCTTAGTAAATGTGCATCCACGGAACATCTAGTAAGCCAGGGGTTCCTAGTGAAATATGCAAGTTGGGAAAAAGAAGGAGGGAGGGAGAATGAGAGAGAGAGAGAGAGAGAGAAAGAGAGAGAGAGAGAGAGATAGATAGACAGACAGACAGACAGACAGAGACAGAGAGAGACAGAGAGCAGAGAGAGACAGAGAGAGAGACAGAGATGACAGACACAGACTGAGACAGACAGACAGATGGACAGATAGAAACAAGGACAGAGAGAACATGGATTGGCTGGTAGGAGCCATCTTCATTGCTGGGGAATACCAAGTGATGAGAAGTTAAAGATGGCCTGGGCCACTGGTGGATTCTTCCAGATTGGATGCTCCAAGCAGGCTCCGGTTCTTGCCAATTTTTATTTCTGTGCTCTACATTCAGTGTCCAGCACATGGTAGGACCTCAATAAGTATTTTAAACACATAAATGTGATAAAGCCATAGGCATGTTGGGGATGTGGGCTTGGACAGGGGCCTGGAGAAAATCTCTTAGTTTCTTTGAACTTCTCCCTATATTTGCAGTGGGAAAATATTGTCATCTTTCTTCCTTAAAGAACTGTTTGGGCTTGGAGACAGATGCACATGTGTTTTTCCATTGAAAAAATAAATCTTTGTAGGTGGGCAGCAGTGGCGGCTCAAACCTGTGAACCCTAGCTACTTTGGAGGTGGAGTTTGGGAAATTGCAGTTTTAAGTCCATCTAGGGCATAAAAGTTCTAGAGACTCCATCTCAGTGAAAGACTGAGTGTGGTGGTACATGCCTGTCATCCCAGCTATAGCAGAAATGCAATGATTGGGTGCAGTGGGGAGCACCCATTATTTTACAGTGCATGTAGGTGGTATGGCAGCATTGGCTGGCCTGGGTTTCAGATGAGACCTAACTTTGAAAATAACCAAGGCAAAAGGGGGATGGAAACATAACTCAAGTGGCAGAGCACCTGTCTAGCAAGCACAAGGCATAGTTCACCTCCTAGTACGTACCACAAAAGGAAACATCTTTGAAATCACGACTTAGGAGGCATTGCTGAACACGCAATGTCATATTGGGAGCAGTGTGTACATGAACTCATTTGATGCTCCTGAAAGCCATGAGGGGGATTACTTCCTGTATGAGGAGTGGAAGACTGGAGGTTTGGGGAGTAGAGACTCAGGGAGGTAAGTAACCAGCCCAAGGTAACAAACAGAAGTGACTGAGCTATTGAATTTTTTTTTATTAAAGGGGAACTGCTGCTCTTGGGCAGCGTCTTTACGAGCATCCTTGAGTTTAACAGCACTAGACGGGGTTTCCAAAGAGTGGACCCCTGGATTTCACACACCGCTTCCCCACCCAGACACCATTCATTCCGTTGCAATATTCCATTTGCCATCACAGATGGACTCACTTTTAATTTTCCACATGTGAGCTCCCATCTTCCTGGTGGTCACAGCCAGGGCTGGTCCTCAGGCAACCTGGGGGCCTTCAACAGTAGCACAGTAGCATGTTGAGTGTGTGGGGGGAAACATGTCTTCCTCAGTTTCCCATCACCCCTCTACATAGCCTGCCTCTGAGACACTCTGCCTCTGCAGAGCCCCTCCTCTTCCTCAAGTGCATACTGTACTTCTTCCTCTCCCATCCCTCTGTGTCCCCACTAGTTCCCCAGGCCCCACATAGAGGCCAAGGGCTGGTTCTCCTGGATCCAGCCCCCAGTCTTCCCCTCAAGGTCTTTGTCTCTTTCTCCCTTCCTCCTTTAGACTGGGAAGATCCCTTCTTCTTCTTCTTCTTCTGCATTCCTTCCAGCCTCTCTGCGTTACCACGAATCCATGGAAGACCTCGCTCTTCCTAAATGCAAAGTCAGGATGATGTGGGGCTGCTTCTATTCTGTTTTTCTCCCCAGGGCAGTCCTGAGGCAGAAGTTCAGGGGAGGGAAAGTAGCTAAAGAAGGAGAGCCAACGTCTTAGTTTTGGTCTATCTCAGGAAGCCACACCACAGAGCTTTAACAAGTACCCAGTGTGTTGTTTCCCATGCTCACACAACAGTGGATGGGCAGGTGCGGTCCCCGCATGATGGCATCATGGAGGAGACAGATTCAAGTCAGGGGAGGGTGATCCTTTTGCCATCCAATGACTACTTAGGGCTGCAGAGGCAGCATTTCATAAAACAAGTAAGTTGTAGGATGTACCTGGAAGAAGTCAGGAGGATCAATGGGGAGGAGGGGCTAGCTCAGACAGCAGGGTCAGAAGATGGTGATTCATGGGATAAACTGGAGCAGCATGGAATGAGGGATGAGAGGGTGAACAGAGCTTTCCAGGCATAGGGGCCAGCATGTGCTAAGGCCCTGAAATTAAAAAAGAAGGCCTTGACACTGAGTGCTGATGACTCACGCCTGGAATCCTAGTTACACAGGAGACTGAGATCTGAGGATCACAGTTCAAAGCCAGCTTGAGCAGGAGAGTCTGTGAGACTCTTATCTCCAACTAACTACCAAAAAGGCAAAAGTGGAACTGTGGCTCAAAGTGGTAGAGTGTCAACCTTGAGTTTCCAGACCCAGGGACAGTGCCCAAGCCCTGAGTTCAAGTCCCCGTACTGGCTTGTGCACACACACATATGCATGCGTACACACACACATGCATGCGTGCGCGCGCGCGCACACACACACACACACACACACAGACACACACACACACACACACACACGGCTTTGGAATATGCAAATAAGTAAAACAAGCCTATATAGTTAGATAGTACAGCAGTATACCATAGAACATAATTGTTACTATGATTCTACCTCAAATGATGGTTTTGGAATAAAGGAAAGAGAGAATTTGCAATCTCTAATCTGTCTGAGAATTTGGAGCAAAGGCAGATGGGGGTTTTATGACTGAATGAGGATTGTTTCCTCATGTCGGTGGATATTCTAAGATGATGTGCTCTAGCCACAGCACAAGGTGCCTGCAGGGATTGGCTATGTGATTAACTCAGTCCAGTAGGCCTTTCAGGGGCCAGGGGCCTTGAGTTAGGGAAAGGACCTGTGCACATTTTCATTTGCCGTGTAGGCATGTGAGCCTCTCACTGGATTGCGACCATAGGGTGTTTCCCCTTGCTCTTCTCTGGATTGCGACCATAGGATGTTCCCCCTTGCTTTTCTCTGTTGGTTTGGAGGAGTCAGAAGCAGCCCCTGAAGCAAATCCTACAAACAAAATCCTACAAACAAAAACCTTTTTTGTTTTCTTTCAGATTCATTAGGTGAACAAATTTTTACCTCTTTATCTCCCAACTTTCTCTCCACTGGAAAGATTGGTGTGGTTTTCCAGG
The DNA here is from genome assembly GCF_019054845.1 of Dipodomys spectabilis. Classification (NCBI taxonomy): domain Eukaryota; kingdom Metazoa; phylum Chordata; class Mammalia; order Rodentia; family Heteromyidae; genus Dipodomys; species Dipodomys spectabilis. The sequence continues at coordinate 1,283,663 of NW_024871181.1, forward strand.
ACAGTGTCATTCTCTGGAGAGGCAGGATACCACATTCTCTGCAGGCCAGATGCTGTGAATATTTTCCCATGATAGATTTTCCTTTTATGTATTCCTCTTTCTTTTATTGGTGGGGGGCGGGGGGAGGAGAGGGGTTCTAGACTGGGACTCGAACTCTGTACTTGAACTTTTGCTCATCAGCTGGTATTCTATCAGCTGAGCCATGCCTCCAACTGTCCTCCCCTCACCCTTTAAAATTTTTAAATTAATCCATGGGTTAAATTGACCTACATACCTGTGTGCATTAAAGACATTATGGGATGGTCAAATCTCATTGACAAATAAGTGAATTATTTACATAGTTATTTTTTTAGTGTGGTAAGAGCCTGCAGCATTCACCCAGCACTTTTTCAAGAATATGAAATGTTTTCAAGTTATGTTATCACATATTAGCTATTGTTTGTAAAATTGGTTTTTGATTTATTTCTCCCATTTAACTGGAAATGTGCACCCTTTGAGCGACATCTTTACAACCTCCAGTTCCCTTCTTATCAAACAGCCCACTAACTGCCCTACTCCCTGTAGTTCCAGAAGGTTAACGCATTTAGATTCCAGGGAGAACACCTGTTACTTGATTTTTGTTTTTGCCAGTCCTGGGGCTTGAACTCGGGGCCTGGGCACTGTCCCTAAGTTCTTTTACTCAAGGCTAGTGATCTACCACTTTGAGCCACAGTTCTATTTCTGGTTATTGAGTGGTTACTTGGAGATAAGAGTCTCATGGGGACTTTTCTGTCCTGGCTGGCTTTGAACCTCTATCCTCATATCTCAGCCTCCTGAGTAGCTAGGATTATAGGTGTGAGCCATTAGCCCCACGCTGTTATTTTTCATTTTTATTTTGCCCCTGGCTCATTTCATTTAATATAAAGTCCTCCAGGCTCATTGGAACAAATGGAAGTGTTTCCTTTTTCACAAGGGGATCGTTTTTTCTATTGCATCCACATAGTAGATTTTCATTATCCATCCATCTTGTCATGGTAAAAGATCTAAGAATCATGTCATCAGGATATATTTGTTCAGATCTTGAGGGGACAGTGCCCCTCTGAATTCTCTTGGGGTGGGGACAATCTCCTTGAATCCTTCTCTTTGAAGACCTAGGCGATCCCAGCAGAACTACCACCCTGACTGTCTCTTCACCAGGTCTGGGCACCTGGCTAGGGTCAACCATTTCTGCCCGGTTTATTTTTCCTTTGTATCTTTACTTAAAGTGGAGAAGTCTGGCAACTGGCTGGAGTCATTTGCAGAGCTTCTCGGAATTGTTTAAAGATCCAGTGTCTTTTCCTACTCCCTTCACCTCCAGCAGCACCCACCCCCACCCCCCACAGTCTGCTTCCTCCCCAGCTGGCAGCCATGATGCAAGTCTTCCAGAATGCCTGGTGGCTTTCAGGCCAACTGTCCCTACACCTTCACTGTGGCCAGCTTCCCTACAGAGGCTCCAAGGTGGATGGTGGTGTTCAGTTTAGCAATGCCTTGTATCTGTGGTTCTGGTTCTGCTGGAACCATTTACTGATGAATAAGACTTCACCATGTCCTAACGCCAAACACAAAGCAGCTCTATACATTCGCACACCCCAAGTGGGACTCCTTTGGAATAATTACGCTGGGCCAACAGGCCTGGGCCAAGACTGTCGGGTAACTGGGATGTCATGTTTAGGAACATGACCTCCTGTGTTTGCTTTCTGGGATATAGCCCTGTGTTTGGGAACAAGGGGCATGGATTTGAATTTTGTCCTTACCTCATAGGAGAGGTATGGCCTTTGACAAGTCACTAGACCTCCCCAAGTGTATAAACTTTTCTTTAAAAAAGTAAACTTATTATATAGAGGTGATATATAGAGAGATCACAATTGCATGAGTCAGGTAATGAGTCATTTCTGTATGTATAGTGTCTCCTCATTGTCTCCCATCCGCAACCACGCGGTGTATAGTTCACTTTCCTCATTGTCCAGTGAGCACCACTACTGCCCTTAAGTTCTGTACCCTCTCCCCACTCTCCCAAAAATATACACATGAACACACCAAGAAGACAGAATCATCAAACTAAAAAAAAATCTTTTGTTTCCTGACCGTGGAGTTCATTTCAGCATGTATGTTACTTTATATAAATATAAAGAGGCACTTAGGCATTGTGCTTTTGTGTTTCTCTCCTGAGAGTATTCTCTTTGGTCTCAATGTATCTAGAATCCTGTGTACTTTGTCATATCCCAGTATGTTTTAGATCTAATTTCCACATATCAGAGAGAACATGGGATGTTTGTGTGTCCCTGAGCTTGGCTTACCTCACTGAACACAATTTATTCAAGCTCCAGTCATTTCCCTGCAAATGACATTATTTTATTCTTTCTAATGGCTGTGCGAGTGGCTCTGTGGCTCAAGTGGTAGAGCGCTAGCCTTGAGCTGAGGAGCTCAGGGACAGCGCCCAGGTCCAGAGTTCAAGCCCCGCGACTGACCAAAAAACAAAAACAAGATTCTAATGGCCATGTAAAATTCCTGTGTCTAGGTACCACATTAGATTTTAGGGCATGGGCTGTTACCGTAGCTTGGCTATTGTGTAAACATTTCAGCTAGAGGAAAGTCCTCTCTGTTCACTGTGTTATCAAGCTGGGGCATGCTGACATAATGCAGTGAGCAGAGAGGAGGGAGCTCTTTGCCTGCTGCAGAGGAAAATGGGAAAGGATGGGCATGTTGGGAGGGAAGCCTCGGGGAAGACTTTCAAGAGTCTTAGAACCTCTAAGTTGAGTATGGGAGATGCCCAGCAGGAAGTTCTTAGAAAAAGCATCAGAGAAGAGACAGGAGGAAGAGACAGATAAAAGGCCTCAGCAAGAGCTCAGCCACCCTGGAGTGTCTGATGTGTGTGGGGTCCTGCAGGTAGCTCGGAATGAGTGGCACTATTTCAGAGAAGGTTCTAGAACACTCCATGAGAGAACATGCCCCCAAAAGAGGCAAGCAGGACTATATCCCATAGGGCTTTGAATGTCTCTTTAGATTGAGACACCAGTCAGCTCTGGTTTGTTTTTGTTTCCCCTGATGTCACAAAGATATAGCTCTATTAAAAATTTTAAAAATATATAGTTGTACAAAGGGGTTTTAATTCAGCACATCAGTTTGTGAGTATAACACATTTTGACCAGTGTCACCCCTACCATACCATCATTCTCCCCCATCTCCTCACTCCCCACCCCTCCCCTCAAGTCATCTGGCTCCATTTTCACATGTAGACATGAAGAGTACGGCTGCATTTGCCCAGCCTTCCTCTCTCCATTTCTCTGCCCCCCTCCTCTTGACCTCACGCCCTTCTGATAACACATCTCCATTTCTTGGTATTCACTTTGTTAATATGTTAGTTGTTCAAAAGAGTTACACCATTGGAATTGCTCCTGGCATATATCATACTTTAGTCAATATGTTTGTCTATTTGTGTGTCCCTGTGTATGTGTTCATCTATGTTTATAATTTAGAATTAACTTTCACCTGTGAGGGAACATATGGGCTTTTTGTCTCTCTGAGCCTGACTTAAATTAACATAATTTCTCCCCTGGTTCATCGATTTCCTTGAAAATGACGTACTATTCTTTTCCCACCTGATGTTCCTTGTATGCCTACCCTATTCCCCCTCCCACTTAACAGCAATAAAAATAAAATCTCTGTACTAGCAGGAACCCTTCGGTCATCCCGTGTCTGGCCTTCGGCAGGTGCTCCCAAAGAATGCTTGTGGAAAGAATGAGCACATCAGAGGGTACTGAGAAGGGAGCTAAGGTTGATTTGTCACTCAGGTTGTCATGCTGATTCGAGGTGGAGAATGAACGTGAGAGTTGAGGACACAGCAAATGAGAAGTCAGCTGTGTTGGTTTGACCAGGAGAGAAGCGAACGGTCCCCCCTCCCCCTCAGCCTTGGGACTTGGTGATTGGGGGAGAAAGATGTTCTGTTGTGCTTTGCAGTTTGGTGGAAATAGCCTCCCTCGGGAGTGAAGGAGCTAGCTTCCTACGTGCCGTTTGTGCTTGAAGGGTTCTTGTGTTTGGAATGGAGGCCTTGGGGAAACCTGACTGCTTCATGGGTTGGTTGGTTTCTGGAAATCTCCACCCAAAACTGTGGGGCTGGATGTCATGGAGGACCTGGAAGAGCATTCCTGTAGAACAAGGGAGAATTTGGACAAGAATGAAGCAAGGGAGCTAATGAGGGATCCTCACCCTCACATGTAGAAAATGGGTAGATTCAGAGTGATGTGTTTTCCAGCCGTCTGTCCTCCATGAGGTGCTAGATTTTCCCAGCAAGATCTTAAACTTCAGCTTGTCTGAATGGAGTTGTGAGGGGCTGGTCCACTGGATAATTGTAAAACCTTGCTGATTCAGGCAGACAGAAGGCGAGGCTAGTCTTCATGATGATGAAAGGCTGAATTGACTAATTGTCTAATATAAATTATATACTCAGGCCAATTGTTCAGCAATATATCAGGTCACCTACTAAGCGATCCATCCAATGTTGCAAGCTGGGAATCAGACAGAAACAAAGTAGAAAGCCTCAAGTATAGTACATAGTAATCCAGTGATCGCTAAATCCATATATAATTAAAAATACTGATGAGTTCTACAGAGGAGGAGTTCAAGGACCCAAGATAATTGCCCGGAAATGGCATCTAATTGAGTTTGAGAACGGGGGCAGGGGTTCATGTTCAGGAACTGCAAATGTTGTGACATTTGAATGACATATATGGGAGACATGGATAATAGGTAGTGCAGGTGAGCAGTACAAAGTTCGGCCAAGTCTGTTTGCATGAACAGGTGGAGGTGGAAGCCATGCTTTTTAAGCAGGGGAGTTACAGAACACTGACAAACACATCCTCCAGAGCAAATTCAATGCACACATCATTACACTGCTGTTATTGTTTGAGTTGAGCTCAAGTTTCGCTGTTGATGCCAAACTGACATTTGAACTCACGGTGGTCATTTATTTGTTAATTCAACCATTGGATATTGAACTCCTGATCACCTACCACGTATCTACCATGGCACCAGCTATGCCATGATGGGTCAGAAGTTCTCCCTGCTCTACAGAAGTTAACATCCTCATCAAGGAGAGCAGTTATTCCCAAACACCAGAGTCGAGAAATGTCCCACCCCCCAGCTCCACTGTCCATGATTAGAAAGTAGCCATGATTTGTGTGTGTGTGTGTGTGTGTGTGTGTGTGTGTGTGTGTGTGTGTGTGTGTGTTCCTTCTCAATGAGTTGTGTTCTGGTAATTCTTTAGTCTGAGGCATGCCTCCCCTGTGTTTAGAACAGAGATAGGAAATGAAGCCCAATGTTTCTCTGTTGGGGTCAGGTGATACTTGCAGTAGGCATGCCAACACTCTCAGAGCAGTAGTCCCCCACTGAAACTGAAAGTTCAGCTGGCTCATTTCTAGATCACACCATCTAGGCAGAAGAAGTTCATTTGTTTTGCAGTGCTGGGAATGGAACCTAGGTCCCTGTGAATGCTGGGCCAGCACCCTGCCCCGGAGTGACAGCTCCAGCCTAATAAAGAAATCCTTCCAAGTCAGCCATGGCAGGACTTCCACAGCAGTTGCCTGGGATTTCCAGAGCAGAGGGCAGAGTGAGGGAAAAGTGATGTTTAAGGGTTGTGAGCCAGGTTGAGACACATTCAGAATTCAGTGTAAGAGGGAAGGGTGTGATGGTGGCCAGGGTGGAGGTATCCATGGGCGGATTTGGCAGGGAAGCGACATAGTGACAAAGGGGAAAACTCAACTTTCAAATTCATTTCTGAGCTCCAGAGTGATGGGAGTGTGCCTCTTCCCTTTCTATCACAAAGGCTGTGTGATGGATGTATTGGTTAAGGATTTGGGATGCAAGCAACAGAAACCAAACTCTGCTACCTTGGGAGAATGGAGTTGACTGGAGGTCTGGGTGGTGGCTCCCACAATATAAGGAGAGACTAAGAACAGGCAGAGGCTGGGGGTGCCACAAGGGTCCAGGATTGGGAGCCCAAAGCCCCTGGGTCTGGGTGTCCCTGGGATGTGAGAGCCCGCAGACCTTGTGTTTGGGTGGGGGCACATCTCCAACCATGTTTTGTTTGGATACTAGCAGTGAAAGATCTCTGGGCTGCTCATCTGCAGGCCGAGGCAGCTGGGGAGATCTCCACTGACAGTGACTGAGGGCTGCTGGCCTTGGGGACGATGATGGTCCTCTGTGGAAACTCAAGATCCTGTTATCAAAACCAGGTCCAATCCAACATTTACTGCAACGAACCACCAGGCTTTGCCCAGTCCCAGCCCCAACCATACCAACTCACCCTAGTGCAGCCTCTCAGCCCTGGTAAGATGAACTCCAGTCCAGGCTCCAGGTCACAGATGGACTGCAAGCGCAGGTTCCAGGCCATTGATGACCCCACCCTAGGCTCCCAGCTGCAGATCTACTTCTCTGGATCCCTGAAACACAAGGACTGTCTTTGGTTTGGGATGCTCAGGCATTTGAGCGATGGCATTTGGGACTGAGTCTGGGAAAGCTGGGCAGGGGTTCTTGGCGTGAGGGATGGAGGCAGGTTAAAGACAGTCAGAGGCTAGCCCAGGCAACTGGAGACAATGTGGTATTCTTCTGAACAGTGAGCTTCCCCAAGCCACACAGATGGGGTTTGCAGGAGATGGGGCCTCTCCCTGGCCTCTGCTTTGCCTGGTGTAGTCTGAGAAAATGAAATTCTATGTTGCAGCCACTCGCACAATAACTCTGGGGGAGTCCAGGCTTGTGTGTGGGGGTCATTCTCCCCAGGAGCCCTGCTTCTCTTCCATGTACTGTGCCCTCCCCAGTGTGTGAAGAGATAGCATGTTTCCTTAGTCTTCAGGTGTGGTGGGTAGGTCTTGAGGGACAAACTTAGGGGCCCTGGATGTCTTAGGGCCTTGGTTGTAACTCTTCTCCCCCACTTCCCCCTTTTCTGGTGCTGGTTTTGGGGCTCAGGCCCTGGGTGCTGGTCCTCTGCCTTTAAATTTTTTTTACTCAAGGCTTGCACTCCATCACTTGAGCCACAGCTCCCCTTCCAGCTTTTTGGTAGGTAATTGGAGATAAGACTCTCATGCACTTTCCTGCTACGCTGGCTTTGAACCATGATCCTCCTTTAGGATTACAGGTGTGAGCTATCAAGCTCCTGGCTTTGGTTGTAACTTAATAGTTTAGACACAGTGTGTGGAACTCTGTTTGTGTCTGATCCTGGTCTCTGCAGGACTATTCTGGAGAGATCCATTTTGCCAACAGAACCTATCAGGTAGGTTTTATGCCCTGAATGCCACAAAATTTTCATGAGGGGCCACCATTCTTCCCCGTCCCTGGCACTGATCATGACTAGGAAGCTCAATAAGCTCATGGGTGGTTAAGGGCCGGGGGGGGGGGGGGCGACGTGTGAAAATGAATTTTCACCGGCATCATTTTTATGGCCTGGAACTCTTAGAATAGAAGGCCTAAAGCTTTCATGTTAACACATCCACACAGCAAAGCTGGACCAGATGAGAAGAAGCACAAACTGATTTAGGGTAAAAGAGGCAAATGCATTTTGAAACGGGCACTGCCAGAGAGGTCCCTCACCTTTGAGAGCTAAAAGCTGGATTTCGAATCGGTTGTTTTTCTTTTCCCTATTTTTCTAGGCATGCATAGGCCACCATTATTCTAAAAACCTGGGGCCAGATCAGAAAGCCTTCAAAGGAGAATGGCTCAAATGGCACAAAAGTGAGCACCTGGCCTTCCAGGTGCTTCAGTGGTTCCAGGCGGAGCACTGAATACACACACATACCAACCTCCAAATATGAGAACCAATGCAGAAGAGTGTTCTGACATTTTGCTGTCTCCCTACATCTCTGTTGCAAATACACCTGGGATGCATCTCCAAGTAAGAAGAGGAAGGATCTTGGAAACCTTGTTTCTGCTTCTTGGCGAAAAGGAGAGAGAAAAGGGAGGCCACTGTCTATTGTCCAGAAGAGCCTTTGCTTTTGCAGATGGAAGAACATTCTGTTTGTTCATGGTTGGAACATGGGCTATGGTCCTTTAACACTCAACCCTCCCCCCCCCCAAAAAAAAATCCCTACCCAGCCTTATTTGCATAAAGGATGCAGGCTGTGGTCCATTTCCCATAGACTTGCTTCCTTCTGCTTCTTTCTAGTACTTGAGAGATTGTGGGCACTGCCAAGATCATATGGGTGATGGCTGGACAGAGCCCAACCCCCTTATGAGTGATGTGTTGCAGGAAAGCAGATTTCAGAACAGTGTTGCCACCTGAACAGCAGTGTCTTGGCATCAGGCACAGAGGCAGTTAAGAACCTGTAGCAAGAAGCTCAGGCACGTCCCAGCTCTTTGCCCTGATGGGTTCCTAGCAAGGATCTTGCCTCTGTTTCCCTTTCGTGTAGAGGAAACGTAGGCAACCTTTCCCCAGCTTCCCTCAATTCCCTCTCTTTGCCAGTAGCCCTGCTGGTCTGTCTGTCTGAGTGTCATATGTCCCCAGGGTTTATTTGGCTATGTCCTTAGTGTGGCTTTCTGCTGGTTAATCAGAGTTAAGAGTCATAGACTTTTCTGTCCAGGTTCTATTTGAACTATGATCTCAGCCTCCTGAGTAGCTAGGATGACAGGTGTGAGCCACTGGTTGATTATGAAGGGGGACAGAGCAGGGAGCCTGGCAGATGAAGAATCAGGATTTCCACAGAGTGGCCAGTCCTGTTACATCTGCAGCTGCCTTTTTGTGCTACAAGGTCTTTCTCTGGCCTCAAGGTTTTATGTCTGAGCAGAAGTGGAGAAGTGAGCAGTTGCTCATTTCTGGATCAAGGTCTCTGGCTTAATTGCCCATTAATAGTTTGCATTATTGACCTGAGAACTGATTTAGATACACAGGGCAGGATGGAGGCCCAGAAAGAGGTCTGTAGCCACATTACCTCGTGTATCTTCATCCACTGAGCTCAGAGAAGGACGGACGGCTCGTCCCTTGAAGAGGTCAAGTGGGCTCATGGCCCACTTGCTGTTGGCTGGGTGCCATTGGATGAGCAACCAGTCTGTCATGATGCCTTTGAGCCAACCACGGGCACCCAATAGCAGACGTGGGAACTTAGAAGATTGGGTTTCATGTAATGTGTCCTAGAACTCTAGGAGTTCATGCCATCAAAATTAAACCTGTTTACTTCCAAACCACAGCAATTATAAATATTGGCTGTCTTTACTCCTCCAGGGTTAGGGGAGGTGGTAATTTGTGGCTGAGACTATGTTACTTAGCAGATTCTACCAGCTTTCTGAGATACTGCTAATCTCATTTGTATTTTGAACTTAGCATCTCCCATTTCTGTTCCTGCTGGGTATTTTCCTTGGGTCTCATAAAGGATGTGACTGTCTATCTACTGTCTATTTTGTCCTTATGTACTGAGTCCTGAGTGTGTGTGCACACGTGTATGTGTATGCGTGTGTGTGTGTGTGTGGGTGCATGCATTTGCTTTGCTGTTACCTGTTATTAAGAAAAGATGGAGGGGGCAAGGAAGGTCAGTGGAAAATGTCAGCAAGGGAACTGAATGATTGTGTGTGTGTGTGCCGGGCGTGTGTATACCCACTAATATTGGGGCTTGAACTCAGGGCTTCTCATCCTCCCTTAGCATTTTCACATAAGGCTGGCACTACCACATAAGCCACAGCTCCACTTATAGCATTTTGCTGCTTCATTGGAGAAAACAGTCTTTCCCATTTGTCTGCCCAGGCTGACTTTAGACTGTGGTCTTCAGATCTCAGCCTCCTTAGTAGCTAGGATTACAGGTGTGAGCCAGCACTTCCTGGTTAAATGTTTCTTATTTGATTGTTTTGCAGCCTGAATAAAAATTATACTGTTTAACTGGTTGCAGAGATGGACTTGTATCTGTAAGGAATGCTACAAATCCAGCATTTTGCACTGAAAGGGATGTCCTGCCCAAATGTCAGGATTTCACTCGCCATGTGTATTTGCTTCTTCCAAGGGTCTCCAATTGGGGCTGCACACACTATATGAAGGCACTGGGCAATGTGCCTCAGCTATGTTAGCTTCACTACTCCATAAACACTGCCACAGCCCATTACTCATCTGAATGTCCCTAATCTTTAGGGGAGGCATAGTCATTCCTTTGCTCAGAAGAGCAGAATACAAGCCAGAGAGGTCAAGCAACTTGCCCTGGATCTCACAATGGGCCATTTGTTGATTGAATTAGGTTCCCAATTGGAGTCCCCAAACCATGGCCTGTAGGTCACTTCCACTCATCTGACTGGTTCTCAAAACTATGGATCCGACTAGTGGGAGAACCCCAGGGACCTTTCTCTCTCTCTCAAAACCAAATTGAAGCCCATGCGTAGAACCATATGACAAGGGACAAGGCTGGGAAGAAGTTGTAATGTGGAAGTTGTCATTGAGTGCATGCAGATGAACCCAAGCTGGAGTTGTCAGAGCAAAGAGTCGTGACCCCTGCTGTCTTTGCTCTGGTCACCGAGCATGGCCAATGGCAGGATGGCTAGGCCTTGGGACAGGTGCAGCGGTTCACTTGGCGAGCTTCATCCAACCTCACAGATTCTCCAAGAGCATGGTGCTTCAGCAAGAAGGTCTTTCCAGGGAAGAGTGCCTCAGATTCTGCAAACAGGCTGTGGCAGCCCCAGGAGAGGACTCTGGCTGGCGTGGGGCGCCGCCCCTCCTCTGCACAGACTCATGCTGCCATTGTGAACTCCACAGCTCACCCTGGGCCAGCATCCTTACCTGTCTTGCATTTCCGGCAGGCACATCCTCACAGCCAGCTTCAGCCTGGGGCTCCCAGGGAGGCCACTGGGGACTTGGGCTAAGTGCATTGTGCCATCTGAGAGCATGAGTAGAAATCCTCATGGTGGGGCTAGGGTGCTGGGCAAGAGCTGTGATCTACCTGGACAGGTGAGAGACGGAGAGAAGCCACTAAGAAGACCAGAGCCAAAGGATTCTGTGTCCCCAACTGTCACGGCTGGGGATTGTTAGGATTCAGTTGAGCTCCTATTTTATGTTATTGACCATGCTTACAGTGTCTGAAGAAAGCATGGATCTGTGGGGGCAGCAAGTGTCCCTTTTCTTTCTTTTTTTTATTGTGAAAATACTGTACAGAGGGGTTACAATTACATGGGCAAGATAATGAGTACATTTCTTATCAAGCATTGTAACCTCCCCCTCTTCCCCCCCCCCCCCCGCCCCCCGCACCAAAGTTGTAAAGTTCATTTTCAACATAATGACTTGTACATCTCAAGTCCCTTTTTTTGGGATAGGCACTGAAAATGGAGTCTTAGACGGGCGGTCTGGGTCAGGATGCCAAGTCCAGCCAGTTCTACTTTCAGAAAGAGCTTTCACCTCTTCATGCTTCTGTACCCTTACCTTTGAGATGATGGTGATGGTGATGGTGATGGTGATGGTGATGGTGATGGTGATAGTGATGATGATGATGATGATGATGATGATGATGATGATGGTGGTGGTGGTGGTGGTAGTGGTGGTGGTGGTGATACCAATGGTGATAATAGTGATGGTGAGGATGATGATGATGATGTTGGTGATGATGATTGTAATGATAGTGATGGTGATGGTAAAGATAACAGTCATGATGGTGATGATGGTGGTGGTGATTGTGATGATAATGGTGGTGATGATCATGATGGTAATAGTGATGATGATGATGGTGGTGATAATGATGTGACGGTAATGATGAAGATGGTCATGGTGGAGATGATGGTAGTGATGATGACGGTGATGATGGTGGTGGTGATTGTGATGATAATGGTGGTGATGATCATGATGGTAATAGTGATGATGATGATGGTGGTGATAATGATGTGACGGTAATGATGAAGATGGTCATGATGGTGATGATGGTGGTGATGATGATGGTGATGATGATGATGATGGCCATGATGGGCTGGGTGTTTATGTTGGGTGTTGAGTGCCTGGTCCGTGCTAACTTACATCACCGCGAGCTTGATGGCATTTGATGTTTCATTTTAGGTGGTGTTTTGTCTCTCCTCTTTTCCTTTGGCTCTCTCATCTGGGACCACAGGACTTAGTGTTATCCAGCCTTGGTGCATCTCTGTCTGTTTCCTCTGGGAAGGACAGAGAAAGATAGCGTACCCTCAGCTTTGACTGGGGATGTCAGGATCTGCCAACTCGGGGAGGGGGTCATGGGCAAGACTTCTCTGACATGTATGCCTCTATTTACCTGGACAGTGGGTAATAGCATGCATCTCCCAGGGTTGTTTGAAGGGCTAGTGTGGAAAAATAGGTTGAAACATTTTTATCTTAATGACTGTAGGAGATCTGGAATCCTTCCCCTTGTGAGGGTTGGCACTGGGAGGCACATGCCTGCCCCAAAGTCCTGTGGTTAGCTATGCAGTTGAGTACAGCAAGAACTCAGACAAGAGGAGAGAGAGCAAGAGAGAAAGAGAGAGAGAAAGAGAGAGAGAGAGAAAGAGAGAGAGAGAAAGAGAGAGAGTCAATATTTATATTGCTTTCTGAAATAGAAGAATAGCAGCTGGTCATGAAGACAGTAATGCTTGGCTCTATATTTTCAAGTAGAGCTGAAAAAGTAAGCAATGACTGAAAATTCCACTCACCAGGAAGCTATGTAATGAGGCATGTGGGGTTGGGAAAGAAACACATTCCCTTCCTTCCTTCTGCCCCTCTCTCCCTTCCTCCTTTCCTTCCTTCCTCCCTCCCTCCCCTCCCTCCCTCCCTCCCTCCCTCCCTCCCTCCCTCCCTCCCTCCCTCCCTTCCTTCCTTCCTCCCTTCCTTCTTTCCTTCCTTCCTTCTTTCCTTCCTTCCTTCTTCACTTCCTTATTTCCTTCTTATCTTTCCCCTATTTCCCTCTCTCCCTTTCTTCTTTTCTTAAGAGCTTTCTTGAAAACCGAACAAAAACCTTCTACTGGCCCAGTCCAGCCTTTAGGCTATTGAATGAGTTCTCAAAGAACTCTGTTTAATATTTGGGACACTGAGGACATGGAGACAAATGAAGACCAGTGGGCTCTATGTCTAAATATCTTAAAGTTTCCCCAACCAAACTGATGAACTGTTAAATAAAAACATTCTATCCTCCCACCTTTCAGATGCACCTTGTACAAGTCAGGAAAACCAGGTTTGACTGTGGGATTCTATACCATCCCTCCTGGTGGCAGCTAGATGCAGGAGCCCATATTCCCACATTCATGCTGGTGACAGCAAGAACTGACTCTCGCTTTATAGTGCCTTCTCCCTATCCCTGGCAGAGCAGACCCATGAGAAACCTCCTGCCAGGGTGCATGTGAATCCCGGCCTGCATCCCTAACATCTGTCCACAGGCTCTGCAAGCCACAGTGCCTTGCTCATGCTCACTGTATGAGGCAGTGGGTAGGGAAGGGACACACAGCAGTAATCAGACCTTTTCTTGGAGTTGGACGTAGGAGACAACCCCAGCCTCGAGGTGGGTGGGGGAATGTGGGCTATTCAGAAGTAATTCTGGGGCTACTTGGAGATCTGGACCACTGGGGATGGGGTAGAGTATGACCTAGATAGACCAGATGTCTGAGGGCCAGAGCTATGCTCTCTATAGTGTGCAGCCTAGGTATAGGACCTTCTAGCCAAGGTCTTGGGGCAGAACTGGTCTTAAAGTTATCTGGTAGCTTCTAGGCGCTCATGAGGCCTCTGAAAGTACCCAATGGCACATAGCTTTGTAGCAGTAGACTGAGTCTTGGCAATGTAAGTTCCAAGCCACTGCCTCTAATTTGCTCTGTGCCTTAGGGATGAATTGCTTGTCTCTGGGCTTCTATTTTCTCATAGATGCAATCACAGTGCATTTGCTTTTTACATGTGTCTCAGCTCATGACCAACTTTTCTGATTCTCTATGTCAGGAGAGTAAATCATTCAAAATCATGGATTTCTTCCCCATTTGAGACAAGTCTTCTTGTTCTTTAAATCATGGAAGGGATGGAAAAAAAGTTGAGGTGAAGGGATGGCAGCAATGAAATATTTGGCTCTTATTGCTAATTATTTATGCTAAATGGTTGTATAATGCAGGCTTGGAATATAAATACTTATTCTTCCTAGTCTAACATTTACCCGTGTGAATAATAGAAATTCACAGATGCAATCAGAGTTCATTTAAATGTGAATTTTAATTTTTATTTATCACCTGGTCCTGAAGCTGAAATACACAGAAGTTAAAGAACCTGCAGCCCTTGCTTTCCTACCACCCCTGGCAGCACTCAGTCCTCTACTAATGGTTGTTTCCTGTGATTTATTTCTTCTGTGTATCACCTTTGTTGTAAGAGAGGAGAAAATGAATTTCTTTAGAAGGTGTATTAATCTAACCTCTGCACACACCAAGGTACAAAAAAACGAAATAAAATAAACCTCCAGAAGCAACTTGTTGAGAATACTGAAGCAGCAGAGATAAGGGTTGGGTATTGAATGGAGAAATGGTAAGCGGGATTTTATACTTCAAGAAAAGTGGATTTTGAGTTAACCTTTAAATAACTAACCAAAAGTTTTAATACAGGCAGGCAGGCTCAGGACAAAGAGTAGACATTTCCTTCCTTTTTCTTTTGGTAATAGTCGGGGGCTGAACTCGGGGCCTGGAGCTTGCTAGGCAGATGCACTATTCCTTGAGTCATACCCTCCGACCTTTTGCTTTTAGTTTGTTTTTCAGATAGGGTCTCTTGCTTTTGCCCAGGTCTGCCTTGAATCATAATCCTCTTACTTTTGTTTCCTCACTAGCTGAGATTAGAGATGGGAGTTACCATATCCAGAAAAAATGGAAGGTTGATTTTACCAGGCTCATCCTGCCTTTCCCCACAAGCAGTTCCTGTTCTGTACAGGCCTGCCCTGAGAGTAGGCATCTTGATGAAAGTAGGTTTTGAATCAAAGAGCTGTTTGTTTGAGGGTTGCTCTGTAGGGCATCTGGCAGCTCTTCCCCTTCCAGGATACTCAGTGGTGCCCCGTAGTGGCTTAACTCATGTGCCCCCCCCCCCAATTTGTGTTAAAGTCATCACCCCTCATATTTCAGAGTTTGATCTTATTTTTAGGAACAAGGTTGCTACAGGTGCAATTAGTTGGGCTGGGGTCACTTATGTGGACTGTGTAGACATGGGCATGTGGTGCTGACTATACCACGTGATCAGGAAAGCGCACCTGCCAGCCAAGGAGCATAGAAGCAAGGGGAGGCACAGAGCCAGGTGGCTCATGCCTATAACGATAGCTACTGAGGAGACTAAGAGTTGAGGACTGTGGTTCAAAGCTAGCCCCCGCAGTCATACCCGAGAGACTCATCTCCAACTAACCAGGAACATCTGGGCTGGATGTGTGGCTCAAATGGTATGATGCCAGCTATGAGCAGTAAAGCCAACTGAGAGTGCAAGGCTGTGAGTTCAACCCCAAACAAAAAAAAGAGGTATGGGGAGACCAGCCAGGCTCCCCACCATAGCCCAGAGCAGGAACCTACCTGCCTGCTGGCACTTTGACCCCAGTCTCTAGCCTCCAACTGTGAGACAACCACTTCTATTGCTGAAGCTGTTTGTGTATGGTGTCATGGTAGCCACCAAACATGTCTGCAAATACTGTAAATGCCCAGGGTGTGGGGAGGGGAGAATCACCTCCTTGGAGAACCAGTTGTGTACGACCACCATAGCTGCTTCCCTGACCACGGCTGAGCTCGGTAGTCATGACAGAGATTGTGGCCCATGGGCCCCCCAGATTTACCATCTGCCTTTTCAGGGAGAGCATTTACAGTCCCTAATCTTAGCTCTCTGGTAGCTCCTGGAGCATTGGCTGTGAGGCTTGAGGCATGGGATGTCCAGGACGAACCTGCACAGTGCAATGCTGAGCGGTGGAGGATGGACCCAGGGGTGCTGCTAGGAGCAGAGCAGTGGCTCACCCTGGGACAAACTCGCCAGCACTGGGTCCTGGGTCAGAAACACCCAGAACCTGGGTATCTTGACTTCACTGTTGGTCCCTGCAATCGTGCCAGAGATGGATGGCTTTTGTGGGAGTGGGGGGGTGGGGTCCTCAGACTCCTTTCTGATAGCAAGGAAGCCACTGGGATCCTCTGAGACCAGCCTGTGTGTCCCAGAAGGCTTTAGGCAGTCCCTCCCTGGTGTTTCTTGTGGGCAGTTGTTTGTGTTGTGTTTGTTGACTTAAGTTCTATTGCTATCCATGGAGCATCAGAGTGTGGGCAGTGAGGACTTCTTTTCCAACCGTGTCCTCTGCAGTAAATCATCCCCGGGGACAGCAGTGACAGTGGTTTTCAGGGCCACTCTGGCTTTGAGGAGGTGAAGAAAACCTACCAGGGATGGGGACTTCTGAAAACCCACCCATGCCTACAGTGTATCTTCTCTCAGCCTCAAAGTGACCCCCTCAAAGTGACAGCCACTTAATACTTTCTACAGAGCTGGAAGATCAACCCTGGATTTGTAGAGAAATGGTAGCAGAAGGACCCTCCCACACTCCCCAAAGGGAGACAAGGCATGGGGAAAACCAGTAGGGTGCATTTGCTTGCAACTTTTCTCTGATGCTGTCTCTGGGCTAGCAAAAAACTTAAGACTTGTCTCCAGTAAGAGAGTATTTATCTCCTGCCTTGAGCAGTAAAGAAGAGAAGGGAGCATGAGCTTGGCCTGAATTTGTTGCTTCTTAATTGCTTCCAATACTTGTGACAGCTTTAATATCCAGGAGGTGTATTTTTTGGGGGTGGTGGTGGTGACATTCTGGCTGCCGCAATGGCTCCTTTATGGATCACTATGAAAATGCAATGAGGTTCTGGGTGGGTCATGCAAGGCATGGTGTGTGGCAAGCCAGTTGTGGGGTGTGTGTGTGTGTGTGTGTGTGTGTGTTTTCTGTGGGAATGTTATTTGTTGGTCCAGTCTGTGCACACTTGCATGGTGTCTGCAGCTCTGGGTGTTATGTACCTGCTCTGAGTTTGGGCACAGCACAGAGCCAGCTTGTGTAACTTGTTTTGACAACCCCAGGTAACGATTTGTTATTAAGAGCTACCGTTGAAGCCAGAACCCTCCAGGGAAGCTTTCATGACCTCATCACTAAACAGCCCCGAAGACCCAGAAAGAGCCTTCCTTGAAATTGCCATTAAGGCCATCCTTGTCACCCAGGGAAAAGCTAATGGATAGAAGCATATCGATGTGCTAACAGTTTGAGACCTTTCCCCTAACAAAACCTTTTAGCTAGCGAAGGTTCATTCACCTTAATTAAAAATTATCCAATGAATGCATCTCTGTCCATCACTCCGTGGACACATGTGGTGTGGAGCTGCTGCTGCTGCTTTTTTTTTTTAAAGGAAATTAAATTTAAAAGTCATCCTACTTCAAGTAAATTTGTTGTTTGCTTTAGTAAGAAGAAAAGCACGCTGGCTATTCATTGCCAATTAAATGTGGGTGTTAATTAAAATAGCCATGTGCTAGCAGCCCTGGCTGGGCAGGCAGACTTCTACTTGGTGTGATGTTGAAGATGGTGCTGAGTTACAGGGTATCATCCACTGTACTGATGGTTGCCTGTGTTTGAAAGAATTCTTTCCACCAATGGCAAGCCATAGTCTAGGGGTGGTTAACATCAGTAACATCAGGAGTCTGGCCTGGATTCGATCCTACCTTCTACCTGTGGCCTAAGAATGCTGACATATTTTATTTTCATCTGGTTGCACGTAAACAAAGGAGAAACAGAAACTCACAGCCCATGAGGATGACGAGGATGAAACTGCAGTGTCAGTGTCCAAGGAAAATGTCTTATTGAGATACAGTCACAACTTTTATTTATTGTCTGTTGGTCAGCGATTGACCTGGTTTAAATGATCACTATGACACTAATGGGGAGCCTCGGTACACATGCAAGTACACATGCACATGCAACCATCTACACACACACACACGCTCACCCAGCACATGCATAAAATGCAGATAAATACACATGCTTCTACATATACACATAGGTGCATGCTCACAAATAGACACAGGCACACAAATGCACACATACACACACGCACATATGTGTACCACCCACGTACCCACATACATGCACACAACACCCACAAACATTTGTGTACAAGCACATGTCAACATACATGTTCATGCATGTACAAGTGTGAACACAAAATACATGTGCACTCTCTTGGGCACATGTATGCATCTGTGCACATATACGTTCATGCACACACGTTTGATGCGCTCTCTCTCTTGTTCTTCTCTTAGCATCTCTCTATTAAGGCTGGCTGCCACCCAATAGTATCAGGGATGTGAATTTATCTGTCCTCTAAGCTATCATAGTAGTTGTTTTTGCATTGCTGTGACCCAAATGCCTGGGACTGCAGCAGAAGGGAGGCATGATTTATGTGGGCCCTGGGGGGTGGTGTTCCTATGCAGAGCCGTTCACACTATAGTGACCAGGAAGCAGAGAGAGGAGATGCAGGAGGGCAGGGCAGAACACCTTGTCCAAGGGCACACCTCCGGGTCCTACCTCCCCAAACAGGCCCTGCTCCTGCCGTTCACCACCTCCCAATAAGACCTCATACTGTGAACTTATCAAGAGATTACTCCAAGCATGGGTCAGAGCCCTGGAGCTCTGGACATCACAGACAACCAGCTGAGCTCAACCCATCTCCTAGGTCTTTCTTAATCCAGCCAACCTGACATTCAAAATTAACCATCCCAGCTCCAGGAGTGACTTTTACATTGATGCTGGAATCAATGGATAGATGATCCATCACTGCCTTCAGCGGTGTCTTCCACCCCACCCTCTTTTGTTGCCAATTACATTGGTCAGCTTTACTCACAGTCACAGTTACCCCAGATAAACAACTATGGGAAGAGAAGGTTTATTTTGACATATACCTGCTTGCCCTGTTGCTTTGGGCCAGCTTGAGCAAAAATCTAGATCCTATCTGAAAAATAACCTAAAGCAAAGAGGACTAGGGACATGGCTCAATGGTAGAGCATCTTCCTGACAAGTGTGAGGCCTTGAGTTCAAATCCCAATATTATAAGAGGGGGAAAGAGGAGGAAGGAGAAAGAGAGAGAGAGAGAGAGAGAGAGAGAGAGAGAGAGAGAGAGAGAGAGAGAGAAACAGAGAGGAGAGTGCCCTGGTCCTGGTCCTGGTCCACTAGCTGTAGGAGAAGGGCCTGATCAAAGGTAGTTTTCTGTGTCTCCTGGGGCACAATGAATTGTGTGTTTGGGATGTGTGCTCTGGATGAGATCAAATCACAGCTCCTGTCCCAGCACCCCAGTCTTGGAGCCAACTTGGAGCATTTGGTACAGCAGCCGAAGTGCTTTGTCCCTCCCCAACCCCATCCAGCCCAGCACCTCTCACCTGAGTGTGTTGCTTCTCCTGCCTGTGTTTCCTGGGTCAAGGTCAGCCCAATCATGTACAGTGAAAATTGCATCCCCAGTCTCATGGCTCAAGTATGTGACCACGTACAGGGTTATACATAACCCTCAAACACTGTACACATCACAGATTATGATGTGTACAATCCAGACAGTGGAATATTATTCAGCCTTAAAAAGGAAGGAAATCCTATATTATGTTCCAACACGGATGAACCTTGAGCACATTATTCTTAGTGAAATGAGCCTGTCACAGTGGAAGATAAATACTGAAGGATCCCTACTGACACAAGGTGCCAAGAGTGGTCAGAATCATCGGGACCAAAAGTTGAATGGTTGCAAGCAAGGGACTGTAGATGAGTGTATTGATGACTGTGAGCTAGTCTGAGGGTATGCAGTTGGCTCCTGTAGAATTTTACCAGAACTTTCCTCTCAGCTCCGATTTTGCTTTTAATTGAGCATCTTAGAATTACCACAGAAGCCATTTAAAACATGTTTCAGCGTAGTAATGTGTGTGTTTAAGTCTGTGTAAATTGGACCGCTACAATAAAAGAGAGGATTCCCAGAGCCTCTGAGGGGTCTTCCAAGACTCTGTGATACCTCTTGGATACTGTAATTTAAAGATTCCTACTTCTCTGATTAGATGATTATCCTGCAAGCACTTAGGCCCACGCAGCACCCCTGAATCTGCTGTCAGAAGAAATCCATCCTGAAGGGCCACAGTGGTGTGAACAGAGCTACTTTGCTTACATTAACTCATTGCTATTAGAGGGCTCTCAGGAAATGAATGGAGAATTCCTTTCTTGCTATCATCTTTTGGTTTTATTGAGGTGTCCTGTGTACCTGATAATCAACTCAGGGTTTTGATGTAGATGGACAGTCTTGTACCATTACCACAATGTGATACAGAATGTTGAATTACCCCAAAGATCTCTCTCACATCCTCTCAGTCTGTCCTTACCATCCCCACCCTGAACTTGACCTGCTTTCTAGCACTGGAGCTTTGCCTGTTCTAGAATTTTGTAAAATTGAAACCACTCGGTCTTATTAATGTTGAGTCTTCTGTTCCACATACTCTGTTCCACATCCTGAGTCAAGAGACATTCAAGTTAGATATGCAGGTTATACATGCATCTGTAGTCCATTCTTATTTTTTTCTTCTTCTTCCTCCTCCTCCTCCTCCTACCCCTCCCCCTCCCCCTCCCCTTTGTCATGGGGCTTGGGCTCAGGGCCTGGGCATCAGCCTTGAACTTTTGCACTGAAGGCTAGCACTCTACCATTTAGAGCCACAGCTCTACTTCCAGTTTTTGGGTGGTCATTGGAGATAAGTCTCGGACTTTTCTGCACAGGCTTGCTTTGAACTAAGATCTCCGATTACAGCCTTCTGAGTAGGTAGGATCACAGGTGTGAGCCGCCGGTGCCTGGCTTAGTTAATTATTTTCCATTGTTAGTAGTATTCCATTGTAGGGCTCTGCTCCAGTCCCCAGCGAATGGACTTCTGTTGGTCCCTCCCCCCAAAACCCACTGAGATTTCCAGCAAATATGTATAAAGTTGTAATATTCACATATGAGTATCAGTGTGGACATATGCTTTCATTTATTCATAAATTCCCAGAGGCGAGATGACTGGCTCATATGCTAAGTGCGTGTGTAACTTAATCAGAAACTGTCAAGTGGTTACCCAAGGTGCTGCGCTCTGTGGCATTCTCCTTTAGCCATAGAGGTAGAATTCAATTCTTCCACATCCCTTCCAGTGCTTTCCAATTATGGCTACCCCAAAGGGTGTGATAGATCAGGTTTGTTCCCCCCCCGCCCCCAGTGTTGTTATACTAGTTAAATACTCACCCCATAAAATGTACCATCTTAACCATATTCAGGGTATAATTTAGGGCACTAAGTATTTTCAGACCTTGCTCATCTCTGGTTCCGGAATTCTTTTCATTTTGTAAACTGGAAGTTTCTACCTATGTAGTGGTATCATCCCTCTCCAGCCCCTCTCAACAACTGTACTTTCTGTCCTTGTGATTTTGGCTACTTCTTAGTGCTTCCTTTGTCCTCACTTTCAATTTAAACTTTTTTTTTCTTTTTCTTTTTTCGTTCCTGGTGAGGGGGCTCAAACTCAGAGCCTGGGTGCTGTTCCTGAGCTCTTTTGCTCAAGGCTAGCACTCTGCCACTTTAAGCCACAGCTCTACTTCCAGTTTTCTGTGGTTCATTGGAGATAAGAGTCTCACAGGAACTTTTCAGCCTGGGTGAGCTTTGAACCATGATCCTTAGATCTCAGCCTTTTGAGTAGCTAGGATTACAGGCATGAGCCACCAACACCTAGCTAAGCTTTAATTTTTGGAGTAGATTTCTGAAGGTGGAAGCTAAGATCTTGGATCTTGGATCTTTCTTCTTTATTAATGTATTTTCTGCTATAAATTTCCTCAGCTATATCTCACAAGTGGATATGCTCTTTTTTTCATTTTCATTTAATTGAAATATTTTGTAAGTTGCATTGCTATCTCTTCTTGATTCGTGAGTTGCTTAAAAGCATGTTGCTTAATTTCTAAATGTTTGGTGATCTTCCACTGGTTTGTTATTCTATCCTCGGTGTTCAATTTAATTCTGCTGTGAACAGAGAATACACTTTGTATGATTGCAATATGTGCCGAAGGCTGTTTGTGATACCTAACTGGTCTGAACAGTTCATGTTCACTTAAAATCAAGGTTTTGCTTTTGTTTAGTGAACTGGCCTTTACGTTTCTATAAAAGTTAACTGTGCAAAGCCAGCCCAGGAAGAAAAGTCTGTGAGACTCTTGTCTCCAATTAACCACCAGAAAACCAGAAGTGATGCTGTGCCTCAAAGTGTAGAGGACTGGCCGTGAGCAAAAGAACTCAACAACAGTATCCAGTCCTGAGTTCAATCAAGCTCTATGACCACTACCACCACCACCAAAAAACAGTTGACTGTGGTATTGCTTCTGTTCATATCTTTCTGCTGATTGGTCTGTGTTCTTGCTTCTCTGGTCAATTACTGAAAGAAGGATGCTGAGATGTCTCACTACAATTGTAATTTGTCTATTCTTTTTTTTTTTTTTTAGTTCTAGAACTTACTGTTTATCTATACCAGTGTTCAGTTGCTAAGTCCACACATCTAGCCCTTTCATAAACTGATCTCTTTATCATTACAAAATGTACATCTTCATCCTCTGTATTATTTCTTTATCCCAAATGTTGTATAAATTAACATAGTTTAGTATTACCATTCAAGTGCCTAAATGTATAAATTTACATACTTAAGTTTAACATTACCATTCAGGCATTCTTTTGGATTAGTAGTTTCATGATATTTGTTTGCTCTGTGTGTGTGTGTGTGTGTGTGTGTGTGTGTGTGTGTGTGTGTGTTTGTGTGCTTGTGTGCACATGCACTGATCCTGGGGCTTGAACTCAGGGCCTGAGTGCTATCTCTTGCTTTTTTACTCAGGACTGCCAATCTACCACTTGAGCCCCATCTCCTCTTGTGGCTTTTTGGTGGTTAACTGAAGACGAGTCTCACAGACTTTCCTGCTTGGTCTAGCTTCAAACAATGATCCTCAGACTCTTGAGTAGCTAGGATTATAGGCACGAGCCATTGGTATCTGGTGAGAATGCTTTCTTTTTGAAATATGTGTGTGTGTGTGTGTGTGTGTGTGTGTGCACACGCACGCATGTGCACACGTGCGCAGTGTGAGGTCTACAGCAAAACTGAGCTGAGGACCCAGAGAATTGGGGAATTATTTCTCCAAATATTCTGCTTCCACCTCTGGATGTTTTAGGACTCCAACTGCATGTATGTTAGTCCATGTGAGAATTTCAACTCTCCCAGATGTTCTGTCCATGGTCTTCACTGTTCTTTTTCTATGTGCTTTATTTTGGAAACTTCCTATTGGCATATCTTCAAGGTCACTAATTCATTCCCCCCTTTTCTTAATATGCTATTGATTCTAAGAAATCTCTCATCCAAGAAATTTTATTTCCCATCTCTAAAACTTCAATTTAGTGTTTGTTATGGCTTCTATTTCTCTCCAATGTCTTCTTCCTCTTTTGGGGCATGTCCAGTATGTTTACAACTGACCAGTTGTGTGTCCTTGTGGGATCATTCTAGCATCTCTCATGTCTTTGTCTGATTATGTTATCTGGTATTCTTCTGATGGTAGATTCTATTTTCCCACTTCTGTGTTTCTCATAATTTTTATTTGGTGTCTGACATTGTTAATACTTTGTTGGCTGCTGGACTTTGAAGTGATTCTTTAGTTTTGATGGAACTTTTTCTTGGGACACTTTAATTACTTGAAGTCAGTTTGATTCTCTCAAGATTGGATTTTAATCTCCGATAAGGTAGGTCCAGACTAAGATTTATTTACTGTTACTGTTCTGATGAAACCTGCCTAAGAATTGTGTCTAGGGCGCTGTGTGTGCACCCTTGCTATTGTAATTGGGTAGGCATGGCGGGCTTTCTGCCTTCTCCTTGCTGGTCCTCCTTTCTGGTCTCAAGTAGCTTCTTCTAGGGAGAATGCAGGTCCAGGACTCATCCAGGCACTTGACAGCTCTCGGCCTGTGCAGTCCCCATCCCCTTGTTATTCCCCACTTCCCAATTCTAGCCATTTGGATATTTTCATATTCCAAACTCTTTAATCAACTTAGAAACCACCTAGTTCTTTGGTTCTCTCCTTGCACTCTATTCTGAAAATTCTCTCAAGACAGCAAACTGAAGAAATCTTCTTTCATGGGTAACTCTTGTATTCTACTTACTGTCTATTGAAAGCTACTGTGACACTCACACACAAGTACACATTTACACACATGTATGCACATACAAATATAATAGAAAACACAAAGGTAGATTTTTGTCTTGGATATTCCATCATGGCCAGAAATAGTATTATATCTGTTATTGTCTGTACATGCCTGTAATCCCAATGACTTGAGAGACAGAAGTAAGTAGGTTATGGTTTAAGAACAGCCTGGGCTGAAAACAAGACCATATTTGATATATAAGCTAAAAGTAAAAGGACTGGGGGTTCACAGCTCAAGTGCTAGAGAATTCACATATTAAAGCTGAGTCCCTAAGTTCAATTCCCAGTATCACCAAAAAAGAAAAAAAATCTAATGTTTTATCTGCATAGATCAAAAGATGTCAATGATTACATCTGACTATAACACTTTCTAAAATGTCAGAATGTATTAACATCAGCATTTTCTGAATGTCAACTTTTTTTTTTAAGCGTTCTTTCTCTATTTCAGTAGTTTTTGTCCTTTGGGAGGCTAGGATTGGTTAAATCCACACGCTTCCTCACCCCCAGAGAAATATACCTGGCCAAAACACCCACTAGCATCAAAGTTAAGAGATAAAAAGTAAGCCATAACTGAATCTTTCCATTTGACCTTGACAAAATAGCTAGACTTCAGGTGAAAAACTTGTCCTCTAATTCCTCTAATTTATATTAACTTTCTGACTCTGAGGGTAAGAAAATGTATAATTTTGTTTTACTACAAGGGATTATTGTGAAAGGCCACACTGACAATTTTCAAATGCTTTGAAAAGCTTGTTAAAATATACTATATGCTTTGCAGTACTTATTGTTAAAATTGTTATCATTAAATCACTTTTAATAATCGTTCTTAAATAGTGCTTTAAGTATAGTTGTTTATTTTTTTTTTCAGTCCTGGGATCATGTGTATGCTATGCAAACAGTCCACCACCAGGCTACATTCCCCTGTTCTGTAATAGTTATTTCATACAGCAACATGGGTATTCCTAGCTCTATTGGAAATCTGTACATTTATGTACGTATACACATCTATCCACACATGCATGGATACCAGTACACGCATAATTTATGTCTGAGAAATTATTTAAGACAACCTAACCATCTACCTGAATAGACGTTAGTGTTAATCCTTCTTTTCTCCACTCACCTTTGCATCTCTGGGTTCAATAGTCATCCAACACAATTACACAGTGTTTGCATTGATTTGCAAGTAAGTGTTGTGTAATGTACTTTGTGAAATTCATTTTTCTGTATGATTAAAATCAATAAAGATTCAATTTGTGGAATAATCGTATTCAGGTATCTTTCTGAACGAGGTACTTTCTGTCATTTAGGATTGGTCATGCATGTTCTTCCCTGCCCCCCTCCCTTTTACTAGAGATACTCAGGGTCTCACACAACTTGCTTGCTAATAACTGACACTCTACCATGTTTTCCACCAACAATTTTCTGACAAACTAGACATGGAGTCTCAAGGACTTTTCTGCCTAGGCTTGCTCTAAACTGTAATATTCCAAGTTTCAGCCTCCCGAGTGCCTGGGACTACAAGAATTGAGCTACTGGCCCAGCCATGCATGTTCTGTAGCAGTGGAAGAACTTGCTAGGTTCCAGCCTGGCAACATGTTACCTTTCCTTTTCTGCTCACCCTCTCTGAACAAGCGAGAAGTCATGATTGCAGTTGCCCTCTAATGTACCACACATGCCCACTGCCCCGTCACGTTGAGCCTTCTCCCTCTGGTCTTCTGCTGCATCCTCTCTCTTAACATTACCGCCTCAGAACCTCACACCAGTCAGCACCCTGCAAAAACTCTGTTCCCTACATGTATCAACTGAATTCTCCCTCCCATGGTTTAGGTTCATTCTGAGCACACCTGCTCTAGGAAGGTGAACTAATTAGCCTCCTGGAATACCTGACAGAACAACTTAAAGGGGGGACTGATTCTCATGGTTCAGAGGTTTCTTCTGTCATGGGGAAAGAAGGGCTGGTCAAGTCATGGTGGACAGGAAGCAGACAGAAGCAATTCCCATCATGGCAGACTCGAAGCAGGGTGCAGCCGACGCTGCTGTAACAAACCGGAAGTGAGGTGAGCCGCCTCCTGGAGGAACGGAAGCAGGGTGGAGCTACCTCCACCATGGTGTACCTAAAGGGGAATAGTGGAGCGGCCTTTGCTGTGGAGGGCTGGAAGCAGAGGGAGGCAGCTGCCATCATGGCAGACTGGAAGCTGACGGTGGTGTGGCGGGAAGCGGAGTGAAGTGTGCTCCGCCATGCTGTACCGGAAGTGAGGTGGCCGGAAGTGAGGTGGCGCTGCCTTTACCCCGCGGCTCAACTGGAAGTGGAGTGAAGCAGCCTCTATCCTGATGGGCAGGAAGCCAACGCCACGGTGGCAGACCGGAAGTGGAGGGGAGCTGCCTTCACCACGGCAGACCGGAAGTGGAGGGGAGCTGCCTTCACCACGGCAGACCGGAAGTGGAGGGGAGTTGCCTTCACCACGGCAGACCGGAAGTAGAAAGGCAGTCATAGGAAGACTCAGCGCAAGCCATAGGCCAGGAAGGATGTGCTTCTAGTGACTCACTTCCCCCAGCCAGACCCCACACCCCACAGTTCCATTCCTCCCAATGCTTGATTCTTCCCCCTGGCCCAGCCCTGGGGCTTGAACTCGGGGCCTGGGCGCTGTCCCTGAGCCTCTTTGGACTCAAAGCTAGCACTCTACCGCTTGAGTTACAGCGCCACTTCCTGCCTTTTTCTCAGTAATTTATTGGAGATAGGAGTCTCAGGGATTTTCCTGCCCGGGTTGGCTTTGAACCCGCGATCCTCAGATCTCAGCCTCCTGAGTAGCTAGGATTACAGGCGCGAGCCACCAGCGCCCGGCTGTTTATTCACATTTTGGATTCAGCTACTGGTCAGGTCAGAGCCCTTTTGACCCAAGCATCTTTAGAACACCATCAGGTCAAACCCAGAGCTGGGCTTATTAATCTCCTAGGTATTTCTCAGCCCAGTCAAGTTGGCCCTCCCAGAAGGAAGGCTTCACAGATATCTGGACTGGGGCCATCTGCTTCTCATTGAGTCCTGTGATGCCACCAAGTCCTGAGTTGTCCTTTCTAATCTCTGACACCGTACATGTACATCTTGGTTGCAGAAGAAATTGTGAACTCTTGACATCAATGCTGTCTCAGCTTGGAGACTTGGTAGAACAATGCTAGCTTCCTTGCTGGCACTGAGTTGAATTTGGACCCCTCCCTTCTTCCCTTGCTGCCTGCTATGACAGACAAGAAATTGCCTCTCTTTGCTTCCTGAGACCTTTGAGAAGATGCCCAAGAAATGTTGAGACAATTGAGACATAATCAAACAAGATTGGTAAGAGTAGAAGTTGGTTCAACCATTTAGTGGGAAATCTGGTAGGCTCTATTAAGATAATAAACAGACATTCAACAATTCTGCACCTGCATCAGATGAGCCACAAATTCAAGGACAAAGATCTACACTTAGTGCTATTATTTGCAATTGCAAAACAAAGCAAAATAAAAACCCTACCCTCTTAAAAATAACTCCTAAATGTGTACCAATATGTAAATATTTAACTACTGGGTATTTATGTAATAGACACCTACTCAGAAGTTTAAAAAAAACTCAGTGAATTCTTACATTCTGGTATTTCAAAAACATATCCTTGAATTTTTAAGAGTTGAGAAATATTATAGTAGTCTGTCATTTATTAGTTAAAGCACCACTACCTCAGATCTCTGTATTTCTGTGTGTTTATAGAATTTTTATTTTCCCCAGGAGTGGAATGGAATCCCATGTGATAAGGGACACTTTGGGTGAACTCAAATTTTACCTCTAAAATCCCTCAGGAAGGAGGCAGCCCAGGTTAGTCATTTTAGCTTTTCTCAGTCACCTGTGGCTCTGTCTGCTTTGGTGACATAGATGGTTGCTTCTCTAAATAGTAAAGAAGTCAATTTGTGCTTGGGAGCCATCTCGACCTAGTAGAAAGAGACACCAGTGTTTCATGAAACTCTGAGGCTAGAATGAATCCTGGATTAATCTGAACATTTAAAGCAGGACAGTTTCTTGTTAGGCAACATTGAACAGGATGGGTGGTCAGTGTTCCCACCTCTGCATGGGTACTGTCCCCATCATCTTCCTTGCACTATGAACATGTTTCCAAGTTCTCCCGTGTGTCCTCTAGGGGGCAGTGTGCATCCTAGCTGAGAAATGGGGAGGAGTTGGGTCTCCCACTCATTCTTAATAGTATCTAGAGAGGTGCACATTCATAACCTCCAGGCTTTTTTCCTCTTTCTTTTTGAGAATGCAGTTGAACTCACATGAGTTTTATGCTCAAAGGATGTTATCCTACATTCTGGTTACCTATTGCTCTGGAATAAACCATCTAAATCACAGTGCTATAAAAAAAAAAACCAAAAAAAATATTGCTTATTGCTTTTGCAGATCACAAGCTCAAACAGTAATCAATGTTTGTCTCTGTCTCACAGTACGTGGAGGTACAGGTTGAAGACTTGAAAGACAGGTGTTGACTAAAGTAGCTGGGGTTACTGGAATCATCCAAAGACTTCATTCCTCCTTTGTCTATCTCCTGGGCTAATCTAACTTGAAGGCTGGATGCAGGTGAGACTATCACCTGGGGCATCTATGTGTGGCTTCTTTGTGTGGCTTGACTGGTAACCTGAAACTCCCTACACTGCTACCCAGAGTGCTAAGGGCAAGTATTCCACAGAATGTACAGAAACTCATGGCTGGGCCTTGAACTTGATGTAGTAGTGTATTTAGTCTATTCTCTTATCAAAGCAGGCACAATGATACCAACTACATAATAATGTGAGGTGTGTGTGTGTGTGTATGTGTGAAAATGAATGTGTCTATATATGTGTTTATGCATATGTATGTATGAGAGTCCATGAATGAATGTGTGAGTAGATGTATTCGTGTGTATACATGTGAGTGTGTATGTGTTTGAATGTGTGTATATGTGTGCATATGTATTTGTGTATATGTATTGTGTATATTGTGTATATGAGGGTGTGTGTGAGGGTGATGATAAGGGAACTTTCTCCAGTTGAGATTGACTTTTATTTTTAGTTTTCATCTTGTGAATTAAACTTAGGCCATTAAATGCCTTGTGGCCCCTTGTGGCCACACAGTTGGCTAAATTCTGGCTCTTATCTTGACCAGTTTAGATTAACATCCATTTAAATCCAGGTAAGCCATGGAAAGCCATGGACACATGCAAGGAAAAGTGGTGAACCAATTCCTCAGGTGACTCCATGCCCCTCTCCCTGTGTCTTCCTGGAAGTCAGGACTTTGTCTCAGGGGACCTAATAGTGTCAGAGAAAGCAGCAATGAAGAAGGTAATGGCTACTAGCCTGTTAGAGGGAGCAAGTCATCTGGAGAGTTTGACATGTGTTGTCTCATTTGAGCATTACTTTAGGTAGGAATTTTATTGCACTGATTTCATAGAAGGGGAAACTGAGGTTGGAAGGTGTTGAACTCACTTGCCCAGAGCCTTGTAGCAGCAAGGTACTGCCATGACTCCCTTGCCTATGTGGGAGAGGCTCTACCTCCCTTTGTACCAGCTGCAGACCTCGGCTTCCTCTATATCTTGGAGTTAGACAGACAGCAGTAGGCTATCACTGGGAGTGCGGTGGGAATGTTGAGACCCCTTTCCAAACCAAATAGGGCCTTTTACTCCATGCTGAAGTTAAGTAGGTGATTAAATGGTTTTATTTTTCCAGTGGTTAATGAGGGTTGAATTAACCTCTGCAGTTACTGGATGGTCTTTTGATGCCTGAGTCTCTGTTTGCAATAGAAAGCCAATGGGGAGTGAAAATTGTAACATTATGTAAATGACCACAAGGAATGGGTTGCCATAGGCAACTACAGAGTTGGAGGAAGTAGCTGTATTTGCTTTGTGTTTCTGACTCTCAGTTCTTCCAAATGTCCTCCAGTGTCCTCTGCCCAGCCTGGACACCCCTCAGCTCTTCCTTTGGCCTCATTTGCTCCTGTACTATTGCTCTAAGGCTGAGGCTGTGACCCTCCCCTTGTGCAGCCCCTGTTGAGGCCAGCAGATAGTACAGGGGTCATGGTTGCCAGAGAAACAGGAGGGTAGTACAGGGTCTATGGTTACCAGGGCAACGGGCAGACAGGTCTATGGTTGCCAGGGCTACTTGCAAGACTGGTCCACAGAGCTAGCCAGAGATATCCCTTGCCTAGGTAACACATCAAGAGACCACCAAAAAGCCCTGATGGAATTCCTACAGCCAGCTTAACTAATGCCACATCCGGAGGTAGCACCAAGATACTTGTCCAGCCAAGCGAAACCCTCACCCGTTGTGCATGCACAGAGGACCAGGATGATGCTCTCTCTCTCCCCACCTGTGCACATGCTCCCAGTTCTGCACAATCTCTATACAAGTATGTGCACATCCATCTCAACAAGCTTTGGCAGATCTAGGTATTTGCCAACACCCATCTGTTCCATAAGCCCTGCCTGTCAATCAACCTGCCTATCAAAGTTGGCTCCGAACAGAAGCCCACCCCACCCAATGGCCCACGTACTTTTCCTGAGCCATGGCTCATGGAAGTAGGAAGCAGTGTTATACCCAGGATTGTCTCCTACTTTTCTTCCTCCTTCTATAAAGTAATGGAGAAGTCATCACAGAGAAAACTACAAATATAGCCACCATGATCATGGTGAGGACTATCACCAGCCTTTGCTGCTGAAGAAGAGCTCTCTAAGGCAACCATCTGACAGCTACCAGGCACCTGCAGGCTACCCAGAGTCACTGGGGTGCAGAACTAGGAGGGGAGCCTGCCACCCCACTTCAATAGGAGGCCTATGGATCAGGTATTCAGCCATGCTTGTTACCAGAGTCCCAGACAAGGCCTGGATCTGTCCACTCACTCCAAAAGTCCAAACAGTGAGACGTGTGGTGGTGGAACAGGAAAGGAGTTTCATATCAGTGCAGGGAAAGGGCTCAGGAGCTCAGTTCTGCCTCAGTGATTTTAATGATGGTGTTGAGGTTCCACAGGGAGGGAACAAGGGCCAGGGCCAGGGGCTTGCACGAGGTCACCTTGGTCAGGCCACAGTGAGGCTGACCATTGTCCTAGGACTGGCTGCTGGAAGTCTTTCTGATGTCAGTGATGTTGCTGTGGTTTCCAGGCAGTCTTGACTCCCATCATAAAATGACTACCTGTCCGGCGTGCTGTTCCTGCAATCTAAGCAGAACCAAGAGAGAGAAGGTGCCCCTGGGTGAATGAGTCAGAAGGGCAGGACAGTGACTTAGGTTCCTGCCTGGGCCCATGCTACTCTGCAGTGGTGTCTGGTTGTAGCAGAAGAGCGCAAAGCAAAACCAGTAAAGGGAGGGGGAGGCCAGAATGGAGTCTACAGGGAGCCAGATACAAGAGTTCCCAGAAACCCAGCCTGGGACATCATGCTGGATGTGCCGACTTCCCCCACAACAAGCTGTGACAACACATGTGACACGTTGCCTATTTGACACTCTGTGCCCAGGGTTTTTGCTGGAAGTCATTCACAGAGGCACCTCTTCCTTGGCTTGCGCCCAAACTCCAGAACCACAGGAGAACAGAGGTTCAGCCTAAAGCATACTAGTTGTATACTCAGTCTAGGCAGAACAAGAGAGAAAGGGCTTAGTTCATGATGGGAGCCACTCACTATCTAAGAAGCCTTTCAAAAAAACTGCAGCTAGGTGGGCTGGGGCATGGTTCAAGTGGTAGAATACTTGCTAGCAAGGGAAAGGCCCTGAGTTCAGACCCCAGTACTGCCAGAGGACTAACAAGGTGCCCATCTTGTACAAAGAAAGACAATAGAGGGGAAGACAAGGTTTGAACCCAGTTTTATCTGGCTCTAGATTGTTGGAAGGCTGTTAGGTGAGGAGGGTAGGAGACAATTCTGGGGGGCAGTGATTATTCTGGGGGAAAGCTTTTTATGAATCATTTCTAGTTCCTTCTATTGAGCATTCATATTTCCTCACATATTGCTGGTGGCCATGCAACATTTAATTAGATTTATTCTGCATGTGTGTTATTGGGACTTGAACACAGGGGCCTCACTCTTGTTAGTTGGGTGCTCTATAGCTGAGCCAGGCCTTCAGTCTTTTTGTGCTGGTTATTTTTGAGACAGAGTCTTGCTTTCTACTCAGGCAGACCTGGATTCACCTATTTATACATCCTGTGAAACTAGTATAATAGCCAGGTACCATCCCATCTGGCTTACTCGTTGCAAATGTATTTTTGTTTTTGTTTTTTTAAACATAGGATGGCCTCAAACTGCGATCCTTCCTATCTTCACCTCCTAAGTATCTAGAATTATAGATGTGAGCCACTGGTGCCCAGCTTAATGAGAAAATGTAGAAATAATTTCATGAGAAACTTATCATAAGTCTCCTTTGATATATAAACAAACCCTATTAGAAAGGCACAATAATTGCTGGTATAGAAACGCGTGGCACTAATTCACTTGAAGTTGTTTGTTCTCTTAAGCCAGTTAAATCTATCCCTTGCTGTGCTGTTTGCACACCAGTGTTTGCCTAGCAAAACCTTTTCCCCCAAACAGGGCAAAGGTAAACTCAGCTTGGCCTCTGCTGATTTCTTGTGGACAGTATTGCTCCTCATGAGCTCCAGTCACCTCAGGCCAAAGGCCTTCCGGCCACCTACAAACCTTCCAAACCAGTGGCATTTAATTCTTACCAACTTCAGTGAGTAAAGACCTCATGTCCTTATCCCAGAGGACTTTAATAAATAACTCAAAGAAAATGCAGATAAGATCCATAACCCAGAGATCCAGCATTTAGTTATGTTATTTATTTTGCCTTTATTTTCTTTAAAAAAAATTTATTGTTGTCATGAAGGTGATACATAGTTACAGTTACCTAAGTCAGGCAAAGAGTACATTTCTTTTTGGACAGTGTCACCCCTTCCTTTGCTATTTTGCACTTATTTACCAGTCCATATATGAGGTTTTGTTGGGCAGCTCAGGGTAATCTGCAGATCCCATCAATTCAGTCATCGCTTTTCTCATTGGAGTGCCAAATACAGAGAGTCCAGGGAAGAAGTGGGTGCCCCTCATCTCTGCCCTTGGGTCCCTTGGTCTGCAAGCCCTTGATGGGTTCCTTGCCAGTGTCCACCCAGGCACCCTGCCTGGTGGCATTGCCCAAATCCTTCCCAGGGGCCTGCAAGGCTCATGAGAGAATTTGTGTGTCTTCGTGTCTCATGATCATTGGGTTTGTCTTCCAAGACTTCTGTGACTCAGTGCCACGGCTTGCTGTTGTTCAAACACAGAAGGTTCATTTCTCACCCTTCCGGAGGCTGCATAGCTGAGATCAGGGTGTTAGCAGCCTGGCTTCATTCTAAGGCCTCTTACAGGTGGGCATGTTGTCCCTCCATACGTGTCTGTGTGTGACCTTCTCCTGTAAGAACACCAGTTGGGGTCAAGATCCACCCTCCTGACCTCTTTCTTGTTACCTCTATAAAGTCTCCCTGCCTAAATGCCAACACTGCAACTCACAATGGCTGCTGTGATGAATCTGTACCATAAATTTACTCTCTGATAGTTCTGCATGTCAGGTGTAATACAGGCCTCCCCAGGCTCAAGCCTAGGTGTCCACAGTTCCTCTCTGTTGGCTCTGGAAGGATCCAGTGACTTTGTTCTTTCTGGATTCCAAAAGCAGCTTCTTCTACCTTCAAAGTCAGTGGTATCCAGTGACTCCTCACACCGAGTCCTCCATCCTGGGCCATCAACACCTCTCATGCTGAAGGGTTTTATTCTTTTTTTTTGTTGTTGTTCAAAAATAGAGCTCTATCACTGGAGCCACAGGTCTACTTCTAACTTTTTGCTGGTTAATTGGAGATAAGAGTCTCAATGGACTTCCCTGTCTGGGCTGGATTTGAACCATGATCCTCAGACCTCAGCCTCTTGAGTAGCTAGGATTACAAGCATGAGCCACCAGCACCAAGCTAGGCCTCACTTCTTAAAGGTATCCT
Organism: Dipodomys spectabilis; assembly: GCF_019054845.1. Taxonomy (NCBI): domain Eukaryota; kingdom Metazoa; phylum Chordata; class Mammalia; order Rodentia; family Heteromyidae; genus Dipodomys; species Dipodomys spectabilis. The sequence continues at coordinate 1,317,830 of NW_024871181.1, forward strand.
GCCTGTTAGCACCATTCCACTGTGAACCAAGGTTCTACATGAGTTTTGGCAGAGATGAACCACATTCAAACCACAGTACTCTTCAAGAGTACAGAACGTCCCTCTGTTTTGCAGGCAGAGCAAGCAAATCTGGCATTATGAATATAGATTTTTGCAGTGTTTTAGTTAGCTTTCTGTTGTTGAGACAAAATACCTGATGTAATAAACTTTAATCAGAGGAAACATTCATCTTGTCTCACAGTTCCAATCCTTTGATTTGTGAGGACTACAAGATATTGGGGTCTGTGGTAAACATGGCAGGGAGCATGGGCTGCTCACCTTACAGGAAGAAGAGGCAGAGAGGAACAGGAAGAGCTGGGATCCCATGGCCCTTCAAGGCCACGGCCTCAGTGATCTAACTTCCTCCCATGAAGCCTCTTAAAGGTTCTACTGCCTCTCAGCAGGGATGTGCACTGGTGATCAAATCTTGAATGCATGAGCGTCTAGGGGGCATTTTAAGATCCAAACCATAACACAGGTGAGTGAGTGCTCACTAAGGGTAGCATCATGATCTTTTACTTTTTTGTCCATTGTAGGGCTTGAACTCAGGGACTGGGCACTGTCCCTGAGGATTGTTGCTCAAGGCTAGCACTCTACCACTTTGAGCCACAGCTCCCCTTCTGGTTTTCAGGTGGTTTATTGGAGATAAGAGTCTCATGGACTTTCCTACGTAGGCTGGCTTTGAATCATGATTCTCAGATCTCAGCCTCTTGAGTAGCTGTGATTACAGGTGTGAGCCACCAGCACCTGGCTTAGCATTGACATCCTTATGCCAAAGGGAAGGTGGGTTCTCCCTCATTGCCACCAGATGGTGAACTCCATGGAGCTGTGAAGGGGAGGAGAGGCTGCACAACCCTGTGGCCTAGGCACATGGCCCTGCTTCTTTCTCGTAGTAGCTCTCAGTCCCCAGCAGCAGGAGGGCCTATCTTTAATTTGTGACTCAACTTCCCCCATATGGGCTGTGCCAACAGTTTCTCTGAGAAATGGTGTAAGCCTTAGCTCAGCCAGGATCGACTTTGCTTCTGGAAACTTGGCTAAGAAGCATTTGATGTACAAGTGGATGAAAAATTTAAAAAAAGTCCCTACCATCTGGTTTAGACAAGGTGTTGAGAGTTCTGCCTGCTCTTGTTGTTGTAGAGCAGAATGGGAGAGCTGGAGAGAAAGGCAGGGAGGAAGGAGGAGGGAGGAAGAAAGAGGGAGGGGGGAGAGCATGGATCTCCAGGTTAGAAGCCTCAAGACCAAGAATGACATAGCCAAGACACCAGCTGTTCTTACGACCAACCTAGAACTTGAACCCTGGGCATCCCACAAATCTACCCTTCCTTCTGTGATGTCCCATCAGAGGCTTAAAGAAAAAGGTTTTTATTAATCTGTGACTGTTCTACGTGGCGGATGTGCCCAGGAATCTGTCCCCTTGCTATTTGTGTGAACAGGGAGCTCCTCTTCCTCTCACAGGCATCCACCATTTGTTTTCTGCTTGCATAGTGGCTTCATTGAATTCCAGATATGTTTCTCCTATTTAATATAAATGACTTCTCCTCCCCCACCCCATTCCTGAAATTATTGGTTATCTTCCTTTTTTTCCCCCAGTGGTTATATGCTTTTAAAAGCCCCTGGGGCTTTTTTGTGAGTAGAGACTCATTTGGAAGATGATTTTGAAATCTCCCTTTTCTGTGTGTGTATTTGTGTAGGGGTGGGATTCAAACTCATGTAGCAAGGCTGTGGTCACTCTGCATGTCATGCGACATACCTAGGATGGTCTATTTGGTGCTTAGACTCTTCTGTATGTCAGGTGTCACAGACCCTGCTCTGTGGGAGAGCCAGCCCAGCTTGGGAGAAGCACATAATTTAGTCACATGGATGAGTGAGGGCTTATGGGCAGTGGAGAATCTGCTGACTATGTTACCAAAAGAACCAATCTGACTTGAGAGGTGAGAGGTAGGAAAGGTAACTGATGCTACAGCTAATGTAACCCCTCTGGCATAACCCATTCCTCCTCACCCTCCTCTAGCTCTCCACATCCCTTCCCTCCCTTTGAGAGCTGCATCCCTCCCTGGGATCTTTCCTCAAAGGGCCCAGCCCCCATCCCAAATGTCCTCTTTCTTCTTCTACCAGCTTCTTGTCTAAAACTCTTGCTCTTCAATGAGAGGTCACTCCTGAGTGTAAAACAAATTACTTTTAAGTTACTCTTCACTCGGGTTCCAGGTCTGACAATCCTTGTTACTCCTGGAGAGGTATTTTCACTTATGAAGTTGTCTCCATTCATCCCAATGGTACTGGTGCCATGTTTCAAGATGGCGCGTTTCCCACTGGAATAGGAGAATGTCAACTACCTCAGCAATTCATCTTTGTGTTTGGCCGCTCTTATGAACATGAACATGACTGGAATCTGGTATGGGAGCACGCAGAATAAATACGCTAACTTTCCAAGAATATCCTCAGCCTCCCCTTCTTTCCTCCCATCAGTGACTTCCTGTCTGGTCTCTGAAGCACTTGTCACCAGGCTGGCTTGTCCATCTTGAAGATTTTTCTCCCCAAGTTCATCTGGAAAGCCAGATGTGCAGACTGATGGCTCATAGCCTCTCCTTGGCCTATGACCACACCCTCCTACAGTCTCCATTCTGCCCCTGACCCCAAGGTGAACGGAGACAGCATAGCCAGCCATCTGTGCCACAGCTGCACCGTCACCTCCCGGTAACCCTGGTTCTTTTCTGCCTGTTTTGTTTTCTTGCATCAAGATCCCACTTTATTGCAGGAAGACCTAATTAAAGCAATTCTTTGCTTAGCTCAATGCAAACCTGGATTTATGAGCAGGAAAATGGCTGAGAGGAACGCATGTGAGGGACGGGGGAGCCTCTAGGAAGAATGCCATATGGCGAGTGCTGCCTTGTCTCAGATCACTGTGCTCTGACAATTTCTACACAGGACAGCCTGGGTTGATTTCTCAAGTCATTTAGGAGTGTGAGGTGACTCCTAGATGATTCTCCTGTGACGGCTCGGGTGGGGATCCACTGAAATAGGTGGATTGGAAGGTCTTTCTAAACCGTCTCAGGGAGCATACACTCCTGAGCTGTGGATGTTGGGTGGCGGCCACAGGGAAAACATGCTCCCTGGCAACTTTTCCAAGTGGGAAAAGGAAACGCTCTGATCCTAACTTGATAAATGCCTGCCATTCACTGAATCCAAGACACCAAGATAATCTGCTAAAGCTCCCGAGCAAGTAATCTCTTTGTGTGTGTGTTGAGGGGGAGGGAGGGCATGCCTCGGTCTTCCCACCATCTTTTCTCTCCTAAATTTTGGAGTCTATCTCTGTTCCACCAACCTCCATTTACCTTCCACTTCACAGCCAGAATATTCATTCTGAACCACATGATTGGCAAAGGCTCTCACTTGTTCAAAGCACACGGTTCTCCAAGCCCATGTTTCTTAGCTGGGCACCGAATGGCCCTTCCAATCTGACCCTGGTGGTTTTGATCTCTTGCCCTTTCCCCCTGTCTCCCTGCATTCTGGTCATATTGGACCACATGAAATTTGGGAAGCTGGCTATGGCCTCTGGATGTTACAGAAGGGTGTCTCTCCCCCAGGAAGTCTTCCACGGGTTGATTCTTCTCGGCCTCATATGGACTCTTCAGGCCTCAGCTTCTCAGGTTGCATCCCCCCCCCCTTTTTTTCTGAAAAGCCTCCTCAGTATCCCCTCCAAGCCTGGGTAGCTTCACTCCCTAGGGTGTTCTTAGGTCTGCCAAAACCCTTCTGGTAGGAGGGTGTGGGTGTGCATGGAAGAGTGCTTCTGCAGCATGATCAGGAGCCTCCTGGGAGGCTGCTCCCATGGTGCCCCTCCCCAACCCCTCATCCTGGGCCTGGCAGGCAGCAGACAGGCAGTCAATATTTGTCACCTGAACTGTCTTGAAGAGGCTGTGCTGTTGACCAGGCATGGCACAAGGCCAGCCTGAGTCTCTGTCCAGACTTCACGTTGGATACCCTGGCACACTCACTCTGGCTGTTTTGAAATGTGTTGTAATCCTACTTTGCACAACGACCAACTATGTCCCAGGAGGCAGAATGGCAATTCCATGTGTGCCCCAAGTGACCCTCTATTTTTACAAGGCACCGGGAGCCACGCAGACGTCTTGGTCATTCCTGTAAAGAAGCATGGTTGAGCACGGGCTTCTGGTTTTAGACACATCCTGGGGAGCTGACTTCCTGTTCCCATTCAGTCAATCATCTTCCATCTTTGGCTGCAAGGAGAACGCAGAGCCCTGCATGTGCCAACCCCAACATATTGCTAATTTCATCATGGCTGAGTGCGGGCCGCCTCTGCTGTAAGATTTTTAGGATGCTTTAAAGGAAAAAAAAAATGGCACGTGTGAGCTTTACTCAGGCAGCACTGAGAACACACAGGCTGTGCTGTGACCTCTATGGCCAAGTCTGCATCTGGGCTGCAGTCAGAGCACTGGGCCTTTAGTTGAAAATCAAAGTCCTTATAGATTTATAGGCTAATCCCAGCCACCTATAAGTAAACATGTTGGGTGGTATGCAAGTAGGTGCAAAGGTATTTACTAAAATAGATTCAAGGGAGCACCCAAATAGTGTAATTCCTTAGAAAGGCAAAATCAAAGCCCAAAAAAATTAATACCAGGAAAGGGGTACTTGCAGGGGGAGAGGTGATGGGTGGAGCTCATGGGAAAGGGGTAGATGAATGAAGAGGAGAAGCTAGAGAGGGGGAAAGGGGAGAATGCAATCAAGAATACTATATATATATATATATATATATATATATATTATAAAATTTAAAAAAGTAATGGAAGGGGTGGACTGGGGGGTGAGGATGTTAAAAGGTGTGATAATGATCTAGTTGCACTGTATTCATAAAATGCTTTGTCACATGACAACACCTTTGTACAACTATGTAAAGATAATTTAAAATGTTATTAAAAAGAAAAAAAAGAACCAAAGTTTTAGCTGGGTGCCAGTAGCTCATGCCTGTAATCCTAGCTGCTCAGAAAGCTGACATCTGAGGATCACAGTTCAAAACCAGCCCAGGCAGGAAAGTCCATAAGATTCTTATTTCCAATTCATTACCAAAAAGCCAGAAGAAGAGGTGTGGCTCAAGTGGTAGTTGGCTATCCTTAAGTGAATAACTAAGGGACTGTGCCTAGATCCTGAGTTCAAGCCCCAGGACCAGTACATAGAAAGAGGTAAACTAGACAGAAGGACAGCAGCAAGGCCTGAGTGAGGCCATCAGTCAGCCATGTGTTCCCAGTCTGTTCACAGTAGGGGTCTACGGGCATTTGGAAAAGGGCACCTGGTGGCCTTTAGGATTGGCAGTGATCCTTTTATCCACTTTAAGCCCTTATAATACTGTGACAGCAGCTCACTTTGTCATTTTCCTATGACCACAGGCAAACATCGATCCACTTCTGGCGGCCTTTCATGTATATCTGAGCTGTGTGTGTGTGTGTGTGTGTGTGTGTGTGTGTGTGTGTGTGTGTGTGTATTTTCAAACCTTCTTTTTCTCCTTCGTCTTTTTTTCAGCTCCTTAGCTTATTTTGAAGTGACTCCCTGGGTTCATAACCTGAACTCTCTCCTTGTCATTTTATTTCTGTTAAAATCTATAATATGCTGGTCACTGGTGGACCACTGGAAGCTGAGATCTGAGGATCAAGGCTTGAAGCCACCTCTTGTCTCCACTTAGCTAGCAGAAAGCTGGAAATGGAGGGTGGAGCTATGGCTCCAGGGGTAGAGGGCCTGTCTTGAGTGGAAAAAGCCAAGCAAGAGCACAAAATTCAAGCCCCAGAACCCCTCCCCCCAACGTGTGTGTACACACACACACACACACACACACACACACACACACACACACACACACACACAGAGATCCATATTATTCTTTATGTTTTTGTCAAGAGTGAGTTTTGACCCTTAGCCTCTCTTTCCCATACCCCGATGTTTTTCTTCTATTATTTCTTGTAATGTGATATCCCACATGAACAGTCCTGCATGACCCTGGTGACAGTTGCTCTAAATTACAGCAACAGTTTAAAATCTTCACCCTCAAGACCCTTCCCTTAAAATGCTGCTCTTTATTAAGGTCTTTTTTTTTTTTTGGGTCTGATCGTGGGGCCTGAACTCTGGGCCTGGGCGCTGTCCCTCAGCCCTTCAGCTCAAGGCTAGCGCTCTACCACTTGAGCCACAGCGCCACTTCCGGCTTTTTTCTTTTTGCTTCTGTGGTGCTGAGGAATTGAACCCAGGGCCTCATGCATGCAAGGCAAGCACTCTCCCACTGAACTACCTTCCCAGCCCAAGGTCTTTTTTTTAAGTTGGAAGACAATGTTTTAATTTTTTAAATTATCCTTAAATAGTTGTACAAAGGGGTTTCAATTCAACATGTCAGCTTTGAGTACAATGCATCTTGTCACCCCTTCCGTCATTCTCCTCCCTCTCTCCCAGCTTCACCCTTCTCCGCTTAACTAGCTTCATTTTCATTGAATATCATGACTGCATTTACCCACATATCTCTCCATTTATCTGTCCCCCACTTCCTCTGACCTTACCCTCCACCAACCAACACCAGTTCTAGCTTCCGGGTATTTACATTATTCAACTATAAATTAGCTGTTCCAAGTAGTTACACCATTAGAATCCTTACCCCACAGGCCATACTTTAGCTAACATATATGCAGATAACCCTGTATGTGCTTTCACACACATATATTTATGATTTAGATCTAACTTCCACATATGAGCAAAAACATGCATTCCTTGCCTCTCTGAGCCTGACTTGCTTCACTTAACATAATTTTTTCCAGGATCATCCATTTCCCTGCAAATGAAATAATATTCTTCCTGACAGATGAGTTAGATGTGTGTGTGTGTGTGTGTAATGTGATGTGTCCATTGCATTTTCATGATCCATTTGCCCGTTGAAGGACATCTGAGCTGTTTCTGTGAATTGTGCAGCAATAAACATGGTTGTATGAATGTCTTTGTCCTGATCTGTAATCTTTTGGATAAATGCCCAAGAGGGGTATTGCTGCATGATGTAGAAACCATGTTTAAATTGCATGGAAATTTTGCTTTATTTTTCCCAATAGCTGTAAAAATCCGTTGTTAAGAGAATGGGAAATTTCCCCCCCCCTTCCTGTATTTCTCTTTAGCCTATGTTAATTTTGTTCTTGCTGTCCAATTTCCTTCTCCCCAGTCCCATCCTCAGCTGGATCTTGGTGCTGCACTCCCCACACTGAACTAACAGAGCAATAATATGTTATGATTAATCAGTGGCATGGTAGGCAGGGGAAAAAGAAGAAGCACATTTTATTCATTGCATCCATGGGGCTGTCCAAATTTGCTATTTTTGAAAAATGTATTTAGTCAGCAGGATGGTTTCTGCCTCGCTCCTTGGCCCTCCGCCTTGATCTGCAGCTGATATTTCATCTCTCTTCATCGCTCAGAGATACGGTCCAGGCATGCTGAAAACCGTTCCAAACCTTAGCAACTCATACTGGAAGGCAACATCTCACCTCAAAGAACGTATATCCACACAGCACCCATCCCACCTTAAATGCGATGGTGTGGGAGTGTATGGGAATTTAGACCTGGGTTGTATTTACTTCATGGATATAGTAAATTCTCCTGTGTGTGAGCCTTCTCCCCAGAATATTTGTGGCTCATAATTTACAATGTTGTGTACCAGACGCTTAGTGGCTCTGAATAATGGTTTATTTTGTCAGCCTCTTTTCTTGCAGGTCTACCCATTTCTCTTAGGAAGGGTTTGTTTGTGTGATTTAGAAGGATGCAAAACAAATTGTTTGCCAAATCTCAAAAAGTTTTGCCTTCTTTCCACAGCTCCCAAGCTCTGGGTCCACTTTCTCTAAGATGAGCCACATGTGGCTAACTGCACTTTTGACATATTGTGCCATTTGAGCTGGGCTTCAAATATATGAATGTCTAATTCAACCTAGCTTTCAGACTTAGCAGGGAAACAGAAAAGAGGGAGAGTCCCTCAAAATTGCTTTATGATTGGATGCATATTAGAGTGATCATGTTCATTGTCTGGATGTGTTGTTATCAAAATTAACTTCAATTTTTATAAAAACTTTTTTTTAAAGAGGGCTTCTGTGGAAGAGAATTTTAAATGACATGCCTGGCACCACACATGGGCATTTCTATTGGCCAGCCTTGCTCTGGCCTGCACACTGAAGTGCATGGGGTGAAAATAATCCTGGTTGGTTCTTGGCTTTCCTGGAAACATGCCAGGACACCTGGCAGAGGTGTCTATTGAGGGACCCCACGGTGCCAAATGTTAGGCAAGATGCCGGAGACAAAGGGTAGACAGGATGAACACTGTTTTCTCCAGGGTTCCTCCACCCAAGCATCTGGCTAAGGAGCAAGTGTGGACTGCAGTCTGGCTCAGGAAATGGAGAGTGGAATTATGGTTTGGGGAACTGAACAAGGACAGGGACCAAAGGAATACTTCATACAAAGTGCTTAGCTGTCTCCCAACCATGCCCTTTGGGGGATAACTCTCACCTGTAGGAGAGCCTCTTTGGACCATCTCCAATCCTCACGGAGCAGATGGGGCTTTAATCCCAGGCATCTGGACCCCACATTTGGTTTGTAAGTTCTGGTTGACTCTTTGACTCTGACACCATCCAGGCTGAGAGGCTCTGCTGCAAGTTCTAGTTTGACCATGGCTGTCTACCCCAAGGTCAAGCCAAGGTCATTGTACTGTATAGATTGGCCGCCATTGGACAGGCCAATGAAGGCTGTCTTCTTTTCCTGAACAAACTTGTTTATGTGTTGTCGCTCCATCCCTGTCTATGTGAGAGCAGAGAAGGGTTTGGATCTGCTCCCCTAGATGCAGCTGCCCTGGGGTGACACCCTGTCCCTATGACAATCTCTGATGGATAGATGGGGTAGAAAAATCCCATCACATTTTTAGTGGACCTTTTCAAACCCTTCTTTTATACATATCAAGAATTTCCTCTTCAAAATGTAGGTGCACAACTAATAGAAGTAAGATGAAGGGATTCTGGGTGCAAGTCTGAGCTCCTGCTTTACCTTGGTGCTCATAAATCCAGTATGTCACTGGCCAGCCCTTCCAGTGACCTTGAACTTCCTGCAACCTCCTTTCCTGTCCAGTCCTATGAGTGATTCTGAAAGGACTTGCAGAGGGCAAGCTCTCCAATCACCTTGAACGAAGAAGCCAACCCGAACACCTGCTGGTAGTTACCTGAGAGAAATCTGCCACCCTCCCCTACCCCCTCCTCCCCTGTCCAGATGTAAGGGCTCAGTGTCCTTGTCTTGGTGTAGGCCACAAGCTTCAGGATGCATCCAGTAGGGGGTGCTCTGCCTTCACACCTCAGATGGTCCCCCAGGGCAGGAAGAGTCCTCTGAGAGAACAGTCTCAGGGTCTGAAAAGCTGAGCCCCGGGCTGGCCTGGGTTCTGGCACAGTTGTGCAGCTGACATCCCTGGCTCAGGAGGAATTAGGTAACTAGTCCCTCAGGGCCCCAGAAGCTGCCGGGCTGATCCCAGTGGGCAGCTAATGGAGTGACCAGATTTTTGGCATGTTTCAGCTGCTGGGGAATGGGGCAGGTTGGCCCCCTTCCAAGCAAGACTCAAATTCTCTACAAGGCTCCCTTTTAGCCCTGAGAGTGCAGGATGTGGCCGGTGCATCCCTCGAATGTGGTAGAGTATAGATTAGGTAATTTAAGGCCACTCAGTCCACTCTGCCGTGGAGTTTCCCCCATACCCTGGCATCTGTCCCCTTCACGAATTCTTCCCAATCTGTCCTCTGTCCTTCCCCTCCCCCCATCTGTCCTTATCTTCCTTGGCTTTACAGAGCTCTTTTTGCAGACACTGGGCTGGAAAAATGGATTAAACGATTAAAATGAGAACGCTCAGTACCATGACCCCTAGAAGTGACGGCACACGGTGTTGGGTTAGACACGGTGTCAGCGAATTTTTTTTTAATCTAACATTTATTGAGAGTTTACTACATGCCAGAAAATTCTGAGCACTTTCTAACTTCTTCCCTGCTCCCTCCTTCCCCAGCTCACTCCACCCACATCAACTTCCCTCATCAGCTAATCACCTCTAAAACCAAATAAAGAGACACACAGTGAAAAGGAGAAAAAGGAGATTTATCATATGGCACAGGAGAAAAAGACAGAGCTTCAGTTCATCCTCAGCCATCTTCTGGGGATATGGCCCCTAGGTTTAGGTTTTATTAGCAAAGAATTGGGGGGTGGGCAGGAGAAGAGAGGAACATGAGTAATTATTAGACAGTTTTGGTCAAAGTGTGGCCTGCTTGATCATTATTTCAGTTATTTGTTGGGGCGGGGGTAAGGGCCCCAAAGAAGGTTGTTATTTGGGTGATCATGATGAGCAAGTCATTCTTACCTGGTGGGATATTTGTACTGCGATTGTTCTTATGGGGAACAGTTCCTAGTCAGGAAGGTGGTACTGATCAGTTCCGTCTTTTCTGAATTCCAAGGTAGATTGCAAAGATTGTAGAGAGAATAAAATTGTGGCAGAGATGCCAAGCATTTCCTCCTGCTTTTAGTTCATTTTGTCAACCCAGCCAAAAGCAACTGAGAAGCACCTCCTGGAATGTCAAATGCAACATCTTTCTTCAAACCAGATGTGAGGAGGATGTTTAACCAGGAAAGAGATCTCATATTTCATCTGTCTGATTCCTGTCATCTTACAGATGGGAAAACTGGAGTGCCAGGGTGGGGGTAGGACTCAGCCATCATGATGAAAACCAACGGGACAGATCTGGGGATGTTCTCACCTAACTGGGTTATTTGCACATCCAACATCTGACCTGGGATTCGACTCAACACCACTAAAGCTTTTGAAACAAGGCAACAGATTGGGTTCCTGGCTTCTCTCATTGAGTTGTCAGGCAAACAGTTGGTTTCAGATCTGCCCTGATAATCAGGGAGGTGCTCATGGCAGGGTAGTCTTAGTGAAGTCTGCTCTTGTCAAAACCCTTCACTAAAGCCAGGATTTTCAGCCTTTCCCCCCAGGCAGGGCCCTTCTGTGAAAGCCATTCATCTTTCACCCTTTGAAACAGACTCTTCAGCCTTGCAGGTGTTAGGGGTCTCCACGACGAAGAAGCCAGTGTAGCACAGGTCTGGAGACAGTGCGGAGACCCTTCCTCATCACAGAGCCAGAAGGGGTTTTGCTTGGCTAGGACTGCTACACCGACACAACTAGAGGCCCAGAGCCTGAGCTTCGGCAGAATGGGCCAGCGCTGGGTACACATGAGAGATTGTCCTGTTAGGACTATTTCCTCTGTTTAGATTTTTTAAAATGTCAGATACCACCAACGATTTGGCAAGGGTTTGCTGGAGCTCTGAGATGTGCATTGGTCTCCATGCTGTAGTTAGGGCTTGGGTATTTGGGGCAAATGTTGGAATTCTGGGAAAGAGGAGCTCTGGGGAGGGCCTCTCTTTCCAGTTCCCTTCTTGATGTCCTTTGATCCATATAACTTTTAACTAGCTAGTATTAGATGAGGGTTAGCAGGGGATGCACCGAAGAGATGGATTCAGGTCTGTGAGGGCGAACCCAGGCCAGGGTGGGAACTCTTCAAAGATAATATGTTTGTGGCAGGAGAGCTGACACTTGAGGAAGAGGATCCTCCAGGGAAGACAGAAGGGATTCATGGCCAAATATCACCGCACACATCTGCCGCATGTCACAAGGCCTAGTGCTGCGCTGAGTTGGTTATGGGTCCCTTGTTAATCATAACAAGCACAATAATCATTGTTAACATTTAACAAGTCTTTGCTGTGTGCTGGGCACTGGGGAGGCTTTTGTAGGCTGTGAGTGAAACTTCCCCCAAGCTCCGCGAGACAGGAAGAGTAAGATGCTTGTATCAGATGGGGAGACTAAGGCATGGAAAGTAGGAAAGTAGGCAGTCTATAGGAGACTGATCATTAGCCTAGGCTTCGTGCCCTTGGAGATGTAACTTTCTTACCATGATCTATTTGTGTGTGTGTGTGTGTGTTGGCTTCATTGTCTTGTACCTGAATGTTGGACATCAGCAGATGGGAGATGGCCTGAATTTCTTCATTGGGTCTTTGCTGAATATGGCAGACTCTGTGCTCCACCTGTAAACACCCAGTGAGGGTGGCGAGATTGGTAAGGTTCTGGGGACAGGGGTGCACATGATATCTCTGGCCTGTGGTGTCCATGCACCAGCTGCTGCCCTGTGTGATCTGACCTGCTCCAACTTGCAGCCTCTGTCTGTTGGTGAGATTCCCACATCTGCTGTGGGAACCATTTAACTTTATCTGTCTAGTCAGAGTGTCACAGTCCTCTACCCCGATAAGTCAGAAAGCGGCATGATTTAGTTTGCTCGCACTTGATAGTACACCAAGAATCGCGGCTGACCCTGTCTGTTATGTATAAATCAGGCCTTGGTGGTGTGCTCCTGGAGGTGTTTGGGAATGATCAGCTGACAATTGGTCAGCCATCTTATCACCATGGCAGATAAAGCCTCATCTTATTCTGTAGCTCACTTAGTGTAAGCGAATGATGCCATGGGACCTGCTCTATAGAAAAGACTTCCATTCTTTTTGGGTTTTTTTTCCAGCACTGGGATTTGAACTCAGGGTCTCAAGCCTGCTAGGCAAGGGCTCTACTCCTTGAGCAGGACCCCCAACCTTTTGTGCTTTAGCCTGTTTTTCAGATGGGGTCCTGTGCTTTTGCCTACCTAGACTTAGACCATGATCTTCCTACCTCTACCTCCCAAATACCTGGGATTATAGAAGTATACCACCATGCCTGGTTCCTACCTGGAGAGTTTAAGCAGACTATGTAGTAGGAAAATGAGAATGAGAGACAGGTAGAGATAGTTTTGAGATTTGGCAAAGGCAAGAGAGTTTCTTGGGAATATATGTCCTGGGTCAAATCAGTTACAGCACGGAATTTCCATCAGTATTTTAATGACATTATTGGGCAGTCGAATTTCTGCTTGTTTGGACAACTAAATAGTTGTGCTTTCATCACCATTCCAGCCACGGTCGAAGTTCCCTCTAACTGAATTCCTTCCCTCTCTGCTGCATAGCATCATGCCTTTACTTTAAAACTGTGTTCAGGACACAGACCATAACAAAGTAAGGTAATGTGAAGGGAGATGGTCAGAGGCAATGTGCCAGCGGCTCGAAGTCTTCTTCTGAGACGAGGAGGGATTTCTAATAGGGAGAAGAAACCAGTCCACACCTGGGCAGGTTCGATTTCATTGTCCAGATGCACAGTGAAGGCTGTAAATGGGAAAGTAGGAAAGACAAGAGGGTATTCATACTGGACTGTGCTTTACCTAAAACTGCAGAGGCAATGCAAAGTGATGGACAAGGCCTAGACATTGTGTGTGTGTGTGTGTGTGTGTGTGTGTGTGTGTGTTCTGAGCAAGCTGAAAGCCAAGGCCCATATAGGCTGAGCTGCTGTGACTAAGCCAGGAGGCCAGAGACCTTGCTGCTCTTCATGCAGAGTCTCTTTCCAGGAGAAACTGGATGGGGATATGGTACTTTCATCTCTTCCACAGCCAATCAGAGGTCAGGGTGGGGGCAGGTTCTGACCTCTCCTTCATCCTTGATGAGCAACCACACTGGAAACACATCTGCAGTGTTCTCACTTGACCCGGGAGCCCTGACTTAGCACAACTCACTGCACAGTGACTAGGGTGGCTGGTTCTTCAGCTGTCATGCAAGCTGCAGATTGGGTGGAGACATATCCATCCGGCCAAATGGCATGTCGGCCTCCTTAGGGGAGGAGGCTGGGGAGGCAAAGACAGTAAGGAGACTAGGCTGTGCTCTTGGTTTCTGGAATCTTCTGTCTGGAGATAAGAGAGCTTGGGAAGAAAGAGCAGATGAGAATTGACACCCAAGTCCTTGAGTGCTTATGTTCCTGATGCCAGAAGCCAGGAGTTGGGTTCAGGTTGAAGAAGCTGGAGGTTATGAGATGAGTCTGAGTATCAAGTGTGAAGGACCCGAGGGCTGGAAGGAGAAGGTAGGGTTGGAATGGAAGAGTCTAAGATTGGGGTGGAGCTCAGTGAAAGGAGATTGCCTGGGGCTGGAAGCCATGACAGTGAAGGGTCGGTGTTATCAGTGGATTCCAGGCCCCCACAGTGGGGAGATGTGGTCCCTAATTAGCTCCTGGCTGGAGGAGTCATGGCAGGACAGGAAGAAATGACCTTGGGTTCTCATGGGAATGCCCATCACAGAGCTATGCATTCTCATAGTTCTGGAGGCTGGAGGGCCAGAGACACGGCGTTGGCAGGGTTGTCATCTACTGACCACCTCTCCTTGGCTTGCAGATGGCTGTGTCTTTGCTGTCTATTCACAGGGTCCTCCTGCCTCTGTGCAATTTCACCCCTAGGGTCTCTTTGTGTCCACATTTCTTCTTGTTGTGAGGACCGGGGTGGATAGGATATGGTCCACCTTAACAGCCTCATTGTAACTCAATTCCCTTTTGAAGGGCCGTGTGTCTAGATCCACTGGCATTTTGAGGTACTGGGGGTTTTTACTTCAATGGGTGGATTTGGGCAGAGCCCCAAACAAAAGGCTTCTGTCCTCCTTTTCCTTCTCCCTTGGGGAGCTGAGACTGGACACCACCTGGGGCAGAAGGAACTCCTTAGCTGCAAAACCCAGGGGCCTCCATTTTCACCTTCCAGTATCCTACCTGCCTGGTTCTTTGTTTGATGCACCACAAAGCCCTCTTGGTGTCAGGGAGTCCAATCCTGAGTGCCTCTAGATTGCCTAATACCTACCATACCATCCTTGAAGAGGCCTCCACATTAGCATGGCAGACAACACTGACACATTTATCCCTAATGATTTCTATGAGGAGCCACGTCCCTGGCTAAGCCATGAGTTTCTAAGAGGCATGGACTCACTTGGTTTATCTTCATAACCTACAGCTCAGAACAGAACCTTGCACACAGTGGCAGGCAATAATCTATCTGTCTGTCCACATATCTATCTGTCTGTCTGTTGACATAGCTATCATTTATCTGTCTGTCTGTCTGTCTTGGAAAGAGAGAGTATGAAGAGGAATGATTCATTGGACATTGGAAACAGATCAAGAAACCTTTGGACTCCCTTGTTATTCTGTACCATCCCTGACACTCTGATCTGTGTGACTCCGATGGTCCTGTCTAGCAAACTTGGTGTGGACTCTAAATGTTTATGTGATTTACCAGCAGTTTTTATTTTCCCTTTGGTGGGACGGCAGTTTGCTCTCAGGGCCTTGTGTTTACCAGACAGGTGCTCTACCACAGAGCCATGTCTCCAGTTCTGTTTTGCACTGGTTATTTTTAAAGTAGGGTCTTGCTTTCTGCCCAGGCATGTATCTGGATCTCCTTTGTTTCCTATGTTTCACTTCCTGTTGTACCTGGGATGACAGGTAGGTGCTACCACACCCAGCTTCTTCCATTGAGACAAAATCTTGAGGACTTCTCTGCCCAGGCTGGCGTAGGACTGTGATCCTCTCAATCTCAGCCTGCCATATAGCTAGGATGACAGGTATAAGCCACTGGCATCTGATTTGCCAGCTTTGTTTTCTTACTCACCATGGCTGGAGATACAACCTCAAAAGTGAGGCCTAGCCGGGCACTGGTGGCTCATACCTGTAATCCTAGCTACTCAGGAGGCTGAGGTCTGAGGATCAAGGTTCAAAGCCAGCCCTGGCAGGAAAGTCCGTAAGACTCTTATTCCCAATTAACAACCAGAAAACTGGAAGTGGCGCTGTGTCTCAAGTAGAGAGCTTGCCTTGAGCTGAAGAGCTCAGGGACAGAACCCAGGCCTAGAGTTCAAGCCCCAATGACCGACAAAACACAAAAAAGGAAAAAAAGAAAAGTGAGGCCTAATGGAATGAATGGGACTGCCATGTGCTTCCCTTCGATTCCTCTCCAGGGTCACCCACTTTCTCATGAGAGATTTGATAAGAGGGAACAAGTTCTCCATGGACCACACCTCTGTGGGCTATGCTGGGTCTTCCCAGAGCTGGGTTGAGTCTGAGCTGCAGCTGGGGGACCCTCATTCATTCATTCCATATCCTATGGGCAAACCTCATTAACTCCACTCCCATCTTGTCCATCTTCTTCTTGTGATGGGCCTGGCAAACCAGCCACTTCCCAGCAGCCTATGGGAGAAGATGACCCTCAGGCATAAAATCAGAGAAGGAGAGAGGGGTTTTATGTCTTCTCTTGTCCCTCTGTGAGTCACTGGAACACTGGCCTTTGAGTAAAAAGAAAATGATTCACGATTCTGCTGCCGATGGATGAAGCTTATTAGATTCTAAAAGTAAGTTAAAAGAAAGGAGGCCCTTGTCACATTGTATGTAGGCAGATAATTGAAAGAAAGCAAACAAGCAGTGCGAGCAAACCGTACATAGCAGAGTTTATAAGACAGAACTTTTTTTTTTTAATGAATAGGACTCAGAAACCATATCAATTACATTCTACAATAGTCTGCTTCTTCCTTTTCTTCTCTTCCTGCTGACCTCAAGTGAATGCTTGCTTCCTGATTAAAAGCTTCTTCCCTGGGCCCACAGTAAAGAAAAAAGCATTGTATTATGGTCTTTGCTTCCCAGTGTGGGCACGTGGCTGACTGCCCCTCCCTCTAGCTGCTGGCACCAACTTGACTCCCATTTGTGATTGGTCCCTGCTGCCAGGCAGCCCTTCCATGTCTTCCCTTGAAAGTCAGATGGCACTGGGCGCTGGTGTCTCACACCTGCAATCCTAGCTACTCAGGAAGCTGAGATCTGAGGATGATGGTGGTTTGAAGCCAGCCAGCGCAGGAAAGTCTATGAGACTCTTACCTCCAATTACCCACCAGAAAACTAAAAGTAGAGTTGTGGATAAAGTGGTAGAGCCCTAGCCTTGAGTGGAAAAGTTCAGAGGCAGCATTCAGGCTCTGAGTTCAAGCCCCAGGGCTACAACAACAACGAAAAATGAGACATCTTGTTTAGAAAAAAGTCCTTCCTGGTGTAAGTTCACCATTAATAGCGGATATTTAAATGATAATTATCCAGAAAAAGACTAAGATCAGTTAGTTCCCATTGCCTCACTCTTGTGGTGAACACAGGCCAATCCTGTGAAAATAAACCGGAAGGCAGCACACTGCAGTGGAGTATGTCCTTGGGAGAGATTTGTGGACCTGTGGATGATACCTGCGAACTCCAGCCGTCAACATGATATCAAGGTGATTAGGCCCTCATGAAGGCACATTATTTACCAGTATTCGTAGCTAGAAAGCTGTGGAGCCTTCATCTTGTTGATCCTGGCCGGGGGAAGGGGAGGCTGGAGGGGAGGCATTGATTTTCCCTGAGTGATAGCATCTTTTCCAGGTTCCTATGTTAGTACTGCGTATGATCACTTTCTTTCCACACCTAAGATACAAGTAGAGGCTGAAGCAATGATGTAATTCTTGGGAGCAAAGTATGAAGTAAATACCAGCCATGTGAAATGCTAAAGGATAAGGTGAGAAATGGGGTTCAGGGCTGGAAAGGGGAGCCGTGGCTAATGGAATGTCATCAATTAATGACAATGTAGAAATGGCAATGTGACAAATAGTACCCAAACACTGTCACCTGGTCACTTCTTAGCCAGAAGAGCCCCTTTCAATCAAAAGATTCTGAACTAAATGACAAGGAAGTTTTGTTTATTTATTTATTTTTTGGGTCTGGTCATGGGGCCTGAACTCTGGGCCTGGGCACTGTCCCTCAGCTCTTCAGCTCAAGGCTAGCACGCTACCATTTGAGCCACAGCGCCACTTCTGGCCTTTTCTGCTTAGGTGGTGCTGAGGAATCGAACCCAGGGCCTCATGCATGCAAGGCAAGCGCTCTACCACTGAGCCACCTTCCCAGCCTACAAGGAAGTTTTTAATAATTAACTTTTGCCCAATGACCAAAATGATCAAAGATACTGAGTTCTCTGTCACTGAGGATGTTCAAACACAACACAGAACACAAATTCCTCTTTGGTATACACCTGTAGCTTGTGTCTTCTTCCATACCAAATTAGCTTCTAGGCTTTGGGAGGCAGAATTATACAAATTCGAAGATCCTGTTCAACTCAAGTATCTCACTGATGGATAAATATAATTATTCTTATATTTAGCGTTTAAGTGACTTTAGTCCTAGACCTGATCCACGTAGACACACACAGGCATGCATATATGCATGCATGCACACGCACGTGCACACACACACACACACACACACACACACACACACACACACACACACACACACACCCCTTAGTAGCAAGCATTGTTGTCACTCCCAGGTCTGCTTCCTCTGATGCTGTCATAGCTCCTGACTGGAGGCCTGGCCCATATTCCCTGCTCTGCCACTATCGGTTGAACCACAAACAGAATATAGTAAAATGCTACATTCTTCTCCAATGCGCAGTGGGTCATCACATAGATTTAAAGTCAGTAGCCATGCCTGGTGTCTAGCCATGAGTCCTGGTTAGGCTCCATGCTTTTTGTTTTGTTGTTTTGTTGTGTGCCAATTCTGGGTCTTGAACTCAGGGATTGGGTGCTATCACTGAGCTTTTATGCTCTACTGTATCAGCCACAGCTCTGCTTCTTTTTTGGGGGGTGATTCATTAGAGGTAAGGGTCTCATGGACTTTTCTGCTTAGACTGGCTTCGAACCTCAGTCCTCAGATCTCAGCCTCCCAGGTAGCTAGGATTATAGGTGTGAGCCACTGGCACCACATCTTTTAATTAAAAAAAAATTTTTTTATAAAGCTAATGTTCTCCTCCAACTAATCTGATCGCAGGAGATTCCCCAGGGACTAAAAATTAGCTGGCTGCCAGAAATGTTTATGAAAAAGAGCTGAATTTAGAAGATCAAAGGCTTTAGAAAACCCAGGGCCCTTGGGGGTGAAACTCAATGATACTTTTATAAGCATCGTGAACAGCAGAGATTTTTTTTCCCTCCAGAAATTTCCCCTTCACAGGGGTTTACAGAGCTGTAGCCGGAAGCTGTTTTAATTCCTCATTAATTGGCAGAATGCCGCAAGGTCTCTTTCCAGCAGACCTCATGGACATCTCGTTTCTCTGCTCTCTTCTCTGCTCCCAACTTCTTGAGGCCAGAGCTGTTAATAACCTCGCTGGCCTTACTTCTAAGAAGGTGGGTTGTAGCTTCAATTTGACACGTGGATTAATTTGCTATCCCGAATCTAAACGGAAGTTGCTCGAAGCTTTCCAGATGTACGTGCTGACTCTTGGACAGAAAGAACATGGAGAGTGGGTTAAAATCATCAAGATAAGAAAGTCACGTTTAACGTCACATTTCCAGTCAAAAGCCTTTCCCTTAAATGTGGTTTGGGCCAGGTGGGGACCTGATGTTCCTGTGGCAGGGACTGGAGACTGACGTTACAGGATGGAGAAGAAGCTGAGATGCTGAGGGAGAGGAAGGAGAAGAGGCGGGTCTTTGTCCTGCCCATCAAGGCCTCTGGGAACCAAGTCAGAAGTGAAGGAATTCCCCAAGGTCACATTCCTGGGGTCTACTTGCTTGTCTGCTTCTGGCTGGAAGAGGCAGTGCTGGGAAGTTACTGGGAGTACTTCCTTGAGCTCACTCTCTCCTCCTTCAGCCTTGCCCCACCTGTAAAGGCACAGTGGTGGTCAACAGCCCCTTTTCACCTCCCAGATAGCTGATGCCAGGAGGACAGAGAAGTGACAAAGCGTGAACCCCAGAGGCTGGTATGTGAAACCATTGTAATGGGATGTTTTGCTGCCATAGTTTGCATCCATGACAACAATCCTTCTTTGTCACGTGGGTGGGACAGACTGCTGTAGAGAATAACCCTTCAATCCTGGAGGGCATCCTGACACAGACCCTGGTGACCCGGCGCAGCCCTTTGAAAGGAGGGACTGAAGGGTAGGATAGGGGTAGGAATGAGGCGCTCACCCTGCCTCCTGCCACCTCGCCTGGCCCTAGTTAACTGGTTCACTTGTTTGTAAACAGAGAACTTCCAAGTCAGAACTCTTTGCCAATACCCGGCCCAAGTGGGAAGAGTGTCTAATGAGCCAGAGCATGAGTAATTACAAGGCTGAGCTCTGCTGGGGAGTGATTGAGGACCGGTAGTGATGAAGGAGGCAGCTTGTCAGACGCATGGCGGCTGAGCCAGAGTCATGAAAGGCCATCCGGAGGCCAAGGGGAGGGAAGCCCTGCCAGCTAGGCCCCTGCTGTCTTTGGGGTTGGAACTTTCTTCAGAAGCTCTGGAAAGTCTAGTCTTTTATTGATTGATTGATTTGTTTTTATTATCTTCAAGTAGTTATACAAAGGAGTTGCCATTTAACAAAGCAGTTCATGAATACAATGAATCTTGAT
Organism: Dipodomys spectabilis; assembly: GCF_019054845.1. Lineage (NCBI taxonomy): Eukaryota > Metazoa > Chordata > Mammalia > Rodentia > Heteromyidae > Dipodomys > Dipodomys spectabilis. The sequence goes on from NW_024871181.1 coordinate 1,338,221, forward strand.
CAGTGTCACCCCTTTCAACATTCTCATCCATCCCTCCCCTACTCATGCTTCTGTTTTGTAGGATAGACACTGGATTCTTGTCCACATTCTCCCTCACCTTCTCCCCTGCATTCATTTACACCTTTCCGCTTGACCCCACGTGCACCCCTTTTGAGTACTTGCTTCCTGGTGTTTTATGTGGCTGCACTTTGCCTTTGCCTTTCTAAGGAATTACACTGTTTGAGTTCTCCCTTGAATCCACCTTATTTCAGTTAATACATTTGTATACACTTGCATACCCACTAGTGTACTTACTTAGGAATTTGTGTGAGGGAAACGTGGATCCTTTGTCTTTGGGCCTGACTTACTTCACTTAACATAATTTTTTCCAGGACTTTCCACTTCTTTCTTTCCTTCCTTCTTTCTTTCATTGATTCTGTTTTTTTCTTGGTTGTGGGGCTTGAACTCAGGGCCTGCTATCCCTGAACTCTATTGTTCAAGCTAGAGCTCTACCACCATGAGCCACAGTGCCACTTCCCATTTTTTGGTGGTTAATTGGAGATAAGAATCTCAGGCTAAGATAAGTCTCTGCAGGGGCTGACTTTGAACTGCAATCCTAAGATCTACTCTCTTCAGAAGCTAGGATTACAGGCGTGAGGCACCAGGACCTGTCAAACATTATCATTCTAATGGATGAGTACAGGTCCATTGTTTATATATGTGTCACATTTTCTTGATCCATTCATCCACTGAGAGCAATCTGGGCTGATTCCATACCCTGGTTATGGTGAATAGTGCTGCAATAAACATGGTTGTGCTGGCGGCTTTACTGTTTCCTGGTTTATGATCTTATAGGTAAATGACCAGGAATTGAATTGCTGGGTCGTAGTCTAGTTCTATGTTTAATTTTTTGAGGAACCTCCACACTACTGCCCAGAGTGGTTGAACAAGTTTCAATTCCTACCAATAGTGAATTAGGGTTCCCTTTCAGCTGCATCCTAGCTAGCATCTATTATTGTTTGTATTCTTTATGATAGCCTTTCTAACTGGGGTAAGGAGGAATCTCAGTGTTGTTTTGATTTGCCTTTTCTTTGTGGTCAACATCTCATCTTTGTGTGCTGTGGCAAGAGATAATGTGTTCAAGTTTGGCCAAGTCACAAAGCAAGAACTGCTGGGAAGGAAAGCCAGTGCTGTATCTGGGAACCATCCACCCAGCTCTGAGGATGTATCTAGTGTGGGAGTGCTCAGACCCAAAGTGAGTTTCAACAATCCTGAAATCCAGATGTAGAGCTCCAGTGAGCTCCTAGCTGCCCCAGCCAGCTCCATATCCTGGCAAACCTCCTAGCACATAACCAGCACTCCCACTGGCCCAACTAGAGATTTCTGCAGGGTGCAACCTCACAGCATGGTCTTTTTTTTGGGGGGGGGGGAGGAGTTCATCATATGGGTTCTGGAACCAGATTATTGAGGTTCAAATTCTGTTTCTACTGTTTAACAGTGAAGTGCCCAGAGGCAAGTTGCTAAGCCTCTCTGTGGCTTGGTTGTCCCATCTGCACAATGGGGATGATGATGTTCATTTGAGAGTCTCAGAGGAGATGGAATCTGTCCCACGTGGACACTGGTGTCTAGCAGAGAGCATGCCTGCGACATCATGAGCTGCTTTCATGGTTATTCTCAGAGTGGCATTTGGGATCCTCCACTGAGCCTCTCTGTTAAGACCACATTCTGCCATGGAGGTCGTAGCATCATTTGTTTTTGCTTTTTGATTTTTTTTGTTTGTTGTTGCTTTTACTTTTTCCTGTTTTTGCAGGGGGCAAAAGGCAGGGTGCAGAAAGAAGGGAGGAAGGATAAACAAATTCAGGCATGGTATTCAGTATTCACTAGGTGGGAAATGAATATGCAACTGTGGACAGGGACAGGAGGGGGAACTTGGGAAAGCCAAGGTATGGGTGACATTGTCCAAAAATAGGAAATGTGTTCATTACCTGACTTATGAAATGGTAAGCCTTCTGTACCACACCTTAATAATAACAATAAACTCACATTTAAAATAATTCTCCAAGCATTATGGGAGGTTTATGGGTGCTGTACACATAGCAGAGGTACCACTTTGTGCAAAACAGTTATTTAAAAAAAAGAAGAAGAAAGAAAACCAGCCAGGCACTGGTGGGTTACACCTGTAATCCTAGCTATGTAGGAGGCTGAGACCTGAGGATCCCGATTCAAAGCCAGCCTAGGCAGGAAAGTCCACCAGAAAACTGGAAGCGGAGCTGAGAGAGCTCTAGCCTTGAGTAAAAGAGCTCAGGGATAGCTCTAAGGCCTAGAGTCCAAGGCCCAGGACCAATTTAAAAAAAAAAGAAAACCTTGATACTCCCACTTTCTTTCTTCCTTTTTGGTGGTACTGGGGTACAAAAAGGTAGAGGAAAGAATCCTGTCTGGGGAGGAGGAATTCTGGAACCTGTTTGTCAATGTTTTTTAATACAGGAGATTAAAACACAAGGGAGGGCTAGGTCCTATTTTCCCTGTGGTTCTTTGCAGACAAGTGGGCCTTGATGACAGGTAGAACAGACAATTTTACTTTAGTGTAGAAGAGGTTTAGAAAGACTTTTGTTCATTTGTTTTTATTATGATCTTTAAGTAGTTGTACAATGGGGTTTTCACTGAACCTGTCAATTATTTATGATTGCAGTGCACCTTGGTCAGTGTCACCCCTTCCATCGTTCTCCCCTTCTCTCCCAACCCCACCCATCCCCCCTCCAGTGGATAGACTCCTCCTTCACCTGTGTCCATTGTCTATGATGAGTGCGTTCGCCTACCCTTCCTCGCCCCTTGACCTCCCCAGCAATGTGTGTTCCAGCTTCCCACTGTCCGTGTTTGTAGACTGTAAGTCCCTTGTTCACAGAGTTAAACCACTGGAGCTCTCCCCTGCAGATACTAGAACCTCTCCCCTGCATGGATCATATGTTGGTCAATTTGTTGGTATATGTCTATAAATGACCCGGTATGTATTTTCGTCTATTATAATTTAGATCTAACTTCTACTGAGGAGAAAAATATGCACCTTTTGTCTCTCTGAGTCAGACTTACTTCATGTAACATAATTCTTTTCCAGGTCTACCCATTTCCCTGCAGGAAGCAGGAATCTGCAAGTGAGTGAGTGTGTGTGTGTGTGTGTGTGTTGTGTGTGTGAGAGAGAGAGAGAGAGAGAGAGAGAGCATCATCAGAAGGTGGTCATTTTCCTTCTGGACACACCACAGAGGCCTTCACTAATGTCACCTACAACCAGCTCAGACCCTGAGAGCTGTTACAGAAGGAAAGCTGGACAGGGACTGCCTTTCTCACTCAGAGGGATTTGTCAATTACTCAGAGCTGTGTATAAGTCCTAGTTCCATCAGGTAGAAAGAGTGATTTGGAAACAGGTCTTTAAAAGTCTTTCTAAACCTCAAATTTCCATGACATGAAAACCTGCTAGTATACCTAAGGCTCTGGTGTAGAGGATTAAGTTAGATACTATCCTTCAAGGCACCTGATCTGGCATTGGGAAAGTGCCCCATGGATGAAATAATGATTGTTCTTCATGAAGACATTGTTAGTGATGAAGATAGAACCATTTTAGTGGACAGCGCCTAGCTAATATCTAGATAATTTTTATTCTATTCGAGTATTTCAAAATAAAATCAAGGTTCTGTATGAGCAGAGAGAGAGAAAAAGAGAGAGAGGGAGAGAGGGAGAGGGGGAGAGAGAGAGAGCCTCCCCCTGACTTCTCTGCTGTACCCCACACCCTGGATTTTTATCTCATACTTTTCTCTTGGTCTGCACCTGTCCAAGTGATGGGAGACTGGCTGATAAGATGCCCTGGTATTCCAGAAAGAAGGACATCTTGTCTACTGCTGGGTAGGCAATGGGTGGGGGGGGGGGGGGGAGAAGGGAGGGCGGAGATGAAGCCAGCAGAATCTCTCCTGCCAAGAATGAGTGACATGTGAACCAGGCTCGCCTAGCAATTCTGGGCAGGTGCCCAAGCCTGGCAAGAAGGAGGATGGTCCCCGTGGCCCTGAAGGAGCCGTGCCAACGAACCTGGGCGCCTCCCAACACTCTGCTCCCCACGCACAGTTCTGGCCGCTTCATTTTTTCCTGCCAAGCTGTTTCTAGATCCTTCTTCTAAATTTCCTCCCTAGAAGGTGCTCAGAAAAGCAATCGGGGGGAGGGGAGGAACTCTGGAAAATGGCAGCAAAGCATCTTTGAATTTCCTCCACGATGCTGTCCAAGTGATTAGCGATTAAAAACAACAACAACACAACAGCTAACTAAAAATAGTGGCTTAGAGGAAGTGAACTCACAAAGAGTGGCTTTATTCCCTCTGGTTGGTATGCAGTGCCCACCTGTTGGCACAAGGCTTCTCTAAGAGTCAGAGCCAAAGATTTTCTTAAGGAGATAAAAACGTGCCTGGCTGATGGGAGGAAACATAATAAAGGGTTTATTTACAACAGGGAGAAAAAAATTCCCTTGGTCTGCTGAACAATGCCATGAGTCCAAAGAGACAGGAGGACAGGGGAATGGATGCAGCACCTTGTGAATCATCTCTCAGGTCTCAAGGAACTGGAATGAGTGAGAAAGCAGTTCCACAGCTAGTTTGGCTTCAAGAACGTCAAGCCCTGAATGGAACGAATGCCTGTCTGGGCCAGAGAAAATTGAACAAAATAAGTAGAAAAATAAGCCGGAGTTTGGCAACCTGTGTAACAGAAAGCAATCGTGCTGGGTGCTAGTGGCGCAAGCCTGTCATCCTAGCTACTCAGAAGGCTGAGATCTGAGGATCACAGTCAAAGCCAGCCCAGGCAGGAAAGTCCATGAGACTCTTATCTCCAATAAACCACTGTGGCTCAAACAGCAGAGTGCTCGCCTTGAGCTGAAGAGCGCAGGGACAGAGCCCAAGCCCAGAGTTCAAGCCCCATGACCGACAAAAAAAAGAAAGAAAGCAATCGTGTGTGTGTGTGTGTGTGTGTGTGTGTGTGTGTGTGTGCGTGTGCGTGTGTGTGTGTGTGTGTGTGTGTGTGTGTGTGTGTGCACTTTCTAAGTCCAAGAGAAAAAAATCTTCAGCTTTTAAGGTTCTACCTGGATGTGGATAACAGATGATTTTGTTTGCTATTACTGTATTTTAATTCCACCATTGTGGAAAGTACATAAAATTGCCGGCCCCTGCTAAGTTTCAATGCTAAGTAAAATGTTGACTTAAATTTTTTTTCTTCTTTTTGTGACAGTAGTGGGACTTGAAATCAGGGCCTTACGCTATTACTTATTGCTCTACCATTACTAGTTCCTGCTTTTGAGATGGTTAATTGAAGTTAAGACTCATGGACTTTCCTGCCTGGGACTGACTTTAAACTGCGATCCTCAGATCTCAGCCTCCTAAACAGCTAGGATTACAGGCTTGCACTACCATTCTAGAAGCAAGATTTTCTTTTCTCTCCTCCCTTCCCCATCTTTCTGTCTTCTTCCTCTCCTCCCCAATCCCCTTTTGGAGGTAGATTTACACACCAACCCCAAGACTTCCCAGGTGTCCCGGTCACAAAATATAATCCAGGAAAATGTTCCTTTCTACTGACACGTCTGGCAGTGCCTGCTTGTAGCCTTTCAAAAGCACCATTTCTAAAAGCTCCCCATTCCAGTTAGAAGCATTTAAAATCCCAATAAAATGCATGGTCTCTGCGAGCTACCCGGTGGCTCCTAGCAGCAGATGTGACAGGACAGAGTGTACGCCCTGGCAGTGGGTTTTGGTAATCCGTCGGTGTTACTACGGCTTGCCACCGGGGAAGCATTTGCTTTCACAGAGTCCTGTGCCTGTACTCAGGCAGCCCGTGCCAAACACGCGCATTTCTCACATTCTCACGAAGACTCATAAATGAGGCAGGCACTTGGGCTCAAAGGCCCTGCAGCACTCCAGCCCTGTGCCATTAGCCCCTCAGAGACCGAAGGGCTCTTGGAGACCTGCTTGTCCCACTTCATTTCTGTGGACGCAGTGCTGTGCGGAGGTGGAGGGCCTCTCCTCCTCCTCCATCCCAAGGCCCTCAACTCAATGAGCATGCAGAGCACCTTCACTCGGCTACTGAATCCCACGGGCCGCTGGTGGCAGGGAGCTTCTGCAGTGAGCCATGCTCAGCCATGTGTGTCAAGTCCTCTGCAGGCCCCACATTTCCTCCCCAGGGTGAACTGGCTTTTGGACTTGGATCCTCACCATACAGTGACACCCCAAAAGAAAGGGCAAGTCTCACTGAGATCTGTGTAAGACCAAGTTTACAGGCATATGCTCAGGGCTGGGACAGACCTCGGGAGGGCTTTCTGGGGTTCCGGGGCCCCTCAGAGAGCAGAACAAGAGTGCCCAGGTGGGAAACATTGAGGAGAAAATTGTGAAACACTCATACCTTAACACGTGGTGATTTCAATTTTATTTTTTGGTGGGAACAGGATTTGAACTCAGGGCCTCATTCAGACTATACAGGAGCTCTACCGCTTAATCCACACCCAAACCTTTTTTATTTTTTAACTGTAGTTATAGCTCAAGTAAGTCAGTCTTGCATTTTTGGCCATGGTTGACTTCAGACAAGATTCTCCTACTCCCTGCTTCCTGAATAGCTGGGATCATAGGCACAACCCACTATACCCAGCTTATTTGATGAGATGGGGTCTTACTAATGGGGTGTATGTGTGTGTATGTGTGTGTGTCTGTGTCTGTGTGTGTGTATGCTCACATGCGAGCGCCTATCCTAGGGCTTGAACTCAGGGTCTAGGTAGTATGCCTGAGATTTTTTCACTTAAGGCTAAGACTCTACCTTTTGAGCCACAACTCTACTCCTGTTTTTTGGTGGTTAATTGGAGATAAGAGTCTCATGGACTTTCCTGTCTGGGCTGACTTCAAACTATGTCCTTAGATCTCAGCCTCCTGAGTAGCTAGTGTGACAGATATGAGCCACTGGTGCCTAGCTTTGGTTTTAGGAATTGATTTTTTTTTGTTGCTGGTCCTGGGGCTTGAACTCAGGGCTTGGGTGATGTACCTGAGCCTCTTTGTGCTCAAGGTTAGCAGTCTACCATTTGAGTTACTTCTGCCTTTTTCTGAGTAGTTTATGGGAGATGAGTCTTGTAGATTTTCCTGCCAAGCCTGGTTTCAAACCTCAGTTCTCAGATTTCAGCCTCCTGACAAGTTAGCATGACAGGCGTGAGCCACGGGCACCTGGCTTTGGTCTGAAGAATTGACTTTTGATTTCCCACTACGGAAGGAGAGGATTTGTGTTCTGGCATCTTCCTGCCCACCGCACACACAGCTGCACCCGTGCTATTCTCCACTTCTGTGATGATAATAATCCACTTGGTATGATATGGCAATGCACACTTCAGTAATAACGGAGACATAATGACACTTCTAATCACGCACCAGTGCTTTGTTTTTCTGGACTTAGTAATCGCCTCCCCACCCCCACCCCCACCTCCGCCATCCCCCATGGCTTCCTATCATCAGCAATTTATCTCCAAGCTCACATCTGCAATTATAAATTTCCTCTCTAGTTTTATTTTTGTTTGTTTGAAACACATCAGGTCATTCATCTTTTCTTTCTTTTGTACTGAGCCCTTCACCCTGTGGTCAGCTCAGGTTGGTTACTCTCTGCATTGGCTCCTCCCTCATCCTGCGGTGCCCTTTCCTCATCCTTCCGGAAATCCCATCAGCCTCTTGCTCTTGAGTTGGACGCCCTGGCTGACAGAAGATGGTATCTTGTTAGGGTTTGTGTCTTGAGTGCTTCCCAAAGGCTCACTTGTGAAAGGACTTGTCCTGGGGTTGCACCGTTTCAAAGGCTGTGGGAAGTTCAGAGGTGGGGCCTAGTGGGAGGTCTTTAGATCATTGGCGGGGGGGGGGGGGGGGGGGTATCATTGAGGAGAGACCATAAGACCCTGGCCTCTTCTCCTCCTGGCCATGAGGTGAGCTGTTTCTCGCCAACACTCCACCACGATGGTCTGCTTTGTCCCAAACAATGGGTCAACTCAATCATGGACTGGAACTTCTGAAGCAGAGCCAAAATAAACCGTTTTTTTTCTGCTCATATGTTGATTATCTCAGGCGTTAGAGTAACAAAAGGCTGACGAAATCTTCCTCTTGTCTTTATCTGCACCCTTATTTTGCTGAACTGGATCTTCCAGATCTTTCCTAGAGGAAGATACCTGGATTGTAACTTTGTTGGGGTTGTTTCTGAGACTCTGGAGATACAGGGATACTCCTATTACATTGATTTTAGTTCTCCCCTTCATTACCTCAAAGTATACATAGTTATCCTGCATTACAATCATGTAATATTTTCATTTCTTTCTAAAGTATGTGTCTGAGTATGTCTTGAACCAGATAAGTGTTTAAATCCCACCATTGCTTTTAATGGCCTCCATCCTGCTGCCTCCATGGCTCCTTCCACAGTGCTCTCTGGCTTCATTTTTACTTTTACATTAAGAAGCTTTCCCTATACTGGATGCCAGTGGCTCACACCTGTAATCCTACCCACTCAAGAGGCTGAGATCTGAGGGTTGAGGTTCAAAGCCACCCCAGGCAAGAAGGTCTGTGAGACTCTTATCTCCAAAAACCAGAAATAGAGCTGTGGTTCAAGTAGCTAGCCTTGAGGAAAGAAGCTCAGGGACAGTGCCCAGGCCCTGAGTTCAAGCCCCAGGACCAGCACACACTCACACAAATAAAGCTTTCTCCCTAAACTGAATTAACTTTGCTTAGTGTAGGACTGTCAGACATTATGACAAATGGCTTGCCTTGTTTATATTTCCTCTCTTATGGGGATACCCCACTTTTTTTAAATTAACGTTGTCACTGTGATTATCTGCCTTTACTTCATCCTAAACTCATTTCAGCCCCTGAGTGTCAGATCTCTTTCTTGTCCATCTTTCTTCCTAGACACCTCTCTCTGGACCATGCCTCTTCCTGCTCACCTACACCAACCAGACAGTGAGACCTTTGGGTCACCTGCCATTATGTCCATGCTTTCCCTTGACCTTGACCCCTCTCCTGTGTGTCCTTGTCACTAGATCCTTAACTCCACACACCTTCCATTCTCATTTGACTACTTACTGGGGAAATCCATAAATAACTTTAAGATTGCAGGTGTTGAGGTGAGCTTTCTAAATCCTTGCAGACCCCTAAATACTCCCAGATTGTCCTCAAAGTTAATTGATAATTTGTCTAGCAGTGCAATTATAGATTAGTTTTATTTCCTCAAATCTTGGAAGTTGTTACTGTGTGGTTTGCCAATATTATATGATGCTATAACTGTAATGATAGTAGTTAGATTTTCACACTTTTTTGGGGGTAAACTTGTATCTTTTTCATATGTTAGGGTACTTTCCTACATTTCAAAATAATTTGTCTTAGTGGGAATGTTTTGAGAAGTGTAATATGATGTTGAAGAGCACAAGTCACACTATATAGACAGACTGGCTTTGAATTCATGACCCTCCTGCTTCAGCATCCTGAGTGCTGGGATTACAGATGTACATCACCACCATCCACTTGCTTGAGGTTAAATTTCTGCATTCTCATTGACTTTCAAAGATAAATGTTTGAATCTGCCTTTTGTTATTTTTCTCAGTTGTGAAATGATGTTGAAAGCCAAGTACTGTGGCTCACACCTGTAATCCTAGCTACTTAGGAAGCTGAGTCCTAAAAGTTATGGTTTGAAGCTAGCCTAAGATGAAAATTCCCTGAGATTTCATCTCCAATTAATGAGCACAAAACAGGATGAGAGGCATGGTTCAAGTGGTAGAACACCAGCTTTGAACAAGAAAGCTAAGCAAGAATGTGGAGGTGTGAGTTCAAGCCCCAGTACTGGCATGCACTCAACAAAATGAGAATGATAGCTGTATGTAACTCTTACATTTATTGGAAGGATTAATGTCACAGATTGAAAGTGACTTTTCAGCCAGGCACCAGTGGCTCACGCCTGTAATCCTAGCTACTCAGGAGGCTAAGATCTGAGGCTCACGGTTCAAATCCAGCCTGGGTAGAAAAGTCCGTGAGACTCTTATCTCCAATAAACCACTAGAAAACCAGAAGTGGCACTGTGGTTCAAGTGGTAGAGCACTCACTTTGAGCTGAATTGCTGAGGGACAGTGCCCAGGCCCAGAGTTCAAACCCCACAACCGACCAAAAAAAAAAAGTGACCTTTCATTATTACTGTTATCATTACATATTTGAACGTTGCCTTTAAATCTAAGCTTGTGACTTTTGTTTTGAAGACATGAACTTGGCTTCTTTGACATTTTCTTTCTCTGCCCCCGCCCCCTTACGATCTCTGTTCTCCTCCTCCGTGACCTTTAGCAAATCCTCTGTGGATTTTTCTTTCCTCTTGTCTTTTCCTTTTTCTTTGTCTTACCAGAAGATAGCAAGCTGAACTCCCAGCCTCTCTATTGAAATTCTCTCTGCCAGTAAGGGGGTTGGATTCAAGGGTTTTTCCCTTGTTCTTGGATAACCGTGTTGCCCCGTAGCCCTTTCTTGTTTTATAGGCAGAAGGGAATCTGTGTTCACTACCTTGTTTCCATGTGATTTTCCATTCCTATCTTCTGTTTCCCATATATATATATATGGGAATATATGTATATATATACACACACAGATATATATATATATATATATATATACACACACACACAGATATATATATATACACACACACAGATACACACACACACAGATATATATATATATATATATATATACACAGATATATATATATATACACACACACACACAGATATATATATATATACACACACACACAGATACACACACACACAGATATATATATATACACAGATATATATATATATATATATACACACACACACACAGATACACACACACACAGATATATAGTTTGGTCTTGTTTATGTCTCTTTCACATTTCAGGCTTTCCTTCAATGTTGGGAACTCCCTGGCAGTTTGTTGGTACTCCAGGATTAAAAAAAGCAAATAGAGAACTACATATGTGCATGTAGGCAGGCAGCACACTTTGCTTGGGGTGAACAGGTGGGCGCAGCCATGATGCCCAAGTCTCTGTAAATGCCAGCATTTTCTTTTTACATTTTGTTGTTGTTGTTTAGATGCCAGCATCCACATCAAATGCCCTTCTTCTCTTTGACCTAGAACCCTCCATTTTGGGTGGGGGTTGGGGTTGATCTTTTCAGTCTGCTCCTGTGGGGTGAACCATGGCCTATTCTGCCCCCCTTCATCATTGTTGTCATTGTCATTGGGTCGGAGGTGGGCATCAATATTTCCACACAACTGCCAGTAACCTCCCCTTCAGTTCCAACAGGGACCATGACTCCTTTGGGTCGGACATGTGTTTGTCCAGTCCTGAATTCCAGGATTCCTGGAGTTCCATGGGACAAAGAATTTCCTGAGATTGCTTCCTTTCTCCCTCCTCTCTTCAGCCACTCTGCTCTGTCTCCCTGGGTGTCCTGTACTGCTTCAGCCTCTCAGAACCAACCAGCCTGCTATAAGTCTCTTTTAGTGAGTGAATGAGTGTGTGTACTAGGGCTTGAACTCAGGACCTTGTCATGCTTGCTTGGCTTTTTCCATTCAAGGCTGAGCCATGGCTCAACTTCTTGCTTTTTGCTGATTCATTGGCGATGAGAATCTCTTGGACATTTTTGCCCAGACTGGGTTTGAACCATAATCCTCAGATCTTGAGTAGTTAGGATTACAGACATGAGCCACCAAGGACACACAGCTTTGTGAGTTTAGTTTTATTTTTCAACCATTATTTTAATAAGGAGGACAAGGAGATAAACAAACACTATCCTATTCTTTCCATGAAATATTGTGATTCCTTTTAAAGCCTAATCAAAGGGCTATAGCTTGGAACAAAATGGGATTGCTTTTCTCCAAGATCCACATTTCTATGTGATTTCTGCATTTGAACCAATCCACCGAGTCCATGGAAGAAAGCAGATTTCTCTCGTGATGGAAATATTACATGTTGGGGATCTCCTGGCCTAAAAATTCCTCTGAGATTTCAGAAAATGGAGCCACCAACCCCAGTAGTTGTTTATGACAGTTTGCTATTTCCCTGGGCACTGTGCGCTTTCTCAAAGTGCATTGGCTAACACCGTCTCACCCAGAGTTACCCTGGCTTTTTGTGAGCGTTACTATCTCCAGTTTTTCATCTAAGGAAAGCAGAGATTCACAGAGAATCCAAACTTGCCAGAAGTCCTCCATCATACCTTGTGCTGCTCCCACGACTGTCTGCCACGATTCTCTGTTGTTGGTCAATGTGGTACCCAGCATTAACAAACACAGATGGCTGAGCTTCCAATAGGTGCTGGACAGACAGCGTGTGTAACTGGACACAATCTGAAGCTCTTGCCACTCTAACCAGCGCCATTGAATACTCTTTTCATTGCTTAAAACGTTTCCAGCCATACTGACTGGTCTCTGTGTGAGCACAACTGATTACCCTTTCACTTGCCCCCCCCCCCAAACAAAGCTTTGTGCCCTCAGAATGTTCAGCTCCATTGTGTCTGCTGAGATCTCCACTGTCAAGGCCACTGTGCCAGGCTTGCCTTTGAATGATCCCCTGAGAACCAGCCCTTACACCCCCTGTGATGGGAGGAGCATGGCCGCCATTTGTATGTTAATGGAACTGGACCTGTGCAAAGGTGGATGGGGGACCTGGGGCTGGAGCCCCTCCCTGGAGCCAGAGATTTCCCAAGACCACCGCCCATGCTGCAACTACACACATGGAAACACAATGGCAGGGCAGCAAGCTTTGGGCCTCACTGGATCAAGCAGAGAGAGCATCAGAGGCAGGCAGGCCTGTGCACTCTTGGAAATACTGGCGTTTGAACATCAAGTCCTCGTGCTTGCTTGGGTAGTACTGTACCAGTTCAGTTATGCCTCTAGCCCTTAGTTTTGCTTATTCATTTACTTGTATTTATTTATTTGTGCTGGTACTGAGGCTTCAACTCAGAACCTGGACATTGTCCTTTAGCTTTTTCCCTCAGGGACTGGGTACTTCCCTTAGATTTTTTTTCCTTTTCTTTTATTTCTTTCTTCCTTCTTTCTTTCCTTCCTTCCTTCCTTCCTTCCTTCCTTCCTTCCTTCCTTCCTTCCTTCCTTCCTTCCTTCCTTCCTTCCTTCCTGCCTTCCTTCCTTCCTTCCTTCCTTCTCTCTCTCTCTCTCTTTCTTTCTTTCTTCTCCTCCTCCTCCTCCTTCTTTTTTAGCTCATCTAGTACTGTAGATGGGTAAGTCACATGAGTAAATCATTTACCTGGAATATGATCACATATCTACTTCCAGTTTTTTTGGGGTCGTTCATTGGAGATAACAGTCTCATAGATGTTCTTGTCCAGGCTAGCTTTGAACTATGATTCTCAGATATCAGCCTCCTGAGTAGCTCGTATTGCAAGTGTGAAGTACCGGGGTCTGCTTGGTTGTTATTTTTGAAATGAGGGTCTTACTTCCTGCCCTGCTACGTGGCAGGGTGAGATACTGCGTTAGGCTGGGTGTTAGGAGATGTGTGTTACATCTCGTGAACTTTTTTCTGCCCATGCTGGCTTCAGCTCACAGCCCAAGTGATTGCAGCCTCCCAAGCAGGTTAGACTACAGGTATGAGCACCAGTACTCGGACTGTTTTCATGTTTATTATAACCAGTGAATAATTATAATCAAATGACATAAACTGATATATGTTCAAAGTAGGAAATTAAAAAAATAAGACATCAAGGACAAAAATAATTATAGGTAATTATATCAAGTAGGAATAAGCCTGTGTGTTTGTTTTCAATTAGATCCATATATGAAACATTATTACAAATCTATGCAATGCGTATGTGTTCTCTCTCTCTCTCTCTCTCTCTCTCTCTCTCTGTTCCCTGCCATTAACCAGAATTTGAACTCAGGACTTTCCTTTTGCTCATCTTGCTTGCTTTGCTGGTACTCTATCACTTGACCCACACCTCCAGTCTGGTATTTTGCTAGTTAAATTAGAGATGAGTCTCAGACATTTCTGCCTGGCTCCTGAGGAGCCAGGATTATAGGCGTGAGCACTGACACCCAGCTTCTTTTGACGATGTATTGAGATCATTTGAGTGATTTCATGGCTCCTCATGATCACTCTGGTGACATCATTTGCAATGATAGCAGGAGGGTTCATTTTATAATTGACTGAGTCTGTGTCTGAACTGTAGAGGAAATAAAGAAAGGAACGTGGTAATTGAAGTAACATCATTCTTACCATCTCAATACCACTCTCAGAAAGCTACTGGAAGCTTGTTGAGGTCTCTTTCCTTCTCTTTCTTTCTTTCTTTCTTTCTTTCCTTCCCTTCTTCCTTCCTTCCTTCCTTCCTTCTTTTGTGTTCTTTTTCAAAGGACATAATGGCTATGGTCCCCACAAGGCCATTTCTTGATTATTTTCTCTGTTAAATTTCATTCTGTGAAAGCAAGATTTTGTACACTTCCTTGGAAGCAATGAAAATAATCAGCTTGATATTTTTTTTGTTGGCCTGTCCAGATCTGGTTATAGTCCCATTAATATTTTTTGTAGGTTCAGCAGTTAATTGATCTACTATTTAGTCCATCTCTAGCTCTTTCAACAGGCTCTCTGGATAGTGATTAAAAATGAAAAGATGGACAGACAGTCTCTCTGTCAACACAGGGATACTAGTCTGTTGAATGCATCATTCGTGGTGAGATCTATGAAATAGGGTCCCCAAATGTTAGCACCCAGAACAAAAGTGGATCCTATTTATTTATTTATTTTATAACAAGCTGTGATTCACAGGCCGTTGAAAGACGAGGGTGAGGTGCTTTGGCTCTGGGTCAGGCTGAGGGCAGTGGGGCTCAGCACCTCGTTATCCATGGCCATCTCCCCTGGAAGACTCCCCTCTGGTGAATTTTATTTGGGGGAGCACAGTGGGATTATGGCCGTGATATAAACATGACCCATGACCCGGTCAGTTTAAGAAGGAAAACAAAAGAGAGAATAAAAATATAATAAAATCCCCAAAGAGAACAACTTAATTCATTTGTTTGTTGTTTTATTTTGTTTAAGCTCTTTGATAAAATTTTGGCTTTCAGCTCTTGCTGAGCTGGAAGTAAATGGATTTGGGGGCTTGTTCAGGGGACCCCTATTTATTCTATCATTCTGTTCCCACGGAAGATGCATGCCTGAATTATCCTCAGTGGTGGCCACTGCCACTTGTTACCATTTTCCTGAAGCTGTGGGTATTTATTTTATTTTTAGAAAGTTGCATCTGATGACAAATGAAAGACTTCATCTCTCCACTGCTCTACCAGTGGGAATAATTCCTTGCTGATAAGTGGGCTTATCTTTGTGGCTCAGTGGAATCTTTGCGGTTATATTAGGATTTGTCCTTCAAGCATTTCTAGGGTGGGAAGAACCGTCCTTCTTCACTCTGGAAGAAAACCAAGAAAGCATGGGCAGAATTAAGTGCTGCTTAAGTGAAAGTCTTTAGGATACAGTTGAATACAAGATGAGGTTTTTGTCACGTTGCTGGCACAAAACCAAAACTTCTCTTAGAACACAATTAAAATCTCCTCCATATCTGTTACCTACTGCTATAACAGACCGGATACCCAAACAGAATGGCTTAAAACAATAGCCAATTCTGCTGGACACCAGAGCCTGATGTCTGAAATCCTAGCTACTCAGGAAGTTGAGATGTGGAGGATCACAGTTGGAGGCCAGGCTAGGCAGAAAAGTTCTCAAGACTCTATCTCCAAAAGAACGGGGCAAAAGCAAAGTTGGAGGCATGGCTCAAGTGGTACTGTGCCACTCAAGTGAGTATGAGGGCCTGAGTTCAAACCCCTAGTCCTGTCCACCACCTCCAAATAAAAACAATAGCAAATTTGGAGCTCTCAGTATCTGTGAGGCTAGAAATCAGGAGCAGCTACTTGGCTGGTTCTGATTCAGAAATAATACTGGTTTGTCTGACTGTGGGTGGCTGAACTGGGACTTTGGATCTGTTTTCAAGATGGCACATGGGAGACAGGTTTGAGCTAGGTTTAGCAAAAGGCCTCTGTTCCCTGCCATGTGGGACTTTGTGTAGAACTGCCTCCGTCCTCAGAGGCAAACAGCAAAGGATTACCAGATGTGTGGTGAGACACTTTTGCACTGTCCACTTTCCTTTTGCCTGAGAACCCATTCCTTAGCTTTCACCCCAGGATGAATGGGATTTCCCAGTCTTCTAGGTTGAGGGTGCCCTGTCCACAATCTCCTTTAATGGCCGCCTTTCAGTCTGCCTGCAGTTTTCAGCAGCATGGGGTGCTATCAGGTGACATCTTCAACACTGGCCGCAGATCTCCCTGGCTAGATGGTCCAGCCTAAAAGATATATTTCCTACTTCCCACAGCCCCAGAGGCAATGGTATTATTGAATCCTGCCAGCACTGCATGAGTCCCCTTTCCCCATTTTCCAATAATATTTCTTCCAATTTCCTGTGTGGTCGACTTTGCATATTGTCCTCTAAACACCTCCAGCTCCACCAACCATGGTTTTAGTGTTGCTGCTGCTGCTGCTGCTGCTGCTGCCCCTCCTCCTCCTCCTCCTCCTCCTCCTCCTCCTCCTCCTCCTTCTTCTTTTCTTCTTCTTCTCTTCTTCTTCTTCTTCTTCTTCTTCTTCTTCTTCTTCTTCTCCTCCTCCTCCTCCTCCTCCTCCTCCTCCTCCTCCTCCTCCTCCTCCTCCTCCTCCTCCTCCTCCTCCTCCTCCTCCTCCTCCTCCTCCTCCTCCTCCTCCTCCTCCTCCTCCTCCTCCTCCTCCTCTTCTTCTTCTTCTTCTCCTCCTTCTCCTTCTCCTTCTCTTCTTCTTCTTCTGTTGTTATTCTCTACTCGTAGGTATGAGAAGTCTATATTAATTTTCTATTACTGCTTAAATAAATTTACACCCATACCAGTGGCTTAAAACTGCAGGTCATTTGGCTACTTCAAGGTTTGTATAAACCTGGAAATCAAGAATGGCTTATCCAAATGGTGCAGTCTTAGGGTTTCTCCTGGGAAACTTGTCAGGCTGCCAGCTTGGGTGTACTCATCTGAGTGGGTAACGGCGGGTAGATTGCCTTTTGAGATGGCCAATGTCCTGGGTGAATGATTCAAGAGAGATTAACAAAGGGCTAGGAAAGGTGGCTCATACCTATAATCACAGCTACTTAGAATGGGGGGGACCAGGAGGATTGCAGCTCAAGCTTATCCCAGGCCCGTCCCCTCAAAAAAAATCAATGAGATCCTCATCTCAAGCAACAAGTTGGGTATATGGGGGTCTGTATTACTCCCAGTTACAGGGAGGTAAAGGTAGGAGGATTGAGGTCCACAGCCAGCTTTGGAGAAAAAATAAATTATAAGACTCCAACAATAAATAAATAATAATGAAGCAAAAGTAATCACTGGGGCATAACTCAAGTGACAGAGAACCTGTTTAGTAAGCATGAGGCCCTGAGTTCAAACTCCAGTACCCCCCAAAACAGAGATAACTCAAGGTCTTTTCCCTGATCTGTCTTCAAGAGGGAATGCCTCCATTTCCCCATTGGGGTCATAGGTCACATCATTTGGTTGGGAACTGTACACAGCAGTAACATTGTTGTTTTATGGGAACAATTTGTTACGCAGCCATAGCTACCTAATACAAGAAGTTTTTTATCCTTATTTCTTTGGTGATGGGTCAGACCATCCACTTCTTTTTAATATCTGGAATGTTTTGATAAGATACTCTCTTGGCTATTTGTGGGAGATTTAAAAAGTTGTCATCTCCCTGCAAATCTCAGTTCCCTCCATGTCCTTCCTTTCTTTTTTTATTTTTTTATGTTTTTTTAAATTGTGAAAATACTGTACAGAGGGGTTACAATTACATGGGCAAGATAATGAGTACATTTCTTATCAAGCATTGTAGCCTCCTCCTTTGTTTCCCCTTCCCATCCCTTCCCATCCTCCCCCAACCCCCCCTACACAATCCCCCCCCCCTCCACCAAAGTTGTAAAGTTCATTTTCAACGTAACGGGTTGCAACGGGTCCACCTGTATCCTTATTTAAACGATTTGTTTTTTCCCTTCCCCTCCACAAATTATACCAACCTCAAATACAGTGAAAGCAGGGGTTATACCATGGGGGAAGGACATACAAAGCAACAAAGAAATAATCTTATAAATGTGTTAGAAACAATCACCTGAAAGAAAAAAACATTTGAATACATATCTTAGGGTTCATTTCCCTAACATCAACTTATCTGACCTTTTCTGCTTGACTCAGACATATACTAGTTATTGCAAATAAGGGAAAGCATGGGACCTATGTTTCTTTGGGCCTGGCTTACTTCACTTAATATAATTTTTTCCAAGCCTTTCCATTTCCTAACAAATGGGGCAATGTCATTCTTTCTGATGGAGGCATAGAATTCCATTGTGTATATATACCACATGTTCTTGATCCATTCACCTACTGAGGGGCATCTGGGTTGGTTCCATATCTTAGCTATGGTAAATAATGCTGCAATAAACATAGTTGTTGTCCTTCCTTTCTTGTCCCTTCCCTTCTCCTTTCTTCCCTCCCTCTCTCCTCATTCCTCCTCCTTTTCTGTAACTCAGACTTTTTATTCTCTCGATACAGTATTTGAGAGAGCAACATCTGAGGTTCAAGCATGCTCTCATTCCATGTGCAGCCCTGAAACACTCTAGGTAGCTCTAAGCTACCCACATGGCCAGTCTGTTCTGCAGCTTGAGGTGAAGATGGCTCAGATTCTCCAGCTTTGCCATGGAAGCATTTCCGATGAAGAGGGAACAGGGTTATGAACCTCAAGGTCAAGGTCAAGGGTCAGCAGAAGAACCATCTTCTAAATTTTATATAGTTCATTAAAAAATTGCATAGGACGTCGGCCTTCCATTCCATTAATTTCATCAGAGCAGAGTTCTCCCTTGCAACGCCCCAGGCCCTGGTAGCTCACCGGAGGAGGGGGATGTGGCCACTGGCATCTGGACATGGGGGTGCCGGCTGTGTAATGTGGAAAGTGCGCGTCAGCCTGTGCACTGGATGCACCGAATCTGGGAGCGTCTGGAGAAATCAGAGAGAGGAAGGGGTGAGGGGTGACAGGGAGTGAAAAGCCTTTGCAGTGGGAGGGGGAGAGCATTGAGAGACCCTGGATAGAACTGGGGTGTAGAATAGAAAAGCTAGCTGCAACTGAGAGCCCCCAGTCTATCCTTTGGGATGCCTAGCAGGGCTGACCGGTGGCTATTTTCTGCCCAAATAATAGGCTCCAGGCATGAAGTGAGGCCAGCAAGGGGAGGGCACTCACCTAGTTCTGCAGTTACCTCCTCCAGCCAAAGCCCATGTTTACTGGGACAAGGACATTCAAAGAAGGCTTGTGCCTCATGCCTGGGCAGGGCTTCTGCCTACGGCATCTTGCCATACTCCATTTCTCACAGGTGCCTTCATTCTAATGCATTCCTTTCCAGACTGGGGGCGAGGTGCTTTGGGGTACAGGCAGAAGCTGTGTGTGAGGTCTATGGACCAGTGGCCCTTTGGCATCTGGGGACCTGGGAGGGGGCTGTGCATGCACCTTCTATCTGGTGGCATGGCAGTGCAGAGGGCCGTGACCTGTACATCTAGTCTCTGATGCTGGCTTTCATGGAGATAAGAGCCCCCAGCGGGCAGCTTCCTCATGGCAATGGAGGATGGAGCACTGGTACCAGGGCTGTGTGGCTTGAATGCCAGGCTGTTGGGAATCTTAGAATTGTGGATGTGGCATCAGCCACGTGGTTCACATGCCCGGACCCATGTCAAGGCAGCCTTTCACCCCACACCCCGGCCGTGGAGCCCTTCACATGCACAGTGCCGGAGCTGTGGCCAGCTTCTGCTCCCGGACAGAAGGACGGGGGCCAAGGGCTCAGCACCGTAGGGGGGTGTGAGGGTGCACAGCGCATGCTCATTCACAGCAGCTGCCATCTGCGGTAGTGGTGCTTTTACTTTATTCTGAGCAGCCCAAGCGAATGGCACGGTACACACGAGCGAATGAACAAATATAGCCTGGAAGCCTAGGGACCGTAGGCAAGTGCCAGCAGAGTTCTGGGGCGGGGGGGGGGGAGGGGGGCTGGGAAGGTGGCTTAGTGGTAGAGTGCTTGCCTAGCATGCATGAAGTCCTGGGTTCGATTCCTCAGTGCCACATAAACAGAAATAGAAGTGATGCTATGGCTCAAGTGGTAGAGCACTAGCCTTGTGCAAAAGAAACTCAGGGACAGTGCCCAGGACCTGAGTTCAAGCCCCAGGTCTGGCAAAAAAAAAAAAAGTTCTGTGGGGAGACAGCGGATGGTCCCTTAGTTATCATGGTCAGGAGGCAATGGGTACAATAGAAACTGTGCTTTGATTCGAATTCAGATCTTCTCCTGGTGTACCTCCAGATGTTTCCTCCAGGCTGGGCAGGCTGGCTCCTTTATGGGAGGCACCCTCACAGTCATGATGTCATCAGTGGAACTTAGGATGTTTTCTATCTCCCATGGGCTCTCATCCAGCTGTCACCCATTATGAGTTGAAGAGCATCTGTATGAAGTACGGTTCCCCCATCATGGTACCAAAGCCAGCCAGGGCGAGCTTACAGACTAAGAGGAAGTTCATCTGAGGTTCAACGATGTCATGTGTTGGTACTTGATTCCTTTTTTTTTTTATGGTCAAGTAATGTTCCATTGAATGGGTACTTTATTCCTTTTTTATGGCTGGGTAATGTTCCATTGAATGGATGTACTGTACCATGTTTTACTTAGCCATTCATCAGCACAGGGCGGTTGGTCTGTTTCCATCTTTAGCTATTGCAGGTGAAGCTGCTTGTGTTGATCCAGACACCTGTTCCCATTCTTTTCCTGCTATACCTTGACAGATCGTATGGAAACTCCATCTTTCACTTTGGAACTATTCTCCTGGCAGTAAGCTCACAAGAGTTCTGATTCCTCCACATTGTTGCCTCCACTTTTGAATTGCAGGATGAGCTTTAATATAACAACGAGGGGGAAACACATCTGAATTATTTAGGCTTCATTTATTTAATGAGCCTGTATTCAGGCAGGAACTGGAAACTTATGGGCACTTTACCGCAAAATGCATCACAGCCTTGGAGATCCACGAAAGGCAAAGGTTGATTCACATGTGGAGATCAATCTGATCGTTAGTTCGCATCTATGGGCCATAGAAATACAAGATCATAAAATCCATGGAGTTTCGTGTGATGAACCTGTCTCACGATATGATTCATCAGGTATATTTTTCTATTAAAAAGAGTACAATCGCCCATTGCCGATGACATCTGGTCTCGTCTGCATAAAATGAGTGCTGAGGGTCGTATTTTTATTTCACGTTTCATACTTCATCTAACCCATAAAGGCAGAGGTATAGGATGGCAAGCTGAGATTCCTCTTCTGAAAACATTAGGACATTTTATGTGTTACTTCTCTGTTTTTCTTAATCCCCCTTCCCCCCCTCCAACATTGTGGCTTGTCATGTTTTCTTTCCGCCAGCCCATAAAGGTGCCATCTTTATATGACACCAAAGTAAGGACTCATTTATATTTAGTGAAATGCAAACAAACACTTCATATCAACAAGCCTGCTCCAGAAAATATACATCTTCTCAAATTTGTAGGCCAAAAGAACATGAGATAAATTGGACATCATTTTATGTTCTCACAACAACTGGTAGAATAAACTAGGTTTTATGACTCCATTTCCTGGATCTTGGTAGGGAAGAAGGCATAGATAAGGCTCTTCATCCTACAATGCTTCAGACAGGTTAATCGCTGCATTATTTAGTTTATACACACACACACACACACACACACACACACACACACACACACACACACACACACACACACACACACACACACACACACAGATTAGCCAAATAGAAAAGACTTGATTCTAAGTTGAGCAGGGAGGGGGCTGGGGACAAAGCAGGTGGGTGTTGGCTTCTTCATCCCAGCATTTTTATAGTCTTTTTCTTTCTTTTGGACACATGTGCTGTGCTATTCTGCAGGCTGACATCGTGGTGATAACCTCAAAGCCACTGTCACTATCACATTACAGTTGGTATGTGACAAGCTTCCCCCAGGCTGGGAATGCAAAATCAACACATTATTATTATTGTTGTTTTCATCATCATCATTATTATTTTGTGTTGGTACTGGGGCTTGACCTCAGGGCTTTGCCTTCTCAGTTGGCTTTTTTGCTTGAGGCTAATGTTTTACCACTTGAGCCACAGCTCCACTTCAGCTTTTTTTGCTGGTTAATTGGAGATAAGAGTCTCATAGACTTTTCTGCCTGGGATGGTTTCAAACCACAATCCTCAGATCTCAACCTCCTGAGTAGTTAGCATTACAAGCGTGAGCCACCAGTGCCCGGGGTTGAATGCGTAATTGTACTGTACTGCAGTTTTGTTGGCCAGGATTTGGAGGGTGGGGGTGAGAGGGTGGTAGAGAGGGGCAGCTGGGTTCTGCTGCACAGTGCCAGGGCTGTGTCTGGAATGCTCTGGAAAATGATGATGGCTGATTTCATATGTCTAAGAGTCTCAGTCATGGTAGATGGCTGGATTTCTTGGTTCTCTTTGCATTGTGTCTTCCAGGATTGGAATATTCCAGATTGATTCTTTCCCTCATATATGTGGATTCTTTCTCTCATATACATGGCACATGGCAAGAATGGCTGGAATAGCTACAGCTGGCCAGACACCTGTCCATCTCTCTATGAATGTGGGTTTCCTTGGAGTATGGTGGTCTTGGATTAGCCTTTTTTATTTTAATACCAGCTTGTTCTCAGAACCTTTGTGTTTGCTTGGCTTCACTTGTCATGTTCCACCACTTGAGCCACACCTCCAGCCCAGATTTTTTTGCTGGTTGTTTTGGAGATGAAGTCTCAGAGACTTTCCTGCTTGGGATGGCCTTGAACTGTGAGCCTGTGGATCTCAACCTCCTGAGCAGCTAACAGGTGTGAGCCACTGTCATCCTGCTATATTTTGGTATCTTCTGTCTGCTAGCTTCACTATGAACCACAAGTAGAAGTTCCAGACCTCTTATGGCTTGGGCTTAAGAATCTCAATGTGTCATTTCTGTTACCAAAGTCAGCCTCACTGAGAAAGGGTGAAATCTAGATGTCATTTCTCAATTGGAGGTGTTATTTTAAAAAATTAAGATCACCTTTAACCTGTCCCAGAGAGAGGCAGGCATTTAAGAAACAATCACACAAGGAACAACTAAAATCAAGGAAAAGCATAGGCATCTTTGTGCTCAGGGACACAGGTGGTTACTTGCAAGCCGAAACCCAAACCGGATGTACTAAGGAAAGACCCCACCCCCCAACCACCACTAACTGAGTCTGTGGTGGCTGAACATGGATGGTGCTGATGTGGTCAAGAACCTCTTTGCCTGCCCTCTACTTACTCGCCCTGTCCCCCTGTTGGGTTTATTCTCAAATAACGACTAGGAAGGCCACCAGCTGCCCCACAAGGCCACAGCTTTTCCAATCCCACGTGAGACAGACTATCTCCTTTAATAACACCATGGTGTGGTCCTGGGGTTTGATCTGAGGCTGGGCTTGATCATATGCTCTTTTTCCTGAGCCAATCACTGCTATAGATGCAGACAGCCGGGGATGGACCAGACCTGAAGGATGGACCACCCTTCTAAAATCTGCAGGTGATCAGGTCTTTCTGCATCTGGAAGCATGGTTAGGGCCTGTGCTGTCCATGGCTCTCAGATATGAGGTTCAACTTTGTGCGTGTTTGTAGGGCAGGAGGTCTACAAGACAGACAGGCTGCGGATGGCTAAAATCATCTTGCCCGAGTGATTTGGATATGTAATTATTTGAGTTTGACGTTGGCAAGCACTTGAGCTAAGAGGTCTCAGCTCGCAGAGGAGAAAAGAAATAACCTAGGGCTCACTACACAAGAGGCCACGTTGGGCTCATTTAGGTAACAAGGACTTGGTAATTAACCTCCGTTATAAACATGACAATTAGTTGATATCAGCACGTTGTAGGGCTTGCCGTGCAAAGTCTGGGCTAATTATCATAATTGCCCACATTTTTCATGCACTTACTTTGTGATAGGTACGGTGGGTGTCACCTGCGTGAAGCACACGAGGTAACTCGGTGAGGGAGACATTCTTATCACTGTTTATCCCTGTCCACAGCTGGGGAAGCTGGGCCTTGGGGACCCCACCCAACGCTATGTAGCTGGTGGGTGGGACAGAGAGATTGGAGACTCAGGGCAGGCTGTCTAGGGTACATGCTCTCTCAAATCTTAGGGGAATGGGAGATCTCTCTCTTCCTCTCCACTCCTGTCCTTCTGCCCCCTCCCTCTCCTTCCTCCTCTTCCTCTCCTCTCCTCTTCCCTCTCACCACTCCCCTGCTCTCCCTCTCCTCCTCGTCTCTCCTCCTCCCCTCTCTCTCCTATCCATTAAGGTGTAGAGGGTTGACACCTGTGCCTCCTCAGTGGCTGGGGCTCAGAGGAAGTGAGGATGGAGAAGTAGGCGGGTGGGTATCTAACCAGGGAGTGGGTGGGATAATGGAGGGTTGTGTGCTTGGCCCCTACCTGGGTGTGAGTCCCACCTCTGTCACTGTCTGATTATAAGAGCCCAGCAAGTCCCTTCATCTGTAGATGCAAGGATGTAGTTCAATAGACTCTTTGGGGCTGGGTAAATGAGATAATTCCATAAAACACATGGCACAGTGCTCACCAGATAGTGAGTTCTCCAGGAATGTTTGCTAGTCTATTAATAATAATATAAATATAAATATAATAATAATAATAATAAAGTGCTAGTTTGTTATCAATGAAGGAGCTCTGAGGGGGAAGGAGGGAGATTCAAGAAATGTGGGTACTTGATACTGGGCATCAAGGGAAGGCTTCAAACCCTGGGCATACATGCGTTACTTATTTGCTAGAAGACAAAAATGGCTTGTGGCCCCTGCCCTTCTTTTTCCGCAACCCACTCAGCTGACTTGCGATACGCATTCAGGGTCAACAGGTAAGGTCATGAGAGCAGGCATTGGACAGTCCTGGCCTTGATCTCACCTGTTGTATAAACAAATGAGCTCTGGATTTCTCCTCTACCACTGATCTGCAGCACTAACAGCAGCTAACATTGACCGAGAACTTCCCAATGTGCTGGGCACCATGGTGAGCAAGGGAATCCAGACCATGTGGTCTGGAGACGCTTAAGGTCAGCCAGCCTTCACTAGTCTATGCTGCACCCACACGTGAGGGCTTTATAATAAACAGCAAAGGCTTATTTCCCACCTCTGGATCTCCCTCCTGCTGGAGTCTGAGCTTTGCTGGTAGTAAAGAGAAAAGAAGGGCCAGAGTAACACATGGTGGTTCTTACCGATTCTGCTGGGCCATATCTGCACTCCTGTTGGCTCACGTTCTGGTGGCCCGAGCAAGCCACTTATCACAGTGTGAAATCAGCAAAGGCAGGAATTATGTTTCTGCCACAAGGAGGGTTGTTTCGAAAGGGCTTTTTAAGGATAGGTTTGGAGAAGGGTGGTTTTTTTTTAACCAGTAATTAAGCCTATTACAGATGGATTTTGAACCAAGCAATCAGATTACAGTGTGGCAGGTTCTCTGAGGCAATCCTCAGCTCTTTTGGTTTATCTTCCGAATTGAGAACCAAGAGAGAGTTGCAGCAGGCATTGATGGCCGAGGTTCAAGTTGCTGGAACAAGGACAGGCAGAGTTGGAATTGGTGCATTAGAAGGACTCTGCTGACCGTCATTCTGTCCCTGAGAACCAACACGATTGCTTCATCAGAGCAGGGCCTGCATGTTCTCTAGGAGTCAGGCCGTCCTTGAAATTCCTGGGGAGGGTGGCAACCCTGAACCAGGGACTGCAGTGCATGCTGGGAGGTAGGGCAGGAACACAGGGCACTGGACAGACCTGAGACGTGAATTCTACAGATACTGGTCCCAGGCCGTGGGAATGCCTGGCTAGAATTTCTCTTTCCATTTATGGTGCCTCAACCATCCTAGATGCAAAGTCAACCTATAGAAGTTCGATGGGAAGTTCAGTCACAACTCCAGATGTCATTTGCGGCCCCCAGCTTCTCACTGTTCTGCAATACAATTCAGTGAACATCTGTCTACTGAGGGTAACCTCAGTCGCTTCTGGTTCAAACAGTGTTTTCTGGGGAAATAATTGATTGGCATTGCTTTCATTACTCTGTCTCTTCCTCTCCTCCTTCTGGGTTTTCAGGCAGCCTCTGGATTGTGCCTGGGCTGTGTTCAGATCCGTGAACCTCCTTCTGGTCATTTCTGGATATCTTCAACCTCAGTGGCACAGGGGCCCAGCAGGTGGGTCACGAGGGTGCCAGGGCAGCAGCGCTCTCTGCTCTATCTGGTCCCTTCTGCTGCCTTAAGCATGTCATGTGGCTGTCATTCCTGCACCAATAGCGGCTGCTCTCATGTTGAGATGTGTGCTGAAAGCTGTCTCCACTTCACTGCCCAGGGACAGGATAACACCTGGGTGCCTGGACCTTTAGATGGTTCTAGCCACCTCTGGTGGAGGAAGGGAAGCTGAGTAGCAGTATTCAGGTGCCAGGTTTTCTAGTTCATCTTTTTTTGGCTTAGTTCCCTCCTTAACCCCCACCCCCACCCTGCTCAGCCCAGGAAAGAATGTCAGAGTCTTCCTATGTGGTAGGAAATTGCTCTGATGTCACTTCCTACAGGAACTACTCTGATGTCACTTCCTGTATCTCCCTTCCTCCCTTGCCCCAAAGCAATAGCCTAATTTTCCACAATTCAAGACCATCTTGCCTTTAGTTATTTACTAATTACTCTTAGACCTTACACAAAAATTTATAACAGAGATCTCATACCTGAAATACTCTTACCTGAAAATAAGCATACCACATGATGTACACTATTTGACTCTTCTAAAGTTTCTTTCATTTGGCTCCCTTCATTCTTGGGCCTATCATTCTTTGTCATATATTTTTTTCATGTACATTATAAACCCCACAATATATTATTATTATTTGCTTTACGCTATCCATACTATTTTTAAATGAATCTAGGATGAGACCAAAAGATATGTGTCTTAGTGCCATATATTTCCTTTTGCAAATACTCCTTTTTTTCATGCCCTCTTGCCTGAGGAAATTCCTTGAACATTTCTTCCAGTTCATGTTGGTTAGAGATGAGCTCTCTCCTTCATTCATTTTCATTTTTTATACAGATATAATTATTAGGTAAGGACTTATAAGTTGGTAAGTTTTTTCTTTCAGAACTTAAAAAAAAATCTGCCTCCACCTAATGGTTGTGGCTCATATCTGTAATCCTAGCTACTCAGGAGGCTGAGATCTGAGGATCCCAGCTTGAAGCCAATCCAGGGAGGAAAGTCTATAAGACTCTTATCTCCAATTAACTATTAGGAAACTGGAAGTGGTGCTTGGGCTAGCTTTGAGCACAAAGAGGCTCAGTAACAGAGCCTAGGCCCTGAGTTCAAGTCCAAGGCCTGACAAATAAATAATAATAATAATAATTCTCCCTTGAATGATATGCATAGATTCTGATGAGGCGTTAATATCATTGTTTCTCTGCTATACACTTTGTTTCTCTGGTTAATTTTAATACTCTGTCTGCTTCTATCTCTGTACCCCCTTCTGTTTCCGTCTCTTTCCTGTGTTTCTGTCTCTCCTCCTTCCTTCGTGTATGTGTGTGTGTGTATGTTACCTTGATGGTTATACACCTTGGTATAATTTCTTTGTGTTTGTACTGCTTTAGGATTTATTGAGATTCTTGAATTTGCAGATATAGAGTTTTATCAAACTGGAAAAAAAAGAATCCTTATGATTTTTTCAGATATGATTTCTGTTCCTCCTACACTTATCCTGGGACTCCAGTACCTGGATGGTAGACATTGTACACCTGAGCTTTGTCAGGAAGACTCAGCGACTTGGCTATCATTACCTTCTCCTCCTCGGTGCTGAAGTCTAGAATTTCTCTCCTTGCCCAATACACGGAAGTAACAGCATGAAACTTTGTTTTTCTGCTTACCAGGGCCCATTGATCCCTGCTGATGTCTTTTGTGCAATGGCAAAAAAATTCAGCTGTGTCTACAATATTGTCCAGTTTTCTAGTTCTTTCCAGAAGACAGAACCTGGGCCCTCTTACTGCCTGTGCCAGGAGGCCCAAATCTTCAAGTCTCTGATATACACCCCTTTGCCAATTTCCTTCCACTTAGAACTGTGGTCAATGTGATAGCTTTATTGAGAATGTTAAGACTTACTTTTGGTGTAAAGGCACAGATTTACATGACAGTTACAGAGGTTCTAAAAGGAAGGTAAATTTTATTCAAGGAAGTCCAAAGGAATTAATTTGACCCTATTTACTGAGCACCTTCTATCTAACAGTTTATCTAGTTGTTGGACATTTAATAGTAAACCAAAAGATCCAAGCAAAAGAAAACAGAATGCCCCAGGCCCTTACCAAATGCATGGAATAGAAAGAGAGATAAGAAATTAGTCTTAAGCCTTGTAAGAAAAATGTAGATAATAATTTAAAAAACCAAGGAAAATCCTAATCTTAATTAAAACTTGTCAAATGGAAAGTGTTGTGGGAATTGTTGAGAAATAATGATCTTCCCTGGCTACACGTGGCAGTGATTGGAAAACATGGCCACAGGTAAAATAGTACATTTGTACTATCATAAATGGAAATCCAGGCTCTCACTGTCCCCTAGTGTCATGTTAATCCCTGTGCTTTAAAAATTGCTATTGTAGGCCCAGGTGCCAGTGGCTCACATCTGTAATCCTAGCTGTTCAGGAGGCTTAGGTCTGAGGATCACTGTTTGAGGCCAGCTAAGACAGGAAAGTCCACGAAATGCTTATCTCCAGTGAGCTAGCAAAAAACTGAAAGTGATGCTATGGCTCAAGTGATAGAGCATTATTAGTCTTGAGCAAAGACGCTCAGGGACAGCACCTAGGTCCCGAGTTCAAGCCTAGGACTGGCACACATGCACATATACATACACAAATTGCTACCACACAGTCAGTACCTATGTGCTGTCTTGGTCCTCTTCAGTTTCTCCAGTACCGTAGGGTGCTCCATAAAGTCGTGGGGACTCCGGCTTCTCCTGTGAGTGTGTCCCCAAGAACTCCACAGAGTCTTGGCATTTGGAGAGTGACTAGCACCCTGGACTGCTGTTCAGCCATTTGTTGAAAGAATCTCTGGGTACACCTGATTCATGATACCTGCCTGGTTTCTTCTGGAAAAGAGCCCAGCCACTCCCTGTCTGGAAGTTACCAGTTGTGATTTTGCATTTTCTTCCTTTGTTTTTCACAGCTGTACAGTCCTTGCATACCTTAAATGACCAGATTTCCCACTTTATCGTCACCAAATCAAAGGCTCTGGATGAGGATCAAGACCCCTTCCCCCCAGCGGAGAAGGAGACCCTGAAGAGCTCCATGATCCTCATGAGACACCTCTTGATGGATACCCAGGTACAGAGACCAACAGGGTGATTGGCCATAATTGGGCATGTGCTGGGATTTTGTCTAAGCCATCTAAGAATGGTCTGTTTCCAAACCTAAACAAAAGTTGTGTTGTTTTGATGTAGTGAATCCTGGATTTCTGATTTGCCTTGCTTTTTAGCCAAGCACAGGTGTTTCATGCCTATAGTCTAGCTACTTAGGAGGATGAGATGTGAGGATTGCTGTTCAAATCCAGTCCAGGCAGAAATAGCCAGAAGTAGAGCTATGGCTCAAGTGGTAGAATGCTAGCCTTGAGCAAAAAAAAAAAAGCTCAGGGGCAGGGCCCAAGTTCAAGTGCCAGTACTGGTACCAAAAAAAAAAAAAAAGACTTGTTTTTACATCAAAGGAATAATGCTTAAAAATAATGTCTCTGAGACGATAAGAGATCTATTCATCTTGAGAAACTACAATATCCATTTACATTCAGACTGAGAAGGCAAAGCAGGCATCAGAGTAGAGCAAATACTCACCCCCAAACTGCTTCCATGAGTAGTTTAGTGCTGGTGAATATTTTGGTGCCTCATTAGAGTCTGCAAGTCTGCACTGCCTGTTCAAATACTAGCTATGAATTTGTTCTAGAGAAGATATCTAGCTTATTGAATGCTATTGTCCTGATGTTATTTTTCAAGTTTTCTCCTGGTATGCTATTTTATTGAAATGTTAAAAAAAATAATGGAGCTGCTCCTTCTGGCTTTGTTGGTGAATCTCTCCAGTTATGTTGATGGTAAACACCAGGTAGTTTCAAGGAATTGATACTTTCTCCTGTGTTTGGGAGCCAAATGGTGCTGGATTTTTATTGTCTTTAGGATCTGGAATTGTTTTAGGAATTGTTATTTGAGTTTGGCGACTGATGTGTGAGTTTGCCCTGGAGCTTTCTTCCCGAGTTTGTTTTCTGTTGAACAACAGTGGTTAAAATGGTTGACGGATTCCCAGATTCCCACATCCTCCTCCTCCACATCAGAGACTTTGAACTACAGTCACTTTGCTCTTGTTTCTACTACAGTGATGTTTTATTTTCTAAACCAACCCTGAAACCCGGATCTTGTACCAGTAAGACGGTAGCGGGCTCTGCTTTTGAGCACAGCTCACCTGTCAGCATTTGACGCTACCCCAGGGATCTGTGAGCCCCAGTGTTGAGCTGGCCCCAATTATGCACAGTCTTTCATTTCTATGCTGCATTCTCTCTTCTCCTCTTCATTAGGAACAATCCTTCAGATTCTCCTTTCTCCTACAAGCCGGTGTGAGGAGAAAAGATGAATTCTGAAACTCTAACAGCCATGTTTAAAACTCAGTGAAAAAAGAAAGGGAAATGGAGAGCAATTTACTGAATAAAGGGAGCAAATTGTTCTTGAAAGGCTTAGCTTTCCTCAGTGCCTGGATCCGGTTCTATAGCTGACACCCTAGCCCTGGGAACTGTAAACGAATCCCCAAAGATGCTGTGTGCATTCTAGCGGGCACCATCTCCTACTCCAGCAGCTGAGCTCACTAAGCCCTGGAAGTGGACTTGAAAAGTGTTGAACATAGATGGGCACTGGTAGCTCATGCCTGTAATCCAGGCTACTCCTGAGGCTGAGATCTGAGGATGGCAGCTTGAAGCCAGCCCAGGCAGGAAAGAAAGTTCATGAGACTCCTCTTTCTAATGAGCCACCAAAAAGCAGGAAGTAGAGCTGTGGCTCAAATGGTAGAATGCTAGTTTTGAACACATAAGCTCAGGGACAATGTTTTGGCTCTGAATTCAAGCCAGTACTGGTGTGTGTGTATACACACACACTTGAACATCTAACAGATCCTGGATTATGGATATAGGAGCAATCAGTTCTGTGTTATGTAACACAGAAGAGCGGTTGTAGTTTGCAGCAACTTATTAGAGATTTTTATAAAGAATGAACAGAGAGCAATTTGATACCTCTCGGCATAAAAAAGGGTTTGCCCTTACTTAAAGACAGAAATGTTCATTACTCTGATTTGATCATCACATATTATATGTGCATGCATCTTCCCACTGCACCCCAGAAAGATGGGAAATTACTACATGACAATTAAAAAGAAGACTTCCATTGCTTTCAGAAAGAGTCTCTCCCTTTATATGCCTAATTCTCCTAAAGCCTTGAATTCTTAATTGGTGTTTGTAACCATATTTCCTTTTTTATTTTTTATTGAAGGGGATTGAAACATAAAATGTGGCTACTGTGCAGAAATGTTTTATTACCTGGTTTTTTTTTTTCAATCTCCTGTTGACACCTATCAGTATGTTCTCATCTCAATATCCAGGTAAAATTGAGCAAGGGATCCTAGATATTCTGGAAAGTTCTTTGCTCTGCAATCCACATGGGTTGGGTCTCCTTGTGCAGGAAGTCAGCTGGGAACACAGGATGGTGCCCAGAAGCAATGTGATCTCTTGGGCCTCATAGAGATTCCTTTGTCTTTTAGATCAACGAAGGATGGAGTGGTTTGGACTCAGTTTAGCCTAAAAACACTTCCTTCTGTCAGTTCTGGTTCTTCCCAACATGGTAACTTTTCCAGACATCATTTGTAGTTGGGATTGATCCTAGGTCTTTGCTGAAATCGAATAGAATTGAATTCCCTTGGCACAAAGAATGTTCCAAATGTGCTCCAATTAGCCCTGCTGAGTTGGTGAAATGATGAGGAACTTCACCATCAGGGCATGGCCAAGGGGATAGGGGGTTTGCCTTTGGAAGGAAACATCTAGAAATATGTTCTTTTCATGAAGCACTCACTCAGCTTTTATTTCCCCCATTTGATTGGCATCTGTTCATTGTGTAGAGGGATGACATTGTGGTATATCCATACGTGCTTACAGTGTACCCCCAATGAAAACCATGCTCTCCTCCGCTTCTCCTTGGCCCCTCTCCTCTCCTTGGAATAATTTCACTGCGTTGTTTTGTTCAGTCCTCGTAAATAGATAAAGTATTTAGACTCTGTACCCGCTATTATTCTCTCCTTTTGCCCTCTCTGCTCCTGCTGCCACCAGCACCAAACAGAACCTGTTTCACATTCCTGTCCTTTTGCGTATTCCTATAGAAATACTTGATTTTTAATGAAAATCTTCTTTGGAAATATAGCTGTTTTCCACCTGCTTTTACACATTGCTTCCTCCTTCACTTCCAACGACAGTGAAGGCCACTTAGTCCATATTCTAAGTTCAGCTGTGGGAAGTGGGCAGAATGTATTGTATGTGTGTGCACTCCCTCCCCAATTGGGGCTGCATTTTCTAGTAGCAGATGTCCATTGTGAGGTGTATGTATTGTAGGATGTAAAATCTTGGGTAGGAACTCCAACTCTTAACATGGTTAGTATAAAAGTTCTCCAGGTTTCATACCTGAAACGCTCTTAATAGCATTCATGTATGATGAAATACTCTTACCAGCTTACCATGTGGATGAAGTCAGGTAAAAAGGATTCCGTGGAAGCCAGAGGCTGCCGGAGGGGTGAGTGTTTACAAGGCAGAATCCATTCAAGTCACATCCGTTGTCTTGGAAGCAATAAATCCGTGCCTGTGGGAATGTCAAAGACAAAGGCAGTGTTCCGCGGTGAAATTCCACCTCTGACAATCAGAGAACAGTGCACACAGAGCAGGCCCATCACCCAGGGATGATGAGAAGGGGGTTGGTACTGGGGGTGGGGGGTGGCGGTGATTGACAGGCCTGACAATCCATCCTGGAGCATGCCACAGCTGGCTCTGGCCAGCGCAGAGGGCCTCTGTGATTCAGTCATCCCCTAAATGCTTCCTGCCTGGGAGTGTCTTGCAGAAGCAGGGTGTCTCTATCTGCAGTCCAGGGCCTCTTGAGTCTGCAGTACCTTCTCCCCCTCAACGAGATGAAGAATCCTCTTGAGATTGCATTGGAAACCCGATCTGGTGGCTTATGTTTCTGAGAGCTCTGTCTACACTCAAAAATGCTAACTCAGGCTCATCAGAGATTAGATTCATAACACCGAGCATGGGGGCAGGGGAGCAATTCTTACTGGCATGAGGGTGACTCTGTATACAGAGAGGGGTTGATGACAGCAAATTCAATCTCCAATTGGCAGTTTTCCTCCCCTCCCTCCCTCCCTTTCTCCCTCTCCCCAAGACCTCCTTTCATGATTTATTAAAGGGGAGACAATGCTTGGGGAAATGAGCAGAGAGCATGGTGTGCTCCTCCCACTGACTGTGGGGTGAAGGCTGGTCAAGGAACGACCCAGGGCCCAGGATTACACAGGGCTGTGGCCAGTCTAGAGCTGTGAGCAGCTCACATTTGCATTGTCCTGGCACTTGAAGTGCCTGGGGACCTCATTTTAAGATCAGCGGAGTCTCCCGCAGACCTCCTTTCCTGTCAGCCCATCTCTAGGAATGAAGTCAACTTTTTTTTTTTTTTTGCTGGTCCTAGGGCTTGAACTGGCTCTGTCCCTGAGTCTCTCTGTGCTCAAGACTAGTGCTCTATCACTTGAGCCATAGCTCCACTTCTAGCTTTCTCTGAGTAGTTTATTGGAGGCAAGAGTCTCACAGACTTTCCTGCCTGGGCTGGCTTTGAGCCACGGTCCTCAGATCTCAGCCTCCAGAGTAGCTAGGATTACAGGCGTGAGCCACTGGCACCAGGCTTGAAGTCAACCTCTAAAAACAAAAGCAATCACCCCACACCCCCTCATGCCTCTAAGCAAGTCTGTGCTCAAGATCTGACCCAAACCCAAATGTCTGGCAGGAAAGTGTGAAAGATGCTTTATCATTTGAATTATTCCTTCCTTTTCAGCCCTTTCCTTCCCCTTTGCCCTTCTACTTCCTTCTCTCCCTCACCCAGTCTAGCCTTTCTTCTTCTCTCCCTATTTTCCTTTGCCTTGCCACTTCCTCTCTTCTCTCCACTGCTTTCTTTGATTGGCCATGGAATGATATTCCACCTTTTTCTTCCCCTTCTCTATCTTCCTCTGTCTTCTGTTCTGTGATTTTGCCTTGGAAGCCTTTTTGCCAAAGCTCTGGTGGCTCTTGCCAAGCAGGAGGGAGGTGATGAGCAGGAGGTGAGCCTGGCAATCCGAGGCAGGCTGGGGGCCTGGCAGGAGCCAGGATGGAACACGATTTGGATGGATGGCTTTTTCTTCTCTTGTCTGTAGAAGTAGGGCCTAAGGAGCTCTCTGGGTTGCTTACACGTGATGCACTCTGGCTGGTTTCCAGCATGCCCGGGCTGGGTTAACAGGAAGAGATAAGCTTCCCTGCCCCTGCCCTGTCTCCTTCTAGACTGGCTTCAAGTGGGAAAGGGTGGTTGAGCCAAGGAACCTGAGCTCAGGTTCCTGAAAAATGGAAGGGAGCCTAGAGGTTGTGAGGAGGCCCCTGGGAATAGGGAAGTCCACACCTGCATCCCAGAGGTCAGCTTTGGTCTGATTCTGTTGCTAGCACTTTCCCACCTCTGGGGGCCATCCGAAGTCAGTGTGTGGTTCCAGGGGACCGTGGTTCCGTGGGACCTGTGGTTGCCAGGAACAAGTGAATGGATGCTGTCCAGACATAGCTGGCTTCAGATCACACCCCTGAATGTAACCGTGTGGACGGCCCTCACTTTGAATGAATGAACTGAGGAATGAAAAAGGTCACAGACACTGGGGGTGGCTCCGTGGAGCACCCTAAGTGTGCATGTCCTCATGACCCTCTAGGATGTGAGAACGTCGACATAAAGGACTAGAATGTTTCAGCTTGTTGGTGGCAAGCAGTGAAGAAATTCCCATTGGAGATGAGCAAACAGGCAAAGCTTTCAACCCCCAACCCCCCAACCACCCATCCCCTCGGATTTCCAACCTCCTCTGAAAGATCACTGGAGAAAGAAATCATTCAATGGTGCTGAGAAGCCGAGTCTCCCATACTAACAGCTGCCTTAATAAGCGGATCATTGCTTAATAAGTGTCTCAGCTCGTCTCCTCCCAGAGTCCTCGGCTCCTTCCACACTGCCTGTCACTCCGCATTTGAAAAAGCAACACCTATATTCCGTTTCTCAGAGGCCAAGCCAGGATGTCTGACACTTCCCATTTCTTCTGTCATTCTTGCAAGTCCATTTCTCATGCTGCCATAGCCATTTTTGATCTCTTAAAGCTATTAAAAAAATAAGCAAAATTTAATCTGCAGCCATGACCAGGCTTAGATACAAACTCCCCTGTTTGTATCCCTGAGGACTCTAGAATCCCATCCCCCTGCAGGAAGTTAGGACACGCGATTACTCCCGCTCCCCTCTCCCCCGTCAAACTTGTGTCTACCTGCTTGCTTAGGAGAGAAAGGTTAACTTCCTCTGAGGCCTCGGTCACCTTTGTAAGAGCCACAAGGTAGAACTCAGAAGAGCATTATTCTCAACATTCACTGTGCAAAGATAGAAGTATAATTGGGACAAAAATATTCCTGTCTATTTCTGTATTCTATTATTATTATTTGGGGGGGGGGGGTCCGGTTGAACTCTGGGCTTGGGTGCTGTCCCTCAGCTCTTCGGCTGAAGGCTAGTGCTCTGACACTTGAGCCACAGCACCACTTCCAGCTTTTTTCTTTTTGCTTATGTGGTGCTAAGGAATTGAACCCAGGGCCTCAGGCATGCAAGGCAAGCACTCTACCACTGAGCCACCTTCCCAGCCCCGTATTATTATTATTATTATTATTATTAGTGGTGTTGGTGGTACTGAAGCTTGAACTCAGGTCTTGGTACTTGCTAGGCAAATACGCTGCCAAAGTGAATTATGACCCCCATCCCCACCCTCAGCTCTTTTTCTTTAATTTGTTTTTAGATAGGGTCTCACACTTTTGCCTGGGCCTGCTTCAACCATGATTCTCCTACCTCTGCATCCTGAGTGGTTGGGATTACAGGCATTTGACATAGTACCAAGTCCAAGTCCATCTGTTGGTATTCTGGATGAAAAAAAAAAAAAACCCATTCTCCTAGAATGAGTCATACTTGAATGGAACCTGATCGAGCTTCCAAGGAGATGCATTGCACAGCAAATCTGTGAATTAATTTTCACATCATAGAGCCTTTATGTTAACATTTTTAGACACAAAGCAGTTATCATCATGAGGTGTTTAAAATGATGACAGCATAGAATGCATCCAGTGGTCTCTGGTTAACAGTGAGGGGGAAGAAATGGCAGCAGCCTCATGGCAGCAGCCTCATGGCAGGGGCTTTGGCAGGGGAGCTGCACTCTCTAGTGATCAGCAACAAGAGCAATCTGCGGAGCAAACCAGGGGACATCTCAATGGGAACAGTGGAATGGCTCTTAGAAAAAGGAGAGGGTCCCCATGTTGGAACAGACATGAAAGAGGGCAGCCATGGAGAGCTGGAAGTTCACGGGCTGAGGAGCAGCTGACTGCTTTCTCTCTGTCATGTTGATCAAGACTCCAATTCCAACAAGATCAGGACAGCCAGTCTTCGGTCACAGTCTTCGGTCCTCTTCTGGGACCATGGAAGTGCTGGCCTGTCGACAGGTGATCTTACCAAGACCTCATGCAGTGTGTGGAAGTATTATCACACAAAGAAGGAGTGAGAGCCGGGCAGAAGCCACCACAGGCAGAGAGGACATGCCATCTGCATGCATGACTCTGAGCTCCACACTAAACTATAGGGACACAGAGAGACTAAACCTTGCCTCCACCTACACAGGAACTGTATTAGTCTGTTCTGTGTTGCTGTAACAAAATGCCTGATGCTGGGTAATTTTGAAAGAAAAGAGGATTCTTTGGTCCAGGATTCTGGAGGCTGAAAGTCCAAATAGCAAAGTGCTATTTGGAAGATGTGCATTTCCTCAAGACCAGCACATTAGGAACTAAGCTTTCAGAGATGAATCTTTGGGGGCCAAACCTCATCAAACCCCAGCAAGAATGGGACAGACTTGTGCCTGGTGGGGGGCATGCAGCGGATGTAGGGGTGGGGTGGAAGTTCAGAAAAAGACCTAGCTGACACGTGCAAATCTGTTTTCTATTTACAAAGTACTTTCATGAGTAGTTTCTGGGTTTTCCTTCCCTGCTATCCCTGAGAAGTACAAGAGGTTGAATATTATTTTCTCTATTTTGAAAAGTAGCTATTAAGCATTACTAAAATAGATCTCTTTTGTATTGTTCCATCTGGGCCATCACAAAGCAAATGTAATTGATTTCCTCCTTGTAGGCGGTGACCCTCAGGGTATTTGCTTCCTGAGGGCTTATTAAATAAGAGAGAAAGGGAGTATGTAATTTTGAAGAGGGTGGGGTAAAGAGGGGGAAGATTAAAACCTGGCTTTAGACAGAGAATGTCATGCATAACTCAAAATGTTGTGACAAATTGAAGAAGAATGAGATACATTGCTAAAGCTAGACTCTGCCCTCTTAGAATCTTGGAAGGCCTAAAGTTCCAAGTATGTCAGTGGCAAAAATCTCTCAGAATAGGAAAGAGACAAGAGGACTTCTTCCCTGGCAAATATCCCCGTCTCTCATGGTGTCTCGTCATCTTGGTAAATAGATGGCTCCAAAAAATGATCCTAATGTCAGCATCATTATTTAAATGGCTGGTCCTCAATGTGGAGGAAGAGAGAGAAGGAAATCTCCAGGAGATTTTTAGCAATGTCTGGTGATGGCACTAAGTATCATTTGAAGGGTAGAGGTCAAAGGTGTTTCTAAACTTCCCACAATGCATGGGGCAGCCTAGTGCAGCAAAGCATTCACCAGCCATAAGCACAGAGAGCATCAGAAGCTGGGAAAGTCCTGCAAATGTTCATGATCTAGGGAACTTCCAACTGCAGAGTCATTCTTCTCTTCAGAGGCCCTACAATCAATTATGATTGCTCAGCTAGATAGACCTTACCCATTCCCTCCTCCTCTTCTTCCCTCACTGAGCACCTACTGTGTGCTGGCTATGGAGAAAGCACAGGAAAGATAAAGGAAGAGATCTTTGCTCTTGGAGATCCTGTATTTTTATGGGTTTTTTATCATTTGATAAAATGATAAAATTTGAAATTTGAAAGTAGCCAGCTAATAATGGAAATGTAAAAGTAGTCAAATCAATAATGAGCTGCAAGAGATTTTAGGACCTGCTGTAGTTGAGGTTCAAAAGATATGACTTTGTTTTGTTTTGTTTTGTGCCAGTCTTGCGGCTTGAGCTCAGGACCTAGACACTGTCCCTTTTTTCAAGGCTAGTGTTTTACCACTTGAGCCACAGCTCCATTTGTGGCTTTTTGGTAGTTCATTGGAGGTGAATGAATTTTTCTTGCCTGGGATGGCTTTGAACTGCAGTCCTTAGATCTCAGCCACCCGAGTAGCTAGGATTCAGGTGTAAGTCACCAGTGCCCATCTATTGTCTTGAGGAGAAAGAGAGAGAGAGAGAGAAAGAGAGAGAGAGAGAGACAGAGACAGAGACAGAGAGACAGAGACAGAGAGACAGAGACAGAGACAGAGAGAGAGAGACAGAGAGAGACAGAGAGAGAGAGGAATGAATGTGTGTATGGGGGGATGGGCTGTCCTTCCTGTGCTCTGCTGTATATATATATGTATATATATATATATATATATATCATAGTTGTATATGCTTAGCATGCATGTAGTCACTGTAAATAGATCCCCTGAGATATTACAGAAGATTGATGTGAATTATTTACTCCTCAAATTTGCATTTAATTTAGGGAATGCAAAAATTCACAGTATCACCTAAGAAGCAGGTATCCTCGTGTCCTATTCCTGCTGGGATCCACAGAGATGGCAGGACGGCAGCCCTTCCTTATTTGGTGCCATGGGCACACAGACACACGGAGAAGATGGCACAGGAAGGGCTATCTGACCTCCACGAGCATTGGTCAGAAGGATGCAGGAAACAAACAAATGAGGAAAGGGCAGGATTGGTTTGGGTAGAAAATGGGGAAGCCAGGGCTGCCATTCCTTTGCATTGATGCTGGCATCTAGAATCTGGCCGGCAGTCAATGCTCAATTATGTACCTGAAGCACCAACTCAACGGATCCACTGTCAGCCAGGCTTTCCTTTCCGTGTGACATGCACTCAGGAAATGGAAATTAATGTGAGTCTGAATGAGACGTAATTAGAAAGGTAATTTCGTTGCCAATATCTGTTCTCACCATAATGAAATTCAACATCAGATAATTTTTTTAGAGTATTGGCTATTTGGTATTATTTTTATGCCACAGCTTTTATCCATTAGATAATAAAGAGTTGAATGCATGCCATGTAATTACAACCCCAAAATAACTTACACGCAGGACAATAAATCTTACCTAGAGCTCCTGGGGCTTCCCATTCACTTTCAACTCCAAGAGTCCTTGTAGAACAGCCATGTAAACTGAGGCATGGTGTTGCTGAGTGCCATCAACTTAAATGCAACATTAGATCTGGGAGTGGGGCCAGACAGTCTCTATGTTCCTCCCGGCTTGTCTCTGAGCAGATCCTACCACAAAGCAGTTCAACAGTGAGCTGGTGACTTGGCTAAATCTCAGTGAGTATTTAACTTGCGTAGGCTTTGAAGCAAAGATGCTCCTTGGGTCAGCTGTTTGCTTTTAGTGTTGATGTTCTTCCTGGTGTTACCAGTCTGTCTCACTTCTGCTATGAAAGTATAAAACAAAGAGAAAGAACTCCTGATAAAGCTGGCAATTAGAATCATGGCCTGGGTTTGTAGCAGTTAGCTATTGCCACATAACAAACCATCCCTTTCATGCATGATAGCTTTCTGCAAATAGCCATTTATTTATTCTTACAATTACCTGCATTGCCTGGATAAATCTGCTAATAGGGACAGGATTGGCTGATCTCAACTGGTTTCACTCCTGGTGTTTGTGGCCTGGGGTCAGAGTAGCCACACTTCCAGACTTCCAGTTTTGCTCTTTGCCTTTGGCCAAAGCAAGACACCTTCAAGCCAGAGGCGGAATGAGAAGATGACATGGAAGGAGGTGGATACAGGGGGGCAAGGATGTAGGGCTGACGGGGGATCGGGGACTGGCGTCACACACAGAGTTCACCTGCAGAAGATACCCAGGGCAACCTCCAGGGCTGAGATGTGGTTGGTCTCCCCAAGGGTTCATGGGCCGGGCATTGGGTCCCTAACCTTGTGGTGATGCTAAGAATTGGTGGGACCTAAGTTGGGTGGTCATTGGAGGTTGCTGCCATGAGAAGACATCAAAGTAGTTCTCTTGAGAGTTACAAAAAGCATGTTAATCTTGCTGTTTCCTCCCATGGTTGCCACCTCTGCCAGGAGGTAGTGAGGCCAGCAGGGGCTGTGAAGAGGGCTGTCCCCTCCCCCAAGCCATATAATGTCCCTCAGACGTTGTCTCCAACAGTGTGATCTAAATAAAACCTCTTTTCCCAATCTTGGGTACTTTGTGATAGGAATGAAAAAGGGACTCATATAAAAATAACTCCTGATGATTTGCCCCATTGAAAATGAGAACTTGAACACTGTTGGTGGGTAAGCTCTGGGCACATTCTCTTTTGGGACAGCTGCTCTAGCTGGTTGATTAGGAGAGTGTGAGCTATGTCCTTCTAGCGCTCTTACGTGCACCAAGGACAGACTGTATTTGAACAACTGGAAGGTATAACCTAAGAGAACTCCATGCCAAGCTTGGCCCACGACCAAGCAGGAGAGGTGTAGATAGATTTAGAGACATGCAAAGCCATTCAAAGGCAGCCAGAGGCCAGGTGCCTGTTAATTTGTTTGATAAATATGTCCTGAGTTTATAACAGCCACAGTGGTAAACATGTCAGGGAGATACGAAAACAATAAATGTAGCAAAGGATTGTCGAGTGCTTACTACGGGCTACACACTCTGAGAAGGAATGTGTCCCTCTGTTTTTCTCATCTGACACCTCAGTGATGACATTATGGGGCACCTGATATATCTCCATTGGTACAGATGAGGAAACGGAGGCCCCAGGAAGCAGTACACTCAGGGGAACTGGATTACAAACTTGGCTATGAATGTTTGGGGTTTTTTTTTCCTTAGTCCTCTCCCTTTGAAATATGACCTTGCAGCCATTTTTATGACTAGAGTCTCTTTCTCTCCACCCCTTGAAGCTGAGTGTGGCCCAGGATTTTCTTTGGTCAAAAGGATGTGGTGAACAGAGGCTCAGTCCAAAGCCTAGAGCTCAGCATGCTTTGGGTATGTCTGCTGTCTGTATCTGTGCTTGGAGCTCAAGGGCCAGCCTGGCCTCGCTGGCCAAGAGCACCCAGGGAGACCAGAGAGCTGTCATCCCTCCTGCTGGCTCCTTCCTAGACACCCAGCGGTTGGCTGACCCACCGAGCTCAGCCCCCAAGAGCAGACTACCAGGCACTGTTGACACTCGTCAGAAATCACAAATGGTGGCTGTTTCAGAGGTGTTTTATTACACAGTCCGAGTTAGCCAAAGACAGCTGGCTTTGAAATCAGGTCTGACTTTTTTTTGTAAAATTTCTATTGTTATAATAAAGGTGATGTACAGAGGGGTTGCAGTTACATAAGTCAAGTAAAGATTACATTTCCTTCCACAGATCTGACTTTTTAAACCAGGCCCTTTAACTGGAAGTGGGGCAGAGGGAGGGTGGGCATGGTTGAGCTGCATTCTCCGTAGAAAGAGAAAACAGACCCAAGGAATCTTCTTGCATTCTGTCTCTGCATATGTGTCTTCCTTCGGTCTCAATCAGCTTGAGAAATAATAATGAATATGAAACAAGAAATAATAAATAGGATAGGATTATGTTTGGGTATTTGGAAGATGACTGGAGGAAGAATGAATTGCCTGGATTGTGCTTAAACACAGGAGACAGTGTCTTGGAAGGGGCTGGTTAGGCAATGCATTGTGGTATGGGGTGATGAGTTTTTTTATGGGGAGAATGTTCTAGATGCATGTAGCAAGTAGGATTGCTATTCAATGACATGTGGAAGTGAAGGTGAGTCAGGTGTAGAATGAGTATCAGGTTTGGGTTTGACAGTCCAAGAAAACTGTAGCACCTGATAAAGAATGAGAAGGTCAGAAAATCTGATGGGGACAGTAGAGGTTTGCTCTGAAGCCTTCTGAGGTCAGGGGATCCTGTGGCCACTC
The DNA here is from genome assembly GCF_019054845.1 of Dipodomys spectabilis. Taxonomy (NCBI): domain Eukaryota; kingdom Metazoa; phylum Chordata; class Mammalia; order Rodentia; family Heteromyidae; genus Dipodomys; species Dipodomys spectabilis. The sequence continues at coordinate 1,380,743 of NW_024871181.1, forward strand.
AGGTGTGACTGTCTGAGAGACTCACGTGTTGTCTATCTGCAGCTGCTCAGAGAGGTCTGGGCTGAGGGGACAGTCTGGAGGATCACCAATGCAGGCTCTGGGAACTGGAGTTATTCTATGTCAATCCTGGTCCTGAGCCACAGACAGTAGAATCTGTTATAATTTATAAAGGATTTCTTTCCTGATTTTTCTAAAGAGATTTTGATGGTTCTCAGAATCTTCAGGAACGCTCAACTAGTTCAGAGGCTCCACAGCCTGATTCTGAGTGGAAATGGCACAGCTGCTGCCTCACCCGGTATAGCACCTGTGACCTTCTGTCCTGGGGCACGAGGCCCTCCTTCACAGAGATCCTGGGAGCCACTTTGCTAAAAGAGCCAGGCTCATCTCTCACAGTGGCTGCCTCATCAGCCATCAGCCAATGATTCAGACAGGCCTTAGGCCACCTTGGGGACCCTAACTGCAAGGTTATCTGGGAAATGTAGTTTTAAGCATTCCACTTCCTATAGTTCAGGGAGGTGGGCCAGAGAAGGGTGTATTGAGTGTGAAATGAGCCGGCTTGTGATTTCCTTAACAGGGAAATAGAGGGAATTCTTTATAGCAAGGAAGAAAAATGCAAGACTTTGAAAGAAGCAACATGGTTGCTTTTTAACTTACACTAGATCGAGTTGAGTATCTGTCCCTGAAGGACAGCTCACTAGTACCATCCTGTCAACAAGCCACACATTTCTTTACCTGGACAGCCACGGGGCCTGAGGTTCAGTATAACTTGAGCAGGTGTGTCTAAACACTTGGGATTCTGGCTCAAGCAGATGGTCCCTGACTTACAATTGTTCCATTTATGATATCTTTTACCTTATAATGTTGTTAAAGCATATGTGTATAGCCATTCTCGTGTGTATGTGTGTTTTAATTTCAGCATAGTGATTGATAAATTGTGCAAGATAACATTGTATCCAATATTGGTTTTGTGTTCGATAATTTTGCCAAACTGTACGCTAATGCTCTGCATATCTTTATGTTAGAATACAATAAGCTGTGATTATTTAGTAGGTTAAGTTTTGGGCATATGGTTTTGTTCTCTCTTCACTCTATCTCTTTCTTTTTTCATAGTGGGGATCAAATCCAAGCCTTGTACATGCTAGTCAGATGCTATACCACTGAGCTATACCCTATGATTTTTTTTTAAAGTTTAGTATGAGTTTGTTATAGTCTGAACACAAAATGTCTCATGCTGTCTCCTGTGTTGGTGTCTAGCTGGTGGTGCTATTTTGGGAGGTGGTGGAAACTTCAAGAGGTGGGTGAAGCTAGAGGTTCCTGGAGAGCATGCCTTTGACAGCCCCTCCTTTCCTCTCTGTTTCCTGTCTACCACGAGGTAAGCTTTGTTCCAAGGTGTTCTTGTAGCCATGATGACCTTAGACTGAACCTCTGAAACCACGAGCCAGAATAAATCCTTCTTCCTTTTAATTATCATCTAATATCATAGCATACTAAGAGAGGTTTGAAGCTCCTGTTTGGGGCAGGGAGAACATACCGGTCACCCCAGCATTTGAGAGGCTGAGGTAGGAAGATCATGAGTTCTAGGCCAGCTTCAGGTACATAGTAAATTCAAAGCCAGCCTGGATTACATCACGAGAGCCTGCCTTTAAAAAGCCAAAACACAAGCAGAAGGTTGGAATATATGCAGGCATAGCATAGGTTTTCCTAGAACAAATAGCAAACACTAGTTATTCTGGAGTTGCAAGCTGTTTGTAGGAGTCATAAGAAATATGCGTCATATGGAGTGTTTGTGATGGCTTTTAAATAGATTTTCAAATGAAAATTGAAACCGTGCTTGCAGAATCTTTGGGATGCCTGTACAAGACCACACCATGATGTAGAAATGAACAGTTTGGATGTGAATGGCCTCCGCAATACTGTCTTAAGCCTCAGCCAGAAGGACTGGCTCCCTTGTTTAGAGCTGAATTATGTTGAAGTCCTAAACTCTGGAGCCTCAGAATGTGAGCTTCTCTGGGCATATAATCTTTTTTTTTTCCCCTCCAGTACCAGAGTTTGAACTCATAGCTTCATGCTCACTGACACTTCTTGACCAGCATTCTATCACTTGAGTCATATCACCAACTAAGCTGTTTGCTGGATATTTTGAAAAATAAAGTCTAGTGGAATTTTCTATCCAGGTTGGCTTTGAACCACAATCCTTGTATTTTAGCCTCTTGAACTGCTAAGATTATAGGTGTGAGCCACTAGTGCCCAACTGGGCAGAGGCTCTTTATAGAGGGGGAATGAAGTTGAAACAAGGTCATTAGAGAGGGCCTAATCCAATATGACCAAAGTCCTTATAAAAAGGATTATTGTACTAGGCTAACCAGTTTGTGGGACTTTCTGACGGTGAGCACAGGGAACGAATGCCACTTTGCCAGCAAGAGCATCAACTAAAAAGCAATGAGAGGTATTTTTATATAAGATGTACAGCCTCGTTGAGTAGTAGGGTTTCATTTTTTCTTGATTTGATGAGATGAGATTACAAAGATGTTCGCTGTGGGACACTCAACGTATACGTCCTCTTTATCACCAAAGTGATTGGAGATCTGGACCTATGCAGGTTTGTATTTCATCAAGTGGAATTAAGGGTCCTGTGAGAGGCCAGGCCTTGCAGAGCAGGTGGCTGTGTTGTACCAGCGTTTCCTGTAGGTGCTTTCACTGTGGTTCGGAATGCTAATGCCAACATCACATCACAATGTAATTTGTCGATTCTGTATTGCTGGCTTCCTTAGGGTGGGAAGTTGTCACCTGGCTTTTGCTTTCCTTTTTATCATCATTATTGCCTCCACTCTGTCACCCTTCCAAACTCTGAATCAAAGGGAAGTGCATCTTCTCTCATCCGGGACGGATTCCAGCTGCATGTTATTAGGGCTGAGGAGTACTTGACATTTCAGATCATCATTAGGGCTTCTTAATCCGTTCCGGCCAAGCCTCCATACTTTCGTGGGCCAGTGGGGACAGACAGACAAGTCGAGTGGAGATTAGCCAGGTCTACCGACAGCTGTTGCCTTTGGACAGAGTCACGCCACCACCTCAGGAGCAACAAGCAGAGTCTCTCCTAGGATCCAGCTTTTGGCACAGTGTGATGAATCCATGTGTCATCCTTCCTCCTCCATCTTCTGCCTATGGGAGAGTCATGGCCTGGAGGAAATCCCTCTCCTAGAACTTGGGCATTTTCCCAGCGAGTCACTGGATGGATCCTCGGCCTTGGGCAGCCTTGGTCTTTGGGCCATCACCTTCTGTGTCCCTGCATGTTGGCACTTGGTCATGCTGTCTCTAAGTGACCCCATTTGCATTTTAATATATAATTTTTATTGTAAAGATACTGTACAGAGGGATTACAGTTACATGGGTAAGGTAATGGGTACATTTCCTATGGAGCATTGTTACCCCCTAATTTGTTTTTCCCCTACCATCCCTTCCTTCCCCACCTCCCCCCCCTCCATTTGCATTTTGAAGAAGGGAAGTTATGGAGAAAGTGTGGCTTTCTTGGGGGTGGCTTTCTTGCCGTGCCTCACCTGCTAGCTCTGCAGAGCCATCTGAAGAGTAGTAATTGGTGAGAGGTGAGCACAGAGTAGGGGCGGGGAGCCTCAGTCCGTGGCCAAGAGGAGCCTAAGCAGGAATCCCTGAGAGGTCAGTGCTGTATTAATATCTGCCCCGGACACAGACCTGGACTTGGTATATCTCAGGCCAGTGAATGGCCACCTACCTTCTTTTCTGTAGACAGCCCTTTTCCCCACATGCCAACCCTTCTCCGGCTTTTGTTGGTATATTCAACTTCAGTTCTTATATTTCAAGATGGCACCATTAAACTCTTGGCACAGTTGTGTGGAAAGTGTATTTTAGCCAGGTTGTCTATGAAACAACCTGATAAAGAAGAAAAATTTTAATATTCTTCTTTTTTTGGGGGGGGGGGTCCGGTCATGGGCCTGAACTCTGGGTCTGGGCGCTGTCCCTCAGCTCTTCAGCTCAAGGCTAGCACTCTACCACTTGAGCCATAGCGCCAGTTCTGGCTTTTTTTTTCTGGTTATGTGGTGCTAAGGAATTGAACTCAGGGCCTCATACATGCAAGGCAAGCGCACTACCACTGAGCCACCTTCCCAGCCCCAAGAAGAAAAATTTTGTTATAAGTAGATTGTACTTGTTGGCCAGTGGGATTTGAACTCAGGGCCTTGTGTTTACTTCGCCTTCTTGTTTAGCTGGCTCTCTACCAGTTAAACCATACCTCTACTATTGCATTTTGCTGGTTATTTTGGAGATATGAGTCTCACTGACTTTTCCGTCCAGGCTCTTTTTAAACCATGACCTTCCAGATCTCAGCCTACAGAGTGAGATTAACCCACATGAGCTAACAACACCACCAGCTCTGAATTCTTCTTTTATCAATGAAGTGTTTCTAATTCATTGGCATGGCTGTTCCTTATTCACCAGTTGACACGTTTATTCTTCCAGAACCAAAGGATTAGCACAATTTAGTGTCATTCATCCCTCCAGACTCTCCTCTTTGGTCTTCTAAGGGTTTCTCACACCTAACTTTTGGCCCTCCTTCTCTATATCTACCTCTTCTTTAGGATTCAGTCCTGGAAGTTCTGGGAAGGCTAGGCTAAAGGACAAGTAATCTTGTTTGGAATGGGCTACCTAGACAACATTAGAATGTTATCTACTAGGACTTTTGATAACACAACTGACTCATAAGAGAAAGATATTATCAAACATTTGAGTACCACTCACAAAATCAGATAGAAGTTATAGAATGATGGAGTCAATAAACTGAAAAAAAAATCAGGAAGACTTAATGAAGAACTTGGAACACAATTATAAATACATATAACTAACATCCCTCACAGAGATAAGAAATAATCCAAGAAAGGAAGAGAGATGACCCCATTCATGCCATCATCATGTACAGAGCTCCTTGTAAATGCTGTGTATAAAGTACACATGGGAAGGAGAGGTAGTGAATGGAAGAAGTAGATATGCAATATGTTAAGTGAGATATGCTTTATGAAGAGAAGCAAGGCAGGGTAAGAGGTTTAGGTAGGCATTGGGGTGAGGCACCCTGTTGTGGAAGATGGGCAGAAAAGGCAAGTGGTTATCAAGAAGAAAGAACAGTGCGTAAGGTCCTGACCTCTCCTGATCAACCAGGAGACCATGTGGTTAGAATTGGTGCATGAGGATGAGAGTCTCAGAGGATGAATTGAGAGAGTAGGAGACTAGGGAAGGAAATGTATGACTTTGAAAGGCTTTTAGATTTTAGTCTGAGCCATAGAGGAAACCCATGGAGAATTTGAAGGTATAGGAATCATGTGAATTGGATAAACAGTTCCAAAAGAATTTTTATTCATTTACTTATTTTTGTGCTATTATTTTGGCTCAACCTCAGGACCTGAGAACTGTCTCTTAGCTTTTTCTCTCAAGGTTGGAACTCTACAAGTTGAGCCACAGCTCTATTTCTGGCTTTTTTGGGTAGTTAATTGTAGATAAGAGTCTCACAAATTTTCCTGTCTGTGTTGGCTTTGAACCTCAATCCGTAGATTTCAGCCTCCTCAGTCACTAGGATTACAGGAGTTGAGCTACCAGTGCCAAGCTGAAACTAGGAATCTTAAAGAAAAATTGAGAAAACATGGGCTAGAGTTGCCAAGAGAGAGACAGAGAGAGACAGAGACAGAGAAAGACAGAGAGACAGAGAGAGACAGAGACAGAAAGACAGAGAGACAGAGAGAGACAGAGACAGAGAGACAGACAGAGACAGAGACTAAAAACTAACAACAAAAATGACAAAAGAAAAAAAGAAGAAGAAGAAAAGCTGCCAGACAAGCGGATCATAAAAGAGATGCTTAGCAGAGTTTAAACTTCATTCTAAGGACTATGGAAGAAGGCTTTGAGGGATTTTAAGGGAGAGGATGGCAGTTAAATTGGATTTGTTGCCCAACTCTCTCTGGCTGCTCATGGAGAATGAAGAGAAAGTAGAAAGGTAGGAGGGCTCCGGCTGAAGCAAAGCAGGAAGACGAGTAAGGAGCCATGACTATAGGGTATATATACTCTATATATACTCTAGAGTAGCGCACAGAGAGGGGTAAGTATGCTGTAAGAGGTCTCCAGCCTGTGGTGAGACTGGGCAGTGGTGTCTCTGGAGCTCGAGATTTTACTTGGCATTGCTGTCAGGCTGCTCCAATTTTTTGCTTTTTCTACCACAGATAGAAACTGCTGTGTAAATTTCCTGCAAGCATGCTTGTCCTACGTGATCTTGTTCCGGTACTATTTTAAAACTTGTCTCTTGATCATAACAGTGAAAAATTGAAAATGAAATAAAAATCCAATACTTACTTGATTGGGTAAATGAATTTTGGCTTTTGCCTTGAGTGGAATACTCTAGAACCATTAAGTATAATTAGGGAGATCTATGCTTATTGACATGGGCATGTGTCTGTGTTAAATTGTTTTGTTTTTTTAAAAAAAGCCTAGGAGCAAACATTCAGGAATATAGACAGAAGTGATTTTGGAGAAATGGGATACTAGATCTTGAGTTTCTTCTTTTGTTTTGTTTCTGAATTTCTCTAGTGAGGAGGATTTACTGACTTTTTGGTTTTCTTTTTAAAACGATCTTAAACTAGTTGCACAAAGGAGGTGCCACCTAACAAAGTGGTTTGTGAATCCAATGCATCTAGAACAGTGTCACCCCTTCAACATTCTCACTCCCCTTTGGCCCATCCCTTTCCTTCCTTTACTTCTACTGACCTTTATAATTGGTAGAGGAAAGTTATTCCCAGTGTGGAAAAAAATTTGGAAAACTAAGTTTAGGAGAAAAGCAATATGTACAATATTTATTATTCTATGGAACTATTTATCTTCCAAGAGGTCAAAGGTTTATGAAGCAACCTTGCTTATCTTTGTGTATGTCTATGTTCTATGTAGCATATAATGTGCATATGTAAACGCAGAAAACCTGCTCTTCAAATGTGACTATGGCTGGTGTACTGCTGGCTCATGCCTAGAATTCTAGCTACTCAGGAGGCAGAGATCTGAGGATTGTAGTTCAAAGCCAGCCTAGGCAGAAAAGTTTGTGAGACTCCTAGCTCCCTTTACCCAGAAAAAAGCCAGAAGTGGGCATGTGGCTTAAGTGTTAGAGCACCAGCCTGTGTGAAAAAGCTAAGTGAGTGCACCCAGACCCTGAGTTCAAGTTCCAGGACTAGCACCAAAATAGATAACTAGATAAATAAACAAATAAATAAATGTAAATATGGCCCAGGCTTCATTACAATGTACAAATACATACGTTTTTGGTGCACATATACTGTATATCATTCAGTGTTATGTTTTACTGAAATGATTTTTCTAAGTCCTTTCCAAATTCTTAATGTATATTCAGATCCTCATTTCAAAGTCCAGTCTTCTTTATCTTATCTGGGCTTGAAGAGATACCAATAAATGCTCTTGGTTTCTTCTTTTTCCTCCTCCTCCTCCTCCTCCTCTTCCTCTTGCTTCTTCTTCCTCTTCCTTCTTCCTCCTCCTTCCTCCCTTCTCCATTCTTTCTTCTTTCTCCTCCTGCTCCTTCTTATCCTTCCTCCTCCTCCTCCCTCCTCCCCTCCTCCTTCCTCTTCCTTTCCCTCCTTCTTCTCCTCCTCCTCCTTCTCCTCTTCCTCCTCCTCCTCCTCTATCTCCTCCTCCTCCTCCTCCTCTTCCTTCTTCTTCCTCCTCCTTCTTCCTCCCTTCTCCCTTCTCCATTCTTTCTTCTTTCTCCTCCTGCTCCTTCTTATCCCTCCTCCTCCTCCTCTTCCTTCTCCCCTCCTCCTCCTCCTTCCTCTTCCTTTCCCTCCTTCTTCTCCTTCTCTTCCTCCTCCTCCTTATTCTTATTCTTAAGGAGACATTTTTAGAAGATGAAGTACCCAGCTGGCACCAGTACCCCTCAGCACCCCCTCAGCATCCCATTCCCGAAAGGGACCTGTGTGTGGATTCTGCAGGAAAAGCCAGCATGTGCTCAGCCCAGCGCTCCCCTTTCCCCACAGCCTGCCCCATCTCAGGCCCATCTCCTCTCCTAGGATATTTACTTATTTTATTTATACAAATATGGGGGCTGCGTCCATGCCAGGCTCTGTGCTATTCACCTTGGGCATCTACATCTCAGATCAAGCCTTTGAGGGATTCACAGTAGTCTCATATTTTGATGGGAAAATGGAGGACAGAAGTCCATGACCACACAGTACACCCAGAGCCAGGAAGAGGACCACAGTGTGGACTTTGTAGTGCACCTGCTCACAGTGTCCCTTGGTGGGAAAGTGCGGGGGACACAGACACTTCCTATAGCTCAGGCCACCTCAGAGCAGCCTCAGTTTCCAATGTTCCACCCTGAGATTTTCAGGAATGACAAGCTAAGTGGGTGACTGGCAGCGACGCGAGTCTATCCTAATGCCTGGGAAAGCAGGCTGGTCCAGGGCTTCTCCTCTAATAGGCCGCATACCAGGGTACCTGTGCAGCAAACCTGAGCTGGGAACTCACTCTGGGAAGCTACAACCACTCACTACAAGTTGCTTACTCTGTGAGATGTTCTTTTTAAAATTTTTCTTGTCATTAATGAATTTGTGCCAGTCATGGGGCTTAAACCCAGGGCCTCAAACTCTCATTTGGCTTTTTCACTCCAAGCTAGTGCTCTACCACTTGAGCCACACCTCCATTTCCAGCTTTTTTAGTGGTTAATTATAGATAAGAGTCCCATAGACTTTCCTGCCCATGCTGGCCTTGAACCATGGTCCTCAGATCTCAGTCTTCACAGAAACTTGGATTATAGGTGTGAGCCACTGGCACTAGCCTTGAAAGTTTCTTTAATTTCTGGATAACCATGATCTTACCGGGTTGCCTTGGCTTGCATGAGAAGATGAGTCCTGCTCACAATCTACAGGGCTGAATCCCTGTACAGTCCCTCCTCTTGCAATAAAAATAGTAAAAATCATTGGCATGATTAGGAAGTATTTAATAGCATTAGGTGTTTTGCACACAAAAGGGATTATTAGGATAGAAACACGTTGCAGTAGACTAAGAAGGGAATGAATAGGTGGCCAGTAATGACAAGCGTTGGAATGTTTCCCCAAAACAAGATCATAAAAATTGTATATTCAAGTCTACATTATGCACAAAACAGATCCTCTTTGGAGAAAGCAGTGCAAGAAGTACCTACACATAATAGATGGTCAATAAATACTTCCTTAGTGCATGGTTGAACTAAGCTATAAAGTCTTTCCTGCATGACTGTGTGCTTAGCCCTGGATGTTACTTATGCCATATCACCTGGCTATTTTAACCATTTTCCCCCTTTGCTTTGAATTGTATTTGTGTTAGTGACTCATTTCCAGGATCTATGGTCTGCTCCAGTGTGTTGGTTTTGAGTAGAAGATCATGTTTGTGAGTTGAAGAAACCATAGTGTTTCAAGTAGAATGACAGAGCAGAGAAATTTCATGCTGCAGCCAAGATTTACATCCCTCAATTTAACCACAGAATAATTGACTCAGGGTCCGGGGCCTTCTGGAAAGACAGCCTCAGCTGAAACCAAAATAAGTCCTGTAAGCCAGCAAGTACAGGTCCAATTCAATTTGTGCTGAAGTAATTCTATAAGCCATCCGACCATTTCAGCCGCGAGCACAGCTCACCGTGGGGTGAGTTCTCTGTCAAGGTGACGTTTAGTGGAGCGGGAAAGGAGACTGTTGGCACAGTCACTTTGCTTTAGTGTCCCAAATCTTCACACTGACGGACACAAACATGGTTCTAGCCACCATTGTGCTCGGCCTACAGCCACAGTGGGGAAAGACTTGACTTCTTCTTCACCACCAACCTACTCTGCCTCTGTGAGGAATGATCCAACGATTTCTTCTAAAAGGGGAAATTAAACTCTTAATAATAATAATAATAAAGAAAGAAAGAAAGATCACCCATTTATTTCCTGGGTTGAAGGAGGAAGGTTGGGAGATGGCAGGGCTGGTGAGATGGTTGAATTTTTTTAAATTTCCCTTTGAAACATTTGCACGTGGCTTGCATTTTATTTAACAGGAACTTTTCTCATCATCTCTCTCTCTCTCTCTGGCTTCCTCATCATGTTCCAAGGGTTCAGCTGGCATGGCCTCTTCCCTCTTGTTCTTTCTCGCTGTGCACAAACACCAGTCCATGATGCACAGCTTGGGTAGGAGATCCTGAGTTTTGTCATCTCAGATTTCAGAAAAGAGTTCAAACAGACAGGAAATGGGGCAAGAGACCTCTACAAAGGAGAAGAGTCTAATTTTGTGGCTCTTAAGCTCTCAACATCTTCCTCTAAAATGCTAAGATTAAAGAGAAGCTGTGGAAAATTAGCAAGTAGGCAAAATTATTTTTAATTTCACAAGATAGCCAGAAACGTTTTGCTATATTTTGCACTACTTTATTTTTCTCTAGTGTATCCTATTCCTGGAAAGAAAAAAACAAACAAAATGAAACACTGTTGCCAGCAGAAGTGGAGGGACAAAGGATGAACAAATGCAGCAGTGGTACTCACTGGACACTATGTTGAAAATGAATTATACAGGGGCTGGGAAGGTGGTTCAGTGGTAGAGCGCTTGCCTTGCATGCTGGAGGCCCTGGGTTCGATTCCCCAGCTCCACATAAGCAAAAAGAAAAAAAGCCAGAAGTGGCGCTGCGGCTCAAGTGGTAGAGCGCTAGCCTTGAGCTGAAGAGCTGAGGGACAGCGCCCAGGCCCAGAGTTCAGGCCCCACGACTAGACCCCCCCCCCCCAAAAAAAAAGAAAAGAAAAGAAAATGAATTACACAACTTGTGGGTGGGAACAGGAGGGGAAAATGGGAGGTACAAGGAAAGGGGTGACACTGTCCAAAAAGAAATGTACTCTTTACCTATGTAACTAGAATCCCTCTGTATATCATCTGTATAATAACAATAAAATTACAAAACAAAAACACTGTTGCCAGGTGCTGGCAGCTCACACCTGTAACAATAAAATTACAAAACAAAAACACTGTTGCCAGGTGCTGGCAGCTCACACCTGTAATCCTAGCTACTAACTCTGAGGTAGAGCTATGGCTCAAGTGGTAGAGTGCTAGCCTGGACACTGTCCAGGCATGAGTTCAAGCCTCAGGGCTAGCCCAAAAATAAAAACCAAAAAAACCCTACCATCCCTACTGTCATATTGAGTCATATGGAGAATAAATAAGAAGTGACAGAAGATACAACATCTGAAATTGTGTTTTTAAAGTTGTTCTGAGTGAAGTGGATCATGTCTGTAATCATAGCTACTTGGGTAGCAGAAATTGGGAGGATCATGGTTCAAGGGCTGGTTGTGCAAGACATCAACTCACCATAAAAAGCTGAGCATGGTGGCACATATCTGATATCCCGGCTATGAAATCTATGAAAATATACATAGGATCAAGTTCAGAATAATGCAGGTATAACTATGACAGTCTGGTTCAAAAACAGCCAACACAGAATGGCGGGGGGGGGGGGGGGGGGGGGGGGGGGGGGGGGGGGGGGGCGGGGGAGGGGGGTGTCTCTGGTGTTAGAGAGCACCTGCCTAGCAAATGCAAGGTCCTAGGATCAAAACCCAAGTGCTTCCCACTGTTTTATTTTTGCATACGGCATTCCATCACTACAGAATTGACAAAATGGCCTCATTTCTGCCAAAGCACATCAAGCAGTAAACTAGGGACACTTTTAAGTGGCTACAGCTAGTGGTCGGTCCCGCCTCCTTGGACAACATTGGAGCTTAGTCTTAGCTCCAAGATCTACAGGGACGAGAATAAGGAAGCATATTCGATGCTGCTAGCTGCCGTTACAGATAAAACCCACCATGCAACAGCTCTCCCACAAATGGTTTTGGGTTTTTTTTTTGCCAATATGAAGTCCAAAGGATACACCTCATTTCTTGGAAGCTCACTGTGTGACCATCCAAGGACTCCGGGTTCTCCACATTATGGCTGTCACTCTTCCTTCAGCTGGTGAATGGAGAGTGAAGATTTCATGAGGGAGAGCTACATAGACTGGCATCAATCCCTTCTCCCTCTGCGGATTGGCTGGTGCTTAAGTCACAGGGCTACCAGATTGAAAAGGCATCTGGGAAATGTAATTCAGCTGTGTTCCCAGGACTGCTACCTGGATCGTGTCTGGCCTTCATCACTTTCACCCACATAGGATTGGCTACTGCTTGAATCACGTGGCTGTGGAACTGCAAAGGCTTCTGGGAAATGTAGTTCAGCTATATTCTCAGGACCAAAAGGAAATGGATTTGGCACTCAGCTAGCCTAGACTGGCACAGAGAAGTTCTTGTTTTGTTTTGTTTTTGTTTTTTGGTCGGTCATGGGGCTTGAACTCTGGGCCTGGGCGCTGTCCCTCAGCTCTTCAGCTCAAGGTGAGCGCTCTACCACTTGAGCTACAGCGCCACTTCCAGTTTTCTGGTGGTTTATTGGAGATAGGAGTCTCACGGTCTTTGCTGCCCGGACTGGCTTTGAACCGCAATCCTCAGATCTCAGCCTCCTGAGTAGCTAGGATTACAGGCGTGAGCCACCAGCGCCCGGCTAGAGAAGTTCTTGAGAGTTAGAAATGGGATACTAAGTGCCAGGCGCCGGTGGCTTGCGCCTGTAATCCTAGCTACTCAGGAGGCTGAGATCTGAGGCTCACGGTTCAAAGCCAGTCTGGGCAGGAAAGTCTGTGCAACTCTTATCTCCAATAAACCATCAGAAAACTGGAAGTGACACTGTGGCTCAAGCGGTAGAGTGCTAGCTTTGAGCTGAAGAGCTGAGGGACAGTGCCCAGGCCCAGAGTTCAAGCCCCACAACCGACCAAAAAAAAAGGGGGGGGGAATACTAAGAGCTTTTTCAAAATTAACATAACTGCACAAAGGCATTTCACTGTGAAATTTCCATATAATCTACTTTAACTCACCGCTTCCATGATTCTTTATGAGCCACCTCTGGCTCACTCCTTTTCACTGTCTTCTAGAAGTTTCCAACTTAATTTATCGCAAAAATTTTTCTAAATGAAAATAATACATCATAGTGGGGAAAATCAAATTTTCTTCTAGCCAACATTGCTTGCACACATGCTGCAATTGGTGAATGCATATATCTAATTAAAATGTCATGCAGAAACAAACCAATATGATTATAGGAATGGATATGCTCAAACACAAAATGAACAGGACATCATTGGAGTGACTACTAAATCAAACGTCTACCCACCTTCACTTCCAGTCTTCCAGTGATTTAATTATGCAAACAAAAGTACAAGTGGTTCATGTTGTATCATACCTGTTTTCTAGTTCATAAGGGTAGCGTTTTTCCTTCTTTTCTTTTTTTCCTTTAAGGAAACCTAAATGCTTGAAGAAACAGCACTGTTACATTTATATTCCATCTGCAGATGTGATGTTTTTTTGTCAATAATAAGAGGGAAAGTGCTAGTTCTTCCTGATCAGTATTCGTTGCAAGAACTTCACCATGCTCACAGAGGAGAGGAAAACTATTCTTTTCCAACTGGGCTATTTGGTCACTTGATGCAAAACCTGTCTACAGTGATGACAGTAGTGGCAGAGTCTCCAGGGACTAAAGGTCATTGCCCTCATCTTAGCAAAAATAGGTGCACTCAAAATACCTTTTAGTTAAAAAACTTTATCACTTTCAAAAGCACAATATATTTCCTCTGTGTGTGTGTGTACATATATATGTATATGTTGTTCAGGATTCTTGAATTTCTGTTTCCCAGGTGCCACTCTCGAGAGATGGTAGATTTGGGAAGAGCTGAGGCCTAGAGGGAGAATGGTGCACCACAGTCACTTCCTCTACCTGTTAGCTTCCTAGCTGGTGATAGGAGGGGCTGTGCTTCATTAGTGCTCCTGCCAGGATGGGCTCCCTCCAACAGGCCAAAAGCATTGAGGCCAGTCAATAATCCCTTCATACCAGAAGCCTTCCCTTGTAGGCTGATTCTTCAAGGCATTCTGTATAGTCACAGAAAGATGACTAACCCATCTATCCGTGGATATCAGGACATTTTTATTCTTTATCTTTAACCTAACCCTGCTTTGTAGACATTTCCCATGCCACAAAGCATTCTTCAAAATTGAATTTTAATGAGCCCATGGCATGCCATCATAGGGCAGCATTGGCATTGAGTGAACCATTTCCCCCTAGAGCTGAAGACTAGGTCATTTCCAGATTTTTCTGTGTGCTAAGTCACAGTGAGTGAATCTTCCTGTGCATTTCTAGATCTTTTCCTTATCATAAATCATTAGGGATGCTAGAAGGTTAAAGAGAATGAACAATTTTTATTGCTTACTGTCAAGTCCCTGACTGTTCCAAAGTTGAATCATTTTGCTGGTTGTGGCTATGACTGATTGTCCCTTCCAGACCCAAGCATCATGGTTTTTAAAGCTTTGCCTTGATGACCAAAAAAATATCAACGATTGTTAGGAAGACAGGCTCCCTCAGGCACTTGTTTAGTTTCACCTCATTCCTCGCAATGGTGTGGGTACAGCATCCCTACCCGTGGCACTGTGGAGAGCTGATGGAACCTCGGAGTGGTGGAGCCTTGCGGAAGGAAGTTAGGTCATTGGGGGAGGGAGCCTTGAGGAGGGGAGATGTGGGACCCTTTCTGTCCTCTTTGCTTCCTGGCTTCCAACAGGTGATCAGCTTCTTTTTGCCTTGTGTTTCTGCCATGCTGTGCTGCCTTGCTGTAGCTCCAAAATAACAGAGCCAACTGCACTGAGACCTCCAGAATCATGAGCCCCAATCAACCTTTCCCTGCTTTAAAGTGGATTACCTCAAGAGTTCTGCTATAGCCGTAGACAAGTTGACTCACACAATTCCCTTCATCCGAGCCCTCTTTACTTTTCTGCCTCCGAAAAGTAGACAGACCCTGATTTTCCCTTTATGTCAACATGCATTCGGGATATCGTGATTTTTAGGCATCGATCTTGATTTTTAAACTTGTAAACAGTTACTCATCGTGATTCCTTTCTAACCTCACCTTGATCCTGACCTTGGTAACTTGGGAGCTATTTGGTAATTGAGATTTCTAGAATGTTGGGCAGCTTTCTAATAGCTAAGAAGCAACTCCTCAGTGCACAGATTAGTAAGCTGATGAAAGCTCAAGAGTTGTCAGGTCCTGGAAGCCACGTGAGGCCCCTCTGCAGGGAGCAGGCACATTTGGTCTTCTCTAAATGGCTGAAAATGGACAGAGCAAGGAGGGGCCTCCTGATGAGGGCAGATAATGGACCTAGAGAACTTGCTTTGAAGCTTTAGCAGTAAGCTCTTCTGTTCTCCTGATGAGAACACTTCACCACCATCCTCCAGAGACCCCGTCTCCCTCCTGTCCATTGAAAATGTCAGTTCCTGGAACCAGGTGCCTGTTTGATTCAGCTTTGATCTTTCTGAGGGGGATCATAGACTCCAGGAGCTTTCACACCCTTAGTGCTGACTTCACATGAAGGCCAAGGAGGATTATCTCCTGTACCCACCATGAGATGTCAGCAGCCTCTGGCATGCAGACGAGAAAGGCTCAAGGCAAGCGGAAAGGGGGAAACTGGACACAGTTCAGGCCTATCTGCCTTTGGAAAGCAAGATCTTGTTGAATCCTGGAAGTGTTTCTCCCATAAACACACACACACACACACACACACACACACAGTTGTCAGTGTTAAAGCTATGGGGGAAAAAACCCTGGCTTTTGCAAAACTGTCAATAATTAAGGTAATTTTTACAAACCTAAAATAACTCCCCTTCGTTGACTTGTTTGTGCAAGATTTACTGCACACTTATGATGTGGAATTTGCTGAGCGTTTATTATGTGGCAGGTTCTTTGGCTAAATTTCTGGACTTTTAGAAAAAGGAGACATCGTGACTGGTGGGTTCTGCTCTCCGAGAACTGATAGCTGGGTGGGGGAGAGAGATAAAAAGCAAATAAAACAATTCTGTGATTTCAGATGGTGGCAGGAATAAGCGGAGAGTGAGGTCATGCCCTCTGGCCCTCTGCTGAGCCCCAAATCATCTTTGAGCCTTCAGATAATGTTTTTATGTGTATATCGAACCCATAGGGACACAGGGGCTGGTATAGGCCCACATTATGTCCAGGAGCTCCTGGAGGCAAGTAAAAGGATTGGATGGCTTTACAGCCTGGGATGTAGAAGTGGGGGCCCCCAGCTCTTGTCATATATCTCCATGGAATTGTGAGTCAAGCTTCACCCCATACCTTCCCCGCTTCCTCCCATCTGCCCCCCCCCCCCCAATAAGGTTTATGAACTCCATCTTGGGCTTTTACCTTTGAATTTGGAACTCCAATTGAAATAAGGATACTGGGTCTAACTGGCATCATCTTGGCCACCTAGTGGATGATTGGGAATTAGGTTTAACTGGTACTGTCTTCATGGTGGAGGAAGGTGACGTCCCAACTCCCAGGTGACAGGTGTGCCTGAATTCCCAGAGGCTGGGGTGGGGACTTGGATAATAGGTTACTGCACCTGTCAGTCTTGGACAGTTCCCTGTGACCATGCCCCCTGCCCTGCCCCTGTTTAGGCCTGGACCAGCTCAGGTGCCATTA
This sequence comes from Dipodomys spectabilis, assembly GCF_019054845.1. Taxonomy (NCBI): domain Eukaryota; kingdom Metazoa; phylum Chordata; class Mammalia; order Rodentia; family Heteromyidae; genus Dipodomys; species Dipodomys spectabilis. Next base: position 1,397,340 of record NW_024871181.1, read on the forward strand.
CACCATGCCCCGTGTCTCTCCTCCGGTCACCATGGCTTCCCACTTCAGCTCTCCATTGGGGTTGAGCTTGTTTGTTGGTATTGCTTTTCTGCTCTTTCTTTCCTCTCCTGCTTCAGTTTTCTAACAGTGTTAAGTATATTTGAGGGGCTGAAGGTCTTTGAGACAGGAGTCCACCTACAGTCATCAGCTCTCCAATAAACACTCCCAATTCCACCTCTTAAAATGTGGCTTCTCTGTTTCTTGCTAATAGAGTTCCCATACACCACGATGAGTAAGAAATCAACAAAGTTGTGAAGCAGCTTAGAGAACATGGTTTTGCCTTATAACAAAATGACTACCTTCTCTACTCCCTTCTCCTGTACCTCCTCACCACACCACTCAGAAGTTGGGCCTGGCAACTGAGGGAGACTTGGGATCCACAGAGCAGCCATCATTACCCAGCATCCCCTTCCTGCTCACTCAGCACACTATGGCAAGGAAGGACAGCCCACTGGTCTCTGTCTAGGTCAGCTCCCCTCAGGAACCTGGCTGATTTGATGACTTGTTTGCTCCTTTTCAGCACAGCACATACAGAACTGGCTCATGAGACCTGGAGCTCCCTTATGTGGGAACAAAAGCCCATATATACATAACATAACACATGGGGCTGGGAAGATGGCTCAATGGTAGAGCTCTTGCCTTGCATGCCTGAGGCCCTGGGTTCAATTCCTCAGCACCACATAAGCAAAAAGAAAAAAAGCCAGAAGTGGCGCTGTGGCTCAAGTGGTAGAATGCTAGCCTTGAGCTGAAGAGCTGAGGGACAGCGCCCTGGCCCAGAGTTCAGGCCCCACGACCGGACCCCCCCCCCCCAAAAAAAAACATAACACACACTTTGCCCTATTTCTGTCTAGCCCCACCCTGCTTGAAGCAAACACCTTATGCCTTCTAGTCAACTGTACCTTTTTGGGGGGGGCAGAGGGAGGGAAAAAATCCGCTTGCATTTCACAAATACTTCTAAAATCCACATCTACTTCCTTTTTATAGCGATAAGGACTCTTGATAAATTAAGGCACAAGCATCCATTTAAATAAGCAGGTGATTGCTGTAGATAAGTTCAGTACAAGGGTAGTCCTCATGCATTGGCCATTAACCATTTCTTTATCTGCAGTCATAGATCTGCATTGAGGGTTTTACAGACAGGTGAATCTTGCGATAACAGGGCATGTGCTCAGCGCTGGTAACTGTAGTCCTTTAAATAGCACATTAAACATGGTGAAAACATGCACTTGGCCATGAATACTCATGGAAAGGTGACCTGTGTAGCCATGCAATGGAGGTGGGGACACCAGCAGGAGGCCGGTCCTCCTGCTGGAGACCACAGATGCTGCCCATCCAGATGAATTTCTATTTGGCAGAGTCTGGAACCATGGGCCATGGCTCTGGGGTTTAATGGCTTCTTCCAATATGGCTCCATCTCCTGCCTGCAGGAAGCCTGGCTTGTCTCTACTGGACCAGTGGGGGCGCTGGTTCCTGTGGTCTGATGAAAGAGGAAGAGGCTCAGATTTCTAGTCATTCTGCAGTGGGATGCCAGCTGCCATTCAGGGAGGGCATCTGGTGAGCAGGACCCTAAATCGGCTCCTCAGTGACCATATGAATGAGACGAGCATCATATCTAGGCCTCAACTTCAGAGTCACGGATTCTGCCCCATATTTCTCTGGGAAATTACTAAGGCCACCCCTCCCCCATGTGACCTCACAGGAGATGATGTGGGAGACACAACAGGGTTCCTTAATTGGACTTTGAGAAAGCCCTTGGTATGGGCTTCTGCTATAAGTGTGCATTATCTGAACACTCTCTGCATCCCAGTTGGAAAGAATTCTTAAGAATCAAGTCAGAGAAGCCGGGCGCCAGTGGCTCACGCCTGTAATCCTAGCTACTTAGGAGGCTGAGATCTGAGGATCATAGTTCAAAGTCAGCCCAGGCAGGGAAAGTCTGTGAGACTTTTATCTCCAATAAACCACTAGAAAACTGGAAGTGGCACTATGGCTCAAGTGGTAGAGCACTTGCCTTGAGCTGAAGAGTTGAGGGACAGTGCCTAAGCCCAGAGTTCAAGCTCCATGACCAAAAAAAAAAAAAAAGAATCAAGTCAGTGAGGCAATGTTCAAATATTTGTCCAACATTCAAGCTGTGTGTGTGTGTGTGTGTGTGTGTGTGTGTGTGTGTGTGTGTGTGTGTGTGTGTGTGTGCCAGTTCTGGGGCTTAACCTAAGGACCTGGGCACTGTCCCTGAGCTTTTTTACTCAAGGCTGATGGTCTACCACTTGAGCCACAGCTCCACTTCCTGGCTTTGAACAGCGATCCTGAGATCTCAGCCTCCTCTGAGTAGCTAGGATTGCAGGTGTGAGCCACTGGCACCTGGAACGAGCTTTTGTTGGTTTTGTTTTTGTTTTATTCTCGTTTTCACTTCAAGGACAGGCAAAATGAGATTGCACACTAAGATAACAGCCAAGGCTGAAGATGCGTGTGTTCTGGAGCCGGCTCTCTCTGGCTTTGGGGAGGTGGTCATTGAATGGCAAGGGCTTTAACTTAACAACAAGGAAACTATCTGTAGCCTGAATTTCCCATGGCTGGAATATTTACCCCACAGGAATTGTCAAATGCTATGAGTCAGAGCATTTAAAAATTTTGTTTGTTTGTCTTTGCTTGTGTTTAAGCTGAGTGTATTTTCAGAGCAAGGCCACATCCATATCCTCCAACCTCTTACCTCTTATCCCCCTTCTGTCCTCACCCCCAGACTGCTCACCAGCTCTCTAGACCCTTCCACCCCAACCTCGCTCAGCCATCTCTCTCCACATTCTTCAACCCCATCCTGTCTTACATGTCTCTCTGGAATCTCCGGGTCCAGTCTGGTCCTCTCATGTATGTGTGCCCATCTCTGGTTTTAGCATACCCTCCTTGGGCCATGGTGACTAGAACCTAAGTGAGCAGCCATGGCTCTGGTTTCTGCGGGGGAAGTTGTTGGGTGCTGATTGGGTGGATAGCCACAGCAATGTCCCTCTTGCTGTAAAGCCAGAGCTGTAGGGCTTGGTGTGGGTTCTGGGGGAGGGGACAGTGGGGGGGGGGAGCTGGCATCATCCCCAGCTAGCAGTGACTGTTACTTGGAAATTAACGATGGCTCTGTGTGTTAGGGAGGGGGGAAGGGAGCGTGATTTATGAACCTCTCTCTTCCCCATCTGTTCACTTGCTTCAACGCACTGCTTTTCACAGTCTTGAGTGTGAAAGAAATCATGTGAAAGGATCAGAAATGTTCTTTAAAGCTTCATTTAGAAGACAAACACCTGAAAGGGTTTTGTTGTTTTGTTTTAGTTTTTAACAAAGATCATTCGTTCCCTTCCTGGGTTCAATATCCTAATAGATGATTACAAACCAGGATTTGCAATCCTATTCAGCATTGGTATCTGTAATCTATTGGTCTATTTGCCTATTATTCTATTGGTAAATGTAATGTATTAATCTATTTGTCTGGGTTTTTTTTTCATTAAGACCTAAATCAGGGATCTTTTAGAGTGGAGTAGAAGGTGACAAAAGCTCAGAGACCTGTGTGATCAGATTTGCAGGCTTTCAGAGGCTAGGAAATAAGAGCAGGTTGGTGCGGCCCAGAAATTCCTGTGTCTAATTGGCAGGTACCAACCCCAGCCCCAGTGGGAACGTCTTGATTCTGATTCCCACCTCTGGAAAGAAAGCAGGTTCCATTTGCCCATCCCATTTAGTAGAAGGTTTGGTAAATCTTACCCTTCTTAGCTTTCCTACAATCTTACTCTCCTCCGCCAATTCCTTGATCCAAATGCTTCCTTTGTATTCAGTGCACAACAGTCATGAATTTCCAGCAGGATACACAAACTTGGAGAAAATATTAATGATGAGCTTTATACTAAGGCTCTGGGGGGGGGGGATTTCTTTAGCAACGAATTCCTACAATACATTCGAAATGATATCTGGCATTCAGAAATGAAATCTATGCTCTGCTTTTTTTTTTTTTTTTTCCAGTGACATTCTCTTTTTGTAACGCTGAGCACATACCTGGATCTGGCGAGCTTTGTCTTACAAGATTCTCATCTGTATCAATTTCCTGTATTTATTTAACAGTTACTTTAGAAGATCATTTGTTAAGTTGACAGAGAAATCTTTTTAGGTTCATTTGTATCTTCTTTCATAAAAAATATTTATTTGTTTCAGTATCTTTCAGTAAGTGTACAAAGAGGTTTCGATTTCAGTATAAGCTTATGAGCACAATGCATCTTGATCAATGTCATCCCTTTCCATTATTCTCCTCATCTTGCAAAACTCTTGTCACACCCCCTGGTCATACTAGGACTGGAACCTAGGGCCTCATGCTTACTAGGCTTGTATGCTACCTGTTGAGCTAAGCCCCTGGCCCTTAATATTTTATTTCCTTGTAACAATATTAGGTGTGTAGAGCTGAGTTTGTTGGATTAGTTGGCACTGGTTCCATCTTGCTGCTGGTGTATACAGGGCCCCACCTGGGAGCTGCTGACACCCTTCCTACCCTCCCCTGCCTACCCTGGAAAATATCACAGTCTTCCTGACACGCTATGTCACTTCCTGTAGTTTCAGTTACCTACAGTCCATGGGAAGTACCAGAAATGAATCATTGGTCAGTCTTAAGTCGGATGCTATTCCAAGTGGTGTGGTGAGTTCCCTGTGTCCCGCTGGGATGTGTAGCAGGATATTGTCCTGTGTGTCCACCCAGGATGCACCACCCTCCCGTGGGTCACTCAGCCAAAACAACTCTGCTACCATATCAGCTGGGCTCACAGTTCTCATTCAGCTGGCCCTTAGTTTACTTATAAGACGAAGCCCCAGTATGCAACGGGAGTGATGCTCACGCTTTATCACAGGATATTGATATGCTGATTCCATTTTGTTAGTTGTTATGACACATCTTTTCGTGGGCCTTATTTGTGCATGAAGCTTTGTCACAGACATGAATGTGCATGATACAATGTATCTATATGTAACATGCCTGCCCCTCAGTATACTTCCCATGGTTTCTGGCATCAGCTAAGGGTCTTGGAGGACAAGGGAGAGGATCATGTAGAGCTGGAAAATGTGAGGAGGGGGTACATGTCCTGAAGGAAGGTCCTTCATCTATTTCCACCATGGCTGTCCATCAGGGAGGAACTGAGGGATTGGTGTTTATAGTAGACGCTTCATGGGTCCGAGGACATCACATTGTGGACTGCCCGCATCTGCTTGGGATGCACCGTTCAGCATCGTACTGCAGATGCTTGATCCAGCTCCCACAGAGAAGCACTGACTGTCAGCAAATCCCACACATTCACTACATTGTTGGAACTAAGCACATTGACTCCTACCATTTGCTTTTTTTAATCTTATTTTTAAAATTTTTATTGTGAAAATACTGTAGGGGTTACAATTACATGGGCAAGGTAATGAGTACGTTTCTTATCAAGCATTGTTGCCTCCTCCTTTGTTTCCCCTTCTCATCCTTTCCCCCCAACCATTTGCTTTTTTAAGGAGAAAGATGTTCACAAAAAATCAAGGGCAGGGACATACCCAGCAGGTCCCACAATGACTGAAACACAACTGATGATTGCTAGGACTGACCATTCGAAAGCCCAAGGTTTAGGTTGAAAGCGCTTTGTCAGTTCACCCAGATGTCTGTTGATTTTACAAGCATTGCAGAAAATGGCTTTGGAGCTTGGTGCTGTTCACTCAGATGATTATGGTGATCATATCCTTGACAAGTTAGCTGTCTACATCATGGGTTATCTGACTTCTGTCTTCTTGCTTAATGTTTATTGGTCCTCAGGATATGATGACTCATCTATTTACCCACAAACTCATCCATCCATCTACCAACCCATTCATCCATTCATCTTCCAACCCATCCATCCATCCATCCCTCTGTTATATGGGAATTCAATTGTGAGAAACAGAGAATCCACCTTTTGAGAGGCTGAATTGGGAGTCTTTATTAGAAAGCCGGTAATTGCAGGTAGACTCCAGTCCCAAAGACCTTCAGCCCAGAAAGTAGGTTGCACAAAGCTTTTAAAGGCAAAAAAAAACACATTTGGGGTGAGAACCAGGCCCAAGAAGAGCAAACCATACAGGGGAAAACTCAAGTGCAAGTGCACGGAAAGCAAACCATCCGGGGAATAATTAGGAGCTGGCATTCTCCGTGGGGAAACTCTCCTGGGGCTAAACCAGCATGCTACATCTGCATATTCTCTAAAGCAGGCTAAATAACAGGGTGCATTTACAGTTCAGATAATGGCCTGTCTCGCCTCTAGGCTCCCCTTCCCGCCCCCCTCCATGGGTGAAAAGCCCTTACCACATGCACTCTACCACTGAGCCACCTTCCCAGCCCCGACCCACTATTCTTATTTCACCTCTATCCATCTGCCCACCCATCTACCCACCCACCCATTCATCATGTTATTGTAAGGTAAATCCAATCATAAGAAACAGAGAACCCACATTTTGAGAGATTGAATGGGGAAACTATTGGAGAGCCAGCATCTGCAGGCAGACTACTGTCTCAAAGACCTGCAGCCCAGAATAGAGCTTACACAAAGCTTTTAAAGACAAAAACCACGTGCTTGGGCTGGAGGCACTCAAGCCCAACAAAAGCAGACCTTATATGTATTCAGGTACAAGCTCAGGTACCAGCAGAACTTTTCCCTCTAAGGAAGGTATACCTCAACCTTCCATTTAGGGATATACTTAGAGGCTATTCAGAAACCCAGGACTCAAGCCATTTAGGGAGATAATCAAGGCAGAATCAAAGCATTCTCTATGCAAAGCTTTCCTAAGGCTATGATATCTATGTTTCTCTTAAGTAGAGTTTTCCTAGCTCACCTTAAGCTAGGCATCTGCGTTCAATGAATGGCCTCTCTTACCCTAGGTTTTTCAGCACTGGGTGGAGAGCTCCCTCTACCCAGCAAGAGGTGCCAGGATGGCCATAAGAAGTTACTTAGACTCTACCTCCTCACTTTACGTTCGTCCATTTATCTATCCATTCCTTTATCCATCCAACTGTCCATCCATCCACCCACCCACCACATATCCATTTTCCAGGCACCCACCCATCAGTTCACCATCCATCCACCCACCCACCCACCCACCCATCCCCTTACCCACCTATTCATCCCTTCATCCATCTATCCATCCATCCTTTCATCCATCCATCCATCTTTCCATCTGTCCATCTAGACACCCATCCACCTACCCATCCACCTAGTCATCCACCTAGCCATCTACTCTTTCAAGTCTCTTCTTGTCATAAGCTCCCATCCTTTTGAAAATGATTTTCTATATGTTTCAGAGTCATTGGCCTTCACTACATTCAGATAATACAGATATAATACAGGAACTATGCTGAAGGTTGAGAAACCAGCAGTTTCCCTGCTGTTTTGCCCCTGAGGGATTTATGTCCAAAAGCCATGACAACTGTGGTTGTGATCAGTCTAAATTGTTTTAGTTTTCTCTTTGTTGCTGCAGAGATAAGTTACTGCCAAGAAGGAAAATAAGCAATTGCAGAAAAACTCTCCTTAAAGAGAGTAGTTTGGAGTATGCTGACTGCATGGGAAAAAATCTCTGTAGAACGTGACAGTTAGGGTTATCTTCTGTATAATGGTAGCACAGATTCTGGTCAAGATCATTACATCAGTGTTGTAAACAATTCAGCCACACAAACAAGGCAGTCATCAGCCACCACGGAATGCTGCATAATTCCTCTACCTTTAAAGATCAGCTGGGAAGGGGGAAGGGTGGGAAAAAAGACAAACTAGAGATTTTTAAGTGCTATGGAAAATCAAAAGCAGGTTCCTTTTTTTTTTTATAGTAGCTCTTAAATCTAGGCCCATGTCCCCTTAAATCTTGTCATGATAAAACATCTCATTTTCGTTGAAGCATAACAAGGAAGCAATCACTGTTCATTAGAACGACACATTTCCATTTGCTTTATGAAAGGGGAGGCAGATGAAGGTCATGAATAAGAAAATAAAGCAGCTCGTGATTCGTGATGTTTGGGATTTCTTTTGAAAAAATCATTTCCTTCGGAAGATCACAATCCATCATCATTTTCCTTACTCAGCATCATTCATCCAAATTGCCAAGCGTCCTTGTAAGGGAACATGGACATATTTTTGTTTTCTCTCTTGAGTAGAGAAATAGGTTAACTTGTTCTGGATTCTTTGGTAAATCTGAGCCCTGAAACTGAGATCCCAGAAGTTCATGGGTACCAGTTTCAACTTCTGGGTAATGAAATTGTCTTTGGGAGACTCATGTTCACAGACATGCCTATGAAAAACAGAGGCAGAAATCAGGTCCAATTCACTGGAGAGGTGAGTGGAGGAGGAATATGGTAGAAGAGGGGAGGAGGGGTAAGGGAGAGGATGGAGGGGAGACATAATAGTGATTGGAAGACATGTATGGAAATGTCACAACAACCCCTCCCCCCCCCCCGCCAACCCCCCCCCCCCCCCCCCCCGCCTTCCCCAACTCCCCGCCCCCAACAGGGACATATAAACTAATTTTTTTTTAATACTTCATTTGCTCTCCTAATCCTGTCTTATTTTTAAGAAACTTTAGCTATTGAAATGCCCAGCAGGATCTGGGTGCTGTTCGAGTTTTGCCTTCCTTGAATGTCACCTTTCCTAAAGGACTTGATGATCATGATTTGGGTTTGTGGTTGAAATGGGGGAAATGACTGTAAATGAGAGTGGATGTTTCCCTTTGGGGTCATTAGATCTGAGTTATAACCAAAACACTGGGGGCCCTGGAAAAGTCACGTGCGTGATACCTTGGTGTCTGTTCTCTATCCACCCGCAAAACTAAACTGTACTATGTAAAAAACAGAAGACATTTGGGCATTCAGGGATATGATACAGGCCCCCAAGCAGGATGTGAGGATATTTCTTCCAAAATCCTATCCTGTGATGACACTCTTCTACTGGTAGGTTTGGCCTTTGGGTCCACAAAGTTCAGGAAGCCTCACCCTTTTGCATCTTTAAATATCATGAGATGCTCAACTATCGCAGGATAGATTCACGACTCAGTGTTTAGCCATTCCAAAACCTCTTGGTGTTGACCTCCTCCTCCTCCTCCTCCTCCTCCTCCTCCTCCTCCTCCTCCTCCTCCTCCTCCTCCTCCTCCTCCTCCTCCTCATCATCATCATCATCATCATCATCATCATCATCATCATCACCACCACTACCACCATCATCATCATCAACATCATCATCATCATCATTTAAACTGGGAAAGATAAAACAAAGAATTATTGAGCTATGGTAGGCAAGTAACTATAAATATGTAAAGAGGACTCTATGAGAACTCTAGGGCTGAAGGAGAACTCTGAAGGAAGGACCAAGATGGAAGACGGTGGGTCTCTCCTCAAGGCTGGAGTTGAGATACCTTTGGGCCAGATATGGTCACACATGTGAATGACAGAGAAATTCTCTGAGTTGCCAAGGGCAGAGTTGGCACACAGCCACAGGACAAGCAAAGCACAGCCCTGTGGGACACATACCACCTGTTTTTCCTTTTCTTCATGACCTTGCAAAAACAAACATGGTAGCCTGGACTGGTTGTCTAGCAACAGCATATTCTTTGGAATATGCTTCCTTTCCTCCACTTTGCAAAAATCAAATTATAGCAGGCTTTTTCCTGGCACAAGCTGTGAACTCCATGCCAATGCCTGAGGAATGGACATGCTGGCTATTCTGGGCCTGCATAAAGCCAAGCTTTAAGAACTCTGCTGTCAGAAAGGCACTTGAGAGAGATCTAGTTGGTACTTATCTTGCCTGGGATGGACACTTCCTGCCTAGGTTGGACACTTCCTACTCAGGATAGGCACTTTCTGCCCATGCTTTCTTTGGTATAGAAGAAGTCCACAAGATAGAACTGTAACTAATTTTGTTTGTGGATCCTTCTCACCATTCCCATCCTCTCCCATCCAAGAAAAAGAAAGACTAAAACATTTCCTCAAATTTCTATTATTTTTTCCAGTTATTATCCCAAATTTGACAGAAAATTTTTCTTAAATTTCTGTTAAATGTGCTTGAACTGATTTATTTTTAATATAAGAAACTTGACAGTGAAACTGGCTTGGAAAGAGTGGAAAGAAATCCCAGATTAATTAAGATGGCTTTCACAGGAGTGGAGTATCATTGACTAGTATTGAGGGGACAAAAAGTGGGGCAGAATTATCCAGTGTTGGATGGAACAGCAGGGAGAAAGGCTACAGGGCGTCAGCCAGGCACAAAAAGCAAGAACTCAAAACCTGAGGGCTCAAAACTATTTCTCTTCTCTGTGCTTCTCTCTCTTTCCCTGTAGAAGAGATGTTTCTGTTCCCCAGTTGCATTGAAGACTTGTGCAATTTGAATTTGTAAAAGAAGGAATCTTATTGGTCTTGGTTGGACATTTGTCTACTCTGAGCCCCATCAGAGTCGTGTTTGGGAAATGCTGTGTGTCATTTAAGATTTATAACAGCAAGAGTACTGGGTCCTGCCTTCCTAAAAAGCGATCAATCCTTCAACCTGTATTTCTTAGAAATCCTATTTTTTTTCAAAAAGTCACTGTCATGTGTCACTTAGGAATGGGGACCTATCCGAGAAATATGTCAAGCAGTTTTGCTCTGTGTGTAGAGTGCACACACAGAGATGGCGTGGGCCAGGCATTCCATGTGGCCTCTTGGTGAAACCAAAGAATCTGATAAACTTGAAGTATAAGTGGCTGGGGGACACATGTGACACTGGGTTACAGTGAAGTTTTTACAAGCAGAAGAGGAATTCACTCTAAAATAGCAATAAAGACACACTATAGTGAATACAGGCACCAACAACATACCCTCTGTGATCACTGCAGTGTGTGAGGTGCTATGCATAACAGTGTGACCTATTCTTTGAATGACTGGCAGCAGTGTGCATCTGAGCTTCTCCACAAACACCCAAGCAATGCCTGCTGCTGAGGTGTCACAAGTCACAAGAAATACACCATAGTGTATGTGGGTCTGTGTGTTGAATACAGTGTTGAGATGTGGCTCATAACTGCAGATTCCTGGAGAGATCTTTTTTAATGACTCCAGAAGTGAAAGACTGTCAAAGTGAATATCTAATACCCAACTGTCAATTATTTTAGTATGAAAATCAAAAAGTCCCTTTGTGTAATACACAGGGTATGTGCAGCAAGCTTAGATTCAGTGAGGATGGAAGGAACTGACGACATTTGGAACACATGGAAAGAAAGGTAGACCCAAACAAAGAATAAAGCATAGAACATGCTCAGAGCAACCAAAATAAACGACGATTAGCTTTTCACGCTTATACTAAGGCTAACAACAGAGCAGAGAATGGCTTAATGAAAATAAAGGAATATTATTTGGTCTTTGATAGCCCTATCATGACAAGGATATGGAAAGGGAAGAAGATACTTGCTTCTTGGCTTGGTGTCAGGGCAAAAAGAAAATGGCTTAGCTTTATTTCTTGGGGCATCCATTATCTCTATCAAGGAAAAAGAAGATCCTATAGTGCTTAGGAGTAAACTGGATGTTTAATTCCAGCCTCCTGGAATTAAAAGAACATATTGGCTAAAGGAAAGGAGTAATTGAAGGAGTGGTTAATCCCAGGGATGCTGCAACAACCTTACAGAGCTGAAGAATGGAATTCAAGGACAGTTCAATCCCAGAACAAGAAAGATGCTCATGCCCTCTCCAAGTGTGTGTGTGGGGTATGTGTGTGTGTGTGTGTGTGTGTGTGTGTGTGTGTGTGTGTGTGTGTGTGTGTGTGTGTGTGTGTGTGTGTAGGGGAATGCCTAGCTCAGTGGTTTCAACCCTATTGGTCCAAACTTTCCCTTTTTATAACAAAAAAACTTTTTTTTAGCATTTCTTTCCTACTTTAAAACAATGTTATCACCTACCTTCACTTCAAAATAAGATTGATGTTATGACCTAACTTAAATATAAAGGCGTACTACAGAGAAAATAATGGATCTTAAACAAAACACAATGTAGTTCAGGATATAAAGGATCAGACAGAAGAAATAATGAAGTAGTCATGTGATTGCTCCTTGGCTTTCAAGCAACTTAAATATGGCATCTACAAACCTTGATAGATGAGTCAGACTGGACTGACTGCATGATTTTCCATCCTTAAATGTTCATTTCTGTGTCTCATCCCCTGTCCTTGGGGATGAGAGGGCAGCCCTGGCTCTTCTGTATGCATGCTAGCTGGGACCACAGCTGGGGCAACATCAGTGTCTGGCTTTGGATCAGCCAAAGAAGGCACAACTTCCAGGATGGCACCCTTCCCTTACCTGTCTGGCTTCTGAGCTGGCAAGTTAAGACTAGACAACCTCCACATGGTCACCCAGAATGGCAACCTTAGGGCATTCTGATATCTTCCCTGATACTTGGCCCAAGAACAAGCATCTTAACCTCGAGATTCACATAATGTCTTTTCTGACAAACTCTGTCACAGCAGCCACATGAGATGGGAGTACAGAGGGTCTGAGTATGTGGGTGCCACCACACAACCCAAACAATGTTAACACATTGTTCACAGCATGTGTGAAACCCCCTTAGTTACTGTCTCTCACCACATTCCCAACAAAGCTATGTTCTTTGTTTGAATTACACAATCTTTGCTTACCTAGAAAACTTGGCATGTGGTCAAACCTTCTAAACGATGTGTTATATTATGTGTTTATGAAATATGGCATTTGGGTGTGGGCTTGGTAGGACTTCAGAATTCTGTGTGGGATGCTTCCTGTGGATTGTAACACTTGCACACATGGTGGAATACTTTGTGTGCTTGACCTGTGCCTTACCAATGGCCAGTCATGCTCATGCTTGGCCATTTATCTCTCCCACACACAGGACCCAAGTCACTTTGTACATGGTTTGTGTACCAGGATGCTAACTTTAATCCTGAATCCATGGGCCTTTCTGCTTCCATGAGCCAGAGATATGTGTCTTTCAAACCTTCACTTCTACTTTTTTGCTGGTTAACTGGAAATAAGAATCTCTTGGACTTTCCTGCCCCATCTGGTTTCAAATGGCAATCCTTAGATCTTAGCCTCTTGAGTAGGAGGATTACAGGTGTAAGCCACCAGTGTCTGGCCTTCTAGATATTTTCTGAAAAGGAAGCAGATGATGGCTTACTCTGTATTTCCTCCCCACATGGTCACCTTCCTGCCATTCAAGGGCCCAGGCAGCACTGCCTTGATCATCTTCCCCATTTGCCTGCATTTCAGAGTGGTGCTCAGCAAATCTATTGAACAGTCTTTGAGTCACCTTGGGCTCTGCCAGCAGCAAGAGAGGAGGATCCATGATCCAACTGGAGAAAATTCAAAGCCTTTGAATGATCTTATCTACACAGTTATCTGCCAAGGAGTTGCCTTCATTTTGCAAGAAGACAGTTTATAAGGTGCTTTTTTTGCATGATCTTTAAAAACAGGGAAAATAAAATTGTACCACAAACTGTACATGACAAGAAATGAAAATAGCATGCTGTTCCTTAGTTCAGTTGAAGCCAACTGGAGTTCTCTCTCTTCTTAGGTGTGTGTGTGTGTGTCTTTGTCTGTCTATGTATGTGCATGCATGCATGTACATGTGTGTTAAACACTTAAGAATAAAAATGCTTTTGGGGGGACATGAGAAATCCTGTTTTAAAATTGCTTATCTGAAAAAATTTTTTAAAAAATTGCTTATCTGGGGGCTGGGAAGATGGCTCAGTGATAGAGTGCTTGCCTTGCATGCATGAAGCCCTGGGTTTTATTCCTCAGCACCACATAAGCAGAAAAAAAGATGGAAATGGTGCTGTGGCTCAAGTGGTAGAGCGCTAGCCTTGAGCTGAAGAGCTGAGGGACAGCACCCAGGGCCAGAGTTCAGGCCCCACAACTGACAAAAAAAAAATGCTTATCTGTATTATAAAAGCATGTTTATGAGAGCCTTTGAGGGTTTCTTAGCAAGGTAAGAGCATTTTTAGAACGAAGCATTTTTGAGATGTTTTTCCTCTGAGTTGCAAAAGTCTGAATAGAACATCTTCCATAACCACATAGTGTATTTTATACAGAAATATGGTTGTTTCGGTGGAAGAGATGTAGACGGTAGCTTTCAGGTCATTAATTCAGTGACATACAATGTCTCTCCTGTTTTACACATTTTTGAGTAGTATTTTCATAGCAGAGAGGAAAAAAATCTTCTTCAGATAAGGGCCTCTAATGAGGTCCTTGATCTTGAGTCACTAATAAATTGAATCCTTGCAGGGTCCAAGTCCTAAGGAGAGTCAGGAACTTAGGCATGTCCACCTTGGTTTCTGAGATCTCTTGCTCTAGGGAACCTTTTGTCTTTATTTTTGGTAGGTGAGATCACACTTGTCCTTACCACCTATTTAAGATGAAGAGATGGAGGATCACAGTTCAAGACCAGATGGGCAAGATAATTACCAAGACTCTTGTGTCCATGAACCAGCTGGGTGTGGTGATTGCATCTGTTCTCAACTATCTGAGGGAGGTAGATGTAGGAGGATGGTTGTCAGAGGCTAGCCTAGGTATAAGCACGAGACACTATCTGAAAAATAAGTACAGCAAAATAAACTGGGGGCCTGGCTTAGGTGGTGAGAGTTCTTTCCTGGCAAGTGCAAGGCTCTGAGTTTAAACTCCGGTGCTGCCCTGGCCCCCCCCCCAAAAAAAAAATAATGATGATAATAAACAAGAGAATCAAGTCTCCACACAGAAAGAGTCTCTCTCCAGGGAGTGATGGGTCTTCCTGAGTCCTGAAAGACTGTACTGCCACACTTCCTGCCACACTGATAGATACCTGAGGACAGCAATTAAAGGAGAGCAAATTTATTTTAGCATGTTTCAGAGGGTTCAGTTTGTGGTAGATGGGTTCCATTGCTGTGGGCCAGAGGTAGGGATCAACCATCCTGGTGGAAAGCACTGCTGATGGAAGCTGCTCACCTTCTGGCAGCCAGAAGCAGAAAGAGCAGAGAGCAAGCTTTCACTGGTGGGCTTCCTTCTCCTCCTGTTTTTGTTCTACCGAGGTGCCCATTGAGGCTCCCAGCCATTGGACAATGCTGTCCTCATTCGGGGCGGGTCTTCCCACATCAGTGTTGTCCTACATGCCAATCATCTCTGGACAGGCACTCACAGACACACTCAGAAATGTCTTAAGTGTCTAAATCCTGTCACATCAATGATCAAGATTAAACAACGCAGACCTAGAGATCCATTTGATACACCGTCCTGCCTCTCCCAGCTGTGTAACAGCCCTACACAGGGAGTGTTCCCTAAAATCTTCCTCCCTCCATTCTCTCCCTCCCTCCTGGCAGTATTGGGGTTTTAACTTAGTACCTTGTGCTTTCTAGACAGTTCAAGTACCAGTACCAGTACTAGCACAAAACAAAGGAACAAACAAAACAACAATCAAGACCCCACCCATGTTCATCAAAGACAAGAATTTGAAAACAGATGATCAAAAATACCTTCGGTGCTTTCCTTTCTGGGTAAAGACTGGGTGTGACCATTCTGAAGGTTCAGGAGTAGCCGTGGGAGGAAGGGCCTTGCGAAAGGTCTGTCAAGCACCCCACTCTTAGGCCTTAGGGCTCACTCTGACTTCTAAGGGAGAGTTGGGCGGGGAGAGGGTCAGAGATAAGGAACATGGGGCCATTCCTGACAGCAAGCCAGGGCAGGCCTGAGTGCTCCTGAGTTCCAGTGGCTTACAGATAGCAGAGCTGCCACCTTTAGTCTCGATCACTTCCCTCATTCCACACATTTATTTTTTCTTGGACTTTCCAAATCTATCTGGAAAGCTCCATTTGTAGAAACTTTTCTCTGAATATCTTTAATGCAGTCTCCTGGAAAAGAGAGAGAGAGAGAGAGAGAGAGAGAGAGAGAGAGAGAGAGAGAGAGAGAGAGAGAGAGAGAGGTCTATTATACACAGACTAAATCACTCCTGACAGCATCATAGCAAATTATAAGAGAATGGAATCAATACAATAATTCAAGCAGATCAGCCTTCGACCAGCACTTATTAAGTACCGAGTGTATGCAAGTCCCTGGGGATCCAGGGATGACAGAGGTATCCAGAAGCTTCCAGCCAGCTGGTGACGGGCTGAGCGAGAATCACAAGAGCCTGTGAGCTGTGCAGGGTTTGTAAGAACACCCACAATGGGATGGGAACTGGGCCACACCACCTGCAAGCTTGGGAACACCTTGTGCAGCAAACAGGCCTTTTCCAGCTTATGAAGTCAGATGCTAAACCCATTCTTTTGCAGTCTTTCATCTTTTTCTTGGTTTACAAAGCTAAGACTACCCAATATCTCTCCTCAGCACCCTCCACAATTTTTTTTTTTTTGGCCAGTCCTGATGCTTGAACTCAGGGCCTGGGCACCATCCTTGAGCTTCTTTTTGCTCAAGGCTAGCACTCTACCATGTGAGCCGCAGCACTACTTCCAGCTTTTTCTGCTTATGTGGTGCTGAGGAATCGAACCCAGGGATTTGTGCATGCTAGTCAGGCACTCTATCACTAAGCCACATTCCTAGCCCCATACACCCTCCATAATTTTAAGAATTGTTTTGTTGTTGTTGTTTTGTTTTCTTTTTGGTGCCAGTCCTAGGGTTTGAACTCAGGATCTAGGCACTGTATCTGAGCTTTTTTTGCTCGAGTAGTGCTCTACCATGTGAGCCACAGCTCCACTTTCAACTTTTTTAATGGTTGATTGAAGACAAGAGTCTCACAGACCTTCCTGCCTGGGTTGGTTTCATATCATGATCCTCAGATCTCAGCCTCCTGAGTAGCTAGGATTATAGGTATGAGCCACCAGCATCTGGCAAGAATCATATTTTTAATAGTTTCACTGATATTTAATTTGCTTCCTATACCACAAAGCAACTTAGAACCTACATTTCATAAGTGTGTGTGTGTTGTGTGTGTGTGTGTGTGTGTGTGTGGTGTAGGTACCAGTGCTCGAACCCAGAGTCTCTTGCTCTTTCTTGTCTTTTTTGCTCAAGGCTGGTGCTCTACACCACCCACTTCTGAATTTTTGCTGGTTAATGAAAGATAAGAGTCTCAGTTTTGTCTACCCAGGCTGATTTTAAACCGTGATCCTCAGATTTCAGCCCCCTGAGTAGCTTGGATGACAGATGTGAGCTACCAGCGCCCAGCTTCCCTACACACCTTTCTATGAGGCACAAACGACAGCCAGTTAGGTGTCTGCTTTGTAGGGTCTGTTTTGGAATAAGATGACATATGCAAAGCGGTCAGCCCAGTAAGGGACACTTAGAGGGCATTTTAGGCTGGTAACGACTGTCCTGCTGGCTGGGGTGATAGGACCAAAGGATAGAGGCACACTGGGTACCCACTGTAGCAGGAAGTGACAGACTACCATCCCCACAGCTCCCGGATTCTCTTCAAGCCCCGACACGGAGCTATGTGGACCATGTGGACTGGAGCTACTTGGGACGGCCTAGGGAGGGTGACATTCACAACAGACATCATGAAGTTGGACCCACAAGCACGGGTCCATCTCTCACACCTACGTGTGTGGGACAGGCAATCGCCACACTCTGTTCAGCTGCTCCTCGTCAGGGCTGGAGCCGCGGGGAGCCAGACGTCTTTCAGGATGCCTCTCGAGTGGCCCTCTCATGAGGAGCGGCCCAGCACAGCAGTCATGTTTCACACCCAGCGTGTGTGATGTCCACAGAAAGATCTGGATTCCTCCAGTGCACTTTGCTTCTTCTTCAGAGCTTGTGTGTTTCTGAGTCACTGGCACAAACAAGGCTCTTTCCTGTGCGACCTGGGGTGGGGGACACAAGGAGTAATCAGGTCAGGCTGCCGACTTTTGAGTGGCAAACCGGCTCTCGAGATGAGGGGCCCTGCTGGCTGCACCCCCGGAATGAGGACGGTGGCAGCCATGACTGGCCTGCGGTTTCCTGGATGCTCTTGGGATTTCAGATTCATCGTTCTCTCTCTTTCTGGCACTTACAGAACTGCATGCTCGCCAGTTACATATCTATATATGGTATATATATGTACAAATTCTATATGTGTACGTATCTATATTTACTTATAATATTTATATTATTATTTATAACTATTTAACGAAGCCCCAACGGTCCTCATGTTCGGGAAATCATGCTTTTATTCGAATAGAGCATCGGCCAGATGCAGATGTGAAACGCTGACCCTGTCCTCAGCAGAGTGCAGCGTCCGGCCTTCCTGATTTTCTAGTCATCCCCCCACGAGTGTCCTCCCGGTTCACCCGGGGAGTCATCGTCCTGCACCCTTGCTCAGAGCCCACCTTTTCCCCCCTGGCAGAGTGGTTGCAGCAGCGAATTGGCATTATTTGTGTCCACATAGGACGATTTTTCTCACTGGGGACGTTTGCTGGCGGCAGCTCCCCACCTCGAACCAGGGGATGCCCTGGCTGTGTGAGGTGTGGCGTGGTGTGGTGTGATGCCGTGTGGCACGGGCAGGGTTTCAGGAGGATTGCAAATCACAGCCCATGCCACCTGTGTAGACTGGGGATGAGTCCTCAGCTCCATGTCCAGATTCAGTCCCAGGGGCAGGTGGCTCCAGAGGAGCAGAGACTCTGTTTCCCAGCACCGGCATTGCTGTTCCCCAGCTACATGCGGCGCCCTGGGAAGACAGAGGGACGGCTCCCTTATAATGGGACCCTGAGCTTAGTCCATGTTATGGGGGTGGGGGAGTCCATGCTCTATGTGTGCTCCCAGTGGGTGCTGCCCCAGGGTGCACTGCTGGACAGCTCAAAGCATTCACCCTCACACCACTACCACACACGTGCTCCTCACAGACATGCACACCCCATGTATACACACGAATGCACGCACGCACATGTGCACAAGCCTGCACACACAAATGCTGGGACACGCAATGCACAAATGCACATGTGTGCACACACAAACTCCTGCAACACACACGTGTACAACCATGCAGACACACACCTGCACACATAATGTGCAAATGCACATGTGCGCGCACACACACAAACACCTGCAACATGCATGCACACGTCTGTGATTTCTGTACTTCTCCCTGTGCTTCCATTCTGCTTCCTCTTGGGTGCTTGCCGGAACCTTCATACCCCTGGCCAGATGCACACACCTGCAGCCTCGCTCCCTCACTCAGGTGCTTTGTGGAACAGCTGGGGCTGAGGCCTGCTATGTGCCAAGTGCTAGCATGGCTTCTGGGTATGCTTCAGGGCAGGGAACAAAAGTATTTTGTTTTTATGGCTTATATATACTAACAGGAGGTGATGACGGAACAAAGTCAGAATATTGGGTGGAGAATCTTGGGAACACAAATGCCAAGATGGAGGTAGAGAATGTGGGTGTGTGGGTATTTAGGTCAGGCTTCGCTGCAAAGGTTAGGTTCCAGAGAGCTTTTTGGAGGGGGGAGCATTTTAAGCAGAGAAAATGGCATATGCAAAAGTCCTGGGGCAGGGCCAGTAGGAAGGAGGGACTGAGGATGAGCAGGACAGCCTAGTGGGTTGGACAGGGGGAGAAGCTGGGGAGGGCGGAGCGGTGTTAGGTGGGCAGTGGAGGCTGGGTGAGTGCAGATGCTGTGGGCCCTCACACAGCTGTGCACACTTGGATTTTACACCCAGTGGGATGGTGCAGTTGAAAGCATTTTTTTAAATAGGGGAGTGAATCGATCCGTTTATGCTTGAGGAAGTTGGTTCTGGAGCCTAGCTGGAGAATGAGCTGTCAAGAATGAACTCCAAGGACAGACGTGTTTGTGGCCAGCTTGGACAAAACAGTCTGAGAAGCCCCACCCACCAATCTCCAAAGTAACCAGCAAAAAGCTGGGCTGGGGGCATGGCTCAAGTGGTAGAGTGCTCAATGAACGAGTGTGAAGGCTCTGAGTTCAGACTTCAGGACAAAGAGGGTTCAGGAGGTTCTGTCCTTTCTTTACCCAGGCATGTGTGTGCGCTCACACACACTTTTACCAAGGAGCGTTTGCATCCTCCTACTTTGGTCCCGTCTGACCCCTCTAGGGAATGACACGCTAGCTATGTCGCCGCATCCTTCCTTCCCGCACAGGAGGGTCACTGTCATCATCCTCTGAGAATGTTCATCTCGCTCCTTTGTGGGAGCCTGCCTTCAGTTCTCTAGCCAGCCCCGAATGACTGCAGTAGCCTGGCGCTTGTCAGCCCTGCACAGAACATTCTGGAATGGGTGTCCCTGAGCACTGGCCTGTCTGGGTGTTTCTTTGAGGGAGAAGGCCTGGGAGAAATCGAAGTCTCCTTCCACCCCAAGTCACATGACCCGGAGAAGGGCTGTGATGCTCTCTCTCTCTTTCTCAGGCTTTGTGCCTAGAGCCTTCCCATTTCGTTTATTCTCTGCTAATCTGGTCGATGAAAATGTTTTCTTGTTATTTGTGGCCATTTTATGACTTTGCTCATGTTTTATTTGAGCCATTGACCTTTCGCTTATCAATTTTTAAGAGCACCAAGATATCAGAGATATAGCATAACCCAGGGTACAGGTGGCTCACCCTTGTCATCCTAGTTACCCAAGGGGCTGAGTTCTGAGGATCACGGTTCAAAGGCACTCTAGGCCGGGAAGTCTATGAGACTCTTATCTCCAAATTAATCTGCAGAAGGCTGGAAGTGGGGCTGTGGCTCAAATAGTAGAGCACTAGCCTTGAGTGAAAAATCTAAGGGACAGCAGACAGGCCATCATCTCTAAGTTCAAGCATCTGTATCAACATATAAAAAACGTGGCAAATATTGAAGGATTTTCCAAGATAATCTGTGTAGTTTTTGTTTGTGTTAGCGAGACCCCCATCTTAACCAATAAAACTGGGCATGATGGATACAACTGTCATCCCAGCTACCCTGGAAGCCTAAACAGGGAGATCACAATCCAGAATGACCTGACCCTACTCACGAAATAACCAAAAGAGCCTGAGAGCAGAGCTCACATGCTATAGCATTTGCCCGGCAAGTACAAAACCCTAAGTTCAAACCCCAGTACCACCCCCAAAAATAATAACAACAATAACAACAATCACATTGCATAAAACAAATACCTGTGTACCTGCCATGCAGTAAGAACAGTGGGCATTCCCAGCTCCCTGTATATTCTGCCCTCCCCCACCCACCCCCGGCAAAATTATTGACTGTCCTAAATCTGAGGGCTCAGATTCTCTTGCTGTGGTGTGGTTTCATCCATCATGTGACTCTTCTAAACAATATGGGTTTAGTTTGGCAAGATCTCAAGCTTTAGGGAAATGAAATGATAGAGCACAGATTTGTCCACAATCTGCTTTCCCTGCCCCCCTCCCCCCCCACTGTATCAAGCATGTCAACTTCCTAGATGCAGACAGCCTTTGGTGGCTCCCGCGGCATTCCTGAGCAGAAATTCCTCCAGGAAACACAGACCATGAAGCCCAGCAGCTCAGTTCGAACAGTTCTTCAAAGAAGTCTGTGCTAATTTGTGGTTTGACGAACAATACAGACTGTTTCTGATGTGTGGATACTCTCGGCTGAGATAATTACAGATTTCTGATTCTGTCCTCATCTGTTGGGTGTGAAATGACACTAGTCACGGAATAGGTGTGATTAAAGAAAAAAAAAAAAAAGCCAGCTCTTAGCAAGACTTTTAAACCATGGCCTTTAAAAATATTCATTAGTTTGTTTTGGTGTTTCTGGAATTCTTAGAAGGCAGGCCAGTGCTTTCTTTTCTTTTTTTTTCTTTCCTTTTTTTTTTTTTTGGTTGGCTGTGGGTCTTGAATTCTGGGCCTGGGTGCTGTCCCAGAGCTCTTCAGCTCAAGGCAAGTGCTCTACCACTTGAGCCACAGCACCACTTCCAGTTTACTGGTGGTTAATTGGAGAAAAAGAATCTCACAGACTTTCCTGCCTGGGCTGGCTTTGAACCTCAGATCCTCAGATTTCAGCCTCCTGAGTAGCTAGGATTACAGGTGTGAGCCACCATCACCCGGTTCAGGCCAGCACTTTGACGAGGTTGGAAGTGGGCAGAACATTCTTGAGACTTGGAGATTGTTTTCAGGTCGGTAAGATGAGCAAATTCCAGGGATTGTTTTCTAGAAGGGAGGATTACCTCGGCGGAAAGCTGAATCCTTTCCTGTCCAGGGAGGTCAGCATTAATGATGTTCAACCAAGACTAAGGGATTCATCGCCAATTTCTCCTGACCCAACACTGACACACAACAACTCACTGTGCTACAGAAAAGAAATAGGCAGCTCAAGAGGTTAAAAAAGAAGGACAGTGATGAGAGGGAGGGAATGTAAGAAAGAGGGAATCGGTGACATTAAGCAGAAGGAAAGAAATGTATATGTCACCAGATCTGGAAAAATAGTTCTATTGTTAATGTTTGTAGAGTTCATAAGCTTTGTAGAGTAAGATAATGACGATCATCAACGTGAAGGTTAAAATGTGTTTGTGACTTTAGATAAGTATAACTCTGCCACACTGTGAAATTTATGTAGTTACTTAATTCCCAATAAAGAAATCTTTGTGGGGAAAAATGAGCTGGGCGCTGGTGGCTCAGACCTGTCATCCTAACTATTCAGAAGGCTGATTCTGAGGATCACAGTTTGAAGACAGACCAGGTAAAGTCTGCAAGGCTCTTAGCTCCAATTAACCACCAAAAAGCTGTGAACTGTGGCTCTAGTGGTAGAGTGCCAGCCTTGAGTTAAAGAACTCATGGACAGGGCCCAGGCTCTGTGTTCAAACCCCAGGAATGGCATGTACACACATGGTTACACACACATACACACACACACACGGACAAATGTAGTTTCTCACGGACAAATGTGGTTTCTCACATTCTTGGCCATGCTTGGTGATCAATTGCACTGCAGACACTTCTCCCCCAGCCCCCCGCCTGGTGAACTCCATTCATGAATGGTGGTTGTTGGGTGTCCAGTCTTGTCATGTTTCACATCCTTGCCTGGAGATTTCTTGGTGACTGCTGTTTTACAGGGCATTTGTATCAGGTCCACGTTTTCCTCCAGCCCCTGGCTCATTTGGGTTTTCTTGTGGTAGTTCCCACACGAAGCACACCACCCACCCACATACACAGGCCCCTGTGTGTATGCATACACATGTGTGTGTGGTATGTAGAGGTGCATGTGTGTGGGTTGTGTCCCATTCTAAGCAGGAATGTCAAGCCTACTGACACAAATACACAACCTAATTAGGTGTGAACTCCAGTGCCAAGCTAGGTGCCAGCACTACCTTCCTTTGCATGTGAAGTATTTATACAGATAAGTGTGTAAATTCACACGCCTACATGTTGTACACGTGCATAACTTTTCTCTGTGTGTTCCCTGTAGCTCTCCATCTGCTGAGCTTCCTTCACAGGTGTAAAAGCACCCTGAATCCATGAGTTAATTCTCAAGTGAGAGAGGCAGAGATTTCCCAGGCAGAAGCTGATGTGCGCAGACCTAGCGAGCCCCACTCAGCTTCCTGCCGGTGTCACAGGTACAGGAGCAGAGATGCAGATGGGAGCCAAGGCAGCCCTGGACTCCTGCACTGCTTCCCACGAGGTCCGGGGCTTTCAACTGAGTGCTGCCTTCTACCCACTAGCATTTGCAAAGTGAGAGCATTGGGTATTTCTTCTGTGTTCTGGGAGTGAAAATAATCAGGACAACAACTTTTTTGAAAAGCCACTCCAGGCTAGGGAGGCCAGCAGAGGGAAGGGTGCACACAGCAGAGTGAGGAAATGTGGGGTGTTTCCCTGGGAGGCCTGGAGGTGAATTGACCCTTGGAGGAAGGCAGAGAAGGTGGAGGATGTTTGTTACCTGGCAGAGAAGAGGGGGCAGTGGCTGAGAAGTGCCACATGGCTATAACTGAAGCCTCATGGTTTAAAAAAAAAAATCTCCAATTCGCCACTAGAAAACCGGAAGTGGTGCTGTGGTTCAAACCGTAGAGCACTCGCCTTGAGCTAGCAGGGATAGCAGCCAAGCCCAGAGTTCAAGCCCCAACAACAACAACAACAACAAAATCCCCAAATTCTTTTAACTCTTTCCAGGGACAAGAAGTGGGGGTTCTGTGTCCTCTCCTTGGAGCCGGGGCTTGGCGAGTGTGAAGGAAGGGATACAATGAAAGCAAAGGTTGTGGAAGGGGCATGGAGGTTCTGCCTTGTCTGAGGGCTTGCTCTTGGGAATCTGAACCATCATGTAGGAAAGCCAAGGCCGCCATGTTGTGAGGAAGCCCAAGCTCCTCCCACGTGGAGGGTGCTCTATAAGTCACAGCTGCAGCATGCGGCCTTTATACGAATTGAGCCCTTCACGGTCAGGCGCCTGGCTCTCCTAGGAGCCTGCTGGGATCTCTGACCTCGCAAAAAGGGTCCTCTCTGTTCCCTGCTGAATTGCAGAGCCACAGGTTCTGTGAACATCTAACCACAGTTGCCTGTAAAAAAAATTTGTTTTTGGTTTATTGTCTCCTTCTCTGGAGGTTGGCTTTGCCACAGTAAAGAATAGAAATGACTCTCTTTGGTCAAACTGTACTTTGGCTATTCTTTAAAACCTCAAACCTGCATCTGATTCTTCAAAAAAAAATCTCTGACAACAGGACCTTTGGGCTTGAAAAATAATGGTTCCAGGGACATTACAAAGGATGTGAAATTTTTTGGAGAAATTGTAGCAAACAACCCCCAAATTGGTTTAACTAGTGAAAGAGTATGTGGATCCTCAGGAGGGTCAAGGCATAAATACAGTAAAGGGCGAGTCTCTCAAAATAAGAATTCCCTACCTATAAAAAATAAAATCTCCAAAACTGTCTTTATATAGGAGAAGAGAGCAAAGGAGAGGCGAGGAGAGTCAGGATAGTGAATGGATGCTCATTGATCCTTTTGTGTGAGTGTGTGTGATTATCTGTATCTGTATATGTATTTGTCTGTGTGGGTCCTGGGGCTTGAACTCAGGACCTGGGTGCTTCCCTGAGCTTTTGTGCTCAAGGGTAGAGCTCTACTACTTGAGCCACAGCTTGACTTCTGGCTTTTTGGTGGTTAATTGAAGATAAGCATCTTACAGACTTTCCTGCCTTGGCTAGGCTTCAAACCATGATGCTCAAATCTCAGCCTGCTGAGTAGCTAGGGTTATAGGCAGGAGCCACTGGCATCCAGCATCATTGATCCCTTCTTGCTGTGGAACATGGAAAATCTCAGTCCACCAAGCTCTGTGTCCACCTCTGTGTCACAGATAATGTAAAACATTGAAAGCAGTGATGTGAACCCCAGACAATTATTGGGAGAACTGATGGGGGTACAACTCAAGACATTTGTTCCTTTTCTCCTGAAGTTCTCTGCTTCTTTCCTGCCCAGGCCTCTTGTGAATTCATTTGCAAGATTTATAAAGGCATAGAAGATGCCTTCTATTTCTTTAGCAGCTCTTTCTCTGCCCATGCTTGGCCCAAATGGCACAACTAGAGTCCTTGCTTCATTGCCCTGCAAAGACAAAAATCTGTGTGTTTACCCAGATGCTTTGTCAATGTTGAATTCCCTTTCTGATCAGAAATTTCATCCTTGGCTAAGTTCAATTGCTCATGTCTATAATCCCAGCCACTCAGGAAGATGAGATTTGAAGGAGTGTAGTTAGAAGCCAGCCTGGGTAAAACAAAACAAAAGTGAATAAGATCCCATCTCAATCAATAGGCCCAGTATGGTGGTCTGAGGTGAAACCATTTGCAAACTAACTGAGTCAAAATAGGACTGGAGTTGTGGCTCCGAGAGAGCTGTGTGCCTAGTAAGCATAAGGCCCTGGGTTTGAATCCCAGTCTGCCCTTCCCTTCTCCGCCCCCCCCCGCCCCAAATGCAAGTCCATCCTTATGTCTTAGGTCCCTTATGCTATTACTTATTTTTGCTGTCACTTGTTCAGGGTCTTTGTCTGTTAGAGCATCATTGAAAGAACGGGAAGAGGGTAAAAAGAAACAATGAAAACGTGGGACAAGTTCATGGAAGTTCTAGAAATTTCTATGGAGCATCAGAGAACAAAATGGAATGAGGGAAGCGAGCGATGGAGAGAGCCTGGGAGACACACCCTGAACATTCCACAATCCCAGACTGTGGCTGCATTTAGCTTTTCAGGACAGAGTGGACCTCCAGCTCTGGGAGAAGCCTCCGTCTGTGTCTGCTGGAGAGTGGACATGCGAGTCCAGCATGTCTGGGGTTATTAACTCTATTACTCAAGCAAGCACTGGGACTTGGGGCTGGGTGTGTCTGGTGGGTTTGTCGTGGGGCCAGGCTAGGCTGAGGGCCTGGCTGTCTGGTTCCCCTGCCATTGAATCACATCTAGAACGGAGGCGATCCAATCAGAGGAGAGGATTCGGTGACCCTGCCGAGGCAGGCAATGGCCGGCCGGGCCTCTTCCTGCAAACCTTCAGTAAACATTTATGGCACTGTAGTTGGTTTTTGAGAGCCAACGGCAGAGTAGCGTTGTATCTGGGGAGATGGGGGGGAGCCCACAGGACTAGGAGTTCTTGGCATGTCCCAGGTCCCACTGTCCCCCGATGGGTGACAACCACACCACCACTGCCACCCCCAGGAGTTGGTTGCAGCCATGGAGGTGAAGCGCTCATGGGCGGTGAGGATGGACAGGTGGTCGCTGTGACTGTGTGTGTGTGTGTGACCGGGGGAAGGGGGTGAGGAGGGGGGCTGACTGCGCCCTGGGCCGACCTCAGGCCTGGAGGAGCCCTGCAATCCATCACACATGCTGTTCCAGCTGCACACAGCTGCAGCCCGCGGACACGAGCCCGGGGGTTGTGTGGGAGATGCACCATGCCCTGCCTCCCCCCACCCCACCCCTTCCCCCCCTCTCCGGGGTGGGGGCAGCACAGAGCCTCCCTGTGCCCAGCCGGGCCAGCGGTCCCAGCCGGGAGGACATCCTTGTGTGGGATGCGTGTGTTATCTCCATGGCAGAAACACCACAGCCCCTTGATGGAGGGGGATGGGGATGCTGGCCTGGTCCTGGGGGCCTGGCTGAGGTTCAGGATCCCCTGGAAGAAGGGCCTGTGTTGTGGGGGCTCTGGATCCTCGGCCTCTGAGGACCAGAGGAGAACCCCCACACTCGTTTTTCTTTCTTTCTGTTGTTTTGGGCTGCCTGGCTCGCTCTCTTCTGCAGCTCTGATTTCTGTGCTTGCAAAGCAGGCATTTCTTGTGTTCCCACAAAGGTTTGGGGATGAGTGTGTCTTCCTTTGTCTCCCTATTATTTGTTCTTGTGTGAGATATCAGACACTAAATACACTGGACATGGCTTGGACTTAGCAAATCCAGCCACCCTGAGGAACAGAAGCGTGTATAGGCAGCAGGCAATAAACGAAAGGAGCAAGTAAAATATGCACAATGGAGTAGAAGCTGGAGAAGGTCACAGAGCCGTCCTCAGAGCACACTGGCCAGCTAGCAGCGTATGCAAAGGACCTGGGGCAGGCACCGCTACATGTCAGGCAGGCAACTTGCATGGCTCCAGCAGGAGCCATGGTAGATGGCAGAGCGAGGCCAGAGATAGTCTTGTAGAATCAGGGCCAAGTTTCCAGCTGGATAGAGTTACCATTAACTAAAGGTCAACTGAGTGAGGGACTGCCCTGGCCTTTGTGTTGAGGACACAGACTCCTTGCAGGGCACTGGGATTCTTCGCCACACACACCTCCATGACAACTTGGATCTTGGTATCACTGGTGACGTCACTTTGACATTTTAGGATGGAAGGATGGAGCTCTACCTCTTGAGTCATGCTTCTAGTCCAGCATTTTTGCTTGAAAATTGAAAATAGAGTCCCCCAGACTTTTCTGCTCAGACTGGCCTCAACACTTGATCCTCTAGATCTCAGCCTCCTGTGTAGCTAGGATTACAGGTGTGAGCCACCATGCCTGGCTGGAAGTTCTGTCTTGTACTACACACCACCGCCACCTTGCCTCTGGACATTCTCGGATCCACTAGGCTTCTGGGACTACAGCTCAATAACCCTGCATTGCTTACTGCTGCTGTCCAACTGAAGGACGTCCCCCTGGGACTCAGCACCATCCCCAGACTGGGACAGAGAGACAGACAGACAGACAGACAGAACTGGTCCAGCCTGCTGGTACCTGTGGTGATTTTAGGGCATGTGCAGAAAAACATGAAGATCTTTAATAGTCCTGCATTTATTTATGCAGAAAACACAATGATCTCTAATAGTCCTGCATTTATTTAATGTAAGAAAAACATAACAAGCCTAACAAACCAGTAATGGAAGTTTTTCGAAATAAATTCATCTAGGAAGAAGAAAAGTTGAGTTGCTTTTAGAGACTACCAGGCAAATTATACAAAATGTTAATAGGGCCAAAGACTCTGTGTGTGTGTGTGTGTGTGTGTGTAATGTATAGAAACACATTGCCAGTGAACCAAGCCCCGTACCCCACACTAGGCAACTTTGGCATGACCACTTTTAAAGGTTTAGAATTTTCCACACGTGGCTGGTGGCATCAGCCATGTCCCTGGGCACAGACGTTGCTGACTGCGTCCCTCCCGCAGGCCTGGCTGCAACCTTGCCAACATGGTGGCGTTCAGTAGCCTGAGATGAGTTAGCCTTGGCCACCGTCCAGCGTCATTTGGTAGCACTAGGGGTTCCACGATGGAACCTCTATAAATCACCCCAAATCCTTGATAAACCTGCTGCTTGAATTGATCACTTGTGACCCGTTCCATGCTAAGAAGCCCAGGACTGGCTGAGGGCTGGCCTCCCAGTGACCATGTGCAAGCCACTGTGGGGCCTGTTGTAAATCCACCCTGATGGTTACAATGGGAAGAATGGGGCCTCCCGGCAGCCCCCCAGCTTTAAGCCAGAGCTGAGAATGGCTGCCCGGAGGGTGCCTTTTGTTCCTCTCAAAAAGCTGGGTGGAAATTTACTGCCATCTGTACAGGCCCCTGTGTCACCGTCTGTAACCCATAAAATTCCTGCTGGCTGCTGGCTGCATTTTCTGAGTCAGATCAGGTGGTGTAGGGTGTGTGTGTGTGTGTGTGTGTGTGTGTGTGTGTGTGTGTGTGTGTGTGTGTGTGTGTGTGTGTGTGTGATGAGTTCCCCCCTTACAACTTGAACTCTTTCCTTCTGATGTTTGAGGCCAAGCGCAAATGGAACTTAGAGCTGAGCTTTTTGTGGCTACTTAGAGCACCAGCTCTGCACAGCACCCCAAGTTTCTCTCAGCCACACCTCGGCACCCCCGTGGGCGGACTGCTGTATGTAGAGCAGAGAGGGTGAACCGATGTACATACAAATGACAGCTAATTACCAAAGTCAGTTCTTGTAATGGCTTGAAAGAAGACCTGGGTTTAAATGAGATAAACAAGCAGGGTGTGTGTTCTTCGCTTTCCAGGGGTGAGCTGACATGTCACCAGGGCGTACCCCTGCCTGTCGCCGTCTCATCCAATTAGAAGGACAAATGGGGAGACCCAGCCCACCGAGGGCTGACAAATGGAGTCGACTAATTCCATTCCCCCTGCACTGGGCCCGAGCATCTTTGAGTCAATCAGCCTGGAGCGTTCTGAGCTCAGAGACAGAGGCTGGCTGAGTTCTGGGGAGCTACTTCCAGTACCAAGATCCATGGTTGCTGAGGGAGGGGGTGGGAAAATGGGGAAGGGAGGGGGGCAGGAAATGGGACTCCAAAGGAGAAGTTAGGATTTTGTGAGGTCAAAATCGAAGCAAAATCATTCCTATTGTTGAACACCCTTTTTGTGTGTGTGATTTTCAAGAACACCTTGTCAACACAGCTTATGTTTGTAAAATGTTGCTTTAGAGACAGTAGCTGGCACAAAGAGCAAAAAGTCATTTTCAACGTCGGCAAATCCGGAGTTAGGAGTTGGCTCAGTGATAGAGAGCTTGCCTTGCATGCACAAGGCCCTGGGTTCGATTCCTCAGTACCACATAAGCAGGAAAAAAAAGCTGGAAATGGGGCTGTGGCTCAAGCGGTAGGGTGCTAACCTTGAGCTGAAGAGCTGAGGGACAGCGCCCAGGCCCAGAGTTCAGCCCCCACAACCAACAACAACAAAAAAAAAACAACGTTGGCAAATCCAAAATGTTCCCAAATTTAAAACATGTATAAACACAGATATGATGCCACAAAGGCAATATTATACATCAGGGAATTCTGACAGTATGTAAGATGGTTAAATCAAGTTGCTATCTAAAATGACATTTGGGCCGTGTGTAGAAGGAGTTAATAAAACATAAATGAATCTTGTGTTTAGACTTGAGTCTTGTCCTCATGTTATATATATGCACATATCCCCAAATTACAAAATTATTCAAAATCTAATATGCTTTGAGCCCAGGATCTTTGGATGGTAAACATTCAAAATCCCACCTTTTAAGTCAACAAGGCTGACTTGTCACCAGAAAACTCTGGGTTGGTCTTCAGGCTATCCAGCCTCATCAGCTACCAGTTCTTGGCTGTCTTGGCTATTTACTATTTTTACAAGTCCTCTGTTGTATTCATTTTTGACCATTGGTCCAGACCAACACAAATTCAGTGGTTGAAAATGATGTGTGCTCAATGCTTTCTGATTTAGAAGCAGGGTACAGGGCAGCTCAGTGGCAGCATTGGAGCCGAGGCCCTCCCCACCCCCACCGAGGCCAAGACAAAGCCCCTGGGGGTTCCTTTCTTCAAGTTCCTCTTGTGAGTCTACATCTAGTCCTCTGCCGAGCTGACCAGACACAGGGCTGTGTAGTTGAAGGATGGAAATGGCCTTTGCATCATGGCTGTCCAGCCAGGGTCAGCCTCATTCCCAGCCATGCTCTGTGGTCCCCTCCTGCTTCTGTGGATTCTTCTAGCAAGGTTTCCACAGCTCTCTAGGTTCCTCTTGGGCTGCATGCCTCCCATACCAGCCATGAGCAACTCTCTGGCTTTAAGAGAGCATGGAATAAGACTGGCCCATCCGGGAGATCCAGAACAATCTCTCTATTTTACACTCCACTATCTGTGTGTGTGTGTGTGTGTGTGTGTGTGTGAGAGAGAGAGAGAGAGAGAGAGAGAGAGAGAGAGAGAGAGAGAGTGTCTAGTCCTAGGGCCTGAACTCAGAGTTCCACACTCTCAGTTGGTTTTTTCTGCTCAAGGCCAGCACTCTACCACGATTTCCATCCTTTTGCCAGCTGATTGGCGATAAGAGTATAGGAGTGTCGCAGATTTGTCTTCCCCAGGCTGGCTTGGAACCAGATGCTCAGATCCCAGACTCCTGAGTGGCTGGGATTACAGGTGTGAGCCACCAGTACTTGGCAAGGTCCACCCCCTTGGACATTGGGCCGAGTGCCTTTCTCCACATAGCGTGACGGGCCGTGGGGATTGCATGTGGCCCATCTTGGAGGGAGGAGGGCGGGTGGAGCGAGCGTGCATGCAGGAAGGGATTTTACCCACCTAGGCTTTTCGGGTCTTCCCCCACGCCCAGTTTCCATGGGAAACTACAACTTGACAAATGCTTTCCTTCTCAGCCGCGATGCCAGCTATTGCCAACAATGGCAAATCAGTGCGTTCCACATGGGGACGCTGCACCAGTTCAGGGGACCCCAGCAGGGCAGGACAGGGCTGGGAGGGGGGGAGTGTCTGCCCGCTGGCTGCGAACGCTGTGCCGCCCGCCCTGGCATCGGTTTTGTTCATCACACACAGTGGCCTGGTCACTGTGGGAAAGGACTGAGATTGTGACACCACTGCTGTAGTGTGAACGGATGGGTGGGGAACCCCCAAAATGAAGGCGAGGAGGCTGTGGGGTGCGCTGTGAGCCAGGAAGCAGCGATGCTCATGGAGGCACGCACGTCCCTGCCCAGCCCCTCAGTGTGGCCTCCGGGACCCACGGAGGATGCTTACTTGGGGCCACGTCACACCCCAGTGGGTTGAGGGGACAGTCACTTACCCCAGCCCGGCCTGGAGTGAGTCTCAGAAGCAGAGTCTTCGGGTAGACTTGGATGCCTTCCCCCACCCCCAGCCCCCCAAATCTAGTCTTATCCCACGTCTCACAGCATCCTGTGTCTCAGAAAGGACCAGATGCAAAGTGATGAGCTAATTCATCAAAGATGTCACCATGGTCCAAAAAGGACCAGAAGTGAGGGCTGAAGTGCAGACGGTGGGGGGAGGGGGGCTGCCTAGTGAGGGCCCAGCAGGTGGTAACCACCAGCCCTTTCCTGAATTCCCATTTCCATCTCTTAGTGAATCAGTCTGAGAGTAACCAGCCTGCCAGGCTTCTGGGAAGGACAGGCCCACCAGGTGGTTCCCACTGGGATTTATCTGGACTGGCCCCTCCCTGTCTGGGGCAAGCTTCTTTTAAACTGAAGACATTAGGTATGAATCTTAACCTGACCTAATGAACCCAGCTGCTCTTTTCACAGTGCTCCATGTTTTGTATTGTGGATGGATATGCATGCGTGTATGTGTGTGTGCACGCACGCGTGTGTGCACACAGCTGGAGTGATGGACTAATGAATGAGTGGATTATTGATGGATAGATGCATGTATGCATGAATAGATGGACTAGTCAATGGGTAGATAAGTGGATGGTGGATGGATAGACAGATGGGCTGGTGGATGGACAGATGGATGGATGGATGATAGAATGGGTGGATAGATGGATGGATGGGTAGATGGATGGATGGATGGATGGATGGATGGATGGATGGATGGATGGATGGATGGATGGATGGATAGAAAGATGAAAGTGGGTGACAGATAAGCAGACAGAGTTGTGATGGATAGATGGATGGATGTACATGCATGGATGGACAGACAGGTGGACATAGTGGATAGTTATAATTTGATATACGTTTACCTACATCTGGCTGGAATGTGAAGTTCAACCACACATCCAAGATGCAACCACACATCCAAGATGCAATCACATCACAATTGCTGACACTGCTATTACACTGCAAAGGCACAGGTTAAAAGAAGACAATTTTGCTTTACGAAGAAATTGAACCAAATTTTATATATAATGTTTTCTTGTGCCAGTCCTGGGGCTTGAACTCAGGGCCAGAGAGCTGATCTGAGCTGTTTTGCTCAAGGTTAGCACTGTATCACTTGAGCTGCAGCTCTACTTCTGGCATTTCCTTGGTGGTTAATTGGAGATGAGAGTATCATGAATTTTCCTGCTTGGGCTGGCTTTGAACTGCCATCTCAAATCTCAGCCTCTTGAGTAACTAGGATTACAGGCGAGAGCCAGCAGCACCAGGCATGTGTAATTTTATCTATCAAAATGATAGCAAGGCAAACCCCCATTCCTGCATAGCCACTAGGCAGGATCCAGGCAGATAGCTGTGTTCTTTGTGGAACTTCTCTCTTCCTGGGGAACTGGACTCATCCCGCACCTCAGCTTCACTGTCCCACAGAGGATGAGGAGGAATTACTGCTCTCCTTGACCTCATACACATACATGTGCTCACGCGCACACATGCACGCACACCTCATGGTTACCGTACGTGAAGTCTAGCACCGTTGCGCAGCAGGAGGGAATGTGGGCAGGGCTGGGCTGCGCAGAGGGAAGGCACGAGTTGTGCCCAGTGTCATGGTGGACATGACGGTGCAGTGCTACCCATGCCAGCTCTGAGCCCTGGGCAGCAGCGCAGCTCTTCCTTCTGCCTGCCTGTCACCATCCCCCTGAGATCTCGCCTCGATCAGGGAACACAGCCAGGCGCAGCCTATTCACCTGTCACCCTAGCTGTATGGGACGCATAAGTAAGGAGGCCATGGCCCAAGCCAGCCCAGGCAAAAAGTGAGCCCCTATTAGGATAAATGACTATGGTCAAAAGGCCTGGGGGCATGGCTCAAGCAGAAGAACACCTGCCTGGCAAGCAGGAAGTCCTGAGTTTAAACTCTAATACCACCAAAAAGGAGAGAAGGCAGGAAGACAGGAAGGCAGGAAGGAAGACAGGAAGGCAGGAAGGCAGGAAGGCAGGAAGGCATAAAGGCAGGAAGACAGGAAGGCAGGAAGGCAGGAAGACAGGAAGACAGGAAGGCAGGAAGGCAGGAAAGGAAGGAAGGCAGGAAGGCATGAAGGAAGGAAGGAAGAAGGGAAGGAGGGAGGGAGGGAAGGAATAAGGGAGGGAAGGATGGGAAGGGAAGGGAAGTAGGAACATAGGAAAGAAAGGAAGACGGGAAGAAGAGGAGGGAAAGAAGGAAAGAGAGGGAAGGAAGCAAGGAGAGGGAGGAAGGGTAGGAAAGAGAGGGAGGAAGGAGGGAAGGAAGGAAGAAGGGAGGAAGGAAAGGGGGGAGGGGAAAGGAAGGGAAGATATTAATGTAAGCTGAACATACATAAATCCAAAGTGCTCCAAAATCTGAAACATTACACACACTTGACTTTGTGTGACAGATTGTAGTTTAAACCCAGACTCACTGAGACTTCCTGGCTGTGTATGTGTGTGTGTGTGTGTAACATAGATGAACCCCATGTACACATCCAGTCACTCCTTACATGTGTGCAACAATTCCCACATCCAAGAAAATCTGGCACCGCCAGCATTGGCGGTGAGGGCCTCTGTGTGTGTGCCTGGCATGTTGTTCTGTGGATGAGGTCACTGGGGGTTGGGGATCTTCTCCTTGTAACCCCCAACTCCACTGCTGCATCTCACAAATGGGACCAGCTGTCCTTTAAATATACAGGTTGAAGTTAGCCTGGCAGAAGCAAGCTCTTGCAGTCATTCTGCCATCCCACTTAAAACAGGAGGACTTGGGGAGGGGGACCAAGGAGGAGGAGAGCACCACCGTGAAGAACCCAGTGGGAAGAAAAGAGGAAGAAATGGTAGAGAGGAAGTAACCCATGCAAAAGCTGGGTGAAGCACAAAAGAGGTTTTGCTGGGTGCTAGCCTCTGTTTTCAAAGATGGCGCGTTACCTGGTGGTACTTATTTCCTTCTCCTGCTGGCTTTCAACTTGAAGTTTAATAGGATGATGATATATATGTACATATAAGACCATGAAACCCGAATTTGACCCACTAGGTTAATAAACACCGGCAGTTACTGTAACTCACAAATTACAGGTCCCAATTTTCACAGCCGGGTTGCAGGCATTAATTAAAACCGGTGTTACAAATCACAGCATTTTGGGATGCCTGCAATGTTTAAATTAGCAATGCTGTTGCCACCTTAATTTAAAAAAAAAAAGGCCACTTCCATCATTTTTCAAAGAGGAGTGCGGTAAGCCAGAAGAACTCTTATCTCGCTCACACTCCTGGAGTCATTAATGTGCCAGGAGCAAATGAAAGTTTTTAATGTCTTTCAACACGCTCGAGTACAAATGACCAGCCTAGAGACAGGGAGCTGCCTTTGCCCATTATGAAGCAGAGAATAATTAAGCAGTTGTTATTGTAAGTAAACCTTCAGTTTGGTGAACTCTGTCTTCTCTCCTCCCCCTTCCTCATCCACCTCCCTCTTCTTTCTCCTGCTCTTCTTCTCCTCCCCTTCCTCTTCTTTCTCTCTTTCCTCATCTGCCTATCTCTCTTTCCCCTATTTTTTAAAAAATCGCTGCATCTCCGCCCTCCCCCTCCCCCTCCCCCTCCTCCCCCCCACCCCCACCCCCCGCATCTCCTCTCATCTTTGGTTGAATGGTGCTTGGTAGTGACTTGGTCAGCTGGAACTGGGCAAATAGCTTTTTAACAAATCCAGATGTCCTCGTGGCCCTGCCACAGTGATCAGCCACTGGCTGCCAGAACAAAGTCCCACACAGCGGGGACCACAACAGAAGCACATCTTCTTCCAGGCTGGAGGCCAGGGGGATGAGCCTCTTCCAAGGTTTGTCCCTAGTGTGCAGGTGGCCTCATCCCCCGGTGTCCTCACACAGTGTCCCCTCTGTGTGCGTCAGCTGAGGATGCCAGTCACACGGGACCACAGTCCACTCTGCTGACCTCATTTCACCTTGATTTCTTCTTGGAAGACTGTCTATAGATGCTGGGTTTCTGGGGACTTAGGACTTCATTGCAGGAATAGTTGTTCTGTGCCCAAGGCTCTTGACCACTCAGTGGTGATTAAAGATTATTTTTTTTGGATGGAAGGAGCCAAAGTCCACTGAACTCAACTCAGAGTGCCTACTGTGGGGGTCACACTGGGATCCACTGAGATCCAGAGGTTCAACCAGAAGGCAGAAATCTCTGCCTCCGTTTCTCAAGACCCGCCATGGGTCTTTCCTCTTTATTTGTAGATCTAATATCTTCCCTTCCCTTCCCTTTTCCCTTTTCCCTTCCCGTCTTTTCCGTTCTCTTCCCTTCCCTCCCTTCCCCCACTCTCTTTTTCTCCTCCCCCACTTTGCTGGCTTCTCTTCCTGCATCTTCTGCCTTGACTCTGCCCCACCTTATCTGTGTACATTCTCTGAGAAGTACTGGGTCTCCCTTTGCCATACTTGGCGTCAAGCTAAACCTGACCTTTGAAGCTCCGCGGCCTCCCCCAAGCTGGCAGCCTGGTGACTGATTATGACCTCACTGATATAAAAGGGGCATTGGAGGAAGCACCATACGTAGGCACCTGTGCCGTGCCAGGGGCAGCAGGCTGGCGTGAGGCTTGGGAATTGATGTGTGAAGCACGTGGCACCCCTTTGCTACTGGTAGCAAGCAGATGGGCCCTGGTAAAGAGCTCCCTAGGTGTCTGCTATGACTTGCACGTGGTTACAGGAGTCGTGGGCATGGGGAATGTGATCTTCCACACGCTGGTATTGACAGATGTTAAGATGTAGAAGAGGTAACATCTGAGGGGAGAGCTTTAGGCCCTTGGGGACATGAACTTGGAAGACAACCTACTTCTTGTGGGACCCCACCGCCTCTCTGCCGCCCTGCTCACCATGGGGTCTTTTCACACTTCCTCCCACCACGGTGATGGCTCTTATTGGAAAGGGGGCCACACCAGCCCTGTGCACTTCACTGTATGCATTTCTTTATAAAGTGCCAGTCCCAGGTATTTTGTGACAGTCACAGAAAACCAACTAGTACCCTGACTGCATGTGTGCTCTAAACCTCCATCCCTAGGGTGGGGTTGTAGCTCCACCACATCTTACACACAGACTACATCATGTAGGATGCCCTGAGATGCTTCTTTGTCTGCTGAGCCAGATGCTGAGGCATGCCTTTCTGCACCACTGTTAGGACAGGCCGGGAGTTCCTGCTGGGCCTGGATACAGTTCAGCAATGGTACTCTCTTCTTTTGGTCTGGCTTTAGCATCTCTTAAGACTAGCCCAGGTGACTCACTCTGTACTCAAGGAGAGAATTCAGCAGAGAAAAGAAATCAAGCCTCCTCCAGGACCCTGTTTTGTTTGGCTGAATTTTGAAGTGGGTTATATATTTACAGAAATGTGATGGTTACACATAGATGTATTTTAAGGAAGGATATATATATATATATCTGTCTCCTAATTTCATAGGAAATTACCGAAATCTTGGTCTCCTGACTAGATGACCACCAGCCAGTACTGGTGTCATTCTTCTGAGTCCAGCTTTGCAGAAATGGCTCTCAGACTCTGGACTCCTGGCCAGCACCATCAGATTGCCTGGAAATTTGCTAGAATTACAGATTCTCACACCTGCAGAGTCAGATACGGAGATGGCGGCCCAGGAATCAGATTATACATAGCTTTCCAGGCAATTCTGATAGACACAGAAAACCAGGACTTTATAGACATTGTGTGTGTGTTTGTGTCTGTCTGTCTGTCTGTGTTTACATGCATGCATGTCTATCTCTAAACAACACATTGTTTGGTTTTCCTGGATTTTAACCTTTCTCTTCATGAAGTCACACTTTATGGCTTCTTTGACGACTCTTCTTTTACTTTATTATGTCTCTGAGACTCATTCTTATTCGTGTAGAGGCTTCTCAGGCCATTTGTATCAAGGCTATGTTGTATTCACTCTTGAATACATTTCCATTCATTTATAACTCCCAGAGCCAATCATTGTCCAAGTGTCTCTTGGTTCTGCTGCTGTGGGCAGAACATTGTGAGCGTTCTTGAGTTCTCAGTAGTGGGCACCTCTGGGAAGAGCTTCCCAGCCTCCTCATGTCACCATGAATGTGGAAAGTGGGACATCTGTAATAGTGGAGGGGGCAGGGGCAAACAGCTTCTCAGAGCATGTGGTGGGCTTTAGGCAAGGTTCACTGGACTCCTATTTTACCATCCTTCCATGTAAAGAGCTTGGAAACCAAGGTAACAAGACTGAGCCCAGGAGCCAGTGGCTCATGCATGCCTGCCATCCTAGCTACTCAGGAAGCTGAGATCTGTGGATTGTGATTCAAAGCCAGTCTGGGGGGAGGGGGTGGGAAAGTCCATAAGACCCTTATCTCTTAATTAACCACCAGAAAACCTGAAGGGGAGTTGTGTCTCAAGTGGTAGAGTGCTAGATTTGACAAGAGCTCAGGGACAGTGCCTAGGTCCTGAGTTCAAGCCCCTACAACCAATCTAAAACAAACAAAATACAACAAGACTGGCTTGTAGCTGGTTAACAGAGGTAAGTGAGATTTTGCCAGCAATGCACCCATGTGACACAGCAGGCCATGGAGGAGGCCAGTCCCTCCCACCCCGGCACTCCTGGCTGCTGTTCTGGCTGACAAGTTAAGGCACAATGGATGTTCTGTGGGGGCTGAGACACTGGATCCCCGGTTCTGAAGGTCACCGCATCTGCCACCATGCTGGTACCTTGTCATTCACAGCAACTGGATTTCACAGGTTGTGTTTTCAATACCCATGGAGGTAACCTTTTCTTTGTCACCATGGTGAACTATGCCATATTGCCTTTGTTTCCCCAGGCTGTGGGGGTAGCAGGGCCTTCCATGGCGTGTCCCTTAGACTTCCAGGTGCTGGGAGTCTGAAACCAAGGTGCTGACAGGGTTGGTTCCTCTAGGGTGTGCGAGAGGGAAGCATGCCATGCAGGCTGGTCCTCCATCTCCCGTGGTCTCAGGCGGTCCTTGGCCTGTATGTGGCGATATTCACCCCCTACCTCTCCTCCCGTGTCTCCATGCCCGCTCTGCTCCCCAGGTGTCTGTCTCCAAAGACATCAGTTGGTCATATGGGGTAAACTGTCATAGCTTCACCTGAGCATCTGCTAAGAACTTGCCAGTGAAGCATCCTTTGAAAGGTCAGGAGCCAAGCATATACCCAACACAGACCAATCTTTCTTTTTTTATTTAATCTTGAGTCAGCCTTGTATGTAATGTGCGCTATACAGTATTGGACTTGTTTTTCTGACATTTTATTTCGATTTGTGTCAGAGACTTGGATGTATGTGCCCATCGGTGTGTGTACCTACCAGTGTGGCTCATCTGGTTTACTGAAGCCATTCAGACCACCTTAGCCATCAAAGTACCTTCATAAAATAAATCTCAGGAAGCCATTCCTTTTTTTTTCCTACTTAAATTTTTTTTTATCAGGAAAGATTCCAAACATACAACAGCCAAGATAATAATGTATATGACTCCATGGGTACATTATGTTGCTTTAAAGATGAACTAAATTAGCCAGGTGCTGGTGGATCACACCTCTAAGCCTAGCTACTCAAGAAGCTGAGACAGAAAGATCATGGTTTGAATCCAGCTTAGGCAGGAAAGCTCAAAACCAACCAACCCCTGGGCAGAGTCCTATCTGAACAATCACCTACGGGACCAAAGGCTCGTGGCATGGCTCAAGTGTTGGGATGCCTGTCTAGCGAGCTCTAGGCCCTGAGTTCAAATTTAACTATACTATCTCTTCAAAAGTTAAAAAAAATTAAGAAGGATGCCAATGCAGACACACCTGTTTTACGTACCATGTCCCACGCCAAGCTCACAGCCCCAGCTCTCAATCTTCCGCAGGGCATTTCTGGAAGGAAGGCAGGTGAGGATCTGGCCTGGGAATCAGAACATTCAGGAAAGCAGAGAGACGCTCCCTTCTTTTCTTTCCCTCTTTCTCTCCCTGGCATTTTTGTCTACACTGATGTGTAGACACTGCAGTGTGTGCTGGGGTTCAGTGTCTTCTTCAGGTAATAGTTACCTGTACTCCTGTCCCCTGGGAAGTGCACAGAGCAGTGGCCCAGTGATGCCAAATTGTCCCTGCATGCCTGGCACCTGGGACACTTGTGGAAATGACAGGAAGAGCTAGCGACCCTAGCTCCACCACCCGAGGCCCCCATCCCCCCACATACTTCCAGTAATGTCCTGAGCCCCCTTAATTCTGCTTTTCTTACTTTCCAAAGAAGAATTTGTCTGAAAAGAAAAATACTTTTCTTTAAGTCACTTTTTTTGATATCTTTACACCCTCCTTGCTCTATTCCACAGGCTGTCACTTTCCCACATGTTTTGTTCAGATCTAGCTCTAGATGAATTCTGTTTCTATCCAGGATGCTAGCAGAGCGTCCCTTCATCTGGGAAATGGGGTGTTATCTCTTTGTCTGTCTAGGAAGTTAGATGTCTTCTCTTGGTCTTTCTAGGAAGTGGAGTACCATCTCTTGGTCTGTCTAGGAAGTGGGGTGCCATCTCTTGGTCTGTCTAGGATGTGGGGTGTCATTTCTTGGTCTGGGAAATGGGTGGTAATCATTGCTTTCTTGGAATTCCCACCCAGGAAGGGCTCACAATCCAAACTTGAAAATTCCTCCACAACAATTACAACTCCATCCTGGCCCCCTTTCTTAGACCCAACAATCCACTATCTTCAATGTATGGTGCCTGGGTGAGGCAGGCAGGCTTACTGGGTGCTGGAGTAAGCCATAAAGCCTTACTTGGAGAACACAGGGCCATCCCCACCCCCTTCCAGAGCTGAACGCCCTGGAGTATCCAGGCCTGGTGTTCTGCAGGGTGCTGGGGATGGGGGCTGATGGCTGTCATCAGAGCATGGAATTTAGAAATCCCTTCCATGACATGCACGCCCCTCTCCACAAAGGCATAGAGACCCCGGGCTCAGAATATGCTTGTCTGCACGCAGATCATCTCACCATGAGAGCCCTGAGCAGTGCCCTGCAAGTTCCTGGGACCCTTTACACCACCAAGCGAGGTAGGCTGGTTTACAGGGACCCAGACCTCCACTCTGGATCCTTCACCACCTTCTGAGAGATAGATTTCCTACACTCCCACCACACAGGTGGCCGCCCAGGGACTCCCAGTGTGGTTTCTGGAGATTCTCCAGGAGGAAGATGGGTACACAATGGAGAAGCTGAACCTGGGGGGGGAGGGGTCAGGGGGGCTGGGAGTATGGAGAGGCTGCCTTTGTGACATCCAAAGATCCATTTCTGTAATTTCACCTTGGAATTCTCATCTGCCCTTGGTTGGGATCAAGGTCAAACACCCATGGGTATTTCTTCTCCAGGGCCACTAACAGGAGGTGGGGGAAGGGGAGGAAGGAATAGGGGGGAAGGAGGGGAAATCTCAGGGAAAGGAAGGATATGAGAAGCAAAGCACAATTACCCAATGCTACCCGAGATATGACACTAGCCAAATCCTTCTGTGAGTTTCACTCACAGACTATTAACTGAGCTACAGCTTTGCAGGCAAAACATCTCCCCGAGGTCCAATTCTTCCCTTTTGGATTTTTGACTATCAAGACAAGATAGAGTCTTAGGCATCAAAGCTTTAGGTTTTCAATTAATTTTGGAAGCTGGATTCCCTCCGGTCAATGTAGAAATAGAAGTGTGTACTTCATTCTGAATAGGGAAAACTGATTCTGGGGTTTGCCTTAAAGAAGGGATTGATCATAGAGATTACTGACTTCCTTGGGAGTGAGACTACCCAGTTAAGAAATGGGTACATAGGCCAGAGTTCTGCCAGGGCTAGAGAGCATGCTTAATCTGCAAAACAGTCCCTAGCACCTAAAAAAACAAAACAAAACAAAACAATCAAAGAAACCTCAATGGACAGAGGCTCTGAAGACAGAATTCACCAAAGAAGACCCTCTCAAAGGTCCAGGACAGCTGTGAAAATGGGCTCAGTATCATTAGCTATCAGAGAAATGCAAATGAAAACCACAAAATAAGCCAGACACAGGTGGCTTCCACCAGTAATCCTACCTCCTTGGGAGGCTGAACTCTAAGGATGATGGTTCCAAGCCAGCCTGGGAAGAAAGGTCTTTTGAGACTCCATCTCCAGTTAACCAGCAAAAAACTGGACTGGACACATGGCTCAAGTAGTAGAGCACCTGCTGTGTGAGGAAAAAAAAGCCAAGGCAACCTAAGCCCTGAATTCAAGCTCCAGTATTACAAAAGGGGGGGAAAAGAAAGAAAACAAAAGACACACCACAAAGTAACATTTCCTTTCACGCAATCAAAGAGCAAAGCTACAGTGGAGAACTTCAGATTAAAAATAAGAATTGTCTAAAGATATGCAGAAATGGGGCCTTCAGCTGTGGCTACCAGGTGTGTACAATGGTGGAGCAATCTGGCCAAATTTCAAAGGACATAGATGGAGAACGTCCACGTGACACAGAAATCCCACCTAGGTAAATCCTGCAGAGACATGACCTCCACATTAAGAACGGACAGACCTCCACATTAAGAACAAAGCGCTGAAGCTTTACTCCTAACAGCAGGCACGTGGAAACA
This sequence comes from Dipodomys spectabilis, assembly GCF_019054845.1. Lineage (NCBI taxonomy): Eukaryota > Metazoa > Chordata > Mammalia > Rodentia > Heteromyidae > Dipodomys > Dipodomys spectabilis. The sequence goes on from NW_024871181.1 coordinate 1,439,844, forward strand.
GCCTCAATGCCCACCAACTGATAGGCAGAGGATGGAAATGTGGAAATCCAGGCCATAGAATAGCATTCAGTAACAGAAAGGAACAGGAAATCGAGCACTGGTGAATCGTGCACGTTATCCTAGCTGGGAAGGCTGAGATTGTGAGGATCACAATTTGAGGCCATCTGGGACTGAAAAGGTCATGAGATATGGGTGGAGGTGGATGTGGTGATGTGTGCCTGTTAGCCCTGTTACAATGGGAACCCTACAATAGGCAGATCGCGTTGCTGCCAAGGCCGGTGGAAAGTAAGACCCTCTCTCAAAAATTCTCAGCAGAAGAAAGAGCTGAAGACATGGCTCAGCACTATGGACACCTGCCTATCAAGGGTGAGGACCCAAGTTCAAACCCTGTACTCCCCCAGTACTCCTGTGGTATGGATGAACCCTGAAAAAGAAGCCAGGCACACACCCTGTAGGAAAGACCACTGTGTGATTCTATTTATCTGAACTACCTAAGAGAGATATTTCTGTTTATCTTAAATACCTAGGAGAGGGAAATCTATAAACTCAGAGGGTAGCTGGGGTAGGCATGGGCAGGGGAAGGAAGGAAAAAAATAGTGACAACAGAGATTTAATTTCTCTGATAATGGGCGGGGAGGGCCCTAGGAACTGTCACAAGCGTCTCTTTTCATTTTCTGTCTTAATTTTTAGTGTTCAAATGTGTGGCCTGTGGTTATGTTCATCGCCGTGGCCGTGTGTGCTGTGTAAGCTCCAGTAATGAAGTGGTTAGCTGTTTTCTGAACAGGACTCTCCTACAATGTTATAGAGGAACTGAACAAAAATTCAATTTGATGAGTGTCATTGGAAAAGATGACTGAGTTGTGTATATGATGATATATATATATATATTATATAAAATTCATGTTTGAAAACCCAGCTGGGGACATCAGAGGAGAGTGAGGTGGCTTGTTGTCCAGGAAAATATGGATCATACGGGGGTCAGAGGTCCCGGGACCCCTGGAATGCTTAGTGACATCTGGCTGTAGGCTGGGCCACCTGACCCGAGGCCCTTCCCATCCTCCCTTGCAGTGAAAGGGGGTCACGTGACACCACACTGCCCAAGGAGCCATAAGCACAAGCCAGTTGGGGTCCACGGTCCTAGAAAATGTTTCTGTGCTTGGCCACGGCAGTTGGCACATGTGACATCATTGATCGTGACCAATGTCCCTTGGCATGTCCCTTTCATTCCTGAACAGTTCACCTGAGCTTCTGGAACTCCTGAGATGTCAGCGGTGGACAATGATGAAACCCTGGCACCATGTTGTCATTCATCAAAATATTCTTTCACTTAACTTGTGATTCTGCTGCAGGCACAAGCCAGTAGCAATACCTTAAAGAGCACAGTTGCTCTGCAGCCAAAGCTTGTTTTTCTTAATTAAAAGAAATAGTGAGAGGAAAAAGATGGAGCTGTGGGCCTTTGGGAAAAAAAAGTGATTTGCCTTTAAAAAAAAATTAGTAACGCATATGACTTGGCTCTCTTCCCTTTCTATCTATTTGGACATCTCTAAATTTTAAGCTGGACCACAATACATCAGGTGCATTTTTGGTGGGCCTGCTCCAGAGAAAGTTTCACGACTTTGATTGAACCAAGCATCTCCTGGGTATGAGACAGCCACACCTCTCCCCATTAACACACCAGCCCAAAGATCCCTGTCAGCAGTAATTCTGCACCACACCTTGGAAACAAAATACAAGCCATGATAGAACATTGTAGAAATAAACTCATATCTCAGGGCTTAGGGTTGTTCTAAAGGGTCTGACAACTCCTTGACATTGAAAGCAAAAATTTGTGCACACACACACACACACACACAGAGACATACACACACACACTTTTTGCTTCGCTATAACAAAATGCCTGATGTTGGGTTATTTGTGAAGCAAACAAAAAGGTTTTTTTTTAGCTCACCATTTGGGATGGTGAATGTCAAAGATGGGACAGTCCCATTGGTCCAGCCTCTGGTGAGGGCTTTGTGGCCAAGGGCATCATGGGAGCAGATACAAGAAAAAGAGATCGCCTGGTGAGAGGAAGCCAGGGAGCTTCAGGGTCAGGCACACTCTTTACAACCAACTCCCTCACTCTGCAACACCAGCATTAATTCCTTCCCAGGAAGATCCCCAATGACCTAATTACCTCCCACAGTCCTGCCTCTTGAAAGCTCACCCACTTTCCATCCTTGAAACACCGAGGACCAAGCTTCCCACACTTGTACCCTCAGGACACACCACGGCAGGGTGCAAACTGAACACCAGGCTGTGTTGTTCACACGCAGGTGCTGAACTGAGATTTGAGGGCATCTGTCTGGCCACATTGGTAACTGTGCAGCCCATGCCTGAGTTCAAGAAGGTCACCCCAACCATGTGGGGGCCGAGGATGTCTGAGTTGTGGGGAAAGATGCCAGAGACAGGATCTTTTCCCCTAATGTTCCTCCTGAAGTCAGGAAACACTTCCTGAACTTTGTGGAGTGGGGTCTCCGCCAGGAATCGGAAAGCTCAAGATGAAAATGCCCCACCCTCCTGTCAGTGGATTCTCCATCTACAGGAAGAAGAAGAGCATTCCCTGGGTTTCTTAAATTATGGCTCTGCTTCAGGAACAACCCTGGAGAAGTACTTAGCATGCAGCACCAGGGCTCAAGTTGGAGAGACTTTCCTGCTTGGAGAAGCCCCACAAGGAGCTCCTCCCCTCTCTCTGGAATGCCCTCCCACCCCCCTCGTCCAGTCCCGGTGCCTTCTCCCCATCATTTCTGTTTTAAGTTACAAAAAAATTGCTTTGCTTACTTGACTGACTTGGCCTTGGGTGGGATGAAGGCGGCTGTCATTAATGAAAATTGTTGCCACACATTTCGTTCTTGATGCATTGTTTGGCGAAGTACTTCACTGGAGAACATTAGCACAGTGAGGGCAAAAGTGCTTGGGGGAGATTGAATTCCCTGTATTTCTTCCTCTCTTTCTGTAATCACTCACCCCTAGTGGTCTTTGCAAAGGCCGATGCAAGTTTGGCCGGGTCGAACGGGAAAGCAGAGTGATGCAAGAGCTGTCAATCACACACCAAGAGAGGATGAGTGAAGCTGATTGGATAGGCTCTGTCCAGGCAGGCACCAATCCATGAGCATCAACCTTGGAGCATCTGAAAGATCCTGGGTTCCGCCTTCTAAGACGCTGTCACACTCAGATTCATCCCTTGGGGCGTGGGGGAAGATGTGAGCTCTTGGGCATTTGGCCCTACTTGGAGGTTTGGGAATAAAGCTGGCACAATCTGACCTCCTTACTCCCAATGCTTTGTGCATATTCAGGGCCATCCGCAGGTCCCTAGCCCTGCCAGGGTGTTCGGCGCATGAGCTCAGCTGGTTCTGCTGACCTTGCTGACATGGGGTTGCACTCCAAGGCAGAGTTCACTGGGGGATGGAAAACACAGTCCACAATGGGACAGCGCAAAGGCCCGGGGACCCTGTGTGGCCTCTCAAGTTCATGGCCGCCCCTCCTCTGTGACTGAGCACACAGCCCCTCACCCCTGCCACCTCTGCACCTGTGCTACCAAATGCTCAGCACTGCCTGGGGCTGTATTCCTCCACACATCCCATTTCTATGTCTTCCTGGTGTCAAGTCAGATGCTCAAGAACTACCATGGATATTTTGGCTACTCATAAAGCCTGCCTAGAACTAATGCTGAGGCGTCTTCCAAGATAGCTGTTACTGGCACTTGTGTGGTCAAGATACTCTGTCTGTATTAGGTCATTTCTATCTCTTGCTCTGTCCATCTTTATGTCTATGCTCTATATCTCTATCTATCTCTACATCTCTATAGGTTGATTAATAGACACCGATATATTGCTTCCTTTTATATCTTCCTTTACAGATAAGGAAACAGGAGTTCAGGAAGTTAAGGAACTCTCCCCCGCATTCCCCCAACCCCCAATGGTTAGTTCTGCTAGTACCAGAACTTGAACTCTAACCTACTAAATTCCCTAGATGGTGTTATACTAAGGACCATCTAGGAATCTCTGTGAGTGGGGAGATAGAACAATGGTTTGGATTTCTTTGGTGGTGTTCCCTTTGCCTGTTATGTAGACACAGTCCTGGTTTGCCCATCTCCAGGGCTCCAGTTCTAAGGATGAGCAACTTGTTTGATTTTGAGGCCATTTCATCCAACACACACTGCTCTCCAAGGGTTTGGAATGCATTTAACAAGAATTAATGACAGATTGGCAGCCTGACATGTTTGGCCCAGTCAAAATATGTGCAGTCTCATAGCAATTAAGTCTCCACATTTCCCCCCAGAGCAATGCCACCTGTAGGTTTTCCCCCAGTTAGGCATCTGGTTTTTTGTTTTGTTTTGTTTTTCTTTTCCAAATGGAAACTGACTGAAAGTTTGGGGGACCTAAAAACCAATTGTAATTTAGCCTAGAGGAAGAAATTGAGTCTCCCCAAATTTCAAATAATGAGATCTTTAACAAAAGTGATTATTCTAGTCAGAAGTACTCATCTATGCCTATAATTTCAGACTTAGTTGAAGTGAGAGGTTTATAAGAAGTGTCTACCATTTTATGCCTTCTAGACATAAGGGAGAATGGGACAGTAAAGGAGGAAAAGAGGAGGAGAAGGAAGGAGGGAAGAAGGAAGAGAGGGAGAGAGAGAGAGAAACTGACACAGAAAATACCAGAGAGACAGAGACAGATATTGGACAAAATAAAATTAGTAGCCATGATTCCATGTGGAGGTCTTAGAAGCCACGAGAAGGCATATGGGTTTGATTCTAAATGCCCCGGAAAACCAGTGAAGGGTGGTTGGCATGAGAGCATCATGAATGTCTTCATATCATCATTTTTTGTCTGAGATTGGGACTCAAACTCACAATCTGATGCTTGCTTTGGCTACCTTGGCTGGTGCTCTACCAACCTGAGCCCTGCCATGTCTACCAGAGAGGTGGGCCAAGACCTAAACAGGAAAAACAGAGAGGAAACATGCTCAGGAGAGCAAGGTAGGCTCTTGATGAGCCTGGGGACCGGCTGCAGGAGGGAGAACTGATTCCCTGAGAGACAGAGCCTTCGGGATGTCCCAACAACATTGGAGTGGTCTGGGGGTGGGGGATGTGTAAATGAGGATGGAGAGGCAGGAGCAGAGGGGTAACTGGAATCTTTCTAGAGAAAGAGGGACAGGAAGGAAAGGAATGAAAGACATCATTGGAGCCAGAATAGAAAAATGCCAGGCCAAAGAAAACAAATGTCTTCCTGCAGGCAATCTGGAACCTGTCGTAGAATTTTGAGCAGATTAGAAAACTCCCAGCAGGCTTTGGTGCTTAGACTCTTTCATGCACTCATTGGTACCTAGCGTAAGCCTCTCTCTTGGTTCTGTGGGAAGTGCCTTCCCCTCCCCTCCCCCAGCCTACCTCACCATATTTTTTTTTTTGAAATGGTTTCAATTCCCCTTTTAAGATGGCTGGTAAGCTGACATATTTACCAGACTATTGGCAATTGCACGCATTCAAATGGCAATCTCCAGCTTCTGCAAATGAAAGATCTTTATGTCCCCCAGTTGTGAAGTTTACTGGCAATTCCTATGCAGAGCGTTCCCGTCTGCGCCTGCACTTGGAGCGCTGTGCCAGACACATCTGCTCACCGCTGCCACGTGTGAGAATTTCAGAGGAAAAAGAGAATTTCGTAGTTGTAATAGGCCTGGCACCCCAGCTTTCCCCCCAAAGCACAAAGGCATAAAGCAAACCCCAAAAATGTGGCCAAGTATTTTCCAAACTCCACGCCCCAAAGGAAGGCTTTGGTGATGAGCTGTACTATTTGAAAGGCTTGGGAGAGATATTCAACAGGGTTGTTTTTTTTTTTAATACTCGTCTGGCTGGAATGACCAGCGTGCGACTTCTGGGGGCAACTCTGTCATTCACTAAGTATTTGAGGACTGTGAGAGGATGTGAAAGCTCTTTGTAAACCATGGAGAGAAATGAAAGACTAGATGCTGTTCTCATCCTTGGCTGGGTTGCAGGTCCAGCCTCTCTGCTGGACCACAAGAAAGGAGAAGGAAGGCAACAGGATGGGTGGATGAGTGGATTTATAGGTGGATGGATGAAAGGGATGGATGGTTGGTGGATGGGTGGGGGAAAGGATGGGTATGGGTGGAAAGTTGGTGGATAGGTGGGTGAGAGATAGATGTGTAGATGAATAGATAGATCAATGGATGCATGGATGAATGGATGGTTGGTGGATGGGTGGATGGATCTAAAGAGAGAAAAGATATAACCTCCCAGCAGAGAGGCAGAGCAAAGCAAATGTGTGGAAAGGAAGTCATGTGGAAACTTTATTATGGCTATGGCACTACCAATGCATAGAGCCTGAGGACATGCCAGGAAACTTCCAGAAAGGACATATATAGATATCAGAACCAAATACAAGGCCTTCTGTAGGTTGGAAGAGAAAAATACAGCTCATATGAAGTCCAAGGTTTGAAGCCAGCCTGGGAGAACAAAACCAAAAGACATGTATCTCCAATTAACCAGCAAAAAGGTGGAGATGGAACTGTGCTTCAAGTGGTAGAGTACGAGCCCTGAGGTTTAAAAAAAAAAAGATAAGGGAGAATATGAACCCTGAGTTCATGCCCCACTGATGGCAAACACTGGCACAAAATAATGCTGAGATGTCATTGCTTGCATGGTTAGGTGACAGGAGGCTGGCTTCCATCCTGCCAGCCCTTGGTTGTATTCTTGGCTCATCGACTTTGTGGCGCCCTCTGTAGGACAAGGAGTTAACAGCCAGCAAGCAACTGAGGCCCTCAGTCCAAGAGCCTAGGGAGAAATCAAATCCTGTCCACTACTACCAAAGTTGGCTTTCAAGTAGGTCCCTCCCCTGTCCACCTTGAGATAAGGCTGCAGCCCTGCCCCTCTCCCTCTTCCCCACCCCATCCCCTTATGTGAAGGTCCCTAAAACAGAGGACCCAGTGCAGTTGGAGTTCTTGAGTGGTAGGAATTGAGAATGTAAGAGTTGATTCAAGCCAATACCTGTGTGGGTCATTTGTTATGCAGCATTAGGTAGCCAATACAATATGTATGTATAAAGAAAAGTTTACAAATCATGGTTAAACAGCATGAAGAACTCTTACCAAGTGAGCCCAGCAAGATGAACATAACCCATGCAATGAACAGAGAGAAATTTCCCAGCACCCCAGAAGATATGCGCTGCACCTGCTACAGGCCCCCATGCCTTACCAACTTGAGGAAACTTCTCTTCCCACACCTGACCCTGCAGTGTCATGTTCTTGTCTTAGAATTGTCCCAGAATGGACTCTCACCGTGAACAGCCTTGTGTCTGACTTTGCTCTTAGAGCTAGCTGCTCTCTGCATTACCCCTGAAGCATCCATGAGTCAGCTTCATTGCTTGTTTTATCTCACCACCATCTTCATCCAATGAGATGATTTCTGGATATCTCTATGCTTTGCTTTTCCTATCTATAAAGGAACCCTTTGAGGGGGTCCTTAAAGGAATCACGTTAAAGGAAATTTTCATTCTTGTTGTTTGAGACTCTAAAATCGCTAGGGGAATCCAGGATAAGTCATTTAATTTTTCTGGACCAGTGTTGCTTTGGAGATACAATTAAGGTCATGCAGCCTAGCTTTGCATTCCATCTGTGGAATCTTCAACATGAAAGAGGAATTTCTAGTCTGGATTATCGCCATTCCACCATGTCGCCCTCTTCACTAAGGCATGTCAACAGATTTAAGTAAGTTTTCAAAGTCAAGATTAATTTTAGTTCATTCCAAAGACACCGAGAATCTACCTCTTGGGATGGGAGATACTGTGGAGTAGGGCATGAGTGCTAGAAGGGCGGGGGAAGGGCTGGAGACATGGCTCATTTCATTTAGTCGAGCTCCAGCCAATGAGCAAATGCATCAGATATTCTGAGTTTGAATCCTGGTCTACAAACAACAGCAACCAAAAGAAGGGTTGAGAGTCACAAGTTTAGGGGAAAAGGTGATAGCTTGGTTACTTCCAGTGAAAAACTAGAGCAATAAAGATAAATTACAATGATAATTGCTTAGTTCCAATCAGTGGCAAGTTAAGGGTAAATAGGCAACTGGTAAGTGAGTCCCAGAGTAAGAATTTTTTAATATTTATTTATTTTTTGTTTATTGTGAGGATTGAACTCAGGGCCTAGGCACCGTCCCTGAGCTCTTTGGCTTCAGGTTAGCTCTCTACCACTTTGAGCCATAGCTCCACTTCTGGCTTTTGAGTGGTTTATTGGAGATAAGGGTCTCACGGGGATTTTTCTGCCAGGGCTGACTTCGAACCGTGATCTTCAGATCTCGGCCTCCAGAGTAGGATTACAGGAGCAAGCCATCAGCGCTTAGCAGAATAAGTGTTTTTAAGTGTATATGAGACACAGATATGAAAATACGTAGGCTTGAATAGGGTCATTTCTTCCAAGACATCTGGACATGTGAATTTCTTCCCCTGTTTAAACCATGAGTTGTGCAATTCTGGGCATGCCTCAGTAGAAATTGTAGCCTTGTAGCCAAAGGAAGGAAGCCTCTCATTGATATAAACCTTTCTTCATTTTCTAGTATAATACTTAGAGCTGTAAATCTCTAAATCTTATATGTTGTTTTCATTTTTGTATTTTAGTTCAAAACATTGTCTCTGTTCCCGTGTGATGTATTCTTTGACCCAGGGATTATTTAGAAATGTGTTGTTTAATTGCCAATTATCTGGGAATTCTTTAGATTGGTTTTGTTTGTGTGTTTCTCTGCCGTTGATGTCTACTATAATTCAATGGTGCTAAAGGAAACAGAAAGCCAAAAACAGTCTGTACAATATCAAATCATTTTCAATTTATCATGAGCCTCATTTTGGGACCTACCAGCTCATCACCTTGGTGAAAATTATACATGCACTTAGGTTTGATGTTTTCCAGAGTGGTCTATGAATGTCTCTTAGGTTGGAAGAAGCTATGAATGTTCTTCATTTCTTCCATGTATTTGCTGATTTTTTTCCATCTATGTTTTCTATGGATTATTGGGAGATGACTGGAATGTTTCACCATTTGTAGATTCGCGGCCTTTTCCTTTTAGTTTGTGTTTGGTTCATACAGATGGGTTTGCAATCTCTGCTACTTAGGATTGTAGTGACTTCTTGACAAATCAAACCCTGTACTATTACATGATATTCCCCCTTTTCCTAGTTGACATTCTTTACTCAGAAGTCTTTTATTGATGTCAATAGAGTCACTGCAGTTTTTCACAATTTTGCTTAGATAGTATAAAATTTGCCTCTCTTAAATCTATTGAATCTAGATTTAAAGGTATTTTCTCACACATAATACATAGCTGGAACTTGTTTTCTTCAAAATCCCAACCTGAAAGTCCCTACTGTTTAATTACACTATTTGAATCATTTGTATTTGGTGTACTTACTGTGTGTATGCTTAGGTTTATCATCTTATTTTTGTGTTTTCTGTTTGACATATCTGTTCTTTTGGGGGGAGGTTGAGAGAGGTGCTGCTCTGGTTGGCCTAGAAGTTGCTATGTAGCCAAGGCTAGTCTCAAACTTACAATCCTCCGCCTCATCTTGTCCAGGGCTGAGATTACAGGTGGGTGTCATCATGCCCTGCTCTCCATCTATTTTCTTATCTTTTTCTCTTTCCAAACTTTTGTTTGCATTCTGTGAGTATTTTTAAAGGTTCTATTTTTCTTAGTTATGGAGATACTACATCTGATTTATTCTTAGTTATTGAGGTATTATACTTGATTTTTTAGAGGATTACTCTATGGCTTACATTAGGTAACTATCACTGAGCTCGAGGTCACTTCCAAGGGCATGTCATAGTTCATGAAAAAGATTAGAACCCAACAGAAAGATACTTCTTTACCTTCCCATCTGTGTTGTCATAGATTTTCCTTCTGCCTAAGTCATAAACTTCCCAGTACCTTGTATTGTCCCACTGAAGCAGGTGATTGGCTTCCCAAGGACATTTGAAATGAGGAATTATGGCTTTCCTATTCTCCTATGCATTTATTACTTGTAGTGTCCTTCATTCATTGGTGGAAATCCTTCCTATGAAGGATTGTATGTCACATCTCTTGATGCATAAGTCTTCCAATGGCAAATCTTTCTAACTTTTGT